>NC_070647.1:3123183-4444433 GCF_947347685.1 Pleuronectes platessa
TATCATTACTAAATTATATTGACTTGACCTAGAATTTGGATATGTTCTATAGATCAATGTAGACCCCAATGGTTATCTCTGAAAAGAGGGCTACTGAAAAATCGCAATTGAAATATGTCAGACTCTTTAGAGATATAAAATGGAGATATCAATATACAGCCATTGGAGGTTAATTGTTGCTCACATTGTTAGCGGAAGTCAGTAGTGTACTCATTTTATTGATGTTACAGAAATGAAAGGCCAGGATGTATTATTCCAACTTAGTCAACATCCAACAGCGCTGGCCGAAATGGATGCTTTCGGAAAGGTCTCTTTTACATGGCTCGTTGGTCTAGGGGTATGATTCTCGCTTAGGGTGCGAGAGGTCCCGGGTTCAAATCCCGGACGAGCCCTTTCAGCATTGTCTCCAATCATTCCCTGAAGATGGCCAATCATGCTAAGTTATATTGAATTGACCTAGAATTTGGATATGTTCTATAGATCAATGTAGACCTCAATGGTTATCTCTGAAAAGAGCGTTACTGAAAAATTGCGATGGAAATATGTCAGACTCTTTGGAGATATCAATATACTGCCATTCGAGGTTAATTGTTGCTCACGTTGTTAGCGGAAGTCAGTAGTGTACTGATTTTATTGATGTTACAGAAATGAAAGGCCAGGATGTATTATTCCAACTTAGTCAACATGCAACAGCGCTTGCCGAACTCACAGGTTTCGAACAGACTTCTTTTATGTGGCTCGTTGGTCTAGGGGTATGATTCTCGCTTTGGGTGCGAGAGGTCCCGGGTTCAAATCCCGGACGAGCCCTTTCAGCATTGTCTGCAATCTTTCCCTTAAGATGGACGATCATTACTAAATTATATTGAATTGACCTAGAATTTGGATATGTTCTATAGATCAATGTAGACCCCAATGGTTATCTCTGAAAAGAGCTTTACTGAAAAATCGCAAATGAAATGTGTCAGACTCTTTAGAGACATACAATGGAGATATCAATTTACAGCCATTGGAGGTTAATTGTTGCTCACATTGTTAGCGGATGTCAGTAGTGTACTGATTTTATTGATGTTACAGAAATGAAAGGCCCGGATGTATTATTCCAACTTAGTCAACATCCAACAGCGCTGGCCGAAATGGATGCTTTCGGAAAGGTCTCTTTTACATGGCTCGTTGGTCTAGGGGTATGATTCTCGCTTAGGGTGCGAGAGGTCCCGGGTTCAAATCCCGGACGAGCCCTTTCAGCATTGTCTCCAATCATTCCCTGAAGATGGACAATCCTACTAAGTTATATTGAACTGACCTAGAATTTGGATATGTTCTATAGATCAATGTAGACCCCTATGGTTATCTCTGAAAAGAGCGTTCCTGAAAAATCGCAATGGAAATATGTAAGACTCTTTGGAGATATACAATGGAGATATCAATATACAGCCTTTGGAGGTTAATTGTTGCTCACATTGTTAGCGGAAGTCAGTAGTGCACTGATTTTATTGATGTTACAGAAATGAAAGGCCAGGATGTTTCATTCCAACTTGGTCAACATGCAACAGCACTTGCCGAAGTCTATGCTTTCCGAAAGGGTTCTTTTATGTGGCTCGTTGGTCTAGGCGTATGATTCTCGCTTAGGGTGCGAGAGATCCCGGACGAACCCTTTCAGCAATGTCTCCAATCTTTCCCTGAAGATGAACTTTCATACTGCCTTGAGAGGTTAAGAGTTTCTAAAATTGTCAGCAGGAGACAATAGGTATAGTATACTTATTTTAGTGATTTTAGAGAAATGAATTGCCAGGATGTTTCATTCCAATTTGGTCAACATGCAACAGCGCTTGCCGAAGTCGATGCTTTCCGAAAGGTTTCTTTTATGTCGCTCGTTGGTTTAGGGGTATGATTCTCGCTTCGGGTGCGAGAGGTCCCGGGTTCAAATCCCGGACGAGCCCTTTCATCATTGTCTGTAATCTTTCCCTTAAGATGGACAATCATACTAAGTTATATTGAATTTACCTAGAATTTGGATATGTTCTATAGATCAATGTAGACCCCAATGGTTATCTCTGAAAAGAGCGTTACTGAAAAATCGCAAATGAAATGTGTCAGACTCTTTAGAGACATACAATGGAGATATCAATTTACAGCCATTGGAGGTTAATTGTTGCTCACATTGTTAGCGGAAGTCAGTAGTGCACTGATTTTATTGATGTTACAGAAATGAAAGGCCAGGATGTGTTATTCCAACTTAGTCAACATCCAACAGCGCTGGCCAAAATGGCTGCTTTCGGAAAGGTCTCTTTTACATGGCTTGTTGGTCTAGGGGTATGATTCTCGCTTAGGGTGCGAGAGATCCCGGACGAGCCCTTTCAGCAATGTCTCCAATCTTTCTCTGAAGATGGACTATCATTACTAAATTATATTGAATTGACCTAGAATTTGGATATGTTCTATAGATCAATGTAGACCCCAATGGTTATCTCTGAAAAGAGGGTTACTGAAAAATCGCAATGGAAATATGTAAGACTCTTTGGAGATATACAATGGAGATATCAATATACAGCCTTTGGAGGTTAATTGTTGCTCACATTTTTAGCGGAAGTCAGTAGTGTACTGATTTTATTGATGTTACAGAAATGAAAGCCCAGGATGTATTATTCCAACTTAATCAACATCCAACAGCGCTGGCCGAAATGGATGCTTTCGGAAAGGTCTCTTTTACATGGCTTGTTGGTCTAGGGGTATGATTCTCGCTTAGGGTGCGAGAGATCCCGGACGAGCCCTTTCAGCAATGTCTCCAATCATTCCCTGAAGATGGACAATCACACTAAATTATATTGAATTGACCTAGAAATTGGATATGTTCTATAGATCAATGTAGACCCCAATGGTTATCTCTGAAAAGAGGTTTACTGAAAAATCGCAAATGAAATGTGTCAGACTCTTTAGAGACATACAATGGAGATATCAATTTACAGCCATTGGAGGTTAATGGTTGCTCACATTATTAGCGGAAGTCAGTAGTGCACTGAATTTATTGATGTTACAGAAATGAAAGGCCAGGATGTTTCATTCCAACTTAGTCAACATGCAACAGCGCTTGCCGAACTCACAGGTTTCGAACAGACTTCTTTTATGTGGCTCGTTGGTCTAGGGGTATGATGCTCGCTTCGGGTGCGAGAGGTCCCGGGTTCTAATCCCGGACGAGCCCTTTCAGCATTGTCTGTAATCTTTCCCTTAAGATGGACTATCATTACTAAATTATATTGAATTGACCTAGAATTTGGATATGTTCTATAGATCAATGTAGACCCCAATGGTTATCTCTGAAAAGAGGGTTACTGAAAAATCGCAATTGAAATATGTAAGACTCTTTGGAGATATCAATATACTGCCATTCGAGGTTAATTGTTGCTCACGTTGTTAGCGGAAGTCAGTAGTGTACTGATTTTATTGATGTTACAGAAATAAAAGGCCAGGATGTATTATTCCAACTTAGTCAACATGCAACAGCGCTTGCCGAACTCACAGGTTTCGAACAGACTTCTTTTATGTGGCTCGTTGGTCTAGGGGTATGATTCTCGCTTTGGGTGGGAGTGGTCCCGGGTTCAAATCCCGGATGAACCCTTTCAGCATTGTCTGCAATCTTTCCCTTAAGATGGACTATCATTACTAAATTATATTGAATTGACCTAGAATTTCGATATGTTCTATAGATCAATGTAGACCCCAATGGTTATCTCTGAAAAGAGCGTTACTGAAAAATCGCAATGGAAATATGTAAGACTCTTTGGAGATATACAATGGAGATATCAATATACAGCCTTTGGAGGGTAATTGTTGCTCACATTGTTAGCGGAAGTCAGTAGTGCACTGATTTTATTGATGTTACAGAAATGAAAGGCCAGGATGTTTCATTCCAACTTGGTCAACATGCAACAGCACTTGCCGAAGTCTATTCTTTCCGAAAGGGTTCTTTTATGTGGCTCGTTGGTCTAGGCGTATGATTCTCGCTTACGGTGCGAGAGATCCCGGACGAACCCTTTCAGCAATGTCTCCAATCTTTCCCTGAAGATGAACTTTCATACTGCCTTGAGAGGTTAAGAGTTTCTAAAATTGTCAGCAGGAGACAATAGGTATAGTATACTTATTTTAGTGATTTTAGAGAAATGAATTGCCAGGATGTTTCATTCCAATTTGGTCAACATGCAACAGCGCTTGCCGAAGTCAATGCTTTCCGAAAGGTTTCTTTTATGTGGCTCGTTGGTCTAGGGGTATGATTCTCGCTTCGGGTGCAAGAGGTCCCGGGTTCAAATCCCGGACGAGCCCTTTCAGCATTGTCTGTAATCTTTCCCTTAAGATGGACTATCATTACTAAATTATATTGAATTGACCTATAATTCGGATATGTTCTATAGATCAATGTAGACCCCAAATGTTATCTCTGAAAAGAGGGTTACTGAAAAATCGCAATGGAAATATGTAAGACTCTTTGGAGATATACAATGGAGATATCAATTTACAGCCATTGGAGGTTAATGGTTGCTCACATTATTAGCGGAAGTCAGTAGTGCACTGAATTTATTGATGTTACAGAAATGAAAGGCCAGGATGTTTCATTCCAACTTAGTCAACATGCAACAGCGCTTGCCGAACTCACAGGTTTCGAACAGACTTCTTTTATGTGGCTCGTTGGTCTAGGGGTATGATGCTCGCTTCGGGTGCGAGAGGTCCCGGGTTCTAATCCCGGACGAGCCCTTTCAGCATTGTCTGTAATCTTTCCCTTAAGATGGACTATCATTACTAAATTATATTGAATTGACCTAGAATTTGGATATGTTCTATAGATCAATGTAGACCCCAATGGTTATCTCTGAAAAGAGGGTTACTGAAAAATCGCAATTGAAATATGTAAGACTCTTTGGAGATATCAATATACTGCCATTCGAGGTTAATTGTTGCTCACGTTGTTAGCGGAAGTCAGTAGTGTACTGATTTTATTGATGTTACAGAAATAAAAGGCCAGGATGTATTATTCCAACTTAGTCAACATGCAACAGCGCTTGCCGAACTCACAGGTTTCGAACAGACTTCTTTTATGTGGCTCGTTGGTCTAGGGGTATGATTCTCGCTTTGGGTGGGAGTGGTCCCGGGTTCAAATCCCGGATGAACCCTTTCAGCATTGTCTGCAATCTTTCCCTTAAGATGGACTATCATTACTAAATTATATTGAATTGACCTAGAATTTCGATATGTTCTATAGATCAATGTAGACCCCAATGGTTATCTCTGAAAAGAGCGTTACTGAAAAATCGCAATGGAAATATGTAAGACTCTTTGGAGATATACAATGGAGATATCAATATACAGCCTTTGGAGGGTAATTGTTGCTCACATTGTTAGCGGAAGTCAGTAGTGCACTGATTTTATTGATGTTACAGAAATGAAAGGCCAGGATGTTTCATTCCAACTTGGTCAACATGCAACAGCACTTGCCGAAGTCTATTCTTTCCGAAAGGGTTCTTTTATGTGGCTCGTTGGTCTAGGCGTATGATTCTCGCTTACGGTGCGAGAGATCCCGGACGAACCCTTTCAGCAATGTCTCCAATCTTTCCCTGAAGATGAACTTTCATACTGCCTTGAGAGGTTAAGAGTTTCTAAAATTGTCAGCAGGAGACAATAGGTATAGTATACTTATTTTAGTGATTTTAGAGAAATGAATTGCCAGGATGTTTCATTCCAATTTGGTCAACATGCAACAGCGCTTGCCGAAGTCAATGCTTTCCGAAAGGTTTCTTTTATGTGGCTCGTTGGTCTAGGGGTATGATTCTCGCTTCGGGTGCAAGAGGTCCCGGGTTCAAATCCCGGACGAGCCCTTTCAGCATTGTCTGTAATCTTTCCCTTAAGATGGACTATCATTACTAAATTATATTGAATTGACCTATAATTCGGATATGTTCTATAGATCAATGTAGACCCCAAATGTTATCTCTGAAAAGAGGGTTACTGAAAAATCGCAATGGAAATATGTAAGACTCTTTGGAGATATACAATGGAGATATCAATATACAGCCTTTGGAGGTTAATTGTTGCTCACATTTTTAGCGGAAGTCAGTAGTGTACTGATTTTATTGATGTTACAGAAATGAAAGCCCAGGATGTATTATTCCAACTTAATCAACATCCAACAGCGCTGGCCGAAATGGATGCTTTCGGAAAGGTCTCTTTTACATGGCTCGTTGGTCTAGGGGTATGATGCTCGCTTCGGGTGCGAGAGGTCCCGGGTTCTAATCCCGGACGAGCCCTTTCAGCATTGTCTGTAATCTTTCCCTTAAGATGGACTATCATTACTAAATTATATTGAATTGACCTATAATTCGGATATGTTCTATAGATCAATGTAGACCCCAAATGTTATCTCTGAAAAGAGGGTTACTGAAAAATCGCAATGGAAATATGTAAGACTCTTTGGAGATATACAATGGAGATATCAATATACAGCCTTTGGAGGTTAATTGTTGCTCACATTTTTAGCGGAAGTCAGTAGTGTACTGATTTTATTGATGTTACAGAAATGAAAGCCCAGGATGTATTATTCCAACTTAATCAACATCCAACAGCGCTGGCCGAAATGGATGCTTTCGGAAAGGTCTCTTTTACATGGCTTGTTGGTCTAGGGGTATGATTCTCGCTTAGGGTGCGAGAGATCCCGGACGAGCCCTTTCAGCAATGTCTCCAATCATTCCCTGAAGATGGACAATCATACTAAATTATATTGAATTGACCTAGAATTTGGATATGTTCTATAGATCAATGTAGACCCCAATGGTTATCTCTGAAAAGAGGGTTACTGAAAAATCGCAATTGAAATATGTCAGACTCTTTAGAGATATAAAATGGAGATATCAATATACAGCCATTGGAGGTTAATTGTTGCTCACATTGTTAGCGGAAGTCAGTAGTGTACTGATTTTATTGATGTTACAGAAATGAAAGGCCAGGATGTATTATTCCAACTTAGTCAACATCCAACAGCGCTGGCCGAAATCGATGCTTTCCGAAAGGTTTCTTTTACGTGGCTTGTTGGTCTAGGGGTATGATTCTCGCTTCGGGTGCGAGAGGTCCCGGGTTCAAATCCCGGACGAGCCCTTTCAGCATTGTCTCCAATCTTTCCCTGAAGATGGACTATCATACTTAGTTATAATGAATTGACCTAGAATTTGGATATGTTCTACAGTGCTGAAGAGAAACCTGGGGTTGTTTTTATTCTCTTCTATTAATTTTGAATAGTAGGCAGCTCTTGCTTTTTGGAGGGCCTTTTTATATTCTTTAACACTACTCTTCCAGTCTATGAGATTTTCAACACGGTTGCTGGAGTGCCTCTTCCTCTCTAGTTTGCTACATCCTTGTTTTAACTCATGTGTCTTGGAATTATACCAAGGGAGCTAATTAACTATGTTTTACATGTTTCTAGGACTTTTATTCTCGCTTTGGGTAGCAACGGTCCTGGAAGATGCCTGTACCACTTCGACTCAAACCTTTCACTCAAAGATGGCGGGCTAGGGTGGGGCAGTGCACAGATACACACAGACTCTACTGCTCTGTGTGTGTCTCTCTCTCAGACGAAGTCTCAAGACCCCCTACAGTTTAACACTTGATTTGTTTGTTTCCGCAATATCAACACTGATCATCACATATTCATCAATACTTTAATTAATTAGTCAAATCTTTATTCAGAGCAGCGCATTCATCAGCCGTCCCGCTCCCTTTTTTTTCTCTCTCTCTCTCTATCACACACACACGGGTGACAACAGGACACATGTGTAAACTGAGTTTGAGTAGAATCGCTGCTGCTAACACATTTTAGATCGTTGATTGTGATCATGGACCATATATCAACCTGGTGGATTGTGAATCAGAGATCATGATGGCGGACCATGGATCATGATCTTGTTGGCGGCTGAAAGTGGATCGTGTTGGTGGATCCTGATGGTGGTGGTGGATCGTGGTGGCATCTGATTGTAGACTTTATCTGTATCAATACTGCTTGCTATACAATATGTCTACTCACATATTTGACCATTATTGACAATAACTCCTCAATTAATTTGTCATTGCTAATCCCTTCATCTCTATCAAACATTTTCTAACGTATAAATACTGACCAACATTAACTAAACGTTGACAAACATCTCCATTATGTTACAAACTGTTTCTTCTTATCAATGTTGTATATATTGTTATTCAGTAGCCTGGATGCCAGACGAACTTAGCCCCGCCCACAACATTTGAGGTCGGGAAGTTCGGTCTGGAGTCGCTCCGTTGGGGAGAAATTATGCCCGGTATGAAATCGACCGGGCCAATCAGATTATCAGGGCGGGCTTTATACGATGATGGACAGATGATCAACGGTAACATAATCAACCACATCATCAAAGTGCGCTTAGGTTGAATACCTGCCGATGGAGAGCTGAGATGTGTAGATGCTGCATTTGAATCTGTTATAGAAGACATCGACAGCGCATTCATTTTGAAAGAGGAACAGAGAACGCAGAGGCGACGCCAAAGCGCTGCGCCGCCCTAATCCCTATCGCGCCGGCGCTTGGCTGTTCACACCGGACACTGAACCGCCGGGCAGCTGTGGCTGAGGGGTAGAGTGGTCGTCCTCAAACCTGGAGGTCGGCGGGTTCGATCCCCAGTCTGAACCATCTGCATGCCGAAGTGTCCTTGGGCAAGATGCTGAACCCCGAATGGCCCCCCCATAGAATAACAAAAGTGCTGCAAGTAGATGCACTGTATGAATGTGTGTGTGAATGTGAAACTGTAATGTAAAGCGCTTTGAGTGGTCATCAAGACTAGAAAAGTGCTATATAAATACAAATCCATTTACCATTTAATAATATCACCCATTGATCCAGTAGTATTCAAGCATATACTTACTTGTTGCTCCAACATTAAGCAACAGCATACCAACATTTGTCTTTCTTGGTGTTGTCTTTATACAACATGTTCCGAGGATCATACAACTCACTGCACTTCTCCACTTCAATTATTAATTTAATGTCATCCATGTTGAACAAGTTCTCCGCTGTTTGCTCCGTTAAATGTCGGGTGTCGAGGGTAAATTACGTATTCTCCACTCAAGCCTATGTGGAGAATACGTAGCCCCCCCTCTCTCTCTTTTATCTTTATCACTGCTTGTGTGGCTGTAGTGGATGGGCAGAGGGGGACATTTAATAATGTCATTGGTAAAATTAAAACTCCAGGACAACAGAAGGGGATGTAAAAGTATGGGATGCATATTTGATCATTTATATCATATAAAATATGTCATCTATATCGTTTAAAATCATTTTTCAGTGTGTTTCCTGTCGCGATACGCTCGCGTCAAGCGCAAAAAATAGACTCGACGCCGAAACGATCGCTGCACGGCGCGAGGCAGCCTTGGCGCAGCGCGGTGCTTCAGCCTCCGGTGTGACCAGCACAAAGGTTTAACATGGGAGTGGATGGGAGCCAGCTGTTATTTAAGGCTTGGCGGTGCGCTTCAGTGTCTGGTGTGAACCCGGCGTTAGTAAATAACTCACAATGAGTCGCTTAACATACGTCACATACTACGTTGCTCTGATTGGTTGTAGGTCTATCCAATTGAGACAAGAGGCTTTTTTTTTCTGGTTCGGTTGAAACACGCCCCATAATCACAGCCCAATGGAGCGGTATTAGACTCACATTCTGACTAGAATTGTGAGTATGACAATGTCAGGCTAGTTATTCAGTTGATGTTCTCAGTAGCACGTGGCATCTATTGCACTTCTGTCTGTCCTGGGAAAGGGATCCCTCACATGTGGCACTTAATGACATTTCTATGTTTTTTCCGCCAGTTAATAGGTTTTTTTTGGGGTCGTTTTTTCTTACTCTTGTAGAAATGTCACACTTTGTTAGCCCTATGATATACATGTGATTTGTGAAAATGAGCTATACAAATAAAATTTGATTGATTGATTGATATCAGTGACGTACACACCATCTTTTGTTCTTCACCTCCACTTCACTAACCTCAGAGTTTGAAAAGTTGCACTTCTGTTCATGGCTTGATGCAGTGATTCATCATAGAAATCTATTGTCACCGAGGTCATTTAAAAGTCATTAATTGCTTTGCATTTACCGTTTAGTGGTTGAATATGGGCATGTACAGACCAGACATATATGTGTATTCCAGAACCCCATGAAATCACTGATGAATATAATTACAGGTGCAACTAACATTACTAACCTCACTCGATCAGAGTTTAGCCTCTGGAAGCTTTGCAAACTTTTTCTTGAGGAACACAACACAGAGCTTCCATACTTTCTGGAGCTTTATCTTCCACTACCACCGCCCCTCCTTTAATTACAGGGCTTACAATTTGGTGTGCATGTCCTCTGTGTTACCTTATAGGCTGAGGGGATCTGAGCCGATAGAGACTTAGACAAAGAGACAGACAAATCACCACACTGAGGTTTTAAAGCATCGCGGCTCCAGAATGCTCCAGGGTGGGACCCCTCCTGGCACAGACTTCCCCAGACTTGGTGCTCAGTCTTGGGCTGACCTGTGAAAGATGTGCCCTTGATCAACATTCAGCCTCCATGTGCTGCTAAGCATAAAGCCCTCAGGGCAGGCAAAGTGTTTATGAAAGGAATCTCTGTTTTGTTCCATGATATTAATTTGCAGGGCCATTTACCTGTCTTCATGCATCACCATTCTATAGCTCCACATCGGTCAATACACCTCAATTTCTGAATGACAAAAAATATATAGATTCAGTTATCAAATCCATTTGTTTGTTGTGTATTGTACCAGTGCTCATAAACTTAAACACTATAGAACAGTTTCAACAAGTATAACAGTATAACAACCAATAACACCAAATTTATATACAATCGCAAACATCAAAAATACCAAAAATCTATTTTAAAGAATAAAACAATTCTAGTAAATATGCCACAAATAGAGCTCATTTATTTACAGAAGTCTGGCTTGGACCCTTTTCGTTTTTGTCTCACATGTTGGCCCGTTATCTAAAGTGTCCTGCAAAGGAATATATGTTTCCACCAATCTTTTCAGGATCAGAGATGCCAACATCGGCCAGCAAAAATTATCGGCCAGCAAAAAAAAGCATAAAACCCTCACTTTATAGAAGCTATAGTTTTTTCTTTCAGAATCGAAACATTGCTGCATATACTTTCTCATAAATAAACCAAATTAAAGATACACCTGAAGTCACTAATGTCTGTACAATCGCCGCCTGCATGATTTAATCAGCCTGTTTTCTTGCAAGAAGGGCATCCTATTATACAAATGTTGACCACGGAGCAGAGAGAGGTCTGGTTATACAAGACCACACCAGCTCTCCTCATCACATTGACAGATCCATTCCCCACCTCTTCCTCCTTTATCCACCCCTTCAGCCCTCAACCATTACACATTCTCATCTATCTCAGACACCCACTGAGTGTCACCTCAAAGGTACACTTGAGATCATCATGTACAAATTCTACAAATTCTTCTCACTACACCACTGCTACAGAGTTTTCTTTCTTTTTTCTATTATCTTTTAAACTAGTACCTAGGATTTTGACCTGTACCATAACAGACTACTTGAATTTCAATTCATTGTCTTCTACTGTCGATGAACAATGTACAAAAATGAAGTGTCCCAGTGGAACAAATAGCAGAATAACTCACAGACAAGTGGACACTTACAATCTAATAAATACGAGAGTACGAGAGTGAGTCCCCTCACCCCAAACCATGTTCCAGGTTCCAGAACGGAGGTATAGGTTTTTCAAAATCCAGAGTCCAGAGCAGAGACATGCTGGCAGGGAACCAAACAAAAGTCCAAATCTTAGAGCAGAGCTGGATCCCTGTAGACACTGCTGGACAGACTGGATGATTCTGAAGCACAAGTGAAGACAGAATTATGAGCAACTGGACAGATATCATTGATAAGTACTTCCTAAATAATATGATGAGTAGCTGGAGAACAAAGTGAGGCATTACTGCTTTTCATTACATCATCATTAAATTCACATGAAAGAAAACGAACAGACGTTAGAAGTTAAAAGTTCATTTTGAAGGATTTAGTGTCAACGAGTGGTGATGTTGCAGAGTGCAACCTACAAAACTTTCATCCCTCCACCACACGGAGGAGAGGCTACCTCAAGTAAAGTTTAATTTTAAAGGTCCTCCCTAGAGCCAGTGTTTGATAGAACTGTGTAGAAACATGGTGGTGCATCAGGGCAGACTCTAAGGAAGTAGACCCACCCCTGACGAAATTATGAAGGGCTCATTCATTCATTGAATCATTCTTAGTTTCAGGTGAATATACACTCTTTAAAAGAAAGATGTGAATAGTATGTTCCATGTCTGCCTAGATATCCCTAAATCCTCCACACTGCTGCTTTAGAGGTGACATATTTCTGTAAGATAACATTTTCTCCCATGTTACCTACAGGATAAAGGGAGTGGAAACTAAAGTTCAAGCAAACTTTATGATTAGTATCAGATCTTGTTGATACCTTGCTCACAAATCTCTTATCTGAGATTTTTTCAGATCTTGCAATGCTCTGCTCTTTTGGGGTTTATTTTTGATGATGTTAAGGTCAGAGGAACGTGAGGGCCATGGCAAAACCTTCAGCTTGTGCCTCTTGCAGAGATCCATTGTGGATTTTGAAGTGGGGTCAGGAATCATTATCCTGTTTTAATGTTCAGCTCTAATATATCTCACAAATAACACCCAACAGTGTCATGAAATGCAGTTCTACAGCACTACAGGTTGCAGAGAGTAGCATATTGATTGTCCCTCAGACACCAGCATTACTGTGGAGAGGGTGCAAATGGCTAAAATTTCTATAACGGCTGAGGGGGTAGAGTGGTTGTCCTCCAACCTGATGGTCGGCAGTTTGATCCCCAGTCTGACCCATCTGCATGCCGAAGTGTCCTTGGGCAAGATGCTGAACCCCAGAATGGCCCCCTATAGAATAACAAAGTGCTGCGAATAGATGCACTGCACTGTGTGTGAATGGGTGAATGTAAAACCGTACTGTAAAGCGCTTTGAGTGGTCATCAAGACTAGAAAAGCGCTATATAAATACAAAACCATTTACCAAAACCATAACTCTTCCATAAACTGTAAAAATGTGTTTTTCATTGAAGCCAAATGTAAAAGTTTTTCATAGAGTTTTAGACTCTCTCTGCACATTATTAATGACACCAGTGTGACATGATGTATACACATATAAATAATGTAAAGATGGAATGACAGCGCTGAGTCACTCTCCTAAATCCAACTTCCTCTTTTAATCCTTCCATCACTTCCTCCAGCTTCCATCCTCCTTTCATCTTTTGTTTGAAAATATACTCATCTCTCTCTGTCTGTATATCTACCGGCTAATATGTTTTACTCCAAGCTGTAGCATGATGCTTGCAGCGTGAATAGTGGTGCTATGGCATAGTTCGGTTGTGGATAAGAGAGAGGACAGAAGTCATGTGAGAGTAGATGGATAAAACCTTGCAGCTGGATTAAAAAATAAAACATTTTGCTATGTGAACCATGCTGATGCAGCCTCTGGAAATACTATAATATTGAAATGAGTGGGCCGAATGATATTATCAACAATTTGTTTTCTTCGGTTCCACTGGTGGTTGGTCTCTGGGGTTTGAAACATATCATAGCTAATATAGCCAAAGCACAAATGTACAAGAGTTAATCTTAAGGCATAGCCAGTTGTAATAATAAACTAGATGAGACAACAATTAAGCTTGCTCTTAATTAAGTTTGTTCTTAATTTGTGTGAGGATACTGTTTTTACATACAAACAAATCCCAGATATGAAAACATCGGTGAATGGCAGAATCGTCGTAATCACTCTCTATTCTCTAGAAGAAATGCTTTCTTCTAGAGAACTGTTGGTGATGAGGCCATTTGGTGTTGCTTTTTCAAATATTTTGCTTTTATTCATCAGTAGTCTATATCCTCTTTATAAATTTTTCTCTGTAGTTTACTTGAACTTCTCCTGCCCTTGCTGTGAGAAATAGAGTTGGCTAACTGGATGTGGAGTAAGTAGTGCATTTTATTGCTCCACCTGTTTGCTGTTTGCGGAGTGTCGGCATGGAACATCTCTCTGAAAAATGCAAACGGCATGAAAGTTACCACTGTCACTTAGACACAATGAGGCTTATTAGCATTGCTCTGCAGCTCGATGAGGGCTACAGGATTGGCATATAGTTTGTTACAGTGCGGTTCTTGTGCGACTGTCATCGTCCCTCCTACACTCTCCCTGTGGCTTTAACCAAGAAACACAACCCTGAAATGTGGTGAGGTCTGTACTGCATAATGGATTATTAATGATTGTCTGGGTGCAGAGGGATATTGGTTTGTTTTTGTTGTGGCCTGCACACTATTGATTGTACGTTTAGGGCTCTTCTGACATAGTTCCCTGTTGGCTATCATCATAACCTGTTGGATCTGACTTCAGATTATTATTGACATTTTCCCAGATTCTATTTGCAAGAATTGAAGTCTACACATATGATGTTGATTCGGTTCAAACTGTTTTTGAACCGAGTTTTTGAACTGTTTACTTATACCAGTGGTGTCCAAACTTTTTGTCCCGAGGGCTACATACAGAAAAAAACACTGGAGCGGAGCTCAGGGGGGGCTTGGCGGCGTTCTGAGGGACAGCTGGCCAGTAGGGGGGGAGTTTGACGCCACCTGGTGTCTAAACTGAGAAGTGCAATACAGTGGGCCATAGTCCATTATATTACATTACATTACATTTCATTTAGCTGATGCTTATATCCAAAGCGACTTACATACAGTAAAGGCCGGCGCATGGTCTTGCAACTGCGGCTGCAGCTTTTCAGGCAGTTGGGTTGATGGACTTGTTTTAATTCATGGTTCTTCAAGGGTTGCGAGTGTAACAATTCACTGCCAGAACACTAGGTGGAGTAACTTTTTTGTCGAAGACGACCTTAGAGACACCGTCTTTGTTTGTGGCAGTCGTCGTCGACTGTTTATTACTTTATTACTTTTTCTGGAGGACAAATTTGTCCATGATCTTTGTCCAGAGCTTTGCATACTCGTCAACCTGCAAACCGATGTTAGCCGAGATCTCCTTCCAGGAATTACAGGCCATCTGCGTGGACCAATCACAGCCTTGCGGGCTACGTGAAGCTTGCGTAGCTTTGTCATATAGTTATAAAAATTGGGCAACGCACACAAACACGCAAGAAGGGGTACGCAAGCAAGCAAGGGGCTCTTACGTGCTTGCGTACCCCTTCTTGCGTGTCTCTGAAAACACAGAAGCATGCGCCGGCCTTAACTGCATCAACTCCGAGGGTACAAACCCAGAACAACAAAAATCAAGAAAGTACAATTTCTTTCAACAACATATCAAGCCTTGAGTGGCTGCCATGCTCCTGCGAAATGAAATGAAAAATCCTTTCCTCTGTGGTGTTACCGCCACATATCCACCAAGCCCAGTTCGTCCATCTTTTCCCGGAAGAAAGTGAGACAAAGTCTGCATTTACATCTGTGTGGCATCATCTTACCTGCAATTCATGTTTCAAGAAGATGCAATAATCTGATACAAAATTTTAAAGAACAGAAAATGACTCAGCATCAGATAATATTGTCTTCAAACAGCTGAACTGTGCAAATTTTTCCATGTAAGAGCGTCGGTGAATTTCTTTCAAGCTGATCTGAAAAGTTTCCAACAATCTTTTTAAATAGCTCTGATCCCAGAGGCTTGTGCTACTCCACCCAATGCAGAGCAAGCAGCTTTCTGCTACTGACACTGTCTAACATCTCCTCACAAGGATCACTGTGTTTTTAATATAAATGTGTTTGTTCCTTTTGTGAAAAAAATGTTAAATTTGAACAGGCTCCGGAGTCAGCAGATTCAAATACATCCACAAGCACAGCAGCTGTCCACTGCGTGCTTGGCAACCAAAAAGCTTCTTAGTGAAACTCAGGGACAGCCGAGGCTGGTAAGAGATTCACAAAGTCTCTGTGGAAACAGTGCATTCAGCTGGTTATTGGAGCAAACCCATGGACGAAGGACAAATATTTTATGTAGTTCACTGGCCAATCAATCAATCAATCAATCAAATTGTATTTGTATAGCCCGTGTTCACAAATTACAATTTGGCAAACCTCATCATGAACAGAGGGATGTAGAGCAAGCCAAGAATATTTGCGGTCAGTCAGCCTCCCTCCACTGTGTACTAAGGGTGGATGTAATGAAGAGTAATAAGAGATGAGATGGGCTGAGGAAAGACGGGATAAAACTTATTTCAGTCAGACAACTCACGTTCGAACATTTATTGCAGCATTACAACAAGTTTAGTGTTTGGCGTCTAGGCTCCAACATAATCACTCCCCCATATGATTACCCAGGAATGATGGGAGTGATGAGCAAATACTTGTATCCCTCCAGTTGGAGCCTACAGGTGGATGCTGGGGTGGTGGAGGGGCTGAAGCAACTGGTGGCAATACTGCAGTGGCAGTCCGAGCAAGAGGGTTTGATGGGAAATGTCTCTCTGGTTAAATAGACCACCTGATAAGTTGGGTGTGTAATATATATGGTTGTGGAGAGTGAGGAATGTCGCATGATGTATGTTACATGATTGGCGCAACGCAGCTCGAGTTGCCTGCCAGAACTAGCTCGCCGGCGACGCCATATTTGAGTTGTTGCACAGAAAACCTGACATGTCCAGTATTACACTGATACTAGTTTTGTTCACACTCTTGAACACTGTATGGAATGGTCTGTTTGGTTGGCCTGTGGTTATGCTGGTTGTAGCTTTTCCCAGACCTCAGAACCCTGAGGTTACCGCTGCTGCACAAAGAGCTGTTCACCTGTATATTCAAAGTGTGAAGCTCGACAGACAGACAAGCAGACCGACAGAGAGAGATTTCTGGAATATTAGATAGATCATTTTTTGTAAATTTCTTAATGCAGAGATCTTGATAAAAAAAACAGTACCTTAGGACTGGTATCTGTCACACCGCGGTGAGGGTTGTCTTGTCTTGGGGTTTCTGTCTCGTAACTTCCTGTTTTATTTTGAAATCCTAACTCTCCTCTCGTTTCAGGTCACTTGCCCTTCTTCGTGTGTCACTGATTCCGGATTGTTTCCACCTGTTCCCTTCACCCTCATGTGCTTGCTTATAGTCTGCGTCCCCTTTGTCTTTGTCTTGTGTTTCGTCCTTGTCCGTGCACCTAAGCCCTTATCCACAGTCATTGTCGTTTTTGCCTATGAGGTTTGCTACGCCATGTAAGTTGTTTTCTGTTTCCTCCTTGAGAGTGATTTTTGGTTTCTTAAAGTTTTCTAGTTTAGCTTCGTTTTGTGTTGTTTTGGTAATCTGTTTTTCTTCCTCCCTTTTGGAGTGATTTATGTTTAGAGAGTTTTAGTTAGTTTATTGAGCCTCCTTTTTAGGTGAGCCTTTTCTTTTGTCCTGTTTTCATAGTTTGGTTTTCCTCCTTCGGGAGCGCTTTTGATTTCTTGCTCTAGCCTTTTGTTCGACATCCTTTGGGAGCGATTTATGTTTTAAAACCTCCTTTTTCTAGTGAATGTTTAGAATAGATTAAGTGAGATTTTTCATAGCCCGATCTTTTGTCACTCTGCATAGAGGAACTGATTTCAATAAAGTGTGCTGGCACGTGAATCCTCTGCATTTGAGTCCTCATTTTAGTCCAGGCCTGACAGTATCTACGTGTGTGTGTAATTTAGAGTAGCTTGGTATAATTTGAGCGGACCAATGGGCCTTAATGTGCTCTAGGTGTACTCTAACTTGCTGAGGAGTGTTATAAGAGAAACCAAATGCATTTATGTGCCGTTAGTATGACTAACCCCCTTTAGGGAACATCACATGCTCTGTTTTGTTATTCACAAATTGCTCTTGAGGTATACAGGTTATGAAATTAACAGCCATCAACCAATAGGCAACTTGGGTCAATGGACGAAGACATAATTTTGTCATGACTCTCTGGCTCTTAGATGAAGATTATTTGGTTTTGATTATGGAGTCTTTGTTTATGGACATTTTTTGTGTCTGCTTGTGTTTAGGTTTGTGTTAATTTGTGTTTCCGGTTTTATTTTGTAGTTTTGCTACTCATGTGTTTCTAATTTGACTTCTTGTCCCGTTTCCCGCCCCTGTTATTTTCTGCATCTGTTCCTCATGTCTTTTACCTTTGTCAGTCTGTTGTCTTACATCATTCACCTTCACATCATTCGCTTTATGCTCCTATGTTTATATGACTTGCAGTCTAGATCACTGCCATAGGCTACTAAATTTTTCTTATGATAACAGCATTTGAGCTTCCCTCTGTCGTTGGCTGCTGTATGATTATGATGATTTTACATCTGTTGTCTCTGGCAGACAATACTGTGATTAAGGAGGGAGCAACATGTTTCTTGAATTAGAATTCTTGTTGTAATTGTGAAGGAATTTGACCATCCTCAAACATTACATCTGTACTGAACCATTAGAAAAATAGAGCCTGTCTCATTCCACACATATTCCTTTCTCTCCAAGCACTATCAAAGGTCCGGTCATAGATGAAGGGCCAAATACCAGTACATTGTATTGTCTACAGTCATGGACTTTCATATCTAATTCAGATGCCCCACACAGAGAGGCACCATCTCTCACTCTTTTCTGAATTATATCAGTAGCAAGACGTAGGATATAATGGGATTTAGGAATGCCTGCTTTTGGTTTACTATCCAATAGGAGGCGAACACCTACATGTAACAGAGGGAGTGACAGCCATTCATGCCTTTCATGGATGTGCTGTTGGAGTGAGGGAGATGTATGGGGATGCTGTGGGAGACATCTTCAGACTGGGGGGTTACAATTGCTTTCGTTACTCTGTTAGCGTTTGTATAATGTTCCACCTTCTGGTCTCCTTGATGCATCAAGTCTACATTAAAATCTTCTACATAAGACATCAGCTGCTACCTGAGTTCTCCTTTCACCAGCTTCCAGAAAACTTCCATCAATGTAATAAGTTAGTACTTAAAATTTGTATAAAACTTGTATAAAAAACATATATAATGTAATATAACAATCGCTTATTGTAGGTGTCTGCAGTGAAAGTACAGTTTGGAGCAGGTAGGCTATAGGACTTTACAGATTATCCCAACATAGCATAATTTAACAAAAACACTAGTGAGGCAGTCTTCTACAATTGCGTTCAAATAACGTTATACGCACAGGGTCAACATAGACTTCATGAAAATTATAAGGTAGATGTATTTACAAAACACCGCAGAGAACCGGAATTCATTATTTTATATTTTGAAATGCAGTTGAATAAAGTTTTTTTGTTCAAATTTCAAGATGAATGAATGATGAATCCAAAACCTAAAACTGCTGGTACAAGAATATTGAGTGAGTGCTGTGTCACCCCTGCAGCTCCTCTGACATCCAGTGGGAGAAAACTTGAAAAAGTGAGTAAACTTCTCAATAAAACTGCCAGAGGGGGGCTGTTCAGAGAGTACCCCCTGATGGTACAACCACTGCTAATGGATACCTTTGAGGTGAAATCTTTGTTTCAGGCTGAGATGGCTGCCACCTCATGTTTTGGATGCCTTTATCACTCTGGAAAGTTCCAGCTTGTTCTCCAAAGCATCCACATCAATGTGAATAGAAAAATCTAAATGATCTCCTTTAGCATAATTTAAAGGAGATCATTTAAAGGAGATTGATGAGGATTAAAATGGCAGCAACATTTAAGGCAATGCTACATAAATGCACCTAGGCAGACCACATAAAAGCATTAAAAACCAGAATAGCTATTTTATTCTCCTGACACAATCCAGCACTGATGTAAATCCTCACAAGATCATCTGAGCTCCTGATTTCTTCTATGCCACATTTGTCCATTCAGGAGTCCTACTGAACAACAATCACATTGAACTTAAATACATTTGGTGTTAAACATGTCACACAACATGATAATTGAACAGTATTTATGAGACTGAACTATAATTACATAAGTTACATATTGTACGTAGTTATGTATAGGTGTAGCCTTTCAAGGCTCAACTAAGGATGTAGTCATAGCCTCACTGGGTCTCTTCAGTACCATGCTGCATAAACACCCCTAATTCAATAAGCAGCCCAGCCACTGGGTCGAGAGTAATGACACACCACATGTTGCATATTCTCCTGAATGGTATAAAATATGAATTCTTTTAATCATTAATTGTCAGTTCCAATTCCATGTACAGCATGTCTGCCAGGAGCTTACTCGGTCAGCAAAAACAAATTCTGGGGGCCAAAAAGAGACAGCAAAGAAGAAAAAAAAGGAATTGGTAAAATGAGGAGTACGTGCAAAATCAAGTTTGAAATGCTTCACAAAAACACACATACACTGAGTTGCCACAAAAAGCTGCTTTCAGACCTGCACTCAAATACAAATGATCTCCTGATGGGCTATGGGGAAACTTCGAAGGAATTCATGGTAGAACACAGCCAGATATCCTCCGCAGGATTCACCGGGAGTAGGCGTGTTGATGACATATCTAACGCGGAAAAAAATCTAAAATGATTAATGCAACATTAAAGACAGAAACTTAGAAAGATAAGCTATTCACTCAACAAATGTTGTCCTCATAGGCAACATGAGTTTGAGACCTTTAGGTCCAGTACCATTTCTGTGTTAGTCCGACTGCACAGTCAAAAAGACATCCTGTGCTTTCTAGTGAAGCCAACAGAGCACATTGGCTTTCATATGTTATGGAAACATTGGAAGTATGCAATCATCTTTTTTTTTTGCTGATATGTTTCTGTCGCTATGAATCAAACTGTTTCTTCAAAGTGAGAGGGCTACAATCAATTTAGTAAGATTAAAGAAATGTATGATAATTTTTAAGCTTTTAAAACCCAACTTTTATTCATTGTTATTTGTAGTGTGCAGCAGGACTAACTGCCCTTTTAACTAATTTCCATTCTTCAGGGGGCAGAGTGCGGAGTGAGTTAGAAAATATTTTACTTTATAACTCTTACCCTTTGTGGCAGGGGAATCAGATTTAGAGGTGTCAAAAGATGAGGTGGAGGAAGGCCAAACAGTACAAGAGGAAAGTGACACATCAGTCTTTGAGAAGTCTGACATAAACACCCATCTCTGGTGATCAGTTTATTGGTGGACAGCTCTGTGTAAGTCAAGTCTTGTAACATCGAGTTTATTAATAAAGAATAATGGGGCCCATTTCATATTCCTCACCCTTGGCCGTATCTCCAAATATGAAGTGCCCTTCCCTGTGAGTGTCCCCTCCAAACGGAGATTGGGAATCCACTCGCTAGGTCAGCAGCAGCCAACCGACGATAAGTACAGTGTCAAACAAAATCAACCAACGATATTATATTAGCAACTGTTATAAACCAACGTCATTATCGTGACATATCTGATAACTGCAGAACTGACGGGACACACTCATCTATTGATAGGTTAAATCAATGTAAAATTTGTCCTGTTCATTGAAACTTCTGCCCCATAGTAAAAACGATATAACATGAGCAGGGACTTTTTTTTTCCAAACTTCATATAGGGGACACGGGACTAACAAAGGTTACTACTGTTTACATGCTTGTTTTGAGGAGACCATCAGGACATTAAGCTACAAAAACAAGCTAGAACATCTGATTTTCATGATGCAGCAGCAGGACAATATCTGGCTTCTAAGTCCTTCCTGTGTCCAGGGGATAGAGATTAGGGAAGGCTGCATGAAATGGTCAGCAATAGAGAAGTACAGAGGAACTGCGCCAAGATTTGCCGTTGTGGGCTGAGCAAAAATAAATTGAGGGGGTTCATTTGTGCTACTGCGTGACCATCTTTTACTCAATGTCAAGCTGCATGAGAAAAGGTACAATTTTTAGAGGCATTTCTTTGACCTGGCTGCCACAAACAGCGAAGAGAAGAGAAGGAGAGGTTGAATTGACTTCAAATAGCTGCTGGCTAAAGAAATGATTGCCCAGACACAGAGTGGTCAAGGTGAATGGGTTGACAAGGTGGTCAGTGAGGATGAGATGAGCAGAGACGATGAAGGGTTCATGCCAATAAAGAGGAGACCTATTGATTCACCGCCCAATGATTTCAAAATAAACAAGTGACATGATTTGCTAAGGATTGTGGAGGCAGTACATGCAGGTGCAGGACAGAACGATACAACTCAATCTTGTGGTCTGACCCATCTTTCTCTACTTTTTTTCACGCCTGCATTTTGTGTCCTTGTGTCTTTTGTTACGAGTGATATCTGCTCTTGAAAGGTGCTATGTACGTAAACTGATTCAAGACTTTACTGACAACAACTACAGTTTTATGTATGCGCTCTTGTCAAATAGTTTGGTCTTGATGTCTGTCTAAGATATTTGATGTGACCTGGAGAGCCTTTTAGAAATGAAGAATGTTAATTGATTTCCGTGTATGTTGCCCTGGAGGTTGATCCTGCTTTGTTAAGGTTCGGGCTGAAGCAATTTGAACCGAACACCCTTTGTAAGTAGTTGGATTTTGTTGCTATGGAAGCAGAGGTGAAGCTGTGCTGCCAAAAAGCATGTTCCTGTTGTTTGATTGTCTGAGTTGTTTTCTTTTTGACCTTTTGTCTGATCAACACATGTACTGCAGAAGCACTGTAGTGTTCACCTCTAAAAAACATTTTGGCAAAGAGGTTTGTAAAATGAATGGCTTTCAAATTCACAGACAAAATCAAGTGGACTGATAGTCCTGTGTCCTTTCTCTGTGTAATTACTGAAGTCCATCAATCAAACAATTTTTTTTATTTGTGTAGCCCATATTCCCAAATCATAATTTGTCTCATAGGGGTTTACAAGGTTTGACATCTTCCATCTTTAACCCTCAACAAGAGTAAGCACAAAATACCCCCCAAAAGAACTATTAACAAGGAAAAAGATATAGAAACCTCAGAGAAAGTCACATGTGAGGGTTCCCTCCCCCAGGATGTGTCGCAGAGCACATTAATGAAAAATAACCATATTTACAACATTAATGAGAAAAGACAATGGCTAATATGAAATGTTAGGTATATCAATGTTATTAATATTTGTAAATGAGAAAATGTCTGACGGAGATGACAATTTTATTGAAAGAGGTATTGCCAATAATAGTACATAGAGGCATATTATATATCTAAGCAATCTAGATCCACGATCATCATCAATGATCACAGACAGGATCAATGATATTGTATTATCATGATTCATTGTTGATTGTAAGGGACAATTAATGTTGAGGTCATCTCAAAAGAGCTAGAATAATTTGTCATTTCTGTTTCCAGGTGATTCTATTTTTTGTTATATAAATAGAAAAGTCAAGTACATAAATGGTGTGTATTTATATAGCACTTTTCTAATCTTGGTGAGCACTCAAAGCACTTTACTGTACAGTTTGCCATTCACCCATTCACACACACATTCACACAGTGCATCTATTAGCAGGACGTTTTATTGCTATGAGGGGCAGGTCGGGAATTAGAATCTCGCCTAAGGACGGTTTGGCATGCAGGTGGGGAAAACTGGAATCGAACTGTCCACCATCTGGTTGGAGGAGAGCCGCTCTACCCCTCATACACAGCCATCCACTAATTACATGAAAGTAAAAACATTTTTTATATTTTGCTGATCTGTTAATGACCATGAAAATAATAATCTGTTTTGAATTTTTGTATTTGATTATGGAAATTACTTAACATAATTTTAACAAAAGATACATGGAGCAGCAGCGTTAGCAGAACAAAACTGTGGATGAGAAATCATTTTCAGATTGTTTCACTGTGTTTATGTTCTAAATCACAAATAAACACGTTAGAGTTACAGGAAACTCCGCTCCAGGGAAATACATTTTAACATTGAGTTACGTAAGACAGGAGACACTGAGCTGCTCTACGTCTGTTTCATATTTGTGAAATTTGCTTTACTACCACGAGTTTTGTCTGTGATGTGACATTTCTTTTCCACATTCTCTTCAGTATGTGGAAAAGAGAGTTCTGGCTCCCTGCAGTGGCTCTGGATGAGAAGGCAGGTCTAACATTGGCCGTTCATTACCAACAACACACACACACACTATGTCCCACTTACACCTTCCTTTTTCTACTCCTAGTACAAAGTTTAAGAAAAACAATTCTCATGATTAATTCAACAGTGCATCCCTCTTAGCTTTCCCCCAAAGCGTTGGCTAATGTCTCTTCCAGCTGCAAAGGGCAACATCCATAGTTAATACTATCCAACCTGCACAAGCCTTGATGTGGCTCAGTAGTCCCGACCTGGGGAATGAGACACATCAGAAAAAAACAGTCTCTGCATCATACGTAAAATTGTTAGGCATTTGCCAATAGGCACATACTACCTTCTATCCTGATGGTAAGCCTTAAAAAGCACCAGCAAGTCCAGACCAGGTTTTTGTTGGACATAAGCTAAAATCATTGTCCTCTGCCTCAAGATAACAATGTCTCAATGACGTGTCTGACCACACCACGTGTGCTCCGTTGGGCGTGAATACATTTCTTATTCCAACAATACAGGTGCAGGATGGGAAAATTGCAACTGCAGAACTCCGACACTTGTAGCCGTGTGTAAGATTGTCCAGAGAGAGCCTTTTTGAAGATCTCTCACATTGAAATAACGGGAATATTGTCCTGATCTACTCTCCAATCTTTTGTTTTTTTTACCGTTTTAAAGGAAAATACATCTTCTTAATCAAATTTCTAGGACAAAAAACAGATTGTTACATTTGGAATGCTTGTTCCTGATAAAATAATCCTTTATCAGTCCTACATTGTGGTAATTTGCTGTCACAGCCGCAAAGAGGACGTAAAAATTAGTTTCATTTCAAAAGTAGCCTCATAATAAAACATGGAATATAAGCATTGGAGAATAAAAAAGTTGAAACAATATAAACATAATTTTTTTCCCCAATACATTAACATTTCAGATTCAAAGTTAATAAAATATACGATCATTCTGAAATGTAATAAATTTGTGTTTTACTTTGATTCAAGTTGTGCTCTCCTCCATCTCAGGTGTACAGAGATGCTTTCAGTTTTTTGAGGATACAATTAATTCATCCTGAAACAAATGAGTGGCCTTTATTTTTAAGCTAAACTAATAGAAAACAGTGAATACAGTATTTTTCTCAACATTATTGTTACAGGAAAATAAATGCTGTTTTCTGGTTTAGTCAAGGAGTGCCATTGAGAAAGAGAATATGCTTCTTCCTTCGGTTTTAATTATTTTTTAACGAGACGATGGTAGCTGAAGCAGAGAAATGTGTATAATTGAATTTCAGTTTCATACTTCAATACACTACATGTATGATAGTTCATCCCAGTTCACCCCATCAAACAAGATCCATTATGGAATCTGTAATCAAAATCCCTCCACTTCTTAGAATTCAGTTTATTAGCTAGTCAGTAGATTTTCAGCATCAATACAAAGATAACAAAAAATAGATCCAGCTGAAAAATCCAGATTCAGAACATTAGATCCATTAAGAATCATAATTCGCAAAACAGTTAGGAGATTTGTCACATTGTCATGAGCCCATGAAAAACATTTTACTTATAAATTATAATATCATTTTTGTTTGTAATCAAATACAATTTTCCCTCCATGTGTCAGTGTTCCCAGGTCAGATTATAGGATGGATGAAGTGCTTGGCATCATGTTTCTGTTCTTTCATTTGAACAGCAGACATGTTTAACCAATACACACAGTAGCTTCTGCACCTGTGACAGCAGATAAACAAAGCACCATGATTACAGTGTAACAGTTACTGTAAACCTTTACGAAAAAACACCCCCATTTTCTGATGTCAGCGGTGCAGCAGTTTGCGGCGGCTGCTGACCCGTGTCCAAAGGCTGCGTGCCGTCTCAGCAATGGTCACCCTGCGGGGCAGACGCAGGCTCCTCAGAGGCTCCCTGATGCACGCCAGCACTCCGGGCTCCTTTTGCTGCCCCAGGTGCTCATGGGAAATGTAGTTTATCCTCCTCAGCTGCTTGCTGTAATAGCTCCTCAGCTCACAGAGCTCCTCAGCCGCAGTTTCGGACATGACTGAGGTCCGGGATGGAGAGCTGGGCGCAGTGCTGACATCGGCACAAGGTTTCCTCCTCGCACTCTGAGGAGTGGTGGATTTCCGTTTCGAACATGGTTTGACTGGATGTGATGGTGTTTTCTGACTCTCACTGACAACTGCATTATCTATTATGTTGATTTCAACCTCAATTACATGTTGAGACATGATGGACCCTGGGTTGTCCTCCTCCTCTCCATGTCCACCTGCCAACTGTTGCTTCACTTTGTCTGTCTGGCTGATTGGCTTCTGGTCCTGTTTCCTGGAGACGTTCCTCTGTTCTTTAAACACTTTCTGTTTGGGTTGGGGGGAGCAGCTGCTGTCCGATTCAATGAGGTTAAAGGTCAAATCAACCTCCTCTTCATTAACTTTAACAGCTGAAGTTACCTGTAACCATGAAAACCATCATCAGAGACGTGAAGCATTTAAAACTTCATTGTGGATTAATCTAGAGCATGTGACATCTCAGTATGTCACAATACAGTAACCATGCTCATTTATATCTTCTGAAGCAACATGTAGTTACAATGAACAGACAGTTCATCCTACCTGTTGTTGCAGTGCAGTGAGATTTAATTGGGCATGTTAGTCAGTGCGATGAAATATTAGTGAAAGTTAGTAGTAGCATGCATAGACAGGCTTGGGCAATACTTGACGTTTACAGGGTTGAATATTCAACAAAAGAGACACATTTCTGGACAATTGCATGACCTGTCGCTATCAGTAAACTAGACTGTTGTACATTTTGTTCACACAATGGAGTAAACTAGTGAAACATGCACTGGTGGGAACATCCTTACAGAAGTATCTATAGGGTGGGTAAAGCAACCACATTTAAACTGCAGCTACATATGTACAGTTTTAATGAGCAGAAAGTTTTCTATAATCATAAGACTCTGAATCTAAACAGGCAGTAACGTTAGACTTACGGTAACCAGCGCCGGATGTTAACAGGTCGATTTTTTTTTTCCTAAATATTTTGTTTAAATAATTTAAATAAGCAATTAAAGTTTGTTGTGCCGACAATGTTTTATTGCCCAAGCCTGCAGGGTACGAGTGATTATGTTGCGTTCAGACAAAGCGTGCAGCAAATCTTTCTCACAGCGCGGCTCCATTAAAGTCAATGCAAATGCATGAATAGCCACGTATGTGTCGGTTAAATAAATAAAAATATAATGTCACCAAATGCTAGTAGCATGACATTCTCCTGACTGAAGGAGAAACCTATTGTTAGCATCATTGCGCATCAGAAGTTGTATGCTACAATTGTTGTACTTAAAAAAATAAATAAGGAGAGGGCTTGTATTAAAAATCAAGTTAGCATTAGCTGCCCTCCCCAGTCCCTTCTTACTCAAAACCAGCAGCCACACAATGTAAAAATTCACTTTGCATTTGGTCTGAACACATCATGAGATGATATCATGCTTATTAATATACAAATTGTGAAGCTTTTCATTAAGTATCAATTACATAAAAACACATTTTCAGGGATCATCAGTCCTCCATCACCCAATCAGTCTGACCCAAATGTGAAGAATGAAGTACAGGTCTGGACAGTTAATGCTAAAAGAAGCAGCAGTGAACAGAGAAAAGAATGATGGACTGTACTTGTCAGGGACTAGGGGAGGGATTTCTTGGTTCTCTTGGACACAGGGGCATCTCCAGCACTTTGAACTGATCTCTTTCCCTCTTTGGCTTTGCCCTGGACACTCGCAGCTTTTACCTGCAGGTCATTAACAACAGTCTTTACCTAAGAGGGTTCACAACTACATGGAGTAGATGAGGGAACACTTCAGGGGAGGACATTGGACACTCAGGTCTGGACAAGGATGTACATATATCAGTATCTTCCATGACATCACTGCATGAGCTCAGGACATCTGCATGGAACATTGTCATGATCCAAGGTTAGGGCTGAAACTAGCAACCCTTTGCATTAATGCTGAGATATAAAAAGGTACCAACAATACCACCAAAGTCAGTCTCAGCTGTCAATCATGATATTTCAGCCCCATCATCAAATAAATAATTAAAACCAAACGTATCAGAAACATGAACACTTGAAGGTACTTCAGTGCAACCTAAAATGCAAAAATCTTCTTTGTGGAAATTGTATTTAATGTCTGTGTTTTTTGTTTAGTCCATGTCCCATCTGCTGACATGGATGTTTTGGCTTCACTTTTGGGAGCTGCTATGTCGTTCGTCTTTTTAAACAGTAGATGGACTTGCAAATTTTAGAAGAATAAATATTTACTTTTAATAATTTTAACTGAAGGATCTTTTAATCAAATCTCAGTTATCATTCATACCATCATTGCATCCTTCACAAGATGACAAATGCAAGGAAGTGGACTTAGTCAGATTATTTGTCTGACTTTTTTCGCCAAAACTTTCATGCACATAAAGTACATGGAACAAAGACTTTTATCGTAATACTTTCTCATCCTTTTAGTAATAGAGCTCAACATGGTGCAGAATTCGATTCCAAAAGGTTTGTACCCAAACATCATTGGATTATAAATCAAAGGGAATAGTGATTATCATCCTCTACACCCGTGGAATCTAAATGATCTGCAATGGTTCATCTATGATTAATACAGTTAGAAGACTAATGATCATTATCAGCAGCTTTGTGATGATGGTGGAGGGTTACTTGTATTCACAAAGTTAAAAATAAAGAATGTAAAACTCTGAAAAACAGGTTTTTGTATAGACCGTCTTATTCTCAGTGTACAGAGGAAAAGTGACAACATTTCGTTTATAATTTAAAAACTTACCTCAGGACCGTTAGAGACAATTAGAAAACATTTTAAAGTGATATAGAGAAAGGACTAGAAGGAGAAGGTAATTAGAGAGACTTCACAAAGAGAACAAAATGACTGGAAGGAAAAACATCACATTAATGAACAAACACAGGAGATAAAAAGAAAAAAAGTTTAGTTGAGCACTAAAAAGAAGAGATCAACATCTACTGGAGTTTTAGGTAATAAAACATTACCGACAGTATGAATCAGTACAACAATACTCCTACCATTATCTTGCTTGCAAGTTTTTTGGGAGAAACTTGAAACCCAACGCACAGTTTGTTTTAAAACTCCAGTATCAGTTGAACTCTGCTTAAGATTTCACATCACTTTTCTAAAGCAGCTATACTACTATACCAGAAAACACAAAGTTTAAAATGTGGGGTCGGACAATATTATGACATTTGGAATCTATTTTTCTAGTATTTATTAATAAAGATTTAGACCAGTAACCAGACAACTCACAGAAGTCAGGTTTGTGGTCAAGATACTAGCTTAAGTAAATGATGAATAATAGTTGATAACAGTATAATGATGCTCATCTCTGGATAAGGTTAACTCAATGTTTGGGGGCCTCATAACAGAAATGATACAAAACTTATTATTATTCAAAAGTTGCAGTCTACAAAAACAAATGTGTACACCTGTACACTAACCGAAATCCATGGATATGAACATTTTGGAGAAGATAAATTGTGGACATATGAGTTGGAGAATTGAAGCCGGATCCACATTATCATCAAAAAAGGATGATTTTGTGTGCTCGTGACGCATAGTTGTTGCATAAGAACCCTTCAGATATAATCCAACTCAAAGCAAAATTACCATCAGATTCAATAAAATACAATTTAAGACTTGATCAATTACTAGTTTTTGATAATATCATCTAATACTGTGCTTGTATCCCCATATACAATTTTAGTTTTCATACTGTTTTGTGTAAAATCGCTGAAGTGAACATGGCGGTGCTGTTAGGCAAACAGAGTGCACTGGAGACACTTCAAACACAGACTTTCTGTCTAAAGCCACTTATTGCAGTAAAATTCTATTCTATTGGATCATGCCTGGGATAGTGTGGGGGTCTCCAAGTGTCTGGAATAGGATAAAAGCTATTCAACTTAAGATTTTACAATCTATTTTACATCTATATATGATTCCCGGGTGGACTGTTATTTACAGTCTTCAGGTGTGCGTAGTTTTATATATGCCATTTTCAGCAAAAACTCATTTAGTATGAATCCTAAGCACTATTTTATAGATAAGTCCCCTGATCTTTTAGCATTGAAGCTTAGTGAGACAGAAAGAAATGAATAAACTCACCACAGCAAATACAGACTCTATTGGCCTCATCTTCATGCTGAGTGTATGAGTCTGGTTCTTCAACAGAGCAGCTTTGGGGCCCAGCTTCATGTAGAAGTAGGTGGTGTATGGTGTGAAGCTGAAGTCCTCTCTGAACCAAAAGAGCAGAAAGGGAAAAGTTAACACACATATGTCAGAGTCTAATATATACCATAGAGTGTCTTTACACACCGACAGTAGAAGAAGTCACCTGAGGTATCCCTGCACCAGCAGTTGCACAAGAACACCTTCAACCTGCAGCCGAGACAGTGTAGTGGTCTGAATCATCTTCCTGCGCTTAGCGGGGCCTTTCCCCATCCAGGCCTCCACCAGCTTCAGAGGAGTCAGCCTCTCATCCATAGACACTGCCAGCTCCAATATCTGCACCACCTGCCGGGCATGCTGGGTAATGTCCACGGTCGTGAAGTCTGCTGGAGTGGAGATTAGATGATGGCTAAGCTGAGTCACAAAAGACATCTTTACAATTGCTTGGCTGAAATGTCAAACACACAAACAGGCTTCCCTTTAAAATGTATCACAGACCCACCTTTTGTGTTACGGCAAGTATCACACTGTTTGCAGCCTTCATCGTCCCACACCTCATCAAAATGAACAGCCATGAGGGAGCGCCGACACCTTCACAAAATAAACATGATATGTTCAAATAATGCAGTAATATCAGTTATCTATCGTCATGTCAATCAAACAATGTGAAAGCATTGAGAAATTGCATGTGTCTAGCTTTTTTCAGATATGCACTGAACTCCAGATAATAGCCGGACGTTTTCTGGATGGATGTGAGAATACAAATGTCTGAGTGACAGGCTCTGGACTTTCTGGACGTTCTCTAGAACTTTTTCAGCCAGCCCCTTAGTAAAACCTCTGGATATGTCCAGATGAGCTCATATGAGAAAAAGGCAGGAGTTCCAACGCAGGATTCACTGCGTGTAGTTGGATTGATGACGTTTTAAACACGTGACAGAAAACAAATATCTCAGGATGAAAAAGCGATATCAAGAGGGTTTTTTTTTAGACGGGCCGATCCAAGTGATTATGTGCTGTTAACAAAAACAAGTGACCTCTTCACTGGATTCATTCACTATATCCTGCCTGTGCCTGCTGAGCCACCCCTCACCTGAATACAGATTTCTTAGTTGTTATGAATGTGTCTGAGCAGATAATATCCTACTGTGTTTTTCATCTGTGAAAGGCAAACTTCAAGGAAAGTCTGGACCCAATTGTGAGGACATTCTTCTGAGTTCATGTCTGAAAACGGCTTTTGTGTCTTATAGTGGTGTAAAGATGCAACAATACCAACGTCCACAATATTGTATCCTGATAGATGACAAGAGAACATTGTCACCCAACCTGCTGCAACTATTGCAGGTTCAGCATGAGCTCTCTCATTGCAGATTCCCCGGGGCACATTCGAGTCAGCAGTGTGGAGGAAATAAATTATATTGAACTGAAGCGAGACTCAAAAATCTGGGTCTGACACCCAAACGTGGATTTTTTTGTGTTTGTGTAAGGGTAGTGAGAGGATTCATCTTAAATCCACAGGTTTGGCAAGTCTGTATTTGCTGCAGATTTGCATATTGCACAAACACAATGTGTTTATCTATTAATTATCAAAATATGTGTGTGTGTGTGCGTGTATCTGTGTGCGTTTACCTGTCAATATTCTGGCAGTAATTGACCATCTTCAGCAGCTTCTGTTGACCAACGTTCTCCATCACCACCATGGTGCTGATCCTGAAGATATCAGAGAAACCAAAGTAGACGATGCAGTCTGCTGGCTGGCCGTCTCGACCTGCAGAGAGCGGGAAAATATATTTCTATCAGCAAATATACTAGAGCAGGACATTGTAGCACATGCTGTCCTGATAAGTGAGGAGCTGTGTTTCTACCTGCACGTCCACTCTCCTGGTAGTAGTTCTCGACAGACTTACTGATGGTGTGGTGGATGACAAACCTGACGTCGGGCTTGTCGATGCCCATGCCAAAAGCCACAGTAGCTACGATCACCTGGAGGACAACACAGTTGTACACAAACACACATGTTCAACTATAACACTGGCAACTTCACTATCAAAGTTGTCTTTATACAAAGTGAGTGTGCGTGTCAACTTCCTTTTATTTTTGGACGACTTTTCATAGAAAATTATTTCAGTTGGTGTGTTTAACATTTTTAACTATGTACGATCAAACTAAAATAGGTCTCCGGCAGATTGGACACCCTTTACCAAGCTGCTGGAATGTCGTGATTTTGAGAGTCAGTGTTAGTTTGACCACACATAATGTAGGACAGTATACAGTATTCTTACCATGAACCCAAGGACAAAGTAAAAGTTGGCCCAGTGCTCATAGAAGCAGAAATAGAAATAGAGTGTCACAACCCAATACCCTGATTTTGTTGGAGGTCCACTTGCGGTGAACCTTGGACTTGTCCTCAGGGTTCATGTTGGCATGGTAGGGATAGGCCACAATGTCCTTCTTCTGGAGTTCAGAGGACACAGATTCTGCATCCTTCTGAGAGAACACATACACAATCCCTGTGGCATTCATGCATGCACACACACACACACACACACACACACACACACACACACACACACACACACACACACACACACACACACACACACACACACACACACACACACACACACACACACACACACACACACACACACACACACACACACACACACACACTATGTGAATATAAATTTACAGATCAAATTGTCTATATAGTCAAATCTAATCGAGATTTGAACCTAGTCTTGAAAAAATGCATTACAGGGCATTAAAGATATTTCAACCATTGCCATGGTGACAAAGGTTCAAATCAGTACTCAGTGATACTTTCTTTTTTACAAATCATTACTATTATCTACTATTATGTATAAAAAGAGACTTCAATCCAACATTATTTGTTATAAACGATCATTACTTACAATTTTTAGATTCAGATTTGATTCAACTTTAATCTTAATCTAAAAAAATGGTTATTATCAGACAAGCCAATACATTATCTGAGTTTTTTTGTGGGTCACAGCTCACAAGAAACGTTACCAGCACTGACACTGAGAGGCTTAAAAGTTTCAATAATGCTAGTATCAAAGTCCCGAGAGCTCCAAAGCCCCAAATATGGTATTCCATACTGCAGTATTGTTTTCTGTCATACCTGACTGGTCCTTGTATCTGTTCTTGATCAGAGAGGCAAGTTCACTTATGGCTTCCTCATTATCAGACACTTTAATACGAACCTGAGAACAGAAAAAAGTTTGTTACATTTTCTACAGGTGTGACATCGACTTGTTGAATCCGTTATGTATAACAGGAGTGAGTATCAAAAGCTGTGCTAAATAAAAAATAGTTCACTGTCTTTTTCTTTGATACGATTCTTGGATTGTTCCATCACCAGACTTAAGTCAATTCAAATTGTAGCAATCGGCTAAACAGTCCAATAAAAACACTTTTTAGATACTTTAACTTTCATGTTTTATAAGCAGCTGAAATGCAGTATCGGGTTTGTTGGCAGATGGAAGTACGGCCAGAGGATTATTAAGTGTGTGTGTGTCAGTTTGTGGTTAGCACCTCATAGTAGAGATTGGGTCGGTTGAAGGAAGCTGTGAGAGTGACTGGCTGTGGTACACACAGGATCTTCTCGCAGTCCTTGAGGACGCTGCTGGTTGCCGTGGCAGTGAGGCCGATCAGCGGCACTTTGGGGAACTGCCTCTTCAGGATGCCCAGCAGCTTATAATCTACAGTGAAGACAATTAATTATTGTGATACACACTAAACTTGTTTTAATAAACCTACTATTTGATCTAAAGAAGATGACTTAGGTCGTGTTTATAGCAGCAAACAGGAGGCGTCACCTGGTCTGAAGTCATGTCCCCACTGGCTGCAGCAGTGCACCTCGTCCACAGTGATACGACTCAGCAGGTTTGCATTGTAGGCTTTCTCCAAACGAGACATGAGCAGCTTGCTCTTGGCGATCTTCTCTGGAGTCACATACAGCAGCTTGAAAGGGGCCTTCACATCAGTCATTCCAGCCATGACTGTCTTAGCATGCTCCTTTAGGGGGAAAAAAAAAATGTATTTTTTTTCTTGTGAAAGCAGTCATTAAAAATATCACTGTCATCCACACTAATGCAGTGAGAACAACCCTGCTTTTCACCACAATTATAGGATTTAGTCTGTGATAATTAAAGCTTCCTAAATGTATATTTTGACCTGCAATAACAATTGTTGACCACCTGGGGGCATTGGATTCAAGTTGTAAACTCAGCGACAACCCATCATCACCTTTTTTTTATAAGCAAACAGTTGCTTATTTTTACAGCCAATAGTTACAGAGTTTGTGCTCACCTGAGCTGTGAGGGTGAACCAAGCAGTAAAGCTGCAGACCAGACAGCTAAACAATTAGCTAAATATCGCTGTGAAGCTGAACAAATCTACAGAATCAGGCCATCATTTTCTGCAGGTTTAGCATTATGATCCAACTATTTCACATTACAGATTGTTTTCATGTTGTTATTTTATATATAGCTATAATATAACCCAAAATTTTCATTTTAGCCAATTGAAAAAACGGAAACATTCCCTCTATTCATAATTCACAGCCGATGATGTCAATGTTTTTTTTTTTTTTTTTTACTTTATATCAAGAGCATGAAAGACTGTTGATACTTACAGTGTGTTCTGTGGATTGTGTTTGAGTTAATCACTGAGCACAACATGACAAATTCTTTGGACTGAAAGGTGAGTGAAAGTGAGCCAGTCCTTACCTTGCTACTGGATGCATTCAGCATTACTGCTGACACATTGACTGACTTCAGGGACATGATCTGGTCCTCCATTAGAGACACCAAGGGAGTGACAACCAGTGTAAAACCTGAAAATGCAGACATACACACAAACAAACAAACACACACACAAATGTGTGGTTACAGATGAGTCACTAATGTGCAAAAAGAACACACAAAATGAGTGTGTGTAGAGTGTAGAATTTTCAGTGTACCCTCGGAGCAGACTGCAGGCAGCTGGTAGCAGAGGCTTTTTCCTCTTCCTGTCGGCATAACCAGGAAGAGATCTTTGCCTGACAGGGTCAGATTGATGGCCCTGAGCTGCAGTGGTCTGAACTTGGAGAGATTGAATGATTTCTTTAGCTCCTGCTCCACTGCCTTGGACCATGGGAAATCTAACAAACATGAAGAGAGCTGAAGAGGTCAACATACAAACCTACTGAGGCTAATACCTGTTTTAAAACCTAAATTATTGAATAAACAGGTATACAAAGATGGAAAAACCTGCTAAAAATGCGATTGACTCCTTTTACATTTATTTCTCAGTGATTCATGTTTACCATCACCAACACACCAACAACTGAAGCACTCTCTCATCTAACTGTGCCATGTTTCCATCAATGCCAATAGGATCTGGAACCGGTAAAAACCTGTATCTCCTGCAGTGTCATTTGACCTGGCTTTGAATGCTGATTGAATCTATTCCCATTGCAGACAAAAGCCAGATGTTTAAAAGAGACTTTACCATGAAGCGATGTGTGAACAATACCTGAGCCATCGTAGCGTTGCATCTCCTCTTTGCTCATTACAGACTGAGCTCTAGATGACTTTGAGGAAGTTGAAGATGACGTCGCAGCGTCACAGTCCTCCTCCAACTGCTGCAGTAATGCATTCTTGCGAGAAGTTAGGTCAGTCTGCTTCTGCAGGAGCTCCGTGATCTGCAGCTCCACCAACTCCAGCTCAGACTCCACTGAGTCCAGCTCTTCCTGCACATCTGAAGAGCAAACACACCAGGAATACTGTCAGCTGGCTAAAATATCCTGGTAAAAACATGCTCTCATATACAGTCCTACCTCTTGCAGAATCCAGATATTATAAGACACAATCAAACTCACAATGGTAGTGTAAAATTATGCAAGTGGATATATATATATAAGTATACTATCTACATTATGTCTAAAAAGTGTATCCAAGATAACAGAATTTCAAGGGAAACTAACTCTCTCAGCAGTCAGTATCATTACATTTACAGGCTACCTGACAGTATGGTGGCTGTTGGAATTAGGACATCAAGTGATTTGAGCAGATCACATGGGCGGCAAGTTTTCTCCCTTCTTATGTTGACAGTGTGAACAGGGTGGATACTGTCAGGTCTCACACATGCACATGTAGTAATCCTCTGAGGCTCACACCTCCACAGCTAATGAGCTCTTTCTCTTTGTACCTTCCCCAGAGTCCCTTTGGGGCTGTGGCAGAGTAATCTGCTGTTTGTCCCCATGATTGTCAACCTTCTCTCAGAGAGAAACAACTTCAAATGTACCGCAGAGGACCGTGTGATTGTTTACTTACTTAGAACTGTTCGCTGTTTAATGAGGTTTAGGTCATTTCTCATGCAAATTAAAAAAGTGATATTTGGTGGAAGGATGTGGTATGGGTCACTTTATTGTTGCGAGATAGGGCATTTTCATTATTTCCCAGTGAATAATTAATGGGTCTCGATGAAAAAGAATCAGGCACATTTAGGTGACCGGTTTCTAAGTGTGTCCAATTTGGCGCAACTTGAATATAATTCAGGGAACCATTGGCCCTCGGTGTGGAAATGCGCTCTACTGAGTGCATTCTAGTTTAAAACTGTCTCAACAGTGAACTAGAAAGACCTCTCCACGTCACAGTCAGCCATCTTGGTTGTTCAGGAAAACACTAAAGCAGAGCTCCCATTGGGCCCTCCTCTACCTGTTTTCCTATCAAACAAGCCCCATTTTATAAAAACGGTTGTGATTGGCCTGACTGGTCCGAGGATGGATGGAAATCAGACAGGGTTCTGTTTCCCCAAAGCAATGTTAGCTCCTACGTACGTTAGCAACTTAGAAAGTTGAAATCATGGTGTTTCTATGCGTGTTTGTCATTGGTTGGTTGACTTGAAAGGAGAGAAAGGGAGGAGAGAAGAGACCCATCTGTAAGAGTGAATAACCATGAGCTTTCCATTTGGTCTGGTGTCCAGGCTGGTTCGCTATTTACATCAACACTGAAAAAATAGAACAGACTTACCATTATTACCGCTACTACCATCCATGCTTTTCAACCAATGAGATGGCTTTCACTTTGTCAGAGATGTTGATGAGATGTGATTCCCTGGAAGACAGTGATAAAAGGTTAACAAGTTCCATTTTGAACTTCTGTTGCATCTCCCTGAGGAGAACCGTCTGACAAACTCCTTCATATCCCCTTTTAAATCCCTGTTAATGACACATGTTATTGGTGTCCTCTTGTTGATTTCAGATCTTACTCACTATTTTATAATGTTTTATTGTGTATCTCTCTCTCTCTCTCTCTCTCTCTCTCTCTCTCTCTCTCTCTCTCTCTCTCTCTCTCTCTCTCTCTCTCTCTCTCTCTGAGTCTGGAGGTTCCTTCCAGTTAATGAGGCAGTTTTTTCTCTGAACCGTCACCAGCTCATTGTAGGTTACTTTTATTATGTATATTGTTATTGAGTATGAATCATAATTTGTTATTGTTTAATTAAACATTTGTATTTAATAGACAATAACAAAAACAGTGACGACAATTAGAAAACCTTACAAATACACTACAACATGTAACAGAACAGGGGACGTTCAGTACAGTGCCTAATAATTAGTTATTGAATTAATTTAATCATGAATTATCATTAATTACAATCCGTTATTATAAAACAAGCTAATTTGTATGTTAGGTTAGTTGGGTCAATGACAGACTTCCAAGTTTCAACTATGAACCCAAAAACTTCAAAGCCCCAAACAAGGTATTCTGTCCTCTCATCATATCATATATGGTGTTATTGCTTTCTATGTGGGCGACTTTGTGTGCGTATATTTATGTCACTGTACTGCATTCAAAAATTCGATGAAAGTGAAAGTAACAGACCGAAAGTGTAATTCGATTCTCAAGATGATTAGATTTGTAGTTAATAAGTAACTCATTCATTGTAATTTCCCTCCACAAACAATCTGTCTGACACAAGAAGTATAACAGTTACTGAAATTAAGGACTTGTCCACTTCTACTAAATAATAGAAAATAACCGTGGAAGCCATTTTTTTTCCATTAGCCACACATTGGAAGCATCACACGGTAAAAGCTAACTTAGTTCAGCTCAGCTCACCTGCTCCTCCTCCCCAGTAGCTGTTAGCTTGATTAAGGATCATTCAATCATCCCTGGATACTGGAGCATTGTGTCTGACTGTCAATCCCCGGAGCTCGTATATTCTCAAACACGATACAATGAGAAGAAACGTCCCTTTCCACTGTGAGCTACATTAACATCTAATAACTCGGAGCCAAGTGCGACACACTCACCACTACAGACTCAGCGCAGACCCTCTCTTCACTTCGCGGTTGCTATAGACACGGAACGAAAACTGAGCCGCTGGAATATGTACTTTCTTTCGCAGAGGGACCTGCGTGGGTTAAACTCTGCCCTTTATTGTGCTTGCCAGGCTGCCTCTAAATTATTCCTCTCGCTCTAGGTTTGACGCACCGTCATCTACCACAACGGCCTCTTAAGTGTTTAATATTTAGAAATCACACAATCAATTATGTGCATATAACCAAGGAGGTCTGAATAAGAGTATAAGACTGTTCTAGCTCATGTCCTGTCAACGTTGCCTGACAGACCACACTATGAACAAAATTTTCCCTCGTTTAACTGTGATGCATTCAAGAGACGTGGGTAATTAAATTGAACTATACATAAATCGAGAGTTGTTTTAAAGTGAAAATTCACGTTATATGTGCTACAGGGAGATTATTTGATCTACTAGTGGAATTGTTGTGTCATGTTCACGCTCTGCAGCTCAAACAAACAGTTCTGACTAAACGGAAACATGAGTTGACGCGTTGAACGCGACACAGCTCTGTGCCGGAAGGTGACATCGCGAGAAGGTGTGTTTCCGGAAGACGTGGCTGTTGCTGCAGTGGCAGCTGTCAAACCAAACTCCTCCAACAGCAGCTACTTAAACATTCTCTCTTCTTCTCTCATCGCTTCGCCCGTTCGCCCGGCGTCAAGATGATTTCGCTAACGGACTCGCAAAGTAAGAGCCCATGTGTTTACACGGGCATCTCTGTTCGCCGCCATCTCTGTCACACCGGCTTCATGTCAGCAGCAGCAGTCGGCTAACTGGCAATGGGCTTGCACTGCTAGGAAAGTTTTTATATATCTCATAGCATTCCACACTCTGGGGCACAGCTAACAGCTAACTATGAATAAACACTGTCATAGCCCATGGGAAGTCCACGTGTTCTCAGCAACGTTCACTTACGTTGCACTTCCAAATATTGAAAGCTTTTGAGCAGCTGCAAATAAACGGGGAAGTGACTAACAGTGCATTTCTTACGTGTTCACACCCACATGCTAATTTGTTTGTACGAACTAGTAGAATAATTACGACTATGACAGGCAGCACATTGTGTCCTGTGTTTATCAATGGTCTATGGAAGTGAAGACCAGGTGGAATCATGGCCCGTCTTCCTGTCTTAACAGCTCTGTCTTCTCAAATATATTTGGCTGATCCGGTCACACTTGTATATCAGTGTAAACTCCACTTATAAGGTGATTCAGTCTGTGCTTCAGAGTAGACAATCAAGAACATGTAGGATGGTAAACTTGGTGGTTTTAACTAAGGGGAACCTTGCTCTGTATCTGTACAATACCACACAGTGACAATCTCAGATGGAACAGTTTAACATTCCTGTGGTATGTGTCTATGTGTGTGTGTCTGTGTCTTCTGCAGAGATTGGAATGGGATTAACAGGCTTCGGCGTGTTTTTCCTCTTCTTCGGGATGATCCTTTTCTTTGACAAAGCACTGCTGGCTATTGGAAACGTGAGTGACGCTGCTCCATCAAACTGATGTTTGCTCTGTAATCATGAGAAACCCACAGGTGCAACTTTCTCTCCTCCTGTGTCACCGGGTGCTGGCGCTGCCTTTTCAGGGACTCAGATCTTACATGTGGTGCAGAATCTATATCGGTGTGTGTACATTAATATATTAATATTATCATGTTACCAGGTGGTAACCCGTGGATGCACAGGCACACATTATCAGTGATGTTGTCATAGGGTATTTACGGTCTGTCAACATTCTGCACCTTCTCCCAGGCAACCCAGCCAGGGTTGATCAGACCCCAGCACCATTAACCCACAGATTCAGTCTGGATCCAAACCCACCTGGTGACTCTCTCTGTGGCTTCTCCTTTTCTCCATCATTGTAATGGAAATGGGGATGTTTCGCAGAGTGAATGCCCTACAAAACCTCGGCAGCCCACCTCCACAGGCTTGCATCGGGTTCGCCAGCCTTTCCTCTGGCACATGTCCACCAGCTCCGGGCACTGTGACTGTTACTAGCGTGATCAGTTGCTTGGTCGAGTCTGAAACTGGCCCTCAATGTTTTTTGCACACACCTTTGACATTGAGGTATTGGTGTATCTCTAATATCATTGAACTTTTTCTGAGTTTTTCACTGACAAAATTTCATGTAGAGGTTGTTTTGACCCTGCAAGTGTATTTTTCCTTAAAATCTAACTTTACATTACATTACATTTCATTTAGCTGACGCTTTTATCCAGAGCGACTTACAATAACTTAAGTTTCATCCTCTGTTTTCTGACATTTGGTTTTTTAGTCTTCTTTTTTTTAATAAACTGGCTACTCTGCTATAAATAAAGAGAAATCCTTAAATAAAATTTCCATCCAAGGTCCTATTTTCATATTTGCGCAAACCAGTGTGAATGGAGACTCTTCACAAGGTGCAGCAGAAAATGTGCTAAATACAAGATGAAAGTCTGTTCCTGCTGCTAAAAAGACCCAGAATTCAACCCAAATTTCTAGTATTGCACCACCCTTTTTTCCCTAGATCCTGTTTGTTGCTGGTCTTTCCTTCGTCATTGGGTTAGAGAGGACCTTCCGCTTCTTCTTCCAGAAGCACAAGATGAAGGCTACCAGTTTCTTCCTGGGAGGTGTGCTTGTGGTGCTGATTGGCTGGCCCATTGTCGGGGTCGTGCTGGAGTTCTATGGCTTCTTTCTGTTGTTCAGGTGAGGGGAAACAATGGAGGCTCGAGCTGAGAAATAGAGTGTAGACTGGTTGGTATCCAAGTTTATTTGAATTTTCAATTAAAAGAGTCAAGTCTCCATCATCTCAGTCCCAATATGAATCATCAAATTTGAATTTGGTGTAAATATCTGTGAATGTGAAGTGCACGACAGAGGACGTCCTGTTACAACTGTTACTAGTGGAATGCACATGAATCTACACAATGTTGACTGATGAACACATGTGTCTGTCATTGCTCAAGTGAATATTGTTACAGTATTAATATGGCTGTCATTATCTCATGACAAATTATTATGGTCTATTCAGAAATAACTATCAAAACAAAATCTGAATTCTTGTCTGAGTCTGAAGGCAGTCAGTGCTCGAATCCAAGCCCCAAGTCATGAGTCTTGGGCTTGACTACTGCAACAGTGTTAGGTGAGAGTAGATTTGATTACAACTGACGTAACCCAGAGGCTGAAATCCAAAATCATCCCCCAAATAAAAACTCTTAATCAAAACCCACAAGATCTTGCTCACCATCAAAGAGAGTGATCGTTCCTTTATGGTGGTATCTCTCGCCTTTTGTGTGTATGACAAAGAACACAATTGGCTGCGGTTGCAGGTGGGTTGACAATGATGTTCACTTTTTCATCACCACTGAACTAGTGAGGGATGCAATTGGATTCCTCCCTGTCGCACATACGTCTGCAGGTGAAAATATGTCGTGTCGAGTTAGAGAAGTTAGGGAGACACTGTTCTGTATCGCTTGGTTATCTCTTTGCTACCATTCCGTCACAACCTGTACTGTACACTACTGAAATTTGAACTGGTGATTTCTGACTTTACGCACAGTCCTGAGAGAGAAACATCCATAGTTCATCCATTTTCAGTGTTGGACCTGATCACCTCATCTGAAAAGATACTGTTTTAATCAAGCTACCGGGTCCTATTATTGACCCTCACTCTGGATGATTCAGAATCACAGGCTCTGTATAAACATGGATATAGAGTCTGGGTGAAAAGTGAAACAGAATGCAGACGTGCCTTAAAATGCATTACCAGTGATGGCCACCAGGGGCTGACTTCAGTCGTTTCTCATGCACAAAGCATGAACTTCTCTCTTGAATTTATTTTTAAGTGTCATTAGCTGACTTCCCTCTCTGGTGTATTGGAAAATATTACATAATTAATTTGAATTTTATTTACATGCTTTGTATGGAAGGTTTGCCACTCAAATTTAACCTAGACAGACTTTACAATGAAGAAGAACTTATTTCTTAACATACAGATTTATCTATCAATGGTAGTCAATGTTAATGGTATTCCATGTCATTTCACTTTGGTGAGAATTCAGTTGTCCCTGTTTGTATCTAATGTCCTCTCTCCCCCACCCACTCTCTCTCTTTCCTTTTGATGACATCCAGGGGTTTCTTCCCAGTTGTAGTCGGCTTCATCAGAAGAATACCTGTCCTCGGCTCTATCCTAAACCTGCCGTTCATCAGTGCAGTGAGTATTACCTGGTGATGCTGCAGCTCTGCTACGTTTTCACGCAGCATGGCTCTTTCTCTTGTTCATTAATAACCATCTTCAAACACCACAACCGATTAACTTAACTGCCCCAGTCCAATGACAGCTCAGCTCCTGCACATCACAGGGATTAATGACATATCGAAGAGACTATCTGTTAACTTTTACTGAGTTTTATGGGGTATTTTAACATGAAAAAGGTAGTTTGGGAAATAAATTGAGCAAATGGTTGTCTGCACATAAACTCCAGTCATTGGGGTCTGTTTCTATTAAATCTAAAAGCTCAGGTTAGCAGATGCACACAGTAGTTAGTTCTGTGGCTAATGAACAGGCTCCTGCCATGCTGTTGTGTGGGGAAGCTTTGGTTTGAGGTGAATGTTTCTGTATGTTTTTTATTGTTTTCTATGTTTATTAAAGCCTTCGTAAGGCTCTGAGGACAATCAGCAGTCGTGGTCAGTCACTGCCGATTTTCCCTTGCTTACTAACATATTTAACACGCTTTACAATATTCAGACAGCAAGCTTCTCATGAAGAGCATATCGTTTTGTTTAGCGAGCTTGTCCATTTTATTAACTATTATTTCTCTAATCTTGATTCATTATTACATTTTTAAGGCACACACCACAGATATTATGGTGATTTTTTTTAAACTTGAGATGATTGAGCTTTATTAACTAAACAATCAAAATTACTAATTAAACTACTTTCAAAATTCTCCACAAGTCCTTGCAGTGGAATGCAGGGATAGTTGTCGAACTTCTGTAGCTGGCAAACATTTGGCAGTTAGCAAGCTAGCTAATTTCTCAAAAATGTTAATAGTTTAGACAAGGGACATATAAGCAGCTATTAATTACCAGCTTACACCAAATCATGTCTATTTTGTGTGGAAGTTTATTCTCTGACAGAGCAGAGTGCATCAAGAAAGGTTAACAAAAGGAGAGAGATCCAAGGCATACGAGGAATGACACAAGCAGCTTCCATAAATCAATAAATGTTATTGTTTTATCTCAGAATCAGTACACTGTGTAGCACATTATAAAAATCAGATACATTTTCTAGATTAGATAATTTCTCAGGGTGAGGATGAGCAGCTTTAAACCAGCACCTATAGGAGGGCAACTAAGGCCATCTAGTGGTCATCCATTGTGTTGTCACTTGTGACTTTTTCTGCCCTAAATTAAGCAATAGAACAACTTCCTCTGTTTTGGATTCGGGGGCCCTTAAAGGGCCCGCTACAAACTGCAAATCAAGGGTCATGTGGCAAGCGACCAGTGGGTATTTTCCCGTAGCTTTACTAGCTTTTCTACAGATACTGTAAGGCAATGACTGAAGAAGCTCAAAACTTGAATTTTCTTGAAAAATGATTAAAAGTTGTAGGTTTTTCCCATATAATATAAAGAAAAAGATCCCTACGATACAAACGCTGTACTAATTGTGACTCAGTCTCAACCGTCAATCATGACACGTTTCACCATGTTTTTGTAACTTCAAATGATTTAAAGCAAACCTTGGTTCATTGCCAATCTGCTTACAAATTCACTCAAATCTATTTCTGAATAATTGCAACAAAATTCTGTTTACCTGTGGTGTGTCTCTTTAAATCATGCATGCTTTCCATGAGAAATGTTGCAGTTGATACTGATACTGTCCAGTCCAGCCTGCACTGTAGTTAAACAAATCTCTCTCGCACTTTGCATGTCACTAATTGCTCTGGAGCTCTGTCTGTCAGATCCTGCTTTATACTTGAAAAACATCTAGATGACACATAACAGTTTCTTTCTTTTCTTTCAGTATGTGGACAAAGCTGGCGAGAGCAACACCATGGTATAGCAGTGACTTTTTGTACCCACTGAAGGCTGTTTGAGTGCAGCAGGTTTTATACAGCAACACAATCTCCCATCGGGCTGATTTAAAACAACTAGGGTTATATGTTCAGATTCCTCCCTCCTCCAGCAGGCAAAGACCGCTCTCTGTCTTATCTGTTATTTCACTGGTCAGCGCTACCAATCAAAGGCTCATCAGCACATCGCAACGCCAGTCGGTTAGTAAAGGATGGAGTTACTAAGGTCACTATAATAAATATTTGAAGCGCTATTGATCCCATCACCGTTGAACGCATCTAGCAAGATAATGGAGGATATAAGATTTCTTCAAAGGCTCATTGACTCTGTCTACGTGACTTTCTTACTCTGTGGAAGAAACAGACTAAACCACCCCCTACACAAGGATGAGAAGTGGACCGACATGTTTTCATTTTTCTGTGCCTGTGCTCTAACTTTATTTCGACAAAAGCTTTTTATGTCTGTTTTTTGTCATCAAACCTTGGGCTCTATTTTAACGACCTGAACGGATAGTCTGGAAGTATTTTGGTTATGTTCTAATTCCCTTTTGCTTGTTTCAAGGCAAAAAAAGAAGGTTGTTGAAAAAGGGTTAACTAATACTCTTAATGAATTATGTTTGTGTTTTGGTTGTAATATGAAATAAACAGTGCCATTACCAATTCACTTTAAAAAGCAGGTACACGTGCCTCTTACTTTGTAATAAGAGAGAGAATGTTTCTCTACAAATGTGCTTTGGCGCAAGCAGACCAAAGCTTTGCACCTGACGACCCCTCGTTTTAAGACAAACTATCACATGGTTGCTCAGATATGCGTAACTGCATTTGAAGAAACTAGCAGAGAAAGTTGCCAATGCTCCAGGTATAAGATAGAGCCCTAAGTTTCATTTGTGTCTGTCTTGCAGCTTTTTGAAATACCAAACGTGGCTATTGTAATACTTTCCCTTTGTTACATGTCATTTCTGTTGGCTAATGACTGCATTGGTATAAATTATTTTTTAAATGATTATCGTTTGACTTCATGTATTGTAAGGTGCTATTGGATCATATTAGCATTCGTTAATTGTTTACCCAATAAGCTTCTATATACGTTTTACTATTAAAGTAAGAAACTTTAAAGGTAGAATCTTTAATAGTAAATGGAAAAATCAAGTTCATGTGGACACATGGATGGTGAAGTTCAATCAGCTCACAGTGCTGCAGCTGGGAACATGCTAATGCTATTCAGTCACAAGAGCTGTCCAAACTAACTGGTTTGCTAATGGTCAGTTATAAACGCAGTTGCTAATTTGTCAAATACTGCAGGATCTCACACTTGAGCAGAAACAAAATTGTCCCTTTGTCTCAAAACTGTACACGTCTCTTTGTTAAATCGTTTACAATTCAGCAAAGAAGGATTTTATAAAAGTGGACACAGCTGAAAATGTGCGATAGCTTCCATTCAGAGTTCAGTTGGCCAAATATTAAGCTACTAGCATCAACGAGGTAGCTCTCAGTCTCCACAGACCCCAGCACTTCAAGTAGTGCAATTCTGCTTAGGTTGTGACCCTGACAGCATATGTTACCATGACACATCATCCATCCAATGACACTTTTCCATAAGGACTTATAAGGACTGTATATCCACTTGGATGGTATGTATTTATAAAGCTCTTTTCCAGTCTTGATGACCACTCAGTTTGCCATTTACACACACATTCATAAATATATGTATATTTTCGCGCACTTTCTCAATGAGAACGGGCAGTTGTGGCCTTCAATATCTTGCCAAAGGACATCGTCATGCCGAATCGGGAACACAGGATTTGAACCGCCGATGTAACCCCTAAGTGTTTTACCCAGTGAGCCACAGCCACCCCTAATTCATTACTATACCAATGTAAGACCTATGCTGAGATCCTGAGAAACCACCCACACCGAATAAGTAAGGACTCATTTTACTGCAAACTGCTAGAGCAGGGGTGTCCAAACTTTTTATCCCGAGGGCCACATCAGAAAAAAATTCGAAGGTCTGGGCCACTCACGCCGCCACGCCCCCCTGCCCTTGAGCGGACCATTGACAAGTGCACCTCAATTGCGTCGCTCAGGGCGGTGGGCGTGGCGACATTCTGAGGGACAGCTGGCAGGTCAGGGGTTAGATGGGCATTACAATTCAATTAGCTGACGCTTTAATCCAAAGCAATTTACAATCAATGCATTCAAGGGTACCCGAGGGTACAAACCCCGAACAACAAAATCAAGAAAGTACAATTTCTTCAAAAAATAGAGCAAAACTACAAAGTGCTATAAGGAAGTGCCATTTAAGTGCTTCTAAAGCGCTGGTATAAACAAAAACAAAAAAAAGATTTGGTGGGCCGCAGATGGCCCGCAGGCCGTAGTTTGGATACCCCTGTGCTAGAGTGACAAAAATAAGATAAATTCCACATATAGACAGTGTCGGGGCAGTGTTTACACCAGACCATATACAGCTTCATGTGGTGGCACTCTTTGCAGAGGATTAGAACTATTCCTCCAAAGATATCCTCTGTTTTCTTTTCTGTTTTTGATGATGGTGGAAAGTGTTATCTAACAAATCAGTCACAAAACTCCATGGGGGCATTGTGCTGTTTCACTACTTATTTTTTAGGTGTTTTTTTAATAAAGTTCCCACCTTTCTGTGGAGCAAGAGCACTTGGACAGATGCGTCCGTCCTCAACAAACAAACCCTGGTTTCAAAATAAATGCCCCCCCAATAAAATACTTTACTGTAAGGCCTTATGGAAAAGATGAATGGGTCTCCTAGTAGCCATTTGTTGGAATTCCTGTTCAGGGCATTTTCTCTGATATGTCAGTGTTTTTCCTGTATGACACTTTTGTAAATACACTGCTCAGTGTGAACCTGCTCTCATTTATGAAGAGAACAGGACGCTTGTGGTGAACCTGCCGATTCCAGTGTTCTCTGGTGAATAATAATCAATCTGCACGTTGCTCGGCTTTAAGCACAGGTCCCACTAGAGGACTTTGGGCCAACATGCCACCCAGATAATTAGTCTGTTTCTGACTCTTTGGTAAGAAACTTGCACACCAGTACCCTGCTGGAGAGCATTTTGTAGGGCTCTGTCAGTGCTTCTCCTGTTCCTCCTCGTACAAAGGAGCAGATACAGGTCCTGCTGCTGGGTCTCCTGGTATCTCCTCCATGCTCCTGAGACTGTTACGGGAGACACAGTAAACCTTCTTGAAACCACATGTTTGGATGTACCATCCTCGAGGAGCCGGACTACCTGTGCAACCTGACTGGGCTGCAGGTACCACCTCGTGCTACCAGTAGTGACTAGTAGGACACCAGCAAACACAAAACTAGAGAAGAATCAGTCAGGATAAAGAGAGAGTAAATGTCTGTGGACACTTTCATTTGCATCTACGCAGGTGAAATTTGAGGAATTTAACCTTATTTCTATTCATATTCTTTTAATATTGCTTTGTCACTGACCTTCTACAACATCCAACATCTTTTCACCATGTAAATGAAAGCTCAATGACTGGAGTAACTAAATATCCTGAAATTCAATAGTAAAGAAACATTATGGTTGAGAAGACCCTAATGAGGAATTGACTGTTCGTTAGTTCCAGATTGAGATACAGAAATATTACATAACAAACCTGAAAAATGAATGTAAAATGAATACAATAATTCCAATCAGGTCTCATGGCCAAACTTAATGCTTTGAAAAGAATGGAGGATTACATGAATAATAAGCAGTGACCTTCACAGTCACTAGGGACCTGCACGAGGAAGCAAGATTAGTGGTTTATCCGACTATTTGGGGGTTGAGCTCATTTTAAAAAATATGAAGAAAAATTAATGAAAAATTATATATATAATACATTTGATGCACTAACACGAAATTATAATATAATATTGTTTATAAATTAAATTGGATTATATACTAGTTAAATCTAAATGTGAAATCTTAATGTAAACATTTCATTGAAATGTCAATCTTCAATCTAGATGTAGGTCTAGCAATTGAGGTAATTACATATATATGTGCATCAGGCAGGTAAAAGATGGAAAGTCCACTGAGTGTATTTCGGTTCTGAACTAGTTGAGGTAGATTGACTTGGAGATAGGGAAAGTTACAAACTCAGAAATCTTGCCTTTCAAGTTTGTCTGAAACACAATTGGGAAATTTCAAATGGAAGGTTCCAGTCTGCATAAAGGTAAAAAAGGATACAGCATACTAAATTTAAACATTTTAATATATAACAATTACATGTAATACTTTATTTGAAAAAGATTTACTTTACAATTTTGAATCATTGCAGAACCTCTTGGAAAACGTTTTAAAGGTTCAAAGACTGAGGTGATGTTTTTTTGAATCAGTTGCTAAATTTTGGGGGGTTGCTAAATGTATAAAACTGAGCAGTATTAAAGAACGTTCAACATTTTCCAAAGGGTAACCTATTAGCCTACCACGGTGTATTAGGGCCATGTTGTTAGGGACAAATTCTGAGATTTTGAGAATAAATTTTTGTATTACAAGAAGAAAGTCATAATTGAGTAGAAAAAATAAAAAATAAAACATTGTTCAGCAAATAAGCTGCAACAAGTACCTGATCATCGTTGTTAATCAAAACTAACCCTGTGTTCTACTGATTCCCTTAATTTGAGAGGGAAGAGAGTCAAGTTGTAATAGCTCATGCTCAGCCATGTGCCTGTCGAAGCTTGCCTTAGGTTCTCAAAAATTGAAAAACAACACCTCTTGATCTTCTTCAACACAAAGCCAGTAACTGATGGCAGCCTCTGCCGAGTCAGCTTAAACGTTTGGGCAGAGTGGGTAACCATGTTTGGACTTCAACAGGTTTTCAGGTCCAACTTACCCATGTTGTACACTAACGTGGACGATGCTCCTGAGGAGACAATTTCGTGTTCAACTCTTCACTTTATGTTTAACCAAAAGATGCCTGTAGGCCGTTTTGACAGCTTTTGCAGTGGTATTGTTGTTGAATGCTTCTCTGACAGAGGATAAGAAAAGCACCAGGAGATCTTGACTGAGCTTGTATGTGAGGAGAAATCGGCACTGGCCATCTTGCTTTTCCTCTAAGTCATGGAGGAAACTTTTTCTGTACACCAAGCCATCTCTGGTAAGGGCCTTCAAGTGAATCCACTGGACTTGGTTTTACATTCTGGGAAGAGTTTGTGTACTTGTATAAATGGTTTTATATAACTGAATCACAAGTGAAGTGAAGTATGTGATTTACACACACAGACTCACACATATGAGGCCTGCCATATCATTTTTTTTTTTTTTTTTAACAATATTTTTTATTGAAGTTTCAAGTGCATATATAACTTTATGACGAATTTACAAACATTTTCATTTATATCCCCTCGAACAGCCACTCATTCACACAGACAAGGAAAAAGAAATAAATAAAATGGACAATGACAACAGACAACAATTTAATGGAGTAAAGTAAATAAATAAGAATAACATGTACAAAAAATAAAAAAAATAAATAAAAAAAAGGCAGGATCATTTCACAACCTGTTATTCAGTCAGTTTTATCCGTTTCATTGGTCAGAAATGACATAAATGATTCCCAAATACAAGCAAACTCCTCCTGTTTACGTCTAACAATGTATGTCAATCTCTCCAGTCCAAGACAAGTCATCAACTCCTTCTTCCATATTGCCAGTGATGGTGGTTCTACATTTTTCCAATATAGTGCAATCACTCTCCTTGCATGGAGAAGTCCAAAGTCAACCATCTTTGATTGCTTCGTTGTTCTGATGGAGTCTTTGGGGTATATTCCAAGTATACATATTGTTGACGTCAAAGAAATTTTACACTCAACCATCCGTGATAAACATTTAACTACGTTTTCCCAAAATGTAGTTAAAGTTCCCTTTTCAGTCAGACATTTAACACAAACATCCGGGATGTTAGGGGAGATATGGTGGAGTTTTGCAGGGGTTATATAAACCCTCATTAACCACTTATACTGAATCAATTTTAACCTTGTGTTAATTGAATTCTTTTGCGCTTTTAAACATGCTCTTCCCCAATCTTCTTCACTAATATTTTCTTGTGTGTCTGTTCTCCACGCATTTAATTTATCTGATGCTGATTCTGTTGAGTACTCTGCTAAAAGGTTATAGAATCTAGATATATGTTTTTTACCATTCAAATTATTAATCACCGTTTCCTCAATAATCGATAGTGGGGGTGTGGCCATGAATGTCCCAGATTTTGATTCTATAAAACTTCTTAATTGCAAATATTTGAAAAATTTTTTTTGAGGAACTCCGTACTTATGACAAAGTTGATCAAATCTGAGAAGGGTACCTTCAAAATAAAGGTCCGAAACAGTCCCAATTCCTTTCTCTGCCCATAATTTGAATCCCCCATCCAATCTACCAGGTTTGAATTGTCTGTTGCCCCAGATAGGAGTAAATTGTGACAAAGTTAATGTTTCATCAACAAAGTTATGTGCTGCATACCACACTGATATTGTATTTTTAACAAAAGGGTTTCTTGTTTGTTTTTTCAGTGTCTTGATATCTGAGGAATATAAATACTGCTTTATGGGCAAATCTGACACTGATTTTTGTTCAATATTTACCCAAGCAAGTGGTGTGGATGAAGAAAAATAGTACATTTCAGAAATTAATTGAGTAGCCCAATAATACCATTTCAGGTTTGGGACCCGAAGTCCTCCCCTTTCATAAGGTAAATATAATAACTTGAGCCGGATTCTACCCTTTTTATTGTTCCAAATGAACTGGCTAAATATACTATCAGTTTTTTTATAGAAGTTACTTGGTAATGGAGGCGGGAGTACTTGGAAAAGATATGTAAATTTGGGTATAATAGACATTTTAATAAGATTTATACAACCAATCATTGATATCGGCAATTCAGACCACCGGTCCAACTTTTCTGTCACTTCGTCTACGAGAGGGTTATAGTTTATAGGGACAATGTCGCCAAGTTTTGGGGCAATCTTAATACCCAGATATTTAAATCCATCTTGCGTGGCCATAAATGGTGTATTTATTTTTGGATTGCATCTTTCTTCTTCATTTAGGAATAACAATACTGACTTAGATTTGTTTATTCTATATCCAGAAAACTCGCCAAAGTTTTCGAGTAAAGATGTCAAATTTGGAATACTGTTCCTCAGGTTCGTTAAGAAAAAAATGATATCATCAGCATATAATGCTATATGATGCTCTATGTCCCAAATCCTGATGCCGGATATATTCCTACGTGTCCTTACTGCGATCGCAAGAGGTTCTATTGCTAAAGTGAAAAGCAGAGGAGACAAAGGGCAGCCTTGCCTGGTTGAGCATTGTAAACTGAAAGGTTCAGAAATTGTATTGTTATCAATATTTCTGCTGTTGGGTTTGTATACAGTAATTTAATCCATTTGAGAAATGTTTCTCCTAGACCATATCTGGGCTGCAGATCAAAAAGGTATTTCCATTCTATTCTATCGAATGCTTGGCTAGCATCAACCGACAACATTGCAGTGTCTTTGGAATTGTTTGTCTCAAACAGTACATTTAAAACTCTCCTGATGTTATGAAAGCCTTGCCGTTGTAATACGAAACCATTCTGATCATCACCAACCAATTGAGGAAGATATTGTTCTAATCTTTTAGAGAGTGCTTTGCATAATATTTTTGTATCACATCCCATTAAACTAATGGGCCTGAAAGATGGACAACTGGTTGGTGATTTGTCAGGCTTTAGTATCAACTGTTAATGTCCCGTCCAGTGCCTCCTTTTCATCTTCAGATAAGTTCTGGAACTGTAGCTGATCGAGAAATGCTTGTTGTTGTGTAGCTCCTGCATATTCTGATTTGTACAATAGTTCATAAAAGTTTCTGAAGGTAGCATTAATTTCAATTGGGTCTGTTGTTAAATCGCCTGACATTGTCTTTATACTGTTAATTGCTCTTTCGGCTTGCATTTTCTTAACCCTCCAGGCCAGTAGTTTGCTTGGCTTTTCACCCTGATCATAGTATGCTTGCTTGGTCCATAAGAGGTTTTTAGCAACCTTGTCAGTTGTGATTTTTTTATATTCAGCTCTCATTACTGTTAATTGTTGCTGTTTGTCCTCGTCATTATTCTCATAAAGATCTAATTCTAGTGTTTTAATCTGTCCCTCCAATGTTTGCGCTTCCTTTTTGTTCTGTTTAGTCTTTGAGCTTGTATATTTAATAATTTCTCCCCTTATATATGCCTTGAATGCTTCCCACCTTACACTGGCGGTTGTTTCATCCGTGTTTAGTAGGAAATAGTTATCTATGCAGGCTGCTATGAATTTAAGAAAGGATGGATCCTGTAACCAATATACCTGGAACCTCCATCTCTGCGAATGTTGAGCAAATGTGCCTAAGCATATTTCCATTGAGGCAGCTGCATGATCACTAATCACTATGCTGTCATACCAGCAGTTTGTTTTTTCCTCGTCTGTACGTGTGAGGTATCAATTCCAGTAAGTCGATCCATTACTGGGTCTAACTTACAATTAAAGTCCCCCCCCCCGAAAATATAGAAACCTTCTAAGGTAGACACAGTCAACAGTAATTTTTCAAAAAAAGACGGCATGTCCTCGTTAGGACCATAAATATTAATGAGATTAACTTTATGTGACATAATGTTTCCTTGTGCAATCACATATCTACCAGTTGGATCTTGAATAGTTTGAGTAATCTGGAATGGAACTGACTTGTGTACGAGGATAGCAACACTTCGAGCATAATTATTCTAAGAAGAAAAAGTCACTTGGCCTGGCCATCTTTTTTTCAAACAAGGTATATCAGAGGCCATCAAATGGGTTTCTTGTAAGAAAACAATTTTAGACTTGAGATGTTTCAACCTATTTATAACTTGTTTCAATTTAGTCAATTTACTAAGCCCCCTAACATTCCAACTAGTGATCTTAATTTCGGAATTATTCACAGACATAGTTTTTTGCCATCGATAACATCTTCTGATATCCTGGTGAGGTTATAAATGTTGCTGATTCTGCCAAAACCATACACAAAAACATAACACACATTGGAGGGGAAAAGAAAAAAACGCAAGAACAACTAGAACAGTAATAACCAAAACGAGAAAAAATCCAATCCCACCCCCTTTCATTTTGATAATTTTATTATTAGAGATTAGAAAGAGAATTAGAAATAAGGGGTTTGCTTTACAAACCTAGCTATACTCTCTTTGGGCATAATTTAAGTTGGATGTGTCTAAAACGGCCATATTGTCCAAAAGGTTACCACTGCAATCAAATAGATCACTTACACAAAAAAAAATTCCCTTCCCTTGCTTAAATATACATTTCATAATGACAATACTTCTTTTGGATGTCATTATTTCTATATATTTCCCTTTGGATTCAACTATAATTGAAACATAAGAAGAATCAGTACAAGTATGAATGAGAAGTAATTAAAATTACTGGATAATAGGGAATAATCCTGATGCTTTGGAAAATAATGAAATGTCATTGTGTGTCTTCCATGAATTTTAGTCTTGATCAAATAGATGGGTCCTCCACAAATGGACTTAATTTAAATTCCTTTTCAAAGATTACGATGCCTTGTATTTCTGGATTATCGCTATTAGTAGATGGGTGGTCAAAATAAATAGTTTTGTAGAGATTGGCCACCATTGCCGAATACCTCAAAGTTCAGTGTTTTAGATTTAGGTGAAAGGGATCTATTGGCAGAAAATTAATGTAAAATAATCCAAGTGACCACCATGCTTTTTACAGTTGCCCAGACTGGACAAACTAAACACCTTTTGAGTTATATGACAACTGAAGGCTACCACAGGTTCTCTTCCTTGTTTGTAAGAGAAGGGTAGGTTAGGGGTATTCACCTGCAACATGCACCTTCTCCACAAGATGTCTCTAGATTCTGCACTCTCAATCGTTAAATCTAGGTGTTCCCAGTGGTCCCAGTGTTCAGTGAATCTAAACTATATGTCCATGCAAAACATTTTTATTGTATTCAAAAAGTTACCCAAAAACCAACAGTTTAATGCCTCCTGTAAAAATATAGTGTTTAATGGAATCAGATGTTCACAAAATTATTGGTATCAATAAAATCTTTATAATCAAGCAAACATAAATTAGTCCAATATGATTGTGTATACTTCGGCCGATTGACTTTCTTCCATTATTTGCGTAAACCCTCATTTAATCAATTTGTGTAAGCATGTGCAAATTCCTTCTTCTTTTTCATAAAGAAATTAAAACTGTCCAGAGAGAAATCTGTTCTGGCTTCTACCCATCTGTTAACTCATTTGATTTACTTTAACTTTTTTTGTTTATATATGGTTATGTTTTTTGGCATGGAGTCTTTGTTGGACAGCAATTTTTTTGTGAGGCCCCCATAATAGCTGGAAACGGCCCTGGGGCCACGTGACATCTATGCAACTGTCTGACATCACTGGGACTGACATCACGGAACCTGGACTCATTCCATTCATTACTGGACATGTTCCTCTACAGTTCTGCTTCAGTGAGCATGGTGCAAACATATCAATATCCCCGCAGAAGGGGGGGGGGGGGGGGGGTACTGGTTTTATCGATATAAGCTACAACCAGTCCGCAGTCGGCCTGTGGCTCCATGAGTAATTGTGAAAAACTGCCGGGGAGCTGGAAGCCGCTGTTTTAATTCAGAAATATTTACAGTGCACCGCCGCCCCCCCCCCCGGATGGAAGGGGCAGAATTGATCGGTTCATTCATTCCCTCGGTCGCCCTCGTCTCATCAAATTGGCTTGACCTATAGCTGCTGGCATCATGAAGGAGCGCGCCGCACCGAGGGTTCCCCCTACCCGGAGGATATAAATACAGAGACAGAGAGAGAGAGAGAGAGAGAGAACGGTACCTCCAGTCACTCGGAACCTCTCTCGGCCTCTCCACCGGACACCAGGCTCACAGGACCTCCGTTACAATGAAAGTAAGTGCAACGCACCACAACTTGAGATTTAATTTCGGAAAGTTCCGCGTACGGGGAGTTATTCTTTCTTATTTCAAAGTTATATCCTGACAATTTTGTAACAAAAGAAAAAATGCCCCCTTTTTTAACGAGAACTGCTCTCAAGACGAATAGAAGGAACATTTGAAGAAACATTGCAAGAACATTTTAATTGTCGTCCAATTTTGTCTGGCATCTTACGCATCATATTGCCTGCAAATGACAAACAAATTGACAATTTGACATTAAGACAACGTTAATTTTTCACTATATTTGTTTTATATATTTGTTCATATCTCTAAATAGTTATATCAATTTTTAAACGTTTCAAAGTTACCCCATGATGGTGAAACTGCGCGTATTAAACGCGTATTCTGTGCGTAATGGGTTAGTTACGCACTGAAACGGACGTCAGTGGGAGTCTCTCTCTGGGAACGACGCTGCGTTGTTGTTGTTTCCAATTCCTGTTTGTGTCCCACAGGGTCTGAGGACCATCACCCTTACTTGTGTTCTCACCCTGTTACTACTGGCGACGTTTGTCTCGCAGTCGTGGGGCGCACCGAAGGTAAAACCGGTTTATATCTCCCTATATAACTACATTGACCGTGATGTGATATCGTTATAACTGTTGAAAAACAATTTATCATAATGTCGAATATAAAATGGCGTATTCTTCTTCTGTTAATCAAAGGGCTCTTTCCAACGAAGAAACTGGAGCCCGCAGGCCATGTTGTACCTCAAGGGCACACGTATGCATTTACCTATTTACTACCTGTCCGTTTAGAGGTGTTCAGCACTAAACAAATAAACCTGACACAATGGAGTGAATGACGACAGACACGTCATGTAATATAACCATGACATTTTATTTCAAAATGTTTTGTCCATGTTATGATATTTTTTTCTGTCTCTCATCAAGACAAACATGACTTTGTGATGAGAGATGACAGCCTGGGAATAAAGAGACAAAAAGGTCATGCTCATTCATGTGAAATTAGCACTGTATTACACTTTTATTGTTAAAATAATGAAGTTTTTTCATTTATTCAATTATTATATGGCTGCATGGTTATATTATATGTCTGTTCATTTATGTTTCAGTTATCTATTGATTTAAAATTTAAGATTTAAGATATTACTCTTACTACAAATGCACTAACTGCTATTTTGAAAATAATAATTATAATATATGTGATAATGTCTTATTTGCTTTGCAGAGGGACGCAGGTTCATCTCAGAGGACCGAAAAGAAGGAGATATCTATGACACATTACACTTAGGTACAACAAAGTTTACTCAACATTTTTTTTTTTCATTTAGGTTAAAAGCAAACACGTGTTTAATAGAGATAAAGACAGAAACTTTCCCCAAATGTTTCTAGAACCAACCTTGGAGGTGGAATCATAATAATCAGATAATCTGAGCTTGGTGTTTGTTCCCTGTCAGAGACCCGCAGTCAGAACACAGAGAAGCTGAGTGTGGACCAGGCCGCTACTGTCCTGCTCAACTTCTTGCAGCAGGCCAAAGAGGGAGGTGAGAGCAACTTCTGTTCCATAGGACACAGATGTGTGGGTCAATGACAACAGGTGTAGTTTAGAAGAGGTGGAGCAAAGTATAGTCAATATTAATTCTTTACATTTTTGTTAATTATTTATTTTAAGTCTATGTCAATGAGTTATCATGCTTTCTGTAGTAAATGTAAAAAAATATATAGATTTTAGGATTAATCTCTAACCCAAACAACATGCAGTAGAGGTGGAAGAGCTTATATTCAGTCGTCAGAAGAGTTTGTCTCTTCGATCAGCCAACAGCATTCAGAGGGGTTTAGAGCATCCTGCGTCTCCTATGAGAAGCAAATCTCAGGGTGAAAGAAAAAGTCAACAAAACACCTGCTGTTGTGAGAACGCTGTGCAAACTGAAAGCTAACCCAGATGAGGAATTCAAACTGAAACTGTAAATGTTTGGTAGGTGGGGGGAAACTATGCCCAAAGAGGATGAATACAGGATAATTTATACTGCAACATAAGTGGTTTTCAACTCAATCCTTCTTACCATCCTGCTCACAACATAGCTGCTTTTAGAAACACAGGTACAGATACAGCATTCCCACACATATTGTCTTTTAATAGTTGTGGTTCCTTAATTTTTGCTTTGTTCATGATTAGATGACCTGTCTGTTTTATTTTGCTGCCCTTGTAAATGGTTTTGTATTTATATAGCACTTTTCTAGGCTTGATGACCACTCAAAGCACTTTACATTACAGTTTTGCATTCATCCATTCACAAACACATTCATACAGTGCATCTGTTAGCAGCACTTTGTTGTTCTATAAGGGGCAATTCAGTGTTCAGCATCTTGCCCAAGGACACTTCAGCATGCAGATGGGGAAGACTGGGGATCGAACTGCCGCAGCCACAGGCAAAGCACTTTATAACCTAGATTTTGCAAAGTGCTCTATAAATAAAGTAATTATTATTATTATTACTGACATATCAAATTTATGGATCTATATTTCACTTTCAAGGTTAAATGTGTCACTCTAATCCATGATCTTTTAATAACCTTTTATGAATTCTCGATTAAGCCTAACATGTTCTTTGCTGTGGTTCTGTCTCAAGATTTATATTTTAATTCCATAATACAATGCTCATTTTCTCTCTCTCTAGCTGATGAAAATCCAGACGAGGTCTATTTCCAGGAGCTGCCGGTCTGGAAGAGAGAATTCTTCTGATAACCTTTCATACATTTGTAAAAACTGCCGGAAGACGCCAACATATTTGTCTGTGAAAGTAACTAGTTCAGTCCTGCTTGAGGGAGAAGAGCAGCTGTTTTTTTGTAAATATGAATTCTGTGTCTGAATTGTGTTGTTTTAATAAAAGGAATTTCAATTCATAGCACTTTGGGTCTGAGTTCAACTTGACAAAATGTAGAGGGTATTTTTCTTTTGGTCATAACGTGTAAGGCTGGACACTTAGAATTTATTTCAATTCTACAAATAAATCAGGTTATATATTAACATTTTAAGTGAAGAGCACATCATAATCATTTTATAACAAGAAACCTTTCAGTAGCAAACATTTCCAATTTTCTATTTGCATATCATTCTTTTCCTTCCACTTATGCATTTATATCATACTGTCTGACATCACTGCTGAATCTCACTAATGCTCAAAATCCCCGCAGCCAGATTTAAATATCTGGTGGACGGAATGAAACAAGTTAAATCACTTGTATTTAAACAAGTGCCCATTGTAAGCATGGCTGTCTATCAGTGAATAAAGAACAGTGGATATTGTTGTGGAGGGGGAAGCCGGCATGAGGAGCAGGCAGGCTTGAGAGTGGAAGTTCGCGCAGCCGATCATAAAAACATAACATGGTTAATAAGTATAAAGTATAAATGAGAGCTGAGAGTACCCAGTTAAAATGTTTTCTTCTTAAAATGTTTTGAGAGCATTATCAGGCATCTTCTAGTATATTGTCAGTTAAAAGTCTTTATTATGTTCCTGGAATGTTTATTTTAATGGTTGGATAAATTTCTTTATATTGAACCCTATTAAAAAGCTTTGTGATAATATTGTCAGAGCATTATGGCATAACATTCTTAAAACATTCTTTGAACTTTAGATTCAAACATTTTTCTTAAAATATTGTGAGAAATATTAGGTTACGTTACTCAATGTTGTGGGGATGTTTCCTGGGAATTTATGAAGGATCCAGATCAGATCCTACCAAAGGAGTTGGATTCCTCAAAGTGGGGCGAGCGGTCTATTGGAGGAGGAGGAGGAGGAGGAGGAGGAGCAGGAGGACAGAGCTATTAGGACCTTAAAGTTGCAGTGTGTAGAATTTAGTGATATCTAGTGGTGAAGTGTCATGTTGCAGCTGAATACCGCTCACCTCATCCTCTCCTTCTAAACCTGAAAGAGAACCTTTGGTAGGCTTCAGTTTTCATAAAAACTCAAAGGGTGTTTAGTTTAAATAAAAAAACAATTTGAATGATTTAGATGAAACACACTCGTAAAAACATCACTAGGATAATTTTATACAAAATTTCTGTCAATAGATCCCTTTCACCTAAATCTTACAAAGTGGACCTTGAAAGACAGTTTCTGTAAATGTAAATATGATGAAATCCAAATGTCCATGTCTGACCCTCGCTTACAACCAACAAGCTTGCGAAAATAAATGTTTTGCATAATTGGACTAGCTGACCTGTGGGGTCAAATTACATTTGAATGGCTACATTTATGTATACAACCCTGAGAATAGAATGAGTCGTCAAAAACATATTTATGTTTTAAAGGAGTAAATGAGAGTTATATAGATGAATACATTCTCAAAATAGCTTACTATGTAATTAATAATTAACAATTGACAGGGAAACAGGATTAAAACTTGTGGAAGCATTTTAATTTCACTAAAGCAGTTATTAAGGGCAATACAATTACTGAATTCAATTAAAACAAAAGACATCTTTATTCTGTATATCGACACTGAGATGAATATTCTATGCTAAGGACAACAGTGGGCAAGGATAAAGCCTTGGGGAACACCACAATGCAATTTGTTTGAAAATTGCATCAAATTTCCACCAAGCCTCGGATGTAGCGGATAGAGTTGAACTTTTTTTTGGGACCTTGCAGCAGCAGAAGTGGAAGTACAGTCGGCAGTGAGTACATTTACTCCAGTAGGAAAAGGGAACTAGAGTAGAGTGCAGTATATCTGACAATCGGATTGAGACATTAATTTTATTTTGTCTGTCATCTGTACACACTGAGCAGAAGCACTGGGTGACTGAATAAACCTATGTTTAATCTGCAGCTGCTCCTGGTGAATCTCAGTTTACTGACTCTCCAGGTGGTTGCTTCTTTCCCTTAGGCAAGGCTCCCAGCACAAAAGGAGATTTGATGTTCAGCCGGTCCCTCTCAGCCTCCTCGTCTTCATTGTAGGGCTCGTCATCCTCGTCCTCTGCATCACTGTGGTGGGGGGTGGAGTGGAGGGAGGCTGAGGGAGAAGGGGGCACTGAGTAGGGGCGGGGGTAGCGGAAACCCTCTGTCTGTGGTAAAAATAGGGTGATTATCATTTTATCATGCAAGGGTACCGGGTAGGAAGTTCAGTTTATTTTCATAAACATCCCCTAACAGATTTTTTAACTTGCTGCAATGACATTACCCATTACTATCAGCTGCTTCTCACTCAGCAATGTTATATTTCTGGTCTCTTCCTTTCATTTTCTATTTTTGCTCCCTCTTCTCTGTCCATTTTCTTCCGTTCCTCCCTTCCTCCTCTCCTTTTTTTTCACCTTCCTTCCTTTTTCCCCTTTATTTCCCTTTATCATTCCATTTTTTTCCTCTCTTCCTCCTTCCCTCCTTCTTTTTCACCTAGACAATTATAGCTCTCTCATATAAATCAGTTTTGGTCCACATTGAATCTATTTATGACTTTCATATCCAAATGGTGATAAAATCTGAAGACCAAGAATCAGACGGTCCTTGTATCAGAGGAGGGAGAGCAAAGGTAGAAAGGTGAAGGTCTTATTAGAACAAAAGTGTTCGACCTCAGCATCATCCACAATGACGTCTTGTCATTCATCCAAATGTTACACTGTCAATTACAGCCTGCCAAATGTGGATTAAATCCAACACTGTGCCCTCTGAAAGGGATCATGTACATACATGTTGAAGCAGAGGAAGGCTGTGTTACAGGTTCTCAAAGAACATTTCAATTGGAAATATAAAAAAAATTATTTCACTTTGTAGAGCCAAAGATATTGGGCTTTAACAAACAGAAAATGTCAAACTTGGTGTTAAAGCTTTGATAGATACAATTAATAACTTCGAATATACATTTTACAATATGTCTAATTTTCCACTTCACATAAAGTAATTGGATAGATTCAAAATGTTGCTTGGTTAAAGATGCCATTCAAAATGTTTAAACCGTTAGCTGCTATTCAACTAACATTACCCAGAGGTCTCTGCAGACCTTTGTTTTCCTACATTTCCACCACGTTCTAAAGACCAGGAGACAAAAGGCTAAGTATGTGGCTGATGAACTACTATCACAACAAGCTGTTCCCCTCCAGAACACCAAGTGGCAGGACTAAAAAAGACTATACAACAACGATAGTGCTATATGAATCATGAATAAACATAAAGGAGATTCAAATTGTGATACTGTTGGTTGTGATTTACTTAATGGTCGAAAATTGTGGAAAAGTGACACAATTGATAGAGCTGCACAATAAATGTAAAATTCACCGTCATCGCAGTATCAACATGCGCGATATATACGTATCGCAAAAGACTGCTTGGACCTGCCCTAGATAATAAATTATAGATAATCAGATTATTGAGGGGGCTGTTCAGGGTTTATCCGTTACATTTTTTCAGTGTCTGCATAGGTTACTTACTGTATGGGGTTTATTCTAGCAGCCAACCCAAAACACCTATACGTAAGCATTTGTTTCACAAGTCAAATCATCAATGCGGTGTTCAACAACATTATCGCATGATTTTCTAATATCGTGCAGCCCTAACTGAGAGTATTCAAAACACATGAAATGCTAGACGTCAAGTAGGCAAAAATATTTTATGAGCTTTGCCAACCCCACCCGAAAGGTTCCTCCACTTTCAAAAGAGTCTGAGCACCACACAACCCCCACCTCCCACCACTCACACCCTTGAGCAGGGACTTTTTGGTGGGTAAAAAGATTTCTCCAAGGCTGAATTTACACCCGTGTCCCTGCTGTAAAAGCACTTTAAGTTGCTGCAGTGAAAACGCGGCTACTGAAACCAATCATTTGTCCAGCTGGAGCCGAGGTGGAGGTATTCATTCATTCACTCATTCACGTTTATTGTAGAGTGTGGCTCACCTTCAGAGGGGCGATGGGGTCCATGTTGAACTTCTCTGGGAAAGCTCTGCTAAGTGCCAGATGGCGGGCATGTATGTAGAACTGCCAATCACAAGTCAGCAGAGATGAGCATCAACAATTTGACAAAAGTTAAGTGCACATGCAAGTTTTCTCTTTTGTTTGTTATTAAGACATTTAAGCTTTATAATTGCAAAACTACAGCTTCACAGGGAAGGGTTAGAGATGGAGGTGAATACACTCTAAAAGGTTTTCAGATTCTATCTGATATGTAAATGGTTTTGTATTTATATAGCGCTTTTCTAGTCTTGATGACCACTCAAAGCGCTTTACATTACAGCTTTAGATTCACCCATTCACACACTGCATCTAATCGCAGCACTTTGTTAATCTATGGGGGGGCCTTTCAGGGTTCAGCATCTTGCCCAAGGACACTTCGGCATGCAGATGGGTCAGGATCGAACCGCCGACCTTCAGGTTGGAGGACGACCACTCTACCCCTCAGCCACAGCCGCCCAATGTAGTTCTGAGTAAATACTAACCCTTTGAAAAAAGTGACAGATTAAACAGATTTTAACTGGGTCTGGACCCCATTCTGGAGTTGGACTGTGCTCGCCCCTCTTTTTCTCAACCACAGCTCAGTGTCAAACCTAATATACCTAAACATATCACAGTCCTCCACTCAGTCTACCGCTCATCAAGCAACTCACCCGCCCCAGGTATCTCCAGTCCAGCAGATCAGACAGCCTCTCTGTGCGGTTGCGTTGGATGATGCGCTGGCGCCTAGACTGCTGACAGAAACTGAACATGAACTGGGTCAGCTGGTTACAAGACTCATCGGCCGAACGGAACCGCCGGTCCATAATGTAGACCCCTTTGAGAGAGAGAAAGAGGAGAAAGGAGAAGAACGACAATCATGGACAGTCCTTGAGGATATAACGCCTTAATCTGTGTGTGTGTGTGTGTGTGTGTGTGTGTGTGTGTGCGTGTGTGTGAGTGTCCGTACCATAGGCAGAGGGGTCTGAGACATGCTCCTCCATGAAGCAGCCGAAACCTGACAGGTTGGTGGTCACACTGGGGATGCCCATTACTGTACATTCACCTTGAACACAACACCACACAGCATGGTTCTGAAAATAGTCAGGGTATTTTAGAGCTGCAACATGGATTGATTATATTTTTTTCAATTAAAAGTTGAAATAGTTTTTCAAGTAAAAAATCTGATGGATTCAGGTTCTGCTTTTCTTTGTCTTCTAATGAATTTTTATAATTTTGGTTCTAGTTCATGCAACTTGTACAACACACATTTTCTAATTGCATTTACCAAATTAATTAAATGTAAAAAAAGGGAGCTTAACCAAAGTTACAAATTATAACAGTTTTTTAGCCCTTAAGGATTTGTTTTCAGTGTTTCAGGTTTTTCGAAGTGTTTAAGGGACAAATGTCAAGTATGAGCTGATTCACTTTCTACTCATCAGATTTCAACAGAATTGTAAAGATGGGGCTATCAAGATGTTAAGTCTTAAGATAAATAGCCGTCGCAAATTAGATATTTTTATATGACGTGTACATTGTGAAATAAAGTTTGTTGATTTGTGGAGATGTCGGAGCACTGGGACAGTGTTTAGAGCTGTGATTGCAGTGTACCTCAATTTACCTCAGTGCAAAGGTTGTAGTGGTTAAGAACACTGCAGTGAGTATATGATCATAGCGTCACTGTGGAGTCTCGTGTAACACCTGCAGTACCTCTGTATTCCCAGGAACATGAAGCATTTATTTGGGATGTGCATGTGCATGTAACATGTTGCAATGTGAATCTTAAAGGCTACCAGGTGTGTATCCCCATGGTTCATAGTAGGAGGGGAACACTCCAAGGTGACAGCCACGGACAAAGTCCTCATAGTCCATTGGCAGCAGCGGACTGGTGGAAGACAGGAACTCAGGGTGGAAGACGATCTGAAATGAGGAGAGATAGAATAGAAACAAATGTTCATTCGTCAGCATTGGAATTTATTAGCTGTTCATTAGTCCAACAGGAAGGACAGAATTGTAATGGTTCCCAGGGGATGCATCTTAATGTTTTGGTGGCCTCTTGACCTTGTCATGCCCCCCTCAGGCTGATGCTTCTTCTTGTTCACAATGTTTAACTTTGTGCACAATATACACTACCTTAGATGTCTTTGGTCAGAGGTGTAGCATGCCAATAACGTAATAACACATCTGAACCAATGACGTAATAACTTTTTGCCCATAATGTAATAAGTTGTTATACAATTATAATAAGTTATAACATTGTTGGCTGGTTGTTTCATTATTTGCCGGGTTTAAAACAAATCCTTTAAAATTTTTAAATTGTATTCAATAATGTATTCATATACTTATAATTATTTTTTGGGGGGGGGCTGAAGTTGTCACACTTAAAAAGGGCAAAAAGGTATTACGATTGATTGATTGATTAAGAATACACATCCCGAGTCTGAAGACGATAAGATGAACAAAACGCGAGAAATGCATTCCACATACTATTAGACAGAAAGATGTTTGTGGAATTAGAAGGTATGCTTTCCTTAGATCCATGATTTTTGTGCCAATTAAAACTAAAACAAGCTGTCCATGGAGGCTTCTGTGGCTTCTCATAAAAACAGTAAGAAACACCAACAGATCCACTACCATAATGTTACGATGAATGATAATGAAATATGGTAGTCAGATAGCTACCTTCTTTTATGTTTTTACTGCAAAGTGCTTTTCACTTAAATGCCTAAACGCAAACCCTGCGTCTGAGCTGCAACAGCATTTAATGCAACATGAAGGACACATACAGAATGTGCTGTCTACCTTTACGCGGTCGTTCCTGGAATTGAAGAGGCCGATGCGCCTTATATTGGACAGGATGGGGTCTGTGGCGTCATCCAGCATGTTGTGCGTTGTCACTGGGGGGAGGGTTTGTCGCTGCAGCAAGGAGTGTAAAGTGTATTAAAACAGTAACTGTTAAAATAAAAACACGTACATTTTAGCACTCAGAGTGATCCTTGGTACGATCATGACGTCATTGCAAGGGTTATCCACACTGCCAATCAATTTCCCTCAGGGATATTGACGTCAATCAACTAATATATCAATACAACTTATTCCCAATGCATCAGGTTAATAGACTGAATGATGTTGTTGTGAGCTCTGAACACCACAGGACAGAAATCCCTGCCTTTACACAGCTGTGTTCATACTACATATCAAACAAAGCATACAGCAGAATGACCACACGCGCCTAAAGCAGTGCAATGACATAATGAATGTTTCGGTCAATGGTTTGCAGCCGGTAACCTTTCAGAGTGGGATTCTGAGAATATCAGATCAATGCAGGCGTTATCTCAACATTATCTGATCACAACACAAAACAAAGCCAGCAACGCTTTATTTTACAATCATTTCATTTTACAGGCAGCATGTTGATCAAAATATTAGAGAAGGGATCATTTTAAAGAAATAATATTTGTTGTCATTTTAATGAGACAATTTCTTCTAAGAAATTCCTCTGGAAATCAACACAACATACCAAGTCTTCTTTATCACTTTGAATTTACTCCTAAATTACAGTTGTTCACTGGTGTTTGAGATTTTTGTGCGGCTATGACTCCAGAAGGTTAGGGGGACGAGCCCATCTTGCTCCTAGTGGCTATGCCAGCATTGTGTGTGTGTGTGAGTGTGTGTGATAGAGATAGTGTTGCACACTGTATGAATAAGTGTGTGAATGGCAGAAAGTGTATTGAGAAAGTGTAAAGCACTCTGAGTGCTAATCAAGACTGTGTATAAATAAATCCCATTTACCATGATTGATTGGATACAGAGGGTAAAAAAAGATTTAGTTTTAAAAAGATTTTGCAAATGTAAATGTAAATGTCTGTGGGTGCCTGTGCGTTTGTATTCAGCAGAATATAATATATATATCATCTATTTAAATTGCTGTTATGTGAACAACTCAAATACCTGCACCAACTAATTAATGTGTGAAGTCTTAGACTTCAAAACTAGACAGAGGGTTTAAGAAGTTGGCAGAGACGTACAGATCCCCATCAAGTGCATCAAGTACCTGCTTTGCCTAAGCAAAATTATTCTGCCTAAGCAGAATAGGTACTTTTTGATCCTGAAACCATTGAAAGCACATAAACATAAAAGGCTGATGGGATAGATATTCACGCACAAAATGCACTATTTGCTTTAAATCAGATGGTCAGACACCAAAACACATTGAAAAGATGTGCTATAAAATTAAGTAACTGCATAATAAAAACTGTCAGATCACCTTTAAGTGTAATTCATTTACAGTAGATTTACACTAAAACCTTTTCTGTTGGTGATCAGTCAAGAGTGTCTGTTTTGCCCTAAACATGCACACAACACTGTTTCTTCCATCGCTGGATCTGATGTTTTGCCACTGGAATGGAACCGAGTTATGGATTAGACCAAACAATCAGTGGACAATGGACAACACAGGGCGGCCGTAGCTCAGGGGGTAGAGCAGGTTGTTCTCTCACCAGAAAGTCAGCAGTTCGACTCCAGTCTTCCCAGTTCTGCATGCCCAAGTATCCTTGAGCGAGCCAATGAACCCCAAAATTGCCCCTAACTCCTGTGCACTTCTCATAGAAAAAGTGCTGCCCACTGTTTAAATGTTTGGGTGTGAAAGTGTACCGTAAAGCTCTTCGAGTGGTCATCAAGACTAGAAAAGCTCTATATAGACGATACAGACGATTTACAGTGGATTGGAATCGATTTTCTCTACACTTTAAGTCCACATGACATGTAAGGAAGCACTACATATGCAGGACACATTGTTGATGTGGACGTGTGTGATATAAACAAGGCTGTTTTTGAAGAGCCGGGGTGAAGGAGAAATGGGGGGGGTACCAATGAAATATTGGCAAACAGAAAACTAATCACAATAGAACATCCCCAAATTACCAATAAGAGTGAGCTTCTTATCCATCACTCGCCTCACAGCAGTCGTCAATACCGCTCACACTCCATTTCCGACCATTGAAATATTGACTTTGGAATGAATTAATTTAATTGAGAAAGACCTTTGTATACACACTCAGCTTGTAACTGTGTGCTGTAATATACATCACACTGAAACACTGAAGCTATTGATGCACAGTCTGGGGCAGAGGAAGGTAATTAACCTGCTCTTGGCTTGTTTACGGCTGTGATGTTCTCTGTGCTCCCTGGAATCCCCTTCTTGTCCCTCTGTAATTCATCTACAGCTCGCATTGATCCCTCCTGGGGACATGTCTCATCCATTCATAAAACCAGGAGAATTGGAAAGTATGGAGATTTATCTTCCACAACATCATGTTTATCTTTCCACAGATATATATATAAATCACGCTGGTGTAATCAAATCATATGGCTGGTTCAAGAGGTCACAGCATAAATACAGAGCAGGGCATGCCCCAGTTATAAAATGTTTTGCTTCACTTCAAATGCTTATTGTTCTCTGAATAATTTCAATCTAAAACCGTCACTTAAGTGCAAAAAAATCATTCTTTGAACCAAAAAATTATAATAATAATAATGATTTATATCAACTGTTAAGAAAACCTTCATCCTGATATGGTTTTTGGCCATAGCACAAAACCAAAGTTTAAAATATGCCCGGTGTATTCCAGTTTAGTATGAAAATTGGAAAGATATTCCTCTATTTTCAATGAATTGGAAGACATGCTGTATGTTTCTGACCTGCAAACGCACACAGACTTTTATCTTTGTGTGGATCTACGAGTATGCACAAACTTTCATGTTCAGACAACAGCGATTTACAACGACTCTTTACCATCCTCTGACTGTGTAGGACTAGAGGGTCAATAGAAGAATTTAAATATCAGTATTAGACCCATGTATCAAAATTCTTGAAGACATATGATGGCAAAATGCAACAGAAAACAATGCCACTAATTGTTTAATCACAAGATCAAGAAGAAGCACAAACAGCCTCCAGTACCTGCGTGGAAAAGATGGCTCTCTTCATCATGCTGAAGTCGTCTCGGTCCAGGATGGCGTTCATATCAGGGATCACCCCTCTGACAACAGACATTAAATATATAGTTATTAACAACACAAGAGGACTAATGTGGATGTACACAGCAATTTGATATCAATGTTATCTGTCTGCATTATCAATAAGGCTGTGGGTTCACATGCAGTGTTTATAATCTTACTTTAGAAGAGCATCGTACAGCTTTTTCCCAAACTTTTCTTTCACAGTATGAGCTGTATCCCTGCAACGAAAATTGGGAAATTTGACTCAGAAATACACTTCAGAACCAAACTCATTAAATCACAGACATTATAGTAAACTAAGGCAGCCTCTCAAAATTAATATCTAATATGATGATATCAGTGGCTAATGTGTGAGAAACATTAATGCTTTAGGTTAGAGAGGGTGCCTTGCCCTCTTTCACTGGCAATAAGGACTTCAGACTAAAACTGAATAGGCAGCAGTTGTAATAAAGGTGTCTTCTTACAGGGCCATTGCAGCAATGACTGAAAATGAGTTCAGGTTGGAAGGCCCAGGGATGCTGTATTACTGGCCCTGTTCTTCCCTGTCCTTTCTCCCTCTTTCTTGCTTAAATGCTATCCTATCACTGAAGGCCACAGTGCGCAAAATGTATCTTTAACGAAGATAAATAATGAATACATTTAGTTAAGAGCCTCGAGCTATCAGGAGCTCTATTTCCACCATTTAAACTGCAAGACATCTTACACCACTAACATGCTGCCTTGATATCCTGACCACAAGGCTTTTTGGGGATGTTAAGAGTTGCTTAACAGCTCCCTCTTCACAGAAAAACAGTACATATCAATATACTTTTTGACCAAGCAAGCACTTCCAAGTACAAGTCGGATTCACCTGTGCATACATGCCTAAAGTGTTTCTATACGCAGTGCTTTCTCTGTGACATCACTCATACACATAGTTTAGTATCCTGCCCTGGGTCACTCCCAAATGCAGACTGGGGGAGCTGGGGATCAAACCACTGATCTTCTGGTCTACCGCCAGTATCGTCTTGCTATCTTGTTATTGGACTGTAATTCAAACTACAGTGTGGCTTACCAGAGCTGTTTGCGTATCGCCTGCCCCTTCAACGACTCCACATTAAAGTTGTTGGTTTTGGCAGGCATGATAAAGAAAACTACCACCGTTACATCATTGTTGTGGACCTATGGAGAAAGTGAAGAGTGACAGGATAACAACAAGTGACGTGGACAGGAATGCAGGCTTAATATACAGTATAGTATAAGTATATACTACTGTATCTCCACACAGTACAATAGTACCGAAGGTATATAACCAAAGGACCTCACCCGCAGCAGGTAGTTGAGTCTGGACAGGGATTCGAGAAAAATGTCAGCTCCCTTGTTGGAGAACTCATAGCGTCCAGCGATGAAAAAGAAAAGGGTTTTCTCCAGGTTGAAGTCCAAATGACTGCAAAGAGGTTATTATTGTCAGAAACTCATCATTTCCCATCCGTCCATCCTTCCATCCATCCGTCCATCCATCCATCCACAGTCCAGATATGAAAACAATAAATTCTCATGGCTCATTACTTTAACAGAAACACTGGGTTACTTCAACATGAGATGGATCACAACTACACCAATAAAAAAACTCACTCACCCATAAAAGTGTCCTCTGACAAATTCTTGTATGCGGGCCTTGCTGGTGCAGTGCATATTTTGAAACTCGTGCATGGCAGAGAACTTCTTCACATTTAGCCCATTTGGGGTGACAACATCTGTACCATCAACACAGCAACAGGAGGGCGTTAATGAACGGCACACAGTTAAAATGATCAGTTAGCTTGTCCTGATAGGGTTGCATGAGGGGGAAGGGGCATCAGCAAAGCTGGCTTCGCCATCTCCGGGACATGAATATTCTAAAATACTCTATTGAGTTAGAGCAGGAGTTGGACAGACAGACAGTGACTAAAACCCATTCATTCTCTGGAGGCCATTCAGTACTGGACTACGGCAGTGAGCAGCTTCCCCACCTGGCCTCCTGTGCAGAATGTGGCTGGCCTCCACGGCTGTGATATCTGAAACTGTGGTGAAGACATGAGCACAGTGGACCGCGGCCCTCTCCAGACAGTAACGATGGTAGATCTGTCTTTCCCCGGCCTCCTTGTCAATGTCGAACTGCAATACATGTACACACACACACACACAAAGACACACACACACACACACACACACACACACACACACACACACTCACAGAGATAGAGAGAGAAGGGATAGGCCAATACAGTTTAAGGTGCCATTGCTTTAAAATGCGGCCTCGCACACTTTCCAACAAAATCTGAAATGTCCTTAAGACAAACAATATCATAATACTTTTGTCAAGGGGTTAACATATTTTGTATCTGTCCGTCAGTGATGTCAACTAATTGCAGCTGATTCAGTCACACATACACGCACACACCCACACAAATGGCTGGTCTGTGGGGATATATTATATTATATTATATTATATTATATTATATTATATGATGTTATATTATATTATATTATATTATATTATATTATATTATATTATATTGATCAAAGAAAAGACTTAACCCTTTTCTAATGTGACATAAACCTATGTAGAATTAGTGGATGTTTCAGATTTAAAACACGAGAGAAGCCAGATTGCACATCCAGAAGTACAGGCCAAATGGAACAAAGAGAAGTTGAGGAGTAGATCATTTTTTCAAACTAATTAATTCAGTTTGTTATATTGTATTGATTTCATTACTTTCTTCAGTCAACAGAGCTGAAAATGCATATTGATATGATTCCATTGACAGAATAGCTGGGCTTCCTGTTCAGGCTGGATGGATAATTGATGGACAAGTTGTCAGTATCCATTCAGTCGGTGAGAGGCCTTTAGGTCCATGCTGACATTTAGAATGTTAACAACACACTGACCCTTCGCACGGCTCAATATCAATAATGATGCTCTGAGTGGCTGTAAAAGGCTGAATGCTAAAATGTGAAAATGAATCTGCTGCGTGTGTATGTGGGAGAAGGGGGGGGGGGGGGGCATTGAGGGGATGACGTAGATTAAGGTTATGGTTGAACCAGTAGTAGTTAATAGAACATAATCCATGCACACTCAACAGCACCTATTGGCAGGTTTGTGTATACTGCATAGCCTCTCACCGTGTCCAGGTTGTTATAAAAGTCGGTATTCCCAGCACAGAGGTATCTTCCCAGCAGGGTGGCGTGTGTCGTGAACACCGTTGCTATTGGAATCTTACGGGAGCGGGAGAAAATAAGCCCAGGTCCCGCCTGCCACTCATGGAAATGACAAATAACATTTGGATTGTCTCCAAGGTTGTCTGTCAGCTGGAAAAGAGTAGAGGACAACAATGGTTACTGTTCACGAGTTCATGAGCAGCGTGCTGAACGTCACACAGACAGACCAGCAGACCTCTCGGAAGAACCAGGCTACCAAGGAGCCCAGGATGAGTGAGTCATTGGCCTCTCTGTCATGGTAGGGCAGGCCAATGTTGCAGGTCTGCCACAGGTCCCCCTTCCACCGGTCCAAGTTCCAGGCAGCTGAGCTGATGTCAAACAGGATCACATAGGGGCTGCCTTCGATTAGCCAGCGGCCAAAATGAACCTGCAGTATCATCATAAATACAGAAAAACAATTAGGGGGAAGTACACATAGTTAATGTACATATGGCAATAAACGCTATGAAATTGGAACTTGAACTTCGAAATCAACTGGTCCAGTTCTCATTTGAATTGAAAGACCTCGCTCATGAATAAAGATTAAAAAAACTGTCATTATTGCTGATCATAGAGATTGGAAGGAATTAAAACAATGCTTTGCCTAGTGTCATTTATATGAAGGAATGTACAGGTTATGCTAGTGGTCACCAACCTTTTTGAGCCCAAGATAACTTTTTAATTCTAAACGTTGAACAAGATTTATACCATCCTGATATCTTACAAAAAACACACTTAGGAGGGTCATATTTTTCTGCAGAGAAACTGTTAGTATTGTTTACCGCTCACCTGACTCTGAAATCAAGTTATAATTAACAGTAATTAATTCAGGCTTATTTGCCCAGAAGCATAATGGTACCTTAAGCTGTGATCAAGTCCCGGTCTTGCCCTTGACTCCAACCTGTCTCATTACAATGGACTGCCCATGTGGTTGTCTATTTTCTAGTCTATTGTCATCAACATGGAGGAATGAAAGGCCATGTTGGTTGATTCTTACTTGAAGAGTGAAAAAGTTCCAGACAAGCCCTTGAATCAAACCTGTCTCACGTCGATGAACTGCCCATGTGGTTGTCAAACTCACTTCCATATTGGAATTGAGCTGTTGATGCATGTTGACTGAACAAAACTCCACAGCTCAATGAAAAGTCCGAATTGGCTAACTCAATGAAAAGTCTGAATTGGTTAACTAAAAAAATTAACTGAGTATTGCTTAGCATACAGATTGGAAGTGGCAAACAATATATTAACGACTTTCCTCAATGTGAAAGAATGACAGGCCATGCTATCTGATTCTTACTGTACAAATATTAGTCAAAGTAGTCACACTATAGAACCATAACATGGTTTTAAACAACACCAGAATAATGAAGGTGTTATTGTATGTTCTTCTTCTTCTTCTTCTTCTTCTTCTTCTTCTTCTTCTTCTTCTTCTTCTTCTTCTTCTTCTTCTTCTTCTTCTTCTTCTTCTTCTTCTTCTTCTTCTTCTTCTTATTATTATTTGTGGAGGTGAGGGGGCTGGGAGAGCACCTTCACCTGCACCGGCAATCAGCCAAGTGAGAGCTGATGGCTGATTGATCCTCATGCTTAAAAGGCTGGTAAAGACTCTCAGGACCGAGCACATGGGAGATCACTCGGACAAACTCAGAGACACACCAGCAGAAACTGCTGGCCTCTTTATGTTTGATTTAGGTTTATGTTTGCGCCTGGTCTTTGAATAAAATATGCTTAAAACTGAACTGTTCGTCTCTTGCTGCTGTGGTGAGAGCCCCATGGCATGGTCAACTGCCACACTATCATGATTATTATTAATAATTAATGCTGCTGAAATGCTAATATACTTACTCTATAAGTGTCACTTTTATTATTTTAATTATAATATCAGTCTGACAGAGCTTAACAATGAACTGTTACTGGGATCTCTCTTGGCTCTTTCACTCTCTTCCCCCTAACTTTCTTTTGTCCTTCCTTTTCCGCCCATGTCTCCACTATTTTTCTCCAATCACACTAACCAGTTGAAAGAGATTGGGGTTCAGTAACTAGCCGATGTACCATAGCTGCCCCATTAGTGACTATACATATACATCAGATGCATCTGTTGAATCACACCCATAGTACCTACCGTGAATTATAAAGGTATCTGGTGTGTGACTGCCATCTAGTGGTGGATGATATGTAGGTAGCAATAGACCATACTGTTCTCGTCACCGACAGTGGTCAACGGTGACATTGTTTGATTGGTGTAAATAAAATAAATAGTACGGTTACACAATTAAAATATATTTTCAAAACAACATAAACAGCTAAGATTTATACTCCATATTTGTAATTATATATGGTGGTTTTTGTATTAACCAAACATTAGCTTATAATTGTACAAATCATTGTCAATCAACAACCTTTGTACATCTGTTGGATAAAAAATTTATATGATTAGCTAATGATTATTATTATTATTATTATTATTATTAGTGGTAGTAGTAGTAGTAATTATTTTAATATTGCAGCCCTTTAAGACTTTCAATTTTTTCATTAAAAACAATTTGCATACAGGTATTTGCTCGAGGACACTTGAGACACACACATACCTGGCAGTCGTTCTGGATGAGAGCATCCATGGCCTTCCTGATGGCGGGGTTGGGCGGCTCACAGGCCTCCACCTGGGTCTGGAAGTTTTGTTCGGAGTAGGGCCCCATCATGTAATAGTTCTCCCCCCATTCATCCGCTGTGATCTTTGCCTTGGTCTGGATCACTGTGTAGATTCCTCCAACTGCAGGTTCACACAAGTCTCATGTCTTTCACTCGTTTCTTCCTTTAATAATAATAATATCATGGACAAAGATGAAGCTTATGCCACTGTACCATCTCAGTGTACCAGTAAGGGTCAAAGGTCACCTGATTTATTGGTTTTGATTCTTTTGTGATCTTTGTAGTTGCTTGACATGTCGTTACAAGGCATTGAGAATGAAATCAGACCCCTTGAATTTCTTAAACTTTTGACATTAACCTTCAACGCAGCAGAACTGAGTTGTGACCTGTGCATCAACACAATCCTGTCTATAAAAGTCATTTCTTGGTTTTTGCTCTGATATACATTGTCAACAGTGAGATCCCTATGTGAACATGTGGTGTGTGTCTTTCCAAACTATGTCCGATCAACTAAATATACCTCAGGTTGTCTGAATTCTTTCGTCAATATGCTCAGATTTGTCTTCGGAAAATAATGTGCTAAAAATATCGAAAATTCTAAAGGGAATAACATTTTCAACATGAGTATGAAGGTGTCTGAAGAACAGTGCATTTATCCCTTTTTTTCTTCTTCATTTCCATCATTACCAGCTGTTTATCCCTTGTAGTATTATAAAAAATGATTTGATTTTCAATTTACATTAAAAAAATGTATGTTGTCATAAATTCCAGACTTTACAGCGACTAACTTTAACAAACAATTTAAAAGGTCCACATGTCTCTTCTAGGTTCTTGATATGAGACAGCTTAAGGTGTTTTGGCCTTTAGACAACTCAAATCGAAATTCAATGTTTAAAATGTAAATATTTCCTCTGAGTCACCTGGTTCATACTGCAGTATTTTGTTTGGTTTGTTGAATGATGTGTCAGACTTTTCTATTTTGTAACACACTAAAACACGTGGAAATGTTTTGACAAGACTTGGCAACTAAAAGACAAATAATGATATGAGAGACCAGCGGCTGTCGCTGAGCTCATAGTGACGTCCGAACTGCATCAGAGAGCGGTGGTTATATAAAAGGAGAGGGCAGAGAAAACAGCAGAATGAACCATAACCTCTCAACTGTTCCACAACATGGCCACGTGATGCATTAGAAACAACGAAGCCCTACATTTGCTTTCCAGACACTAAACTCTTCGGACTCTGTAAAGCAGTGATTTCATAGGTGCAGTCGCTGTCAAGTTAAATTCACAGGAAAGAGGAATATTGTAATTGTGATATTTTTTACAAAAGTTATTACTTCTGTAAATTGTAAAAAATCGGAGAGGCCATTTAGTAAAAGTGACCGTCACGTAGACTAACATACAGGTCAACGGTCAGGCTGTGTTTTGTGATGTGTAACCCCTCCACTGTCGAGATGTGTAAAAATATTTAACAATGATTGTGAGTCTATTTTAATACAGATTGTACAAGCCAGTGATGAATTATCGGTGGGATACACACATATTTGCAGACTTCAGTTTGTGCTGCACCATGCGTGGGTTTTTTTCAGAAAAATAGCATTTATGGGGATGAGTAATTGTCATTCTAAGATTTTAGAAAATGTCCTATGCTTGAGCCTTTGATTATATAAATGATATATATTAGAATTCATCAGTCAAAGCAGCTCCTCTTTCATTACTTATCTGCAGTTTAATGTTTAACTCCTCACAGGGAGGAGCCTGAGTCCACTTTCAGCATATTTCAATATTTGCTCTTCCAGGGGCAAAGAGTCAGTTTTACACAAGATATTATCGATATGATAAGATGTTTTACTGTCAAATGCTCTGCATGGAATCACTTCCTGTCAGTTAATCTTCCATGTTCATGTTTTCTCTTAATTTGTCTTCCAAAATAAAGGTGATAATCTATACATTTGAAATAAACAGGCTTTGTGCAATAAGTATCATGAAATGTTTTGGACAGCTCAGTGCAGATGAACACATTCTCACTGCATGGATGCATCAATTGGAACATGTGTCTCATTTTTTAAAGAATTAAAGAATCAATCGGGACACAACACACTTGTGATGATTGAAAGTGACGGATGCCGGGTCAGACTTACCTTTGTTGGTGACCTCCCAGGCCACCTCAAAGAGCAGCAGGTCCTCTACGGGCAGCTCATCTTCTTCCCAGGACGGCAGCACCCCGCTCAGGGACGTCATGGACAAGGAACGAGACAGTGGCATCGTGAAACTTGTGGAGGCACAACAGGGAGCAGCTGGAATGTGAAGCAGTTCTGTGGAAGTCTGAAGAGGAACCCTGCATACAGACCTGCAAGTCAAGGTCCTGAGCTCGGCAGGGACAGTCCACCAGAAAACAGCAGGAAAGACAAGAGCTTTCACCACCACGGCTACTTAGGCTGACCCTCCACACACACACACACACAAACACACCAGGGTGAAAGGTGAGGTGGAGTTTTGTGTGATGAGCCGAAAGGGGTTGGGAAACAGGTTGGGTACAGAGGTACTCACCAATTATAGAAAGTGTTAGCGTGTATCCATTCATGAACCTAATCATCACTCATGCAGTGTTGGATATTTCAGTTGTGTTTATAGTTTAATATTTCGTGGTATCTTTTGCCCTGATTCATTATTATTATAATATTATCATTATAAATAGTAGTATTAATAATTCTAAATCTTAATTTAATTAATCTTAATCTTTCATAAAATGCAGCACAATGTGCATTACAGAAATAAATGTACATGAAGGATATGAAGACATACAAAGAAAAGTGTTGTAGAAAATCATTGGAAAATATGATGGAAATTGAACCCAGTACGAAAAACGTGAGATTAAATTAGAGCCTGTAACAACACGACTTAATTATAGTTGAAATTGAGGTTAAGATGGAATACACATAAAGATAAAAAATGTCCAACTGTGCAGCAGCTAAGTCTTCAACTTTCTTTTAAAAGATACACGAGTGTTGTGTGTTATTACTGAATACACAACACTTAAAAAGACCCAGGGTGGATTTTGATGATTTATGATATAAAACCATACATAACCTGCATTATAATATATCTTTGACACGCAGAGATTTAGACAACACACCGACTCTGAGGGAGAGAGAGTGAAGGGGGGGTGGGGGGCACGTTACACTAACATTGTCCGTGCACGTTTAGTCCTTCACTGTACATACTGCACTCTCATCCCTCAGGGTTGTCAAAACTGTTGTGCAACAATGTCCCAACACCTGCATCAGCAAATAATAAATGAAAAACCGAGACTATGGCGTTAAACAGCTATTCAAACCTGGTGAGCCTATCACTGCCGTCTGCGTCTCTGTACTATTTTATTTTAGATATGTAATGTTAGCTGGGGGTACATAGGTCCCACCGGTTAGTTTCTAAAGATTTAACGTATTTACTTTTAATAATAACCTGTATAATCACCTGTTAGTTCATTTGATATTTTTGTTTATTTATATTTTACATTATAAGAAATGTAATAAAAAAAAGGTACAAGCCCCCTTTCCCTGTGGTATTGTTTTCTTACAATGATTTGAAGTAAAGCTGTACGTCCCCCTGGTGAAGTCTGCAAACACACATCTGTACACAAACACACATCTGTACAACATGCAGCTGCAGCGTTATCAACATGGCCATGTGTACTTTGTGCCGGCATGGAGACACACTGGTGTTATGCACATCTGGATGTTTTAACAGAAGTGGTGGAAAGTAACTAAGTACATTAATCCGGCCCAGTAAGTATCCTGTGCTTCGATTTCATACTACTATTACAGCACATTTTAACGTCGATTGCCCGGTTTAGTTAAGTCCATTTGTTTTCTGCTATAGTAACCAGCTACTTTTTTCTAAAATGCAATGTAGGGCACCTCTTTTTCACTTGTGAGCTCTTTTAAAAAAACAGTGGGTTTCCTCATGGGGCCTCATGTCAATCAGTTACAGAGGACACTTTTATTATGATACTTGAGTAACTATTTAGATTATGGTACGGCTACTTTTACTTATTACTGGGGGGTAAATTTACGTTACATTATATATTATTTAGTTGACGCTTTTATCCAAAGCGACTTATAACTAATAGTACCTCTATACCGGCTGCTCTGGCTGAGGGGGCAGAGCGGTCGTCTTCTCACCAGAAGGTCGGCGGTTAGATCCCAGTCTTCCTCATCTGCAAGCCAAAGTGTCCTGGGGCAAGATACTGAACCCTGAATTGTTCCTCATAGAAAAAGATGCTGCCCAGAGATGTATGAGTGTGTGTGTGAATGGGTGAATGGCAATAAAACTATACTGTAAAGCGCTTTGAGTGATCATCACTAGAAAAGTGCTACATAAATACCGACCATTTATTACTGCCCCGCTGGGTAAAGTAGAATTACAATACAGTTTTCCTAAAGCAACATGGTCCACCCTGTTGGCCAAACCACAGCCCAGTCTGCATAATTACGCATCAAGCCCTTTCAGTCCTGTTCCTGTCTGTTATTTGATCTAAATGTGGTCACTACCTTTCCATTTTCCTGCAGCAACATATCAGCTGAATGAATTGTCTGGGTAGCAAACATTTCCGAGAAGAGGTGATGAATGATGCATTTCAGCACCACGGACGACGGAGAGCTCCGCAATTTACAGTACAGAGACGCAGACGGCTGTGATAGGCTGGTAGAAGGAGGAGGTCGAGGTCACCTGGTGGAGATATAAAACAGGCCTGAATGGAGGAAAGGGCTTAGTATCTTCTGAGTGGAGGAACATTCACACCCAGAGGGAGGATCTGAATCTTGTGCTCACAGATGAGACTTGTTGCTCTGGCTGTGGTCTGCGGCCTGATTATCGGTCAGGATGCAGGGAGTGAGGGAGCAGCGCTTCCAGGATATGACTCGGCACAAAGGACACAAGCAACAGGTAAGTCACCAGAAAAGTTTGACTATAGCATTTTTCTGTATTTAATTTTTTCTATTTATTAGGAAAACATTATATTTTGCTCCAACAATGGACATAATAGTCCACGATTTATGCAAGTACTTGAGGTAATTTATTCAAGTATCTTATTATACGTTTATATTCGTTCAGTCCACCTCAGCTAAAAAATTCATGTCATTGCTCACTTATAATTATTATAACATTAAAATCATAAACACTATAGAAAACAATTGAAATCAACTAATTGTTTAATTAACTATTTAAATGGAGTACATCAATATCATTGTGCGCACATATTTTGTATCAATAATGAGGATAAAACTATAATTAAATAAATAAAATAATACAATTGCTCATATGCCTTCTATGTAATAGTCATCCCTGTACTAGACTGTAGTACATATTACTGCTGCTGTCAAGACATATTAATGTTCTTATAAAAAAACAGCCTGATGTATATATTGGGGTGGATGTGGCTCAGGAAGAAGAATGGGTTGTCCACTGAAGTTGGCTGTTCGATCTCAGTCTCCCCCACTCCAATAAGATTTCAACAAGAAAGACACTGAACTCCATTTGATCCTGTGCCAGGAGTGTGTGAGTGATGTGTGATGGAGAAAATTCTGCACATAGATGCACTATATGAATGAGTTTGTGAATCACTTTGATCTGAGATATTAGTTTTTCTACATCATTATAAATTTTCCTGTTAATTATTAACATTTTACAAATGTTTTTATTGATCTTTACACAAATAGCCTGAAGGATGATTATTTGAAAGGGGAAATACAAGGAGGGATCACAAAATTATTTTAAAATAAAATATTAGTACATCTCAAAGAGCTCAATTTAAAGAGGGGTTTGCAAAAACAACATTAAACAGTCAGTATCCTTGCCCTACATTATTGAGCAATTACCTAAAGATTTCAGCAAAGAAAATCCTGTAGAAAATTGTATCAAGCTCTAAGGTAATTACATATTTTAAAGCTCTAAATAAATAATGAAAGATGTTGTTTGGGTATTTTTTTATGTAAATATTCAATTCAATTCAATCCAAAAGAGAGAGGAGACAGAGACCAGGAACAGCATCAGGTTTCAACTCAGACTAGCTGTTATAATGAAAACAATAAGAGTGATATATATGGATATAAAGATGTTATTAGTGATAGCAGCAACAAGTAGAGTAGATGTAGATGAATACTTTTATTTGAAAACAAACTTATTGAAGCATATATTTATTGTTCAACTAGTTTGAATTGATTAGTGCTTTATGACTATGACACAAACATTTGAGATCACAGATGATTTGTAAGATTTCCAGTCACAATGACCACTCAAAGCTTATTACAGTACAGTTTCACCCAATGACTCACTGGTGTCCTCCATCAGTGGACTGATTTCTCCGTCTGTCTCCCCAGGATCTGTCCTCTCTAAGCTCAAGAGGAGGACTGAGGCCGACCTGGTGGATGAGCCCAGTCTATGTTTCTCCCTGAGGGAGAACGAGGAGCAGAGGCAGCTGCTGTGCAACGACCGCAGGAGTAAATTCAACTTCAACCCGTTAAGCCTTCGCTTTGGGAAACGCTACATGTACAGTAGAGCCGTTAAAAGAGCCCGGACAAATAAATTCTCACCCCTTTCTCTGTTCCCACGAGAACTGGAGGTGCCCACCTGAGAGGAACAAGTCTTTTCCATATGTGTTTAACAAGATCACATCATGTTTCCCTGAATAAAACTTTTATACCTAGCCTTACTTTGAAAGGACTTTGACATCTACAACAATGGAAGATTTATGAGAAAGAAATATTGAAATAAAATGAAATTATAAAAATGTGACAAGGACAAAGGACAATCATTTTGTACAAATGGTTTCTCTTAATGACCTCAGTAGGTTTAGTAAGAAATCTGAATAAAACAAACTGACTTTCTGAAGTTGCTCAATTAAACCACTTTGTGTCACTGCATTGCCTCTCAGCATCTGGATTCCTGGCTTGCGGTGTTTCTGGGTACATTACTAGTCTACAAATGAAAAATAAAATGGAATGGAAATAGAAAAAATATAAACTAATGATAATAAATATATTAAATAAACAAGAAATAAATGGAAAGTAAAATGTATTAACCGGACAAAAAAAATTCAAAATACAGCCTATTCATTTTTCTGTTTGGGATTTATCATATATGAAAAAACATTTCTTTGAAGGGAAGAGTTTTCTCTCTGCGACATTCACCCATTAGGATTATGAGACTGGTTATAGTAGATAATGTTTCAATTCAATTCACTTTATTCAGTTCATGTAAATAAAATACTCAGAGATGGTAACACTTAATAGATATAATTTACCAAAATATGCCAGATTTTTTAAATCAAGATCTATGATTGAATCCCTAAGATATCAGCGAAAATGTCGAAAACGCAATCTCGCAATATGAGGAAAAAAATCTGCACACATATTTAATGGTTTTATGTGAAATGTACTGTATACTATCCATTTAAAATATTGTATTTGTTGTGTTTGCAACTTTTAACCAAGATAGCGGTTTGTATTTCTCATTTACTGGACAAATGATGAATCTTGTGACAGGTTTGCATCATGAACAGAACCTATGTTTTTCCAGAATAAAACACTTGCATACACAAGGCACTCTTAATGATGTTCAGTTTATTAATTTACACGTTGTGGTTTCCAACACACAAGGTCAGAGAGTCAGAAAAAGAAAAAAAACATGAGCTGGACATCACCACACCTCCTCTTCAGCTCAGTTTCTTTCAAACAAGAGGGAGAGATAAACCTTCACACTCATAATGAGCTATGTGTGCAGTCGCTTGTCTGCTCTACCACTTTACCAGTTTCAGGTGAAGGCAGCAGGGAAGCAGTGTGCTTTTGGATGTGAAGGGTCTTTCTCTTAAACACTTAGCGGTGGAAGAGGACTATGACACTTGTGGGGATTGTGCTTGGTTCTGGTCTAAAACAGCTGAAACACAAGATATCAATTCAGAGTACAACAACAGAGGTCGGCTTACATCTCCTAACACCAACACACAAACACCAACTATGACCTGCTTGGGGGCAAATGTGCTTATTATAGTGTTTTTGGGCTTAAAACACTGATATCATCCTTTAAAGACATCGACACAGTCTAAGAGAGAGGGACGTTATGATGGGGAGTCTGCGTGTGTCAGCTGGCCTCAGCACCACTGTGAGTGTGTGTGCAGGTAGACTCAAATGTCCTTGAGGTCCTTCTGGATGCCCCACAGAGTGTCGGCACTCTTCCTCAGCTGGCCCACCTCGGCGTCCGTCAGGGTCATGTTGACGACGCTGCTGACACCGTTGCTGTTCAGCACACAGGGCAGAGACAGGAAGACCTCCTCGCCGATACCGTACATGTCCTGAGGAAACACACGCCGGCAGCAGTTAGGTGAGGAGGACGTCAGATGTTTATACTATATATAGGCATATTGCTGCATGGGGGTGATAAGTGCCAGAAAATAGGAAATATCTATTAATATATGTGCTAAGAGATCATATCACAAGTAGACATGAGCTCAGGAGAACCTTTGCGCGTTCATGTGTCTCCAGTGATCGCTGGTGACCAGATTTCACTTCCCCACTTTACATGCAAACAAACGTGTCATTTCTGTTCCCTAAGACCAAACAATATTGTTTTGAACCAGTCTTACTACCATAGTCAATGTGTGTGTTACTGTGTCGATATGTGAGGGATAGATAGAGAGGAGAGGGCGGAGCGGAATCAAGGAGCTGCGAAATAAGATTTTACACATTTGAAAACAAATTTTATTCAATAAGTGGCGATCAATAACAACCTGTGGAGACTGACAGAATGAACATGAATAACAACGTGGTCACTCATGAGTGTTGGACAGAGCAAGTCAGTCAGTCAGTCTTCTTGCTAAACCAGGCTATCTACATTCTCATATTAGCTCCTTATTTAACAGAGACATTGGATTGGTGAACATATCAATCTAAGAAAGAAAAGGAAATATCGTGGGCATATTTTGAATGTTGAAGTATTCCTTTAGAAAGCATTTGACACCGACATCGTGTAAACATATGTAGTCCTGTGTGTGGGATGAATGGTGCCAGGGACACTGTATTAACAGCCAGAGCAGTAGTGGAGGAGTATAGAAGTTAACGTTGTTTTTTTTTATGTTCATTTTTGATCCACAGATTAATAAGTAATCAGTAAGTTTGTCTTTTTAAGCAAAATGTAGCACCACTTCCCCAAATTGGGTTTGAGGATGTTATTTGGCACTGTAAACTTGAAAAAAAGGGAGTACTGAACAAGCAGGAGCAGGTGATTTTTTTTTTTTTTTATTAACAAAAACAGCAAAAGACAACAGAAATACAAAATGACCCCTAGGAAATACAACAAAAACAAATCCAGCTAGCCTCACAGAAAGATGCCAACTCCTCTCTCCCACCTTCACTACTGACTGGCATTTACCTTTATAGCCTCTCCTGCCTGGAACCTACCACCTGCACTGGCAAGTATAAGGTGACCTTAACAGAAAGAAAAGTCTAAACCACACTCAACACGGCGAACACAAGACCAACTTAGGACTCTGCTGGGCAGCTGCTGACCTCACAATTCAATCTATCTGCACAAGTACAGCAGATAAATGCAATAAGTTGACTAAATTGTGATCTAATGCAGTAAACTCCACCCATTCTCTGTCACTTGGAGTTTGCCCAGCCCCTTCTGTCAGTGACCTGATCTGTGCAAACCTAACTCTCCCTGATCGACCTGCTGATCTGACCCCACAAAGCTGGCAAAGCCAAACAGAGCAAACACACAACTCAAACCTAGATTATCTACACACTCTAATTGATAATCAACATTCAAATAATACAAAAATGACCAAATGTTTAATGTAGGGAGACAGGGCCTATAACAATAAGGATGATTGCTGACAAGCCATTTTTAAGCCACATTCCGCTGATTGCCAACCGCTGCTGTAATTTATCCAAGGTAGAAGCAGAAGACAACTCGGTCTGCTAGCACGCTGCCTCGCCCCCACTGACTGCAAGGCACTGTTATCCTGTTTGTTAAAATGTAACAAACATTGAACGTACCATTTTTCCAAAATCACACCTAAGTCAACACTGCAGCTCCTTGGACCCTTAACAGTAGAACAGTACTTCTTAGACAGACATATTTCTGTTAGGCTTTGTGCCTGGCCTACAAGTGCTTGTGTGTGCATGCACGTGACTGACCTTGACCATGGTGGAGACGGGGTGCACCCGGCTCATATTCTTGACGATGCTCTCCGTCAGGTCAGCCACGCTCAGGCCGATGGCCCAGTTGGTGTAGCCCTTCAGCTTGATCACCTCATAGGCACTGAGACACAACACAGTACTTAGTTATGACACTATTATTGCATGTGCCTCTGTTAGACATCGTTGGCCGTTTCAAATCTCAACTATTTTTGATACAGAGGTTATTATTATAACTGTTTTTATAGTATATAGTATAAATAATGTTTATTTGTTGTTTTATTTCTCATGCAGGTGACCAACTTACTGACATCTGTACATTTAGGTAATGTAATGAGTGTAAAGGTTTTGACTGTGTTTTATGTACACCTTTAAGCCTGGAAGAGGAAAAGCTTAGCTCTAATAAATAATATAATAACCATATTATAGTTAGACAGCATAAGAAAACCTGCAGGTTGTACTGCATGCAAATAATTGTTTAATAATTCACAATGATTTGTGCACACGCACACACACACAATGTAAAATGTGACTGTTGCAAGCATTACTTATATGCAAGTGCAGAGGTGTAACTATAGCAGGGAAAGGAAATAATTGAATCTTAATTTGATACCGACCCAACCACCATTAATAATAACAATAATGAGATTATTATTGTAAACAGCATGCGTTAATAATAATAGTAATTATAAAAATAATACATGAATGGATCATTGACCATCTTCGATTAGAAGCAGTAGTATTAAAATTATCGTTGTCATTTTCAAAATAATATCTGTTATATGAAACACAGTGTACCTTTCCACCACCTCTTTGTGTGTGGCCTTCCACTGCTCTTTATCCGAATCTGTGCCGATGTCCGGATTCAGCTGCTGCAGGTTGACTCCAGCTACGTTTGCTCCACTCCACACAGGAACTAGAAAAACACGTACAGTTACTTTGTATGATTTTCATGCAGCTTCACAATCTTTTTTAGAGGACCATCTTCATCGCTGTGTGTGTACCCACCGCTCGTGTCCCCGTGCTCGCCGAGAACCCAGCCGTTGAAGGAGCTCGAGTGAATGCCGAGGCGTTCGGCCATCAGGTAACGAAAGCGGGCGGAGTCCAGGTTGGTGCCGCTGCCGATGACACGGTGCTTGGGGAGACCACTCAGCTTCCAGGTGACATATGTGAGCACATCCACTGTGGGGAGCATGTTACACCCAGGGGTCATATTGATATATTGGATGCACACAGAAAGACAACTGTGTTTGTGTGTGTGTGTGTGTGTTGGTGTCTTCACCAGGGTTGGAGACCACGATGAGTGTGCAGTTGGGGCTGTACTTGACGATCTGGGGGATGATGGACTTGAAGACGTTGATGTTCCTCTGCACCAGGTTGAGGCGGCTCTCTCCCTCCTGCTGGCGAACGCCGGCCGTCACCACAACCAGGCGGGAGTTGGCTGATACAGAATAATCTGGGGGAGGAGGATGAGACGAGGAAGAATTGTACACTTTATTATCACCACTTAATTTAAGGTATTTATGTATAAATCAATAACATGACAGAGTAATGGACCTTAATGCACATTAGCCTGAGCTCTGACAGGCATTCACACTTCCAAGCCAGAGGTTACATTGCCACAGGGACCACTTGCCCTGAAACTCATGGCCTCAGATAACAAGTACTCACTGTCAGAACTGACAGTGTCTAATAGTGACGTTGTCAGTTATCAGCTGATTTCACGTCACAACTGACGCATTAACTTTAAGAGCCTGTAGCAGTATGCAGCCTCAGCTCCTGACCTTTGTCAGCGACTATCTTGGAGGTCTTGAGGAAGAGGCTGCCGTGCTGCAGGTCCATCATCTCTCCTTTCAGACGATCCTCCATCACATCCACCAGAGCCAGCTCGTCACACAGGTCCTGACCAGCAGACAAACAGAAGTGAGACGGATGATGGTATAGATCAGAAATATGACCTTTATACTTTCATCAAGCTTCTCCTTAATGTTCATTTAGATTTTCTTTCCATGTCATTTAGGGGTTTCCAAACATTTTGTATAACATACATATAAATAAAAGTGAATTCATTCAAATGAATGAATGAATTAACAAAATTCCTATACACTGACATATTCAAACTGTGTGTGTGTGTGTGTGTGTGTAGGTATGTGTGTGTGCGTGTGTGTGTGTGTGTGTGTGTGTTTGTGTGTGTGTGTGTGTGTGTGTGTGTGTGTGTGTGTGTGTGTGTGTGTGTGTCTGTGTGTGTGTGAATGTAGTGAATAGCATCTTTTTTAATATTTTTTAAAATTGTATATTTAACCTTCATTACACAGACCAAAACAAAAGATCAAAACTCTAACAAAACATACAATACAAACAAAGGCATGATAGACATAATCACAAAAGACAAAAATATAATAATTAGTATTATTATTATAAAAAAGCCAGACTGTAGGGAGATAACTGCAGCGTTACAGCCTACCATAATAGAACATTCAGTGAAAATAACCTATAAAACAACACAGAGAGGGAGCTCGACTGTGATGTTGTATCTTACCCGCAGCAGGATGCTGACGGCGCAGGCCATGCCCACCTGGCCCACCCCGACCACCGTCACCTTGTTCCTGGGAGGCTCAGCGGGGCCACTACCCATGGGGCTGATGAGCTTCTGCAGAACTGAGGACATGATGCAGCTGCAGGGAGAGAGGGGACATGTCAGTGGTTCAGACATGTTCATCCAAACCTTGTTCTTCATACAATTAGCAGCGAGAGGACTGTGCATCAGTCGTGTGAAGCAACACACAGGTCAGAGGTCACAGAGACACAGATCTATCTCTCAGGGGGTCTTGGGTAGATATAGAGGTAAGAGGACAGTCATGCAGTCAAATTAACACCAGCTTGACACATAAATGTCGATGTAAAGTTCTACAACTAATTATTACTGCCATTATCAGCCAATCCTGAGGACTAGCAGTCATTTTTCAAAATAAAGCATGTTAGCCCGCAAAACACAGAAATGCAATAGACTGCGTGTATATAATTACATAGTCTACAACCAACAACACAATTAATGTTGGTTTGTAAAAACAAAAAGCGAGTTACGGTATCAGCATGGTTACGCACACTGACAGGAGGAGGCATTGATGGGCGTCAAAAAGAGAGACACTGTGAGTCCAAGTGCGAGAAACAAACCAACCAACAACAACCCACTGACACACTTCAAACCAGTGCAGTTTAAATAAAATGTTTAAGAACATGGAGTTCTTCACACACATCTGATGTTTGCACGATGTTCCCAGCAGAACAAATGGAAACTGAATGATGTACTTTCTGTTGTAATACAGCACCTACACACAAACCCCTGTATGAATTTGTCAGTGTGTGTTCTAATCCAAAATGTGTGTTTTCATTGTAATTACTGTCACGGTCTTCTTGCTCATCTGCATTTACACTATGTAAATTGTGAATGGGATTATTGCATATACTCAAATGTCTGACATGTAAAACTCTGCCTATGAGTGCGTTAGATATGTGTGTATGTAAAACGCATATCTCGCAAGCCCTTCATCTTTTCGGATTCCTTATTAACATGTACATTTTTAAGAGCCAAAAGAATTGCAGTGTTAAATTTCGACACGCAATACATTCAATATTAATACAAATTGGAATAAACAGGCTACCAGGGCTCTGAAGGTTGGGATGGCGCAGTGGGCCCTCAGTCTCTGGACCTAGTCAAACCTAGCTGCAAGATTATTTTGATAGTAAGATTATATATATATTATTGTATTATATTTCACCATGTAGGCTTAGACATGATGCTCCAAGTGCTGATCACCAGCCTGGCATCAACATTCATAGAATCACTTTGTCTTTAGAAAGTTGTCCTCAAACTAAAGGCACAATGTTCACTTTGTTGCTGCAGTGCTTTATACTGAGCTGAATTACAAACCTTTTATTTTGACAATTTGTGATCTTCGGTCTAAAGATTGATGATTGTCAGACCTCTGAAATAGCTGACATGCTATTTATGAAAAAAATAATAGCAGTTCAGTAAATTATTAAAACTTATATAACTCCCATACCTGAACAATATCAAAAAATGGAATTGTTTTATTTTATGAAAAACAATAACTAAACAGTCTTTATTGCAGATAAAACAGGTAGTAACAATTTCCACACACAAACAATAAAAAGTGACAGTATATTGTAGGACTGTTTGAGCAGAACTCACTAATGACAAGGAATTAGTCTTCGAAATTCAAAGTACAGATAATAGACTGATGGATGTAAAATGGTTATTACGACATAATGATAATTATCATAATAAAATAATATATATTTTAGAGTGTCAGAACAGTTTTGAACATTTTAATAATACCATGATAATATTGAAAAACATTATAATTGTTGTCATTATAATTCAATTTGTATTCCATTCCAGCTCTAGTCTGCAAACACTGAAAAAAGGTTGTTCATGGGTTATTTTTGCCGCACGAGGTGTTATCTATGTTACATCTATATAAAAAAAAATTAAAGATACATTTTGTGTGTCTGCTGTCATGTATTTCAATAAAAAAAGTCCACTTTGTAATAATCAGAAGCCACAGTTATAAACGATGACACGCACAGCGTGTGTGCTCCATGCAGCAGCAGAGCCGAGTTACGTCACAGAGTGTGATCGCGTGACAAGAGGACAGTTGACCGACAAGAGTCACAGCTTAGAGAAACATTTTTAAGATGAACACAGAGTAAGAAAAATAAGAGGATGCCAAAAATGTATATTACACTCAGAAATGAAAAAAATACTTTTTATTTTAGCAGACACTAGTCATTGCTTAATACTATGGTATGTGAAAGCTGGTGAATATGTTACATGTAGTGAAGAGTGAGGAGATACATTGCGTATTTTGAAGGTTTATTCACATATGGTGGTGAATAAAATGTCAAACGTGAGTTGTAGAAACTAGATCAGCATTAGGAACAACAAACAAACAAAACACAAAACACAGAAAAGCTCCTTTCACTGTAACTTATTATTTATTATGAATAGTCATACATATACATTATTAGTTTTAGAATTGTCTAAAGTTTTTATTTGTTGTCAAAGTCAAAATGGTTTTAAATATAACAAATAAAAACTAGAACAACCTCAGTTTTCAGTTTCAGGCCAGAGTGGACGACACACAATTTCTCATGAGGCCTTACTATATTCTTGAAAAGCACTTTGAATTACCTTGTTATTGTAATGTGTTACACAGATGAACTTGCCTCGCCTAATGAATAATATGTTATTATATGGTGATATGGTCTCGTCATTGACAAGATAACAAAGAATAAACTACTTATTTTAGTGTATGATCAACATCATGCAGCCACTGCTCCTCAGTGTTTTCTAATTTAACAACTTCTATTAACAGCACATCATTCAAATCATATGAAGGTCAAATGGACACTTTGAATGGCAGGACTATAAGGAGATGCTGTTAAAATAAACAATGGACTTCTGACACAAGAGGGTCCACAAGTCCATCCTATTTAATAATCCTGCATGTCCAAGATCCCTGAAGGCCCCAGCTCCTCGGTTTGGGGACCACTTACCTTTATTCTCAGTATATTAACAAAGAGAAAAGCTCTGTGTTGCAATATAAAGTCTGCAAACAAGGTGGGGTATCAGCTCATATCAGGGTTTTAATGGACATTTTTGAGTAGGTGGTCCAGGGAGCTTCTTTGTGTCCATAAAGAGGGAAACACCTCGTGGCTGCAGCTGACTGACACTTGTTCAGGGAACAATGGGGTTGCTGAGAAGCACAATGCCTCACTTTAGCCTCCTAAATTCTATTCGCCTTTACATAATCGGCTCAGAAGCCGAAGTAATAGGTTCATGAGTCCCATCAACACAACCTGTTCGTGATTTAATCATTTTAGGTCGATGAGCTGCTGTGGTTCCTCTCTTTTTCTGTGGTTTCAGTGGAAGTGATGTAATGTAACAGCCTGCAGCTCTGCAGGAGCCCTTGTGTTCGGCTGATGCTGAGACAAAAGGTTCAAACATCTAAATAAAAATGGAAGCAGATAATTCCACTCAGAGAGGGGGACAGTTCAAGTTCACTGTCAGCTCACTGGGATGCTCCATTGTCTGTGACAGACTGTGGCTGCAATTACACAACCCGCCCTCAACGACAAGTGCACAACGGGAACAGTTCGATCTGGTCACAAACGCAGATTTGGAGATTTACAAGTGTAAATGTGAAACATGAGTCTGAAAAGGTTGAGTTAAAATGCCTCACAGCTCAGCACAATGAGCTGCAGCAGCTGCACTTTGCACATTTGGAACAAAATGTAACAAAACTAACAATAATCCACATTTCTCACCTCTCTAAAGAAAAATCCTAAAATGACCCGATGGCTGCAGAACGATCTGAACTAACGGGGACAGAAACATCAATTAAGCCTTGACCCTTTGTTTGTAGGAGTCTGACGACTCACAGTTGAACTTGGCATTCACTGATTCCTTCAAGTCGGAGCATCCATTGCTGCAGAGTCGCTGTGCACGCATCACTGTGGCGGCGGCGGCGGCGGCGGCGGCGACAGCCCCGACCCCCGCGCACACAAAATTCCGTGATGTGAGGAAACAAGCAGAATTACTTACATTTTCTCTGAGGATCCTTGAGTGTGATGTTACTTATTCCGAGAGTGTGGAGAAGAAGGCGCGCTGCAGTGAGGAAGAGGAGGATGCTGGAGTTCTACTGTACCATGTGAGGGGGCGGGGGGGCGCACGCAAGGTGCCAGGCTGTGCGTGATGCTCGTAGGGAACACTGTGATCTTTGATGGTTAACGCATTTAAAACAACCATTGACATTTTCATCTCCCTGTCATTATATCTGGAATTTTGGGGTAATTCCAACAAACCAGTGGGTTGAGTCAACAGCTTATCTCCCTCATGCTGTCCCTTTATTTCTACAGACACAGATAAACTTCATCTGAGGGCATCACATCCTCGTGGATAGAGGAGGCTCATTTTTAAATGTGCAACTCAAACTGCAGGCATCTTCAGAAATCCAGCAGGAGCTGACACTGCAGTAATTAAAGGTGGCTCTGAGTTTCGGACAGATAGATCCAATAGTAACTCGACCCCTAGGCCTTCTGTTAATGTGGGCCAGCAGGGTCTATATCAAAAATCTGAGTGCGACGTTCACTTTATTCTGCATTGTTGTGTCGTCCTCACATACTGATACATTTACTGAAGGAGAACTGCAGTTCTGAAGAACAAATACTTTACTTTGCTTATTTACATTTTGACTGTCATGGTACAAGATTTAAATGCTACCAAACAGCAAAATTAATGTAGTAATATGATACATAATAACACCTTACGAAGTATGCAGTATCTTTATTTATAGGCTACTTGAACGAATTTGCTGATAATACCTGAATGCAGGACTTTTACTTTCAAACTGTTTGTCCATTTTGTAATGTCATGTTTCCTTCACGTACAGGATCAAATTCTTGATCATTAGACTCATCTCAACCTCTATTACCCTATTAACACATGCATTACAATGTGTTTCAGTAATCAGATTACAATCAGAGAGATTAAAATACAGGTTTAACATTGAGCACAGATTGTGATCCGATCAGTTGCACCTCTGGGGGCGGTCAGGGACACAATGTGACCACGTTTATCACAAGTACAGTACAGTTACCTTGTTAATCCACATACAACAACCACACAAGCAGAAATATGTAAAGGTTATATATGGTTCAAAACCAGTAAGGCAGCAGCAGCTATAGTCAGCTGACCAGGAAACACAGAACTCAGTCCTCTCTTCATTCCTCGTGTTAAAAGAGACTTCTGTGGATGGAGTGAAAACCTATTTAAAAGCAAGAAAACACAAATACACAGTTAAGCGGGCTACCATCTTCTTTTATTATTTTTCTTCTATCTTTTTTTTTTCAAATGAATGGATGAGCGGCACAGAGCAATGAGATCTTTATTTTCTCTGCCCCGAAATGGTGTCAGTTCGATCCCTATCTTTCTCATTCTGCATTTCAAAGTGTCCTTAGGCAAGATACTGAGCCTCAAACTGTCTCTTCTCATAGAGAAAGTGCTGCAAATGTGCTGTGTGAGTGGGTGAATGTGAAGCTGTACTGTAAAGCATGATCATGGTCATCAAGACTAGAAATCTCTATATAAATAAAGGCCATTTATCATTTATCATGTAAATGCTCAAGTTTAGAGGAAGTTTACCTTGCCTCGTCGTAATCAAGCACGTTCTGTCCCCTCTGAGGTCTCAGCACATTAACAAGAGGTCCGACAAGGCTCAGTTCGAGTTTTAATGGGTTAATCCACTGGATCAGAGAGAAAAAGAGGAACCCAGACATAGGATTTGACCTTTCCTCCCTCCCTCCCTCCCTCCCTCCCTCAGTCTCCACCATTGTTCAAGAATTTCTTAATCCGCCCCCCACTTTCACCTCCGTTTATTCACCTATATGCCTCAGCAGGAGAAAGGACTCCATTTGATTGGATGTGTCTCGGAAAATACGTTAAATATTATATTTTCACACATTAAAAACACACTATTGGACCTGTATTAATTTTTCTCCACAGTGAGACTACTGCACGTTGCCCTGAAATGACAGCCAGTGTTGGACCATCCATGGGAACACGTTGTTCCCTGCATCCCCCTGCTGATGGTGCACGCACGTCACACAGGATGATGACGACGGCTGTGGGGATACAGGCTGGTACCCAATAGGAGGCTGCTGTTGGACCTCCCTCGTCATCCAATGGGGCGAGAGGATACTGTTCCCTTAAAGGCGCCCGCTCAGCCATGCTGAGGGCCTTTGTGTGTCTGATTGCGTGAGAGGTCCTAGCGCGTGATGAGTGGGGAGGATTAGATTGGCCAGTGGAAGGAGGCGGGACTAACAGGCTCTTACATAACACACGGCCCCCCTGCTTTTTAGCCTACTCTCTCTGTCTTCCAGCCATCAGTCAACCCTGCTCTTTTTAATCTAAGACATGCAAACCTCATCAAATATTCAACTATTTAGGTCTAAAAACAATCCTTGTTTTTGGTCTCAGTGATGATTAAACAGAGGGTTTATCCTTGAGGCTGCAGAGCTGGATGCATCATGCAAGAGGGAACAAGGCTGTCTGGTGTGAAAAAAAGACAAAGTGAGTTGTGGCTGTAATCAACGTAGAAGCTGGTATTTTTTTCTAGTTCCAGTTCCCTCTTCCAGGGGCTTTATGTGCCATTCACACAGAAAAGGGATGAAACCACATTAGAATTCTTGTACAGTACTCTGAGCCAGGGGAAGAAAGAAAAGGCCCAAACAAAGAAGTTGAATATCATTAAGGGGAAGAAACACAGAGAACTGTCAGGTCACATACTGATTAAACAATACAATTGCATTACATTGTGAAAAAATTGCATGATCTGGAATCATGATCCACCTCTTGACAAAATATCATGGAAATCCGTTTTGTAGTTTTTGAGTGATCCTGCTGAATGACAGACATAGACAAATAAAAATATAAGCCCCTTGATGGATTCACTGTCCTACACAGAACCTGCATGACTTTATTTATTTCATGGTTTAACAAGCACACTCCTTCTGAAATGGTACTGAGGCAAATTTGGGATCTGGGCCACTCCTCATTTGACTTCCTACATTTATTCTAATGACTCATTCTCTTCTGTTTCTCTTAAGTTCTCTCCTGACTTGAAACAAAATATTGGTGAATATAATGTATTTCTTCAGTAGTACAATATTAATTCAGTAGATTTTATGTCAAATAGTCCTTTCACATCCAAATGGGATTACACTGTACCATCTTTGCTCCACTCGGATTGAGCCTTATTATGAGGTAACTATTACAAACATAGATTAGATTTTGTATATGCTAATATTGCACTGTATTCATTTAGCTAGTCTGTCATGTAATCAGTTATGTAAGCACTGCATTTCACCAGGAAGAAAAGCAGCAAGGAGAATGTAGGATTTAACCTTATATACAGTCTATGGGTTTAACACACTAGCCAGGATTATATAATGAGCGGTGAGCTGCTGCATGTGAGCTCAGTTATTTAATACAGCCACTTGCAGTCGGTCATTTTTTTTTTTATAAACGTGGAAAAGAAGTGGTGTGTGTAGCAGTGTATGTTCAATGTCAGCCTTCTGACCTGGATAGGCAACGTGAAAGCCTCTGACCAATCACGACTCACACACAGCTAGCCAAAGCCTCGTACAGCTGTGGGTGGACGAAAGCATGTGTCGTGTTTTTGGCAGTCAGGGATGAAGTTTGTCACGATCGAAGGCCAACTCGGTCACACAGAACAATCCTACGACAAGATAAACCTGAGTGACTCTATGTAAGTGAAGCTAAAGGGATACGAAGCCGCAGCAGGGACTGTGGTGCTCGCTTAACGATCAAGTATCTTTTCAGCTTCATTCAGTCTAAGAAGAATCAGATTTTAGTTTCTGTTTTTAGTTTCAACTGCAGCTTGTGGTGAAACCTGAACGTAACATCTGTCACATCAGCCACACATTTCCAGAGCGACTTTTATTTTGGAAAACCTGAGTTTTGGGCTCACTGTTCAGCACCATCTTTGTCGGTCACTGATCCTGAAAATCCTTTTTTCAAGAGGCAAGAGGGAATAGCCACAGATTTGCTGGGGCCCTATTAACTCCTTGTTGATTACATTTCCTGTGCAGACGTGTAGTACATTAAACACATTCATTTTTAACATAGAGCACAGAATAAAGGTCTTCAAATTAGATTTTGCAAAAGGAACGCTCGCCAATAAAGGACCCAGAGTTACTACTAATGTTACCACCCAAGTTCTAATTACAGAGGAGCTAAGAGGAGCTCGACTCTCCTGAAAAGGACACAAGCTCCTCTGAAAGCCTTCCCTGGGACGTTCAGGGGTTGCTCGAAAAAACACTTCACTTTTCTGTCACAGATTATATTTTATTTTACATACATTAATCTTCCTGACCATCTGTCTCCACTTATTAACACAATTCTGTCTGTTCCCTCTGTGCTCATCCATGCATGGCAGCGCTGCCCTCAAATCACTAGTCAGCTGACTTTCTCGTCACTGAGTTAGGGCGGGATATTTGAATGGACTGTTAAACAAAGCAGTGTTTTTACTCAGTAGTGTGGATACGTTTATGGATTAGTCACAATTTTGATTCACTCAACAAACACAGTCAACAAAAAATGATGACAACTTTTTGCAGAAGTTTCTTCCTCTAGCAATGTGTTCTAACTTCCAGTCCCCCTCCACAGATCCCTGTGCTACCTGGGTGTCTAACTGTGTTTTCTAAGGTAGGACTGGCAGTGTCTGTGCTGCAGTAACAAAAGCTTGGACAGAGTCACACCTAATGCAAGAGGTCCATTGAGGCATTTCTTCTCATTGTATCGTCTCTGGTCAAATTTACCCTCAGACCACTTTTCTTTCTTTCCTTCTTTCCTTCTTTCCTTCTTTCCTTCTTTCTTTCCTTCTTTCTTTCCTTCTTTCTTAATTTACTTCTTTCTTTCTTTCTTTCTTTCTTTCTTTCTTTCTTTCTTTCTTTCTTTTGTTGTGCGTGTCTGTCTAGTTTGAGGGGATGCACTGGATGGGCTGTCAAAGTTCAACATGAAGCTGGGATGAGTTACATCGCCAACTACTTTTTATACTAGTTTGAACCAGGGGTTCAAATCAAATTATGTTACACAGTTGAATTTTGTGGTTCAGAAGGACAATTTGTGGAGGTGCATAGTTGTTGCTGTGAATCGGCTTGCACTGGACAAAGTGTAATTGTCGAAGTGTCACATTTTTGACTAAATATTTCTGTAGTGATTTAATGTGGAACCCTATGATGTGCTATACAACATGAAATCATTGCACATGCACTGAAGTTTGCATCTCTGTCTGTGACGGCCTACTGCTGTCAGACAGAAGGACTGTCAGACAGAAGGACTGACAGACAGAAGGACTGACAGACAGGTGCTTGCGGAGTTAGTATGTTCATGAAACTCCCACCACAATGTAGATCAAACATGACCAGGACCTGATGACCCTGCTCTGTCTGTAGTCCAGCCGACTCTTCCAGTAGCCCCGTCCCTAGTCACAGAGACGTCCCCTGCCGCCTGTGGAATGGATCCTCCCACTGCAAATTCTTCAAAGTGAGCCAGGCCAGGCCCCCTCGCTCATGTGACCAGGAACAACAGACGCTATTTCAGCGTGACCTCCAAAACTCTGCACAAGGCGGAAAGGACAATGGATAGATGCATGACTGCACAGATGAAATGTCTGCACTTGCGTCCATGTGTCTGTCCCTGCTCCTGTCCAGTGGAGTGGTGAAGTAGCTGCCTCCTTCCTCACTGTTAGAACCAGGACAGTCACAAGGTTGAGCTTCAACTCTCCCTGAGGTCTATGCAGAAACTTCGAAAGAAAAGAAGCATACCTTTCACTCAAGATCTCATATTTTATCCTGATTATATCATGTCAACTTTAAACTAGAGTGTAGTTGATAATCTAACATCTACTTGACTCATTTGACAAGACTAGATCCCCAAACTGATCTAGGGACTCTGATCCTGAAAAGCTTCAACATTCCAAGGTCCACTGCATGTCATTCGGATTTGATCATATAATATAACTACTTGCAAATAATTTCACATCAAAACCTTACAATATTAAGAAACAGCATTTTTAAACATTTTCATAAGTTACGTGTGGGACCAAAAACATATTTTTCAGTTTAATTCTGTTTTTCTAAGATGATAAAGCACATGTTAAGCTATGTTTTCTCAGTGTCATTAATAACCTTTATAGGTCAACTGATGTACGAGCTGGTCATCATGCCTATGACCTTCACAACATAGGGAGAACTTGACCAGACTCAGTGTGCCACTGTGTGGATCTGAATCTGGATCTGGACCAGTCTTCTTCAACTCATTCAAAGGCTGTTCATGTTTATGGTTTCACTGATTTCCAAAGGAATAATTCATGGATATTGATGACAAAAATCAGGGGTATCTACAAGACAGAAATCAAAGCATGTGTGAAATTTGTGGCAGCTTGGCTGAATTTAAGGGGACTGTGGTCAATTGAATTCCATTCTAGTTTAACATCTAGTTTAATACATTTAAATACTTGCCTTGGTTTACAACTGTGTACTAAACACACTAACTTTATAACAAATACCTTCTATATTCACTTTCACAAGTATATATTTATATAATGATAGTAGCAGAATGGGTAATGATCAGCTGCTGTGACTAATTGTACTACAACTGAAATTGTAACTGCCAGATATCATTAGAGACTGTTTGAAAATCGTTGGTCTGGATATATCAGTTCTGTGTAAAAGAGCCATTAACTGGAACTGACCTGTTGTGACATTTAGCAAGTTGCTCTTTGGAAACAACTACAGAAGGAAACACTCTCCAAAACATCTGCGACTGCAACTCACACACATGATGGAAAAGTCAGATATAATACAGACTATCACACTACAACATTATTTAATCTACTTCATGTTTATTTCATGCCTTTTTAGTATTCCTTGGTTCAAAATGATGGTAATTTTTCACCTAGTCTTTATGTCCTCAGGGATCCATCCTGGAATGGATTCAGATGGCAAATATGCCGGAGAGTGGAAATCTGTTTACCTCCAGCAAACATGTGGTTATTTCAGCTTGTATTAGCCCAAGAGAAACTGTCTTCTAGTAATAATAAGCAGGGGGATAGATATAAATACCTAAATTACATTGAAAGCCCTTGAAATCTCTTACAATCAGGTATTTTATATACAATTTACCTGTATTTGTAATATATGAAATATGCTACTTGCTATACCAACAAAACCCTTCATCGAGACATTCATTTTTTCAATTCTTTTTTTAATTATCAATTATTTGTATTACCTACCTACTAAAAAATATGTTTCTATAATTGTAGCTGATAAAATGTCAAAAAAAGAAAAAAAACACCTGTAGATTTTTTTTGCAGTCTCTCATTACAGAGGTTTCCAAATGTTTCTCCCTTGACCTTAAAAATTAACATTGCCAGAGACTTGTGCTCCCTTTATTAACACAGGTGGTTGAAGCATACAAGTTGGTGAGGGCTTTCTATGGTGCTGTAAATTCACCTGCTGTCACGTTGGGGTGAAGAACATCTGAAAGCTGATGACACTGTGCATAATGTGGACAGCCGTGGCTCAGGGGGGAGAGAGGGTTGTCCACTGACCAGAGGGTCGGTGGTTTTTGCAGCACCGCCGGTCTGCATTCCAAAATGTCTGAGCTCCCAATTGCTCCTAATGACTGTGCCAATGGTGAACGATAGAACATCACTGCATAGATGCCCTGTATGAGTGAATGGGTGAATTCACAAGATAAGACTTGAGAAGTAATATATTAATACTTTTTTTAATCTTTTGTAAGAATTATGGCCAAAATATGTTCCTTCCTCTAATCTTTCACCCTTTGACCCACACTCTCAGCCCCTAGTTTGGGATCATCTGTCTTGTGGATGTCATTATATGATGCTGAATTTTTATTAAAAGCTAACTTCATCTTTCAAATGTTACATTAATGTATCCTTGCTTCCTGCTGTGATGAGGACCTGAAGATGGAGGCTGCTGCATGTTGTCGGCAGTGAAGCTACAACAATCAACCAATGGACAATGGACGAGGTCCTCTGCAAAAACATTCACACCTTTATGATCAATTGAACAGGGAAGACATCTTTGCTGAAATAACTATCAAAATTTCGAATATTATTACTTTTGCCTTTGTTATAACAATGCAATCAGATATATATGATTTAAAAAAAATTATCTGGGATGAGAACACACTCTCCCGGGAGGAGAAACAATTTACTTTCTGAATAATGAATAAAGGTAGTGCAACAGGTAGGAACATATATTGAAGCTGAGACTGATGCAGCCAATTTCTCTTTATGAAATCATCAAATCTAATAATCCTGAAATCATACCCTGCAAAATCCGAGCATAGTGTTTTAGAAGTGAATCATTCCACCTTAAAAATGAACAAAAATCCTGTTGAGAAACTATTAAAGCTGGAGGTTCACGGGGTCATTGATGTGTGATGTGCCTCTCTACCGGGCCTGGACTTGGTGTGATGGAAACACGGTTTGTTGGATGGGATAATAAAGGCGGAAGTCTAACTGTCCCTGATGGAGCCCACGATGTTCCCATCAGCAGTCAGATGTCCTGCAGATGGAGCATTAAAACTGGCCGCAGATGCTGTTCAAGTTGTTTGGAAGTCAGCAGCCAGAGCAAATCCAACGGGCTGCCAGGACTGCACACAAACACAATGGAGCAAATCACCGGAGCCCCATATTTACAGGTTATCACTAAATGTGGAGATGTGCACATGGAGCTCTGGGAAAACTCTTTATCCCTCATAGTGCTGATGTTTTATTCAACGAGGCAGCAGTGACACTGTGATCTCACAGAAAGGGAACACGTAAATGGACTCCATTTCCCATGACCTCTTGCAACCCTACCATGTAAGCAGGCACTGCGTTGTTAGAGACGCATCCCTTTTCCAACAGAGGAAGCACTATTGTTGTCAATGTAAACTATTTCATGAGAAAACAAATGGATTATAATGACAGAAGCGGTACAAAGCACACACACACACACGCACACACTTCCCCAGAGCTGTTGGTATAATACAACACACTCAGAACATACTCCGGCTTTACACATTCAAATCAGAAATACAGAATTCAGCCAAATCTACACAAACCTGAGGTTTTACTGTTTTTTGAGAAGATCACTACGTGCCTCATTCTCTCTCTCTTTCGATAATTGATACACACATATTTTTAGAAGATTTCTATGACAAATTAGAAAGCACAGCAAAAATATTTTCAATGTACTGACGGATCTTGCGTATGGAAATATATATATAAACCTAACATTGTGAAATTAGGTAAAATACAACAGGACATGCTACTGGCATCAGTATCCATGCATGTAGGGTAAGTTCAGCATATTGAGTAAAATACCGTGGGTTCATTTTGCTGATAACACTTTGATCAACTTGTAGTTTTATGTAAACAGACATTTGAATGCCAAATCTTTACTTCTCAGATACACCTACTCTTTGCATCCCAGCTAAACGTTAACGGGGGTAGGGCTCCCTCTAGTGGTTAAAAATCCTCACTGGAAACATCTTTAATCATTTGACTGAAACATTTTCTTGTTTTTACTCTCATCTGCAACATTTTATTGTAATGTCTTTTCCTATTGTTTGCCTCAAATCTTTTTTTATTTGCAAAGCACCCTGTAGCTATTTTTAAAAGTGCTTTTCATAGATTATTATCAAGGTTCTTAATTCAACTATTGCCTTGTTTTCCTAAAGTCGGCAGCCACTTGGATTCTTAAAATGATTCCATCCTGAATTACCTTTAGGATCAAGTAACAGGGTTCATACACATTTCGACCAATGGATTTCTATGACTTTAATAACTTTAAACCAAATTTCCATAACCGAACATTTTGTGAAATCTTGGTGTATACGCGATAGTGACAAAATGTAGTATTTAAACTAACGATGACAATTCCAAGGCATACAGTATACCTTAAATGACAAACCCAAGAATGCCTGCTTATATTTTGAGCGCATTTCTTTAAAACCATGAATTATTTAAAACTCAGCGTAAACGAACGACATGAAAATATTAATATAACAAATTTCCATGACTTTTACAAAACTTTGGGGATTACATTTTTTTTTCATGACTTTTCTAGGCCTGGAAAAACACATTCCATTAATTTTCCAGGTTTTTCATGACTGTAGGAACCCTGAACTAAGTTCTACCATTTTGAATTCAGTCTCAAAGGCCCAGTCACGCTTTATTTTGAGTTATGCATAGCGTTGGAGGATGTATTCTTGTCTTTATATAACTGTAGTTTTTTAGTGTTCAATGAGGAAAGAGCCAAAAATAAATCTTGAAAGACATTATTTCATCAGGCCTGTGTATTTACAGAAGTAGGGTGGCAAAATAACACTAAATATTTAAATGTTGGAAAAATCACATTATTAATACATGGAAAAAGAAATTCACCTTTTACTATCATGTAGAAGAAGACTCTCCAACTAGCTCAATGGACCAAAGTGTAAAAAGGCAAACAGATTTTTGACGCCATTTTATTTTATTAGAATAACCATATTTTCTAATGACAGAAACTGATTAAACCAGACAGGGGTTTCTACAGAGGAATATTTCCATGTTGGTAAGCGACAGCCCTCCACGATCTGCTTGTTTAAAATATACATGAGTAGCAGCTCTGTGCTCTGAGCAGAGCTGCACGAGCCGAGGACATAAATATAGAAAACTGCCGTGTGCGCTTTGGGGTTCAGATGAGTCGTCTTCTGGAGGCTGAGGCTCAGTGGAGGAATGGAAGGAGGGGCTGTGTTTTTACTCCGTGAGGCCGAGCTTCTTCTTCAGGGACTCGGGCATCTCGGGGGGAGGGGGACGGGGCAGGCGGAAGTACACCTTGACTGAGTCGTAGATGAACCACTGCAGTGCAGTCAGAGTACCGATCATGATGATACGGGCAACCAGACCCTTCCACACACCTAAACACAACAAACGCACACCATTAGCTTCAGACTACTGGATGAGTTACGCTAATCTGGGCCACTTTCATTTACATCAGCTCCTCATTATTCATTTAGAAATAATGTCATTCACATATGCAGAATGGAAGAAAAAACACAACATTTAGTTGTGTGGATGTATGGAAACATTTACAGGAGAATAATGTTGTTTAACATCCTTTTCAAGGTTGTACCAGCCTAGTTGGGACAATATGGATACAATGATCACAAATCTATCTCAACCACTACTCCAATTATTTAATTAAATTAGCTGAATCCAGTCAATTGGCATAAGACTGATGGAGCAACTGATTTAATATTATTCAATTAATCTAAACTAGATAGCACTCAGATCTCATAGCTCTGGAAAGGCCAAATACTTCTTAATGTCTAATTTACAAAAAGTATTAATAAAATAAATCTCATTCCACTTTGAGAGAATGTATTAGGCTTTTACTAAGACTTGCTTTGATAGTCACTACACTAATCTATATACATACAGGTCAACACAAGAAGAACATTAAAACACTTCAAATTATATCCAGTGTTACTGTTGTAGTGGATCATTGTTGTTGATCTCTTTAAAACATAATTCAGAAAAGTTCCACAAAGCAAAGTCCTGTCAGCTGTGTCCGTCCACCAGACTAGCAGCACTGGAGGCGCCCTGTCTGTAGAGGACAGGGCTGCCAGTGATGCGGTTGGGCTGGGGGACAGGTAGACTGTTCTCACACGCCAATGACTCAAGCACCTCCAACTGTACAGCCAGAAAGCTGCTGAGGAGCACTGCTCAGAGAACAGCGCCCTCCAGAGGTGGATCTAAGGAACGTGTTGATCAAACCTTTCCTACTGCACTGTGCTGCTGAATTGTTACTGTGGAATATAAATACACACCTTTGGGTCCAAGCTTCCTGAGGACCCCCATTGCAGTGCTGCCCGACTCCTTGTTCAGCACAGACACCACTGAGTCAGCAGGATGGGACACGATGGCACAGAACACACCGGCTGCACACGGAAGAGAGAACCACGTCAACTTTGGTCTTTACAACAACACTTTCTTATACTAAAATTGAAATATTAATGGCAACATTAAGCTTTGTTAGTAAGAAACATTATTTGATTGATTTCAAGGTTTAAAAATGTGAGACTGTGTGCCTCTCCTCAGAAGAAGGGTGGGAAAGGCACATCCTTAAATCTTTGTTCACTTGCCTCAATTTCTGAATGCCTACGTAAACATGATTGTGATTAATCACAGACTAAAAAATTGATGAATACAGTGATCAGTATTTCCCACAGATTAGTTAAATTTTTGGCACAACAGGGGTGCACTCGCAACAGATTCTGAGTAACTGGTATATAGGCGAAAGAGTTAAAGATAAATTCTCGATATTAATGCCAGAACTGCAGCTGAAGCTATGATGTCTGTGTGGACGGTAGAAACTTTACTGGCCATACCACACGCATGCAGTAGCACAAGAATCTAGCAAATAGTGTGTTGAATGGCGCTGCACACCAAATTAGAGATCTTATTTTATAATGACTTATAAAATAATATTTTTCCTGATGAGTGCGGGACAAATTTAGTTGGCTGCCAAAGTCTAATTAATTAAAAGAAACACTGGCTGTAATACTTTGACAACACTTGAGATTGTGTTTAACACTGTTTGTCTTCTAGTATTAGTTGTTTATAACTCAGAAAAGTTAAATTCTACACAGAATACAGCAGGCAGACAGCTCGGGTGTTCTGTTACTTACCAATGTATCCAGCCACGAATGTGACGACCAGCTGTTCGGACTTGCTACACTCACTGCGGGGCTTAGGAACAGCATACTTGTAGAGCAACTCCACAGTGCGCTCAAAGCAGGAAAACTTCATCATGGTGTAGGGAATCTGTCTCATCCACAGAGGCACCACACCCTTATAGAAACTGGAGTTACAGCAGAAATGTTACTTTACAGTTGTTTCCAGTGACAGATTTCTGAACTAATAGTGACTTTTATTTTGTGGATGCAACTCTTGCTAGGCTAGCTGCAACACTTTGTCCGTCCACCAGACTTGCAGCACTGGAGGCTCCCTGTCTGTAGAGGACAGGGTTGCCAGTGATGCGGTTGGGCTGGGGGACAGGTAGACTGTTCTCACACGCCAATGACTCAAGCACCTCCAACTGTACAGCCAGAAAGCTGCCGAGGAGCACTGCTCAGAGAACAGTGCCCTCTAGAGGTGGATCTAAGGAACGTGTTGTCATCAGAAATCTGTTTTCTGATAATTATTCAGTCACTAATGCAGCCATTATAAAATACCTCTGATTGACAATGGAACTGAATCCTAAGGAAGTGTCGGAAGGCAGCACACTTACGCCCAGATCCCCTCCTCTCGGAACATCTTGGGAACGGCCTCTCTGAGGGTGTTAGCGAAGCCTGGCTGGGTCTGGATACGAACTTTTACAGCCTCCATGGGAGCCAGAGCAATGTCAGCAAAGAACTCTGCACTGGCTGAGGCAGCCAGGTACAATGATGTCCTCCAAAGGTAGGTGTTCTCCTATTGGGCGACCCGACACAAATGGTCAGAACAAATACAATGATGTTAACAGACAATTAACTGTGGCAAAATAGATTTCTAGACAAAGATAAGTCAGATGATCCACATGACATAAACATCATCTATTTACCATCTTGATTTAAAACAGTGGTTTACCACTCTTGATTCAAAAATGATCCCATCGATGTCTCATTTCCAGAATTATGTGACGAATCAATTTAAGATATATTTAAAATCAGATAGATCTAACGACATATATCTATATATAAAATCAAGTAACACCGAATCTACCTAATAAGGGAGATTGAATCTTGTCAAAGCCTTTTTTTGCCTCGAAAAACAAAATAAAGCTTTCGTAGACGGACATTCAAAAGGCAATTTGAACTTATGCCTTTATTTATTTTTTAATGTTGCATTTCATAAAACCCAATGGTACTTCAATGTACTAAATGGATATATTTCAAAAGATTTTATGCCATATAACCACTAAAAACATCTGATACTCTAAAAAAAAGTATTGATTTCGCAATGGTGCAGTAATTGTATGTTGAAGTGTTTCAACGAGTAACAATGTTTCTGCCTGTTCAGTAGGGACGGGAATCAGCAGGTACATCCCGATACGATCACGATACTTAGGTGGCGATTCGATATTACGATTTCTTTTGGTTATTCTTTTTTTTTTTTAATACTGGACCATGAAAAACAGTTGAATTATACATTCAAATACAACAGTCAAATTCACGTAGAGCTTTCCAAGTTTTAATTACTAAATACGAACATTAACTTAATGACTGCCGGGCAGCCAATAGAGAAAATAAATAAAAATGTGCCTTATTATTGTATAGCCCCTGTTAACTGCACACAAACTGACAGATTAAGATATGTATGCCACATCGGCTACTTTTAAACAATAAATAAAAGGTAAATTAAATAGAATGAATAAAAGTAACGGATCGATTGTTGATGCAACTCTTGCTAGGCTAGTTGTTACACTTTGTCCGTCCACCAGACTTGCAGCACTGGAGGCGCCCTGTCTGTAGAGGACAGGGCTGCCAGTGATGCGGTTGGGCTGGGGGACAGGTAGACTGTTCTCACACGCCAATGACTCAAGCACCTCCAACTGTACAGCCAGAAAGCTGCTGAGGAGCACGGCTCAGAGAACAGCGCCCTCCAGAGGTGGATCTAAGGAACGTGTTGTCATCAGAAATCCATTTTCTATTCATTATTTAGTCACTAATGCAGCCATTGTAAAATACCTCTGACAACGGAACTGAATCCTAAGGTAACTGAATCGATTTCCCCCCCATCCTTAACGTTCAGTGCCCATCTGTTCTGTGGCATGTTTCTAAACACATGGGCTGATGAGTCAACAGTTGAACTTGTTCATTAGTCCCAACAGGTTTAATGTCTTCAGACTTGCTCCAGGCTGCATGATGACATCTTGTACAGGCATGTAACCAACAATTCTATCAAAAACATTGAGACAACTTCATTCCATTTATGCAGATATGTGTGGACTCACCTCTCCAATCTGCTCACTGTAGAAGATCTTAAACATTTCGTAAAAGCCAAACTTGCACAGGCCCTGCATGGAGTAGCCAATGAAGGTGGGGGCCCAGCCCTTTGCCAAGCCTCTGACACCATCTTCCTTCACTGTGATTGAGAAGCCTCGGCCAATGCTCTTGTATTTATCTGGGTCCACCTGAAGAGAAACACTGCAGTAAGCATTTTATATTTAAATCCAGGGCCGTTGTAGCTTGTGGTTTGGGCAATATTTATAAGTCCGTGGATTGACTGTACTTATTTTTTTATTTTTAGAAATTATGTAACACTAACTTGCCACAAAGATATTGTACTGGACGTGCCTTGTACATAAGTACATTTGTATCAACAGTCAATTCAAATCAATATTGCGTTAATAATGTTGTTCAGTTAATAACTGCTGTACTCAGGTTTAATCCAAAACATTGTTTTATGTTGTGTAATATGTAGCGTGTATACACTTTTACAATGTGTGATGCTTATAATTTCTGAATCATGAAAAATGAATTCACAGCATACAAGAGGGGTTTGAGAAACTTGTACATATCGTCATCTCTGGGTAACTGAGATATGTGACGAGCTGCTGACTGTTGCTACTGTGAGGTTCAGCTATCATACAAACCTGCAGACGGCACTTGACAAGATCGAGGGGCACAACTGCTGTGTGTGTTATACCGCAGCTCAGGATACCCCCAAACCCACACAGGGCATAGTACTTTGAGGAGCCAAATTCGCAGCTGTTTTCCTCTGTGGTAGAAGGGAGGGGGACACGCAACATGCAGGGTCACATGCGACACAAAACAAAAATCATCACCAAACCAGAGCCACATAATGGAGAAGTTGTCACTGAGGATTTTTGGGATTCAGTATCAGGACTCTTCCCATTATAGATGGCTCTGCCACTAACATGCCACCATTTGTTATGATCACACCCCAAAGTTTGAACAAAATTAAATCATTGCACACATGTGATTTCAGTATGAACTTTCAAGGACCACAGGGATGTTTCACATATTAGGCTATTCTCTACAGCAAGTAAATTATTCCTCATCCGTTTCCAAGGAATACCACACCTTTTCGATTTCTTTACCATCTTACATTAAGCCACTGCTCCCATTTACTTGAGTAAAATAAGCACGTTAACTTTCAACCTGCAACAGATAACACTTTATAATGTCATTAGACATCAAGAGCTGCATAAATGATAAAAATCACTTATTAGTTTTCAAATGTTCATGATTTTAAATCATTGACTAAAAATGTAAAACATCAATGTGGTCCTACATATCTATGATTTAAATCGATTCAGGAATCAACATAAGGATGAAATATATGATTAATAGGTATATCTATTTTTTGCATATAGGGCACAAATTATTTAGTCATCACCATAAGGTCTGTGTCTTACGAATAAGTATCTACTAAACATTCTTACCTGACATTACTTTGTGCATCAGTCAGTGTATTAATGAACAATAAGTCTGACATCAGGCAGTCCTGCCATACAGACCACCCCTATGGCGTCAAATAGCAAAGTAAACATTTGGGACGTGCTCTCACTCAGGTCTGACTCTCTTGACCTTCACGAGTCCTCTACTATGACCGAGGGCAGGCGAAGGGTGGGGGGGTTGAGAAGGCGGGCAGTAACCATTGAACACACAGGAACACTGGTGCAAAATCATGCAACCATGTTATGATCACTCCAAAACATCAAACAATCATGGGAATCAATACACCATGACCAAAATGATTTCACAACGGGGCTGGCTTATTTTCTTTTCATGCAAATCGGTGCATTTAAAAAAAAAGACAAACGGTTATGGATAGGCGGGATGTGACATTTAAAAAATGGCTTTGAACCATGGAGACAGACCTGCAATCTGCATTTGACCAGATCAAGGGGAACGACTGCTGTGTGTGTGGTTCCACAGCTCAGAATCCCACCAAAGCCACAAAGGACCAAATACTTCTGAGAGCCGAACTCACAACTGTCGCCCTCTGAAGAGAGACAGGTAGGATTTGAAACAGTATGTGAAATTTGTTTTATGTTCACTGGATGTATAACTGGCTTAGAGTTTAAAGAATTATACCAGATGTGCAAATGCCTTCAAGCGAACTACATGTCAAACCAAAAGTTGTAATAGGGAGACGCCTTATGTTCCCATTCTTGGCCTTATGCAACAGTTAGTGGTTTAACCCACCTAACAGCAACTGTTTACAGTCCGATTACAAAGCTCCATAACACCTCACTAGTATAACCAAACTTGATTCACTGCAGAGTAACTAAAACAAACTACTATTGTTGAGAATACCACACTTATAACCAATGGGAAGGAAGTGCATTTGGAAATAGGTAGATGTGCCTTCATCCACAAACTATGGATTATTGGCACTTGACTTAAATCAAATTAAAGCATGTTGACATCTCCCAAACAAGTGGTTGCTCATAGACTGCCCAGCAGCATGGAGGTGAAGAAGTTGTGTCAACTGTTACCTTTTCAACTTTTAGATCAGAATTGCACATTTTGGATACTAGGCACCATAGTAAATGTGACAGAGTATTGATTTAAAACATGTCAGAAGTGTTTCAAGCTAGGACAGTTTGTTCTTGGGTCACCACTGGGCAGCTAATAAGCCGTTGGGTAGTATGCAGTTATACAACTTAATTACTAATTCAATACAATAGAATTTATTCCGCTTAAAAAGATGAGCTGTAAAACAAATAACCGACTTTTACCGCAGCACAAGGGCACCACATCACTTTGTCCTTCCTTGTCCTCCACAGGACTGTGCGTAGTGAAGGCCTAGAAGCTGAACGTCTCTAAAGTCGCATTGCTCTTTTTTAATGGTGATTAAAAAGCCCTAGTGACTCGATGCAATGTATACGTGTAAATTACAAATATTAATAATGTCTTGATTGTAAATTACACAATGTGGGTGGGTCTCAGGCGGCCGATGCTCGATAGCTACGCTAATGTAGCTAACTTTGGCATTGTGGCCTGCCTGTGGACATGTATGCCGGGGTTACCGTCTGCGGTGGCGGCCGCTGCCAGTCTGCGGGTCTTCTGTCCATGGAGGCTCTCGCGGGGCTCCTCCACTTTCTGGAGATTGAACAGGGGGGCGCTGAACGGGTTGCCCCGGGCAAGCTGCGTCAAAGCGGTTGGGTACATGGTGGTGGTCCTACCTGCTGGCGGAGCTGAGATGCAGTGAGCAACTAGTTAGCAGTGAGATAGATGTGGCAGCCTGGCCACCCCCACAAACTCTCTCTCTCACACACACACACCTGAACTCGTGTGTCACGTGCCTATGCTGGTCCAGTGTCCGAATGACCGTGAACAGGAATTGCTAACTTATTGAGTGAATGCTAGGCTACTTTGACAATAATGCAACACAATAACAAGTTACCTAACGTCCTCTAGTCATGTGTAAACACAAGCTTAATGCATTAAAGCGATTCCCTACACATTCATGTAGAATTTGTCTTGTTCTTCTTCTACGCCAATGCTAAATTGCTATGCTAGGTTGCATGCTAAGCTAGCTTGGCTGCTTCAAGGTGGAACGTCTTTTCTGCACAGAAAAACGTAACGTCGCGGGATACTAAACTGCTCCATGGAACTCACGGCCACATAGAAACATAATCTTCACTAACGAGTCGTCGTGTAATATCCAATGCATGCTTTTTTCATTTATTAATGGAACTCACTCTGCTCGTGTCTTAAGATGGCGCCTCCGCTTCGCTGTGACCGGCCGCTCAGAGACCGGATGACCTACCGGTAAATAGGTTTGTCCTTTCGTGACGTCAACGGGAAGTGTGGGCGGGTCCGTGTGTTCCTCCCCTCCGTGGATAGCCGCCGAGGGGCTGTCAGTCAACGCCTCCCGTCCAATCACATACCGAGTTGGTGATACATTAAGGCGGGGCTTGTAGGGTACTTGGGAGGGCGTTCGTAGAAAAGCAGTTTGACTTTCTCCCTCAAATAAATGAATGAACGTGTGCGTGTGAGTGTCAGCAGTCAATAGGGACGTGTGTGTGCGTGCGTGAAAAAGAATGACAAACCGTGAGTGGAAAATTAAGTGGACTAAGCCTTGTCTATTACTGTCTCGACTAATGCGGCTAAGAGCGAAGCCCCCCCTTAAGAGCTGATAACTCACGTCACTATATTCCTGAAATTCCTGAAAACGGACAGACGCCACACACATTGCCCAAAGATGTCCCATGCATTCAGATCAATTATTCTACTGTCGATCAGACAGTAGAATAACTTTTTAATATATATCTTTCAACCAGGCCTTTGTTATTTATTTTATCTACCGTATTGCATTCAGTTGTTCAAACATGTTATTGCACTGCATTTATTTCCAGTTTCATAAAAAGTTCTACATTTATTATTTTTATAACTTAGGAGTATAAGTAATAATAAGTTAGAAGCTATTGCACTGTTAAAAAACATTAAAATTGCATATATAAACTGTTTACCTAGCAGCTTTGTGTCAGTGCAAGTAGTGAGGTGGAGAGTGAGCTCAAGTCAGCGTCTGTATTTGGCAGTGATCCGTACATGTAAGGCAATAGGGTAGAAACTATTTGTGTAGAACATTTCATGTTTATGTAGGGGTGGGTCTTTAACCAAGTTGGCTGCTCTGCTGAGGCAACAGGAGGTGAACAGAGTTATCTCGCAATGTCACAGGATTCCTCCGACCCATACTACTTCCTTGCGACCTTTAAGGTTAAACTTGATGTTCCCTTTTGCTAAAGCCTATAGTTAGGGCTGGATCAGGTGAGTCCTATACCATCCCTTAGTTATGCAGCTATAGCTCTACACTGCTGGGGGAACTCCCATCATCCACTGAACCCTCTCCGCCCTAACATTCAGTTTTTTAACTAAATCTCACTGTCTTTTTCCTCCCATAGTCTCTCTTTGCAGGTATCTCTGAGTCCAGAGCTGCAGTATAACAACTATTTTTATCAACAATACTTTTTTTAAAATTATTATATGAATTGCTGCTGCCATCATTAATAACATCTTAACCCTCTTGCTTTCATTATAACTCGTCAGAAGTGAAACCTGATGGTGCACGCGTTCCTGGTCTCTCCCTCTCGCCCCCATCTCTCTTTTCCACCGATTTTTCCTTCATCCAACCGGTCGAGACAGATGGCCGCCCACATCTAGTCTGGTTCTGTTATGGCTTTCTTCATGTTAAGGAGGGAGTTTTTTCTCTCCACAGTGCTGCTAATTCTGAGTTTTGATTTGTGTAGTCTTACTTAGTAACTTTAACAAGACCTTGATCTTTACAGGGGATATTCACCATCTATTCCTATATTGTAAAAACTACCAACAAACAGGGGTGAAAACAAATCTTTGGTGGAGGTAGTAACCTATGAGCATGGCTCAATATGAATACAGACATGACAAAGGTTCTTTTTCAATATATTAACAGACAAAGCGTAACTACTTTCCCAATTGAAGGTCGTACAAATAGTCCACTGCAAGAACCGCTTGCTCACGAATAACAAGCTCTTTCAGGCAAACAAACCACTAAATAGTTTATTGAGTAGATGTTTAATATTTGTGACAGTGAATACATAATTAAGTAGAATACACTGGGACATTCAATTTTATTATAAGAGAACATTAAGAAAATATTGGCGTAATGTTTGAGAAGATTTAGAAGTATTTGGGTTACAATAACAAGCCTCCCTGTCTCATTATCAAAGATGTCAAGTACAAAACATTACAAGTTCAGATTCCATCTTCAAGGCTTTTGATGACTAAAGGAGACAAAAGCCCAGGCAAGGAGTGAAAAAAGTATCTCACACATTCAGTACACACTCTCACACACACACGCGCACTGCAAGTCTGAAATAAAACAAGGCAATAAAAAGTGAGTCCATGTATCTTTGTGATGCCTACTGTGTTTGTGTCCCTCAAAGGTGACTGGCGGCTGGCTTTGTTGTAACCTTAAGGACAGTGAGGTCGAGGGGTCACAGGGTTGGACCAAAAATAACAACTGCAGATGCTTTACTGTCTTTTCACATGTCATGGAGATCCTTGGAAACGTCTCTGAAACTGTCGTCCCTTCTCATGAAGGAAAACAAAGAAAGAAACTACGACACAGGGATGATGTCAGAGGTAATTTCACTGCACCTGGGAACAAAATGGCTACAATGCAGATTCACACTTTTTTTTTTTTAAAGAAAAAAAGAGGAAAAAACACCGGAGCAGACGGGCCTCTCTTTCCCATCGGACAATGTGCTCTCTATTCTGTGCCGCTACTGGCCACTTCTTTGTCAGAGGCTAAAAAAGGGGCGATCCTGTTGGTCTCCATGGCCTGGTAAACCAAGAACAGGAAAGCAGCCACGACGGCCAGCAGGAACAGCTTAATCCACAGGGACATGCCAGAGCGCACTGCTTTGGTCTGACCGGCATGGGGAGCTGCAGACAGAAGCCTGGCAGAAGAGGGGGAGGTGGTGGAGGGGGGCAGGCTGGTGACTCTGTTGACACTGCGGCTCTCTGTGTAGGAGGATGAGCTTGTGGTCTTGGTGATTTTAGGAGAGTAGAGGCCATTTTCGTCATTCCACAGGTCACTTGGCTTCACTGGGCGACCGGCAGCTCCACGGATGGGTCGCCGACAGGTGGCGCTGCAAGAATCAATTTGAGAGGATTTAGATTTTAGAGTCATCGTATAAGACCTCATGCAATAACATTTTAACCCTAAAAGACTCCATCGTTTGTTCTTAACCTGGGTTTGTACGAACATCCATACGTGATGAATGCCATGTGCGTATGTCAGTGTTCACGGGGATAGTAAATGAGCATGTTCAGTGTCCAAAATATAACTTAAGGCTAATATTCCTGGCCCATATGTCAGAAAAGTCATTGATATGGATGGAATAAAATACATGCATTAATAGTTTGTTCTGGCATGTGTTCTGCTGAATTAGGCAATGGATGCATTGCATTATGATACAATATGCAGCAGGTTAAAATAATTTGACAAGCCATCTCTGGCATGTAGGACGTCCACCTGATTGTTTTTATATTGTTGTATGTACAGTGCACCAACCACACCAAGGCAATTTTCTGTATGTGCAAATATACATGGCAATAAAAAGGATTCTGATTCTGATTACATTAAATGCACTCTGCCATGGTATGAGTGCATTTATGATGCTAGCTGTATCCTGTCTTCTGTGGATAGACTAGAGGTGTCATGAGGCAGAGAGTTTAAGCACAACATCAGTCATCTGGAGAAAATAGTGAATTTCAGGTAAAATATCACAAAATAATTTACATTGCCACAATTGAATCGAGCTGGCCATCTCTGCATGTTTTGCGCCAAAACATGCATACTACATTGTTTTACAACACAAAGCAGATGTGCCCCACAAGTGCCATTGCAACATTTAGCAGGTACAATACTACATTTAATTTATTAATCAAGTCGAATTATAGTGATGAGGTATTATTTATTTTATACATTCGTAATTGCTTCAAACTAATGAAAACATGATTTGAAAAATATCTTTGTACAACAGATCCATTTATTGTGACTCCTACAACTGGTCTGGACCACTCGTAAATTCTGTTCATACCTGTAAGAAAACTGGACCTTGTAAGAAAGAAGCTCCAACTGTGTGTATTGCACTTGTTCACACAGACTTACCACCACCAAACAGAGTTTTAAACTTGATGGACTGGTAAGTAAATGGACAGTTTTGGTTCAGTTGTACTACACCATCAGCACTATACGTATACCTCTTTGTAACCTTGTTTAGATAAATGCTATACAAATACGGTTATTATATACTTTCTAGCCCCAGAGATAAGGACCAGGTCCTGCTGAGCATGACTGACCTCATGATATTATGTGATAAGCATTGATTGGGTAAAAATAGGTGTGTAGTATTGTATGGGATAGTTACAACCCGAGTTATGTTTATAGTTATTCAAACTGAGCAAAATTTTTGCACTCTTTACTATTATGTGGACTTCAGCTCATGTTTCTTCAATTAAATTATAATTTTTTTTTGGGTGTAATGGAAAAATAAATAACAACTAGCAGCTAAGGGGGAGCCCAGTAGCTCGGCCTATTAGACGGCTGGCGTCTGCTAGTGAACATGGTAGCTGTTAGTTCACAGTGAATACTTCCTGCCAGAGACGAGCTATTTGCTTCAGAGTAAAAGTAACAGTGTTGATTCAGTTAATTAAAACATTATGTAAATGTTATATTACAGCAGTTTACTTAACTTTACTAAATAAGTACTTTATTGATGTGGCTGATGACTGACGTAAAAAATAAATAAGAATCAGTTACTTACTTGATTCCGGTTGGACTGTTGAAGTCACTGGGGAACAGCTCCTTCAGAACAACCTTTTCCTCCACTTTGTGGTTTTGGTCGCTGGCTGTGATTTTCTCAACCTACACAAAAAAAAGTATGAGCGTTAATTAAAGTGCAAGAGGCACTGATTCATGACGGCATCTCTCTTCTGGTTGTAAACAACTTTTAATGGATTCATTTGAAAAAGGAAAATAACCCCGTTACTAAACTACAGTCACCTGCAGGTGCATGTCTGGACCAACAACCCCTTGTCTGATGATACACAATTCTCACCATGTGATCCCTTCACACAAAAGGGCCAGGCAAACCACCATGTTTAATACTGAACCACGTGAAACAGAGCAGGGTCTCTCTCATGCAACAATCTACCTGTCTCACTAACACATCGTCTGACAGTGTGGATTTGTAGTTGTGTGTCCTCACAGTGCTGCAAGTGGACGGGAAGCTGGGGATTTTCTGCTGCCTCCTTTTATGCAGCTGGATGTCTGGAGGGCCACACTCCTGATCACAAACAACGTGAGTGACTGTGTCAAGGACCAACCAAACCAACCAACTCTTCAGCTGTTACACAACTGTCCCCGCAGGAGTACCCCAACAGCTGCACTCACACAGACAAACAATTGGCCAATTCATCAAAGGAACTATACATTATGAACTATAGAATGGGGGAGGTTTTGCGCCTCGTGTTTCAACAGAGCAGTATTCAGAGGGATAGAAAAAAAGAGAAAAGCAGCCACAAATGTATGAGTAGAGCTGTACCCCTGCTGCAGACACACCGCTGATTTTAAATCCAGTCTGGTCCGACACAGTCCAGGGGGACTCCTGACTCTTAATGGGGGAGATGTAACACATTGGGCTAAAGTTCCCTTTGTTGACTGAGGTGAGGTGAACCAGAGGAGACGAAGGGTTGGCAGCTGGTCGTCGACTGCGTTCTTCAGGCCGACTCTTCGATTTCAACACAACAGATGAGATAATTAGATATACATGTTCGGAAATACTAAGAATTAAAGACAAAAGGTAGAATACAATACACATAAATAGTGTCATATAAATGTTACTGGATGTAACCTAGACACGTGATACCAATGTCCTAATGCTGGTTCAGTAATTGGCCCTGGGTCCTGATGGACTAACACAGCTCAAGAATAACCAGGATTCCGACTTAAATCTCATACCCTGTTGAAATTACCAACTATTTTCAATTGTTCGTCTCACATGATACTTAAATCTTAATTACTATATTATTATTATATTATCTTAATTGGTTCTGTAACAGCTCATACTTTGTCTGTAGCTGTGACCTGAAAATTACCATCTCTCCTGAAGGTGCTGACTCATAAGGAGTTATTAGGAGGCGGAAACACATTTCAAAACTTTTAGTGGAAAATGTTCAAGTACAGCCATTTGTTGACTGCTTATCCATATTTTAATTAGCTTTTGACTTTGCTTTTAACATGACAGCTCCTAAAATGTAAGCCATATTATCTATACTAACTGTAGTATAGATCATAAACCCCACCTGTATGTTAACTGTTAATACATGGATTAAACGAAGAAGTCAAAATACATGTAACATGCATTGTTCTCAAAGTATACTTCTATCATTTTAGGATAGTCCTTCACACAGATGCATGTCCAATTGTTCATTTCTCTGGTAAGTGTGGTTGAAAATATTTATTTGATATAAAAATTGGTGGAAAAATCATGACTGGCTAACAAGAGTATTGTTGGCAACCTATATACCACTATGATCAATAAGGAGCAGACTCTGGCTCCAAATGATGTCAAAAGCGCTTTAGATGGCAGCACCTCTATCCAGAATATTTTTACCCAACAGGGAGAAGTGGAAATATGTAATCTATATTTATATACAGTCTATGAGCCAAATCGAATTCTAAGGACTTCAGGAAATCCAAGCAGAAATGAGCAGGGGTGGCCTTGATGGAGGCGATGGTTCACTTGAGCTCTGCAGTCCTGAACTGGGTTTTGGGTAACCACAGCTTTAATGAACTTCAGTGTGATGGCCACATTATGGGACAGAGTGTAACAACACAAACATTTTCAATAAATGGCACCGTGACTAAGAAGAAAATGAAATGTGACCCATTCGTCATCATCAGCCCTGTTGATAATGCACAGATTTGACCTACACCTGCCCACCACTGGATGCAGTTTGAGACAAGAAGACAAGTGTCAGTGTATCCCTGAAGGGGGAAGCCCTCATCTTCTGAACAGATGAGTAGATACAGACCAGTGAGACCATGCAGATATCAGTGAGTACAAACAGCCTGCCACAGCCCAGAGCTACCTTTACACGCATGGACGAGGCCGAGGGAGGTTCAGCCTGGGCAGGACTCTCAGGGTTGTCGCGAACTTTCCTGTTATACTCTAAATAGACAGGTTCTCTCCGAACAGGCCTGAGATCCTCAGGCACTATCTGCTGGGACACAAAGGACCAGGAGTAAAAGCTGACAAGTCAGACAGAAGAGGTGCAAAGATGAATAACCAAAGATGAGCTTGACATATCCAAGTCCGACTGTTATCATCTTGTCGTTGAGAGGGATTGTTTGATTAAAAAAACCCACAAGAGTAATAATATTTTAGTTAGTTTGAAACCGATTCAAAGTTGGGCCAAAACTTGCCATTTGTCTCAGTAGGACGGTATGAAAGTTGATATCACATTTAGGAGATAGTTAGCAGATAGCAAGGGTCAGAACTGTTACATTGGCTTTATACAATATTCAGAAACAATGACTTTGTGCACATTTGTTTGTGTTTTACGATTTGTTTCAAATGATAAATGTATATATTGAAATCATTTTTGGTTGGAGGGTCAACGTCTTTCTTACAACATAGATTTATAGTTTACAACAATGCTGCCGGGTTCATACCTGATAAACACATCATCAGGAGTTTTTGAGGCCCGAAACTGAGACACTTGGAAATACTGGAAAATAAATTCCCTTACTTCTTACAATTGCTGTTGCTTGTTTAAAGTTATTTCTCCAACTAAGCAACCAACTGCAAATACGACAATCATACTGATGTGATATGAATTTTCAAGTGTGCTCCTAGGGAAAGAGAATATTTTTGTTATGGATTCAAAATCCTTGTCTGGAAAGATAGTTTTGTTTTAACTGGAAGATATATTAATCTGAACGTAGCCTTAGGGACAACTCTGCATGTCCATTAGTGGCCCAACCAGAGCCACAACATTAAAACACACACACACACACAGCTCCTCCTCCACAGCCCATGTCAGATTATTGTTGGCAGCCGACCAGTTGTCATGTGCTCTCGTTACTTGAGGCCTCAGCTCAACAGGTGAACATTCACCATGTGAACAGCAGGTGGAGCTGCTCACACTCACAAACTGACACTGTTGGATTACACCCATCACATGCTGAAAATCAAGTCTCAGACTTCTAGAGGCCATATGCATTATTTGATAATAATTTAAAAAAAATGTAAGACCACTAATGGTAAAACAAAGGAAAATAAGTAAAGGGCAAATTTCTCAGGCATCCCATATCCAGATTTTGGTGATCACAATAGCACCTGTATTGAAAGACAGACACCAAATATCACAGGAAAAACAAAAGGAACAGTTGGGGTTAAAGAACAGCCAGAAGAGCTGGAGGGAAAGTCCAAAGCATCCAGCATGTGCATGGCAGCAGCTAATCCACATCATGTGTCCTCGAGTCAGGGTGTGACTCCGCTCAAATAAAAAGAAAAAAAGGCTTCCTCTGTCGGTTTGAGAGGAAACTGGATAATCAAACCCAGCTTCTGTCTATCCCACCTGCCGTCGCTCTGCTCACAAAAATCTGGGGTTGGCGACAGTGGAAAAACTGGAAAAAGTTTTTGTTCAGTTTCTTTCCAAAATTAGTCTCTTGCTTGAAAATATAAAGCTAAAATTCCCAAATGTGGTTAATTTAGAGTTTGATCAAACAGAACTCATCAGCCAATATTTAAAACCTGACTGACCACGTTGCAAGCATATCTGAACTAGTCAAGTGTGTTTGCTATAAGAATGCTATTGAATATAAGAGTGAGAGAGCGAATGAGAGAGCTGCAAACCATAAACAGCTGTTTTTATGCACCTCCCCCGGCTTTCAAAGACTGTGGATATCAACTGATAGTAACTGCCATATCCTAGAGCAGTCAACTAAAAGATGAACAAGAAACTATTAAAAGGTGTGAAATTCCCGGCATCTCAGAATTGACAGATTACAGCAAGCCCGTCATTAAACCAGGAATGCTCCTCAGTAACTCATTCAGATCTGTATAAAGATATTTCAGCAGCTCAGGAACTGCACCTACAGCAGAAAAATGAAATCTTAAAAGCAGATTATTAGCAATAATCAAAACAAACTCATATCCCTAAAAATATCAGCAGAAAGCAGTGTTCTCAAGCAACTGTAGAGGGTGAGTGAACTGATGAGCGGACTTTTCACTGTGGCTAAAGCACGATAAAATATGAAGAATGAAGTTGACTCACTGCCATGTCGTTTCTTACCGTTTGGTGCTGGCTGCTACGGGTGCGGGTAGTGACGGGCAACTTCCCTCTGCTCCTCACCGGTCTCTCGACCACTGGTGGAGCTGGTTCAGGCTCTGCCACTGGTTCTGGTTGTGGCTCAGGTTCAGGTTCTGGTTCAGCGGTCCCCTCTGAAAAAACACATTTTCGTCATACACCATCATTAAACGGACCACACAGGTGAGATGTGCGTGTTTTAGAGATGGAGTGTAAATTATGTACTGCAGACACTCTACAGTTACTGTATTGTCAGCCCATTTTTATGAAATTATCATTTTATGGACCTCCATATTTGCATGATGCTAGACACGGCTTGACTTTTGATAAATTAGTTTGTGATGTAAACAGTTTTAAATCACTCTACAGGGTTTTTCCTGGCCGTAATTAGGCAGGAGTGGTACTGAGATAAGTAAAATCTTTCTTCATAGTTGCACGCTTTGATTCATTAATTCAACTCATCCTGACTTTGCTCGCTTTCTCTCTTGCGTTCTGACTCACAAGAGGCAGCTACATTATAATTCTCTATCAGGGTATATGCAGCAATCCTGAGATTAAATTCAATACTTTTCAAGACCTTTTTCAAGACCCTTCTAATATTTTTCAAGACCCCAGCACCACAAGGAGCCGTAACCGGTTACATCAACGACACTATTGAGTTTGAGATTGCAAATTAAATGAAGTTTGCCAGAACTTCTATGGAGCACTGTATCAATACAACCGAATCCAGATAGGCCGGGAGGGAATAAAGCTCAAAAGCATAAATTGAGTTACTAAGCCAAAAGGCACAATTTATTTATAACAATAACATGCTCACTCACTCACACACACACACACACACACATGCATGCATGCACACAACAGTGTTTCCCACAAGGTTTGTAGAGATCATGGTGGATGGACCCTGGACCCTCTTGGAAGAAGATATAGTACATTTTAAAGTAAAGATGCATCAATCTGGTCCACTTTGAGAGACAAATTAAGAGGCTAGATTGCAATTAATATGGCAGTCAGAATCTACTTGTGGTGTGAGAAACACTGCGCAGTAAATGGTCCAGTCAACTCTGCAACAGGCTTTAAACAATTAAACTATTTTGCAGCATAGATAACACATCAGATCAACATTGTCACAGATATAATGCTACAGCTTTCTCAAAAAGAGCCACCATGTGGCATGTCTTTAGTGCAACAAAGTGTTTAACTGACACACACCTCACCTGAAGGAAATTACCATCTGCTTCATTCTCCAAGTGTTACGATATAATAATAGAACTCAAAAATGTACGCGTGCAAAATTTGAACATGGACAAAACTAACTGAGCTGTGGGAGTGCTCACTCCTTACAAATATGATTCATGGCATGTGCCTCAATTCAGTTGCTTTGGTTTCCAACAACTTTAAGTTTGCACCAGCTCAGTGCGAGGTGTGTTACTGTTGTGTTGAGACACCACAACACAGTGACGCCCAGCGTCACTCTGACGTCTGGACAAGTTGAAGCGGCGACAACTGAGTCAACGTTAGCAAAGCTAGCAGCTAGTTACTAGCTTCAGCTGTCGTAGGTCGTGTAACAACGTGAGCCGAGGAAGGTGCTGCCCAATGCTCGATGGACAACCGCTGTCTGCGTGCCGCAGCAGATTTGTGGCTAGCGCCTTGCATCTGTGACCGGAGCGCATTGATCCCCATTGAAGGCACCGGTCATCTTCATTCTACAGACCGAACAGAACCCTAACCCTAAGCCTCCCGATCATTTCCAGCGACGGGCTTCAGCTGCTCGTGTTCCAACCACGACTCAGCTAATTCACATTTCCCCATTGCCTGTTCCTTTGCAGCCATATAAATAATTAATAGCGCACTATTTGCAGCTAGCCGTCCTCTACATGGAAGATTCAACGACAACGCTACTCGCACTGCGGTCTCGCGCTGAGACAGAGGTTGCCTGTGTAGTTCCTGTTATAAGCAGTGTGTAGGTTGGGACTCTTGTTTTGAAGGGGGGGGTTCTAACGGAAGGGGGTGTTGTCCTGATTCAATAACCATCTCTCGTGTCATTTTTCGGCTGAGGCCTCTAAAGAGTCTTGAATTTGAAAAAGATTCAAGACTTTTTAATACTTTTTAAGGGTCTTGATTTTCCCTAAATTTATATATCAACTTTTAATACTTTTCAAGACCCCGCGGATACCCTGTCTATGTAGGAAAAACCCTGCTCCATCCCTTCAATTTTGGAAAATAAGAAGCCCTTTCATGCATAAAACTTTCACTATCACAAAGTGCATTACCCTCATACCCAAAGCAGTATATCTTCAAAATGTAGACAATTGGTACTTTCAGTGTCTACAAGTTGGTCTTCATGGTGGACTGAAATCAAACAAAACCATTGAAAGCCAGGACAACCTCTCAGAGTGTACAGTAGATGCAGGTGTCATTGCCCGACAACATAAGCTAATCCCCTATACAGTCAGGATAATACAGATTTCCGACAACAGGAATGTTAAAGAGTGAGTGTTAACTGTAATCACTATGAATTGTGTTTTTTCTGGAAGTACCGTCCCTAGTTCTTACCATCCTCCTTGTCACTGTAGAGGTCGGCTTCAGAGTGGCCATTGTGGTTAACTTGTATCTCGGCGAGGACCAGCTCAGGCAGTGGTGGCTGTGCGGGGCCATCGTCCAGGAGCTTCTGCAGTTTCTTCTCGTACAGTTTACGGGTGGATGCTGGGGGAGAACAGTTCATATAAGTAAATTACACACTGCACTCTTGTGTTTAATGCAATGACGAATCTGTAAAGACTCTGATAAAGACTCAGGAACAGTAATGTTGGTGAGGCCAGCCTCCTCCGGACGAGGAAGTTCATTACGAATGTTTCTGATTAAGCTTAGATGGTCAGAGTTGTAATTCAGGCCAATTCATTGGCATTTCTCAAATTCTTACAGAAATGTTGAGGTTCACATCTATGTTTAAATCAACATTTTTATAAAGAACTTCCACTGCAACTGGACAATACAAGTCCACCTAACATTGGGATTCTGTATGTTATAGATTTTAATTGACAATTCGGCTACATTCTACATTAATTCCTATTAGATGATTCCCATTTTACTCATAATTGTTGTAAATGTAAAGATGAGGAGCAAAGCAATTCAAAATTCATTTCTGAGCGACAGTTCGGATTAAATTTATGACCACACCCACAATAATCAGCTAACTAATGGTTACTTTATATTATTAACATTTTGTTAAATCTGTGGGTTGGTCCAGGATGCTTAGAGCCGATTGTGTGTTTTTCTGTGGTTCCAGTAACCGTCTTTACTCCGCCTCCCAGCACTGCATTAAAGGCATTTTTTGAATTTCCAGTGGAGCTCATTTCCGACATGGTCTACAGAGTTTACCCAGTGTCTGTCTTTCAGGAGGTTTTCTGCACAGACACTTTCACAACAGCTACAAATCCTCCTCAATATGTGAGAGGTGGATCAGCCTGGTGCAGCAAGCAGACGCAGGAACTGACGCATTAACTCTGCTGCGTTGATCACGTGATGTTGTTAACAGCCCCGAAATTTGCTCTTATCACCATTCGCCCGCTGTAAATCCAGTGGGGATCCCGTGCTGTGTTCACACATCGACATCCCCTTGATTTCTAAAGACTGTATAAAAGGGGGTCAGGCAGTCTGTAGAAACTGTGGAGTGTCTCGCTGGAACATTTGTGGTCACACATGCACCTCCTCTGGAGAATATACAGGGTAACTGCGGACTCCAGTACATGTCTGAAAGCAGCCCGAGAAACGAGTCACTCGAAAAGTAGGTTACACTTTAAACTAACGGAGCAACACATTCTAGGGGATTCGCCTCAGGTCAAACGTGGCATGGTGTTAGCCTACATGTCAAAGCCACTTGTGAATACCATCACCTGTGTGGAGTGTGTGAGACCAGCACACCACATCCCTGTGTGTGTGTGTTTTTTCACAGGGGCAGAGGTCATCTCAGCATTCACCGTCATGTGCCCCTGCTGCCATTTCTGCTAACGTGCGCACTCACCCACAATTGGCCCCACAACCACTCCCTGCTCGATCAGCGAGTCTCTCAGGCCGTCGTCGGTCAGCACGGTCACATCAAGCTCATCTGGCTGCACCTTGTCAGTTTTCCTGGTGGCTTTCTGTGGGAGGACAACAGAGCAGCACGGTCAGATATATGATGAACAAAACTCAGAGTCAGGTTGGGAACTGCCATAGATTTCTTTTTGCCCTTGGGCGATGTAAAAAGCAAATAGTGACAGTAACAGTGTTAATTTTGGCAGCTATTTTTGATTTAGTCTTAGTCTTTTGACGAAAATGCATATTAGTTTTAGTCACATTTAGTCATTTTTATCCTTCTTAGTTTTAGTCTAGTTTTAGTCACATTTAATAGCCATATTAAACTCCTTTTCTTCCCTTCTCAGGCCCAGGGACCCTGTGTTGTGTCTAAAACTGCAAAATAGTCTAGCTTGCAGTACTTAGGTTGTCCATTAGATATCCCTACCAGCAAAGGTCTATAGCAGGGGTCGGCAACCTTTACTTTCAAAAGAGTAATTTTGCCCCCTCTTCCCCCAAATAAAATTTGTCTGGAGCCGCAAAACATATTTGATTACAAAGCTAATAAAGCTTTATATAAAGTTATACTATACTAAACTATAGTTTGTTGCATTTAAGAAATTATAGAACGACAATAAAGAAAACTCTTGACATTTTATTGCTATTTGTACCCGTTACAACAAAGGAAAACACAGAACACTTATGAAGAGAAGAAAATACACAGGCAAGTGTACTTTGAAATAAATTAAACACAGAACTTTGTAGGGCTATTTGAATAAGAAGTACCCTATTTTGAAATAAATAAAAACATATAGCTGCAGCCTAATTTAGTTTTAAATGTGAAAACAAAAAGTGAGAGCAGGTTAGACTGGAGGCGGACACAGAAACTGAAGCTCGGTACAAACCACCTGCAGCTTCTGCTCTGATCAAGAAGCTGCTGCGCTGATCTCTGATCAGCTGAGACCAGAGAAACTCTGTGTTTTCACTGTTTCCACTGTTAAGAAGCAGCTTCACATGGACGAGCTCGGATCTTGTGTCTCTGAGCGAGTGAGCGGGCGGGGGGGGAGCCTCGGGACCGGTGCGCTATCTGGGGCGCACACACACACACACACGCACACACACACACACACACACACACGCTCCTGATACTTCATGACGGCCTGATACGATGTTTAAATAAATTATTGTGACTTGGTCAACCACCAACATTTTCGTCTCATCTTGTCAACGAAAGTTAAAACAGATTTAGTCATAATTTTTATTTTCAAAGAATCGTTTTCGTTACGTCTTCGTCATGGAAAAAAGATCGTTAACGAATATTTTTCGTCATCGTTTTCGTCAACGAAATTAACACTGGACAGTAAAATATCAGCCGATAGACATCTGTGTTTCTGGGTGTGGGTTGTTTATTCAGTGACTGCTAAGACACCACTATATCTACATACGGTACCATGACTCAATTTGTGCACTTCCTTACTTACTAGCAGGGCTCAAAATGCAGGCTTGGAGTTTTTGGAGTGGAGGGAGGGGCCAAAAATAAGGAAAGAGTAAAGACTCAAACTCAATTGCTTTTCAGTTCACATCTTTCTTTGTCACAGCATATCCATCTTGTGTCTTAAGCACATTAATTTCATTCTCTCCCTCAAAGGACAACCGTGTTTGTCAAACTAACATAAGCTGCAAATTACACATGACACTGATCTCAAATGACCATAACCCGTTTTAAACATGCAAGATTGGTGCAGAGCGGCAGAAAACACCACAGCTGTTTCATGTTGTGCAGGTTCTACTGACGGATTTGTGGATGCACATTTGAAATGCACACAAACCCATGCGACTGGGAAAAGCAGTTTTGTAAACTGAATTGAGATAGAGAGAAGGCGGCGCTTTGGAAGCAGAGATTCCAGGGGTTTGATAGTAAACAACCGGCGGCCCCTCACACACCAGCCCACAGGAAATTACACTGTTTGAAGCCAGCTAACTTTAAATTAAGCCCTGTGTCTCCTTCCTCACAGCTGAACAAGGCTCTGTCTCAGAGTGACTCAATTTTACGTGCATGAACTGCTTTCCTGGATCGTGCTAAGAGTATAGAAGTTACACATGCTGCAATGTTTTCAATCACATCATTTTCAAATAACAACTGAGGAACTGCGCAGAAATAAAGTGTGTTCTGTGTACAGAGCCTCTAGCTGGTCACCTGATTTTAACCAGAGCAAAGGTGGACATGGACAGCAGGGCAGTAAGTGGACACACATGATTCTGTACATCACTGGGTTTAAGTTAGGGCAGGACATTAGCACTGATCTCCTGGTTTAATTCGGTCCCAGAGGATCAGGCAACACATATGTTGAGCCTCTCACAATTTGTCCTGGGAACTCAATGAATCGTTCAACAAGTACGGAACAAGTGCGGAACAAGTTCTTCCCGAATAACAATGTACAGTTGAATCAACTGTTGACACAGTATCTTTAGTTACAAAAAAATGTTTTCCCTGCTGAATTCAAAAAACTTCAAATGCATATTATTTATGCCTACACGTGAAAAAAAGTTACACAGGAATGATTATTATGTGCATTTAAAAATAATTATGCTTTAGCAACGCAGGGACAGTCAATGGCTCAATTCAGACGTTCGCTGTAGTCAGTGGGAACACAGACGGGACAGAGGCTGAAATGTGAGGAATGCGTGGTGCTGCCACGGTTCACGGTGTGTAACAAACGTGAGGGACACACATACAGAGAGGTTATCTCGCTCTGTCTGGCTCTCAGTGGGCCCTGAGCAGGGCTTGGATTGGATGTGAGCCAGAGTGTTTCATAATCATAGCAGCCTGGGCTGCACAGACCGGGAAAGGAGGAGGGGAAAAAGGAGGGAAAAACAGTCTGTACTCCCTCCACTGCAGACCACACCCTGGCCTTTAAAGGAATAACTGAGCTGTGAGCTCACCCACTCTGTCGAGTAAACTCACTACCAACACAGTCATACTTTCCTTTACAATTCCTAACTGCAGCGTGGTTGGTAGTAGTAGTAGTTTGAGGGAAAGACATGCCAGGACCTGTGGCTGCGTGATGCAACTAACTGTCTGGATGAGTAACACACTACAATGTGTGTGTGGTTAGTCATAATGTACTCTGCTTAGATTAACCACAAGTGTTTACAGTACAGGTGTCACACATTCGTCATTCTTTACAGCCATTTATTTTAAATCTCATCACCACCACATCGAAAAGAGAAAAACTTCAGGCATGAAAGACACAAAGTATTTGAACCTTGATCCATGAAAAGAAAGATGAAAAAGGCTAACTATTTCAAAAATGTCAGGAATGAATTTTTAAGCAGCATGCAAACCCCCATCTCTAACTCCACCGGCAACTCCTGCCAGCAGCCTATAATCACTCTAGCATGCGAGCATCGTGTTTCACAAGATAAACGTCAAAAACCGTACAATACTACAGTAGCACTGATAAAAGGACAGAATAATTACACACACGGTGCGTCTTTCTACCGCCCCTGACTTTTTGCTACACACAAACAGAGAGGCGATTGGAGCACAAAGTCCTCCTTCTGTGAAAAGCATTTCCTCAATGAAGAGGCCAAATCCAACAAGATAAACGCCACAGCTGCACTGAAGCTACTTACTGAGTTGTGTCTTTCACATGTTCACTTCACTAGGTAAACTCCATACAAAAACACACTCCTCTTTGTTTGTAATCCATACAACTTTAGTTTAAACTGAGGACAGTCTATCCAATTGACTTCAGGCAACAAATTTGTTTATCTTTTTTTCTATCTCTGCAAAGGAAGACTCAGGATACAGCCATATTTAGTACTTTGTAAAACACGTCACTTCTATTGTTACACCTGGCAGCCACAATACTTAAACTGATATTTTGAATACACTGCTTATATCATTTCAGTTTGAAAACTCCGGGTTTGTGTGCTCGACTGAACAGAAGCCACCGAATCTTCAGGAATGGATGGACACACACTTATGCCCCCTTTCCACTGGTCAAAAAACTTGCAACAGAAATTGTTTTTCTTCATGTCATCCAAAATACAACACTGGCAAGACAGCAAGGTAAGATAGCTTCTCAGTTTCCGGTGTGTTTGCGACTTTGAACACGACTCACTAGGGGGAAGAAGACAGAATGGCCAACTGCTCGAAGTGAGTGCATTTTTTTTAATAAAGGATTTATACCTTTATTGGTAATTTGAACAGACGGCAGATTAGACAACCTGATTTCTGTTTGCATGGATACGCACATTACCATTCATTTATCTCAAAGGAGCAGGTCGTCAAAAGTCGAAAACACACATGAACAGTGTGTTGTGAATATCTGCTGATCAATGGTCAACTTGTCAGTGAGGAAAGTGTTGAGGAGTGCTCTGATGTCTTATGCTGAAGTATTTATTGAAGCTTGGCCACAACTGTGCAAGATGTCACCTCATATTCTGAAGTCAGATTTCCTGTGGTCACACTTTTAACCCCTAGTGATGATTTAGACTGTTGGTTTGCCACTTCCTAAACCAGTAAATATATTTTCTATTTCTGACAGTATTTCTTACGCAGTCTCATATCTATGGTGTCAAGGGAGTGAAGACTTTGGCCTTGGCCGTGCTCTCGCACTTCCCCAAACATGAAAGATAAGCTTCATTACGTCTCATTGAGTGGAGACAGCGTCTACAAAGATACCATAATACAGTGCACATCTCATCAGAATGAGTAAAGCCTCTGGATGCAAGTACAGTTAGAGTAGAGAGAGCTTGTTTCTATGTGGTGTGACTTTGCGTTGCAGGTACATTTTGTGTTGCAGGTAGTTGGACACATCAATTGGTTCCATAATACTGTACAACAACACTTTAATAAAAACGTTTACTTCCTTTTAGGGATGGGCATAATTAATCGACGATCGATTAATTGATCATTAAGAATTTCGGCGATGAAATAATTTTTTCATCGAGAAATTCGCTAATTACACATTTGACCACGGGGGGCAGTGTTTGAAAAAAACGCCACAGTCCTACTCAGTTACCTGCGACTGGCTGCGAGTTACCGTGTAGTTCCATTTCCAAAGTAATCATGAAGAGGTCACGGCGAAGTGTTGCATGGGACCATTTTGAGTTAAAAAATGACTTGGTTCACTGCGAAGCTATCCCAGAGGCTGGGGGAGACGAGGAGCCTGCGTTGTCTGACACGGACGAGGGGAGCGCAAACACCGGAGCCGCGGCCAGGCTAGCCAAGTTAGCACGGAGCTACCTGTGTATCACGGCGACGTCAGTCCCCTCAGAGCGGGTTTTTCTGCGGCTGGACTGACGGTCACCAGGCTGCGTTCGCATCTGACCCCAGAGCAGTTTAACATGCTCATCTTTCTCAACACAAATCCGTAGGCTGGTGCTGAAGTTGTGAGTTACTGGTTATTTTTATGAAGCTTTCTCGACTCGGTACCTTGTTTGATAGTTTTGAGTTACATTTGGCAAAACCTGTCAGACCTAAGTATTATATATTTGCAGTTGTTGTTAACATTATGTTTTTTTTAATTATTATTATTTAATTTTGGAGAGAAAAAAAACGAGGGTTAGTTGTGTTTAGTAGCACCGGCTTCTAGCTGTCGGCTCCGCTGCTTAAGATTACGTCAGGGCATATTTTGTTCATCTTGTAATAAAGATCTCAATGAGGAAACGCGCTTTTTTGTCACTGCATTTTAATGTAGCTTATAAATAGTGAAATTTTGAACTTGAAAATATTAATGATTAATCGAAAATTCATCATCAACTCTCCCGACGAAGACAATTTAATCGAACGCCCATCCCTACTTCCTTTTGTCTACTCATGTCTGAAGCCTTCAAATGTCTGAAGAAGCTTTGTTTACTTACAGCATATCAAGAGTCATTTTGTTATTATAGAGTAGGAAAATACACAGGCTTACTCTCTGATTGCACTTGTCACAGCTTTATTTTTGCTTCGGATACGACATTTGACGGCTGGTTAGACCTTGGAGCTGACATGAAGGACAACATCAGGGACAATCACACAGCCACTCACTTTCCCTGAGCTCCACAACAGGTGTTCCGTTCCCATTATTTGACCTTTACCTCAGTTCTTCTATGCTTTTTTCTGCTCATGAACAGATCAAACTTTCTCACCCGGAGGCCAGTTGTTCCCCGCCCCTGGTTCAGTCTGCCATCTTAACCGTTCATGGGACCAGATGCATCGGGATCTGGTTAACTCCTGCAAAACCACTTCCCTGAGGAAACTTTGTGCACAGCATACAGATGGTCAGAGAGGTGGTGGGTTTTTACTTGTTGTGATAACACTTTGTGGCTTTGGAAACACGTTATATCTGCTTGGAATCCAGGCTGACTAAAGTAACTGTCCTCTAATAAGGATTTTAATGGTGGAGGTAGTTTCCTTTGAAAAGACATTTGATGTAGATCTAAATAAGTAGCCTCATTTTGGGCCTCAGTGGAGATATGTACCCCCATGGACCATTCTAGTTTACTTTAGGTTATAGCCAGTAAAACATATGTATAAATTAGCATCGCGCATTTCTAATATTTTAAGGCTGGTTGAGTGTGACAGTGAGGAAAGCTACTTTTTTTTTTTACAAAGAATGTTCAACACAGCAGACGCTAAGAGTTTTACTTCACAACAAGTCATATCAAAGTCATTTATGACATTTTCAACGACAACGGTCAAATATTTGCCAGTTCTAAATCAAATATGGTCGTTTTCTGTCAGTACAGTTCAAAGACAGACTGAAAGAGAAGAAGCGCCACTCCTTTAACAACCACAGCCAAACATTTGCAACTAAAAAAAGTCAATACAATGCATTATATCACAGTTGGCGATGGTTCTTTGAACTGAACTTTGATTTATATCATATCAATGAATAAAGCTTATCAACTTTAAAAAATGTTAACCTCTTAGCATTCCTCTTACGGCATCTCTGTCATATCATATACTTCACAGCTGAAAGATTCAACAGTGCGTTTATGAAACTACACACACACCTGCCTAATCAACTGGTGAGACTTGGCTGCCAAGTGATGTCAACAATAAACATCACACTCTCCCTTATTAAATTAACATCAGAGAACTCATGAAAGATTGTTAGTCTCTCACCATCCACACCTCAACACAGACCAATAGCTGCTCCTGCTTAAAGTAAACAGTGAGGCTACCTTTCACCTGACCAGTGGGAACTGAGCCAGAAATCAACAACTGAGCCAAGATTGTGACAAAAGGACACAGCACACAAATGGTGCACATAGCTTCTTCACATCAAGCAGCAGTAAATGAATGAGACAAACACACACATGTCAACCCCCACATGTCATTTCTCATTCACCACCTTTGTTTTGCTCACGCCCTTCACTCAGTCAACGTGCACAAACAAGAACAGACGTGTCCGGCTGCACACCTGTTTGAGTCGACATCTCATTCAACAATGAGGAACAGGTGAAGATGCATAGTTCACATTATCAAAACAGTGTGTGCGTTTAACCAGCATTAAATCCAGCCTATCGTGACAGCTTAATGACAAATAAATGATACCACACTGAAGAAAAGGTATCAATAGTAAATGCTCTGTATTTATATAGTTTCTCAAGTTTGATCTACTCATCCAAACGCTCTGCAGATCAAGCCACATTCACATACTGCCACCAGAGACATTAGGGAAAATTTGGGGTTTAGAATCTTGCATAGGGACACTCAAGCATGTCGACTGGAGGAGCTGGGGATTGATCCACCATCCTATAAAGGATGACCTCCTGAGCCACTGCTGCCCCAAATAAAAAATGTTATCCTAATTAAAGCAAATTACGCATTGAATTAACAGATAAATCAACTAAAATCACTGAAATAAAGAAAAGATTGAAATATTTGGAACAGTAACTATCATTTTAAACACTGACCAAAGGTTTCTGTGATGACCATTTCAAAATGTGTTTTATCAAGTTACACAAAGAAACTTAAATGATCTTAACTGCAAACTAAATGTTCTCCCTGCTGTATGACTTTATTTAAATCCTTTGGTCTAGTATGATATAATGAAACAGATTAGCTGGTTAAGATTATGTGGAACCAACTGTGGTTGCAGTTCAGAAAGTCAGCTGCGGTAAGAAGTCGCGCTTCAGGGGGAAATCCTTGCTCCTGTTTTTGAGGGCTGCGAAGAATGCAGGCAGTCATTGGCTGGAGTGGGATTACTGTCTTTAAAACAACCGAGGAATGCTGGGAAAGTGACACCCCGCGCCAAACACTGAAACTTCAAAACAATCTCAAAGCACTCCTCTGAAACAGAAAAGTCATTCATTCATTCAATATCAACAGTCTCCAATCAGATTATTAACATTATCTGAGCGTGGGCGGAATTTCAGTTCATGTAACAACAGGTAAAGCAGAGTTTCTATTGGTCCACTCAAAACAGACTGATTCAATTATCACACCAAAGAGTAAAGGAGTACCAGGGGAGGGACACCCCACCCGGTTTACCCTGCAGGCTCAAAGATAAACCTGTTCTGATTAGAGCATACATATGGCTGCTGTTGAACTGTTACCAACAACAATGACAGCGATGCCACAGCATGTTAGAGCTGTAGTAAAGTTTGAGGCTATTTTGGGGGGGAGGGGGGGGGCTCCAACTTGTGAAACTGGTTGGTGGCTCAAATCAGATTCTGCCACAGTTTCACTTATGAGTCTTTAATTCAGAGCAATGAATGTAGAAACTCAAGTGGCCATCAGGGGCCAGAACAAGCCCCAAGTTATTAGCAAGCTATGCTCTGGACAAAACGATCAGTGACCAGCTCTGTCCTAAGCTTGGGTACAGGAAGCAGCAGAAACTTTTTAGGGTGTGGACCTGAAGAAGAAAAAAAAACGTGGGTCGATGGGAGTGTGTGGTAACTGCAGGCGGCACCGTTCACACCAAGGGGGATAGTTGATGTATTGATTTGTGGAGTTTTAGTTGCAGGTTATTCAAACATTGTAGTTTGAAGCGTGTGCAAACTTCTGAAACAATCACCGATTATTATTTTGAAAGTTTAAGCTCCCGTTACCAACGAGTAATCGGTTAAAATGAAAGTAATCACTTGATAAATAGATGCAGCCGGAAGTAACTGCGTTTGTTTTCGTAGTAAAACACACAACGCTGGTGCTCTGCATAAAACTATTTCAACGTGTTTGAGTCCATAGACACAAACTTTAACCACGATGCCTCCTCGTGCTGTGCGAGTTTCTGCACAGAAAAACACGGACTTAACGCTAATGAGAAACTCACTCTGCCGGACGAGCGACTTCTGTTGTAGACCACAGGCGGCGGCAGCTCCTCGTCGCTGGAGAATGCGTCCCAAGTCGTGTCCACGACATGTTTCTCGTTCTGGGCGGTGAGGTTCTTCAGGTACAGTTGCACGTAAACGTCCTTGGTGGGGTTGCCGCTCGGCAGCTCCACGCTGTTGGCCATCAGCTCGCTCTTCAGCTTGTCCTTGGTGAGCACAGACGGGTCCTCCAGGTACACCGGCATGTCGGCGCGCAGATGGAGGGACGGAGGCCTGGCGGCGTGGGGACGTTAGCTAGCTAACACCGGGAGCGACAGTGGAGGTTGAGGCTCAACGACTAACTAGCGCCTCTTGCTGGACTCGTCTCGTAAAGAAACTAATCTCTGCACAGACTGTTTCAAAGAACAAACTAAATGAGGAACAACAACTAAAAGCAGTGTGGGCGTCTCTTCCTCCTACGGCGGAGCAGACCGGGGGCAGAAGTGAAAGCGAAGCTCGGTGGATCTGTTTGTGTTGAAGAAAGACGAATGTGGACATTCATGGGGATGACTTGGCCGGAAGTGGCTCCCTGTAGAAAGCGGCTCCTATTGGCCAGCCGTTGATAGAAAATGGTTACTCATTGGTGGAACAGATATGCTGGCTACTATTGAAAACGAACTGCATGTCACGTGTTTATGACATCACATTCAGCCAAACGTGGTGTGCACGATGTCCCCACCATATTTGTTTATATTATTATAGATTCTTTGTTTATTATATAAACTATATAGTATGTTTACATTTCCTATTTTATTATATATAGTTTATCTGTTTACAATTTAATATATTATAGATCGTTTACATTATATATAGTATATATTGTTTACATTTACTATGTTGTTTATATTATCGTTCATATTATCAAAAATCTGTAAATTTGTATATTATCAGTTTACATTTCCTATATGTTGGATTGTCTGTTTTATATTATCATCCATATTATACTTATCTGTATATTATCTATCTGATGTATTTTCTGTGTACATTTCCTACATCTTATACAGTATCTTTATATTATCCATTTTATATAATATCTGTTTACAGGTTTAAATTATCCATATTGTTTACTTCCATATTATCTCTGTATGACTTTTATATATATTATCACTATCAGTTTGTATTTGCTTATGTGAAATCCTGACAATGTAGATCTATTTATTACAATTAGCTAGTTACATTAGTCTGTGTGCTTTGTTAATTGCTACCATGTAACATTTTTTTTAGCGATTAATTGTGTTTGTCCTTGCTTGTGCTTATATATTAAAGATTTTCATAAAACACCAAGTCAACTTTGCTCAAGCATTACTTACAAATAAAACAGTAATGCACTGGTTTATTTCATTATTGGACACAAATGAAGACAGAACCCAAAACGTGGAAAAAAAATTCAATGACATTTTATCCCTTTCCACTTTGTCACTAAACATTATTCTCTTTTATTTGGACACTAAATATTATATTCTCAATCAGTACAACAGCAGCAAATACTCAAAGCAAGGTTTTCAAAAAAAGAAAGCACCTTTTAGCACACTCAGTGCATCTATCGCCAGTCTTTTGTAAGTATGAACCGAAATCAAAGGCCTTGGTCCAGCTCATCAATTACTTTAATTTTGGAACCAAATCGATCTTAAATCATGTGGTTTGGGGGGAATTAAGGGTTTGAGGGTAAAGAGAAGTAAAAAATATGTTTAGATGGATAAAACTGGGCTGACCAGAGAGAAGGCAGGCAGCGATGAACGAGAGACATTCACAGATCTACTGCTTTACTCTCCAACCCATACTATCCATATGACTGCATAAAATCAGTGCTTGTGTGTTTGGGTGTGAGAGATGGCTGGTCTGACAGACAGGCAGTCATGATATCCACATCAGTTCCTGATGGATGGAGATGTTCTAGACTCTGCTCCTCGCTGGGGCCTGATAGAACACACTGGAACACCTCTCGGTTCGTCTCCTTTCCTTTTCTCATCCCGTTTCCAAACGTTACTGCTTGCTCCTCAAGCTTTGATCTCAGGGACTTGTGGACACAGCTGCTCAGAGTTCTCTGCCCCAAGCTCCTCTGAGGAGAACACAACAGAATGAATTAGGAAAAAATTCATTGGATCACAAACGGCTTCATAGAAGTACATTGTATATTCATTACTTATTGAAATTTTAAAAACAGCAACAGGTTGTGTGTTGGACTCTCGCAGAAAGACACTCATCTCCTGATTGGACACATGAATTAGAGTGTATCCATCATGAGGATGTAGACTCTGAGGCTCAGGAGAAGATTTAAGTCAGAGAAGAAAACTTAATCTTACAGCAGAACTCCGATGGTTAATCAACAATGATTGGAGCTACATAATTGACTTTGATCTCATCAGATCAAATAAGGGATTCATATAATTACTAACATTTGTTACTATGGGACTTAACATGCTTCAGTGGTGGCTTGTTGTATTACGTTTGTGGGCTGTTATTAGGGTTACCATACTTTGAATGAATTTGGGCTACTGTCTTTTGACTTAATATTGATTTGCGAATGCCTTGTATCCTTGTCCTTTCAAGTCCAGGTAAATAAGTCTCATCATATGCTGTTGTCCTCAGTTACACGTGGCTTTCCTCGCACTTGTGTCCATCCTGGGTGAGGGATCCCAGACATGCGAGTCCCTGAGATTTCTACATTTTGTCCCGTTAATTTTTTTTGGTAGTTTTACTTACCCTTGGGTAGAGGATGTCTCACCTTGTTAAGCCCTATGAGACTAATTGTGATTTGTGAATATTCGCTATACAAATAACCTTTTATTGATAGACCAATATCATGCCATTTTGTTGTAAGCATTAAGTGTGAGAATGATTGAAAGGCCCCATTCAGACCTGGTATTAACATCAGCCTCAAGTGATACAATCACAAGTGGACAGCTCTGAGTAAATCAGGTCACACCTGGTAATACAAGTGTTTCAAATGGCCACTTTTCATCAGATTTCACTTCCCAACTCTGTATGTAAAACACATTTACAAAATATTGTTTTTAATCGAGTCTGACTGTGACTGACAAGTGACAGAAAAAGCTGGTAACGACCTGCTAAGTGAATAAAATGGACTGTATTTAGCTCTATTATCAAAAGTAAATAGTCTTGATGACCACTCAAAGCGCTGTACAGTAAAGTTTGCCATTCAGCCATTCTAAAAGGGGAAATTTGGGGTTCAGCATCTTGCCAAAGGACACTTCGGCATGCAGATGGGGAAGACTGGGTTCGAACTGCCGACCTTCTGATTGGAGGACGGCCGCTCTACCCCTCGGCCACAGCCAAACCACATTTAGTAACAATAGTAGACAGAATAAAAGAAAGAAAGTGGGAAAAAAACATATGGTTCACTATGAAAAGGTAGCGAACATTAGCCGAGTAGGTGGTTCTTCAATGTGGCCCATGACACACTGTTGCTCACAAAAGAATGTGACCACATGCATCTCAAACCACCTCTGACTGTGGTCTGAGTGATAAGATCTCAAATGTGTCCTCAATGTATCTAGTGTGTGTCCACTCCTTTAAGGCCGGCTCATGCTTCTGCAACTGCGTCGGCGGCGTTTCACGCAGCTGTGTCGCAGGACTCTGTCATTCATGCTTCCCCAACCTTCCCCAAGCGCTGCGCGTCTTATAAAGCAATTCCCCGCCAGAACACTAGGCGGAGTAATGATTTTTGTCGAAGACGACCTTAGAGACGCCTTCTTTCTTCTTCGCGATTGTTTATTTACATAACCACTGCGGCTCCTCGTAGCCTTTTTCTGGCGGACAAATCCGCCAGTCAGTGACGGGTTATACAAGCGATCATACTATCGGATATCTTCTGCCAAGTGCTCTTCTATTTGGTCCATATTCGTTCTTCTAAATCTTCCGTGATTTCTGCGGGCTGCGTGAGGCTCGCGTCGCTTTGTCGTATAGTTAGAAAAATTGGGCAACGCACGTAAGCACGTAAGAAGAGATACAGAAGCACGTAAGGGGCCCGGAAGGGCTCTTGCGGGCCCGTGAAAACGCAGAAGCATGCACCGGCCTTTACTTAGCAGGCCTGAACTAGACCGTTACCCTTACCCCTAACCACTTGACACCTGCTTGAAGCGGTTTTTAGACAATGGGCCCTGAGGGTGATTCTCTGCTAATACACATTCACAATAGCAACAAATTCTCTACAGGCTTCAGGTGAAGGGTGGCGCATGGCGGCGCATGGCGGCAGGACGTTAAATATTAATTTCACTGGGGAGATCCCCAGAGTTTGTTATCAGCTTAATGACACTGACATAGACTCTTATCAACATAAACTCTCTTGACATCTTCAACTATGTCTTCTACATGCGTGGCTCCACTTTTTACAGAGAGATATGTGTTTTCGTTAAATGTTTTGGTCTGTCTCGTGTTAAAAGCCCCACTCCCTGACTGTTCATCCAGCAGAGGGTCTCCTGTTCTGTGTTCTAACATCAGCACCTCCAGACTATATACTAGGGGTTCAGTCAGAGAAAGTCCACAGAAACTCCTGAAGCTCTCACTCTGACATTTTCGTTTGCACATTTGCCTCCTCCAGGGAGACTGCGGAGCATCTCTGAAGTTCAGTGCGTGTCTGAAAGCAGCTTGAGAAGTATAGTTCGAGAGTCTCTCCTGTTGATCAATTGACCTTAAATCAGCCGAAGAGCTTGTATCAAGTTTTATTTTACAACTTCCAGCAGTTTACTCGTTTCTATAACATAATTTTTTTCAATGAGAAAATCCCATTTTCATGTTTCTTTGGTAACCAATAGAACAGCAGATAAAACGTCCTCTCATCAAGCTTGACTCAAAACTCTGTAATGACAGAGTTAAAAGTGTATTTTAGCTTGTAGTAAATTTGCAAAGATTTCATAATTATATTTTCAGTTTGCCATTAGAGGGTATTGATGAGGGAGTAAGAAATTAATTTAAATATTAATGAAGGTAAAAAAAAGGTGGTTTCTATTTATATCACTGTGCTACTTTTTAGTGTCACTAATATTTCTCCTTTATAAAAAAACAATACTGTCCTCATGTTTTCCAGATTGTGGGAGCAGCAGAGACAAATGTACATAAATCAGTGCTTATAGCAGGAGCATTACCAGGGAGGACACACTTCCACAAGCCGTAGGTTTTCCCCACCGCCGTCTGCCACAGTCGAAGAGTCCCGTCTTCGGAGCCACTAGCATACAGCTCCCCATCTGGACTGAACCGCACACAGTGGACTGGACCAAAGTGACCCTTATAGGACTCTGCAGACAGGGGAAAGAGAGGGTTTACAGATCTGCTTTTCCTTAAGGTTACATGCACTTTTTATTCTCCCTTACCTACCTGCCACTGTTATGTTTTCTCCTGTCTATTTGTACTTACTGAACACATTTCCACAAAACTTGGAGGAAGGATAGGACATTTCATCACTTTCTTCAACATTGCTAGATTTTTGACCAGGGAAAATATTGAATATTTAGCGTACTGAATTTGAGCTAGATTGACTTTAAGGGGACTGTCTCTTTGTATCTGTCCAGGAATATATTGTAAATCTTTTTCTTTGGATATTGATTTCTTTTTTTTTTAAGTTCACCCCTACAGACTTAAAGCAAGACAAATTCCTGGAACTGGAGTTGTAGATTGTATGTACTCTCACAGTGCCTGCCAGCCCAATAAAAAAAAAAAAAATTCATTAGTGTATAATTTCTGAAATTATACAAAAGGTCCCTATTAATTGCTCTAACCAGCAAACAATTCCTCTTTATAGTAGGTATCCTGCCTCAGTAACAGAACTACCACTTTTCACAATCCTGAGTGAGACCATACACGATGATCCAGCGTCTTGAGAAAAAGCTTTGCGCCTCACCCAGTTCTTCCTGAGAGCTGTAGTCAAATTTGTAGAGCTTGAAGTCTTCTCCAGCGGCAACAAAGAACTCCTTGTCTGGGTGGAGGGAGGCTGAGTTAATGGAAGCTGAGGCCTCCACATTCTTGATTGGGTCCAGGCTGGAATATGTAAACACATTAAAAAAAAAGTCAGACAAAAGTAATATCCAGGAGGTCAGAGAAATCAAATGTACATTTCTTGTAGGATGAAATCTTATGGTCTAGGATATCGAAAGTCACCTAAGGGCATTGTAGAAAGCGATTGTCTTTCCGTAAGTAATCACGACGATCTCTCCATCTGCCATGTACTCCATGCTGCTCACAGATGAGTCAAACGTCAATGTTTTCACCACCTCCATGGAAGTCCTGTCCCAGAGCCTGGACACACATGCACACACAACACATAAATATATACATATATAAATATAGGGTTGGGTATAGTTCAGTACCGAGCCTACAGATAAGTAACTTGTTAGACAACCAAATGTCTCTGTGACAGCACAAAGGGGAGTCGCAGTGAGGAGTGGTTCAGGTTTATCACACAAAGTCACATGTAGGCATTGATGCACAGACTGTTCAAGTTAAACCACAAGGAGCAACTTCACTGACCTAACGGTTTTGTCATCAGCAGCTGAGAGGATCTGCTTGTCGTCATTACACCACAAAGCCTTCTTTATTGCTGACGTGTGACCTGCAATCTCCTGTGGTGCTGAAAGACATCAAGTTTCCATAGTCAGGTACATGAGAAAAAAATGTCACAACACAAATGTCGGGGCTTGAGTGGGTCTCACAAGCCACTGATTTAAATTACAGCTATTTCCAATAGAGGGCAGTGCTGCACTGACTAAAGCAGGATTGACAGGAAGTGAATAAGAAAAACAAAGTTTGATGAATCCCCAGAATACAGTTAATTCTTCATTTACCCACATGTACGTTAAAATAAAAAAGCTTCCTCTTCGACACATTCACTGACCTTCTTCAGGGCAGCTGAGATCATAAATCCGCAGTAGCTTGTCATTTCCCGCCGTCAGCAGATTGTTGCTGTCCTGAGGAACAGATGGCACAAATGTAGAAAGACATCAGTTTGAAAAATATACTATTAATATCCTTGCATGCATATGACGTGAAGTCATATGCCCCTGCGTCATGCTCATGAAAAAATAAAGCATGGATGCTCAAAGCACACAAGAGTTTGTGATCAGTTTTACATCATTAAATTACTAATCAGACCATCTGATCTGTGTGATTTACCTGTGGTGTCAGTATGAAGCTCCTATTATGTGTTATCTTCAAATGATCATGTTCAAAGGGTTCAATAGAAATTTGATACATTAAATAAATAAGATCTTTCATAAAAACACATTTGTGACTAGTTAACTAGTCAATAGGGAAATTTATATTTAGGAACATCTCTTCCTCAAATTGTTAAAAAGTTTCCTTATTAGGATTCAAATCTATTCAGATCAATAGTGGTGTTCATAAGAAATATTCTTCAACAGCATGATGACATAATGACCCAAATGACATAAAGCATAGAAGATATGTACAGAAAGAATAATATTCATTAAGAACAACTGTCAGAGCACTAACCTTAGTGAAGTTGACAGACTTGACAATGTGTTTGTGTGCCAGTGTGAGGACCTCGTCTCCACTCACTGCGTCCCACACCTTTCTGAAAAGTGAAGAGGCCATCGGTTAACTGACAAGAGTATGTGGCATGGGAATATTATGTTACTGGGGACAATGGCCAAATGCTCCAATCAAACACCTATGCCACCACAGCACCAAAGCCATCCAGTAACCAATGGAAAACCCTGACACTAATATCACTAACAGTTTGTTGGGCAGATGTGTGTCATTACATTGTTAGTCCATGCACCAAAAAGCTCACTCAGAGCTGTTTGAGGGTTGCAATTATGACTCATAAGCTTATAACAGTAAGTTATTGGCTTAACCAGCACTGTGGTTATGTGAAAAATACAGGGAGACTGGACACAATAGTTGAAAAAATTGTTTTTGTTACATGGTAAATAAAGGTTTCTGGTCACTATTTAAAGATGTACTGAGATAAAGTTGTCCGCTGGACTTTCAAAGGGGTTTGGCTGCTTAGCCAGAAGGCTACACTTGCGGAAAGTTTTACCACAGTATGAATGTGGAAATGTGAAGCTGGAATCTGAGGTCAGCTTGAGTCAAATGCACTAAACACATTTAACGACATTTCATATTTTTGTCGGACAACAATCCTTGACATCGGACCAGCGCAACAACAGAGTTGCGTTCAGACTTGCACTGCGCTGACCACAGAGAATCAACAGGGAGGATACGCTGGTGTCTGTTGGTTAAAGACTTCAGGCAGGTAGTGATTTGACTGAATTTTCTACAAAATTGTAAATATGACCGACTTCATGTGTTTGAGTCTAATCAATTTTCAACCCATCCAATATGGGCTCAATAGGTGTAAACGGCAGTATCTCTCACAAAATTAATTATATATTATTGTAAACTCAAATTAAAGCTGTGACTGAAGCTCAGAGCCTGTAGAATAGAAGAAATGTGTAAGTGTCCAAATACTTCTTGCAATGATTCTCTAGCATGACTCATTTGTTCTTTACTGTAAAGTCTGCCGCTTTGTTGAACCTTAATCAGATTTGTTATCCCAGAAAACTTGAATTAAGTCCTTGCATAACTGAATAAACACATCATGTGCCAAATGAAGTCCCCTGGAGTCAGGACCAGTGTGGCTTTTTCTAAAGCTGCTTTCAGACATGCACTGAACTCAGGATATTCTCCCAAATTTATCCAGAGGGGCTGTATGTGAGAATGCAAATTTCTGAGTAGGTCGCTCCGGACTTCTCTGAAGTTTTCCCTTGTAAAAACTCCAGAAAAGGTCTGAGTCTGCCCATGTTTAGCTGCTTTCAGACATCGACTGATGCAAAAATGAAAGAAAACAAATATCTCCTGGTGAAAAAGCAGTGACACGAATGTGGAAGACAGACAAAGATGTCAAGAGCGTTTGCACTAATACATTGTGTATGTGTGAAAGGCAAACTGCAGGTAACCTCTGCAGCGAATTCTCTGCAGGTAAAGTCTGAAAAAGGCAATCTAATATGACGCTGAGGACATTTCTAACATGTGACGGATACAAAGCTGAACCCCCCCCCCCCAAAAAAAGTATCTCAGGATGAAAAAAGGTGCCGTACAAATAGGAGATTCCATCAACATGTAAAGATAACAATTTGCGAGCTTTCGGAGATCAGGGCTTCGTTGATATCTTGATATAATAAAAAGCTGGTGGTATTGATACACAACGTCATGCCTCCTGCACAGATAAAGTCCAGACCCTTTTGTCTGCATTTTACCCAGAGTTCATGTCCGAAAGCAGCTTAATACCAACATTTGTATTGACCTGACAATGAGTGACGGGGTTTAATTTATCATCATTTCCTGAGGAGGACATCGTGTTATGACATCCGGACAACAATCAAACGATCGTCGATCATCTATTTATGGAGGATTTCCAATTGTTTAGATTACCAATAAATCATGGTGGACTAAGGAAGGAAAGGCGAGAGAAATTAAACACTTAGGGTCATCTCGCAACAGCCTACGTTGGCATGCACAAAAAAAATTGCTTGAGATAGAGCCTTTCAAGACACATAACGGTTCTCCACTCACGCTGTGAAGTCAGCGGCGGCGGTTGCAGCTTTGGTGGCGTCTGTGTTCAGTGTGGCTCCCCAGACTGCGCCCTTGTGACCCAGAAACGTTCCGATCCAGTCCCCTGTGTCTCCATTGCGCAACATGGGTTTTCCATCTGATGGGGAGAGAAAGCAGTGAGGACACAGATGTTAGATCTCCGGGACAGTGGAGCAGCGGATGACACACAGACCTGCTGGTGCTGCTGTCAGGGCGTCTGGTGGACAAGTCTCTATTGGACTGAGTCACTCTGAGGAAGGCTGGTGTCACTACAGCTCCCATGGAGCTCATCTCTGGGAAAAGCCCGTTTAAGTAATCTTTTTAATATTCTAGGAGTTAGCATAACCATAAACCTTACAGACGTCCAGATCAACTGGGTCTCAGGAACCAGACAGGAGCCAGATAGTGGTACTCAGCTGTCGGCCTGGATTTACGACTTCACATGTCTCATGTTAATAGAACGTTGTAGTCCTGTGTGTCCTCACCTTTACAGGCGCTGATGAGGAAATAGCCAGTGGAAGCGATTCCACTGAAGGCCAAGTCCACCACAGGCCGGGTGTGACCTGAGCAGGTGAGTGGAGTCTGCCTCATCGCCATGGTCCAGCAGCCGGGCAGGAGACGGTTTGAGCACGGAGAGGAGACGGGAGAAGGCTAGCGGCTAACTGGCTAGCTGGATAGGCTAGCGGGGAGCTCGGAGAAAGGCACAAGCTAGCGGTATCTTGCAGAGGGGGTTCTCCTTTCGCCGGCGGCTGAGTGGACGGCGAATGCCTGAGAATGGACTCCGCGGGGTTGTCGGTGTAAATGTCACGTCTCCCTCCCAGATAAAGAAATGCTCTCGTGCTAATAGCTACAACATTGCAACTATCTAGCAACGTGCAACGAGGCGCAGCTCCCACACAGACATGTAGCCGCTGTTCCGCTAGCGACAACCAGAGCCGCACTTCCGGGGAGAAACGCTTCACAATAAAACCGTCAGCCTCTCAGGCCTGACTGGTGCTGACTGGCTGGAGGACCAGCGGTCAAAATTAGATTCAATAAAGACACAACAAAGTATATAATCATGTGGATGGATATGATAAAACTGCAGTATAGTCCAGAAGTTGTTAATTATTAGGAACATATCAATATAAAAGAGTAAATTACAGAATACAGCACAAAATATGCCATGCACACACCCTCACACAGACACAGACACACACACGCCGAATCTGTTTCTGCTACGATGTCTTTCTTTTTGCGTGTTTTTTTTTTCTTATTGTATGTGACACTCTCTCAACACTTGTTTGACACACTACTTTAATCGTACAGATGTGGGTTGACAATAGAAACATTCTGTTATTTTCTATTCTATTTTACAGTATAAACTTTATTTTTATATACGGTCTATGAGCAAATTCACATATGTTACAAGCATATATAGGGATTCAATTAATGTGAGACTTTTGTTCCACGACTTCAGGAAACAAGATGAATAACTTGTGTCCTTCAGTGTTGTCTCAGTTAAGAAGGGCAGAACATGAATGGTTGGGACATTGCTTTGTTCCGATGGTTCTGAATGCATCTGCCACATGAAGCTTTCTCAGTTTTGCACCACCAGTGTACCGTACAGTATGGAACACTGTAGGCTCTAACAAGTGTTATTTTAACTTCCTCTGCACACATAGAGAATATACATGCCAACATGTTGGCTTGTGCTCACAGTTTACAGCACTGATGCGGCTCATTATCATCATCGCATAAATCTCTCCTAATGATGTGACCCAGACAGTTCACTTTGTTCACTACATATAGGACTCAGTCAGCCACAGGGAAAACTTAACTTCTCATCCTTCTTGCTTCTCACAATCATGACAACACTATTTTCGGACTTTGATTTATTGTAATAAATCAAAATCAAAGGGCGGCTGTGGCTGAGGGGTAGAGTGGTCGTCCTCCAACCTGAAGGTCGGCATTTCGATCCCCAGTCTGACCCATCTGCATGCCGAAGTGTCCTTGGGCAAGATGCTGAACCCTGAATGGCCCCCCCATAGAATAATAAAGTGCTGCGAATAGATGCACTGTATGAATGTGTGTGTGAATGGGTGAATGTAAAACTGTACTGTAAAGCGCTTTGAGTGGTCATCAAGACTAGAAAAGCGCTATATAAATACAAAACCATTTACCATTTAATAGTGCATACCATAACATAGCCTAAGCAATTGGTGTAAACCAGCACTTAAAGGAGAAAAGACAACTACATCATGAGCATACAACAGATAGTTAATAGGATGATAGACTACTATTGTTGTAGGTGGTTATTTAAAAAAAGCTGTTTAATTTAAATATTTATCAAGGGACTATTTTACAATTTCCCATCACAAATACGAGAGAAACAATGCAATATGAACTGGTTCAAAATGTAGTTTTTTTTTATTTTATTTTGAAGTAATGCCATTGACTTCTTCATGGGCCTCATGTGAGGATAAAACAAACGCATCTACTTCATACTCTGCCTCCTGCAGGACATTAAAAGATGTATCTGTAATGTCTGTGACACCCATAGACTGTGGCACCGGGTCCTATTGGAGGCAAATTATAAAGTTTGATTGAATTGACAGACCTCAAATAAAAGTGACTAACGGGGCTTTGTAGGTGGTAAGCACTAAGCTGAAATAACGGGAAAATAATAAAAGATATATTTAGAGGTGTGATGATTTTATTAATGATAGTAGAACAAGTTAATAAATCTACTACTTCTACTACTTATAATAATTATAATAATAATGATGAGATCTGGATTCTGCAGCTGTGGAGTAAGAACTGCATGGACAAAAAAGATCATTCACAAATCCTTGGATTTTTCTGTCATCTGACTTGGTCAAAATACATTGAATAAATATTTTGTTTGTCTTTTTATTGTATCTTACATTTTTTATCTTTATTTATGCTGTTTTAGCAGGTTAAACACACAGGAGTAGTCAAACCATGATCAAAATAACTTTTGTTAAGCAAAATATACATTACAGGTGTAATCTTCCCAAAATCTGGCTTCAAGCACAGAATACAATTTATAACTAAATGTTAATTGTGAGTGAGGAAGATGAGCTATTTGTGACTTCGAATTGCATTTTACTTTTTATTTGACTAATAATTTGAAAAAGTACATGTCGAAATGTTAATTGCAGCATCTCACACATAAAATCCTTATTTCTTCTCATCATAATGCGCACAGTGAACATCAGCCATCCAAAACACCCCAGCCTTAAGGTGCAAGGATGTGAGGCAACCTTTTAAAAAAAAGTTTCTAATCATCAATGGGAACTTTAAAACATAAACATGACAAATGATTGCTGACAGGAAGAGAAATCGCTGCGTAAAGGTGGAGACAAAAGGATGGGTGTGATCTCCAGAGGGCGCTTACAGCTCCTGTTATCGTGTTGGAGTGAGGCAGGGCTGTGTCCCACTCTCTGAGGATCCGAGCACTGAGAAGCTGCTGCAGGATGACAGGCAGCGGGGAGTGTGCCTTGCTTCACGGCTGCCGGCAGAGATGGCGCCCTGATGCCGGTGAATAAGCAGAAAAACAGAGCAGAGGGAGGGACAAGGGATGCGGGCAGCGGATGATGAGGAGCTGCATCACTCAGAGCATCACATCGCAGGAGATGATGACAGCGCTCTGTGGATATTTACGGATGATTATTGTTCTTTTGTACATATTTTTTTTTTTTACATGAGATCTGAAGCAGTGTGAAGTGCGATCCCTGAGTGGGGAGGCGGTGGGGATTTGTTGTCTGCCTCGTTTCTCCCTCCACTTCTCCCTCCACTGGGGCTGTCTGCTCGTCCGACGCAGGGAGGAGAGGGCAGGGCGGGGAGGGAGACGGGCCGATGGCTGCCGGAGGAGCGGGATGCGGCGACACGGTGGAGGAGTGCCGGGTCGAAGTGGAGCGCCTGACCCGGGAGCTGGCGGAGGCCAACCGCGAGAAGGTCCGGGCGGCGGAGTGCGGGCTGGTGGTGCTGGAGGAGAACCAGAGGCTGAAGCAGCAGTACGCCGACCTGGAGGCCGAGCAGGAGGCGCTGAGGCTGGAGCTGGAGCAGCTGCAGGAGGTGGGCTCAGGGGTATGATGAAGTAAATGTTAGTTAAGATACAATAGAAGTGGGATCATGTCATCACTGATGCACCGGACGAACCATTCGTTACTGTATTTTTCAGTGATAGGCACCGTTATCACACTTTATATGAAGATAATTCATGACGTGATAATAAAGTAAAGTGTAATTTGACCCAGCGGCTGCACCAACACCTGCTGGACAGCTAACAATAGAAAGGCCTTTAGCTCATAACATGGGGACTAAAAGCAATTGAGATATGTAGGCTAACTTTAAGTTTATACCTAATATAATGTGCTTTATCCGTGTTTATGGAAGTACAACGACAGGAAAATTGCCATATTGCTCATACACCTTTAGCCTATAATGTTTGTTTTTATTCTGGTCTGGTCACTTGTATCTTGTTATATATCTTTTGTTTGTATCTTTTATGTAATTAAGTAATATATATATATTCATAATAATGTATAAAGTAGCTTGAAACGTAGTAAGATAGGCTACTAACTTAATAAGATGCAAGTCATAATTGTGACAACAGGAAATGACTAACGTCGATGTCTTGAAGACGGTCCACGGGTTGAATGTTTTAAAACCTTTAATTTTTCACTTTAGTTTGTCCCCAAATCGTACATATTTAATGAATATACCATAAACTAACTAAAAGGAACCAGGGAAGGTTCTGTCAACACAGAATTAACTAATACGGGCTGCAGACAAAACAAAGTTGCTTTGTTATTTTAAGAATTAAGATTGAATAAAGTCTGTCTGCATATTAGGGTGGAAAAATAAATACAAATGCTTAGTTTTTTATAACAGAACAGCAGATAACTTTAAAAGAAATACATGCCAAATAGGGCAGGAAGTACATTTTAATTGTAAGTTTAGAATTATTTCAAGGAAGTTTTCAAATCACATTTTATTTATACTACTACATAGATACAAATCTGTTCATGTTAATGTGGACAAACCTCTGTTTAATGAGAAAAATGCAGTCAGACAGAAGATTTGTCAAGTCATTGACCACTGTACAACACTCAGACTATCAATATGTACATAAATCGAACCAGAACATACACAGTAGCTTATGTTTCCCCTGGGTCCCACAGGTTAAGCTGGACACGCAATCCAAATTCTCAGTCAGAATTCATTATCTGTATTCTATAGCCTAAATTATTTTTTAGCTACTTTTTGACAGCACAACAAGATGTAAATATGATTCTAATCGCCTTATAAATTCACAGAAGTTAAAGTTATAGAATATGATTATTTCTGCTAGTCATATACTGTACAGTGTTTTATTTCACCTCGTGGAAAAGTGAAGGTTTATGAGCTTGGAGATTTTGAGCCACAAAAATACCAAAACAATGAGCTAAAGGAGACCAAACAGCTTCATAGAGTTAAGGGGAACTACAGAATTGCTCATCATTTTCTACAGAAGTCTGTGTTATCATCACACAAAGTAATCTCATCCATTGTGAAGGTATTTTGTAAGTGACTCTTGATTCTATATTCGTAGCAACTGTGAGTTACTTTATGCCACAGGCTGGTATTAGCTGGAGTAGAAACACCTAACTATTTTCAGTAAAAGCAAAGAGCAGTGTTTCAACGGCAAGGCTGTGTTCATAAGCAAACCTCCTCCATGAGATCATTATATTTACATTACATTTAGCCATTTGGCAGATGCTTACATCCAAAGCAACTTACAACTGAAGGACATTACCAAAGCTTCAGTACGGTAGGAGACTTTACATTTAGTTGATCAGTTAGATAGACGGTATAGGAGATCCTGTAATAGTGCACAGAAAGTAAGCATGCAGTGAACACTGGTTAGACATGTTAGGATGATACTAGTGTTAGGGGAGGAGGTCCTCCCTGAAGAGATGAGGACGCCTCTGCTCCGATAGCCTTTTGGTTCCTCGTAACACCACAAGAGAACCACAAACAAGAACATTCTCTTCTTATTGCCTTGTGCGAGGTGTTGGCAATGTATGGCATTCCTTGGCTTAGAAGAACCCAGTGGCTGAGAAGCAGCATAAGCAGCATAGGCTTCAGGTGGTGGAGAACTAGAGGTCACTCCCAAGCCAAGCATGAGTGACTGACTGGATTCGATTGGGACGGCCATGGGTCGCCAGTGGAGGTGAATGAGCGGGGACCTTGGCGTGTGTCCTTATAGTCTAATAGATGACCAGATGCACTTCAGGCTTGCCAGAAGGTTATGTCATTGGTCGAGACTAGAGAGTTAGAAACAGTTGCACATTGACAATATTCCTTAGATGAATAATGTATGCTTAGTTGAGTTTTTGTGTGAGTGACAAAATTGGACTCTGAATCAAAGATGATTGGGGTTTTCACTTATTGACTTGGGTTAAGTGCCTTTCTCTTTCTGAGCTTTAGAACCTGATCTCACTTTGGTCCTAGTTGAGCTGTACACAATTCTCCGCCATCCATAACTCAATATGAGAAATATGGCTATAAAGGCCATTGATGGCCCCTGGTTCATCCAGAGACTGCAGTGTAAAGTTTTGTATCATAAACATAGCCTTGGCCATTAGAGGTTAAAAAAGGATCCAAAAGTATAGGACCACAATTGAACCCTGAGGAACACGTCAAGTCATTTTATAGCTTTTGGATGAACATTCAGCAATTCTTACAAAGGTTGGTAAGTCAAGACTTGAACCATATAAAAACAGGCCCAGTGACAGGCTGTGCACAGTGTCTCTAAAAGTATGGAGTGGTCTGCTCTATGATAGGCTGTGCTTAAATCAAGTAGTAACCTACTATCACAGTTGTTTGTTTCGTCCATATTGGACCTCAGATTGTGTATGTTTAAAAAATACTGTGTTGATAAACTCATTTAACTGCTTCTCTAAAATAATACATGAAATATACAATACTTGTACATTGATTTGTAGTTATCAAATATTGAAGCATCTAAACTACTTCTCCTCAAAAGTAGCTAACTATGATGGACTTAAGATCATTAGCGAAGACACCTATCTTAATAGATGACCATGGCGGATACCAAGAGCTGGGGGGCCTACTGTGGGGTTTTGTTGTATAGTGCAAAGCAGCAAGAGATGGAAGGCAATTCTACTGATTGCTATTGTTTCCCACCATTTCACCACTTTGGGCGTCCCTGTGGGGAGGGGAAATGCTAAGGGGGTTTGTCCTTGCTATGACAGACTGAAGAAATGCCTAGAAAGATATGTTTTAAATCCAGAAAACAAAACAAAACAATTTGCCCAAGATGAACATATTGGAGAACAGATAGCAGGGTTCACTGTATCAAAGGCTGCCCTCAGGTCTTCTGTCAGCAGGTACTTTTAAACACACAATGAAATGGATCAAGGAGAGGGTTCTCTGAGAGGAACTTTGACACCTGTTTGAGAGTCACACTATTGCTAACATTGGAGAAGAATGAAAATATCACAACTGGTCCATAGTTCCAACTTATTTAGGGTCTATCATGAAAATCTAAACGAAACACATATCTTATCTGGTTTTGTTGTTTATGTAGTTCTGCATAGTTTTCTGGACCACCTGCCTCTGAGTCGGATAATACATTTAAGCTAATGAGACTATAATGCCTGACAAGGGATCAACACATTTTTCTGATCAATATGCATCAGAGAGTAACCCTATTACTATGTATAGTAATGTATGGAAACACTAATATACTAGACTGGAGTTGGACTCACAAGCTGACTGTGCAGTTACATCCTGAAGGTCAGTGTGTGTGTGTGTGGCTTAGAGAAAGCAGGCTGATGCACTACCACTCCATACATATGATGTGTCAACAGTACATTTTCAACTACGGTTACATTGTTATTGACGGAGACATGAAGACATGAAGTGCTGCACTGTTGGGAATCTCCCAGCTTGGATAATGCAGGTTTGGGTATATTGGGTATAGAAACACAAGCACATTAAACACCGACTATAGCGGTTTAAAAAAATCTGGCTGAACAGTTGGTTTGTTTATATCTGTGAGCAGCTGGTGAGGGGGTGGGGGGGGGGGGGGGGGGGGGGCTAACAAACTGAAGCCAGACTTAACAAACATAAACATAACACACAATTCAGAAAGATGGTTTAGGTCTCGCATCCTTGTCATTGTCTACCGTACCTCCTTGCCGACAACAGGTGAAGCTATAAAACACCGTATCCAGTTAGTCTGTTGTTCTGTTTCTCATAACTAGGAGAGAGGAGCCCTGGGTGTAAGCTCGGCCTCATATCTTGCTGCTGAATCTGTTAATCGAGTCGGTCCGGACCAACCTCCTTTATCCTCTTTTTTCTTGTTGTGGTGTTTTTGTAAAGAAATTTGATCGGATTGGGCGCAGTTCCCCTGAAGCCGGTCAGCTCACAGCAGAAGCCACTCAGTGACGTCAGACGTATTTGAGGCGTCGAACAATCACATTAGAAAAGTAAACCAATACCTTTTGCCTGTAAATAAAAGTGGGAGTTGCTGGGGCGCAGAGAGCGATTGGTTGGTTCCGTTGATTATTTTAAGATGAGTTAATAGTTTTGCTTGCCCCAATTCGAAAATTCTGTTGATTATCGCCATGGTATGGAGGTCCTGCCCATATTTGTGCTCGACCAATTACAAGTCAGTCTCAACCTGTTTTTTTTGCCAAAAATAATAAATTAAAATCCACGCTTACTTGAACATGGGCTAAAGTAAATCAAAACCAGCTTTGAATATTGTGCAAATTTGACCTTTATTTTGGACCATGGGCAGGGATTGTGATTTATGCTGCAGCCCGATACCAGGGGACGATTGAAATGTTTTGGCTTTACTTTTGGGAGTTGTCATGTCGACCATCTTTGTATACAGGTTATGATTTGAATAAATGTTAACGTGTGTGGTTTGGTACTATTTAGCAAAGTTCGTCGACAAGTGTTTTGCCAGTAACATCATTTGGGATCTTACCTGGTTGTGTCCTCAGCTCCACCTCCTTTCCAATAGTTGTATTTCCTCGCTCCCTTGACTTGTGTTACCTGTCTCTGTGACTTTGGACTGTTGTCGCTTCTCCCTACTCTTTTCTCATTATGGGACTCCTGATGGAGAATTCCTTGGTTCATTACAAGGGGACCTTTAGAGGCTAACTCAGCAGAATTTAGTCTCGCATAAGATCCCCCATGACGCTTCATCATTTCCACTATTCTTCTTCTCTTTCAGTAATCTCAGTGACACAGACTGCATCCATCTGTCTCCGTTCCAGGCCCGCTGACTCAATAACTCTCAGTTCATCCCCATTGGATTGATATTGATCCTCTTTGTCACTAGGCATGTTAGCTTATTATTAGTTTCTCTGAAAGACAAATGCCACTGAGCTTTAGCTATGACAGACGCTATGAAACTGGTGCAGTGAACGATCAGTGTTTTAAGGGTAGTTTCTGTTGCTTTCCAACCACTCATATATCCTGCGTTAACATTAACTTGGTCAGAATACTAACTGAAAGTCAATTAGCAAGTCCCCACAGACATATTTCTTTCTTTCAGCTGACACACAAGGTTTTTCCAAAAAGCGCATGGTAACTGAAGCCTCTAAGGCTGTCACTATCTAGCAATAACATAATATAGATTTTTATGCAAAGCATAAGTGGATGACAGCCTTATTCCTGCTGTCTGATAGATTTACATTATATGCAGTAGAATCCACTCAAAGTGATAACATCTAAATCGTTGGTCATTGAACCCGTGTTTTAAACTGGGCGACTGCAGCGCTACTGAAATGAATGACAGTATTAGTGCTGCTGTAAGTCTAAAAATACTTGCCTATAATGCTTTCCTCATCTCTTTTGGTATATAATGTAAATGGCTGCACATGTGGCATTTATCATGGTCGACATTTACACCAGTTCTTATCTGGAGTTTCATTGGTCCTGGATGATCAGAGTGAGGCCAGTTTCTATTGCATTATAATGTGCTGTCTGAAGACTGTGGCCTAATATTGGAGCTAGGTTCTCATCTTGAGCGTTCTCCTTTTTCACATTGTGTTCACTTATTTTCTCTTTCAAACACTGAATTTGTTTCTCATTGTTGTTGGACCTACTCCACATTCCTTCACCTCCTGTACCTGCGGTTTCCTCTTTCCTGTACAATCCACTTCCTAATATTTTAACTTTAAGAATATGTTAAATATCCAAATTGATTTTTATTTTAGCAGTCAGTTGTTCCCACTGGCTCCACTTGCATCTCATGAGTTAAAGCACTGATGGGATAACATGATTACAGACCTTGCAGAAGGTTGAGAGACAAGGGACTTTAACAAGTCTGACCATTCAGTCTGTCCGACAGGGGAAGAAATATGTAGAAACCTCAGAGAGAGCCACATGTGAGGGATCCCACTCCCGGGACGGACAGAAGTGCAATAGATGACGCAATCAACAAAATAACATCGGTTACAACATTGATTTGATGAAAACGTTTTTACCATTAATGGTGATGTGTGTTAATGTTTAAAGTGTTTATACGTAGGAAAATGTCTGATAGAGATGCAGGTATGTAGAATATGTGTGTGGGCGTATTGTATGTCAAGCAGTCTTGCTGTAATCATAGTCCATGATCAGCTGCCAGCACGATCACGATCCACCACCACTATCCACGACCAGTTACTCTGATTTGCGACCCACCGTCATGTTTAATGGTCCAGGATCACAATCTACCATCCACCATCTCGATCCACGATGGGGCCGCAGCGGCGATCCTGGATCTGCAAACGATAAAGCAAAAGGACTCTGGGGAAGAAGTCGTGTCAGTAACATGTTGATGAGACATTAATGTGATAAAAAGGGAAGAGATATAAGAGAAGCTCCATGTGTCATGTTTCCCCCGTCCAACTAGGTCCTGTCAGTAAAACTAGGAGCAGGTCCAAGACAGCCTTTTTCAGAGGCAGTTGTTTTAATGTCTGGGATTTGCATTTGAAAAAATAAATAAAAATAAGAGAGTAAAAAGGAATTTCTCTTGATGAACAGCTGAAACTGTACAGTGCAGGTGAGCTCTGAGCACAGCACAGTGACGTGAGGCCACTGCAAATCTAAAGTTATATAAATAGTTTTTTTATAAATGATTTACTGTTGTAGACTTTCTACACTCAACGGAAACATAACTATTTCATGGACGACATGCAAGCTCCTTAAGCACCATTCACTTGATTTACTGTCTGAGTCTGTTTCACTTCTTGAAAGCAGCATTTTCATTCAGTCTGATAGAGCCGTGACTAAGGTTAGAAGCGTTCACTGTGGAAAGGATTGTTTGGATGTATTAATTTGAAGATAAGTTAAATTATCTTTTTTTCAACCCCCTTCTTAAAACGTAAATGAAAACGCAAGCTCTGTCACAGTCACAGTTCATGCAGTCGATGGCTCCATTCACAAAGAGGTAAACATCAGTAATGATGTCGCTAATGAAGTTCTGTATTTACTCATTTTGGGTTCATCTCTACAAGGGAGGTTTCACTTTACAAATAGTTATGAAAATGGAGGAGTGTAAATAGAGGAATAGTAATAAATATGCATTATTTGATACATTTTTATGGGGTAATAAAAAAAGAAATTTAAAATGTATAATTTACAAATTAAATATTACTCCATCGATAAATTACAAATGACAACATTAAACCAAAATTTAAAAATACCTTAATGGATTCAAAACCAAATTGAAATAAAAATATATTAGAAAATTCAGATTAAAAAGAGAAATGAATAACAATTTCAGATGTGCATTTCCATTTCCTGTTGCGTTTCCTTTTCTGAATTACTTTGCAGTTTTGTATTCCATTTATAGTTTAATTAATTATGGTTGAAATGGGTTGTATTTGTTCTCTCAAGTAGATTTATTAAGTGTAACGTGATAAATGAATCAGTGCCATCTCCCATTCCCTTTAAAAAAACAGGTGAGGTTGCACCCTGGTGGATTGACATTAAAAGGGCAGATTTGCCAGGAAGTAAGTGATACCACTACACAGCGGGAGGGAACCTCAGACAGCTCCACCACTGGACTGCAACAGAGCTAGCTGCAGCTTGCTAATAATTAGCTCAACAGGAGTCCATCATGCTGATTTGTACAGCAGTGCTGATTTTTACCAGGCTCAGCTCAGGTGTGCTACACAAAGCAGCCGATGATCCAAGTGTCTTTGTATGTTTTTACCTAATCACACCAACATGGACGTTATTTCATTTGGAAATGCCAGACATTGCAGGAGAGATGGGGTAAACCCTGCTGGCAGGTCACTTTATTTTCAGTATATCCAAAGCTGGCCATGCTCAACAAGCTGTAAATCATAGTAAAGTAAAATAAACCGAGTGGTTAGTCTGTGGGTTGGTTTGGTTTAGATGCAAAGTGAGTTGGATTGCGTTGTGGAGCTCAATGTGGACCATGCATAACACAGGGTCGACCAAGATAACAAATCGAGTTAAACGGTCTCCTGCGCTGGAGTCACTGCCTCCTCCATGTTAGTTAATGGAAGAACTGGAGTTAGTGGAGTCGAAGTTATTTCAAATTGTGGTGACTGTTGTATTTTGTCCCAACCTTCTGCATAGCAATGTGAATTCTATTTGAATGTGTCCTGTGGCACCGATTCGAAAAGTCCCGGTTTGTTGATCTCTGGCCACTATGAGAGCTTGTTGTCAAAAGCTCATAATAGCCAATTTCAGACTGATAATTCTAATTTCCCCATCCAACGCCCATGTGGTTGTTTGTTCTGCAAGTGCACTTTGGGCTAAATGTGCTGTTGTTAAAGTAAGTTGTGTTAAGATGCATCGTTGAGGCATTGCTATCTTGAGGCAGTGGAGATGATTGCATTGTTGATGAACAAAAAAAACTGAAGTGTTGCAGTACTACGCGCCACATAGGCAAGAGCAGAATGAGCTTAAACTCTGCTTGTTACACACACATGACCTACAAGCACAATAATCCATGCTCATGATATCAATCCATAAGCAACTGACTTTTAAAGGGAATGGGAATTGGCTAAAGGGAATTCGGGAATTTCTTAATCATGCTTTCTCCACATGCTTACGTTGTTAAAATACAGACCAGACGGTGGTTCCATGTCAATTTTGGAGGGGATGTGTTTGTGGGTGGGACCAGAGAAGAAGAATGATCACAAGAGTGCATCAGTGCGGCCCGTCAAGGCTAAAAACAGAACATGAGCTGAAGAGCTCCCTCCATGGCGAGTTGTTACCAGACACTGTCTCCAAGTCAGTTCTGCGCCTTCCTCTCTGACCAGGGTGTAGGATGTAACGAGCCTATGGATCCTGTTCTGTGCTGATACTGGGGGAAAAAATCCACAATGGCAGCAGAAACGAGTGACTGGAAAGTAATTATGAGTCAAGGTGAAGGCTTGATGTGATTAAAAAAAAAACTGTTGACAGAGTCAGACAGGGTTGATTTGACTACATGGTCACTTTTGATGCTGTGGTTTGTAGCTGTGTGCTGTTGTGTTATGTAAGTTGTACCAAGTATATTGTCCATCTCATCCATGTCTGGTCTCTACAACTGTGTCAGTAGTTATGAATGTGACACAGCCACATGCTCAGAAGCACTTAAGAGCAGACTGGATGCTGAAAGATGCATGTTTGTGTCTGCCTGCACGGCCACGAATGCGTACGCACACACACACACACACACACACACACACACACACACACACTCACACTCACACACGCACAAAGAAGTGATGAATTATTTATTTAAGAATGAGGTCATGGTGATTTCTGAGAGCTGTAGTCTTCAGTGTTTCCAGAATATGAATTTAGGTTTTTCAAACTGAGGCAGGACCAGTGATTAGATGGTGGGTTGATGACTTTTCTGACTCCACCAGATAATGTTAGGTTTGAAAAGTGTTTTAGTGTAGCTAGCTTTTTTTTGAAGGGTGTATATGGTTTATTACCTGTCTGGGCTCTTAGGTTTGTAGGTGTGACCTTTCTGCCACGTTGTACTCACTAAGTGAATGAGATGTGGAAACATCCGTCCATACATTTTCATCTGCTTATCCAAAGTTTCTTGTTTCAGTGGCTGCACGTTGTTCCAGATGTACTTTCCCCAGTTCCACTTTCCATCTCTTCTTTGAGGAAACTGAGACGTTCTAAGGACAGATGGGATATACAATCCCCCCTGATTTCTGGGACTATCCTAGGGTCTTTGCCCAGTTCGACGTACCTGGAAAGACTATCAATCAATCAATCAATCAAATTTAATTTGTATAGCCCGTATTCACAAATCACAATTCGTCTCATAGGGCTTTTACATTGGTGTGACATCCTCTGTCCTTAACCCTCAGCAAGAGTAAGGAAAAACGACTAAAAACCCTTTTACAGGGTAAAAATACGTAGAAACCTCAGAGAGAGCCACATGTGAGGGATCACTCTCCCAGGACGAACAGTAGTGCAATAGACGTCAAGTGTAGGAAAACATCATCAAGATTAAAGTTTTTAGCAGCATTGATGAGGGTCAAAATTTTGGTGGATAACTTCAATACTATATGTCAACTGCATCCTTTTGATAGTAAAGAACAGCAACTCTTCTCCAAGCTCCCTTTGGTTTGTCCGAACTCTTGACCCTACCTCCTTTTCACTTCTTTACTCTACTGCTTACAAGCTCATCTCTGCCACTTCCACAATCTTATTGTTACAACAATGCCAAATTATGCAATAACACAATTCTACACAAAAATGCAGGTTAATCAAACTAATATGGAGGAGAAAACAAAAGTGAACCGTAAAGTGATTAACCAAAGTCGATATATGATCCTGAAATGTTAAGACACAGTTTAACACTATACAGTTCAACAGAGCAAAGTCAAGTAAAGACTTATCGCACGAATGTTTCATAAGACTAAATAAGTATTAATATTAAAGCAAAGCAGCAACAAAGCTGATAGATGTAACACCATAGAAAACAATTATGGAAGAATACTTTTAGATGCACGAAAGGGTTCATATAGTCTTAACAAGCCTGTTTGGAATGGGACATTTCCTGGGTCTGTATTGTTGGTTGCACTTTGTTAAACAGTAGAAGTGACTTGCAGAAATGGAGCTTTAGCTAGAGTGGTTGCGGACTCGTTGAGAACGTGCTAGAATCAGTCCGCAGAGCTCTGAACTGGAGAATCAGTTGTAGTAACCTTACACCAAAGAAAAGCACTGTCTCAGTACAGAAAGCAGCATGGAGCCGCTCTTCCCTGGTCTACGCTGATGCCAGCTTATGTGTATGAATTCCTTTCTCTTTGTCTTTCCTCCTCTCTCTGCTGCTCTCTGTGTTTTTTTCTCTCAGCCAAAGATTAAAGAGGAGACTGTGCTCCCACGACTGCAGGGTTTGTATCGATCCATGTGTCTTAGAGCTGTTCCCACAGATAACAGCTAATGTGTGGAGAGAGAGAGAGATAGGGCGGAGAGGCAGATCCTTTCCTACAAATGAAAGCTATAAATTGTATATTTCCTTCAGGGCTCACTGAGAGATCGGATAATAAAATCATGTGTACACGGAGGTGGCACTATATGCACTATCCTTATTTTCATCTCTACATTTCGAAAATCCGAAACGGAGTAGGTGTTGTCGTATCTCACGGCTCGGCGATAAGAGTAAAGTTTTCTTTCATTGGCTCGAGAGCCGATAACCCCAGAAAAGTTGTGAATATCTGTGCATGGTTGGTTCTGAAAGATAAAAACAAACGTCAGTGACTATTGGAGACAAGAGCGTTCTGACAGAGACCAGTAACATATCTCCACACACAGATTGGGACACATACATGCAGGGGTGGACTGGGACAAAAATTCAGCCCTGGCATTGTCTGTCCAGACCAGCCCACTACATTATCAGCGGACACCACATAGAAGTCCACAAATCTTGTGGCGTCTTCTCTCATGCTTACTACTGTTACCACCTAGCTCAAAGATGGCAACAAGAAGGGAGGCCATACACAAACCTCTCAAGCCAAAAGTAAATTTATTTAACTCCAAATCAAGATAGCTCTAACTACGTAGTGGGATGTGTAAAATATGTTACGCGTCAGTGGTGTTAACAGTGTTTGGATGTGTGAAAATAAGGTGTGATGTATGTTGTAAGGTGCAGAAGCAAAGAAAAACAAAGGCTGAGGGCCCCATGCCCCTGGAAGCAGCCTTTAGATCTGCAGCTGAAGCCCAGCCCAAAAGGGCAGGCCCAGGGTGACGCCCCTGCCAGCTCTACCTTTGTCTGGAAAACAACTCCTCAGGCTCTCACATGTCAAGTGGTCAACCTGAGAAGGACATGGATACAATATAATGTCTCTAATCATCACAAATTAAGTATGATTTCATAAAACATAAAAAATGATAAACTCACCAGACTAGAGGAGACTCAACAGACAAACTTTGGTACAGTGAAGGCAGAGAGTGGAGGCAGACAGATAACAAGTCCTCGAACATGGACAGAGGGGGAACAACTCCTCAGGCTCTCACATGTCAAGTGGTCGACCTGAGAAGGACATGGATACATTATAATGTCTGAAAAATAAATAAAATGTTTTCCTCTGTCCTGCACCTAGAGTTGAGAACTTTTTGGATGTGTGTTTCTTTTAAAACCTTTTGAAAATTATTATAATTATGAAGTATGAATTTATACATTAAAAAATACATGATAAACTTACCAAATTCTAACAGTGGTCCCAAATGTCCACATATAAAACAGAGGGAGAACGACTCCTCAAATATATCACAACAACCTGTAATGGAGAATAATTGGTCATTTAGTGTACATGATCAAACCATTAAGGATCAACACATAAGCACTCTCATCTCTATTTACAGCTCAGAAAGTTTACTGTTGCCATAGCAACAGTAAACGACGTTAGCAGCTCTTAGCTAGCTTAGCTAAATCATCTAAACAACAATAACCCATAATATCACAAAACGGCATATTAAAACCAAATCAAAAACGTTTTCTACTTTGTTTTGGACATGTCTCAAAAATGTTACTTACCATGTCTGCCTCCACTCGCTCATCATTGTCGAGTCCTCCTCGCTCGTCTCCCGGCGCACCTGCTGCTGCTGGGCTGGTGAACCCGGCACCAAACAGGTCCGTCAGTTTGGCACATTTAGCAGCCTCCACCTCCAGAGACTTCAGCTTTTTTTCCCGATGCTTCTCAGCGCCACCCGGGCGTTTTTTACTCTTATTATCCATTTCAAGTTTCTGTCTCAGCAGCAGCCCGTCCCGCGACTCCCCCCGCCGATGCCATGAGGTCCCACCCCACCCTGGTTTGTGTTGTGATTGACAGCACTGTCAGGGCTCTCTGAGCCTGTCAGCCCATGATTGATTGACAATGACAAACAATAGACCAATAATATGTGTCGATGCTGGCAACACACTGCTAGCCCTCTGTAGCCAATTGGCCGGCCCAATTGGAGGGAATTTAGAGAGGAAGAAGAGAAAAAAAACAAAAAAACATAGCGGACCAGACCGGCCCACATTGGGTCAACGGCCCACCGGGACGATGCCCGGTATGCCAGATGGCCAGTCCACCCCTGCATACATGTATAATGTCACATGTGGAGTCAGGTACAGTTGCCAAAGTGCTTGCACATTGTGGGAACTTTTGGGTTTCCCTCTTAATTTTCTCTGACCTCAATTTTGGGAGCAGTTATGTCATTCATCTTTATATACAGTCTATAGAACAAACTGTGAAAGTCACAGAGCACGCCAATTTTCTTTTAAATGCGGCATTTGCTCTTCACATCAAACAACAGTTGGCTTCAAGTTGTCGCTGTTGACTGAACTCAAGGGGAACACATAGCATTTTTACACCAGTGACATCAGTTGTTTCTGTGTTATCACCGCTTCTGGTGGTAGCCATGATGTCTTGAATGTGAACGCTCAGAACTGGGAACGTATGCTGTGTACTTGCTGATGTTACTTGCAGTCTTTTTTTCTTTCTTTTTTTAGATGTGTGCTGAATGCAAGCAAATAGTCGAGGTATTCCAAATTAAAATTCTGTGAGACAAACAATTGTCTCAATGCACACACTCTCACAAACTCACACACACGCACACACAAACACACCCACACGCACACACACACACACACACACACACACACACACACACACACACACACACACACACACACACACACACACACACACACACAGATGCCTCGACCTAGTTTATAGTAAAGTCAGCTACCTGGCAGTGATATTTTACACATGATGCCTATCGGTCAATGTGGATTGAGATTCCCAGTTAAATGTTACAACAGAATGCAGGCAAACATATCTGCATAAAATCTGTCAAATTAAAAGTTGTTATTCTAGTTGTAACAAATCTAGAATCTGGAATTTGATGGTTTAATATCTCAGATTGGCCAGGCTGCAGCCACATTAAATATCTCTCTGTGAAAGAAATCATGGAAGTGTAAGTGACTCATCAAATCATGTAAACTCTTGGTCCTATAACGTCAAGGTCATGTAGCCTACAGTTAGCACAGTCACAGTGGCAGATAGTAAAGTTGACGCTCTACGTTTAATATGTAACATGTGAGGGTATAAAATATGTAAGTGCTTTGAATCGTCATCAAGACTATAAAGTGCTATAGAAATGCAGACGATTTACAATGTACATATGGTGACTCCTTTGTTATGACAGCTCACTCCAAACTTGACTTCACCGTTGCACCTTAAACCCACTCTGGCATCATCCCACAGCATCACTAAGCCTAGGGACAGTTTCATGGGAAAATCTTCAGTCTGCCTGCATTAGTATGCTGGCAGAGCAGCCGACTGAAGACACAGGGGACGGAGATAGACTGAGAGGAATAAGTGAGGGTGGAGTGAAAGAGGGAGGGGAAATAGAGAGAGACAAAGGTTTGGGACATGATGAAAATTTCTTTTTGTAGCTCTTTTAGAATAAGAATTCCTATCCTGTGAGGCCAGTATGTCCCGTCACAGGGGACGACTTGGACGCTGTTCTGCCTCTCTGGCTCTGTTTGTCTGTCCCTGTCTTCTCTCTCTCCATCAGCGTTTTTTGCTGGTTCTTGTCTCTTTCAGTCTGAGACAGGATGAAGTCAGAGTTGGCAGTGAAGCACAATGTCAACTAACTAGGACACTGGTCTCAGTGCGGCAGTAGCGGCAAACAGCAGATCATCATATCTCTACTGGCCAGTTCAAACCCTCTAGACATCACTTCTAACTTTTAAACTTTTAAATAAATATGCAGTTATCCATTGGTGTCACAGATTTAAAGACTTCACCCAGTGAGATAGGATGGCAGGCCTGAGGCAGATAACAATACTAAAATGAGCATCACATGCTGCATACTTCAGTCAGGCATGTAATTTATAATTATATTATGTCCATTTTGGGAAAGGGATCCCTCACATATGTATATCTATGTTTTTTCCTTGAAAGTGTTACACCCTCTAAAGCCCAATCAGACAAATTGTGATTTGTGGATACAATTTAATTGATTGATGAAAAATTATTGGTTAATCTAAGCACAATATGACATAATCTATCTTCTTCCTTTTGGAAGCATATAAGCTTTACGTTGTGTCTCTAGTCCTATAGGATGCAGAGATAACAGGAAAAATATGTTTTTGAACGATGTGAAACTTAATTTCCTGATTTTTTCCAGACTCACTTATCGTACGACATCATATGTTGGTGCATCATTTTCTGACCAATATAAACGTTAGCTTGTCTCTCTATTGCAGAGTTAAGTTAGAAAATGGAGATACCATCATAAGTAATAATCCCTCATCTCACCAGAGAAGCTGTAGCGGTTACCTTATTTCAAGTGGTTCATTTGGGTGACACAACTCAGTTTCATTTGTTATCTTAAAAAGCAAAAAATGTAAAACCTCTTTGCAATATCTTTGACTATGACCTCTGACCCCAGAGCTAAAGAGGTACGTTTAGATTGATTAAAGAACGTTACACTTTTCACCTGAGGATCTAATTTGCTTCGAGAGACTGTTTCGCCTCACAGATCAGCGAACAATTAACCACTGTAATTTATAGAAACTCTTTAAATGAGAGTGAGAGGGAGCAGAGGTGGTGAAGCAAGCCAGAGAACAAATGAAAAAATGGAGCGTTAGCGAAATCAAAGCAGTGCATATGAGACAAAATGTTCCTTTTCTGATTGTTTCTCTGCAGTAACTTTCTAAAGCGCAAATAAACACGGTCATACCTTCGCACTATCCTGCAGGATGGTTTTTCAGACTTTGTGGGGATGTAGCCAGAGGTCCTGCTCCCTCCTGTCCTCTCTGCTGTTCGTAAACGTGGGAGAAGTTTTCCCACAGGGCTTTCCGCCAGTTTACATGTTAATCTGCTGCTTCCCTTTTCTGTTCGCTCTGAGACCAGTGTCCTGGTTAGGCTGACAAAATGCTCTAATGCCAACTCTGACATCATCCTGTCTCAGACTGAATGAGACAAGGACGAGGCCAAAACAGAGAGGGAGAGACAAACAGAGCCAGAGAGGCACGACGGTGTCAAACTAGTCCACTGTGTCACAGGACAGGATTTAGCAATGACACGGATGAAAAAGATAAAAGTTGCTCTCTCTTTCTGGGGCTCTATGGCACAATGTGACAGAGGTTGAAATTCCATGGAGGTTGCACCTTATACCCTAAACATGTTATTAAGTACTTTTATATACATCCTAAAAATTAAGTTTGCATAGAAAACAATTCATTAATAATAATGACATTGAAGTTTCAAACCTTGGTTAAATTTCCATTTTGGCGACAAACTTTAAACCGTGCGTGGCCCTGTTTACTTTATAGTGCATTGCGCAACGCCCTCCATTAGTGATGAATCATAACACACCAGGTTGCACCAAAGGATGGTGGAGGGGGAGTTGGGGTGGTTGGGGGGTTATCACTGTCTCCTCTTTTTGTCAGCAGGAAATCAAGCCTTCATCACTCATGGCCCAGTGTCAGGGCCTAAACAGTCGCCAAGGAGCTAATATCTTACATTTAGATTATTTTTCCAGAGCAAAATTGTGTAGATAGCTGTTTGATGACAGGATTTATTCTATGAAGCGTCTTGTCTATCTCTATAGCCACGTTCCTGTGGTGCATCCACTCTCTCTGATGTACAGCAGTTGAATGGGTGTGTCAGTTGTAAGTCATTCTGTTGTTATTGTTGTCTGTAATGGGCTGACATGGAGGAGCTGTGCACCAATAGAATGTCAAATCAAATCGCCCTATTTCCTGCTGTGGTTTAAATGCTCCCACCTGGATGTTTATCGGTGCCATAAAATGAGATCTTTTTTTTATGTCTATCACAGCTGAGATCAGAAATGGAGACTTTGGGCTGACAAGTTGAGCCGATTGAAGACAACATGAAAGCTTGAAAGGCAGAAAATGTAGCTCATCCATATAAGTTATTGGACACAACAAATCATCTCTGAGTATACCTAATATATATATCCACATTAATCTGCTCTGGGCAGCTGTATCCAGGCTTGCTGGGGTAAATCGCTGGCTAATGTATAAAATGTACCCAATGCAACCATTTTGGGGGTTTGGTCTCCAGTACTTCCTAATATCTGTCTCTTTAACTGCTGATTGTCTCACTATGTTGTCACCAGTCAGTCTCTTAAAAGTGTCTGTCTCTTTACATGGTTCTGATGCATGTATATCAGAGCTTCCTGAGTGAAACCTGCTCCCTACTGACAGTGAACCAAAACAGTAAAATTGCATAGAAGATTTTGTTCTCTAAAGCTGCTTTCAGACATGCACTGAGGTCCAGCCTTCTAATCCATGCACATCCTCTGGAGGTCATGTCTGAAAACCACTTTGGTTGTTATTGTCGACAGAGGATAAAAGACAAAGGGGATTTGACCATTATGGTGAAAACTCAAATAAAACTCAACTTGTGAGTTTCAGGTATGTAAATGCAGCAACATATAACAAAAGTAAATGATTATTTTTAACAGAATCTGAGTTGAATACTTCTCTATACATTTATTCCAGCAAAACCTGAAATATGTTTGTTGATTAACACTGAAGATGAGGTAAACACACATCACCACTGTAACCAGCACATTCACTTCCGTCCACCTCCTGTCTTCCATATCTCTAAAATGTCCTCCGGGGTTTTCGCCCCCGAGAGTATCCAGCTATATATGGACAAAATACACAGAATTACATCATTACGGCATTTTATTTATAGAGTAATTTTTGCAGAATCAGGGTTTATTACCCAGTTGGTTTATACATACTAGGAATTTGCTGTGGTGTGTTTATGCAAGTAAATATACAAATAGAACACAGTAGGATATATAAAAGTATGATAACCACTAGAAAATGGATTGTGCAATATGTTGCAAACACTAGAAAGTGATTATGCAATATAAACGATAGATATTTATTATTTGAAGTACAGTATGATCTGTATGTTCATGGAAAGTTTGACAGTGACAGGTGGGGACCTTGGTGCAGTGCAGTGCAGTGATGGGGTCCAGGGCCTTGTTGATAAGGCCAACAGCAGTCGGGTATGGGTTGAGTTGGCAGTGAAGGTTCATTAATCTCGTAAGTAAGCTCACCTCAGAGTGTGCAGCGATTCATGCATCAATGAACAGAAGGACAGAGAACAGCCCTGGTTCTCCGACCTCTGGACAGTGAAAAAGATGACAACTGTCAACTCAGACCCAGAGGAAATCAACAAATAGAGGGAACAATGCAGGATGATATAGTGTGAAAGTAGCAAAGCCTGTAGGAAAAGCTAAACATAAGAAAGGGAAAGAATAGATCACAAGCAACAACCCGAAAGTCCTAAAAACAAAAGTAATAGAAACCAAGTCAGATCCACGATTTAGCTCAAAGGAGTGAAGTTCCTCAGCGCAGAGAGGGCTACCTGGTTGATCCTGCCAGTAGCATATGCTTGTCTCAAAGATTAAGCCATGCAAGTCTAAGTACACACGGCCGGTACAGTGAAACTGCGAATGGCTCATTAAATCAGACCAGTGGGCTCACATGGAAGAAGATGCAGCCAGAAGAGCAGAGCAACTTTGTTCAAGCGTTTAAGCCACATAATGTCGGGTTAAATACTGTACATGTCGGATTTATTTAAACAGACATGAAAAATGTCTGTTTGTACAGATTTGTTTCCCACCAAATATCAAATATATTTATCTTAAAATCAGCAAACTAATCTGAATAATAAATGAATGGATGTCAAGATGCTCATTTCACTCATTTATCCGGACCACTTTCTTTGCCTCCATTATTTTTGAGTGGAGTATTTTGTTGGTTGATTTCTGTTCAGCACTTACTGACTCTCAGAGCTTTCATATGTTATGATGGCCACATAATGGAATTTTTAACAACTTGTAAGATAAAGGATTCATCAGTTGGACAAAAAATAATTCATAGTATAACAATAAGCGTATAATTATGTTTTGACCTGACAGAAAAAAAACATGTTTTCAATGGCAGGCACTTTATTTATTTGCCAAATAAAACATTTTTCTTTTCAACATTGAAGTATAGCATTTTTTTTCTTTTGCCCTTTAGAGAAAGTTTCTTATCATGGCTTTATGAATGAACCACCTGATCATGTTGGAGAACTCACTCGTTCCTCTCCTGCCCCCTTCCAGGCCTTTGGCCATGCCTACTCCACCCAGCGTAAGGTGGCCGAGGATGGGGAGAACAACGAGGAGACGCTGCTGCAGGAGTCTGCCACCAAGGAGGCCTACTACGTGGGCCGCATCCTGGAGCTGCAGTCCGAGCTGAAGCGCAGCCGGGAAGCTGCCTCCAACGCTCAGGCTGACAACGAGCATCTGAGCACCCTGCTGCAGGAGCTCAGGGAGGTACTGTACAGCAGCAAATACATAATATCATCAGAGTGTGTTCTTTCATGGAAACAAAAGGAGGTGGCTCAAAGGTGTTTAGCTGACCGCATGGTTTCCTATGGAAGAACACTATCTTTCTATGGAAACTCCACCACTTTGGTGTTTAATCCAGTAGTTTTCTTGCTTCAGCTCTCGTCCTGTCTCCGCAGAGTAATGAAATGTTGGAGCTGCAGCGCAGCCGCATGAGGGAGGAGATCAGGGAGTACAAGCTCCGAGATGCGCGGCTGCTCCAGGACTACACTGAGCTGGAGGAGGAGAACATCTCTCTGCAGAAGCTGGTGTCAACCCTCAAACAGAACCAGGTACAGATGATTCAGACACATGGACAGAAGACAATAGTCCAGTGGTTCAGTGGTGGAACATGAGTCTTTTGCTTTTTAAATCGCTTACATTATATACAGATTCAGTGACAATGTAAATCATAATGACTGATTGCTACTCCTGTGACACAATCATGCAGTTCTGTCTGAGAGACGACACTTCATTCAAACATCATCAACACCTAAATCTGACGCAGCTTTTTTACACACATTAAGTCATTGATTAGTCAATTGAAAGAAAATGAAGTATGCAGACCTCTTCATACACAGTTAATAATGTTGTAGATCTTTGCTGCTCAGTCTACACTCAAAACCTGGGATGAAATCATGATTTGAAAAATAACTTTTTTAAACCACTGTATTTTGATAGATATTCATAATTTTGACTATAGTTGAATGGAGACCTTCAGTCTATTTTGATCGGGGGAAAAATGAGGTTGAAAGATTAACAGAACAATCAAGAAAATAATTGGCAGATCAGTCAATAATGAAAATAAACATTTGTTGCAGCACTACACTGATCTTTGCGTGTATGGAAGCGAGATGCAGTTCTTTCATCTTACACTCAATATTAGTTTTTTTCCAATTTTTCCTTAAATTTGTCACACATCTGTACATTTTTAAAAGAACATCTGAGTTTAAAGTCACTGTGTGAGTTTTAATTAAGTTTGATCGAACAAAAAAAATAATGTTCTTGGCTGATATGCTTTATATTCCACATGTTCAAAATGCAAGGCTGAATTTGACTTAGGTTTAGGTTAAGGTTAGGGCAAGTTAAGTTTGTAACTATGCTTATGAAATCAATGTTCAATCAATCAATCAATCAAATTGTATTTGTATAGCCCATATTCACCATTCACAAGGTGTGACATCCTCTGCCCTTAACTTTTAACAGTGTCAAAAGAACAGCAACCTCAGAGAGAGCCACATGTCTGTGAGGTTGACGATAGTGACAAGTTTGGGATTTAATTTTCATTTAATAACACTCTCATAAAGCAATCTCTAACAACAATCTACTTAACTGCCATAATAGCCATTAACCTGTGCGTTCCTCGGCCTGTGGTTCAGGTGGAGTATGAAGGCCTGAAGCACGAGATCAAGGTCTTGGAGGAGGAGACTGAACTCCTCAACAGCCAGCTGCAGGACGCGCTGCGTTTGAAGGACATCTCTGATACGCAGCTGGAGGAGTCTCTGGAGTCCCTGAAGAGTGAGCGTGAGCAGAAGAACCACCTGCGCAGGGAGCTGGTGCACCACCTCAGCATGTGTGACGTGGCCTTCACCGGCAGTGCCCACCTGACGTTCATCTCGGCCCCGCCCAGTGGCACCGCCACCCCGACAACTCTGCTGTCCCCAAACGCAGAGGAGCCAACAAGGTGGATACTGCCCACACGCATGTGGAAACTAAATCTATTGTTTATGTATGATGAATGTTAAAAAAAAAAAAGCATAATCACATATTGTTAGGTTTAGGTTGCTAAAATGATTTGTTAAAGTTAGAGGCAGATGTTGGTTTTGATGAAGCATTGAATCAAACAAATTTTGTCCCCGGTTAAGTTTGAAGTACTATTCAGCTATGAACCTGGGTTAGGCGTTAAGGGTTAATCAACTTAGTGAAAGTTATGGTTGTAAAAGGCTTGCACTTCTGAACTCTGCTTGGTATGAATTACTATAATTCTCTACTTGGTGTGAGGAAAACAAAGTGCACTTTAATGACACGCTCTAATCTGCTGTGACAGATGTAACGGCCACCTTCAGGGCGGGACCGCAGCAGGGACCGCGGCAGCGCTGGGGGCCAGGCCCAACGGAGAGTGCCGAGGGCCGGGTCGCAAAGCTGAGGGAGTGACCACGTCGGACCTCTACAGTGAGATGAACCTGACAGAGATCCAGAAGCTCAAGCAGCACATAATGGCCGTGAGTCTGTTTTCTGATCAGTCCTGCAGAATGGAAGTTCGGATTACAGTGTGAAAGAAAAACAACACACCAATACCGACAGTGGTGACACTGATAACAGATATTTCCGGAGTTTTTTAATTTATTTTTAGCTTCTGATGGGTTCATTTACAAGCAGCTGTCTTCTCCTAAAGAAAAAAAAAAGCTTTTGAATAATGTATTATAAAACCATGCTGACACACAGTATCCCCACTGCGTAAAGCACCCTGCCTCTCATCCTCCACCCTCCTCTCTTCCTGTCTCTCAGTCCTTCTTGTTTTCCTTCCCAACACCTTTCTCTCACACCATCACAAAATCTCAGGGTTTTTCCTCAAACATTTAACAGTTAGTTTTTTGAATTAGTTAATCAAATCATGTTTACGTCACCGCAGAGCTGTGTATGATTTGAATGTGAACATCCATGTGTGTGTTTGTGTGTGTGTGTGTGTGTGTGTGTGCGTGCGTGTGTGTGTGTGTTTGTGTTTCTGTCTTCGGCCTCTCCATGGGGCTGGTCTGCAGAAGAGCTTATTTATATCTCTGTGACACACTACACTATCGACCACTCTCTGGTGGATGGGTTTTCACTGCAGCTTCTCCTGATGTCCTGGCTACTTGTTTTTGTGTTAGTGAATCCCCTTTTTTGTGCAATAGTACTGTTTATTCACACCCAGGAGGACATGGACTGCTTACTGAAGCAGTTTTCTAATATTCTTAAGATTGTCTCGTGCTATGATGTGGTTTTAAAACTCTTTAACAGGCAATGTAAGCCTGAGAGCATCAGACTGGTTCAAGTAGTTGGGCGAGATCTGATGAGTCATGCAGGAGGTTAGGATAGTTCTAGTTAATCCATGAACTGAACACATGATATTTGGTGTAGACCCAGTCCCAGCAGCAGATCGTCCCTATGTATTTACTTTTATCTGAAACTTGGTATATTGCCTCTCAAAACAAGAGATTACTCTATGTTTGAAGATGATGATTTGTTCACCTTTTTGGCTGTTAATTGAGGGATGCCAATTTAACATGAAGTCTAAATTCAATTTGTTGTATGATATGTTTATTTGAAGAAGATATGAAACATATGAGATCATACAAAATACACAAATCTGTCCCTTAATGTTTCCCCCCTAAGGTTGAACGTGAGAAGGTAGCACTGATGACGAGTCTGGAGGAATCCCAGACTCAGCTCCAACACACCCAGGGAGCCCTGACGGAGCAGTATGAAAAGACCCTCCGTCTTAGCCAGAAGGTCACCGCCCTCCGCCGTCTGCATCGCAGGGCCCAGCTCAACCAGGAAGCCCAGAGCAGTGTGACCTCTCAGCTGAACCCTGAGAACCTCAGCAGAGATGACGAAGAGGCTGAAGGCGAAGGGGACACAGAGGACTTTAAGAGTGAGACACTGAACAAAAGTCAGCTATTTTCATACCAAACGCCGGGTCTGGAGATCCTGCAGTGCAAGTATCGTGTTGCTGTGACTGAGGTGGTGGAGCTAAAGGCAGAGCTGAAGTGCTTTAGAGAGAGACTGGCTCAGTGTGGGGAGGGAGGAGGAGAAAGGCCGAATCGAAGCAGCCAGCACCAGAAGCTGGAGCGGCAGGTCGCTTCGTTGGAGAAGAGCTGCCGGGAGGGACGCGAGAAGGTAACCCTGACAGACCGAGACAGTCTGTGTCTGAATGAGATATCGATACCAGAGATGAATGATTTCTTCTTCTGTCCTCATTTCTCAGATTTCGAGTCTGGAGTCCGAGTTGCAGGCAGCTCAGTCAGGAGCCAGTGAGAGCCGGGGGGCACTGAACGCAGCTCAGGATGAGCTGGTGATGCTGAGTGAGGAGCTTGCACAGCTCTACCATCACGTCTGTCTGTGCAACAACGAGACGCCCAACCGCGTCATGCTGGACTACTACAGGTCTGACTGCTGTTTTACTGGGATACACATAGATCAACAACACATCTCAAAATCACAGTGACTGAGGCCCTATTAGTTCACAGATGAAATCTAAATTTAGTCCAAACTATACGTATACACCAATTCCTGGTCACAACTGAGAATATTCACCGACACAATTTTGGATTTTCTGACTGTATACTGACTGTACTCACATTCTTATTTGGGAATGAAAATGAATGCAGTTGTCTGACCTTCCTTAAAATTGCCAGAGGAAACCCACACCCCGCTTCTATTGAGTCAGCTTGAAGGCTTTTGCAAAAATTGATAAAAAGCCACTAGAGCCTCTTGGAGGTGGACAGCACCTGTCTGGTAACTGCCACCCAATCACTGATGAGATATTCCTCCAAAGCCAAGGCTACTATCAACAGAATATCCTCACTTTGTCATAAAGCTGACATCTTACATGGTGACCCACGTGGACTCTGTGTGTGTGTGCATTTTATTGATTCATCCTGTAGGTGCCTTATGATTTTGATAATGGAGTTACTGAGAAATTTGTAGGAAAAATTTAAAGACCTCATCGTTCAAGACCTCTCAAAATATCTTTGCCGGCTTTCACTAGCAGGGTAAGAGCACTTAAGAGCATTTCACCACAGCGGAAACCGGGGTAGAATTGGTAGAAATAGTCTTACAACAGGAAGAGACAGTCTCAAAATCAGAATGAGTGCTTATCTGCGGCAGACACCATGAACACATTAGTTGATCCTTTTCATTCTGTTTGTTCACATAGACAAGGCAGAGGACTGAGGGGCGTCGCTGCCAGTCTCAAAGCCATGTCCTTGGACAACAGCAAGGTTCTCCTCACACCGCGCCTCGCAAGGCGGCTGGCTGCTGTTGCCGCTGCAACCTCGAATCCCGGGGAGTCGAGGAGTCCCTCGGAGTCTCCATCCAAAGAGCGCCTGTGTAGAGAGGCTGGAGGGGAGGAGAAGGTCCCATCTGAGCAGAACCCGCAAGCCTGCACACCTCCTACCCGCTCACCCAGTATCAGTGCCTCTTCATCGTCATCGTCATCATCATCGCCTGCCCTGGAGCCGTCCAGTGAGCTGCGCAAGGAGCCAATGAACATCTACAACCTCAACGCCATCATCAGAGACCAGGTAGAACACGGTGCTGGCGTTGGTGTCGCTGGAACTCCCTTTGTCCTTCCTTTACTCTCTTCTCTATAACTTTTGTTTCCACTGTTTTGCTCCAGTTTCAGAATCACCTTCAGCTACTTCAAATTCGACATTCCTTCTTTTAGATTTTTCTTTCCCCTTCCCTCTCGATTCCTTTTCCTACCTGTTTTTCCTAACTTTCCCCTCTCTTACCTCTCCCTCGACACCCCTAGAAAACTAACAACCCTTCTTTTTCAGTCCTTCCTACTCTCCTTTCATCCATCCCTGCCGACTTCTATTTGCCCACGGAATAAACCCCTCCCTTTGGCCAAATTCATCCCCAAACGGAGCCACGTTATATCCTCTTAACTCTTCTCCTCCTGTTCTAACCTCGTTTCCCATCCTCACCTCCTCTTCTCCCCCAGGTGAAGCACCTCCAGCAGGCCGTTGACCAGTCTCTGCAGCTGTCCAGACAGAGAGCTGCAGCCAGGGAACTGGCCCCTCTGATGGACAAGGACAAGGAGAGCTGCATGGAGGAGATCCTGAAGCTCAAGTCTTTGCTGAGCACAAAGAGAGAGCAGATAGCCACCCTCAGACTGGTGCTGAAGGCTAACAAGCAGGTGAGGGAACAGTTGCTAGAGGTATTAGAAGTGTAGAGCTGAATTATGGAGTGTGACAAAATGTGTGACAATACAAATTGGTAGTGTGCATTACCTGAAGAAAAACGCTGCGAGTGCCTGCAGTTTGCTGGTAGCTCTGTCCAGGTGTCTATCATGTCAATTCATCATCCATCCCTCTATCCATCCACCCATCCATCCAACCATTCACACCATTACTTATTACTAGTTTCATATTGCAAGCTATAGACAAATAATGTCGCCAATTTGCTTTATGTTTTACTTGTAGCAGACTTTGACGCATTGTTGTACATTTAATACCAAACCAGATATTTGCCCAGACATTTTAATGGGTAATTGCTTTACACAAAAAAAAAAACTGCCAGCTGGCTTTGGATTTCAAACAGTTTATAGTCCAAGTTTTTATTGGTCTACACTTTCTTAAGACACATTACCCAATAAGGTTGATTGAAGGACTCACTGGGCTGTGCCAAACCTATCCCCCCATTGCAATTACTTTATATTTCCTGTTTAATATGTTTTCTACCCTTGAGCATGTGTGGATTCAAAGTCGAGACCAGAGCTAAATTTATCCACTGAGAAAATGTCAACCACAACACTTTCAATCGTGTGGGTATAACCTACATTCATGAAAATGAGTCGTGTCATCCATATATTACTATAGTTTCAGTTGAAGAGTTGGAGTCTTGTGCCAAATCTCGTGCAACAAATAAGCAAACGCAGCTTAAAAAACAAGCCAAGTATTCAAATATTTACTGTACATATAAATGTTAAAATACGATGAACTATATCATGTTTATGTTTTTATTATCTGACCAGAGCTTTACTTTCATCCCTGACAACTGGTCATATCCAGTCTTTAAGTTATTCTTCCTTCTTCCAATTTTTGTTGTATTGTTTTCCATACTTTGACCAGTTTGTTGGCCCCATTGTTCGTTAAAATCAGGGTGATGCTGTCGCTGGGCGGTTCAACAAACTGACAGTGGTCAGTGGTCCAACGTGCTGCGACCGTGAGAATGTCAAACTTTTACGGCCACAACAAGATTGACAAGTCATTGATTTTTCTTCAATGAGGACAATAAATGGGTGGGATAGGCCCACATGGGGATTTTTAGCAGGGTGAATCACAGATATTATTTGTGAGGCTGTAAGCAAACAGTGTTAATCAATGCATGGGGGGAAATTGATTTGAAAATTGCAACTGATTTGAAAATTGCCCCTGAGCCCCCTTGCTTTTTTTTCCAAATGAAGATCTGCAAACCTTACACATTTATATGAATTCAAGAAATGTTTTTTCAACAGTGCATTCAAATATTTAAAGTAATTTCAGGGAAAAAAATGAAAGAAAAACACTAGTTGAAATGTGTGATGTGTGTTCTTCCAGACAGCAGAAGGGGCTCTTGCCAACCTTAAGGGTAAGTATGAGGCAGAGAAGTCCATGGTGACCTCCACCATGATGAAGCTGAGGAACGAGTTGAAGGCCCTGAAGGAGGATGCTGCTACTTTCTCCTCTCTGCGAGCCCTGTTCGCAACCAGGTCAGAGACCAGCTATAAGAAAAAAAGTTTACTCCCAATGCTACTCCCATTCTTAGATTCAAGACTGGTGACTACATTCACTACACTCCCAATGTGAACAGTGTTGGTTGCAGCCACAGAGCAGTTTCTATTAAGTATATTTTCAAGTAGGGTCCTCTATCACATTTGCTGTATTTTTTGGTTCCACAGACAAAAACAGGTCTAAGACTAAATATTGGATGTCTTATATAAGTGGTATTATTTGGCCAGAAATGTAACCCCTATACTATTGTTACCCTGAATCTATAAGATCTGTCTGTTCTGCATGTTTTTCACCTTCTCTGCCCCCACATGTTAAAAAGGACAATAAATTTTGCCTTAATAATGTTATAATATCAAAGCGTCTGTGGTAAGTTGGTTACATTGTCCCCCCAAACTAACAGTCCACAGACTTTCTAAACCCCTTTTGCCTGAATTAATTTCAAATTATATAAAAAAATATTATTTGTGTTTTTGGCTGTCATACAGATGCAAAATTAAGTGGAGATTGTTAATTTCAATATAGCATTTACAGTAGATATAAAATTAAGGTAGGAGGCAAATGAGCGGCATAACCTCAATTTAACACATTTTCCAGTCTCTGGTATGTAGATTGATACTGCTTTTGATTGAAATTGAATAACAACATATGTTTCTGTACAATCATTGCTGTTCCATAATCACAGTATTTAAAATACAGCTTAATACCTCAAAATAACTTTGCTGCACATTCCCAAGGGGCTAGTAGGTATTTTCCACTCCGAACACTAGATGCTTAGTGCTTCCAATACCTTCCTTGGTATGTGTAGTATTTGCACCATCTGGCACAATCGTCACTTCGGCAGCATTAAGACCGGAATGGGGTATGAGGTAAATTCGCGACATCCGTCTACAAGGGGTTAATGAGGTTGACAGTATAGAGATAAGCTTATTGACTCTCATGTCAAGAGCTAGATAAAATATTATTAGGTCTGTTTCTTGGCTGGACACAGTGATTCCCTTGATTCAATCTCTCTTTCATTTTGTTCCCTCTTCGACCTCCTGATTCCTCTCATCAGGTGTGACGAGTATGTGATCCAACTGGATGAGATGCAGAGACAGCTGGCTGCCGCCGAGGATGAGAAGAAGACTCTGAACTCCCTCCTCCGGATGGCCATCCAGCAGAAACTGGCCCTCACCCAGCGCCTGGAGGATTTAGCTTTCGATCAAGAGCAGACCCACCGCACCCGTGGGGGAAGGCTGACCCGTGGGAGGACCAGCACCCCCAAAGTAAGTCCCCCATCCTCGACTTCGGCCTCCAACCTAGCCCAAGGCTATACTTCATCCTTTGGCCCTGGCAGCCTCCTCGCTTCTGGCCTTAATAGTTCTTCGTCAATTGTTCCTGATGATTCCACTTTGTCTTTTTGTCAGTCCATGATCAGTGCAGCACTGGCTTCACCTCTTACCTCCCCTACCTCACACATACCTCCTCGCAGTCCATCATCAGCAATGATCACCTCACTGGCTGGTCTTGTAGCGTCAGAGACCCCCCCATTCCTTGAGGCCCCCTCTTCTACCTCGGCACGGACCCCACCCTCAACCCCTCTGAGGCTGGCTTCCTCCCAGTGGACCCTGGGGGTGCGAACAGTTGTGGTCGACTCCCAAAGTTTCAATGTCAACATCTCCCCTACTCTGCCCCGTGGCTTAGGCTCTACAGTCTCCAGGCACTACACCTCAGACACATACACCTCTCCCCCGTCTACCACCACCACCAGGCCCACCCCGTTAGGATCTGCCCCCTCATCTCCATATCGTTCCCCTCTTGTTGGTCTCAGGCGCTCCACATGGAGCCCCACTCCCCGAACTCGACCCCTCTCTAGCCTGACTCGCTCTTCTGCCCAATACTCTCATTCCTCGCCATCCCCTTACTCCCCTTCTTCCTCCCACAGCTACTCCCCTTCCTATTACAGCTCCTCCTCTGCTTTCATGCCCTCTAGCCCCTATCTCACCTCTAGCACCTCCACCTCCCACAGCCACACTAGCCACTACACACCCCTGTACCCCAGATACAACAGTTCTTACCGGCCCCGGCATTGACCCCCTACTCTGAATCCTTTATACTATATGCCTTTTTCAGCCTTTATTGACACCGAAAACTCCCATCATTCCTCTCTTTTCTTCACCTGAGAGGTTGGGGGCTCACAGAGAGGAGGACAGAGTGGTTTCCTGTTTGCCAGTCTCTGTTTTCCTGTGCCTAAGCCTTGGCCAATGGGTTCTGAATGTTCTGTGACTTTGCTCAGGGATTTGACATAAGGAGCACAAGCGCCTTCCTTTTATTCTGAGACTGCTGATTGGTCCACAGGAGGGCGTCAAAAGAGACTTTTTAATTGGAGTTTTTAGTGTTCAGGTTCTTCAGGTTGAGACAACACATGCATGTTGAGACACAGAGACATTCAGACATTGAATGGACATTTGGAGGACACTTTCATAGCTTCAATGAAGGCCATGACACCACACTGTCCTTGGCATTCAGTGTATACTGTATTGTACTTGGATGCATAAAGGTTTAGTATGACTCCAAATAGGTAGGTTGCACAAAGTGTTTATACTTGTTCTGACAGGTCACACTCACAGGTGGGGAGAAAGGTGAATGGTACAAATGGAGATAAGAACACACACTTACTGAAAGTCTTGACACTATGGCATTCATAGTATTATATTATGTGGCAGTTGAAGATGTGTGGAACCTAAAAAGGATAGCCTACAGCTTTTATACCCGCACATAATCGCTCCGATCAAGTTAACGCGGTTGTCGGGTTATTGTTTTGTAAAGTTAGAGATAAATCAGTTTTTCCCCAAGTCCAGTATTGGAAGGGTATGGCGGGCAGGTGTGTATCATTGTTCGGCCTCCCAACATTGTGCACCGACTCGTTCAAGGTTTCAATTTAATAATCCCACACAGACTTCGAACACCCCTGTATGATGAAAGAGCTGCGGGGGAGGAGTGATGAACCAGTCACTGGTATTCACCGGGTACTTTGCCAAAGTGAGCACTACTTTCCAACGGGAATCCGTCAGTGCATCTCAATGACTGTTCTTCATTTCCTGGTCTTTCAATGGTTGTCACATCCTCAGCTTCAATTCTAGCAGTTTTTGTCCATCTATAGCACCACCCAGTGGTTTGTTCTCATATAGCCATGTACTCAGCTATGCATGCTCACGTTTGGATGCTCTTATACCGCAGACTTCCTCCCCCTTCCATAAGAAAAAAGTACCTGATGGAGGTGCAGGCTGTATAAAGAGGAAGGATGTTGGAGAGCACTCAAACATGGCATATGACCAGTGTAGGATCAGCTGAATCCCATTGTCTAGTCATTGTACAAGGGAAGATATATGACTTGGAGTTAGCTCTGGGGTGTGTCGCAGTAGTCTACGCCTCAAGAACATTAACTAACTATCAAATTACCAAAAAAAAAAAAGTTGTTTCACATACAGTAGGGTTGCACAGTTAGAGGGAGGCCATTTTTCATTGGTCAAAATTGAAAGTATGAAATATCAGTAAGTTTAAAAATTACACCTTGCATATTTACTTTCCAACACTAATAAAACGAGTAGAATCTTAGCTAAACAGATCTTTCATACAAATTGTTATTGAGGCGATCAAAGACTATTCTGACACACCAACGTGGCTGACTTCTGTTACACCATTACACTAACAATGTAGCACCCTCTCGTGCCTCTGAGGCCATCTGCAGAGGTTTGTCAAGCAACATGGTACTGCACCAAACTCAGGAAATGTGAAACACTTCATCCGACCCAGAATGACTCACAAATCAAACCAGAGCGTCTACAAGCATTATGTCATCATGTTTGCAGGGGTTGCAGACCTCCCAGGTTAGACTGCACCTAAAATTAGAGCAAGGTTTATAAGAAATATGCTTGTTTTACATCTTACCCAGCGTCACATGAGAAGACTGATATCAGTTTCGTCTGGGTGTTCAGTTTACAGATAACTCTCGGATCTGGATTTTTTTTTATTTGAATTATATTTTTATAGCAGTTTGTTAATTCCCTTAAATTTGGTTTGTACAGCGCCAAATCACAACATTCATTATCTTAAGGCACTTTACATAGCAAGGTAGAGACTCTACAACCTTATAGAGAAACCAACACTGTCCACACAAGCAAGCACCTTGGAAACTGAAAAAATTAAGTGGAGGAAAACTCCCGGCAGAACCAGAGTCGTTGTGGGCTACCATTTGCCTTGACTGGCTGGGGAGGTCAGGCAAGAGAGGAAAGGTCGTGGAAAAGAGGGGAGGAGGAGAGAGAGAGACAAGGAAAAGTGACCATCCATCTTATTAAGCTGTCAGACTGATATACTGTTATAATTTAAATGATAATAGGGATAGTTATAGCTGTATTGATAGCAATGCTAGTTATATAATAATAATAAGCATAATAATAATAATAATAATAATAATAATAATAATAATAATAATAATAATAATGAAATTAACAGTTTGACCCTAAATACAAGCAGCCCCTCTATAAAAACCTATAACACGTTAGTACGTCTGTACCAGACTCACAGCTGATATTGTTCTTCTCATTTGATCTGAGTTGACAGCAAAGTTGCAACCACTGCAGCATACATGATACCGTATTCCCTGTGTCTGTGTGTGCCTTACAGTATATGCGTATATACAGTACCTTCACAGTGTAGCCCAGCTTAATATCAGATACCTGCTCTGGCTGTTTGTCTTTAACCTGGACACAAAACCTTTTCATGTGCTTTCATTTCACCTCCACCTCAGTTTAGAAATACACATGTCTTTTCTGTCTTTGTTTTGAGCGTGAGAGGTGGATAATGACTCTGCTTTGTCAGACAGTCTAACCTTATAACTGTCAGTAGATATTGTTGGTGAGGGTGCTGCTGTCCAAATACTTCCCCATATGTCCCCTTTTATTTTTCTCCAATGTATACTTTACTTTTTCCACCTATACAACACACCACCACTGGTCTTCTTGTTTCCTTACCTGTTAATTCTGTCGATCTCTTTTGTCTTTTGACTATTTTGCACCGTTAGGCCTATGACACATGTTTTTTAATATGCAACATGGGGCAACACTTATTTCACAGGCACCTTTATTTTGGAGATTAATGATTGCCTGCTTTGGAAAGTCTTTACCATGATGGGCTTAATTGTTTTTCTACCTTAACCCACTGAGGCTCTGTGTCTGCAATCTGATTTCAAGGTGCAATTGTTAGAAGCGGTCATTTGCACATTTGCTGTATGCTACTGTTTGAACAATGATTTCGTTATCGTACCTTTTGAAAGTATGAGCATAAAAATGTTTCAGATGCACTCAGTGTCAGAGTAAATCCTTCCGTCTACTGATTTTCCTACACAGTCAGCAGGAAAGATGCTTCCTCTGCAGCCTGACAGTCGTGTATCAATTGAATTAGATGCTGTACTTCCTAAAATAAAATGCAGGAGTCAATTCAAATCCCAAAAACTAAAAGCCAGAGGAGAGATAAACTCCTGACGTCTGTCAATTAATGTTCAGACCAGTTATATCCACTTCACTTTGCAACAAAAGCCAGATGGGATTATAGGATGACAGAAACTCAACCTGCATATGTTTCACAATAAAAAGCCCATTGAAGGTTCAGTTCGTAGTATTTAGTGACATCTCGTGGTGAAGCTGTGTATTAATTATATGATCAATCTAACCTCACCCTTTAGGACAATGGTCTTCAACAGGGGGTCCGCGAACCCTAGGGGGTCCGCGGGGGTACTGCAGGGGGGTTGCGAAAATTTTGGCTGATAAGACAATTTTTTTTTCAAAATTTTTTTCCCCACAAAATTCACCTCTTCAGAACCAGAATTGTATATATTTCATGCAAATACGACAGCACAGGCACTAGCCAATCAGATCGCGTTTATGCTCACGTCTAAAGAGTGCGAAGCTCAAAAATAAAAGATGGAGGACCAAACTCTGTAGATGGTCATATTTGAACCTAAAAGTTTTTATTTATTTTTTTGCTTCGATTTAAAAAAATTTACTGAGAAATAGACACTGTACAATGTAAAAAAAAACATAACTGTAACTGAAAAATAAGTCGGAGAGGATTTGCGAGATGTCTGATCCACCTTTCTAATGTTAGCATGCTACTACCCACAAGGGTAGTATTGAATGCACAATAACAGGGTAGCTATGTTTATACATGGCACTAGGCCCAGAATAATATAAACACTATTTTATGCAATTTATATAGTAGGGGGTCCCTGCTCCATCTCGCCATCAGTTGGTTATTTTGGCCTGACCTTGGCCTGATAAATTTTGAAGACCCCTGCTTTAGGAGAACCTACCATGAAAGGTCCTCTTCAGAGCCAGCGTTCTGTTTGTTCTTTCTACGGTACAAACACAATAGTGCAAAACAGTGGATTCGGTGTAAGAGGAAATACATATCTTGATACAAAGGGGTTATATAAAAGGACAAAAACCATAATGGTTCTTAATTTTTGTTCATTTGATCGTTTTCTATACCTGCCAATAAATCCACCTAAATCCTCCAGAGTGGACCTTAAACAAATTTCTGTCCATTGAAACACAAGAGGGCTTTACATTTGGAATAGATACAGGAAGGTTTGATTATAAAATAACATTAACTTGATTAATTAATTGAACTTTTCAAATATAGGTAATCAAAGCCTCTTCAAACCGTCACGTCCTCTTCTGTAACTGCCACACTTCATAACATATTTCTGCATCTCTGTGACCCGGGAGTGTTTCAGTCAGTGAGCAACAGTGTTTATAAAAATAACAACCCATTTGTGTGGGTTTTATATGTTCTCAAACTAACCATTCATAAATTGGGGCATTATAGCCAGATCATGTAGAATATTTGTAAGAGACCATTGTCAATCAAGGTAACTCATGTTTTTTTTTTACTTTACTTGCACAGCCCATTCTGTAATACTATATTTTGATGTGGGCAGTGGCAAAAGGCCGTCCTTTCGATTCCAGTCTCCCCCGTACTGGGTACCAAAGTGTCCTTGGACAAGATTTCTAAATAGTGTAATCCATAATGATGACTGATAACACAGCCTCAGACGGTTTGTTTGGGATCAATGTTTTATTAAAAAAAAGAAGGGGGTACATGGGTTGAGTTTGAAAAACCCAAATCTTTAGTTACTGTTATCATTGTCAGCAGGAATATCATTCAAATGAAAGAACACAAGGATCTGGTGCGGGTGCAATCTTTGTGTCAGCTGAAGTAAAAGAAGGAAGCCAGTGTGATCTCCTCTCTGTGATACCCCCACTCTGTCCAAACAGACACACACTCACACACACACTCACACATACCATGTCCCTGCTAAATAACAACAACTAGTCATCTGAATGTAAACCAGCAATAAGAAGTAAAATGTTGACTGGCTCTCAGGTCACATCCAGAGGAAAAGGTTTCATGGCTGCAGTTTGACTGGTGCACTAATTGAGAATATAAGGTGAGATGGTGAATATCCCATGTGCATTTGAAGGTCTTCTGCACAATTTAGATTCCCAACTACCAGTAGATGACAGCAGGTGTTAGTGGGCACCAGCGGATGTTAGGGACATAACTGTGCTCCATAGCGCCATCAAGTGGGTCAGTGAAATTTGTCAGTCATGGCTGTGACAAGTCCTGTGACATCAGGAGTAAAGGTGTGGACAAAAGGGATCACTGTGTGATGGTGTGATAAGAATAATGAATAATAAGGAACCAGCAGTTATGCTGACATGTAGTTTGAATGAAGGAAACCCTCAATCTGAGATGTGAATGGTTTTCAGAAATGTGTGTAACAAAAGCTGTAGCACTGACTTCAGGACTTTCTTTACTGTATGTCATCATTGCTGCTGCATTGATTCTCCCCATCATTGGCAGGAAGGAGGAATTGCTTCATTCCGTAAAATGTAGCTGATGAAGGGAGGAACAAATTGAGTAATTTGAAGACCAGGAAAGAAAAAGAGAGATGTAATACGATGTGATGAGCAGGTGGACCCATGAAGCAGGAGACACAGGTTCAGCTGCAAAGATGTCTGTAAAGTACAAAACACAGGAAAGGCCTCTCCAACAGGAAAGGGAACACAGAGTCTGAATAACAAAGTTCAAATAATCAATATAAAGAAAAACACTAGGAAACTATGAAGGGCTGGAACACACAACTGGTGTGAAACAAGACAAACCGACAAAGAGAACCAAAAAGATGATATACACAAGGGAGGCAGGGATGATTGAACGCAGGTGAAACACATGAGGAACAGATTCAAGTGATCACAAGGGCAGGAAATAGAACCAAGCCAGGAAATAAAGCTAAAGGAGGAAATTAGAACAGGAAATGAACAGAGAATGAATCCAAACCCAATGGACTCAAGGCCAATGGCTACAAAACAAATAGTCCAATGAGAATCAACCAGAATTGTGCCAAGATGAGGAAAACTTATTTGTGGTCAAGATCAAGAATTTTGTTTACAATTCGACAGAAAATAACAACAGTAGAAAACAAGCCTCTCATGGGAGAATTCACCAATTATGTTAAACAGTAATCACCTACCAATTGCACACTACACAACCTCAGGAATATGTTCACCCACCCACACCCACACACACACACACACACCCCCCTGGACCTAACCTTACCCTATACCTAATTCAAACTCTTAACCCTCAAACAATTGATCGCCAAATTTATCAAAGAAAACTTGGCAGCCCCACTCTACATCACACAGGCTTTCTTGTACTCTTGCCCACGAGGACAAGAGGGCCTGATTAGTCGCTGCATAATTGGCCAATGTGCGGTGCAGGGCGGAGCATGGCGGTGCTCCCGGAGGAATCCCCTGGAGGTGCATTGGGTGCATGAGTGCTTCACCTCTGGGGAAATAAGAGAGACTCACAAGGGAAATGCAGAGGGCCGTAACACAGACACACACACACACACACCCACAAACAGAACTACAGCCTTTAGACCCTAAGAGTGTTACCACTGGTTTATGAGGAACAGCCGCCTGGAAAACCTGCAGTCTGAAGATGTTGAGGTTTAATCGGTATGAACACTGCTCTCCATGTCACGTGTTGAATTGTTAAGAACTACAATCCCATTGTACAGATAATGGCTGCATGAATATTTTCTTGGCATGACAACCATTCAGCTGATTTCACACATCTAAACTTGAGAAAGAGACAAATTCAGCATGAACACAATTGGAGGTTTAAAGCGTGATTTCTCCTGGAGTTAATACAACGATGTCTCTGTTATTGCTACTGATGAGGGGGTCAGGTGCTGAGGCCTTCATTTTCTCCATCCGGACAAGCCTTTATTATCTGAAGTGTGTAAAACCTCTGACATATTGATGCGTGTCCCTCTAACAGTGTGAGTCTCTTGCAGATCGTCAGTAGCCTTCTGCCACAGTGCCGCTCCTCCTTCCCTCCACACAGCTGAGGGTGGGAGCCTCCTCTGCTCTGTTGACAGGTAACAGCAGCAGCACAGTCACAACCACCACCAACAGCCACCAACTCCTGGGACAAGGGGTTTGAATCTGTCTCTCAAGATCACTTCACTTAAAGGTCCAGTGTGTAAGATTTAGGTGAAAGGGATCTATTGGCAGAAATTGAGTTTAAAATAATAATGTTTTCAGTAGTCTGTGATCATCTAAATTGTATGAATTGTAGTTTTTACCTTAGAATGGGGACTTTATATTTAAATACTTTATATTTACATCTGGAGTTGGTCCTCTCTACGGAGGCCGCCATGGTTTTTACAGTAGCCCAGACTGGACAAACTAAAAACCTTTTGAATTTTTTGAATTTTTAAGGCTACCATAGGTTATCTTTCATGTTGGGGAGGGGAGGGTGAGGTGAGGGGTATTAAGCTGCATGAAGCAGTTTCACCACTAAATTTTACACACTGCACCTTCTATGCAAAGTAATATATTTCTAAATTTATTGAATTTTTTTAACCAAATTTGAACACGGTTGTGGCAGGTCTGGGTGCACCTGTCTGCTACTAAGCCTCCACTAAGTTCTCAGAACTTCGGGGTGCATTAGGGAGATAGTCTAGAATGAAGTTTATGTTCTTAAAATGAAAATAAATAAATTAAGCTAAGGGACAGGCACAGCAGGAAATGAATAGGCGGAAATCAAACTGTTCAGGGAAAACAAGGCAGAACAGGAATACAAGAAGACATGTGAAGACGGCTCGACAATTGCAGGAAGTAGAGGGGGATCAGAACTACAGAATAAAACAGGAAACACTGAACAAAACAGATAACCAGGACAAATGTTCTTTATGTTTTTAATATGAGGGGCAGAAGCAATAGATTAAAAAACCCTTACATTAGATTTGTGCCCTCTCAATCATGGTGAAAACTCTTTCTGTAAGTTTTTGTTATTTGCATTTGGTATTTTGGGTCCACCAGAGCCTGTTTTCCTGTTAGCATGGAATATAGTTATTAAAGGCACCATGAGCAGTTGGCAGCTGCAACATTAGCCAGATTTACAGTTGGATCCTCCTGGTCCTCCTTCAGATGGGTCAGATATCTATATTACACTCCCTGTAATATGAATAAAGGTATTTTATTATTTTTTCATTTTCAAATTTTAATTTAAATAAAATGCCAATTTCTGGTTCAATGGCATCTCCATAGACAAGCTATGACGGATTTGCATCGAAAAGTGCTATATAAATATAGACCAGTTGCCATTACAGTTACATTAATGATAATGTAACAGCCTGTTCTGAAATGAACCACAGCCCCATTAAAGTCCATTCAAATGACCCAATGTTTTTACAATCAATCAATACAATTTTATTTGTAGAGCCCATATTCATGAATCACAATTTGTCTCATAGGGCTTTAACAAGGTGTGACATCCTCTGGCCTTAAAGGAATAGTTCACTGAAAAATGAGGGATCCCTCTCCCAGGACAGAAGTGCAATAGATGTCACGTGTAACTGAGAAAATCCGCTTAATTAGTGTATTTACAACATTGATTTGAAGAAAATGTTTTTAAAATATTTGAAAGTGTGTCTATGTTTTAAAGTATTTATACATAAGAAAATGCCAATTGAAATGGAGGAGTTATTGTCAGTAATGGTAGAATATGTGGGCATATTGTCTATCAAGCAGTTTTGGTGTAATCATAGTCCGCGATCATTTTAGTCAGTGAGTGTTGAATACAAATACAAACACTAAACTCCTTTAGTTCAAATAGTAGCTGCAGCAGGTAGCTTTGGCAGATAAGTTCCACCAGAAGTGCCACAACCACAAGAGCTGCCGTTACCTGAGCTGGATCTTGTTGCGTTTGTTCCAGTATTTGTGATAAAAACCTTCATATCTATGGATTCTATGCAGTTTAGTTCTCTAGCCAAATGGCGATAATTGATTGATTGATTTAGTACAGGTATTAGGACTTTTCTCAGAAATGAGATTGACCCACACAGCTCAACTTGAACATCTTTCTCATACCTTCTTAAAAATAACACCGAAATAAATCTGGTTTATATTGAAAAGTCCATCACATAGTAACATCTGAGTGTTTGGAGTCACAGGAAGCTGTTTATCACAGAGGCTTTATTTATAAGACCATGCAATCTTTGTTAGAGCTGCTGACCATAACAACACATCGAAGGCTCACTTGACCATGAATACAACCGTGTTTTTGTCACTACAAGTACTTTTGCATTTACTATCAAGTAATGCAGTAACCTCAGAAGAACATGATATTTCTATTTGCACATGTTCAACCTAGATGAATGTGGCTCAACCCTGACCTCTACATCCTGTTCCCAGCAGCAGTTTGTTGATGTTCTTGGATCACTGACTTAGTCCACTCTGCAGACGCCCGCCGCCAGTGCCTCCTGTCCTGGTTTTCCTCCGTCCTCCCGTGACCCACCCACCACACTTTGTCCAGGGGGACCTCGGACTGACCCACAATGCCTCTGCAGCGAGTGCACGGCTCACACTTGTCAGCAATACTGTGAATGTTGCTACTTCAAGCCGAGCCACATACAGACCAGAGCCACATGTACCTATTTATCTGTGCATTTACTCTTTTTGTGTGGCTCATTGTGTTATTGTGTGTCCTGACATGTGTATTACAAACATATGACACCATACAGGTGTGTGCAGCTATACAAGTTTTAGCTTTGGGTGCTTTCCAACCTCCATATAAACCATTACACTGTATTTATTTGTGTGTCACACTGATTCTGACTCTTCACCTCTAAAAGAAGATAAGCACAAAGTGAATTGATGTAAAGCTGTGTGTGCATGTGTGAGTGTGTGTGTTTTTTCATGCATCATGTCAAACGCTGCTGACACTGCAGTAATTATCAACATGTCCCCTTTGTTCAGCTGCCGGAGGTTGGATGTGACTTGGTGCAGTCACGGAGTCAGACCCGGAACCCTGGATATACCTGTCGATATGAGGTGGAGTCTGGGGAGAAAAATCATGGGTCGGGTTTGAACATGACTCGACGTCAGCTCTTTAGAAATCTCAAACTCCAGCCAGTGTTATTTTCTTTCAATCTCTGCTCTTACTCTGACAAAGTTTTGCACAGGGCTGATGGACACACACTGCACAGCACTGGACTGCAGGACGAGGGGGTCACATCAAGTTCACCTTCATAATCCCACGTTCCACTTTGCCTGCGAGGGTCCAGGTGAAGGCTTGAACACTACCTGAAGTCACAAAAAAGAATGTCCAGGATTTTATGATACTGAGATTAACCATGAGCAATATTGTAATATATCTTTGCTTCCTGCCTTTCCAATGAGAAATAAACCACACATACTCACATTTGCTTTTGTTGTTCTCCACCAGCTGTGTCCATAGAGATGCACATATGGCGAATGTGTGATTTCAGCCACAGACTTGAATTCAAAGCCTTGGTTTTGGATTAACTCTGATTCCTTTCAGCAAAGGTGACTAGGTCTGAGTGGAGGTGAGGTGGGAGCAGGCAGCAGAACGGTGACTAGATAAATCAAATCAACTCAACCAAGATGTGTACATTTGTCCTGGATGTCTTTGGTTTGGAGAATTTCATAGAAAATTATTTGGACAGATTTTTTTGTAGATGTGTCTAAAAAACCACAGAGTAATATGTATTATAATGTTTCCTCTGTCCCACTCTCAGCTGTTTCAGTAGCTCTCACTACTAGTGGGTTTATCATTATTACCACTAGAGGTCGCAAATGCATAAGGATGAATTACTCATTGCACCATATGGAAGGCAGTATCCAATCCTCTAAATTTCCGATAACCAGTGGTGGAGAAATTAATATCAGACTGTTCACTTGAGTGAAAGTGCAAATAAAATGAGAAAAACGTACTCAAGTAAAGGTCAAATTAAATTAAAATCAACTTTTCAACTAAACTAAAACCAAGTACTTGTTTAAAATATACTGATACAATTAAAATATTAAAGTAAAAATAGTAATAAATAACTATTTATTTTAAAGAATATAAAAAGCAATGTGATCATGTAACACAATGCATTGTGAAAATGTAGTGGTGGATAAACTACAGGTATTTAGATATATGTAGTGGTGTAAAGGTGAAAAGTAAATATGAGAAATATACTGATTACTGAAACACATTAGCAAAGTAGATGTACTTCCACCACTAGCTATAATGGTTTGAAATCTGAGAATAACATCAATTTGGGTTAATCTTTGACTTTAGGGTCAGAAATCTGACTCTCCACTCTCCCCTGACACTAATGTATGCATTCATCACCAAAGCAAAACAAATAAAGAGTTATACGATGATTCCCTGCCCTCTGCAGCTGACCCCTCCCAACAGTAGTGCTGGCTGAATTTCACACAGACGTGATGCTCAGAATGACCTGTGTGCCAGCTGCAGTGAACCAGTCCAGTAATGCATGTGTGTGTGTGCCTATGTGTGTGTGTGTGTGTGCGTGTGCTTGTGCTGCTTCACCATCCCTGTCTTTACTGTGTTATCTGAGGCTCTGTGGACACTGCCAGCCCTTTTCTGCCTGAGAAGCAGCGAGGTCATTACTCCTCACTCGAGCTTTGAAGAAAGTCTGGAATGAATGAAGATGAAAATGAAATCATTGAATATACTGCTCTTTGAAATATTAGCAAAATACATCCAGCATGAGCTGCAGATGTACGAGGGGCTATACAAACACGACTCATTCTAGGCCTCTCACATACACAACATTGATTCTACTCAGCTCAGACCACTGATGCGTCACATTAACTTTAGATAAAGTTTGGAATGAGGACTGTGGATTCTTCCCCTGTCTCGTTCACCGGAGGTAAAGATAAGAGGGAATCTTTAACGGGCAGAATGAACAGGAGGAGCAGTCACAGCACGCAGAAACCACTTCAGTGTTTCCATGTATTTGAACTCTTAAAAGCATTCAGCTACATCTCAAATGTCCTCACTATTTTAGAATATGAGGAACCAGCAGCAGGGAGACAAAGAAACTGCACGGCTCAGCCCTCCTCTGGTATGGATTCCTCTCTGAGGTGCAGGAGTGTGTTTGTGTGTGTGTTTTTGTGTGTGTGTTTGTGTGTGTGTTTGTTTGCGCCAATTAAAGTAAAGTAAAGAATGAGTGTAATAACAGCTGCAGCTTCTTGTTTATATGTAAACATTGTCTTAAAAAAGAACAAGAAGCTGAAGACTGCTCAGTCTTCAGCTTCTTGTTCTTTTAGCATCTGGAGAGGTCTGTTTCTATGGTAACTGAGCATGTGCCCCTGCAAATACAGTTGAATGAATCACTGAGGTCATGAATGAAATTGATCTCCTGATATTTATCCTAATGGTTTTTGGTGACCTCTCAACCTTCTGTGCAGACAGAACCTTCAGAATATCAAATTTGTACATTTGTCTTAGATATGCTGTTTGGTGTCTGTCTGCATGCCCACTACATGTTGATCATGTTTTCAATATATCCCCAGAGATATAATTATTCATTAGGAATTTACAGTATATAATTTGCAGTTTGGAAATAAAATTGTTGATGGTTTATATGTATGGCTGTGGGAGACAGTTTTAAAATGTGCTGTGGTGACTTGAGTGTCAGAAAATGTGGGTTGAAGCAGCAGAACATAGTCAGACATTTGTGTCTAGGCTCTGACTTCATCACCTCACCAGATATGATTTCACGGATATAATGGGGAATGGTGAGCAAATGTCTTTGATCCCCCTGAGCCCACAGGTGGATGCTGGGTTGGTGGAGGAGCTGAATCGACAGACAGCGATACTGACGCAGGGCACACAGGGGGCATTGAAACGCAAAGAGAGAGATGGTCAATCTTTGCAGCTTAAATAGACCACTACACTTCATTTAATGTGGGTCCAAGTGCACATTTGAAATTCCCTTAAGGTGTTTCTGATCTGTTGCATTCTAAAAGTCAAAATCATGTTTTGTCAGGTCAGAGTGAATTTAACTTTTGACCTTTGATTACCAAATTCGAATCAGTTTATCTGTCAGTCAAAGTGAATGTTTGTAACAAATTTCAGGAAATTCCCACAAGACGTTCAGTAGAAATGTTGTTCACAAGAAGGTAAAAAAAAACATATACAGTCAGATAGGCTTTGTCTACTGGAATTAACGCTGATGATGTAACTGTAATGTAATCAACATCAAAGCCTCCAAATTGCAGGTGTGAATTTGGAAATAATAAGGAGGCATGTTGCAATATAGCAAACATGGCTCCAGAATTTTGGGATGTTGCATACTAAAGAAAATGTTTTAACAATCCTAGCATGTAACCAGCCTCCCAACTAAAAAACACCATTAACCAGTGGGGAATAAAAATATAGGTAGCGCGGCTTCCTGGTGGTGACATACAAATGTTGCGTGTTTTCATATTGAGAACCAGTTCTCAACATTTCAATGACAAAGACAAGCTGCCTCTGCACACTGACAGCTGTTCATAACATGTAACTGGATTAAAAAAACAAACATCAAAGCATTTGCTTAATAACCCACGTCATAATAATCACTCACACACTCCCCAGTTGATGTGAAAAAGAGGTGGCCCTGTGCTCTGTGCACGTAGAAGGAATAGTTTGGCTTGGTGTTAAGCTGTGTGCATGTCGGAGCTGGCTGTGTTATCGGTGGGGAGACGCCTGCAGATAGTGATTGATTGCTTCACTCGGCCCGCTCCAGACAATCTCCATTAGAGTTCTACGTGAGGAGATTGCACTCAGCCCCTTTAGGAGACAGCACCCAGCGTCACCCTGTCGGCGCCCCACCATCCTCTGTCACGGCCGTCTGTGAATATTCGTCAGGTGAGAGGCGGCGAGGGCGGTGATGACCTGCTGCTGCTGCTGCTTTCAAAGCTGCTGATGTCTTCTATTCATCCTCCAGCTCTCTGCTCCCCTCCGGTTCTCTCATAGCTCAGAGAGCAACTTCATTTCTCTTAAAACTGAGGGTTTGTTCTGTTTCCCTGGGGATGTTCCCCCTCCCTCCTCTCCTCTGCAGACCGATTTCAGTGGCTGATTCTTTACAGCCACTCCACAGCATTTAATAGAAAAAAAAAATGGAACTTCTGCTCTGAGTAAAAATTTCCTGACGGGAAGTTTTAGGAGTCAGGGAACTCACTCTTGTAAATGATTTCAATTTAAACAACGTCCTTTGAGTGGTATTCTAATTATTGAGCACATCTATCAGTCTAACCTCTTTAAGGTAATGGCTGGCTCTCTGGTGAGGTGCCTGATGTCAGATGGTAATGATGATGATGACTGATATCATTAATACTTTTAGATAGATTTGAGCAGCCAGGCAAAGTGGCAAAAATGGATATAAATACGAACGCTCTGTTGGTGTCATTTCTCATACGACACAATAGGGCTTTATGAAAGGAGATGGTGCAGCCAGCTAATAGGACAAATCCCATTTTGGACTTTGTGTACTGTCAAAGCTCTGCAGTGTCAACGAGAGCTGGTATCACTGTGCAGATAGCGTTAGGAGATGAAGCTGAATTTGGAGACAAGTCTGTGACGGGGACTGTTATTGAACTATAATTTACATAGTTTTTAAATGTAAATGGTACTTGGATGATATTTATATGCACTTTCTAGTCTTATAATCACTCAAAGCACTTTACAGTACTAGTCACATTCATCCATTCACACACACTTTCAAACAGTGCTCCTATACGCAACGCTTTTACTATCACACACTATTCATAGACTGTTGGCAAAGCTGTCAGGACACTTTGGAATGCGGACTGGAGGAGGATAGAAACCTCTGACCGTCTGGGTAGTGGGCAGCCCTCTCTACCTCCTTAGCCACAGCCTATCCACTCTACCGTTTCCAGACCCTGTTCCTCCGCCAAGGATGTTCATCAGTGTTTGTTTTTCTGTCTGATATTTAGCAAGATTTGACAAAATATACTGGATGAATTCACTTTGTCTAAGCATGGAAGAACCCATTGAATATTAAAAGTTAATATAGGCTTTTTATTTTCAATTTATTTAACATGGCAAGATTTGAACAATTTATCTAATTTCTCAGAGAATAATTCATGGATCTTGATGAAAAAAGGGCATGTTTATTTATGAGGGTGTGTGATTCGGTGCAGATTCAAATGAAAACTGGACAGAGAGAATTTAAATGTGGTGTAATGAGGGGGCTGGTTTTGGCGGAGGTATGAACTCCATTGAGTGTCATCATAGTTTTCTATTAAATGCTGTAATTACAGAGCCGCTACACAACCAGCGGGTAAACACACAACAACACGACCTGACAATTTGTTACTGTTATTTATTATTTTGATTGTTACGTACGTTAAACATTGTGCTAAAAGACAGGAAGCCCAATAAGCAGCAGAATAGAATCACGGAGCCCCTCAGAGTATATGTCCACTGGTTTTACTAACAGAATAACAAACATGAAGTTCAAAACAACATCATCACTTTACAGCTGCAATATGAGCCAATACACACCAAAGCATCAAGAACCGAGCAGCATCAGCCTCGTGAATGTGGAATTTGTTTAAGTGTTTCATGTTTGCAGGTATGATATTTTGCTTTGATTTGCCTCATATTTAATTCAAGACATGCTGAGAAAACGCTCAGAGGCCTGAAATATGACCACTAGGTGTCAGTGTGGACCCATGATTCAATGTAAGACCAATCTACCTCCAGAGAACATAAAGACTAACGAGCAGTTTCTCTTCCAAGACTGGAATATCATTCACTGCAGCATGTAAAAGAGAATATCAATCACACGCTGCCATATATGCGAGACATTTACAAAGTGTTTCTATGTAAATGTCTCCCTGTAAGTGAGTTCACATGATGAATAAGAAAGCAGCAAGGACAGAGTCCCAATGAAGGGACCAATCGATATACAGTTTTTTGTCTTGGTCCTGAATCTGTATTTTTCTTGAATAAAAATGTTGTTGTGTGAGTAAATGAGGATGTGATGGTGTTTGATCTCTTAAGAAAGTTCCAGTGTAAGACATTTTGCTGACTTTCTTCCAATCGCTGGTGTTTGTGTTTGTGTGTGTGTGTGTGTGTGTGTGTGTAAGGCTGAGAGTGCTGCAGCCACCAGGGACACCACTGTATTGAACATCATGTCGGGCTTCAGTCCTGATCTTTTTCATGATTTGAATATTATAATGAAGACAATCAATATGAAAACAAAAAGGTTCAACCAGAAATTCTGACGTAATTTTCCTGTTTACAATTATTTTCTCTATCGAGTCAGCTGTGTCTGACCTGGAGGTTTGTTTCCAGCCTGTCATCATCTGACTGTTTGTGTTTCTTGACCCATTCAACCTCATTTTACATACATACTTGTGTTCTGCATCTCAGCAGTTACTATGTGGTTTCATACGGTTTTCAGATGTTATTAACTAATAGTTAATTAAGACCTGTGTGTAAACTGGAGGCTGTGGGTGAATTGTGTGTATTTTAAATTTGACCTGAGAAGAGGATCGATGCAGAACAAAGAACCAGGGGAATTCTTTGTTTCAGTCGACCAGTAAAAGATCTGTGTTGCCACGATGACGACTTACCTTTGGACAAACTGTTGCTTTTATTCTGAAGCCTTGGCTTTCTCTTCAGTGTGAAAGGTTCAATTGAAGAAACACAGCGTCAGGAGCAGCTCCACCCTTTAAAATCTCACCTTTCAGTAGGAAAAGTCACAGCACATCAATGTGAGGCCAACCTCCTCCAATCCCCTGAATTTATTATGTAAAAGTCAGCTAAAATTCATGCATTAAATTTCAAACCGCGGCCCCTCTAAAACTTTTAATAACCTATCCGATAAGAGGAATGGTGTCGTGGGACCTTCATTAGAGCGAGTTTAAGGGATGGCTCCACCAGGGACAGTCAGACAACCAGGGGGCTGATAAACTGGGTGCTCCGCTCTCATTTCATTTAGAGTCAGGTCAGCCTGCTGTCCCCTTAGCCTCAAGTGTCCCAGCAGCACGAATACACACACAAACAAACACACACAAACACGCTAAATGAAACTCGTGAAAAAAAGTGGTGAACACTTAGTGATGAATGACTCCTGGACACAGCAATTTCCAAAAACTAATTTCTTCCTGTGTGGTCACTTATAAGTTATGGGTGTAATAACGTGTTGTGGAAGTCCGGAAATGTGATGGTTGGCATCTTTAAGCTGCAAACAACAACAAAATCAAAGCAGCAGATACATCCTCAGGGTTTGTTTCATTTTCACATAAAGATCTGAATATATAAATAATTACACTCTTATTAATTTTATAGGACGTGTCTTGAAAAGCAAATAACGATAATAACTCCCATTGTGAGGGAAAATGCAGTTGTATTTTCTGGAGACTGTGTATTTAGTGTTTGCACTTATTCCATTCGAGGAAATAAATCAATGTGCAGTTTAAAAATCCTTTCCATGGTAAATGTTCAATATTTAGGCTGGATATTTTTTAGTCTTAGCAACCACTACAATTCATATTCACCGATTTACACAGACATTTATACAGCGCTTCTATACGCTGCACTTTCACACATCATTCACTCTCTGATAGAACAGCCGCCAGGGACACTTTCGTTCTCAGCCTCTTGCCTGCTTACATTACACTTTAGTCATAGTCCTCCACAAACAGTTCTAAGATATACTGTCACTTTTTTTATTATTTGCGAGACATTGTGTGCAGAATATATTATAAACTATATAGTGCAGAGTGAAGTGAGAAAACTTTGTGTTTATCCTACCTGGTTTATCTGAAGGGAAGACTTTATAGTGAAGGTTTTTCATAAACTGAAACTGGATTTGCTATATTGCTTTTCATACGTGTGGTTTTTAGTTTGAATGATTTACTGAACTCATCTTATCCGTCCAGAAATTCCATGTCGGCTATTTGAGAGGTCTGTTGTATAGTGGACACAATATTCTGGCCCTATCCCAAATCTAAATCACTACACCTTAGTACCGCACGTGCCCAACAATAACTTATTGTTCTTTCTACTTGTATATATTGTTGTTTTATGTCCGACGCACCAACCACGCCAAGTTAATTTCCTGTATGTGAAAATATAATTTTAAGAATCCTCATCCCTGCTCGCTCTCTTCCTCTCTCTCTTTCTCTCACACTGGGACACACACACACACATGCAGACACACACACTCACACACACAAACTGTGATCGGACACACGTGTAACTCAGACTGGGTTAAAACGGGAATTTGTATGCAGAGCCGGACGAGGAGGCTGTGCGCTCGGTTTGGCTCGACTCGGTTGGCAGTACGCAGCGTGAATGATAGAGACACAGAGAGGGGCAGTAAATTACTGACACAAAATATATTCTTCACTGTAACCAAATTATTAAAACAGCATTTTTATTGGAACGATTCCATCAAAAGCTTTTTGATCCATATAAATGGATGATCACTATCTCAGGGATTCACACTGTATAGGTTATGCTTTAACGTTAAAGACAACTTCCCAGAAAGAAAGTGATTCTTCGAATGTTGCTGTCAGATGGACAAACAGCTCCCGAGACCCCGGGGTAATGTCAGTGTCAGTCTGATATGGTGAAAGAAATCTAAATGATATGGAGGTTTGACCCAGTTACCCTCCACCGCCGTACGTTATCCGAGGACATAGAAGAAGACAACTCTGTCCACAGACTGATTGTTGCATGATGCCCCGACCCCACTGACTGCCACAGCTTGTATATTGACTTGTATGTAAAGATTACATTTTTTTTTTATAATCAATGACTGAATGGCCAGTCCAAATCACACCAAACTCACAACATTGTTCCAGTTTTGTCATACAACACAAGGATAAGTCTCTTTATTGTGGCGGCTGTGGCTGAGGGGTAGAGTGGTCGTCCTCCAACCTGAAAGTCGGCGGTTCGATCCCCAGTCTGAACCATCTGCATGCCGAAGTGTCCTTGGGCAAGATGCTGAACCCTGAATGGCCCCCCCATAGAACAACAAAGTGCTGCAATTAGATGCACTGTATGAATGTGTGTGTGAATGGGTGAATGTGAAACTGTAATGTAAAGCGCTTTGAGTGGTCATCAAGACTAGAAAAGCGCTAAACAAATCCATTTACCATTTATTTTTTCAGTGGCAGCATATTAAGTTCTCTTCCTCGGCTTCCTTTTTGATCAAGTGTTTGCTCTGCAGCAGTGGGTCAGTAGCTGCAGAGGTGTGTCCTGCTGCATATGAATGTATATTAGATCCTGTGACAACGTTCTAAAACATATTATATATTAGTAATTGTGTTCATTTTCCTCTCGAACACAAATATGTGAATGTTTGCGATTAATAAAAATGTCGATCCCAAAGCCGAGCTCCCAAGTGTCCCTGCACATCACCCTGAAGTACTGTACCACTGGTTAAGACCCATCACTCACTGGAGTTTTTAAACACCTGCTGTTCCAGAGTTTAAAAAAACGACCTTGAGCCCTTGTGACCACCAGGAAATGCAGTATCTGCCTCCATGTAGAGTGAGGCTCGGCAGGGATGGTACCTACTGGATTTGTCTACACACACATTAGCTTCAATTGAACACTTCTATTCAGTGAATATTGTTTGTTAAATCGCACATATGCTTGTAACTCAGGCAGTCTGTTAACAATCTGTAGTCAAGTGTTGATAACCCTGATATCAAAGTGATTTGATTTTCTCAGCTCCAGACAGAAGTGACATGTGCCCCTTTAACTCTGAAAGATGGCAACGCTCTTGGGACTTCTTGCTAGTACAAAGACACACACTGGTGTGATACTCTGCTTTGTGTGTGTGTGTGTGTGTGTTTCACATTAAACTGATAATCGTAAAGAAAGAAATGGTGAAACAGAGTGACAGAAGAGTGTTTGACTTTGCTTTTATTCAGGTAGCAGCATCAGTCAGCACTGTCCTACTTACACACCGCAGCTCCTCCCAGCTCCACACTCAAACACACACACACACACACACACACACACACACACTAGCAAATTGAACAGACATGTACAATCAGAAAAACAGCGCATTCACCTACTCACACACACGCACACACACACACACACACACCTGCATGACTGCACCGAGCCCTTCTGCAGCTCTCCTGTACAGAGTGAGAGAGTGCTGTCGAGAGAGAGACAGACGGGGAGTAAGAGACAGCGAGAGTGTGTGTGTGTGTGTGGGGGGGGGGCTCTAGTTAAACCCCATAGCAGAAACCAGTGGCGACGTGTGATGTGTGGTGAGCAGACTCAAAGGTCAGGCCTAATTAAAAATAATGATGAGTGTGGCTTGTTTGTCCCTCTACAAATTATCTCAGCTACTGTTCTCATGAAACTCATCACAGCTCAACAAACTTTTATCGACATGATCAGCCCCAACACATGCACACACACGTGCACACACACACACTTTAGGTACTGTATCTGATACAGAAATCTGTGGAAATCCATTTCCTTTCTCAGAATGTTCAAGTGGGCGGCCCTCTCTCTGGGTGCTCCATCTTCCTCCCACAGTCCTCTGATGCAGATTGGGGTAAGGTTGATTGGAGATTCCAAATTAACTGTAGGTGTGAATGCGAGCTTGAATGGTTGCTGTGCGATACACCGGTGAAGGGTTCAGGATGGATAATGTATTTTTCGGATTGCATTATATTTGTAATGATTATATTATATTTTTTAAAGATTAGAGTGGGAAGCGGATTCGATTGCTTTTGGAGAAAACGTATTAATATATAAAACTCCGCTTCCTTCTACTCGCCTCAGTGTCACCGCTGATGTGCGGAAGTTAAATCTACCGAGCAGCCGGGGCAATAAGCGCTCAGTGTAACCTCTAAATGTTCTGTGTGGGAGAGGCAGTGGGGCTGGACCCTGGCTTCTACTGGGAACACCAGGACAGATTCTAATCCTATTTGGATTTTTACTGGATCATTTAAAACCCTGCATCGTTTTTTCGTTCTATAATAAACTTGACAGAGGTTCTTATCTCAACCAAGGACGTTTTAATTTCATTTCATGTGAATGTTAGTGAGCAGGAATACCCAAAAACTACTGGACAGTGTAGTGGAAAGGTATGTTTTTTTTTTTTTTTACATTCAAGACTTTGATGTCGTAGAGAATTATGTGTGACAAACGTTCAGACATTCAGTTTGTGAATTTTCTTATGGATCCAATAAAAAAACCTGGATCTAGTGGATTTAAAGAAGAGGGCTATAAGGTGTAGCTGAGGAACGTAATTTGGAATTAGCTTTAAGGATTGTTTTAATTGATTGGGATTGATGGATTGTTGGGCTGTGGTTAAAAATCATGTGCTCTACTAAGTGCAATTTAATTTTTTCATACTGTCACATTGAAAATAAGATTGTAAAAACCTGTGACATTCCCCCAGTGTTACTTATTCTTGATCCACTGTAATTTTATTCTCTGTGACGTCGTCAAACTAGAGGCCAGAGTGAGAAAGAAATAGACAGAGTGAGAAAGAGAGACAGTGATAGTGGATCTCCTGTTCAGTTTCTTCTCCTCATGACCCCCCCCCCCCCCCCGCATCATTTCCTCCAGACAGTGAGTAGAGACCCTACCCCTCCCTGCTCAACCCAGGAGGACGGTGAACACACTGATAAACGATTCAGATTCTTGGAAAGAAAAAGTAAACTGTGCGCTCAGTGACTGGTGCTCCACTGCTTAGTGCTCAGTGTGGCGGGGGGGTAGCTTCACGAACCGACAGCGTTCCGTGTGCAGATCGCCCTGGCATCAATTTAAAATACAGTGGGGAAAAAAAGCCCTCTGCACCAACTGCTGTCAGATTCTGTTAATTGTAACAAAACACTGGAAACACTCGCGAGCAGCACAGTCAGGCTGACGTGGAGACACCCTGAATATCAACCGCGTGGACGATCTCCTGCCATCCTTGCACTTAACTCCCCTTGTTATACAAGGAGGAGGATTTATTCTGATCGGTATCAGCTATGGAACAAATTAGACGGCAGCAGATGGTCGGCGGACTGGCGGACTGGCTGCTCGACTCGATATCGGAGCACGTGTCATTCGTCAGGAGGAGATTTTCCAAATCTGTGTGGACGTGTTTACTGCTTTGTCTTATCTCGGCCGCTCGCCGGCGATTTGCATTTGAGTCGGGGTGCGCCGTCACTCAGGCCGCAGCAGCTTTTTGTTACTTCATGGCACTTGGAAGGCATTCCTCTTTGCAGCGTGCAAACAGAATGTTAAGCTTCCGACGCTTCACATCTTCAGCTCTCCGTTAAGCTTTTTGCCAAGCACCACCCTGAAGGGACACACACACACAGTAACACCTTTCATCTACCTGCATGTATACACACACACACACACACACACACTCACACACTCTCTCACACACACACACACACACACACACACACACACACACACACACGTACATAATGTTACACATAGCTCACAACTTTGTCACTGCTCTTACAAATATGGCAAGGCATTAAATGTCTTCTGTCCTTTGCCTGTCATCCGACACAGTTCCCCATCTGGAGCCCAGGGCCCCTACAGCCGGGGCCCACGTTCAGCTGCTCCGACCCTTGCAGTCCCACACTGAGGGTCAGTTTCTTGTAGTCCCTCAAGCCATCATAACCCCCCGCCCCCCTCCCAACACCCCATTCCCGCCACGACACCCCCAGGCTCTGGAGTGTGTTCAGCAGTCCACCGGGGGTGCGAGGGTCAGCAGCGGTGGCTAGCTGTTGTTCTCGGCCGTCATGTACTTAAGGGCGGCGAAGCCGTAGCGCCGCGACATGTTCTGCTGGAACTCCTCCTTCAGGGTCTTGAGACAGACCCGGTACTGCTTGTTGGAGCGGAACTTGGTGATGTCGAAGCTGGGAGCATGAGGCATGTGGATCATGTAAGCATTGGGCAGAACCACAAACTCGTACTCCTGCAGCGAGAGAAGAGCAAGAAGAACTGTTGAGTAACAGACATTTACAGCCCCTTGAATACAGAGAGCACACACATGGCATCAGTCCTATATGAACTGGTGAGTATTTCATTGGAAAGAGAGCAAAGGACAACGCTAGAGGCTTTTCTCCATTTGAAATATGTTTTCACTCTTCTCCTGACCGCCTTCGGCCCCTGTGATAACCAGTGATAGACGGGTGGTTCAGCCCTTCACCTGAAGTATTTTTCCCCTTTTCCCAAACAGTTTCCAAAGAAGGCCTCCCAGATGGGTCTGTGTAACAAACCATCTGGTGCGTCAGGTTATATTTTCAAAACTGCACATTTATTGTCTTACAAACTTAAATCAAGTCAACCTTGGGCGGTTAAGTACACATAATAGTTGTGCATTACCTGGTGTTGTCTTACCACTTCCTAGATGATCATTATTTATTGTGACTCATGGGAGCTACTGTTGGCAAACTTTAGATGTTGCTGTATAAAGCCCTTTTTCTGATATGTCAGAGAGAATCATCACTACTGCACCATCATCATGCAAGAAGGGATGTTCTGAAAATTGCTTTTCTACAAGCTACATGCAACCAGTCAGTATGCATCCACATTCACCAGTAGTAATACGATCATATTGTAGGTTAGATTATGTAATGCAGTACTTCTCACTCAGTTTTAATCTCAATGCTGCAAATATCTTAAATCACGATTCTGTCACTGGGTCAGAGTTTGAGGCTACAATCACTGATCTATAAACATCCGTCTCATAGTTTGATCTACATCTTCAACGGCTGCTGCCAGCAGCACTTTGTCTTCAGCTAAATAAATATATTTAAACATTTAATCTAACAAACAGTAGGCGTTCAGCACTTCAACATCCATTAAAAGAATTAAAGTCTGCTAAATAATGCGGTCTAGTAGACTATGCTGAATTAAATGTAACAGTGTTGACTTAACAATTTTCTAACACACACACTCTTCCACTGGTGCTGCTGTTATTTTCAATATGTGGGCTTTGACAAAAAAGTGAATTGTCTCAGGTTTAAAACCCTTCACCAAAACAGCACTGATAAACCCTTTTGTTTTCCTCCAGGAAGAAACAGAATAAGTAACAGCAGCATCTGCCTGTCCTGAGGGGGATGCAGGCAGTGGATGTGGGGCAGCTGAGGCTGACGGGGAGCACAGTGTGAGCGATGTTTACAGATGTTCCTCAATCGTGCAAAGTGAGGGAGGGAGCCGAAAGAGGCCACGAGGAGGGAGGAGACTGCTTCAACTGCGTCCTTAAATCAAGCCCTCCCAACAACCCTGAGTACACTGAGCCGAGCAGCCAGACCCATGTATATAGGACTCCTTTGTATTTGAACTGCAGTACATTTAACATATATATTTACAGCTGCAGCAGGTGCATCAAACTCACTATTACACGCCTCTCTGCATGACACACTCATTTCTTTCCATGAGGTAACTTGTTGTAGATCTGCTGTTCAGATGACAGCAATCCAAAGTCAGAGAATGGTTTTAAGAGCCAGTTCTGTAAGGGATAGGCAGAGACGCTCAGGATGTAGTAGCCAACATTCACTCCTCTGGTGATTCTGGTGTGAGCTGCCACTGCTGCCCAGCTCTCCTACAATGAGGACTTCCACAAAGCACGAGCATCATGCTAACTCCCAGGCTGTCCCCACAACCTGTTCCAGAAGAGTCCCATTCCAGCTACAACACCATGAAGGATGATGGAGCGCCAGCCTTTACAGTTGAAATAGTCACAGTGGTAGTTCTGATGTGCCAATAAGGGGTTCTGTGATCCATCAATGGCACCAATACACTGTTGGAGCCCCCACTTGGTCCCAGTATAGGCAGCCACGTCTTCAAACGTCTCCTGGACTGGGATACAAATGTATTCAAATGTACCACCAACGTCCACACAGCCACAGTGAACTCATTGGAGCAGCACGTCTCTGATACCCACCATTGTTTGTGTGTGTGTGCAGTATTGAAGATGATATCCTGATAGATTTATGTGTCATCACTACTGTAACCATGGCACATGGGCAGAATACTGTCTGCCTGGTACCAGTGAGTCGAGTTGAGTCAGTGTATGTGGTGGAATAAACACCATAACTGACATTTCTGAGCCAGTTTGTGGACTTTTCTGTGACTGCTCTTAGGCTGCTTTAGGATAAAGATGGATTACTTACATTGTTTGCTTACTATGTGGCAGAAGAAAAAACAAAACCTACATATACAGTTGACATATCTCATAGTACCTTAGCTTATAATGACTTACAATTAGCAAAGAACAGTTGCCCACACATTCACCAGACACTTGGCATCGATGCCATTCATTTTGAGTTAAGTGGCTGAATGTTTCCTGTGCAGCATTTGAGTAATATAGGACACAGTCATGATGGAAGAAGAGAACTTTAGTCTACTTGATTAAAATTAAGTACCTCCCATGAATTACAAAGAGTAAAAGTATGAACTAATTCATACAATTTATCACCTAATAACCGCTTCAGTAGCAGTTTTACATTTTTATTATGTTAAAGATGGGAAAAGAAGAGTTAAAAAAAGATCAACCTGAACACAAGGAGATCCAGTGATCATTTCTGCCTTCGCTGCATAGTTTTACTGATCCACACGCCAGTAACTGTAGTGCACATTACATCTGTGTGTTCTCCTGCTCAGGAAGGGTGCAAGGGTTCGGTTATGATGTAACTTTGTTGAACGAGTACCAGTGATCGTGCCCACAGTCAAACACAGCTTAGTTCGAGGGCAGTGGAGGAGTTACACAACACGCAGCTGGTGCAAAGGCCTGTTGGCTCTCTTCGCTGCTCATCCCACTCATCTCAGTAGTAACGAGTGGAGAATGGCTGCTGATGGAAAAGACTAATGAGAGCAGAGTTTTTTGGGGCTCGAACACCAAAACAATGAGCTGAAAGAACCTGAGGAGCTCAGTGGACCGGACAGGAAGGGCAGAGTTGATGAAACCTCCCCACTCACCATGAGGAGCATTTATATCATATGATTTTATATTTCCTCTTTAAGGTGGTTAGTTATAGGTCTTATTTTGAGGAACCAGCATTCTTATGAATCAGAATCCAATATTTGAGATGTCACGTTGTCGAGGTTGGTGAGGCTGTGAGGCACGATCAGGGACTCCTTCATAATAAGATGGCATTTAATTGAATAGGTTATGAACAATTAAGCCGAACCTGGCCTTAGGCCGTTTAATAAAGCCTTGATAATACCATCTAATTTTAGATGTGACTTTTCCACAAGGGCACTGCGGATCAGACAAGAGCAGAAGTATGAGGTAGTTTTATTTCTGATCGTTCGACTTATTGTGTTTTTGGCCCAGTCTGATTTCATTTGAGCTATTTTGGTGCATTACCAGATTTTAGCGCTTCACTTGGCAGGTACAATGTTCTTATAGCTTTCACAAATGATGGCCAAAATAAAGAGAAGAAATGAGTCCTGCAATAAACGGGAGTGATTCTTTAAAATGGTATTCAATGACTTGGGGACAAGGACTCTGTTTATATTTGTGAGGATTTTCATCTTTCTCCCAAAACCAGAGAACAAAGACACCAGAAGTGCTTCCAGTGATGTGAATCCAGCATGAAAATGATAGATTAACCTTTAGAGAACACAGTTTAGGTGGCCAGACAGGATCCTCTGTGTCTGTGGACTAGAATATATTTACTGGAGCAGAGGCGAGCCATTGGCTGGATTTCATGTCTTTTGTAAAACGTTTATAAACTTACCGGCACATCTGCCATAACTTGTTTATCAATCACGTTTCTGTGGGGAATTTTATTTCTAATGATGGTCTGAATTCTTATTTTCTGAGCTTAGGAAATGTTTTCCTAGAAATCTGGTTATATTATCACTGTCACAAGAAAATACAACACATTTTTGCTTAATACAGATAGATAAGAGTTGGGTACAGTTACCTGCGCATCCAATTCCATGATGTGAGCCACCTTGTTCCAGCCGAAGCCCACAAAGCGGCGGTCGTACTCGGGACTGTCCCGCCTCACCATTACGTAGGGCTCGAAGTCCGCCTCCCACTGCACCCTGTAGGGCGTGGTGGCAGTCCGCCATTTGGCAAAGTTAGTCGGTGCGTGGCCTTTGGTCCACACATGATACCTGGCAGGAGAGAAGAGAAAAGGTTTTGACTATTGTTGGAGACGGTGTGAACTTTGCTGTTAAGAATGTTAGGTGTCATTTCAGTTATGAACCTGTCTTTATATCACGGAAGCTCTTAAAAATGTAGACTATATTTGAAGACTTTAGCTTACAAGGCATACCAAATGATTTTTGATGGGAAAAGACATGTCTCTGTTGTAACAACCACCCCCAAGATAAAAAGGCTTTATTGGACTAGCAGATATTGCACTGTGTTACAAAGACATTCACATAATCTATCTAATGATTTCTGAAATCCCTCTCTGTCTGTGGCTTGCATGTTTAAAAAAACTTTCATTTTATAAGCATGTTCACAACGTGTTCACGATAATGGCACTGGCAACAGATTTTACATTTTGCGGTTCTATTTACCAAGTCAAGATTCACTGAACTTTGGAATAAACAGATGACCAGCTCTTTATGCAGCGATGGTGGTGCAGCTTCACGATTCCGTGGGAAGAGAGAAAGCTACAACCAGCATAACCACAGGCGGAGCAAACAGCCCATTCCAAACAGGCATGTTTAGAACGGGCGCTGCACTTAAGCAGTAAACAAGCGAGCAGTAAGAGTTAATGAGAGCTAACGACAGAATTTAAATTTGCAACAACATTTTTGCGGATTGTAGATATGAAACAAAACCATGAGACTGTATCAAGTTCAACTACCTGTCACAGATCGATTCAAGTAATCAAGCAGACAGGACTTAGGAGTTATTTCACCTCATAGAGCAGCACGAAGTGAGTGTTCACTCTGGATGGCAAAAAAAAGGACTGCTTTTTATAATGAGAACCAACGCCCTCGTCTGCTAGTCCTACATAGAACACTGAAGTGATGTGTCGGCCAAGACAGGCAAACAGTGTCCAGAGCCTTCAGCATCTCAGACCAAATCTCATCCACTCCTGGAGCTTTGCCACAGAGGCACTTCTTAACTACCTCAGAGACCTTTGCCTGAGATATGCTAGGACTAACCCTGAGTCTTCAAAATTTGCCTCTGCCACAGAGGACACGTTGGTTGGTTTGAGAAATTCCTCAAAGTGTTCCTTCCACCATCAAATTATATCCCGAATCAGCAGCTCCACTCCCCTGCTGAAAGCATCCTAAGTGAGCCCGGCTTCCCTTTCGCGAGCTGCTGGATAGTCTGCCCAGACTTCCCTGAACTGCCCCCACACACAGGTATCTGCCAACCAGGCATCCCTTTGCAGCTTGACTCGCCTTTGCTTCCCGCACAACCTGGGTCCACAAGGTGCATTGTTAGTTACCACAATGTAGAACACAGCAACCTTCCAATGATCGTACTCTCGCAAATGTCTTAAAATTGCCTTAAATTAAAACCTGTTTTGTAATTGCCTATTTTTCATCCATGTGCTGTCAGTAGCATTCCAAATGTCTTACTGTCCATCATTTTTAAATTATTATATGCAATTTGCTCTTTGTGCTTTATCTATGGATAATTCAGCATAAGTGCAAATGAGTCTGTCTCAGTATGGCCCTGAGGGTTAAATTAATACTTGAGGTAATTAATGAAGCAAAAATTTTTTATCACTATTATTGAGCGCTGATTTTTGCAACCTCTACTGCGTACTAGGAAGAATGTAAAGTACTGCTGCAGTTCTGTTGAACCAAAACTTGTATTATCTTGAACATTGTTGACTACTAAAAAAAACAGAAAACAGTTTTACCTGAAGGTGAAGAGTGTACCCATGTCGAGCTGAGAGAGCAGCTCAGCCTTAGATTTGGGGTAGGACAGGCGATATCGCAGCGTCTCAAAGGCTGGAACCACCAGAGCTTTCTTGTTGTTGGCCATGTCCAGCTGCACCACTGACTTCCTGTTAACACACACACACAAATAAATTTAATCTTACTGCAAGTCCAATAGTTAAAAAAAACTAGAACTAGTGCTTTGCGGTTGTACTCCACCAACCAGTGAAGTTGCAATTTACATCCATGTCTCTCCAGACTCTAGTGTTTTGTCATATGTCATAAGTGAACTTAAGAGTCATGACCGAATGTGTTTTGTGTTGTTGGACCCTTTTATCACCAAAAATCTAATCGTTACATCCTTGAGCCCAAGTAGACATCTTGACAAAATTCCCTCAAAGCGTTCCTGAGATGAGTCTGATAGGAATTGATGCATAGACGGCTAAACAAAAAACATAATGCCTCAAGCCGTACCTGTCACCAGCATGGAGGCCTTATGTTTAGTTGTATAAATCTGCTATCAATGAGAAATACCTATTTTGAATACCATCATGACCTATCGTTCAACCCATTTTCTTCCCCCTCTTACCTGAGATATTCGTAGAGGCCATACATGGGTAGGAAGTCGATGTCAGAAAGGAACATGTAGGGTGTGTTGACCTGCCGCATGGCCACGTTCCGCAGGAGGTTGACTGGGTAGAACTGTCCCTCTTTGTAGACGATGTGGTAACCTACGTTCCCTCGGCTCATCAGCACTTCGGAGCCCTGAGCATAACGAAGGAACTGCTGGGCCTCGGCATCGGACAGGTACAGGGCCAGGCTGATGGGGCCTTCCCAGTGCTTACAGATGGCCTCCAACATCTGGAGCCTGCAGCAGATAGGACAGAGGGTAAGTGACATCACAAAAAAATACATTACTATCGTCCACTATGCAATGGATCAGAGTCAAGTTTTTCCCATTACTTATTTTGGGTGAGGATGTGAGATAATAATGTTTGTGCAAAACAACTTGGGGAAAAATAAAGCTAAGAAGATATTAAGTTACAACCAATACCAGCTTAAGGGTATATAGAAATGTTCAATACACTACACTATATAGACAGATCTTGGTTTGTTTTGACATGTACTGAGCTTCAATTTAAAGGCCTGTGCATTAATCAAAACAAATAATAATTTGAATGCAGAAAATTTGCCTTTTGTGAATTGCAAAAATGGCAAAGTAAAAAATGGTTGTGTTAGAAATCAATTCTTTGATTTAATTTATCTTGTGAAACTAAGGGAATAATAAGTTACTCAGCCACTTGTTAAACTAGCAAAACAGAGTACTGATATTTACAGTTTCTTACGTTAAAGGGATTTTCAGAAAGCCTGCCTTCAAGGAATACTTGGCTTTTGTTGAAGAACCAATATTTTATAACTTTTTTGGTGAGTCTGGCACACAATATAAATATTTAATAGACATCTAAAGTATTAACTGAGTCCAACACTATCTTTCTGTATTTAAGATTCTGAAGTGTCTACGGCGTAATTTGTAAAACCATGTTTTGTTAATCGAATTCTTTCCAAACTACAGTTTATAATATGGTATTCTCGCTGTAGGTGAGATTGTGTTATTTGCTCAGTGTCTGACACTGATTTGGATCTGCAATAGGCCCGCGGTGGCTCCGGGCCCTCCATGGGCCTCATTAAAACAAGATGAAGTCTATAGTCAGCTAGCAGCCCCTAGAGGCAGCCATGTTTATTATACATACACCACAATAATATATTGCAGAGCAGGAGACACAACAAACTGACAATATTAAATAGGGGCTTAAATTATGTTTGTCCTGTGGGTGATTTAAAAAACTATTTAAATATAATGTTTATCACCCTTGGAGCATGAATGAATACGCATTACATAATTATCTTGTTTTGTGGTTTTACATTGTGTGGCACATCAGAAATGCTTGTGGGATGCCTGTAATAAAAAGTGCTCATCCTCAAAGGAACATGTGCCAAACTAATTTCAATCAAACTGAACCTCAGCAGAACATAATTTGGAAACCAGAGCCAAAGTTATTAGTCCGTCCCCTCACTTGAATGAAAAGCATTTTATTCTGTTGATTTCATGATTTAATGTGAAGAAAGTTACATCTTCCACAAATGAGCAATGCATTTTCTCTATATCATTTAGATTGAGGGATCCCAATGAGGAATCGAGTTATTGCAAACACGCAGTCTGAAAAAGTGAGAAAACATTCAAATGAGAAAAACAAACACTGAAGACAAGATTTAAACATATTGCATTGAAATGACCTTAATATGAAACACATCTCATGGATTTAGTGCTTGTCGTCTTTACTATTGGAGAACGTAGAGTATAGGGCAAGAAACTGTCCCTTTCTTTATCATACATATCATATCATAAGGTGCTTCAGTCGGACATAAGACTGAGATTGAGAGCCAGTGCTTTCTTACTGATGTATTAAGTGGCAAGACGACCAATCCACAGGTCACAAGAGCATCATGGGAATTTTCTATGTATTTGCGAGTGTGGAAATACAAAGAAAATTCCCATGGTGTCTTTGTGGGACCAGTGGCCATGTATCACTGTTGATCCTTCAGGGGCAAAAATGGAGTAAGTTGTTATATTGTGAGGCGAGGAAAAATAACAAAGTCACCCAAGGACTACACTTAAAAGATACTTGGACATGTTTTGCTTCAATACATGTATTTAAGAGGAATTGCATGTTTGCAGAAAAACACAATGCTCCCTGCAAAATTGGCCTTGAATCCCCCTGCCCACTGTTAGCAATGCCACAATCAGCACAATTTGCATATAAATAGCAGATTGATGTCTCCTCACCTTCACATATCACACAAAGCTCTTTATTAAATTTGACATTGGCACGTTCCAATTTCTCTAAAAGCCCGTCATTGTATTTCTATTTTGTCAATATTGTCAAGATTTGTCAATAGTCCTCATTGTGTCTCAGCATGGAGTTAGGAGAACAGTGACATCCATTCGGCTTTATTGTTTCTACATGACCCCCCCTTACATGAAATATTATCCTGAATATTTGCATGTGAACACTTTGAGCCCGAGGCACTTTCATCTGTGTGTGCATGTGCATGGAAACAGCTGTAAAGGATTATTATTCATGGATGCATGTCTGGTAAAAGCAGAACCACGAAGAGCAAATCCCGTCCCAGTCATCTGCACCGCTTCCCCTTTGCACTGCACAGACTACTAGCTATGTGATGAGTCTTGTAATTGAATATAAAGGCATGAACTTCCCCTAGTTCCTCTAACTGGGTGAGCGGTCAGCTTTGAAGGTGGTGGAAGTATTTGTGTCCCAAATGATAAGAGGGAGCTACAGACTGTGAGAAACCCCTGGACCTGAAGTACTGTTGTGTCCGTTGCATATTCCCATTTCAATTTTCCTTTCAAAGGGTTCCTACACACAGAGACACACGAGCTAGGGATACTGTAACCATGCTGCAGCTTTATGCTATTTCAACTCTGTCCCTGAGAGATCCTTGGTCATTAGTATGGTATGGTGGAAGGCTCCAATTCTTACAACATCCATGAGGTAACTCCATAGCAACTATGGAGATAAAGCCAGTCAGGGGTGTGGATTATAATGTTTCGTCATTGTAATCGTGATAAAACAATAAGTAGTTGCTAAACTAGTCCAAAGTGGCCTAGAATCTGAAAGAGAATTTGTTGTGGCTTCTTAAAACTATTTAATTATCTTTAGGTCATGTTTTCGTCTGCATTTGTTTGTCTGTCTGTTTGATTGTTACTTAGCAGGATTACGGAACAACTGCTGAACTGATTACCATGAAACCTGGTGGGAGGAGGAGGTATATTCATTTACAGCAGTATTTCACTTACAAGTAGGGAGGCAACCACAAATCCGATATTACCTGTCCATGGAGAGCTGAGCGACAAGAGTGACGTCAGTATTGTCCGAGCTGGGTTCGTACTCATAGTGGAGGAAGTACAGGTGGGTTCGGTGGACGGTGAATCGCTCTCGGCGAAACTCGTAGCAAGGATCGTCTTCGTCCAGCTCGGACAGAGTCTTCTGGAGCTGCAGGGAGAAAAGGAAAGAGACAGGAGTGAGGCAGTATATGGGCCAGAGGGAAGCCCCTGAAGATGCTGTCTGCTGCATCAGCAACATGTAGTGCCACTGCCTCTCTGCCTGGGTATATTCTGCACCCTGATCAAAAGCACAAAAAAATCTGCTTAAACAGAAACATCATTAATGATTTCACAAGTAGAAAAACTGCACCAGGCTTAAAGATGTTTCCGTGTCCTTTTTGGCTAATCCAATTCAGCTCACATTTTCAAGGAGTTAAGTCTTGAGACTGTTCACTACAGGTACAAGCTGCCACATAAGGAAGGTTTGTATGTGGCACCATCTCTACCTGTGAACCGATTTATGTTGCTTGTTTTTGAACAGCTGGAAGTGACAACATAAATATCCCCAACAGTTTAAATCACTGTGATAAAAATTGCCACGTCCTAATCTGACTTGACATGGCATGGAAGAGCAAGACTGATGTGGTGTGAGAACTGGACGAGCAGAATGAAAGTTGGACACAGCCCAAACACACACACTCACAATCGGATAACATTTTAAATTGAACATCGTATATACTGTATGTGACCTAGAAATAAACTTGGGCCAATTACAGGTCAAGTCATAAACAAACTTTGGTCATGAGAGAATGAGCGAAAACATTATGCTGTTGTCCTTCATCTATAGGAGACCCGAATGAACAGGTGAGGGGATATAAAGAGTGAAAAACTGTTTATACAATGGTTGCGGAGGTTGATTGGTCACTTTCCCTTGTAGAGGTCTGGCGTATGAATCACATTGTACTTATTGATTTAGTAGACCTATTATTTTCCTTATTATCATATTTTAATGTTTCACTAGGAAGCCTGCACATAAGACTCCCTCATGAGAGAGGAGCTGATGTGAGGAGCTAATGCACAATTTGAATCACCTCGTACACAGAGAGACAACTGAACGTGATTAACAATTTAAATGGCTTCCAGGGTGAAGGTCCTGTGCTTGAACCCTTCAACCCCCATAATCAGTTACTCTATATATGCTCACCTGGCTTCCTAGTCTCCCTTTGTTAAATGAAAGTACATTCCTTGTTAAAAGAAAGACATGACAGCAATATTACACACAGAGCTTCCATATTCCTCCCTCATTTCCATTTTTTCATACATTTTACAGGGGAAGTCAATTTAAGGGTGTTAATAATGTTATGCAAATAATATGCATGTAACTTTCTGATGTGTGTCCCCCACAAACAGTGATGGAGGATTGCAACCGTAATACATTAGTTGATGTGTTAATAGAGCAACACATCAACTAATGTATTATGGATGTCAGCATTCTGTTCGGGTCTATCTGACTTGATTTTAATTCAAGTGGAGATGAGCTCAAACACACTGGAATCGCTGCAGCTCAGCAGAGCACAGTTGAGCGGTGCTGTGGGGGGAGTTAGACAGAAGTGTTTAAAAGGGCTGTCAGCGGAGGACTTGGTGTGTGGCGTTGCTCGGCTGTGAACGTTGTTTGATTCGCGGAGCCGCGGAGAGTGACTGGGCTGAAGTGGCACTGAGGCCCTGAAGGAGCCTGGCCTGCAATGTGCCGGCGGAGCCAATCCCTCGGTGACTTCATTAGTCTAATAATCACGTTAATGGGATTTAAATCGCTGCTCAAACTCTGAAAAATTGAGTGGGCAAACTATTTCCTGAGTTAAGGACACATTGGAATTGACTGATGGCGAGAAAAACAAAAAAAAAAGCCTTGCACATCACGATGGAAATCTATAATGTGATTAGCTGACCACAGAGCTGACACTTGAATAATTGTTACACCCCATCGAGGCTTGTCCTGTAAAAACCTAGTTCCTGAGTCCCGGCCATGTGTGACATTTAGCAGGTCAGGGAGTGATAAGGTGCAAGGAATGATCAGCCTGTATTTTAAAACATACAACAGAGTCTGCAGATTGCTAAACCTGTTCTGAATGGCCAACTCATACTACCTGCCTGTTCCCTCTCTAGACATTCATGGTGTTTGTACTTAGAGCTTTGTGTAGACATCTCCCCTTAACCTGGACACATTAGAGCAAACCCACTGTTGCAGCAGATGTAGGTTGTCAGCGTTACACTTGAGCTAGCATCTGTTCAGTCCACACTGACTGACTGACTGACAGCGGTAGGACTGTTGCTGTCTTCAGAGCCAGCTGTTCTTTTATCAGGGCAGCTTAGGACGAGCTGAAGGAACAGCAGCTGTCTTCACCACCGTGGCTGTTACAGAAATTTAAAGTTCCTTTTAACCATCAGGAGGAGGCAATACACTTGCTTTGTCTGCACGACATTAACAGACGAGTAAATCACCTCAGTGATCAGATCTCAAACGGTTTCTCAATACCTCTTCGGTGAGTTCTCACCGGTCCACGTGTAATTGGAATCACCCTAGTCTTTTAAAGGACACATATTTAGCTTTTTCAGTTTTTCCCCTATAATGTGTTGTATATGTTTTTGGTGTTTGTGAATGTTCTTCAAAATTTAGAAGTCTAAAGTCTGAGATAAAGGAAGCTCCTCTCCCCCACAGAAAATCCTGACATGAAGCTCCTGAAACACCTCTTAAGGTGGCCAGCCGATACTTCTGCGGTACCGTGATGTCCCTTAACAAAGCCAGTGAGTGGAGGTCCACATTTCCTACATGCAATGAGGGCCCGATCCCAATAGAGTGGGTGAGCTGGCCAGTCAGAGCATAATGGGCTTCATCGCAATGGGGGTCTTAGAGCGAAAATGTGTTTCAGACAGAGGCTGAAGAGAGGAGCTGCAGCAATGGACAAGAAAGTGATGTGTTTTCTAAGCTTTAGAGCATGAAAACCTTTTCAAGTAATAATTCAAATGAAAGTTATGAATATGAGCATATGCCATGTCAGGCCACATTGTGGAGCCAAAATCGCCTCAAGAACCAGTGCCCAATTATTAAAGCTGTTCAAATTCTTAAAAACTAAATCCTATACCAATAAACAGCACAAACAAATTCCCTAATCCCTTGATACATCTGGGATTCAACAATGCTCAGCAGGTGAGTGCGGTGATAGTTGGATTTGACAGTTATACTTGTTATACCCTGTACTGATCTTCATCACTGAATGGACCCCACAACCAGAACTACAGAAGCAGCTCCACCTACGTTCTCACTGTTGTGGTCGGCCTCGCTGGGACAGCCAAACAGCTCTCGCCGTAGCAGGTTGCCATCGTACTCCAGAAAGGTCAGATAGAGGTTCCGGAAAAACTCAACGTGCTTGTTCTTTACCCGCAGCTTCTTGGGGGAGTTCCAGTGGATCACCTGTTTAGAAGAACCACAGAGTAAAGGAGGGTTGTGTTTATATCATCCTGCTCAGATTTTATTGAACTACAGCATTTTAAATATTTAAACATCGGAAACACTCTCAGTCTAAAATGTGTACTTGCAGGTACTTCCACATGTTACAATGATGAGTCAAATCATTTTGACCACCACTGTCTAATATGCTGTTGGTCCTTTCTAAGCGGCTCTGACCTGCTGTCACATGGTGTTCTAAGAGTTCTGTAATGCATTCACACAAAAAAGCAAATGTTCCCATCATGTTACCATCAGTATGGATGCAAAAGACTACTGACTAAAGTGACTATAATTGCTGCATTATACCTGAAGTGGAAACACAGCACAGGGAGGTTTATGTCATGGAGGCATTGTCAAAGTCCCACAGTGGCTATGTGATAGAAATTTTACTATTAGGGCAATGATTGATATGAGGAAGTACTTTGATGTTTTCGAAAGATAACAAATGTTGCCTGAGAAGTCAGGGGTTGCACTCATGACTGTTATGTGACATCCTCACTGACGAGGTCACCAAACAAATCACTTAACAGAACAGAGGATTTGTGTTTGTAAACTACTCAAGGGATCTTGAACAGTAGATGCTACATTCCAAAGGTCTGGGAAAGATAGGTGACAGGATATGGGTCACCTATTGCTTAACATGAAAGAGGTTGATCAATAACATTTGTTTCCTCTCTAGGAGGGGCTTGGAGATGTATAAAGTGCTGCTTTTCTTGTATGTCATTGCTCATTGTATGAGATCCATTCCATGGTCTTGTACATTGATGCCCATCTGCAGATGTAAAATAAACTTCCAGAAAGACATTGTAATGACTTGTGCTTGACTATTGAGAAATTCCCATGACAGGCTACAACTGCCATTTCTCCTGCATCCTACACATTCACTTCTGGAACCAAGTGTTTACAATATCCTGTATCCCAGACCTGCACGTAGTTCCCTTTATGTGTGACTGGTGATTCTCGTGTGTTATCGACGTACATAGATGGTTAAAACTCCACTTTATCTCCTTTCATTTGTTAAACATTAATTGCCACTTTAACTTCTTTCTGTGCTTACACAGAGTGCTTACACCTCAATTGCCCCTGAAGCCTGAAAAAAAAAACAGTGTTTCTTTACAAGGTTTACAAAATCCATAAAGTATAATCAAATATCAGAGTGTGGGCCTTGAGAATCTGATTAATGCAGGTCAGGTCTTTGATAATCTTGTGAGGGCGGGTCTATCTCCACAGTGCTGGGTAAACACTAGAGATTGGTGTAGGAGAAATGCTTTAGCGTCTATTCCTTTCTCTTCAAACAAAACGCCACAAATAAAAATGTGAAAGACATATTGTGCTTTTGTTTCCGAAAAGGGTTAACACGGCAGAAGCAGGGACACAGGGGAGGAGGATGCTGGATGAATGACAGGCTTGTGTCTGAACTGACTGAGTGGATTCACGGCGGGGACAGCAGGGCCTCACCTTCAGGTCTGAAACATCCTTGTAGCACTTCTCTGAGCGCGTGTGATCGGACAGCTGCACGTTCCAGAAGCACGGCAGCTGGTGAACCAGGAACGGGTTCTGTTTGATCACAGCGTTGAAGATGTCCTGCACACACACACACAAAACAGACACAAAACACACACTGAGCCTCATGCTTTGCCTTATGTTTCATCATCTACAGGCGTACTCTTTGGCTTATTTGATGTGCACATGAAGCTGAATTTGATCTTACTCTGATGTTTGCATGGAGTTTTGGCTATAGACCAATTTGACAGGTACAGTAAAATAATGTGGGTCAAAAAACGAATTATTTTTAACAAACCCTTTCCCCAAATTATAGGAGAGTATGACCAACATGTTTTGAATACTTTATAATAATCATTGTTTTAAGTTATTCTTGTGATATGGTACTTTTGTATAATATCTGTGAAGAGTGTGGTAATGCACCCTACAGGCAGTTCTTCTAGTTTGCTAGTTGACGGCCTACATGGAAGCACACTGGATGATCAGAGCTTCTTTTTCCCCTACAGCCCAAAATATCTGAAGTCTTGCTCAGAAGTCGACCTGTTGCACCAAGAAGGAACATCTTGTCTCGGTCTGTCTTGTTTCCTGTTATTGCCGGTTCTTTGAAAAACAATCCGCCACCTTAATCTTCCTCTGGATGTTCCCTACAGAAATAAATCACTATGCTATTCTGAGGTATCAGCTTCTCTCAAACTAGAAACAGTATTTGATGACTGAATCCTGCTTCTGTAGGACAACACCGCTGTGCTAATGCTGAGTGAGCAGTGACAGCGCAGGGAAGGTGTATACTGATTACTTGATTTACTGACAACAGTTGCATTCCCTGAGAGCGGAGTGACATGGACATTTCGTGCCGGTGAACAGTATCTTTTCCACTGACCTCACAATGGAGGGGAATGACACCTGTAACCATGGTAACTGTGCTCATTTGCAGTCACTCTGTGTCTTCTTTGTGGTGGTTCGGAGTCTCTTTGTGGTCCAGTTAAGTGTCTCTGTGGTTGTTCTGGGACTGAGGGCGAGCGATTATGGTCTTCTTTGGTAAGTTTATTACCAGTTATTTTGTGTCTCCTCGGTGTCTGTTTGTCTTTGTAACTCTTTTATGACTCTGCGGTCTTTTTTTCCCCCTGACTTTATCATCATTCCTGTCTTGTTGTATTCATATATAGAATGGTTTAAACTTTACAATCTCCGGAATTAAAAATATATGTTTTATGGATTTGGCTGCGTAGCATGAGATTGTACTGTGAGCTTTAAGTGGCCATTAAAATACCTTTTGATGGATGAAAAACGTTGTCATCCCAACTGACATTAGGGGTGAGAAGAATGATCACCCAATTGATGGCTTCGAATTAAATGACACTATTCTCCCCAGATGTGAGGCCAGTTTAACACTACTGACTCCTCCTCTGCGCTGTCTGTGTTTTGTACGTCTCCAGATGTTCAAGGTGTTACTCTTAATTTATGTGTCATTACAACCGGTAAGGCTGCACACTTGAAGTAGCTTTGAGTGGATGCACTTGTGTTACAAAGGAGACACATTTTAGCAATTTGAGGTTTTGAAGGTTCACGAGACACATTCCACTCCTGTAATGGGAGGCATAAAACCTCTATAGCCACATAATGAAGGCTGTGATAAAGAGGGATGATTGTCCATTGGAAGAGCTCATGCAGCAGAAGGAATGCTGAAACAATTTCCAAAGCCCTGCTCATTTTCCAAACTGCATACCTTGCAGGACCTTGCTTAATGAAGGTTGAGTTAAAATATCATAAATGCACCTGTAATCAAGATGAGCTCTGCGATAATAGAAACCCTTCGCCGAGCGCTCAGATTATGACCTTTACTATGTTAGGAAGACTGCACAAGCTAAGGTATGACTTATTATTAGGAGTTGAGATTTTTTTATTGATCAAATTAACATTGGAAAGTACCTCACAAAACACAAAATAAACCTCCGCCTGCAATTTACTGGAGTATAAATATTTTAAAGCCCTGTTCAGACCTGGAATTCACATCTACCTTGAGGGACCCCATTACAGTTGGACAGCTCTACCTATGTCAGCTCACATCTGTCATTAGGGTTTGGCTGTGTCCGAAATCACCCACACATTAACTAACCCCGACTTCACAGCAGTGGTGTTCTAAAGACTTAGGGCTTTGTCCTATATTTAAAATTTATTTTTATTTTGGATGAATAAAGACTCTAAATTAAAATCTATCAGTCCCTTACACATGTAACAACTGAACGCAACACCTACAAGAACAAACCATCTTAAAATATGTGTTGTTATCCCCATTGGTGTGATTTTATGCACAAAGCTGAATAAACAGCACAGGTTGTCCGAGTCTAACTTGTCTGCCAGAGCTGGCTCCGGTCCAGGCGATGTTGTGATTTGTGCGTGTGAAACGGCAACTTCTGCCAAAAGGGGACAAATTTGCCCATGTGTGATGTGAGGATTGTTACCTGGTCTGCCAGCGAGGTGGATAGCATGCTCATTAGTTCTCTCTCTGCAGTCAGCCTCCACATCTGCTCCCATCTGAGCTTCCGTAGCCGATCCAGGAGAAGCAAAATCACCCCTGGAAAGCACACGTACACATTATGCAAACACACAAACACGCAGGCAGAGACACGGTAGCTTAAGAAACAGAGAGATTAGTATCTTGCTGCCTGGTAAAGGTGATAAATTCCCATCATGAGGCTCTGAATCACAGTCTTGTATTTTCTGAGATAAAGCTGTCGCCTTTAAGCTTGCAGACAGACTGGCACTGGGTGGAGTAAACATGTTCAAATCCTCCTGGAAACACAAATTATTCTCAGAGGCTCATGTGCTTTTCACCGCTCAACCCCCCCCCCCCCCCCCCCAGCACCTGCCACAAACAGGAAGATTCAAAAAACAAAATCTTCTAAGTTCCTTCGCTGACAAAGCTTTTTTTCCCCAGTCGCCTCGAATAACATCCAGCTGCCAGTGTTCAGAAGACAGACTCGGTGAATCATTTCCGGGGATTGGAGCAACCTAACTATGTTTCACACACTGCCGTTGCCCCCCGTATGTTGCCACGGTCACTGCCACAAAGCCGACCAGCCGCAGCCGAAGTGGAGGTTCTCCTGTCAAATTGCTGTTCTGCCTAAACGCAACACACGCCTTTCTGTCCCTGAGATTTGCTTTTCAGTCACACTCACGGGAGGCTGAAGAGCGGAGCACTGAACCTTTACAGCACAGACGTGTCCGGGGGAGTTTACACTGCACCCGCTGAAATTCACAACGCAGTGGGCCACACTGTTTGTTCTGGGTTATATTCAATATAAAGTTTATCCTCGAGCTCAAAACAGCACAACGAGAGCTATATGTCTCCTGAAGGGAAAGAGCTGCTGGATTTGATGGAGGAAAAAATATTTATATATAAAGTCAGGGGGGGAAATAATAGCAACGTGTAATGGAATCCAATCCATTCCACTATCAGCAGCTCTGAGGCTCTGTGAATTATACCCTGCACCTTACTGAAAATGTGTTTTCATACAACTTTTAACAAGCCTGCTGGATGCCGGCAAATTCCATCAATGACTGTGTCCTGCTTCACTGCACACTCACTGTTATTTATTTAGAACAGGGAGACTGAGTTCTTTGAGCTTAAGTTTCCCTCAAATTCTCTCGGATGGTGTAACACACCAACACAATCACAGTGTGAGCTTACCCATAATAAAGATATAAAGCATGACAACTGTCACAGTTTTCAGTGGGAAATATGTGTAAAAGTATCAAACAAAGTTTACGTAATCTTATAGAAACACATACGGTTTGTGACTCAAGGAACTGTTTATTGACACAGTGGCCAAACAGTGTTTCTTCATTACAAACCAGAAAAGCATTCAAGAGCCTCACTTGAGCTGAACGCTGTCTCAAACATTCAATATATGCTACACTGTTTGAAAAGTTTTAACTTTTGAGCGCAGCAGAATGTTACTGTTTGACAAAATGATTAAATTATATCATGACATTTATCAGAGGGCTACAGGCCAGCCAAAATAAGAATCCATTGATAATGCCACAGTCTAAACAGATTAATGAGAATATTCATTTTGTCAGTCGTGTTGTGTAGCTATTACTATCAATAGTATAAAGAACCATGTATATTTTTTATTCTTTTATTTTTGAAGCTGTCTTATATTGATCCTTATACAATGTTTATGTAAGTCTTTACCACTTTTATACTGGTTTGCAGATATACCGATTTTACTGTTAGATATATGAGACTGTTTACATTGTTTATATGGACCTAAAAAAAAAAGGAGCTATATATTTCTTTAACTTTGGAAGTTCAGAATTTTTGTATTTTAAGTTCTGCTTTTGGACGACAACAACTCCGGGAGTGTTCGCTGTTTTTTAAAGCTTCTTCTCAAAGGATTATGGAAGTTATATCACTGTGTTATTTCATAAAGTGTGTTAACAAGATATTATTCATCACATCCGTATTAAATTCATTAACAAGCTACATGCATGTCAACTTTCAGCATTTGTACACATTTACAAGTGAGTTTCACACTTCGAAGCTGACAGCTGCTCTGGTAAAAATAGACCAGATGTGTTACGACACACTAGAGTGTCTGCACAGTCAGAACAATGACTCCAGCAGCAATGAGCACAAACAGACTTTTAATGTCTCTATACCAGCGCTATGTCATCAAGAACTTACCGGTGTTGAAGCCTCTGCCCAGAGACGGCCAGGGCCGATGGTTCTTCCACAGGTTCCCAAGGTACCAGTCACTCTGGTTCTCCACCAGACCCAGAACCTGCTGACCTGAAATACAGCAAACACATCATCACTGCTTTTCCCACTTAAACTTTATTCACTGAACCTTCTTTTTTATTTAGCAAATATTTAGATATTAGTCCATATTTGTTTATTTTATAGTTACTTGTGTCCTTAAGGTTTTAGACCTATTGGCTTGGTTCTTCAAATTTGAATTTTCTTTCATGGCCTACCATTTCATCAATGACATTCTTTTCATTCTCCTCTACTTGCTACACTTGTTAAAGTACTGCCTTTGACATTCAGTATTTCATGCAGGTGATTGACATTAGCACCATGTGAACACATTAGTGGAGCAGCAGGAGCAGCTCTGGGGCTCTGTGTGTGTCCACACAGAAGCAGTACAGGTTCGATAGTGAGTTGTAGACCAGAGCCCGAAACATTACTTCATAAACACAGGAAAATAATAAAAAATGTCCATTGAGCCATTATGTACCTTGTGAGGATGGATGGTTTGATCAAAATAGGAGTGTGTCTGTTCAAACGTCGCACACTGACGGCTGACTGAGAAACAAAGCAGCAGAGAAGAAAGCCTAAAGTTTCCTTTGATCCTCACTCGGAGGTGTCAAATGATTCCGCAGACTAAAGCCTGGCTAATGCTGCTGAGGAGGATCAATGCAGAGCCTATGCCAGTGTCCTGCACTGTTTGCAGTTACAACATCGAAACACAAGTTATACAAAACACACTGCTTCAGTTGGAGCTAGTAAATGCTCTGAAGTCGCTGCAATGCAAGCAAGAGAGAAGACGCCGGAGGACATTATGTCCATGACCACCAAACTGATGGAGGCAGAAGGCAGGAGCATTTTCATGGACAACAAGCTGACCAATCACAGTTGGTCTGCATCGCAATGACGCCTGGTTAAATGTCTAGATAAGTGCATATTGAGCTACAGCGTAGGGCACTGGGCTACTTACACGGCAAATACACATGTGCTGTAGCTATGGCAACAGCATGGATTTGACACAGAAAAGATACCTAAACAGTAACTATTTAGTCATCTGATTTACAAAGTCAAGCACATGTTTCAAGGAGAGGACCGACTGTTACTCCATAGCTGTAAACATAGGCCTGTGTAGGCACATGTGATCTACAACACTCAGATACTGACCACAGCAACACTCAACATCACAGTCATGATATTTAAGGATAGCAGCTTTAAAAACAAATACATTTTTGCCATTTGTTGCTATGGTGGTTTTAGTTGAAGAAGGCAATTGAGTCACGATGTGCTGTTGATCTGCAGGTCTGTGCAGTTTGCAGCTCATCAGCAGATCATCAGAGAAGATGGTTTCAGAAACTTCAGGGTTATCTAGTTCTACACCGAGCCAGAAGAAACGCAATCCTCGCAAAAAGCGGGCTTTTATGTCTGAGTCATCAGCAAACTTGGAGCGCACACCTCACAAATGGCATACAAGTGGCATGGGAGAAGGCGGAAATTGAATTTAACACTCCGCTCTTATGAATTTGGATTTTCCGGGCCACTAGACATTAGGTAGAAAAGAGGACAGGAGGTGGGATGAAATAAAGAAGAAAGATCCAGAAGGCGAAGGGACGAGAGGGGAGGGGTGTACGTGGGCTTCAGGGTGACAGATTATAGAAGGCATGCTGGGCAGAGATAAAGGTCGAGGAGATAGGCATTAGGGAGGAGATAGGAACCCCGAGTGCGGGCATGGGTGTAGAGGTGGCAGCTTTAATGAAGGTTGTAAGGAAGATTAATGACAGCCTATTGGAGCAGGCAGCCTTTAGAAGGGCTGCAAAACAAAGACCACAGATCTGCCATCAAGGTGACGACTGAGCAGGACAATTAGAGCACAGAAACAATACACTGCCCCCTTTTACTGGGAAGCACAGGTGACTCAACTAACAAAAAGTCCATAATATCAATGCTAGCAGTGGTAGGAATCAAAGTGCACTGCAGATCCTGTCTGTTTATATTCTAATAAACAGTTTTATGATGGTTAATAATTTTTATTGTAATGAAGTAATAACACTGTGTGATTCATTACAGTTAATGACTTTTTAATCGTGTTGGAATCTATCATCTATTTTTCCTGGATCACATGCAATTTTAAATGTCACAGAGTGTTAAATATGGAAGTTTAGACATCCCACACGAGCACATAAATGAAAAACGTGAATGCAAAAGTCACAACACGACTGCAAATCCACAACACAACCACAAAAACCACACAACTGAAACGCAATCACAATGGAAGCGAGTGGCCACAGGTGTTGACAGTGAAATGAACACTGCTGCCAAGTTAGCTGTCATTTGTGAAAACCCAGTCAAATCAGTCGCCACTTCAAATGAGATGCTCGTCTATTTGAGGTGTTAAGGTACAATTGTGTTATCTTGCTTTTTGGATGCTCCAAGCACCTGTACCGTAACACCTCAACGTCACTTAACTCTTACATCCAGGACTTGAAGACAGTAAGTAACCCTGCTTGTTTAATTGTCAACATCCATGAAAACTTCCACTGTGGTTGTGTTTCCAATGTGTGGATGTTGTATTTTTCGTTAACGTGCTTGTGTGAGACATCTCGGCCAACGCAATTAAATGTGCAGGATGTCTGCCTTCCTTATTTGGAGAGGACAATTTCAAAGATGTGGGAAATTAACTCTCCGGGTTCAGTTACAGATAGATCTTAAAGGCCAAAGCTAAAAGGGGAACACATTTCACGATGTCAGGGCTGTGTTTGTGTCTCCAGAGAGAGAACTGTGAAGTCTGATGAATGGCCTCAATATCATTTGAGTTAGTGTCGGCAGGATGTGAAGACTAAAAGTTTGAAAATGAAAAGTCTGGTAGTTACAAAGATCCTCTGTCGGCTGATTTTCATCTCTGCTCAAGGCTGCATCCGACAATACTTATCTCCCAATTTAATACTCTCACGATACTTAGTTATACATTTGATATGTGTTGTCATTTATTTAAAACAGATTCCATTACAGCATCATTACAATAAACCCCCTGCCTCTGTCTTAAAGCCATGCTAATTAAAAAATATATTAAAATAACATTACATAAATACAGTAGGTCATAGGATTCTACCTATTGGTTTAATAAAGTACAGATCTAATAAGCGTGGTTATTGAAAGTGAATCAAAAAATGTCCCCAACCCGACTTGCAAAACACACCTGTTAGTGTTTGGGCTGCAATATGAGTGGTGTAAGGGCCAGGGTTTGACATAAGTAAAACAGTATCTTAGGTTTTGCTGTATCGATTTTGAATTTGATTTGGTTTTGTTTGATTTAAGCTTTTCATTTTGAGCCCAATCATATTATAGGAGTACAATGCAGCATCTGTGGAGTGCTTTGAAACAAAGCCTGAAAGCCCCCCCCCCCTCTGGCACTGCTCACTCTCTGCTGCTGAGCTTAGGGTAATTTTGTCGGGAGTCACAAGGTCAGAGTTTTGATGCCAAATAGTAATACTGTGGAAATTCTACATTCAAACCTAGTCTAATCCACATGAGGTGTCTCAATCAACATAATATAAATATAACGTTTTAATATACAGGAAATATCTTATTAAATTATCCCAGAGCATCTGCAACACAACAATGCATCAATGGTGTACCTTTAAAAAAAGAGTTAGCGGCCTTCAAAAGTATGAATCGATCCAGTAAGGGTGCATGGAGAATGACAAGGTGGAGCTCTAAAGTGATGAACAAATAAAACTGGTTGACTCCAGCGTGTTCACCAGCTGCTCCCTGACTGCTGTTTGCTGCTGAGCAGGTATGTGAACAGTGGGTTTTTAGAGACGTTTACACTGGAAACAGCTGCCTGCCCTAACCCTGCACCCCAACCCTAACCCTGCTGCTGTGGCTGGATATAAGACTGATGAGTGCAGAGTTTGCACCAAATTAATGAGCTGACTGAGCCTGGAAAGTTACACACAGCATAGAAGTGTGGCGTTCTCTGTGGATGGGCAAGTAATAATTCAAATAATAATAAGAAATTACTTGAAAGCATCTTTCTCTATGGAACTGTTTCTGTTTCAAAGAAGCAAAATGAAAAGGTCAGTGTGATTAATGAACGGCTGTGGCTGAGTGCAGGTTGTGCACTATACAGAAGGTCGGCGGTTCGATCCCCCATTCAGCACACTGAAGAGTCCTTGGGCAAGACACTGTACCCCAACTTGCCCCTGATATCTGTGCCAGCAGGGTATGAGTGTCCGATTGAGAATGTGCTGCACAAAGATGCCCTGTATGAATTTATATGTAAATGGTGGCAAATCTGTAATATGTGTCATTATTTTTTAAATGAGCATAAAGTGTTGATGCATTTTTCGGCTTTGACAGGACTAGCTTCCTGATAAAAATGTGTGACTAAATCCAAACATTCAAAATGATAAAAACTGTGTGTGACTGACCGTGATGCCTTAACCATCTGCTCCGTCATATAATCTGTTTCCAGGTGAGTAAGTCATGAAGCAAGAAATAAAAACTAAATCAATACAGCTCCACTCTTTTTCAACAAAGAGAAAATGTTCTGCTCTGCAATAATCTACCTCTGGATAATACTCTGTCAAAAATGGCAGACTTTTCACACTCTTCTCTGTATTCAAGCAAAGCTGTCAGCCACACATACTGGATATTCGATACAGATTAATTCAAATTATCCTGTTTAGCTGTTATTGATCCATCATTTATCGACAGGCTACCTGGCCTGGGAGCCCCTGAGGAATTCAAGCCAATATTTGCTATTTAGCAACTGCATTCTGGGCAGAATGTATTACAGAGGTGGACATAATTGGATGTACGCATTTCCCACAAAGCAAAGACCGCACACAGCAAACCTCAGGGCATCCACTCCCAGCCTGCTGGTGGCTGATGCATGTTCCTCAATGGACTGTGGCAGGGCACCATGGGAATGAGAGGGAATTCTTTACTGCGGTGTCAGTGGCGCTGATTTAGAAAGATGAATGTCAGGGTCAGCAGGCCACACATGCACTCTTCAATCGGTCTACGCATCCTCCTCTACTGCTACTCGCATGGAGCATCAGAGGTACACTCGACATGTGAGAACAGGGAATTCTCTGTCAGCGATTATGTAGCAACCTATTTATGTCTGGAGATATTTGCTGACCTGGGCATACCAAGGATGGATAATGTAAAAAAACTGTTGTCCAAGCTCTTGATCCAAGTAAAAGTAGTGAATAGTTTGTTCTGACGTAACGCACTACAAAGTGGAACAGTTTGTTGCAGTGAATATCTCTTATTTCATGTTATTTTACGTAATTTTCGAAAGTGTGGGAACATAATTGACTGAAACAAACGTTGGAAATTATGTTTGGAAAAAACTATACAACAATTATGAGATATTCAGATATCAGACATCAGATATTCAATTTAAGGAGAGATATAATTGTTTCACATTCTATAAAAACAGGACATTATCCTGCCACATCACCGTAACTTAAAGTTTTGTTTGGGGCAGACCTAAGATTTATTTCTAGATCTAGGGCAATAAATAGGCCACATTTGACACAAACGCATCAATGTTCACAATCTAAACGCAAGTCCATCTTCAGTAAAGTACTTCCTTGTTTGCCAGTAGCTGCTGTGAGCAAACACACACATATTAAATATATTCGGCAAATTGTTCCCTGTTAGAGCGCTAGTGAAAAATCACTTGTGGGTTTTAAAATAACTCTTTCAGAATTTCAGATTTATTGCATTTTAAACTCATGTGCCTAGAAAACATATGATATGTAAAAGCCCTTTTTTAATAAAATAAATACTAATTAAATACTGAAGTGCCCCATTTTTTGACATTTACTTGTCCTTACAGAGAATAGTGACAAGACCGTGGTGCTTCAGAGGCCAATCAGACTGGGACTGGGCCCAGTGCCCCTCTGATCCTCACCCATAGTTTTCTAGTTAAACTTCCCATCCTGCTGCCAGAGCTGGACATCAATATTGGACAAATTAGCAAACCACACACTTTGTTCAATGCCAATGTTTATTTAGTTCTATTACCTCTCTCTACACACGACACTAAAACAAAGATACACTACCTGCATTACCACAGAATATTCTAATATTTGCAGTTATATACTAGGTCCCTGCAGTAGCACTTAATTGTGTATTGAAAAGTGGGTAAAAAGGACAGTTGTGATCGGCCGATGTGTCAGGTGTGATTGGCCATTCTGTTTCAAAGCCCAGGGCCTTTTAATAATAAATTAAACATACTGAGCTTCAGGGAGAAATGGGAATGAGATTGACATGACTTGTGCGTCACGATTGTAGGCTCATACTGTCGACCCTGAGATTTTCCTGACTGGGTCCAGTGAAAGCCAATAACATCCCCCCCCCCCCCCAACACACACACACACACACTTCAGTTCCAATACTTCACAGCAGATAATGTCCAATGTGTGTTTAACTGAGAGAAACTGAACAGCATCCAATCTGACCGACAAGCTTTTACTGTCTCCCACTTACGCCATCTCATTTTCTTTTTGTCTGGCCTTGAGGGGGACAGGGGTGAAACATTTTGTTCTTTGATCGAGAGAAAGTCTTTATTCCATATGTTCACTAAAAGCTATACAATCTATAGGGTGGGCCCAGTTCAGTGTAATGGGCATGTTTCAACCTTTAGCCACAAAGATACAGAAATTGCATAAAATGGGATATCTCAAACATATTTAATCAGAAACTAAACTTGAATTCATGTCATTCATGATTCTACTAGATGAATAAAGAGCAGCCACAGTGACCCGCTCAGTGGTCACAGGAGAAAATATGAAGCATCCTCCGACTGAATTTGTGGGACATAATTGACTCATAACACCAGAGTAATATCCGGATATTTAACAGATCTTTATGAATAATGTTAAGTTCAAAATGAGTCCAAATTTAGAATATATAGTGGAACGTTTGAGTGCAATTTAGATTGTTAAAATAAACATGTTGGTGATGAGAAAGCTCGAAAACAAAAATAAATATTTGTTTTAAATCTCAAAAAGGACAATTTGCTTTCTTATTAAGTGATACGCTTGATTCTTGGCATTCATGATTGATAAAGAACAACCACCAGTGCTCCATTTTCAATACTCAAGGGAAAACAGTGAAGGAGTCTCACCCTGCACTACAATCTGTAACCTCCTTCTGTCAGTTTCTGTATGTATTGTGTATACTAAGACTGAATTTATATTTTATGAGTCAAACCTAGAATTACTGCCTTGCAGTTGTACGCCTGCAGCAAACAGTCAAGTTTCAGTTAATGTCCATGTCTTTCTAGGCACATGCAATACATTTAGAGAAGAATTTGGAGATGTTATGGTAGTAGATGTGATAGTAAGCGTAATAATCCTTGTGCTATGGCCAAATTGTACATAAATAAGCCGCACTTGTCTATAAGCCGCAGGTGTCTCCGTTGAAACATGAGATATTAACACGGCAAGAAAGATTTTTTTAAAACTTTTAATTAAATAAATGCCAGTAACATCCAAAATTACGAGTCAGTTCTTCATGCTGCCGTCGCTAGCATCTCAGAATCATGAGCGTACGTGCAGCAGCTCTATTTCCTTCTTCGACAGCCAGACGGATCGCTTTTAACTTGAAAGCTGCATCATATGCATTTGTTCGTGTCTTTTCCATGATGAGGGTGTGTGCATCAAGCGCAAAATGGGTGATCTGAAGAATTAAGTGTGAGTTAGTTTGCCGAAACAGTTTCATTGGTCCACTGTGACCTGTTCGGTAATTTCATTGGTCTGATATGACTCGTACTCATACAACATGTTTGTGCCCTACCCACAATTCTCAGGTGCACTACGTCACACACACAACAAATTTCTTAAAGTGGCAGGCCATACCTGCAACACTATGAAAATCCATCAATTAGCTGCATCGTTGTAAAAGCCGCAGTCTCAAAGCGTGTGAAAAAAAGTAGCGGCTTACATGAGGGAATTTACGGTAAATGATGCTGACCATGTCTTTTGTCAGGTCACAGTGATCTTTACCTCTGACACCCAAAATAAAATCTTTTCATCCTTGAGCCACTGCCTAATTCGAAGGGAGATCCACAAAGCGTTCTGACCTGATGTGTTCTTGAAGGTGGGATGGAAGCACAGAAGGAAAATCTGAAACACGATGTGTTGAGCTGCAGCTTTGCAAAGGCATGGAAAAGGTCAGTGAGACTCTCAGAAGTTCTTCTTTGCAGTTTCTAAGCTCCTGAGTGGGCGGTCTGGTGCATGTGTGTGTGTGTCTGTGTTAAACAGCTGAGCCACAGCCAAACTGACCTTGGCCAGACAGTGTTTTGTTGTCGATGCTGTTATCCACTTATTCATCAGCTAAACTTTTGGGGCTTTATTTGAAAGTTATTGTTTTCTCTAAGTTGTCTGCACACTGATGTCCGCAGTTCATCTTGTTTAAGTAGTTGCTTGTTTAGTACCACGAGCAAACAATCAGTGTTCAAGAGGAGACATGTGTCTTTGTAGATAAGAAGCAGCCATTTGCTTTAGTGGTTGTAGTGTAAAATCTATGGCTCTTGATGTCGGGCTGTTGTCTGATTCATGTCACTGTCACCCAATGGAGAAGTTCTCCATCAACAGGATATCATTCTGACTTGCTTACTGGGCACTTTATAAAAAACGAAAACCTATTAAACACATATGTCCCAATTTTGCCCTCAAGAGGGAGAACAGTTATTTATGTAGCAGAAAAACATTACATTTTCACTTAAATCTCAGTATCCTCTGTGCACAAATTACCCATCAATCCATGCATTCAGCTAGCCAGCTAGCATTGCAATCAGCCAGCCAGCCAGTTTATCCTTTTAAGGGTCACCAAGGGGTGTGTGGCAATCTCATATGACATTGGGTAAAAGGCGGTGTACCCCGTGCCAGTCTATCACAGACAACAAACAACCATTCACACTCTCACCTATGGATATTTTGAGTCTCCAGTGTACCAAACCTACTAACTACTGCAGCACCTGTACAACCACATCCGAGTTTTACATCAAACTAAGTTAAGCAGCATTTTTAATCAATTTTACTCATCACTTATGTACTCATTAATGATATATCGCTCTTTTTTTCACAACAGACATTTTGACTAGTCATGGTAGGAAAAGCAAAGGTGTTGCTTACTTGGTCAACAGAGTATCTCCCTTCTATTTACTATTTGCCAAAGTGAGTCAACATGAATACCTGAACGAAAAAGCCACAAAATTTAACTCAGCCATTCATCTTGTTACATCCACCTGTGGTTTTTTACAATACTTTGACATGTTAAACTGTCTTCTGTGAATGAACAGACCACATTTTCTTTACTGTTGAATTTTCTTAATGTCCAGAGTGACCGCATGAAGTCATAAAGCTTTAAAAAACCAACAGGTAAAACAAGAGGCTAGTTAGTGAGCTGGCATGACAAAGCAACTCACTTCCTCCGTCCCAGGGCCCTTGAACACAAAGTGATCAGCTAAAAAGCATTTCTATCACATGAGGATTGAACTGCTGACAAAAAAGCTAAGGGATGTCTCATGCTCTTAGAAAACTGTAATACACTTAAGTGTTCTTAATTCAAGGACAGGTAGTTTGGACGGCTACACTGCCAAAGAATCATCTGCCATTAGTACCGTTGATTGCATTTAGCCATGGGAAGAGGGAAAGCATGGTGTCATAATGTAGTGCAGGATGTTGCCATGGTGACCCATATACTATCCACATTAGCAGAACATGTTTAGTTTGGGTTTAATGCATATATCTTCTGCGCACACTGACTATGATCCTATTGAAAATTGTTCAAAGAACAAAATCCAGAACCAGCATTCACACTCTGGAAATTCTCCCTGCAGATATAGTCCGATCAGGGAGTAAATCTAAGGATGCAAGACGACGTTTCAGTCAAAGAATTTTGAAAGAAAGACTCTGGAGACAATCTACATCTGCGAAGCCTTCCATCATCAATAACCTACACAATCATGTAGATTCCCACACCCCTCCCCTTGATCCTCACTGGCATTATCTCCTTCCTGCACATGTACTCTTATGCTTAAAAAATTCAACAGGGACTAGGGACATCCGCTTACAAATACCGACTGAATAAATATGTAAAAAAAAAAATGAAAGTCATATTAGCATTGAAAGTGGTTCTTGCATTGAAAGTGGTTCGTGGCTGCTCTTGGAGCAGCCACGTATTCTTTGAAACTTTCATGATGGTACGTACATCTCTCTGTTTCAATGAACCCCCAGCATTTCCTGGAGACAGGCCTGACACCCATCTTTGGTACCAGTATATCAGTATTGAAATCACTACCCAATATTATACAAATTGTAACCAAAGGTCTTGACGCTGCAGAGTGTGCTGCATTGTCCTTAAAATGGCACTAAAGTGAAGCTGATGGTGTGATGAGGGTCTGCAATGGAATCTACAGTAAACGACATGGGATGAATGCATGAAATGATCTGCAAATTTGTGTGAAACGTGTGTTATCAAAAGACAATATAAAGGACCATTAGAAAGGAAAAGTGTCATGATAAACATCACTCTGAGGTGTGAGGTATAAACTTCAGCTAATTTGGCAGTTTTTACATGTTGCCTTAATGGATGGAGATCTGCAAATCTGTCCATAGATCAGTTTTTTTCATTGCCCTGAGCTGAAGCTTACGAGCTTCACACTGGAAAGTGTGTAATGAAAGCCGATGCCATTCTTCCAACATGCCACAGGAGATGTGATGCTTACAGGCAACCAGACAGCAGTTTAATCATCTATTCATTGAGCAGTAAGAAGGCGGTTTTTTACCATCCAGTTATTAACTCATGAAAAAAGAAATAGTAAAACCTTGACTCTTTAAAACTCCCTGGGAAAATAATAATTTCAGTAAATTATATTATTATATTATATATATATATTATATTATTATATTATTATATTATGTAAGTTATTTTCAGGACAATGAAATGTTAAGAAGTAAATCATCAATTTTTTCAGATCCGAAAATAAAAGCAGACCAGAATGAATTGGCATTTGGCCCCTCGCTTTGAAGTGTGAGACTGCTTCCAAATGAAGTTTGTATAGCTTGTTTCCTCTTCTTCTCACTTTCATCATTCCTTTAAACTTTTACAAAGTTGGGGGTAACCTGATTTGGCAATTGTAAGGGCACGTACCACATGAACACACATGCTCTGTGAGGCAGGTCACTGGTTTAACTCCTGCTGGCCAGATTTTCTACGACACGTGTTTCCTCTTCTATCCCCTACATTTCCTATCTCTCTCCAGTTTGTTGATCTACTAAAGGCATACAGGCCATTCAAAAACCACTTTTGTTGGCGTCCACAGTAAATTAGCAATTTAAACTGCTAATCATCTAAGATAGTCCATCCGTCCATCTCTACCACTTATGCTTCGAGGGTTGGCTGGAGCCAATTCAAGCTGACATTGGGCGAGAGGTTGCCAGCGTAAGGAAAGGCCAAAATAGAGACAAACAACACTTCACTCTCATTTTAACACAACTGTCAATTTAGAGTCTACGATTAACCTAACTCCTGTTTGCATGACTTTGGACTGTGGGAGGAAGCCAGTAAATCCACATAGACCCTGGCTAAACTGGGATTCCAAACAACGTGCCGCCAAGATAGCACCTTGTTAAATGAATCAAATACCGTATAGCTGCACCATATAGTATATGACTTCCCCTTGAAGATGAATGTTATGTGGAGTAGAAGTGTCCAGAGCATTAACAGCTCATTCAGCAGAGGTTGAGGTGCAATGACTTTTGCCACCCGGGAAAGAAACCTGTGGAGGAAAAGCTCCTGTTTGCAGCAGTCTTGCTCCTGGGGCTGAATGATGCTAGATGGGTTAAAATTCCAATCCCAAAAAGTGAGGGGCTTGTTCCAGCTCAGCAGCTCTGTGGAAAGACTTCATCACACCAGAGATGGGCAATTATTGTTTACGTCAATCAAAATGATATCAAGCCCAGTCCCTGTTCACTGATAAGGTTCCGTTTGCGTATGGGTTAGTCTACTATCTCGTATGGGTTAGTCTACTATCTCTGCCTCCTATTGTGTCTCACGTCATCTGAGACAATTGGGTGTAAGTGGTAGATAGCAGAGATGGAACAAAAGAAAGTAAAAGCTGTGTGACTACTGGTAAAGTGGATTCTTTGACACTATTGTCAACGTGTCATCGGCTCTTAAAGCATGATATTTAACTGTGTGATCACACCGAAAGATATGAGGAAAGGAAATGGCTGGCAGCGTTTCATTTCACAGAGTCTCGATGAAGAGAAGCAGCAGCGCGGACTAAATTGCCAGCACTCCGAAAAACGAGTCAATGACGACCCAAGGATGAATCACATTACCCTCAACATGCTGCTACTGCAACCAATTTCAGATAAGGATTTGATTTTCTTCCAGATCAAACTCTTGATACATGATTAGAGCCAAAGAGTTTGTGCCAAGGTTTTTCTATAAAAACACGGATGCTGAAGCTTGTAACCATGTTATATGTGTATAAAATACTTTGTGTGGGTAACACCAGGCATTACTCCTCACCTGGCTGGTGAGAATTGAAGTAAAGATAAATGCTTTCTCACTGCAGACTGCTCACACCCCCGCCCATCATGAAAACTCTCCTATGCGCATGCGTATTTGTGTATCAGGAGAGGAGGGAAGCGATTCAGAAACCATCGAGGGGGGAAAAAGAGTTTTGAAGATGGCCTCGGATGACATGGTTCCGACGGAAAAAAGCAACGATCTTTCATTTGGCAGTGGTTCAGATATCGCAAGTAAGACTTTGAACAAAACCCTACCTATGCACTATATGCTGCCAAACCATTGCCACAAGACGTAGCAGTACCACAAATTTGTTTCCCCACCAAAAATGCCAAAAAAATGCCTCAATCTTTGTATCTCCATATCTCCACCCACTTGAAATAAAACGCTGAAGGAAAAAGCCCTGCAGCAAATTACTCTGGCTTCTTCATTTGAATAGAAATCCCATTGGACAAAAACAAGGAAAGTGTCCATGGCAGCACTTACAAAACACATCGCCAAAGACATGGCCCTGATTAGTGTTGTGGAAAAGCCAAGATTCAAAAATCTCATAAAGACACTTGACCCAAAGTACAATTTGCCTGGTCTTACATTTTCTACATAGAAAGCGCTGCCAGAGTTCATTCAGTGTACATTTCAGTAAGAGAAAACGTGGCCTTCCAGCTAACAGATGTGCCCCCACCTACGGATCTGTGGTCCAGCACAAGGGCTGCAAGATGCTCTCCTGTAATTGGACTTTTCAGACACTCGAAAAGAGTGCATCACCGCAGATAACGGGTGAATAGCTGTGGGCCTGAACAAGTGCGATCGGTGAGTATTTGTATAGGTTTGCCTCCCTCTGATGGGCAAATGATAACAATTTTAACTATCAACAACTTTAAAGATTTAATAATTTGTTACATTCAATTAAAAACTCTGACTGTATTTTTAATGATTGTTTAATACAGTTAAAAACTGTATGAGCGCATTTCATGATTTTTGTGTCCGCATGATCCATGTATATAAAATATAATTATTAAGTATTTAATATATGTCAAGCTTATATTGCCAGAAAACTTAGTTTAAATAGGAATCTAAAATCTTTCTGAGATCTGTAGAATATATATAAAAAGATTAATGAAGAAGGCTCCTTTGATGACAACGCATCTACCTCTGTCAGAGCCACCATCACAGAACTGCACTAAATATATCTGTCTCAATTCATCATTTTATACAATAATATTGTCTTTTGCACACTCTGTCTACATATTCTTACACTCACAGTATATTATATTATCTATTTTATCGCCAAAAAATATTTATACCCGTACTATATATCATATATTATATCATACTCTTTGTATATTCTTTGTATATATAAGTCTATATACACATATTTTATTTATACATGTGTACATGTTATTATTATTATATTATATTCTGCTATTATTAGTATATACTGCTATTATATTGGTATAATTACTATCATATATAAATATATATTATATACGATATATACTGTACTATTTTTTATATACTGTCTAACAATAACATTACCATCATATCATCAGTACTATTACCATCATCTGCCACTGCACCTTATCTACCTATTTTATCTTGTGTTTCTGTTTTTATTCTTTCTACTGCAATATTTTATATTTTATATTTTATTCTATTGTATTGTATTTTATTGTATTCAAATGTACCGGCTGCTATGACGACTTAATTTCCCCTCGGGGATGAATAAAGTAATCTATCTATCTATCTATGTCATCCAAAGAGCCTTTTTCATTTAGGAGAGCTGGATTCTAAGACACAGCTAAAACTCCGGCTTGATCCTCTGGAAAATAGTCCTGTTCATCAGCATCAGAGATTTCAGACTATCAAGACAAAGAATTGCCTTTTGAGTATATAAAGTTTTATTTTAGGTTACGCTAGCTACAAATATGTAATGTCAAGAGCTAGTTAGTATTGTACATATTTCTTTCTCACTAGTATTGGATAATAACATAACACTTACATGCATCAGATGTGCAAAAGCAGCTGTGTGAAATGAATGGCAGCTGTTCTATTGTGTATGACCCATACAGTATGTGTCATTTTTGACCCATGTGTTTCAAAGTGACTAATCACATTCCCTGTTTGATTTGAATGATAGTAACTCAATCTTTCTGTCACTCCGCAAGCATTTAATCTAGACCACAATGAGGGAGATACTGCATCTACAGGCTGGCCAGTGTGGCAACCAGATCGGAGCCAAGGTTTGAAACACGTTTTAAAAGTGTAACAGAGCAAATGTTAAATTCAGATCAGATTCAGGCTGCTGTATTAACTTACCTGGTGACAAAGCTTGTGTTAAGTTTGACCTTCTAGGACAAGTCGTGCTAGTTAGCCAGCTAATTTAACCCCTAACATTTCTTCTCCTCTAGTTCTGGGAGGTGATAAGCGACGAACATGGCATCGACCCGTCTGGGACGTACCATGGAGACAATGAGCGGCAGTTGGAGCGAATCAACGTCTACTACAATGAGGCGACAGGTTAGCGCCATCATCTAATTCTGAGGGATTAAAGTTTACTTATAAACCACTGTTGAAAACATTGCAAGTCACTCTGTGCTCCTTTGTCTTGTGAAAAGGGAGCGATCTCTAGTTGTGTATTATTTTCTATTTCAGCATTGTGTAAATTGTCTGTGTATTCATATTCTTGTACCCGTCATCACCAGGTGGGAAGTATGTTCCTCGTGCAGTGCTTGTGGATTTGGAGCCAGGAACAATGGACTCTGTGAGGTCTGGTGCTTTTGGCCAGATCTTTAGGCCAGACAATTTTGTCTTTGGTGAGAATTTAAATGTAAAATTGAACATGTCTTAAAATACAGCCTGAAAAAATTGGCTTAATTTGATCTTTAAAACTAAAATTTAAGTGCTTTCCACAATTCTGCAAGAGTAAGTATGCATTGCTCATTGTAAGTAAAATTAGTTTTACTTCCAAATACTATGAAGTCATTGTAAATAGATCGGGAATGTTTTTCTATGCAGCTGTGATACAGTTCTGTATTTGCTTGTACCACAGGCCAGAGTGGAGCAGGTAATAACTGGGCTAAAGGCCACTACACTGAGGGAGCCGAGCTGGTGGACTCTGTCATGGATGTGGTGAGGAAAGAAGCAGAGTGCTGTGACTGCCTCCAGGGCTTCCAGCTCACACACTCCCTTGGTGGAGGCACCGGCTCTGGCATGGGCACGCTGCTTATCAGCAAAAATCCGTGAGGAGTATCCTGACCGCATCATGAACACTTTCAGCGTGGTCCCCTCACCAAAGGTACACTTCACTCATTAAAATGTTATCAGATGTTTGTTGCTCTACCTGTTTCCTCTGTGCTTTAATGGTGTTCTTGCTTCTTTCCTTTGTCCCCTCTTTCCCTTCACTTTCCCTCTCCAGGTGTCAGACACAGTGGTGGAGCCCTACAATGCCACCCTGTCTGTCCACCAGCTGGTGGAGAACACAGATGAGACCTACTGCATTGATAATGAGGCCCTGTATGACATCTGCTTCCGTACACTGAAACTCACTACACCCACCTATGGTGATCTCAACCACCTTGTCTCAGCCACCATGAGCGGGGTGACCACCTGCCTGCGCTTTCCCGGCCAGCTCAATGCTGATCTGAGGAAACTGGCCGTCAACATGGTGCCCTTCCCCAGGCTGCACTTCTTCATGCCAGGCTTTGCCCCCCTGACCAGTCGGGGCAGCCAGCAGTACAGGTAGGGAGGCAGGTTCCGTATAAGACAAGGAAATAGTATTTAAAAGTATTTTGAATCTGACTTGTCTCTTTCCAGGGCACTGACAGTTCCTGAACTCACCCAGCAGATGTTTGACGCCAAAAACATGATGGCTGCCTGTGACCCACGCCGTGGTCGCTACCTTATGGTCGCCGCCATCTTTCGGGGCCACATGTCCATGAAAGAGGTGGACGAGCAGTTATTGAATGTGCAGAACAAGAACAGCAGCTACTTTGTGGAGTGGATCTCAAACAACGTCAAGACGGCCGTCTGTGACATCCCTCCCCGCGGCCTCAAGATGTCCTCCACTTTCATTGGCAACAGCACAGCCATTCAGGAGCTGTTCAAACGCATGTCAGAGCAGTTCACCGCCATGTTCCGTCGCAAGGCCTTCCTCCACTGGTGAGTGAAATAAGACTGATGCCAGGACATTGAGGAGAAGTTTGTTTTCTTGTTCTTACCTGTTCTTACCCAGAATTCATACACTAACTTAATGCCCATCAGAAAGTATTTACTTTATGTCGATTGTTTCAGGTACACGGGCGAAGGTATGGACGAGATGGAGTTCACAGAGGCTGAGAGCAACATGAACGACCTGGTGTCTGAGTACCAGCAGTACCAGGACGCCACTGCTGAGGAAGACGGCGAGGGTTAGGAGGAAGGTGACGAGGATGTGGTCTAAACAACAGCCATGACCTGCTTCTTACTATGCAAAAGTTTAGGGTTTGGAGACAACGATAAAACAATCCGACAATTTATTCAAAATTTACTCTTAAAGTTTTAACACTCTGCCTCATTTGTGCTTCTTTGGACTAATAAAAAGTGTTAAGTTCACCTCTGTTATACACAAGTGTCAGTAAATTCTACTCTTATGTTATACTCCACAGACTCTTTACCTGTTCACCATGTCCTGTATCAGTTTGAGTCGATGTAGAACAACTCGGTCCATTCATGCAGACACCTACTGACTTCTCTGTCTGCTCGGTGGTGTTGTGCAGTAATGTGAATGATCACCCTCTGTTTGTTTCTAGTCTTTTTCCAGTTGCAAAACCTGGGTTTATGTTAAATTGTATTCATTCGTTTGGTCCAAACGGCCCCTTCACGTGAGTGTGACATAAATCTCTCCGCACTCTTGGAATTCTAAGACACATTTCATCAAAGACATTGTTTAGAATATATTGCATTTATTTAGGCACAAATCGCAAATGAATAGTAGTATTTTTTACTCCAATTGAAAAGTGACGTACAGTCCCTGCTTATTCCCTCTTGCAGCAGACAAACAGCGGAATCTCACAATCATCACTAGTGGAGGGAATTTGCTTAGTTGTCATGGTGATAGCTGAGATTTTTCATTTGACTTTAGCTTCAGATTTATATAAAGTTAAAGAGCAGTAGCTGGCCCTCATTCATGCTACTACAGCTGAGGTGCCCTTGTGCAAGGCCATCAAAACAGAGCTTGGTGGATCATCCACAGTACTGTACATATTTAGCAATATGTCTAGAATACAAACACACACCCAAGTTTGACATCTTGATAAGAGATTGCAGATGCAGTGTGATGAAATCAGAATGGGGCTATGACAGCAAGCATTGCACCTCACTTTCTACAGTGTGGCTATTTGGTATAGGGAGACAGCAACTCAGCTGTTTTCAGCCATGACCTATTATTGGTGAACAATATTTGTGCCTACATGTGTAGCCAAAGCCTGGAACCACATGTTTCCTGCCCCCGGACACAACTTTAAGCCACTATCATCAGCTCAATAAAAGCCCAGTTCCCCTAGCCTGACGTTGTCATACTCACAATTCTAGTCAGAATGTGAGACTGATACCGCTCCATTGGGCTGTGATTATGGGGCGTGTTTCAACTGAACCAGAAAAAAAAATGCCTCTTGTCTCAATGGATAGACCTACAACCAATCAGAGCAGCTTAGTATGTGACGTATGTTAAGCGCCGGGTTCACACCGGACGCTGAAGCGACGCGCTTCACAGTCTTTCTTTGCAATTTTAACTAAGTACTTTCTCTAACCTGGCACCAACACCTCACACACACTCATCTGAAAAAAATGGTGACATCTATAGCGTAAATCACATTGAGATCAAATTCAAGTGTATCCTAAATGTGCTTTCAATTTGGCACATACAATGTCAATATTATGAGCCCAGCCAGGGTTGGAGTGCCACTCTGCCAGTAAAGTTAAGGAGTCAACCTTAAGTTGCCTCTAGCTCTCTCTGTGGGAGTTTACTTGCCAGTATAGCTAAATACACTGCAGAGCTTCAATCATTAACCCAGATTTATGGTGATTTAGTCAGACAATGTCAGGATTATTGAAAAAAAACAACAATGTTATATCCGCAGTACACCAACTTGGGAATGTCTGCATGCTGACTATCATGTAGGGCTTATGGGCAACAATTAAATAACAATGTTATTACTTGTTAATTTGTCTTGCAACAGAAGATGTGTACATATATATATACAAGATCAAGTATAAATTGTTTGTTCAGCTGTAAAATAAAAAAAAGATGCAACTTTAATTGCCTTCATGCTGCTGCTCCAACTGCTGACTGTGTTAGTGAGCAGACAAATTACAATAACTAACTTCCTGTTGTGTCTTTACCCGCTGTGACAGCGCTGCATGTTTTGTTTCCACCTGTGTGACTGTGTCTTCATGGCAAAACACGGTCCTTGAAACAAGTACTGTACCACTGAGGTGATTTTGAGTATTCTGGTGTTTGTGTGACTGTGTGTTGGCAGAGTTCGAAGCTATTATGCACAACTGATCTCTGGTGGGAACTGTTTGCTTGCTGCGGTCACAACCACAGGAAAAGCTAAATCTACTGCATTATGCCAGCATGCAGAGGATGGTAAAAAACATGAATTAAGCAACGATACAAAACAGAGCTTAAGAGTGATAAACAAAGATTTTTATGAAACCGGACATATGAGTCGATGGTGGGTCACCAGAGGCGAGGTAATTAATGGTAAACCTTGGGTCACATTTGTTAGTTTTATTATCCTTTAAGTTCCACATCACTGTAGAATCACCTTTACTAATTAAATCCAATAAAAATTATAACAGCAATGCTGAGTAAACACTACACATCATTGAACAGCAACAATAAATGCATAAACAATTATGAAATCTCATAAATGTTGACACACAGGGAAAAGGTCTGCCCACAACAGCTGGATATTTGCCGGGTTAGTACTGTTGACAGAATGTCTTTGACAATTCCCAGTGCAGAGTGATCTCTCCCTAGAATCAAAGAAAGTGCTCTGTGTCTGTAAATGGTTTAACGAGGAAAATGCCAGGTAAAGAAAAAATGGACCAGGACTCCATACACAGTCCCTGAGAGATGTTTAAGAATGAATGAGTTCAAATGCATTACAACAGACTCTCTAAACCTGACCTCAACCTACCTGCCCTCCCCCTTAGTACACACCCTCACAGGCCTCAAATTTGTCAAAGTGGCAAGGGTCATGGTTTCTACTCCCTGTAGACCATGGTATGGGAATGAGGCAAACATTAAACATGGGGTCTTGAGTGGAGCACTAATTTCCCCAGGGCTCCACACCTAACCCCAGAATATCTACTGATTACAACTCGAGGGATAACTCTTAATAAATTCCAGGCAGGGACCAGTGATTTGTGGCCATGGAGCCCACTGGCAGGATCATACAATCTGTGGTGAGGGAAGAAAAGAGGCTGAATATTCAGTGCTTTACCTGTTAATAACAAATTGAAGTGTGGAAAAAATATAGTCCAGAAAATAATTTGAAGATGTGACCAAACCATGACCACGGGTTTTGGACAAATCACTCTCCCTCATGATCACAAATATGATGAAATCCTTGTGAAAACATATTCTCTCGAGCCGCAGCTGTCGCTGGTGCGGAGGCATGACGTTTTTCTATTGGCAATAAGAAAGCTGGCATCTGCTTTAAAAAAAAAAGAGAAAAAAACACCAATAAACTCAAATTTTATTGTAAAAAGGCCACATTTCAACCTCAATTTAGAACTCCAAAATGCATGTAATTCATTGTTATTTTAAGGAGGTTGAAACAAAAAAAAACCTGCAGAGTGGAAGTAACCGGATTTGATAAGAAATGTAAATTGTGTCTCTATGAAAATGAGAAAGTTGGGGCAGCAGAGTGACTCTGATGGAATAAGTGCTGTGGAAATTCATATTATGCTGAACTTATCATTCAATTACAAACACTGCAAACTCAATGAGAGCACTAGAAGCCTCCCAAATGGACTCCCACATGTGGCTCTGTTGCCAGTATGTTCGAACCAGTCTTCAACTTGCAGTGGGGCCAGCATCTACCATAAAGCATTCAACACTTTCATATTTCTGCTGGTACACCTCCAAGGACAGGACGACCTTAGACCGGATGAAACAACAAGGATCATGGACAAAAATCGGAATGAACAGCGAACACCAGTGTCAGTGAACACCTGAAAAAAAAAAAAACACAGACAGCTCCACTGGGAAAAGATGGCTGCTCTTGGTGGATCAGGAGTCAGTGACCACTTAAGAAAGATCAGGGACATTCACGTCTGACATCAGACAACATTTTTGAAAAGATAGCGGAGTCAGAGGTTATCATCTCTCACATTATCACACCTGAGGCTGAGGAGTGGACATTAATTCATTATTTTTTCTTGACTCCTGCCAAATAGCCTTTGTTTAGCATCGGTCTGTGGCTATATTACGTTCATGAAGTAATGTCAATAAAGTTGTTGAATACACTGATATAAGAAGCGTGGAATCTCAGCATGCCCGAATTAAATTAAGATGTTTTGTCGCAGAATAACGCACTGATCCCGCAGCAGCACTCAAACAAGGGAGAAACTTCAGACTACACACATTACCTGAAAATATGCCCAAAAGCTAAACAGAGTTTGAATACAGTCAGAGCAGGAAGTTTGAGAGTAGGACGATGGAGACAAAGGAAGATCAAACTTTGAGTAAGAGTTGTTACATGAAAGAAAGTGAGTGAGGAAGAGCAAGAGAAACTCACAGCAGGAAACTGCAATAGCAGCACTAATACCTAAACATGTAAGATCAAGACAAGCGGCTGTAGACACACTGGAGAAGATATTTAGAACAATGTTGTTCGATTTTGGCTCAGATCAAACTAAAAGTCCAAATTTACTTATGGGTTTTTCAAAAAATCGATACAAAACATTTGTACCGGATTAGATACTCAATTGCAACAGAACCGATACCAGCAGTGCCGTCTTCACCTCCTCCAGTTGACACAAACCTTCACACAGCACTGCTGCAGACAGGAAGGCACACAGCCCCTCCCATTACTTGCTGAACACAACTAGACGTTCACAACACTTAACTTTGCAAATGCTGCTGTTGAACGTCCTTCAAGGTTACTTTTAGTCAAAAATTAAAAAAGTTAATGTGCCATTTGGACCTTGTTTGAATACGAGGCAAATGGACAGGGAAAGGCTCAGGAGGTTGATAAGCAAACAATGCTACAAAGTGGCGGCGACAAAGTCGAGTGGCACAAAGAACTTGTCAAAGCATCATAAAGTACCCCGGGTCTTTATGACGAATTTCAAATTATCAGTTAAACTACAGTTTCAACAACATTGAGGTATTAATCAGTTATAAGAAACATTAACCTGGCCGGCGGGACATGATAATGTTACCCCTTTAACTATTAGCCATTAGCAGATAGCCACATTAAACGTCCATTAAATTATCATTAAGCTAGTGGCTAAGGCTTATAATAAAACAACTAATGTCAATTTGGGAGCAAGGCACCAAACGTAATCAGACCTGCCCGTTTGTAATGTTAATAATCAAGTAGCGAGTATTTACCTTCGTAGTGGTATCGAGTTTGAAATTCTAGTATCGTTACAACCCTGATTCTGATAAATGTCTAATTGTATGTTTAAAAAGAAAAGCGGTTTACACAAATCTGTAAATTAGGAAACTTTTCACCCTGAAACATGGCTGACCAATAAACCACAGTGGAAAAATATTACTAATTAATACTGTGAACACACGGCTTTTAGTTGTGAGTTAGTTAAAATAAGTCAGACATTACTTGTTGTGAGAACTACCTTCCATTAGGCTAATCTAAGAGGCAAACTACGACTAAGGTCAGGGAATGGCAGTGTTTAGAAGCCTTCTCATCAGCAGGGAATTTGAAGAATTAGCGAAAGCCTAAGTTACATTTCTAAGTGTGCTAGTGCATTGTTGTAATGCTTTAAACATAATGGGGATACACAGTTCAGCCAGACTGAGCAGCAAAAGGGGGTGGGTGGTAGGGGTGCCACGCTGGAGACGTCTGTTAATTAAGATTGATCCAATCCCCATTGAACATGTTGCGCTATAGGAAGACACTATCCATAAATCGGTGTGTGACTCACCTACGCCTCCTTCCCTCATCCTGCCTATGTGCCTTTCTCAATCTTTACTCTCTCCTCTCTTCCCTACCTCCCGGGGATATACTCTTGGGAAGGTCTTCTAACACCTCCACATTTCCTGCCAGCCTTCTATTTAAGATAGAGGACAGGATTCTATTAAGGTCTGACTGTTCTAAAGAAGTGCTGCTCTGACCATTTAACAGCATCTGAAACCCATTTTCCATTGGCACAGTCTGTTGTGGCCTTTGTGTTGGTTGTTTTCATCAGCCTCACTGATGTCGTGTGCAAGGTCATATTGTTTAAATGTCGACATAATGACTCAGATTGTCAATGGAAGGCGTTTTGGAGGTTGCATTGGGGAATCTACATTAATAGTGCCAAAAGTGGTTAAACACACCGGCCAATTCCAATGTCACAATGGTATGCTTGACAGATTGTTGGCTTTGGAGGATCATGGACATTGTTGGGTGCAGCCCTCCCGAAACTGGGGTCAGGAAGGTGTGGGAGCAAGGAGTCACTTTCAACGATTATGTTCTAATCAGACATCTTAACTGTCTGAAACACACCTTTGACATCATACCCACTGGATACATTGGCGAAGGGTGCAGAGTTGTGAAAGCGGTCAGTGTTTCATCCTCTCTCCTTGGATCCTCATGTCAGTTTGAGATATTGAACATTCATTAATTGCAGCTGTTCATTATAAATTATTGTCATAATCAGCACAATGACTTTTGGTTCAGTTCAGTTCAAAGGCAAGGCTTGGATTCTCTTCATTTTTAGAGCGATGGCGAGAATGACCAGATGATGAATGCCCCTCATACATTTGAAGGTCCTGCACTAATTAAGTTACCATCCACCAGTAATGTTTGAAGGTGTAAGTGACCACCGGGGGATGTTAGGGTCATAACTAGTTGTGCGCCTTAGCGTCATCAAGTGTTTTGACCTTGTGATCGACGATACAGGCCGAACCTGATGGTGCGCTGAGCCTAAAGGTAAATCTTACTAGTTACTGGCTTGTATGGAAGCACTACGACAGGCATGTGTCCCACTCACTTCAGACCAGCGGATGTTAGGGACATATCTTCTGTGCACTCAAGAGATACTTCAACTATGAAACTGTTATGTGGGAAGTGTCCCACTTTTTACTTGCAAAGCCTTTCCAGACTCCAACAGAGGAGTTGGCAGGTTTTTGGTATTTGTATTAAACACCTACGCCCATCAACTGCATCGAGCAGGAAAAGCACTGAGTGGATTGAAACATTTCCTTTAATAAATATAATTTATTTTTTAAAACCATGTATTGCATAACAGTTTCTTTAAAGTTTACTTTGCTATTGAATGCCAGTTGGGATTTACACAGGAAACAGCTGCTGGCCTATATTTTTGCACAGTGTGGTACAAGAAAAGATGGAGAGTCAGTCCCAAAGACTCATAGAAACACCACCTGTATAACACACAGCATCTACCGGGCGGATCACAACCACATATTGATTCAGTCGTACATGGTGAGTCATACTGTTACATAAGCCATTGTTGGATAACGTGAGAGGAGAGAGAAATACAGCTGCTCTCCCAGACCTAGATGATAGAATGATTGGGTGGGTTATACGATATACAAACATAATGGCAGATGCCTATCAACAATACCAGAGTACAACATGCACTGTCTACGTGTCGTGCAAACATAAAGCTACAATATACAAGGGGTGCCACCATTTTGCACTTTCAAAATCATTTTGGAGCCAGAGTCAGGGCAACAGTGATCATGGCGTGGCTAGGCGGTATTGAGGCCCGGGAGAACCCTTTAAAATAAGTAAACTGTGTTCACCTGACAAACTTCCATTCCTAAGTAACGTCCCAGGTGTGAGGTTAGCATAAAAGTAAAAGTCATGACCAATTTGTCAAGGTAAGAAAGCTGTTTTCCGAAGTTTCTGCATTCGGCTCTCAATTGTTTTGTCGCAACCAACTGAATCTGTGGGATTTTGAGTTCCTCCCTTTATTTGATTGTACTTTTTCAACTCTCAGCCAAATGACAGCTACTTATGCCAGCCGGAAATTTGACATTAAATGTTTTCACAGCTCAGCTTGATTTGGATACAGCTTGCTCAACACGGTATTTGTTCACAACTCGAAACAGGTAGAAAAAACTCTGGCAAGCTGCTGACAGACCAATCCATCAGTCCACTGGTGCTGGCAAAATGGTTGTTAGACCTTAGTTATATTACTATTAAAGAAAATAATATTGCTTTAATAAGCTATTTTTAGCCACCTTTGATTTTAATTCCTATTTGCAGAACTACTGAACCAAAACTGAACTGTCCAAACACTTTGTTTGATTTTGTTGTATATATGAATGAATTCCATACTTCTGAAAGACAAGCCAGTCAGGTAAGAAGTTGTCACGCTGCATATTCATGTAGTGAAGTAGTAAAAAGACAGGAGCCTGATCCATAAGTGGAATATTACTCTCACATACTGTCCCAGACTCGAGTGAATGGCTCTATCTAAATGCTGTACGCAAAAGCTTTCCACAACATACACCTCTGGGAAACAGCATAATCTTTAATTTGTCTAGATTTAAATCACCTACTGATAACCAGCACAAAATCACAGAACAACGCCATTCTGATAAAATATTCATGGTGTCCAGCCGATTTATCAAGAGTTGGAAAATGGGAGCCGTCTTACCTTTGAACTTGTGAAACACAGCCCAGAGTTCAGCGATATCGGTGGCAAAGGTAATGTCTGTGTCCAGAACGATGACCCTCTGCAGGTCGGACGGCAGCGTCTTGGTGAGCACAAGCTTCATCAGACCGTAGATCCCAGAGTAGTGTTTGTTCGGGATCCATGACACCTCACTCTGAAACACACAGAGGAAAGATCGGGATCATTTGCTGTTAAATGAAGTGAATAAAACAGCAGTTTACATAACATCATTCTTAAAGATGGTTTACGGAGCCGATAGCGTTCTCCGGAGGAGTAAAACGGGTAGCACATCATCGAGCGCTACAGGAGAGAAAGTGAGGCTGAGTGCAGCTCTCTGTGTTTCTGGGGGGGATCAGGGGGTTAGTAAAGTGAAGAGCGGCTGGTGTTCCTCACCTTCAGCTCATCTGCGTCGTAGAAATCAACCCTGACGGCGGGAACCATCCAGGTGTGGAACAGAGAGGACAGGATCTGCTGAGCAATGGAGTCTGTGATGAAATGGAAATGTAGAGGGTTCCGCCTGTAGGGACACACACATGCACACGCCAAAGGTTAAATACATTCTGTTGTTCTATTACCGAAACATCCCAAACAGACAGTTAACATTAAAGGAAAACGTGAACAAATGACTGGACAGACACCGAATGCTGATGCTTCCATTCAGCTGCACCTCGTGATACAATTATGCATTAAAGCTCCCACCACGTTTTGCAGCAGGTAAAAAAATGCTGAGCATGCAAGTGGAAAAGATCTGAGCGACTTTCGGCGAGGGGTTCATTGTTGGGGAATAATAGACGACAGCAGCTACAGTCACAAAGACACCCAACCGGCTGTTTCAAAAGGAGCAGTGACTGAAGTGACATCTGCATTTACACCGATGTGAGATGTCAGTTAACACTGCTGGAAACTTTGGTGGACGAAAGATATGGAAGCGATGAGACTGTCGGCAACAACAGTCTGTCAACGGTAACATGAAACCTCAATAATTGGTACTGGACATTTTCCAGAGTTTGGCTTTCACATATGAAGACTGCAGCGGGAAACCGACCCAATGGGACCCCTTCACAACACATGCGAAAATATCCTGAACATTCTGGTGAGGGATGGTGCCTGAGCTCAGCATGTAGGAGGCAGGATGTGATGAATACATTCCACTGTGGAAAGCTCAGTTTGGAACACATCACCGACATGTCAGCCCTCACTGCCAAGATATTATTAATGTTGTTGTCTTGCCAAGTTGACGTCTTCGTCCACGTCTTCTTGGAAACTCCTTTTCATCCTGAGATATTTGTGTTCATCTAGTTGGGCATCAGTCATGTGTTTGAAACACTGCAAACTGGCTCGCTGTGAATCTTCTTGCTGTATTCTCGCACAATGTTTGGACATCAGCGTCCGAAAGCATCTATAAAGCATCTATAAAGGAAGGATAACATTGTAGAGCTACAGTGCATAAACCCTCCATAGGCACTGGTCTGCACAGATGTAAAAAAGTGATACATCAAGATGACTCATCCTTCACCATGTTCTCCACAGGTGGGCGAGTGCTTGCGTGGTATATGCCAGAGAACAATATAGGCCTGAAAGCCTGACCCCTGCAGAGAGGGGGTGTGTGACAGCTCTGTTATTCTGCAGGGGCCAGTTTGCTTGTATGGTTCAGCTCCACATACCTCAGTATGCCTGTGTATCAATGCAAAGTTTGCTGGAGTGATCATCTTTATTCTACGATGGAACATGTCGTCCTCTCTCCCAGGATGACAATGTTCACAACCGCGCAACATGAAGAGTCAAATCATAGTTTGATGATTGCGAAAATTCATATGCATCTATCCTACTTGAGCAAAGCTCCATTGTTTACAAAAACCTATTAAAATCCCATCAGTGAGTCACGCTGGGTGACATGGTCCTTCATCACTGTGAGCACACACACTGTAGTGTGTTTTGATTCACACACACATCATCTTTACACCCAAAATACTTTTAGAGCACAAACGTGGATGAATCACAAAGTCATAATATTCTCAAACACTTCTTGTTTAAATGTTTTATAAGGAAATTGCTGAGCTTTAAAAAAAGAAATAAAACATTTACAGTTAAAATATCAACTAGTTTCACAGCTTTTTTTTACTGTGTTTTAGCTCAGCAAAATTATTTTATAGCTTCAGACCTTTTATATTTTATGGCTTAAGCTTCTGGTATTACCAGAAAAGAGCTCTGTGCTCTGAAACACATTCTGATCTACTCTTGCCATGCAGAGTTTTTTTCTTTGACTTTTAGGAAGCAAAACATCCTGAGTACATCATGTGCATGTCTATCTTAATCTTCATCAACAGTTTTATTTACTCATGAGGGAAATGTGATGTGACTGGAAGCTACAGATAAAGCAAGTAATTTGGCTTTACAGACTTGGGCTGGATGCAGAGAGGATGGCCAAAAGCCTCATCCAGAGAAGACTGTACACTCTTTCTATATCTATCCATATATTTCTCACACTCACACACACACGCACACGCATGCGCGCACACACACACACACACACACACACACACACACACACACACACACACACACATACACAGAGAAGATGTGTGGGGTGTAAACTAGGTATTCAGAGCATTCAAATCAGGTCAAGATACAGCGACACTGAACCGGCGATGTGAGGACGACCCCGGTATCTTGTGCTGAATGACTTAGGGAATGAATGTGTCAGCTGCACTTGCTCAATAAGGACTGGAGGCTGAGAGCAGTCAGAAGGCATCAGAATCATACAAGCTGTCATACACAGTAGTACAAATAGAAAGGATCTTCACATGCACGGCAACAAGCACTTTACTGGATCCTGTGCCGATAAACAGTGTGAGTGCAGCCATTTTGTGTCTCTTTATGATCATTTTGTGTCTCTTTGTTGTCGTTATGCATCTCTCTGTCTCCTCATAGTTGTTTTAATTATATGCTTCTGTATGTCTTTACCTGTGTACTTCAGCTAAGCTGGGGCTTCATGTTCCACATCAGAAACCCTCAGATAAGCTGAGGCTTCATCTTCCACATCAGAAACCTAAACTCTATTGAATTTGTTAAAAAAATCTTTGTTGAGAAAATGAACCATTGGTCCTCCTTTCTAAGAACATCATAAAATCAATTATTATAGAGAGCAGATGTCAAAATTAAGAGCAGTGTCAAGAAAGTTTTGGTCAGTACTTTTATGCATTTCTAGTAAATTGTAGTAATTGATGAGTTAGTATCAGCAGAAGGTCACACCTGTGGATGACATTGCTCAGTCCAGTGTGTAAAACAGTTTTTCTACGATTGATCATGCAAACCAAATAGGCTCAGGAAGAATGACAATCATGACAATCCATAGATTTTAAGTTCCATGAAGAATGACTTTATGCATTTTGTAAAAAAAGGACATAGGTTTGGGTTCTGCAGTTCTCCTGCCTCTTTCTCCTCTTGTTTCTCGTTTTCCTCTCCCCCTCTGTGTCATGTCTGTCTCTCCCTCTGTCTGTGAGTGTGTGTGCTGATACAGGGCGTTGCTGGCCGCTCTGCTCTATCCTTCCTCCTCTTCATGCGATCACTGTTGCCTATCATTGTCGAATCAAGGGCCACCAGCTGCCACCATATTTAAGCCCCAGCTCTGCACCCAGGATTTGTCCAATGGTCAAACCACCCAGTGGGTTTTCCTGCTTGCCTGCTATCCTGACTCCTGCCTGTGTTTCGGTCTCAGCTTCACACCCTCCATCTGTTTCACCTGCTCCCTGTGTGAGTCTGGTTTGTGTCGTGCTCCGTCTGGATTGGATTCATCACCTGCCTGTTCGTTCTCATTCACCTTCAAGCTGTTCATCATCATCTGGATTCTTCTGTTGCATACTTTAATATTTATTAAATCTTTCTTGAACATTCACTATGCCTTCATGTCCTGAGTTAAGAATTTATGTCCGGATCTCGTGTTTAACGCAACAACTGGCCTGTTTCCATTCTTAATTTATAAATATTCAGCTAAATTCGGAGTGGATGTTAGGTTTCTGATTGTGTGATATATAATGTGGAGGGCAAAAAGCCCTAACCTTGATTATAGTGATCTATCGTATTTAGTGTGTCTGACATGTGTGCCCCGGTTTATACCTCCCGTAAATATTCAGTTTGTATAAATGTAATGGCTTATGCTGCAATACCCCTTCCATCAATAGAAATGTCAAATATATAATTGAATACTTAGGTCATTGGATATTTGTCAGAGCAGCCTGGGTATTAGAGAATGGAGCAGGTCTTCATATCTTATCAGCAAAATAGGCAGATTTTGACCCTTATAGGCAGTTGCTGATCTGGTTTTGGTGGGAGATGAGATGTGACCTGTGGTTTCACTTTGAACGTTTTTGAAATGTAACAACACTGCACTGCTTCAGCTGTTGCTTCTGACAAATAGGATTTATCAATAGTTCCACCAGTAAAGGTTACATAGCTCATTTAAAACTTTTAAAAAGATGACTGCTCCTGTCGATTTTCTGCTGAGGACAGTATTGGATTCTCCCGACAAGACTTATAGTCGGCGTTGGACAGAGCAAATTATGAGAAGCCCCACGGTCTGACTGAATACAGCGGAAAGAGGCCATCTTTCAAATGGAACAGCATCAGTCACACAATGAGCAACTCTCCAGGGCTCTCCATTACTGAGGGAAGGTAATTTATAGCATATTCTATATTTCATTAATAAAACATATTTTAGCAGTGATGGTGTTTATCAAATAATTTATCATATTTGACAAGACTTGTCAGCGGTTGCCAGCAGCGCTGAAGATGATGCTTTGAGAACACGGTAAGTGTTCTCAAAGCTTAACTCTAGCCCTGTCATCTGATAGGTGATTTGAGGGGGGATGAGGGGAGTTTCTGATAGTAAAATGACCAACATGCAGACAAAATACACAACCTTGTTGTTATCCTTTCACCCTTCCTCCATTCCACGGCCGAACTGTGCTCTGCATTGTTAAAGCCATCAGACGCTGTCCATGGTGCTGAAGCTACCGAAGCTCATTCACCCACATTTCATATGAAGAATATAACAAATCCCTGCTGGTTGTAGCCAACAACCAAGTACCAAGATAATTTACTCTATTAAAGGTAACAATAGCACAGTGTAAAATATATATATATATATATTTTTTTTTAATCTGTCAAGTCTTAGAAACATCATCATCTGGCTCATGGTGACACAGGATAATATAGGGTTTTAAAAAGCTGGAGTAAAGAAAATTCAGGGTTTTATGAAAAAACACCAACATTTGGAAGAGTAAAGAGAAGAAATCTAAAGAGCATGTTGAACTTGACCTCACATAAATCTACTAACCAAAGAATAGGAAAGAGGTGAGGGTGTGTGTGCGTCGGCCCCAGTCTCAACGTCCGGAGTTCAATTCGTATATTTACAAAATAAGTTTCAGTGTCCCCCACAAACCAAACATAGTTCGGTTCAATCCAGTTCAACGACGACAAACAGATACAACAAAAATAAACAGTTCCTGGTTTTTACCGCAGATCTTCATAAACCAACAACTCAGGAAAGCAAACAGAGAGAGAAGCATTGTGTGTGTCGCTTCAATAACAACAGTGTTCCTACATACAATATGTTCGGGGCAGTCACTGTGCCGGCGATAGTCAAGTCGGTCAGCCAGCCGCTCATAAGCCGGCCGGCAGCTCCTCAGAAATAATAAGGAAAAAACAATCCACACCTGATTTCCTCCTGACTTCGACTTTAGAGACAAGGCGTCTGCCCAAGAGTTAAATGTTCACTTATTAGCAAAGTTGACTCTCAGGTGAGTTTGATTATTTCATGAAATAATTAAGACACTGAAGCATAATCCAAATTAGAATGTTCAGATAATGACTGTGTATTTATTATCATTACTATTTCATAATGGTCTTTACGGTTGCTTCCTATTTATTTCCTCTTTCCTAATTACACGTTGTAGAGTTTTAACAAAGCAATGTTCCTGCAGGGATCAATCTTTCCGATTGTGATAAACACAACAGTAGTTAGACTCTCTGATTTCCTTTAGAGCGCCCGCAGCTCTTTCAGGTAGAAGGCAGAAATCTTAACCAGACACAGGTTCAGTGCTGCTGAAGTTCCCGTGGCCATTAAAATGAAAAAAATAACCAACACAGTGAAAGTGTCTCTGCCAGCGGGAGTTAAAGCTTGAATTCTGTCAGGATGAAATCTAATTATAATTGCACTTATGATTAATTCACCTGCAACTCTGAAGCTAATTAACAAGTGCTGTATGAAGCTGCGATGCTGAATGCACACTGACTGATTGCTAATGGATCCTCATATCTCCAATGCGTAATAAACCTTTCATTATTCATGTTTACATGTGACTAATGGCACATGCCGCACATCAAGTGATGTTTCACGCTGTTTAACAGTGAAATGCGACGGAGTCAAATTATGTGAGTGGAGACTAGCCTTTAACATCCGTCAGGTCCAGCACATCCTTTATCACACTAAACAGGTTGACTGACTTGACACACGTTTCTTTCTTTATGACAAAGAGCTGGAGGTAACGAGATGACGTTTCAGGGTAAAAATAATTGCCCTCTGATTCTGTCAGATATTTCTGCAAGAGAATATTTGTGTACTTTCAAACTTCTGCAACGGAAAGCATCGGAGGGGCGATGCATTCCCTGAGCAGGCTCAATAAATCGGTAATGCTAATACTTTATTTATTTCATAACAATGTCATCATGTGAGTTATTTATACCATGCAGATGCTGATGAATGTTTGGATAATCAGAGTGTAGATCATGTCTACATGTACAATATCCTAGGATCATAAATAATTTTCATAGAAACACTGGTTGTGTTTATAGTGGTATAGGATGCAGAGATTCATTAAATAATGCATGTTTTAAGAACACATGCCTTTTGTAGAGTTCAGTGGGACTTCCTCACTCTTCATGTGACTTTATTTGATGGGGAATCATTTTCTGATCAATATAATATTTTGATTCTCTCTATATTTGCAGAGATATCTTGGCAAATTTGTTTTTCAGACCTTTTTTTTCCTGACCTTGAGGCTGGTCAGCTCTGAAACTTAATCACCTGACGGTACTAAGTAATATTACTTACTTATCCGGCTCTAAAGTGATGCGGTGCATTATCATGGGTCTCAAACATTTAGTGGTGTGTGTCTATCCCCTAGCAAATATATTTATATGTTGCCAAAGAGTTTTTCTAACTAATTTGTGTTATCAAACAACTATTAGTCAAGTAAATATTAAGCTACTAATAGTAAATAGTAAGTGTTAATACTCACACAACTTTAACATAACATGTGAGAAAGGTTGTGTGTGTGGTCATATCCTGAGGGATACTGCCTCTATATGTAGTATATGGGAAAGTGCTGGTGTAAGAAGAGAAAAAGGAGCATTGCTTTACCTGTGGAAAAGGACGGATTTGACCAGTGTCACCACGTCTCGACTCGCATTGTAACCTGCGCATACGATGGCCACGTGGATGGTCTGTGGAGGGAAACAAGTAAAGGATTAGAATAAATACACTAGAAAAAAGAAAAGGTTAGAAAGAGACACATTTATTCTGCATGACACAGGGAAGGAACATGTTTTGAATTTGCTGAGTAAAAGTATAATCAAAGGCAAAAACAAAAAGATATCCATTCCAGTGAGCAACAGTTTTGTGTTAGGGGTCGCAGGTCCAAATAGCAATTTAGTCAACACAGCACCTCCTTGGGGCCTTAACAAAACACATGCAGAGTGAGAAGCCGATAAAATGAACGGTTCTCAGGATATGCTAGACAGACAGACAGACAGATACAACTTATACTGAGCTGCCCTTCCACAGCCCTTGGTCATAGCCACACTCCCAGCTTGACATATCACAACTCCATGTTCATTTTCTTTCCCCCAGGGATCAGGGGCGGCAGGGGCTAACCCTTCAAATGAGCAGGGGTCACGTTCAAACACTGCTGGATAGGAGCAACAGTCACACATGCCCTCCCTAGATGTCTCCTCCTGTGACCCTGAAGGAGTTCTGCTTCCCCTGCAGTGAGCTGGCTGCTTGAACAGTGACTGAAGGCTGAGTGTGAGTGACAGCGGAAGGAGGAGGAAAGCCGAGGGTGGTGATATAAAAACAACAACCATGAGGGCATAGGCTTTTTCAGTGCTACACTCAAATCACACACACCTGCCATGAGAGAGTGGATGCTGGGGGTTGAGGTAGCTCTGAGGCTGCTGCTGTTATTCTAGTTGCATTCGGAGCTATGAAGAGATATGAAATCTGTTAGGAAGTCACGTCATTCTTCCAAAGCACAGGGTGCAGCTTTAGCAGTTTGACATGCATTTAGAGACATCTATTAAATCAATGTTTCTCTTGTTTGTGCATCTGTAACTTTCTCCTGGTGCAGATTGTTGCGTACGCCCCACTTGCTTCTACTCTTCTAAAATATCCAGGCTACCAAAGCTGCCATGTTGCTCATATGCAGCCAGACTCTGCGCATTAGCAACCTGCCAGTATGTAGGGTTATGATCTGTACTGCAGATAGCCACCAACTGGCGATCAAAATGCTTTGGCTTTAGTTTTGGTGAGCAATCATGTCTTCCATCTTGATAAATAGTCTGCCCCTCTATTTCTTTAATACAGGAGTATTCTGCTTATTCAAAACTGCACAGCCCTTATTTTAACATCTTTCATGTCAAAACCTCGTGCCCATTGAGCCAACTATGCAATGTGACCCACTGGCAGTTTGGTTGGACATACTAGTATCATATTCTGTAAAACATAAGGGATGTTTTTTACCAAATGGAAGAAGAGCATTCTGTCAGGATTTCAGACAGTGTCTTACAATCGTTTAAATTATCACATTTTATCAAAAATATGGTAATAGGTTGAGTCAGCTTCAGGGAGAACAAGAATTGGTGCTACATCACACTGCAAAGTCAGGCTGTTTAATGTGTGACAAGATTGTTTAAACTGATGTCAAATAGCTACACTGATGATGAGATGAGGGGCATCATTTTCTGTGTGATTCAGCTCAGCGGGGTTCATCACACTGCACATTTGATTTGCATCAATTCATCAAAGTAACATCTTGCAAAGAGATGACTGGTCCAACTTCTAAAAAGTTTGGACAAGTGGACACCAAAGCCCAATCAGCTGCTGATGTATATGGGGGGAAAGAAATACTCCTGCGAATGGTTTGACAGACAAAAAGATGGTTTGATGATCACCAGTTGGGTACACGTTTTTCATAAAAGAGTGTGCATTAGGGGTGTAACAGTACACAAAATCACTATCCAAGAGAAAAACAAAACATTGAAGTGCTTATTTTACCATCGTTCCATGAAAAAATCTGTACTATTGCTGCAACCGGCTGCAACCTTGAATAAATTACATTTAAGAAAGCAAAACATTTGTTAGATGCGAGGAAAGTAACTCATCTCCAAACCCATCAGTTCCCACTGAAAACAAACACACTGACCCAGCTGGTTAATGTGAGTTTTTCGCAATTGTTACTCAAAAAGCAGTAAAGAGGGCATTTATTGATGACTATTTTCATTGGCATAAGTACTTCTGACAGCAGGACAATGTATGAAGGACTGAGTCAAAATAAATGAGTGTTCATGGTGATGAGGGGACTTGTTACACTGTGCTACACTGTGTCTCACGGATGTGTTTTTTAATAGTTTTAACTATGGTCTCCGTGGCTCAGACGAATGAGATAGCTCAGGCTTTGATACAAACACTAATCGTTACTAGAATATTCATTATTGGTTTGGCTCTAAACATGGGACTTGTTGACACCAGGGGAAACAGACTGTCATCATTAACCTGTAGTACTTACCAGAGCCCGCCTAATAAAACTGCAGGGCAGAAATTAGCCAGCTGAGGATACTACAGTACTGACATATACTGTGTGCAATAGGCAAAATAAATAACAAGGGTAAGTTTGTGGTGTAATTTCTAACTATCCCTTTCAGTATCTCTGTCAAGCTTCTTCAATATGTCAATTTCAAAATATACACATTTCTTTATTGCATTCTGACCAGAGATGATGAGGCTAAATAACTTACTATTGATACATTCATTGATGTATTGATCCAATGGCTATATCGCTAATCCTTTGAGGGGGCGCAGAGGACCTGGAACCAATCCGAGCTGACATTGGGTGAAGGGGAGGAAACGCCCTGAACAAGTCACCAAGCGATCGCATGACCGACATACAGACTTTGTTCAGACCTGGTATTAACATCTGTCCTGAGTGATCTGATCATTAGTGGAGAGTACTAAGCACTCGCTGGGGCGGTTGGGGGTCAGGGGAGAGAGACGTTCATCTTTTATCCAGAAGGTCAGTGGTTTGATCCTAGTCTTCCCCATAACGAGGTGTCCTTGGGCAAGATACTGACGGCCCCCAGACGGCTGTGCCATTCTCATAGACAAAGGGCCGTCCATAGAAGCACTGTTAATGTGCGTTTTTTTTTTTTTTAGATGTCTGTTAAGCAATCTTTAAAACCCAAGCTCACAATTTTTCTAAATAAAAGCTCTGTAATTCAGCTTGGAATAAAGCATTGCAGTAACAAGATAATCGTTGTGCTTTTACTTTGAAGAAACATTGCCAAACTGGAAGTGCTTCTGTGAATGTTGTCGCCATTTGCCATGACGGAGATCAACACCTGTTGCGGGTCAGTCTGTCATTCTGTCTCTGTGTGTGTGTTTGTGTGTGTGTGTGTGTTTCTTGTTGTTCTGGGTTTGTAGCCTCCTGGTTAAATACACTTATTGTAAGTCGCTTTGGATAAAAGGGTCAGCCAAATAAAATAATGTAAAGTAATGTAATGTCCAATATGGGGTAAAGATATCTAATTATCAAAATGACCTGGCAGCGATTTACAATTTATCTGAGGAGGTCAAAGAAGACGTGTTTAACTGGGTTAGCACACTGCCCCACCCCCATTTAGTGCTAGAGAGAGCTGGTTGCCTGTTTATTACAGTTGTGTCGACATTGAATGCATCACATATCCAACTAGCACCAGATTATATTATTATTATAATAATACACTTGCCAAGTGTGAAGCCGATTAGTGGAACACTTTGCAACATATGCCTTCACATACAGAGAGAAAAACAGACGATTGTGTAATTAGTAGGAAGAGAGATCCGATCTCGGGGGGGGCACAGGAGACACATTCAGGATGCATCTTATGCCAGATGTTAATAGAAAAGCATTGCACTGCCTACATGTGATCGGATCTCTAAGAACAGATTAACAAATTCACAGAATCTGCTTAACTAAAAATAACAGCCTGGATATAAAAAAATTAAAAAAAAGAAGGAAAAAAGACATCATGAACACTAAATTAACAAAATAAGTTTTGTATGTAAAGACCATGACCCTGTTTCAAAGCACTAAACCACTACCCTGACTCCTTAGCTGTGACTGCGTGTGACTGCTGCACTCATCTAGACAATCTCCCAATGAGCTGAAAGCTGAGGTGCTGTGATGCAGGGAGGTACTATCAGTGCATGGCTGTAATACAGCTCTCACATCATACAGCCCACAGCCAGGGAACCACATCCCATCAGCAAATAAACACTGCTGGAGGATTAGGCTAATACGAAGCCAATTCCAGCCTCTAACAGGTTCCCACAATGTGCTAATGGCCCTCTGGTTCCTGGAAACTAGCTCTGAGGTCATAATGCATTCCCACGCGGGAAAGCTTTGAGTGGTCTGCTGACAATGGAACAGCTTGTAGTTATAGCAGTTGTTTTTTAAACTGTTGTCTCACCTCGCACTTATCCACAACCGGCTGCTGCACGCAGTCGGAACTGTTTCCCGCCGCCGCTGCTGCTTTCTGGCCCTCGTTGTCGCCGGTGCCCTCCTCCGAGTGGGCTCGGCTCTGGTTGCCACGGTGACTGCCGTTTGGGAGGCGCGCTGGCGGGCTCCTCGGCGGCTGGCTGAGCTCCCGGCGCAGAGCCCGGTTCTCCTCCTCTACCGCCCGCACCCGCAGCTCCAGGGCCTGCCGCTCGCCCACTCCGCCCACCGCCGTCGATGACTGGACTTCCAGTGGGGAAAGAGGGAGGGGCTTCACTGTGGGACAGGTCAGGGAGAAATTGATTAAGCATGGGGATTGAAACCAAATCATTAAGGCATAACATTATGAAAATATGTTTGCACTGAAATTGATATATTGACACAATGCTGCTGCATGGAAGGAGAAGGCAATCAGTGGGGAACCCTCAGGGCCTCCGAGACCTTCAGAGAACATTTCAGCCTTTTAAATGTTAAAATCTTGGATTTAATCATTATTGTCCTCTCTTTCTAATCCAAAACCTAATTTCCTATCACATTTTGCTTTATGGGGGTTGGGACCAAAAATCCTTGCCCGAGGCCTTTACATAGGCTCAAGGTTCGATACATCTCTCAGGGTTTACCTTTGTTCTGTCCAGGGGTATAAGCCACCTGTCAGATCAGAGACTTCAGTCAGTCAGCACAGAGGGCAAAGTGAGGGGACGGTGGATGGTGAGGTAGAGAGGAAAATAGGTCATAAACCAAACTGGCAAAAGATATAATAACTCGGCTGCCTCCTGTAGTTGCTCGCTGTTCAGGGATTAAGGGCTCCAGGAATTTTTACAAATGGAATAAGTGAAGAAGTTGCGGAGTCATCTTAGACAAATTTATATTCAAATAAAAAGTCTATATGTACTTGACCAAGCATTCTTAGATGCTGTGTTTATTTTCGTGTGGGTGGCAGCTGGCGACAACGGGCCACACACCCCACACTTACACGCTCTGATTTGTACATTCGCTATTTAAATGAAAAAGCGGCATTCCCAGCCAGAGTTAACAAAACAACTCAAATTGACACGCATTGTATCACTCCCTAAACAAAAAACACACAACACGCTCCAGCGGCAGCTTCTCATCTTAATGCAAACCTTCTATCAGTTGAAAGAAGCAGTAAACACAGATGTCTGGTTTGCGTGTCTAATAGTTTTTGACACCGGAACTCTCTCTGCATTTGGATTAAGAAGCCCTTGCAAAATAAGACGTATCATAGGGTTAGAAAGCTACAGTTCCTATTTAAGTGTGTTGGATACAAATTTAAACAAAATTTAGGTAAATTTATGTTTTCTAGGAGACAATGTAGGGGAGAGCGGGGTAATGTGGGACATCGGGTAATGTGAGACACCCCCTGTATCTAGGCAATGGAACACATTTGTGGTCATTTGACCGTTATGTATTCAAGCCCCTCCCATTCCCCCCTTGCCATGAAGGAGAAGTTGGTGCTGGTGCTGTGGAAAGTAGGTTTTTTCACAAAAATGTGTTTTTTGCATGTAAAAGTAAATTTTCTTGCTTTGAACTTAATCAACTGTTGTGTCAAAACAAATTGAATCAGGCAGAAAAATTATATCATACATGTTGGTGAACTTCCAACACATTTGATTGATGCTAGCTGAAGATTAGACTGAATTGCTAAGAGATTTTTTTTTTTTTTTTAAATGGTGGCTGTGGGGTAAAGTGGGACAAATGCTGTGAAGAGATGCTGTGTTAAGACTAAACTTAACATGAAGAACAAGTTAAGTTTAGTCTTAAACATATTTTAGTGAAATATTACATTATATATGTTTTATTTTTAATGTCATAAACATTGTAGAAAAGCCATCATGCCAAGAAACTACACCAGGAAGACAACCTGTGGCCAAACACCCCTCGCAGAGATGGAGAGTGCAGCCGCTGAGGTCATGCAAGGAAAGAAGTCCTTAAGAAAGCTGGAAGGGATACAAATATTTAAAAGACAACCCTCAAAAGATTTTAAGTGGAAAGTAAGAAAGTAAGTGGACCACTTTACCCCGTAGCTGTGGTAAAGTGGGACACGAGACCACTTTTTTTAAAACAACCATATTTTCACTGCCCTTTGTCCTGAAGACATTCTTATCATTTCCTTTGCTAGAAAACATCCTGAATTAATGGGAAATTTGTAAATTTTACTGATATATCATTTTAGCTCGCCTGTGGGGGAGCAAATGTAAAAAATGTCCCACATTACCCCGCTCTCCGTTATTGGATGATTCCCCGATATTTAAAGAACTCAAGCTTAAATCAAACCATATATTTAACAATTCCAGAAATCTTTGTCTGTGGCTTGTTTATCAGCTTCAAAGTTGACATATGCATTGTTAAAAGGATAGTTCATCCAAATATGAAAAGAGGGTAGGTCATTAATATGCTACTCTATTTAGCCCTGAAACTCCAACAGTGTGTTGTGGACTCAAACAACTTCCCTACTTTGTGCAGCAGGGGTGGTGCAGCCTCAGGGTTCTACGGACCCCAAGGAGCCGGTCTTTACTTGCCACAGCTCAATTATGCTGCAGGTCACTTTGACAGTTACAGAAAGAAAGCTCCATTTGTATTTCCACAGGCCAAACAAACAGCCCATTCCAAACAGGCAGGTTTAGAATGGCCACTGCACTATAGTACTTGAAAATACATTACAAACACAGGCCTGCAATCACTGCAGCAAACTCTGATTTAAGCTAGTGGCATGAACCAAGTTGTAAAAGACTCTTAAGGCCACAGCTTCCTCAGTCTTGACCCGGTTTGTTAAATGAAACACAGGCTCCATATGGTTAGAAGCTGCCTGAACAAGTTTGAAGCCAGACTGTGTGAATAAGATGAAACAAGAGCATCATAAGTATTTTGAACAGAAGCCGAAAAAAAGCTACAGCAGCGGTAAGCAGGTAAAGGAAGATTCATGATTCTACAACAAAAAGTGCCTTTGAAAATGACACCTCACACACAATTTGCAGTAGACACAACCAGACAGTTCAGAGCTTCTCACTCGGCACAAGGGTTATCTGAGTTCACTGGTGTTTCGGAGACCGATCAGACAGTGTGAAGACATCACATGAACCTCTACGGACCACTGCTCACACAGCTGCACAACACTGTGGAGTGGACAAGATATTAAAGAGGTCACTGAAAGACCAGTCACAGCCGGCACACCAAAAGGCTTGAACTACCTGCCCCCCTGCTTATCTAGCGTAGAGGAAACCGAGACATAGGGTCTATATTTTAGAGAGAGCATTAATACATCAGAGAGAGATACACGATAGGCGACATGATATATGTCCAGCCCTTGGGCCAAAAGGCATTAGGAAATTGAAATTAGCAAGCAATACCTCTAAAGAGTAAAGCTAAGTTGATCCCAACACAAATCCCCCGTCTGAAACACAGGTAGCAGCACATGCAGCTGTTTGTCTGACTGACATCTCCTGAAAATCATCCTGACAAGACCGAGCTAGTTCCTTTTCCTTCCAGGGAACGGCTCTCCCACCCATGACCTTACCATCACCATCGACAACTCTGTGGAAGACCCCACCCAGGCCACAAAGGAACCATGCTGCTCCGTCAGTGCGAGGGACACCTAGCCACTCAACAAAATCACGACTGTTTGCTGTCCTGGCTCCGAAATGGTGGAACAAGGTCCCCATGGACATCAGGACAGCAGAAAGTCTAAACTTCTTCCACCGCAGGCTAAAAACTGATCTCTTCCGACTGCACCTTAGTTAAGGGATGAGGGTCTAGTGACCGTAGTCAACTCTGGCAAAAAAATAAATAAACATATATATATATATATATATATGGCACCAACATGTAACACTTTGTAGTTTGGCTTTTTTAAAGCTAATGTATCTATGTTATTCTTGCTGTTCTGGGTTTGGACCTTCATGGTTGAATGCACTTATTCCATGTCGCTTTGGATAAATGATACTTTATGTAATATGTAGAGTGATGTAACAAAATTTGGTTCGTCTTTGATTAATATTTGACTTTTACTCCCACCCAGGCAAGTAACCTGATATGATTATAATTACCGGAAAGGAGTGAACCACTTCTCACACCATGGACTCACTGATCCACACACAAACACTGCATTTCCCCCATTTCCTCCTCTCTCTCAGATAACACGTCCGACCATAAATCATTTGACAGACCAACTGTGACTTGGATAGCATTTCGCCCTGTTAGCACAGGGTGGAATAAAAGTAAATTAGTTGTTTCATTGTGCTGTGATCAATTTAATATCACATATCAAATGATTGTATTATCATTTCCTGTTATATACAGAGCCTAAATAACTAACCAGCACAGTGCTATAAATGCAATGGTATATTTCTTCCTTACAAGTCATGTTAATTGTTGATCTAAAATACATTTTTCTCATTTGTATTGTATAGTCTACATTGATATGATAAACTATTAATTTAAACCAATAAAAAATATGTTAAATTGAACAAAAGGTTGATAAATATATAAAGTAAATAGTTGTTGTAATTTAGTTTTTGCTATGTGTAATTGTTTTTCTATCCTTAAATGTAAAAATGGATGCTTCAAATATTGAATACCTGGCCAATAGAATGCAAACAACTAAAAGCTCAAATACAAACAATAATCATGGGCTAGGAAGAGTAGACATTGTTAAGGGATACAAAACAAAATGAAAAACAAATATCTCCCTGTGAAAAAGCGGAGCCATACATGTAGAAGACACCAACACATATGTGGAGAGAGTTTATGGTGGTAAGAGCTGACACCCAGTGCCTGTGTGTTGTAAAGGAAATCACGTGATCTCCGCATTAGAATCAAATCACCTCACTTTCCGCATCTGTCTGTGCAATATTTCAGCTATCACCACTGTTCTTTTGCTCCATCTTGTTGATTATCTGTCAGTGGAATTCTGTGCAACTTGAAAACACCTAATAAATTATTTAAGTCATTTAGTTTCGTTCAAATGGCAGAGAATGGAGAACGGAGAACGGCAGAATGTCTCTCGCAGATGTGTTTACCGTTATCATCCATACCCAAAAGGATTGAATCTGTCATTCAAAATAAAGCATATTCTGTATGTAGGATTTAATAAAATAAAACAATAGATGAAGAGTCCACTGACCTTTGCTGAAGCTGTTATTTTGGACCTTCACTTTAACCTAATCAGTAAAACATTCATGTTCTTTCCATTCAATCGACATAATTCCTCTTGAGCTTTGGCTAAAAATGTACATTATTTTTAATGATTTAAGATTTGATCTGGACAAGATATACTGATCTGGGGTGTTCAGGTTTGTTGTGTGCAGTGGCATCAAAACATATTTTAAAAGACTAACAAACAGAAAAACAGAGGCTTTAACAGCTGTTTCCAAAGTTAAGGTAAACAGTGCAGCAGCCGAATCCGATACAATTTAAGTCAATGGTGACCAACACTTACAGACGTAATAAATCAACAGAAAAAAGATAACATGCCTCCATACTGCTCATGTGGTGTCATCCAAGTGTCCGCAAGCGTAGGTCACCATTGAATTCAATTGTATTGGATTCTGCTGCAACGCTGTTTACCCCTGAGACTCCAGAGGTCTTTTGTGGACTCCAACACTTCATCCACCCCTCCATCGCCAAAGCGGTGAGTAGATGATGAGTGAATTTTCATTTTTCAGTGTACTATCCCTTTAAGCAGAACTTTCCATTGACAACCCCATGAGAAAGTAGCCGTTCACATTTAGGAGTTGCATCAAAGTGTTGATGCCTCTCAAGACGGGGAAGTACACAGATTTGTTTTGATCAATACCACCAGCACTAACAGCTGGTCCGCCTGCACTCTGGATATACGTCAGCAGCAATTTCCTTCCTCCCCTCTGTCTGTTTCAAATATGAGCAAGCAGCTCGGAATCCTGCAGAGAGGAAGGGAGATAAAACTCCTGAGAGGATATGAAGCTCTCGCTCTCTCCACTTCATCTCAGTAGCCTCAGCTCCCAAAGGGGGAGGTGGAGGAGAGGGAAGGCTTGGTTGAAGATCACTAAAAGCACGGAGTGGGTTCTCCATTGAGACTCAGATGGGGGGGGGGGGGGGGGGGGACAGACAGCCTTGTGCTACATCCACAGCACTATGTTTTAGTTTGTAAAAGCATCAACTCTGCTGTGGATTCACCTGTTTTAGAGCCGCTTATTTTCAGAAGTTTTGGATACGCTGCCAGTTTTGCCCAAAACGGGCACAGGGCCAACACTCTTATGTCAACAGAGCTTGTTTTGGTAAAATAAAATGTAGTAGCATAGATGTGACCTTATTGAGGGATCCACATCTTTACAGTATGGCAGACAACCAGAGTCATTTTAGCCTATTTTACATGTATTGATCTCTGGCAAGGGGGAAAGGCAGCTTTCCAATGCGATACCATCTGTTATCTGACAACCACCGGTTGCTCCCACCCAAAGTCAGTTTCCCATTTTGACAGAGATACTCAAAAACATGTCTGCACTCCTACAGAGAAAATGGCAGTAGAATTCAGCACACGTAACAGTTTTTCTTTTACAATGTCCTCAAATGGTTTTATATGTAAAGGCATCTAATTCATTCCCATGATAATGTTAGAAAACTTCATATTGGCCACGGCTTGATTTTCTGTCATAAAAAAATGTGTTAATGAAGTGGCATATTTTCTCTTTCTTTCTTCCTCCGAGATTTATTGTCCCCCCTGCGGTCATAATACATAAAGACAGCCAGATACACTGAATATGCAGAGAAACATAGGCTTTCTCCCATATAACCAGAGCACCTTCTGGACTCAATTTTGTCCAAGCCGTAATTCATTTTCAGAGTGGATTTGCTGGGCCTAATCCCACTGAAACGGACTGAATGACCATTTGATTGTGCTGCTCAGAGATTGCATATGGCATTTTCAGGGCAGCGGATGCACCTGGTCTTTCATGCTGCCCAGCCAATTCATCTGGCTCCAAGGTAATTGTCATGAAGCTCATTGTCTATGTGCAAACAAAAGCCTCAAACAAAATACATGGATCAACATTTCCCTATAAGAGCATGTCAGCTGCCGTGCGACGTAACACTGTTATTCACTTCTGAGAGAAAGCCACCAGGAAATGATTTGTGTAAACACTGATCAGGTTTAGAGTAAATGTTTGGCTTGGATGTTTTATGGTCAGGACTTGTCGCAGTAAAGAAACAACATTTTTAATTACTCTCAAACAGGAGTAGTACATTTACCTCAGAGGAAAGTGACTTTTATATAAAACTGGGTTTTACTATAAATGAAAATGTTATTACACTGGAGTCAGAAGTTTAAAGGGATAGTTCACAGAAAAAATGTATTTCCCCCAATATCTGCTCACCGCTATGCCGATGGATGGTTGGGTGAAGTATTTGAGTCCACAAAACACTTGGTGTCTCAGGGGTAAACAGCGTTCCTCTTCTTCAGGCATAATAAAACAACTCATACTACTTTGAATATCAATGTGGGTGCTTGGCGACACTTGGATGACACCAAATGAGCAGAATGGAGGCATGTTATATATGTGAACTCTCCTTTTAATTACAGTTGGGTTGGGTAGAGTTGTTTCTGAAACACTTTTAATTTAATTTGTTGAAATGCTCTTTATGTCCCAAAAGCCATCGATAAACAATGGACGTATTTATTAAAAGATAATGAAAAATGAAAAAAAAAGTTGGCGTCTGTGGCCCTCACAGGACTGTAAACAACCACCAATAATTTCAATCGTGAAATGATTGGTCGGCATGCCTGTCTGTCACTAACTGACCTGCCAGCCCGTGCGCACCCTGACTACTCTCACTGCACATGAACTCATGAGTCTTCAGCTGGGGAAACATCCTGAAGCAGAAACAACAGCCAGAGGTCAGCGAGTGAGTCACTGCAAAGAAGACTTCTCTCAGATGCAGGCAGTGCATGCTCGAAGTTTGGACGAGAGCGCCAAGTGGAATGTATAAGACACAATTCATCACTTCCTGCATGTGAATTGGTAGCAGTAATCTATCCCGACCCTTGATTGCATTTGCTTCTACTCTGTGAGTGAATGGTCTAGATGGTCTGTATTTAAAAACACTTTTCCATTCTTGATGGCCACTCAAAGTACTTCACAGTATAGTTTTTTTGCACTTTTTTTACTATGAGGGGCCATTTAGGGTTCACAGTACATTGTAAAAGGACCCTTCAGCATGCAGATGGGGAAGACTCTGGTTAGAGGACGACCGCTCTACCCCATCAGCCACAGCTGCCTCCAACCTGTGGTTCAGCTACTGATACCAAACTCATGACTTCAAGCAAAGACGTTTCACATTACAACCTGAATCAGTTTAAAGAGTACTTTTTTTTTGTGCATATTTATTACAGGTTGCACACTTTTCTGCAAGGTTCCTCAAATAAACTAGATAATAAAATAAATGTGTGACTTTTGATCATTAAAATAGCATTTTCATATGTTTCCTCTAATTAACACAATGCTCTGTCAATTCAATGCTGTGCTTAGGGCTGCCCTCAAATCAAATACGTTTTTTACATCACCTCTTGACTGACTTTGCGACGGTATTTGTTGTGTGTATTGCCCCGACAGCCATACAGGCGGGAATGTGATGGGAGAACAAAGGAGCGAGATTCACAACACCCAATTGGCCACGCTGCCGAGCTATCCACCGCAAAATATGGCTCCCCTGAAACCTAATTTGTAATTCTAACTCTGTGAAGAAAGACTAACACTGTGCAGAGTTCATAGTTACAATTTATAGATTTGTATTAACTCATAAATTCAGATATCTCTGTCTAAACAAAACCCACCAGTAACTAGAACAGCGGCCATCACAGAGAGGCCCATTGAGAGCGTGCAGAAACTAATGATCATAGAGCTAATCAGCTGACCCCTTATCCAGACACACCTGTGGCACTGAATGATTCATGACTGTTTGGGTGCCCCACTCCCAGTGTGTTCACGTTTGTCAGCTTTAATTCTCCTCAGCTGTTCTCTAGCTCCGGTTTCTTTTCTTATCCTCTCCCTCCTGCTCTTGGGCAGATATCCTCTGGGCAGTGGCAACAAATCCATCATGTGATGGCAGCTGTTGACCTGGCAGACGGCTTGAAACTCCTCAGCACAAGTATACCAGCCAGCCGTTATTTTGTCTTATCATTAGGACAAGGGGTGAATACTATTCACCAAACACTGCAACTGACAAAAGTGAAACTTCATTTGGAAAAAAAGAATAGATTAATGAATCGATTCAGTATTTTTAACACAAATGTGATTTTGACAAATGTGAATAATATGTTCAATGAAATGGTAGAGGGGTAAAGGGATTAAAGAGAATAGAAATAATGTATTGCAATATTAGAAACGAATTCAAATTAGTCAGATTTTCAAATCATATTGTTTATATCATCTACCAATTAGACTGAAGAATGAAAATACAAAAGGTTCTGACAATATAATAATCTTCTGAAAGTGCTTCACTTCATGGCCACACTAAAGGTGGGGGGGTTGTGGTGGCCTTCCTAGCCTCCCCCTGGCTGCGTCACACTGCCTATCATCTTTTTCTTTGAGGATTCTGTATCTTGTGTCTTTGTAGTCTCAAAATAATAAAGTGAGGATGATGAAGCAAACTTTCAGTTTATCTTCCAAAGGCATCCATGGGGTTACACTTACTTGTACTGTATGAAAAGATGAATGACATGAACCCTGCCAAAAGTGAAGGCACATTATCTGGATCGACCCACCCGGTATGATGGCTGCAGTATAGCTTATAAACCCCACTCCCACCATGTTGGCAGAGACGCATTGACCATGTTTAATTTTTTTTAGTTACAATCAAAGTACATGTCAAATTAATATTTTCTGATGATGGTCTGTCATTTTGGGTAGTAACAATCATTTTGAATGTATCTTCAATGGTTGTTTGTGTTCTGGACATTCTGTGCAGAGCTTTTTATACACTGTCTATGGTGCAGAGTGAAGTTAGAAAACTTTGTGTTAATCCTACCTGGTTTATCTGCAGAGAAGATTTTATAGTCAATGTTTTTCATAAAGAGTAACTGAATTTGCTTCATTGTATTTCATTTGTGTGGCTTTTATAGTATTGACTCAACACTGGGCAATTAACCAAACAAATGCCAAGTGTGAAATCGCTAAGAAATATGTGTTCCACAAACCGACACACAGACAGAAATTTGTGGAATTCAAAGTTAGCTAAATTTTACCTGACCAGAGAGGAAAGGACTCTTGTAGAGTGAAAATAAACTAAGCTGGAGGAATCGAAACCTGCCTAGTTTAATTGAAAAACTTAAAATGGCAAACAAGAACATTGTTTTAATGAAAGTCCAGTTAATCAATACTTGAGATTTACTTGAATTGTTTGTAATGATACTACTACTACAACTACTACGTGACAAAGTCTGGGCAAGAATATGTTCAGACAGATTGGGGGGACCACTTTATATAGAGGGTAAAAAGAAGTGAGTACACTAAATATGCTACAAATCCCTGAGTGCAATGGAAAACACATTGCACAGTTACTGTAAGTGATGTGTCACGTCAAAACTGAATTTAGCCCTCTTCCTGAACTTAATTCAGTCACACAGTCTGCTGTCTACACAGAATTCTAAATTAGTTTTTTCAGGGTGAAAGCTTTATTAAGTCCCGAAATTGTCATGTTGCTGTCTGTACTTCCTCGCTTTGCTAACGGCAGGTCAGGGCACTGGCTGACACGGTCTACTGAAATACTCATTTTAAATGTGGGATTTGCCCTTGGCTAATGTGCTGTCCTTCTGGGCTTGCAGGGGGCATCCGTGAGGTCAGGTATACCTTTGAAAGGAACGTTAAGGTGAGTCAGTGATGGAAATGTAGCTGTGTTCAAAGATCTTGGTTAAAACAAAGCAAATGCTTATGGACAGGTGCACAGAAGACTCAAAAGCTCTTAGTTTACTAATCTACCACCCACATGTGAGGTTTAATGAGCCTTGTAGCAGCCTTTCTGATGCTCAGCGTGTGAGTGCCCAACAGTGTGCGTTTGTGTGTGTGTGTGTGTGTGTGTGTGCCAGGACAGATGGATTATGTCAGCTGCCTAATCTTGGCATTGACAGTGATGGTTTGATCCCATGATAATAAAAACTGATGAACTGCCTGGGTCAGTGACCTTCAATGTTGCTTGAAGATTGGATGGATGGTATTCTGCATGGCAGCTGCTAACAGGCTTGACTACTCACCACAAACACACAATGCATCATGTATACAATCAGTCTGTTTACTATGTCTCACTGCATACGTGTGTGATATGGTGATGCATTCTGTTTGCTTAATGTTAGCACATTACTGAATGTATCTTGTGTGCCGGAAACCTCAAATGACTGTTCATGTTGACAACAGGATTCACTGAGAAATCATTGATTTTTTTCATCTCTGTCTATCCAATTCAGGCTGAAATGATTTAACCTTTGTATCATTTTTCTACCTTTATATTTAACCCCTTAAAATGTTTTTAAAAACACTTGTTTTTAATATATCTCACATTCGCTCTGTAAGGAAACCGATTTTTGCACAGTATACTATAGTCCAGTATACTATGATCCCTAATACCATGAGTGTTTATTTGGCTAGCCTGTGATAAAACGATATGTATCGTGATGATGAGAAATGTTTATAATTTCACCTTATTCTGTATCATTTATTTAATTGTGCCACTAATCATTCTCATGCAGTATCTTTCATCATGTTGTGGTCTTCCACACAGCAAGGCATGCAGACAGGGAATTTGCATGAAGGCAATGCAACCAAACATGGAGGGGACTGAAAGTGAGACAGAAAAGGTTAATTCTGAACAGGAGAGGGACTCTGACCAGTCGAGACAAACCAAGGAGCTCATTCCTAAAAGAGAGGTTATGTTTGTTGCATGGACAGAGTCTCAGACAGACCAGAAACTGGACATTGCAAATAATGCCGCAGAGAAGACTGGTCCCCACAACAGACTCAAAACACTGCTAACGTCTTTTAAAACCTGCACAAGTATTGTATTGTTAGGGTTTTGAGAGAGTGGAGGGTTAAGAGCTACATACGTACAATTAAGTGCCAAAAAAAAATCCCAGACTTTGACATTGCATACGAATCATGTGAATGGAAGAAGATAACGGCTGCAACTAAAATCTGCAAACACCCAATTTACAGCATTCAGAAAAAGGCAGTACTTACAAATAATGATATGCACCATTGTCTGGAAATTAAATTGGCAGTAAATTAGCAGTAAATTAACATTAAAATGGAAGTAAATTGCAATATAATCATATACTGTTTATGTTAATACTTTCCCGCTATGCAAAATTAGAGGTGATGAAGTCATTTTGTCTTTGTTAAAGTTTGGCCCACTCTAAAGGAAACTTCAACCGTCTCCCCATCACATTAAGTACCCAAGAAAATAGAGATTAAAAGTGTCATCTAGCGTCCTATGGGACCTAAGAAAAATGGGGATGGTATGATAATCACTGACTGATCTAACTAAGTATGTCAAATATATATGTGCAATAACCAGTTCCAAAGCACACTTTTAATGATTCTGGGGAGATGATGAACTCTCCACAGTTCTGAGCACTGTTCGGCTTTGAGTCAGGGCAACACTGGGTTGTAAATTTGCATTGTAATTTACTGGGAGCTCTTCCAAGGTGACCTATCAAAGTTTTGAAAATGCAAAAGTATCCCAATTATCAGGAAGAAAGGGATTGCTGTGCTTTGTTCTAGGCATGACATCCCAGCATATTCGAGATAGGCTTGTAAATAAATAATGTCGTGGACCAAGCATTCAATATGGCTGCTTTGGTTTGTGTGACTGGATTAACATCACCTCAACACTAATATGTTTCAATCTAAAAACACATCACATATGCTTAATTTATGTGTTTTCACCAGTGCTCAAGACAACAAGCACAACAAACAATTAACATGTTTAAAGTACAAACCTATAGAAATAATTTAAGGCTCTAACAATTCATAAATAGACAGAAAATCATTTCATACATGAATTTAACTCTAAGAAGAAAATACCTTTTTTTACAATGTAAATGATTACATTGGATACTCATTAAAATATCTGGCTAAATTTTTGTATTATGTGATCAAAGCTGACATTGAGTACATACAGATACATAAGCAAATTTCAGACATGCACTGGACTCTGCAATCACTCCGTATTTTCTCTGGAGGAGGTGCACGTGTGAACGCAAATGTCAGCGTGAGATTCTCTGAAGTCTCTGCGGACTTTATTCGCCTGACATCCAAGTGTAAAGTCGGTAGAGAGTCGATGTTGAACACAGACATCCCCGCTGGATTCACCGCGAGAGTGCGGAGAGGTTGATGACTCTTATATTGAGCGACAGCCGTAAAAATGAAAAAACAAAAGGAAAACAAATATCTCCCGTTGAAAAAGCGGTGTAACACAGACGAAGATGTCAAGAGACTTTGTGGCAATAAGAACCAAGACTGGTATCTGTGTTTTGTAAAAAATAATCATGTGATCTTCACAGAGGAGTTAAAACATAACTACCTGCCTCTGCCTGCTGCACCCGGCTGCTCCACCATCGGCTGAATAATGCAGAGAACCACCTGCTGATTTGTGCACGTGTTAAAGGCAAACTCTGGGTAAACTCCATAGTCCATTCTCCGGCTTTCAACCTCAGGTCATGTCTGAAAACGGCTAAAGTGACACTGAGCAGGTTTTCAGAGGGTGAGGTTGGCCTCCCCAGGCGGAGCTCCGTACACTTTCAAGGAAGGCTCAGTAGGTGAGACAGGACAGCTTATGTGCTTGATTTCATTAAATAACAGATTCAGAGATACAGAGGTTGCGGAGAATTGTATTTTCTCCACATAATTATAGGCATCTAGAGCGAGTGAATAGCCCACTGTGAGAAGAGGGGGCTACTTTTCCTAAGCTTAACCTGAGGGCTAGCTCACAGTGTCACACTTTGAAAGCCCCTGGACCTGAGACCTGTGAGGATTGAATGAGAATCCTACCTGTCCTAATTAGACTAATTGTAGTTTGGATTTGGTCTGATTCACATCCCGGGGTCAATTCTCGATTGCTCGGAACTAAATGGACTTGTGAAAGGACCTATCCTCTAGAAAGGCGGAGTAATGTGAAGCTGTGGCTGAGGGGTAGAGCGGTCATCCTCCAACCAGAAGGTTGACAGTTCGATCCTAGCCAAAGTTTCAATTGGAAGACGAAGCCTCATGGTGAAGCAGAGGACTGAACGTCTTCTCTGAGCTAAATCTAGTTACAGAGACCTGAAACTGTCATGCACTGTGCGGCTCAGATCGCTGTGCTGTGGAGTATACCACACCTTCAAAGACAGTGATTACACTATGGGAAAACTGGGACATGTAGGGGGACTGAGGGAATTAGAGTATGACCGAAATAGAAAAGAAGAGAACATCAGGTGAAACGCTTACATTATGGTTACTGTCTTACAGTTTGTGCTAAATCCTCCAAAGTAAATCATTTTCATTTGGCACAAAGACTGAATGACAAAATCATCCCACCAAAACCAGTCTCCCTCTTTCATAACCCGGCAGACTAATGGTAGAGCTTGTGCAAACAGATGTGATCCACAACAAAGAACCTAGCACCATCCACAGTTTCTCATTCCCCTTAGACACTGAATAAAAGCTGTGGAAGGACCAACGCACATATGAGAACACACATGGATTATACAACTGTTGAACATCCAGACCTCAAAATATAAGGCAACATACATCAAACTAGCTGAGTGTGGACTCTTGGTCTTATTGTTGACATGGGTTATGAAGGGTACCTCGGGGTAATAAAGCCAAAATGTTCCCACAACCCTATAAGAGAAGAGAGCTGAGTAGATGAGCCCATTATGCAAACATTACATATCTCTCACACATGAATTGTGGGATTGTTTCAGGATGTAGCTCACTGTCATTGAGAAAATTGTGTGGGGTCTGTATAAAGGTGTAAGTCAGGTTGAGGACAGAGACACATTCATTTCCACTTGTGGGCAAAACAGAGGGAATGTTACTGTAAATGGATTTCCCCAGTGTGACTCTCTTTTCTGATGAATATAAAAGACTGTTGTCCATTTACAAAAGCAGGAGCCGCAAGGTTCAACTAAACCACAAAGGGAGGTAAAATGAATTTGACAGGAAGGCCAAAGTAATGAAGTAGCCAACGGGCAATGTGATTAATGAGAGACAGACAGTATTTGCATACAGGGCTTCAGGAGAAGGAATCAAAGAGTAGGCTAATTTCACTGAGAAGTTCAAAATAAACCCGGCATTTTTCAGACCCCATTACTGCCAATTTGAATGAAATATGGGATTCACTAATCTGGTTTTCCGGGGCCACATGTGATTTGTTATTCTAAGATGCACGAGAATAATTCGAGCTAATACTCATTTGTTCATTCATTTATTTTGTTAATTGAATAATTCCCTTATACGCTGTGTGTGTCCTTGGGTGGTCATAGTGAGGCATTGACCACAGTGTGTTAAAATTTGAGGCGGAAAGCCAAACTTGGCCATGTATCGTTACCTAATGGAAGCCATTTAAAATTTGGCAGTGTTCTGGGAGAAAATACACTCAAGGGAAAACTGTGCCACTGAGACAATGAGACGAGACATAATCTAATGGAGGCATTGGATAACCTTTGAAAAAGTGAGGCAAGACTAAACTTTGGTTCTTGGCCCTGAGCTGAGGTAAATTGGCTTTTTACATCATAGATTATATATTTATGAAAATTGATGGGGAAAATGAAAAAAGAAATGTTGGTATGTCTCAGTAAGATCAAGTGTGTAGGGCGTCACGTTTTTCAGAGTCTGATTTAAGGCCAAACTTTAACATAGCAAAATGTAGTTATTATAATATTTATAATATGTAATTTTATAAATGGATATATCAACATCAGGTGTTATGATGTGTGTCACCCACCCAGTCGATCATATTGATGACCAGGCCGAACCACAATAACCAACTCTCCTCCTGTCTTTTCAGAAATCTCAATTTACCTTTGACCTCGAGCAGTAACACACCCTGCACTTCCCATTCAGGCACTTTGTCCTCACAAATGTTTAGCTCAACACATTTTATTAAGTGTTCTTTCTGGTTAAGACAATCTTGGACAGTCATCTACTTTCTTGTGTCACCTCTGGTTTTCTTTGTAGCTGCAAATATAAAGTTTTCTTCAAACATCAACCACTTAAAAACAAATAACATTAATATCTTTAGGGCTTTATAAACAAGCTTTTCTACAGAAATAATTTAAACACTTAATGGATTTTTTCGTTTGCCAAAGAAATCCGTTTACCCCTACGAGCCTGATGACAACATTTCTCCAGGTTGGGCTGCGGCTGATTCATTTTATCTGACTTGCTGACTCAGTCACATCAGAAACACTGAATGTTCTCATTATTATAATTAGTCTGTCCAAGCCCCTAATAGTCATTTCAAATTTTTTGATTTGATTGAGTCAGATTACACTTCCAACAGAAACACTCGTTAAAGGTAGTGTGTAAAATTTAGCTGAAAGGGATCTATTAGCAGCAATATAATATAAAATAATACTAGTGACGTTTTCACTTGTGTGTTTCATCTAAACAGGTTTCTAGGATAGAGCGGATTCAGATAGTCAGTGGTTTGATCCCAGTCTTCCCGAATTCGCATGCCGAAATGTCCTTGGGCAAGATACTCAACCCCACATATCGCCTAGTCAATGTGTGTGTGAGTGGGTGAAAGTAAAACTGCACTGTAAAGCACTTAGAGTGGTCGCGCATTCATTTTTCACAAAGTCTCAAATTTGTTGAATTGCTATTTTAGGATTTAAAATGTGACCACGTATCTGATGTTTTTTTGTGTTTTTTTTATGTATTTGACACGATTATATTATCTATATGCTATTTAAAGGTAGAGCTGGTAAATTGTTTCTGAAACACTTTTGAAATCCTCTTCATGTCCCGACAGCCATCAATAAATCAAATTGTCACGAAAAAAAGACTGGTGTTTCTGGCCCTCGGAGGACTGTAATACATGTGACCAATCATTTCATTTGGACCGATTGAAATGATTGGCTGGCACAGTCTGAGAATAACCAACCTGCCTGCCTGGGTGCACCCTGCCCTTTCTCTCACTGCACATGACTGGAGTCTTCCGCCGGAGACACGTACACAGCTGAAGCAGAGATGACAGTCAGAAGTTGGCAAGCGAATCATGTAAAAGTCGCCTTGGAGCAGCTGACAGTGCACGGTCGTGTGTTTTCGGGGGCCTGCAACTTTGACAGGACGGTCAATGTGAGGAACTGGGATGCATCAACTGCATATTTTCAAAGTGTAGCCTGCTCTTGCTAGCTATTTCCAGGATTACCAACCCCAGCTTTAATGAAGAGACCATTATGGTTAAAAGAAACCCTTTAGCTGCCGTGTGGTTATCTCCACCACCACAAAGTCTGCCTCTGCAGTATCACTTTATATGGGCATGTGACTCTGTGTCAGTACTTGAACAAGACCAGCATACATACATACATTAGGAAAGGGTTCAGATGTTGTGTAGTTATGAGTAAAATAAATGGGGGATTTGTGGGGGGATTTTATGAGACTTGAAAATATTGAAATTTCCAACATAAAAGTCTCCAAGTTCTTTTTATGTTTGCCTGTTAATCCACTCGACTCTAGTCCCGCCACCTCTCCATAACCAGCTCATCTGCACAGGCCTCCACCTTCACTCAGCCCCCTGTCTCGTGCCTCTGCTCCCCAGCTCTTTCTCACTGCTGTGAAGCCAGCCTCCACTGCAAAAACACGGTCAGGCTACACCATGCTGGTTCTACCACAGCTTGTTCTCCCTCCTGCTGACCAGTCATCCGGCCCCCCGCACAGCTCAGCCCTCATCGGCTGCGTCCTGATAACGGACCATTCCCTCTATTCCTTCAGCCTTCACCTGCCAAAAGCCTCATCTCCCCTATAATTCTAAACCAAAAACCGAAGATTTAATCTTACAACATTACTCCACCCCCATTGCTCCATAATAAATATATAAATATTTACTTATAATGGCCATTGTACAACATCGTACCCTGGCTATATTTCCATTGGCACCAAAGAAAAACTACATAAGAATATTGCTGTTACACTAGAAAAATAAAAATAAAAAGTTTCCTGATATCGGGTGGAGGCCGACCCCCCCATTGCATACATTGCGGCTGGCGCAAAACAATGCAATTACGTAAAACATAATTGAAGCCTCCTTCTGATTAGAGTAATGTACACAACCAGCTACTGGTTTATTTCCATCAAAACAAAACTAAATCCGATAGGGAGGAAAAACGTTGGCCTCTATGTAGTAGGCAGTGGGACGGAGGGCTGGGACAAAGTGGGGTCACCTAAATCAATGCACAGCCTAACCCATTCATTTCTTGTACGACGGTAATACACTTTCTAAAAACACCCTCACACCAAAGTACACATATGTATGTATGTGGACAGGGGTCACACACCTTTCGCCATACGGTGTACTTTTCTATCTGTGGCCCTATTCTCTCTGCTCCGAGCAGCTCATCCAGACAAAGCACTCAAGACCCCAGGGACTCGCACTCTTTCTCAATCTGCCAGACAGATAAACACAGGAGAGAGAGAGAGAGAGAGAGAGAGAGAGAGAGAGAGAGAGAGAGAGAGAGAGAGAGAGAGAGAGAGAGAGAGAGAGAGAGAGAGAGAGAGAGATGTGTTAAAGGAAGAGTTTGAGCTAGCAGAAGCACATTGCTCCTGTCTCACACATTCAGGCCTCACCTACAGCTGATGCTCCCTGCAGCCCGGTCCTTTCAGAACTTATCATATTTCCACCAACTACTCTCCAGCCGCCAGGAACTTACTGCCAAATCTAATAATTGCTTTGCAGACCCTGGCGACAATTGCATTATGGGAATGTATTCACAAGTACAGTCTCCAGGACAGTGACCCCCAAGTCAAAATTGTCAGTTTAATCATAATTAAAAATGGCACTACCGCAGCGTTTCAATCCTGCGAGTCAAAGTCATTAAAATGGCTCCAAGCACTCCAGAACTATATTGTCTGGAGGAAGTAATCAACTTTGGACAGGCCCGAGTAATTCATTAATAAACCACCTCCACAGCAGCGAGGGAGGAGGGAGGGGTGACTTTGTCTGCAGGACATTTGTTTCCTCACATTTCCTCTGATGAGTTTGGCTGTTAAGACTTGGCTGCAGTGTAAAGAGGTGAGCAACACTTTGTGTTAGGTCTAATCACACAGTGTGAAGAAGAAGAACTCACACACACCAGTGAATCTACAGGTGAGTCAGAGGAGACCACAGGCCGACTGAAACTGAGCAAAGAACCCCCGCATTTTGTCTCTGGTAAGAAAACATTCAACGGTTTTTAAAAATATATAATTATCACATTTTATTCAGGTGTTGGGCCAGAGCCCAGCGGGGGGCCGCCAGACACTGGAGCCGAGAGGAACAAAGGGTTGTTAAACTTTGGGCGGGAAAACATCCTCCTGCAGGCTCAAGAATCTCCCCCTGGTGGTGGAAAAATGTCCTGGGGTTTTCCCAGAAGCCCCTGCTCAGTTCCAAGCCCCGCCCACTCAGATCCATTTCTGACACTCAATTGGCTTAAAGCCAGCATCATCCTATGACCAACTCCTCAAGGAGGAGGACCTCTCAGGTAGAACAAAACCACTGAGACCCCAAACATCGCAGCCATTTTTACCCTGCTCTGAAGACAACACCAGGCCCCCTTCGGGGCCTCTCAGCTGATTCAGTTGCTAACGGGGGCAACCTTAACTTTAGTTTATCAACCAGAGTTATTTTATTTTCATTTCTTTTATTTCTTTATTCAGTCGACGTTTTTATTTTCAAAAGGACTTTTGCTCTTTTAACTTGAAAAGACCAAACAGGAAATTGCACGCGGAACAATCTCAGACTGTTCCATTTTCCCCACGGACTTTTCTTTTCCCAACGATCTACAAACGGCTTCCACAGCCGTCCCCTGCAGAAGCGCGAGATTCATTCCGCTGAGGAGCACGAGCTCCACATCCCTGAAGAAGAAGGACGACGTTCATCTCGTCGAAGCAGCACGAGCAAATCCGCTGTTTGTCCGGTCCAGCGGCCGAAGACCGCTTGAGAGACCACGTGATTCACTGGCCCGACGCGCACGCACACCGCGAGGGTGGTACAGTAAGAGGCTTTATTGTCTGGGCAGATGTTAATATAATACGTAGCGTATTGTTTTAATAATTGAACGTATTTGTTCTGTATGAGACCGCCGAGTCTCTAATGTTTAGCGGCGACTCGCCACTTCCGGTTTCCGGTTACGGCCTTGTGCCACAGTTTTTAAGCGCCGTGAGCAGCGTCTCCAGCTCATTGTGACCGTTTGAACAACTTTAAAGAGACTTTACCGGTCAAACCTCAGCACACAACGCCACTTGGGTGCTGAGTGGTAAAGTAAATGTAACTTGTCTCTGACGGTGCTTTTAAGAGCTTTGCTCCCTCCTTGTATGCTCTCTCTCTCTCTCTCTCTCCTTCTAAACCGACCTATATACACATCCGATCTGTATTTAGAATACAGTTCATGTAACATAGTTAAATCTATATTCAGAGAGGCTGGACACATCTGGAAGCCATGCGGCCGAACGCCAAAGCAGAGACAAAGAATTCTCTTTGTCTGAAAATCCCTTTGTGTAATTCATGTGACGACCACCAGTGTGAGCTCCGGCCACATGGTGTCATTAACATAGACTCCATTTTGGATAACGCAAGTTAAACCACCATTTTGAATCTATTATTGCCACGCCTCCTCTCTCCCTCTCTTCCCATTCTGGCTCTAAATTCATAACGGCTCCGCCATCTTGTTTTGTAGTCAATCCACCATTTTGAGAGTTTTTAGGCCTTGATTCCACGAATCATGATCGGCCGCCATCTTAGATGTGACGTCACCAAGTGACTGCGTCATCGCCACGCCCCCTTCTTTTTCTCTCTCTCTCTCTCGCTCTCTCACACACCCACACAGACACACCCACACAGACACACATTGATAGACACAGACAGATACACACACAGATACACATAGATGAATACATGTGTTTTTCTAAATTGTGATAAGCGGCTGCTGTTGTTATCTTTGAAATATGGGAGTTTGTTAAAATGATGAATCATTAAATAACACTAACTTTATTTCACATGCATACACATAGACACACTTTGACACAGACACACACACACACACCGAGACAGACATACATAGGTAGACCGCCGGTTTTACATGTATTTTCTGAATTGTGATAAGTGCTGCTGCTGTGTTTATCTTTGAAATATCGGAGCTTGTTAAAATGATGAATCATTGAATAACATTAACTTTATTTCCCCTTTTTAATAAATGCTTTTGTAATTAAAGTATTTGTAGTCTGTGATTATTTATGCATATGTATGTGATTGCAGCTGGATTATGATTGCCTGTGCTCGAACTTAGTAGCCTTCACTGTTAATTAAATAATTATTAATATTAAATATTGAGATTATTGATTTGACATTTATCATTATGAGACTGATATTTATAGATTGTATCGTTGGTCCCTGTAACCAGGGTGGTGCCCCGCGACAATAAGCAATGATTACAGATTTGTATTATTCTTGATTGATAATTTTATTGTTTTCATTAATTATTTTAACTATTATTAATGGATAACCGTATCATTTCTAATTAAATGTGTTACATTTCTTAATTAATAGCTTTATCATTTTTGATTATTTTTAAGAAATAATTGTTATTTTAATAATCATATTTCATGATTATTAATAATTAGCCAACGTCAATTCTACTCCTACTATTGCACAACACAGGATATTTAAATATTCAATGATATTTATTCTTTTTTCACATAGTGTTGCAGATGTATTTGTTTTCATCGGATTGTTGTTAACTGGTTCTTCATGGTGTGGTTCTTGTTTTCATTTTTTAGGGTTCAGTTTTTATTCGTAATGTTCTTACACATTTCTATTTCGTTTTTTGTTTGTAATAAAATGGAATCGCCTGATAATATCTGACAAAATTTGAATTTACACTCTCACACATGTTTCTTAGGACCGGTTAGCTTGACTGTCATCTATGTTTGATATTCGGCTAAATCAGCAAAAGATAAAATTCAGTGCTTTGTCATACATGTAGCGGGAATAGCTAAATATTCCCCCTCCCAACTTTCATCATAAGAATCAAGAATCTCACACATGACACACGCACACACTACACAATAACACATTGTGCTTCTTTTTTTTTACAGTAAGGATGCATTTATCTGTTCACCAGAGGCAGTAACACACATGTGCATCAGTAATGGCGGCATTTAAACACACTGAGTTTCACCAGTGTAATACACTTGAGTGAGCAACTGTGCACGGCAAGTGGTGGATACAGGACGACCAGAGACTTACATACAAGCCGTGCACACAGCAGACATGGAGACCAACATTAGGTGGGAGTAGTTCAGTGACCATACAGTGGGATGTGGTGTTAGCTGATTCTGAAGACTGAGTGGAAATAGGAACTAGCCATCTGTTAGCTTTTAGAGGCTTTTGATGACTGGTAATTATAAATGTCATGTATTAATGGATTTTTCTTGTGTAATGAAATATTTGCATAGTGCAGAGGACAATGAGCTGCTGTCATGTTATCTGTCTTGGTGCAGATGTGTCGCTCCCTCAGCTGCTAAGCACACTAACACGTACCTTGAAAGCTCCCAACTGACAGGTAAAGCCAGGTGAGTGTTGGGATGAAGACCAGGGCAAGGGTGGCCGCCAGGAACTTCCTGCGCCCGCGACACATTACCAGCATCCTCTGGACCAAAGCAAATGGAAAGAGAGGTGAAGTGACCTCTATGTGGGTAGCAGCTGTTGTCCAGGCTGATTCATGGCACTGGAAGAGAAGGCAGAGGAGGGGAAAACTGGGTTAGAGGAGTAGACAGTCACATCCTCTACAGACGGAATTACAGCTCAGCACTAAGCGAAACGCATCTGAAGGACCAGAGCCAAGGACACATTCTGAATTATTCACCCAAGATTCTGGAGGACTGTTAATTATCATTCATTCTGAATGGTTCTAAAAAAGAGACATAGGGGCGACCCAATGGCCAAACGGTTAGTGCACATACGCCTTAAGCAGCCACTCCCTGGAATAATTCTCAGTGGACTGGCCAAAAATACGACCAAATCTCCCAAATTTGACAGAAAGAGAAATATAAATCCTGGATGGGCCCTCTGATCGGGAACCACACCAAAATGTAATGGGTTTTTCCTTGGGCTGCCACACAATTCATGGTTCAGTAGGTTCTGTGTAATCCTGCTAACAAACAAACAGACGAAAACAAAACCTCTTCGGTGGAGGTAATAATTTATATATAGTTATATACAGGATATGGCTATATATTTCTCAAATCTATTATGATTATGAGAATGAAAAGTTTTGGATATGCACACCAAATGTGGTCACAAAGTATTGGTAAGATAATACCAATACTGTTCTGTTTTATCGTGTCACTATGTCAGATCAAATTTAGTGGAGACAATCTGCAATAGATAGAGGATATGCATAATTTGATCTGGAGCTTCCCAAAGATATGTAGTGTACAGCTTCAAGTGGTTATTATGACTGGGGAAACACTACAGAGGGCTTTTGAATAGGCTGTCAATTTACCAAAAATCAATCGTGATCTGCCCCCCCAAAAAACAAACTATATAATTAATAAAATCAATAGTGAGGTGATTATATGGATTATGTTGACTCTCTCTACATCAATGCACTTAGGCTTGTGTGGTAAAAAACTCTGATTATAGCCTTTACAGAATCAGGGTTGCCAACCGGGCGGCCACTGCATCCAGGTACATTACTCTGTGTCGGTCTACAAGATATTCTACTCCATCTTTATAAAAGACCTGTTGAATTCATATTTATGTTCCTGGATAAACGGGGCGATGCTTCTTTTGCAACAATGAAGTTAAAATACAGCGTTAGATAAAAATTTGTGGGAAGTTCTCTCCAGTCTGCAGGAGTATGTGTGTCTGCCCATCTCTGTCTCCCTTCACAGAAAGAAAAATGATTACATTTATCTAGATGTCAATGTGTTTAAATACAAGTCTCATAAACTCAGGCAAATCAAACAAACACGAAGTAAACTTCAGTAATAACCTAATAACTTCTTATAAGTGATGATGTTTATTGTTAACGTGTAAAGTGAGTGCGTGTCAGCGTGGGAGGAGGGGGGGCATGAGCCAGGGTTATACAGCAAGGTAAAAGGATTCCGGTTTCATAATGTGCGTCTGCGCTAATCCTCTAGTCCTGTTGCAACTTTCACATTTTCACCTCCCGGGGTTTCAGCTAAAGATTGATTTCTTTTGCCAAAATTGGATGAATAAAAAATGGATATATGCATTAATAAGATAAAAAACTACCTGGACAAAATCAATGGGATTCTAAACCACCCTGATTACACCAACCCAATGTGGGGTTAGACATGACCATTCAGTTGAGTGTCTCCTTGGAGCCAGCTTATCAAGCTCTATAAATAAATGATGTCGAGTTTAGATTAGGCGCTCGTAAAATCCTGACTACAACCACGGAGCAGTTGTACCGTTTTTAACCTACCCACCAAGTCTTAAGAGATATTCATCTCGTTATTAAATGTTGCATATAATATCAAGCAGTCACACATCAATCCAATCTGATGACCTAAGCCGATTCGTCAATTTCTGTAGCGGGGGCAGGGCACAGAGTGCAGAAGTCTCATTAGATCATATTAGCTGAAATCCTCATTCCGTTTTCGACCACATTTGTCCAATTACCCGGCCGACCACAGACGCTACCCAAACAGCAAGGATGAAACATAATACCTCCGGCTGGCACTGCGGAGGCTGGCGCATACACAAGCCGGGATGCCAATTATCATAGTGTCACTCTCTCAAAGCTTACTGAATCTTGGAGATATTGTATTGTTGCCTGGGCTGTGTGGAGAGCACCAAGTGAGACAGGGTTAAACGAGGCTAGAGGAGATTAAACAAGGATTTGACAGCCACTGCTTTGAACTGCTGTGAACTGTTTCAGCTGCTCCCTAGCCTTTGACCCTGTGTGATATTAGTTTTTACTGGACGCTCGTGATCTAAATTGCAAATACTACACTTAAGACATTTATTACCACATCCAAGGGAGGTGTCGGACCGCAGGGAAGAGAGCTGCAGTCATGGAGGGACGCAGGGAGAAACGGCATTATGTTGCTGTTGGAGAAGTTGTCCTCCTTTAGGTAGTTTTCTGTATTACTGGGTCTTTATGTCTCCATGTGGTACTAGGCCATGCTTCTGGGCACAGTTTACACTCAAATGTCATTTACAGTGTACAATACTTCAGTGGAGTCTGTGCCATATAAGGATATTTGGGTTTATATGGGCCCTGCAGAAGACAGCCTTCACAAGCTGGGTGGCATTACACAGAGTTAGCTTGTATTGCTTCATCTCTCTCTTCCTCGATGCTTTGAGCACCAATAAAACTGCCTCTGCTTTAAGACTTTTGGTTCTACTGAGAACTTCTTCAAGCACTTCACTGGATTTTTTATCCCAGCTGCATGAGGGAAGACGCAGGAGCTGAGGTTGAAGTGTAGCAGCACACCCAAAGACATTTTCGGGCTTTGTAGCTAAGGCGTGACATGGTGCCATTAGCGGGCCGAAGCTTTACGAAAGTGTAGCACGTCAGGAAAAAGACAGCGGTGTATCGAAGCACCATCTCTATTCAGAACACCTCAAACGTTATACTTGGTTTTACAGTAATGAAACAGGTTTAACCAGCTATTGCGAAAATTGACCGGCTGGAATAAAACACTGGAGTACATGAGCAATCCCCAAGGACGGAGTTATTTCTTGGGGGTAAAATGATTCCTTGGAACATAATTTAGACCCTGGTCCCTGCAGTGGAAATGTACAAAGTTCCGGGGGAAATTTCCAGCAGTGGAAACAGCTTATGTAATTCGTCCTCTAATCACTCCTCAAAATAACCAGGCCACTCCCCCAGTCACTGAATCACAGCCTTCAAACTCTGTGGCAGGACCATGAGGCTCATATGACTGCTTGTATCCTGACAGAGCCAATCTTTGTAAAACTCACACACACATTTATAATATGAAGGGCAGGAATCGAATACTATCTTTTCCTCATCTTCCCCGGTCCACAACACAAGATGATATCCATAGGCTGCCTTCATATCTTTGGTGACTGCTAGAGATGTCAATAACAAGCCATCCCTCATGGCTCATCGGGAAGTTGAGAGAAACGTAATTTTATCTCCACAACTCAATATTAAATTGCCGTGTGTTGACACTAATAGTGATGAGCAATGATTACAGGGCAGTGTTTTATTGGTTGAAAAAGGCCATGGGGGAAAACCCTGAGAGCGTCTGATTGAATCATCTGCTGTGAAGGAAGGCACTGCAGTGGAGCTGGGAAATGGTCAAATGGTCACAGATTTACACAGGTTCCAAATATTGTTATGAGAAATAAAAGAAGAATGATGTCCAAAGGCACCTTATTCCACAATAAGGCCCCATTTCAATTTGACTCGAGGTCCATTCAAAGTTAAAATCATGAAGAGCGTTCCTCTGGACTTTTATTTTTAACCAAAGAAAGAGTCCCTCTCAAAACAGACCACACTGTGTTGGGTGGATAATGTGGGATATTGTGGAGAGAATGCTTGCATGCAAAGCGAGAATCCATCATTTTTTTCAATTTGCCATTTAATTGACAAGCAACGTCTAGAGGCCGCATGAGTAATGACTCCTTGCAAAAATTAGGTTGGGGTGATTGGGTCAAAAAAATAATAATAATAATATGATTGACCTCTGTTACTTATTCTACTGATTCCAAAGTATTAATATTGGTTTATTTTAATAGTGGCTATGATTACGCTACTCTTACTAATATTAACCAAATATTGAAACAAACAATTATTTATTTTTTCTGATCAGATGTCTTAACCTATATAACCAAACTTTAAATTAAGCTCTGTTGAAATCTTTATTCCTGTTCAATTAAATGTCTGCTATTTTCTCATGTTTTTATTCGGCCTCAGCTTTAGGTTTCCCCACCTGCTGGGTTAACTCCACCACCACTACCAGAGTCTAAACTGGGCGATCCTGTCCCGCCTCTTACGTGAGCCTACTGATCTGATGCTTAATGGAGATGCTTCACTTCGATGGAGTCACATCCCGAGAGCCTTTCTCTGTTGCAACCTGAATACATTTTGTTGGACGTGTGCAGCTGATCTCTCCTTACTGTAGCAGATTAGAAAACTGCCATGCAATAATATTCTGGAAGAGTGATTTCTAATATTTTTGAAAAGCACCGACAAACATGATTTGTGGCTGGGACACAAGATTAGGAAACATCAACATGGTCTATAAGCACTGAGAATTGCTGTAAATAACACATTTAACTTCATCGTATTGAGATAGAGAAATAGACAGATCTCAAGGGTTGATTAATATGTGAGGAAATCTTCACTGGTGTCATCAGGCTTTCCTTAACACAGGAATGTATTGCTCCATATTCATCAGGTGTCTTTTCATGATATTTGGCTAAATTTCATTTTGCATTTCCAAGAAACATTACAACTCCAAGACCTGACCAGGACAGAATGGACAAACCAAAGGTAGGACCCAAGAGTAACACTAAGGACATGAATTGAATTCATAATAAAAATATTAACAACAAAACACTAAGCATTTGTCAGGCTGGTGCCTGTCATTTAGAATAGGGAGAAGTGAAGGGTCAGATTGTGAAAAACTGGAAATATTGAGTAAAACATTATTTAAGTTTGAAGTGACACAAGACGATGGACAAGAGCTCAATATCTAAATCTAGTAATAATAACTATAGACTTTATTTATATAGCACCTTTCCAAAACAAGGTTTACAAAGTGCTTTAGATGATACAAAACAACAGGAATCATAATAGTGTAATCCCAAGAACAGTGTCAATAGAGGAGTATAAAAAACAGTCTATTAAGGTGTGCTTAAAGAAGAGTCTTGAACAAGGTAATGCATTTCAGGCAGGGGGCTTGAATGGCATATGCTCTGTCAAGACGAGATTATAAGAGATGACTTAAAGGACATCCCTGTCAGGTGGTGGAAAAATAGCACTGTTTGTCCTAACTGAGCCTAAGATCCACTCCACGTTATCGAAAGGCCTTTTCTGGATCTAAGGATATTGCAGATTCTGGCACGGACACCATTGACGGATGGTAGATCACATTAAAAAGGCATCTTGGGTTGAGAAAAAATTTGTGCTTACTTTAAAGGAATCCGTCTTAGCGAAAGGAAATAGTTGTCGGTAGGACAGTTTTCAACGTGTTGGACAAGCATTTCAGCGATCTTAAAATCAACATTTAACAAGCTGATTGCTGGGTAAGGACAACTTTATTGGATGGCTGTCCAGCCCTGCACATTTACCGCTTGATGTAATAGCAACAGACAGATCAGTACTTATTGGATTCTCCAACTTTTCCACTCCACCAGTGTAATCCTGAGGGATTTCAGGCATAGAGAAAAAAGTTGCCATGGTCCCCCTCATGTCAGGAGTTGGTTTCAGATGTGTGTTAGGAAGCATAACAGTCTTTACTTTATCAGAAGATGTTGGAACTTGGGGGATTAGGTGAACGGGATGGTGTGACGTGATTGGTGGGCCAGTAATCTGCCAGTTTTGTCACCCTGCTCATGATTACTTATGGATTTAGAGATTAGTTCAGCAGCGTGGCCTCCAGTCAACGTGTTGAATTCTGATTGTAGAGGGGCGTCTTCTTCACTCACCTGAGTGGCTTTAAGATTATCGATCCAAGAAAGAATCTTTGTATGTTCAGTTCATTTTTCTCATGACTTAACTGAGAGATTATCTCCCCTCTATTATAAGATTCCTGTCTGATATGACTTAAAAACATACATTTGTCAACAACAATCTCACTTGAAAGTAAACCTGTTTATATTCTATATAGTAGTGATAATTCAGCTCACAGAATGTAGGCTGTGGGTATATGTCTGCCAATTGGCTTAGTATGCTTTTCATTGTCATCTTTGCTGCGGGAAACACCAACTTCCCAGCTCCAACGGATGCTGATGTTGGCAGGGTTTGATGATGGTTTTTGTGGGGGCTTTTCAGGGACACGCAAGCAAAACAAGAGTTTTTTATTGTTTTTGGCCTCAAAAACATTGTGATACCAGATCTAGAAGTCAGCCTTATCGTCAAAAAGATAAATACACCCACACACACACACACACACACAATAATAATAATAACCGATTTGGTTCAGGACACCAACTTAAAACCAAGTACTGAAGAAATGCATATTCCCATCACTCGTTCTTGTCTATCAGTTCAAAGACCTGATACTTTGAAAAACCCCATATAATTTGTTCATATTATGCATGAGGGAGAGAAGGAGTCCTTCGGTGCGAGAAATCATCTCTGCCGCACAAAACTGTGACACTTCCTGATAACACTTTATTAAACCTGTCACTTGTGGTCTGATCCCAGATTGCCCTTAACACTGAGGCACAGGGGCACCTCATAACTTCCCCGTGCCCTCCAACATCCACATCGTCCAGACAAAAAGGAGAGAACAAAGGCGACCTTAGATTCGCTTTTAGAGCCGAACAGAGGTGACGAAAGAAAAGGCACAAAGAGTGTGACCGAGTGTACGCTTACAGCGACACGGCAGGGTAGGAGTACAAAGATGAAGAGGTGCATCTGTTCAGTGGAGACCAGCTTTGTCTCGCTCACGATAATCAAGAGTGGCCATAGGTCAAAACAATCCAAATTATCCTGACAGGAGTACATAATGTACTGTGAACTAAATGGTGTCGGCCTCACCCGCATAGATGGGGGAAAGATATTGATTGTGCACCGGGAGTTAGTTGCCTTCCATTTCATTATGTTACCTTGGCTATACACACTCATTAGTATTCTGTTAAAGCAGAGGGTGACGCGTGCACTGCCCTGCAAAGGAGCGTCTACCCCATGTGTGTCACAGGAGCTTATAAAGATTTTTAAATGTAGAAATCCTCACAAATCCTCAGCAGTGATGTGTAATACACAACCGATGTGGTACCAGTACCCAATGGTAACCATTTTTTGGTTCGTCACTCTCTTTTTAGGCGTAACACTTGCATTATCTGTTATATTTTTGTTGTTGTCATCATTACTGCAGTGCTTGCACAGTGTGTATACTCTGCTATGTATACTATTAGTTTGATACATACACTTTGAGCGAATTGAATAGTGGCTCATCATTCATTCCACATCATCAAACTGCATCAGTCAACGCTTTCAAATCACCATGTCCTGAGTGGTCCTGTCGTCCATATTTATACACAGTAATGATTTATGTCATTTGAAAGGAAACCAGATGTAGGATCCTTTTTCAAGGAAACATGACATGGCTTAGCACAAACTGTTATCTTAAAAGAATATGTTCAGAGGATAATTTACAATTCATTACAACTGTTATTTCAAAATGGACAAAGTTAATTGCGGCGACCTGTGATCCGCTAGAAACGAGTCAGACAGAGCCACTCAATCAAATCTTCTTTTGAGAAAGCACGTTTATAATGATAGATGTAGAAACCCCGTTTTCACGTTCAACGGTTTGCTCCTCGCTCGCCAAATACCACAGGTCAGATGAAAAGAGAGGAGAAAGAAAAGGAGGAATAAAGTCCAAATGAAAGAAAGCCAGTGTGCTGCAGATTTCATTGAGACCATTAATGATGATCAACAGTGACCCTCATCTCTAAAGTAAGTTTCCTTTGAATTTGTCTGCATTTGTTAACCTAAATTAAGTGAAACTGGCTGGTTCCTCATATTTCAAGATTTGTAGCAAATATACAGGTTATATTCTGAAAGCTCTCATTTTAGCTTGTACAAAAAAATATATTCCTCTAAGCTTAGTGCTCTTCTCTAACCCAAATGGGCAGAGAAGAGCACAGAGAAGAAAGAGTGACCATTGGTGACTTCAAAACTCTCAGCCATTTTTTTCTTTTCATTCAGCAAAGGAGCTGCAAAGAAAAAAAATATATATATAACTGTTGTGATGATAGGAAAACCCTTGAAACTCTCTTCTAGCGGGTTTATCTCTACCTTTCACGGTTCCATTTGGAATATGCACAGCTTCTGCTACCATGGAGGCTGCCCACCTATTCTCCAAGAGTGCACTCAGAAACAAATTGTTTGTGGCCAATTTGTGACTCGGTGTAAACTTCTCTGTCTGCCTTAAATCTCAGAAAAATGTTTTTCTTCTTTAATCGCTGCACCAGGGTAAACCTCACTCCCAGCCGTTACAGGCAGCTCTCTCAGTTGAGTGGTCGGTTTGCACTCGGCGGCTGACAACATCTCCCAGCTACACTCGGAGCCTCCTCTTATACGAAGCAGCACTGCACAGATGCAACAGCTTGAAGATGAACTAGTGTTTAGTTGGGAGGGACACAGACCTTTAGTGGCCCAGATGAAGCAATTAATCACGGCCAACTCTGAGCTGCAGGCGAAGCAGGAGAAAAAAAGAGCACATCCCACTGAAACATTCATCTTCATGGTGATTTTTTTCCCCCTTCGGCATCGCTCTCTGGCTGCAAGTTCTTTGTTGTTGTCAAAAGCCAAGTATCACCATTAGTCCAGAGAAAGTTACAACTCCAACACTTTTATAATGTTAATCGGCTTTAAAACACTACCAGGTAAGGAAAAATTCAGCTCTAAAAAAACTAAGTGTAGCACATAGTCCTTACATAATAAACCGATAGGTCTCTTTGGTGGCATGTATGAATCATCATTTCTAAAAATGATTTTGGCCAAAAACCATGTTTCTCTGAATCAGTTCAATTGATTGGGTCGATCCTTTGCGCAATCATGAGTCATATTGTGTACATGGTGGTTTTGTAGAACACACACCACAAAGAGTACCAGGGTTTTGAGCAAGGAATTAAAGTAGCAAGCCAGTAGGTAATATGAGCCATCGCGGGGGGGCTACGAAGACATGCCCCCCAGGAGACAATTTGGCTGCAAGACCCCAGATTCGGTGCCTCTGGTACATTCTAATGCCAGAGTTCCTTCATACACAATGCTCTTAATTACTGCATATTTTAATGAGTTTTTCTACCTGGTTGTTAACCTGTAATGCATTATTTAAAATGAAAAAAATGAAATGAGAAAATTACGAATAAACTTTCAATTTGACGAAATACAAAATCCAGCTAGTGATTGAGTTCGTAATTGGCATTTAAATTTTTAACCACACAGAAACTGTTTAGTTACTTCACCTGGTTAATTGTGTCTGTCAGGATTTGTCTCTGTGTGTGTGTGTGTGTGTGTGTGTGTGTGTGTGTGTGTGTGTGTGTGTGTGTGTGTGTGTGTGTGTGTGTGTGTGTGTGTGTGTGTGTATGTATGTGTGTGTGTGTGTGGACGCAGCCTCTCCCAGGAGGAGATAGAGAATCAGTGAAAATAGATACGGCCGATTATACTTTCAACAGGACATTGGAATTAGAATCACAATAAGGCTGAATACCATAACCAACAGAAATTAAATGAGTACTTGGCTATTTGGCAGACAGCGTAAGGACTATAAAGAGAAACATGGTCAGCAATGCCTCCAAGTGAAAGATGAGGACAGAACCACATTAAACCCTACATAGGGAATGTTACTCTTGCAGTCTTGGCTTCATCATCTAGCTTCAGTTACAACATTTCCCCACAGTCTTCTTCACTAAGATGAGAGGGAAGCCCTCTTGACACGATTCTTGAAGCCCTATTTTTGCTTTATTTCAACCAACCATCACTGTCAATGAGCTCTTCATGCTGATGCAACTCATTAACTGCTCTAAACTGTCTCTTTCACTATTCCCACTGGGCACTGCAGGGCTTACTTTTTCCCCAAAGAGCGTATGTGCTCCTCAGTTAAAAAAAATTCAGGAGTACATTAAGAGCTTTAAAGGCGCAAAGAAAAGGCAAAGCTAACTTTTGCCTTTGGCAGTTCATGTGAAATAGTTTCTGTTCTATGGGCCTTGATCCAGATCTAAGTCCTCTAAAATTATCCACATCTAACTATTGATACCAAAAACTTGTGTAAAAGGAAACATTTTATGCCCATATTGGGGCTAATACTTCTAATTTGGGTTCAAATTAAAAAAAAAGGGAACTATGCTCTAATGTTCAGAAAACACATTTTGCTCATACTGCTTCCAACGTGTGTAAGGTTGTCAGCCTCCATCCTGGCTTTACCTGGCTGTCAGGGAGTTTGCTATACCAGCTGTCAGGTGCAGGTGTACATGTGGTGCCGAGGTATCGGCCGGACTACTGACAAGGTGTTTCACTTCAAGAGAGGGGTTTTCTGTAGAGGAGAGGAGATCCCTGTGTTGCAGACTTTGGCCTTTTTAACTTTTGACCTTTTACATACACGAGAACCTTTAACACACTAGACGAAAGGGAAAGCATAATATTTCTCCTTTAAAATGTCGACCATTTTAGTGTTGTTACAGAGTGGAGGTTCTCTCACAAACTGTCTTTGGCTTTGCAGAGACACGCAAACCAACAGTTTGTTTCTTTCAGCGATGACAGTGACGCTCAGAGTCAGAGAAACCTGAGAAACTATAGCTGAATGGTTTCCACACTAATATGTAAACAATTATTACAATTTGTATTTATGGAGTCAACATTGGTGCAGTTTAGTGACTGTGTCATAGTTATTGTTGTGTTATTAATCGTTTTGTTATTTGCACACGTCCATAAATACATTTGACTGCTTGATGAAATCTATGCACATCATATGGATGAAGGACTTTGACATTATCAGAGAGAGAGAGAGAGAGAGAGAAAAAAAAGAATTATCCCACACTGAGGTTTAAATAGTGGAACAATATCAGAAACACTCTGGAGGCCTACAGCTGGGTGTCAGCTGAGCGAGGTGGATTTATCTCGGCAACCCAGTGGGTCAATATCAAGCCTCCTCTGTAAAAATCAATGGCACATGCCTTCGGCAGTGACAGGGCCTCTGTAGGAGACTCATGAGACACAGAGGAAATGTTTCATATGTCACATGTTGCTACGTGTCTCTGATACATCTGCTGAGCTCTGTCAGTGGCACAACGGCAACAACCAGCATATCTACAACATCTACAGTAAAATATCTATATAGAGATACAACCAGCCGATTAATTGTGACTAGTAAATAGAAACTGAGTCATTGTGTGAATAACCAGCAATCCAACAGTTTGGAGTGGCATTGATGTCATAGCTTGTGGCTAAAATCTGATTCTAATTACGCAGATAAATAGCACCGGAAAAGAAAGAAGGCTCAATGTTAAATGAATCAAAGCCAATCAATCGGAAATAATTAATAACCACTTACATCCTCAGTGGATGACGATTAGCAAGCCATCGAATCGTTATTTGTTTAGTCAACTGTTGTGATTGGGGATGCCACCATGTGAAAATTCTCCCGCCAGTTAATAAACTTGCAACAGCCCCGGTGTTGCCGCTTACGCCGAAGAGTTGAAGAAAAGAAGTGTGTTGGCTTTGTTTGTGCAGCCTTACTCGTGTGGTGCATTTAAAGAGGTGCTTCACAATGATTACCCAAACGGAGAAGCATTGCCCAGAGAATTAATTCAACCTATGGTGGTAACGGCGTGCACGAGCACAAAGGGTCACTCGCACGCACGACAGATCTCGAGTGACAGGTAGACAGACTGAGGGCCCGGTCACATACATGGGAATGTTCCTGGAGCGAACCTTTGCCATCCGTTCAGTATTAATCTGTGATAGTGAGGGGGCAAATAACAGGCTTGCTTCCTGTGGCAAGACAAATTGTAACGTGGCTTCACATGGAGTTCAAATCTGGTGAACTTTAACCCCCAATATTTGCTTTGCATTCATGTTTGAGTGACCAGGCCCCTAGAGAGTAATAGATCAATTCTGGATAATAAAAACTCCATGGACCAAAGCACAAACACGCAGTGAATCATGGTTGTGCTAGGACGGGGTGGCGAGAGAGAGAGTGAGCCAGCACAGAGCAAATAGAGCTGCAAACAGCGCTGCACACATCAAGAGGGTGATCCCTTTTTATTAAGAGAAGTGTGAAATATGTTTTAGTTCATTATGAAACTGTGGCAGGACATATTAGAATATGGTGGGCCGCCACAGACTAGATAATTACTGGGAACAGTGCAGTGGCAGCTTGCCATGGTCTAACTTGTCCCAACACGGTTTATATTGATATAATAAGGCAATGTTATATCCACAAACTAATACAGCATAAAAGACCTATAGATTGGTTTTATATTTTGTGCCATAGCTTCATGGTACAGCTACATTTTCTTTGCCCCACTCTCTCACATGTCACCAACTGGACATTGGCACCGAATGGACATTGGCTGAACAATGTGTTGGCGGCCTGGTGAGCCATCAGAAGTTCAGTTTACTGGGACCTACGTGTCCCCAGACAAAGCTGCTCACTGACAGAGGAAGAAAGAAATGCTCATCTTGGGTCCCCAAATGATGATTCGACAGTCAGGGGAGGGGGGGCAGCCCCAGTGTTTCCATACACTATTATTATTCTAGGCTGGGGGCAGGGTGATAGCAGCTGCATAATTTATCGTCCTGTTCAGACTATCGAATTGGGACTTTAATTTGTATTTGCTGACAAGTACATAAAGTTTTGCTGAATATGAATGATTCAATCCACAGAAGTGTCGTGACAAAGAGGAAGCGATGCAGCTGATATTTTCCGATCACTGACTTTCAGAGGGAAAACACTTTCTCCGGTTGGTTGTGTAATCGACAACTGGTCTTAACGGTTCTCTTGTTAACACAGAGGTTGTACGATGTCCAGCACATCAGCAGAGCTCACAATGTCTCTGTAGTTACGTTGATGAAGCTTTTTGTGACTGTTACAAAATTCAAATCAGACCTGTAGCAGGTCTGACCTACAGAGACCGCTGCTGTGACCTTTATGTACAAGTGACACGAGTCTGACATTCAAAATGGCAGCAGCGTTGTCATTTTTCTCGTTGTGTCTCGTTCAACGGTGTCACATTTAGAGAAGAAACGATCCTGTGCTGTGGAGTGACAGCGAGAGGAGAGGCAGAGGAAATGAGACACCACACAGAAGCCAATAGTAGGTAATTAAGTTTATACTGCAAGTGTGTGCAAGCGAAAACAAGAGGGGCATGTGTCATTTAAAAATAAACATAGATGTGCATCATTAGAAGTCTACATTGCAGGGCCTGCGCTGAGCACCGGCTGATTGACAGCTCTGTTCCCGCATGAGACGTAAACATGTGGGTAGTAACCAGCCATGAAAACAGCCTGGTAACCAGCCGCTGAGTTCCTCCCACAGGAACGCACGCCCACTGCAGAGTGAGGCCGGAGAGAGAGGAGCTCTTTCACTCAGTGTGAATGTCAGAGGTCATTTCAGCAGCATCTCTTCAGGGCAGTGGACGGTCGCCCCCATTACTCCTACACAACGCACAACAATCATAGTGTTACATTTCACTGGCTTTCTCCTGACTAAGTGTACTCTACACAGCCCCACACAGGCGCCATTACTCATCCAACATCAGCAGCAATTGACAAAGTGGTAGATATCTACATGCTAACCAGCGAGCTGCGGCACACCCATCATTGATATCCATCCATTTTGTTTAATTGACTCAGTTTTGACAGACACTTCGTACCCTTAACAATATTTGTAGTCGAAAAAACATATCAGACAAGTTATCATAAAAAAAGTCATGCCTTTGCTAAAGTTTTGCTGCTTTCTCTGTTCACAAGTCAAGTATGGACTGATATTGAGTGGGAGTGTGTGTATATATTGATTTTGAGAGAAACAACTCCTCCTCGATCCTTTGAGAGATGGAAATACATGATCATAAATTCCGTCAATTCTTTCTCAAGATTCAAGATTCAAGAAGACTTACTGTTTGTCATTCCCAAACACGACGTACATGGGAGGGAATGAAACTAAATACTGAGGTCCTGGTAAAGCAGCATTGAAATAGAACACTAGAATCTGAAAAAAACTAAGCAGAAGCAGCAGATAAATACCATAAAATAGATCAAAAGAATATCAGACTAAAGAGGGTTAAAAACAATACAAATTAAAAAGTGCAAATGAGTATTGACGGATATGAGTATAATTATTCAAGTTGTATTGCACATGAAAGATTCTGGTGTGTGGGCGGTGTCTTGTTCTTTACCATCAGTGTCTAAGATGCACTGAACGACATGAGACACAGCAGCATGTACCAGTAAATACCAGTAAGAACATCCCATAGAGTGAGACAACGCTCCACCACAGACCAACCGGAAAACGTTTTACCTGCAGAATCAACTGTCGCCGACGCAGAGGCAAAATCCAGGAGAGCTGTTTGAATTGTTCCTTCCTTTATATTTTCTGTGCCAAGTTGCATGACCTAGAAAAAGAAACCTATGAACATAATTTACATTTCTGACCCACTTCATTTCACTTTTTAACTCCTACATGATATTTGGAGCAGATGACAGATAATCCCGAGATCACAGACTTGAAGCTATGAGGTGTGAAGCAAACTGTGGCTCTCGTTATGATGTGAACTGCTGAGTGGGTGCACAGGTCCTTATTGTACCACACTGGGCTGGATGCATTCCCAGAACTGCTTCTTCAGTCAAATCCTGCTCTGAGGGTTGTGGCTTTACTTCAGGGTCCAAGCATGTAAAATGTCACATATATTTATAGTTTTGTTAAAAAAAGGGACAAAGTGATCCTTAACATTTACCTAATTGGCCAACAGGTCCAATTGAAAGTACAGCTAAATTACAAATTTAGTTTTTGAGCATTACTTACACTTTCCAACCATTTACAATCATCAAGTTATAATTTTATTTAGCCTCAATGGGATTAAAGCTATTACATTTTAACTATGAGCATGGAGGAAAACCAATATTTTAAGTGGGACCTTTCAGGCTGCTCAATAAATATATGTTCTTGACCTTTTTTTTGTTATGATTTGGTTCTTAAAATTGAACTGAACTGAAAACCTTTTATTATAATTCATTGCTCATTTTGCCAGGGATTTTTTTTTTTGAGTAAAGCACTTTGTAACCTTGTTAAGATAAGTGCGAAACAAATAAAGCTATTATCATTACTATTATCATTTTAATATAAAAGTGGTAAAGGAGCACAATGAAACAAACGCAAATTTATCTAAAGCCAGAGAACTTTAAACTGTTTCATTTAACTTCCTACAATACCCTTCTTTAAAAACAGAACTGTGCCGTTGAACTTCCTCTCATGTGTTGGCTCACTTCCACCCTGTTCCCTACAACGCATCAGGGAACCTCGAACCAAACCCTCGCAAGGTTCCAAAAAGTTCAAGCAGTGTGAAGGCCCATGCTTTTAGTAATTGTTTTTGCATTTTAGAACAGGATAAGATACACCTTTCTTAAGATTTAGGACAGTGGACCCCATGGCAAATGATTTTCCATCTAAATGAGAATGGAGGACCCTGATCTTTTGCTTGATGTAATTGAATTAAAAATCAATTATCCGGAATGAATTCTATGATAATTAATTACCTAAATGTTTCTGATGCAAACAGCCCTCATTTCGGTTGGGACCATTGAAGCTTCTATACCTAAACAAACAGCGTCTTGGCAGGCCCCTCAAAAGATAGGAAATGCAATGATTAGTGTCACATCAGGGGATAATCCTGTATGTGAGAAACAGCGGCTGCACTTTGCCTAATTTGATCAAATTGGAACACAACGGTGTTAGTAATTTTCCCCGAATGGCCACACTTGGATGGTGGGGTGAAAAGTTTGCGGTCGCAGAGAAGGGTGAGACGTGATAATTGTACAAATGGGAGCTCCAACGCACATTTCCAGGCAGCCTGTGGCCCTCATTCATTCGCTCACACGAAGTGATGGGAGCTCGAAAGAGAAAATCAAACCGTTGCCTACCTCCACATCTCCACAGCCACTGCCTGGGGGGGGAAGAATGTCACAATGTCGATATCTGAAGCTACAGACTATTTTCATTATCCATTTTTTCTAATTATTTCTTTACAAGTAGCAGGTTGATTATTCAGAAATGCCCTGAGTAAAAGATGGCTTTCTGCAAATTCCATCCGACATTTTGGACTTAAAATAAACTCACATAATCAATTAATTGGCGGATTTATTCATTGTTTCAGCTCATCATTAATCCATTTTCTGTTGATTGCTGAATTAATGTTTGTTTAAAGTATAATTTGTTTGAGTCCTAAACACAACAATGGAATGCAGTGACTGTTCACTCTGGGCTCATCAGCAAGTGCACAGCACAAGTCGGTTAGTTCAAATCAGACTGCATCGCAATCTGCAACACTTCATATAGTACAGCTCTGAGCATGGAAATGGAATAACGAATAAATCCATGCTTCCTAATGACCAATCTACCCTGGCAATGGCAACAGCATCAGAGCAACTCCAAGACCCTAATAAAAGGAAATGCTATGTCCTAATTCAGTGTTGTCCAAGGTTCCCTTCAGTTCAGTGAAATGCATTGATAGTCCACATGCAGGAGCGGTAATATGCCATGGGGGTGTTTTCCCTCCTCAGTTCAGTTAAGAGACAAATCCAGAGACGGAGCGATTCAGCCATTGGCGGGATCTCCAGCGGAGAGGGGGGGCATTAACTCCCAGAATATCTACAGTTGTTACATCGTGATGAGTGCATCACCTGCATGTGACTGCTGGGCCTGAATGGGGTAAATCAATGAGGCCTCATCAATTGTTTTCCACCACATGACTATTATGTCACGCAAAATTCAAGTGCCTACTTATCCTTTACTTTACTTCACGACCACACAAGAAAGTTCTGATTTGCCACGGCGGGCCTGAGGATTAAACCCAAGCTACCTAGCAGAAGTGCCAAGGTAACGTCAGTGTCCGAAGAAGCTAGCCAGCAGTGCTTGTGAGCTAAATTTAGTTTCTGTGAAGTGCGTGCAACCGGCAGATCTGTGTTTCTCCCATGGTGGACAGTGTAGCCTCAAGTATACACCAAACATCATTGTGTCTGACTGTTTCACACTGCTTCTTTCTTCAATTGGCAGTCGTTTGATTGTGTAAAGAAACTACACTGTTGAATGCTTCACACACTACAGCTGACATTGAGAGACATTACTGTGGCATCACAGGCTCATTGCAGTTCCTCAGCTGAGCACTGGTTTGTAAGACTGGGAATTGCGCTGTGTCATACTCTGCCCAAATGAATACTTAAAATTGAGCATAGAAGAAATCAACACCCATCAGGGTTACACTATTGACAACATAAAACTGGCAGTTACTTAGGACTTAGGTTTTGAATACGTTTTTAGTGGTAGGACACTGTGCATGATAATTGTCCCATCAGCCTTAAATGCACCGCCTGCCAATTCATTCCTTTACAGTAAATTGATGGTCTATTTAAATAAATAATAAGTTGGTTCTTAACAGTGTATTTAAATTGTTGTTATATAACGTTTGTATTTGCTGAGCTGAATCAACATTTGATTTGAGTTTGTGCTGAATCATCAACATGTAAATGGCCAGTAAAGAGGACCATGATGCCAGCTGATCAGGGCAGAGCTTGTCTCAAATATACTTATTTTCAACGTCTTAACTATGACTGTAGCCTTCGACCAAGCTCAACGTCAACAACTCATTCCAGTGTGATTTATCAAGTATTTCCAGCTACAGATGTATTACGACACTACTGCATGCCCTGCTGCCAGTGTTTCCTTCTGCTGCCACCTGTTGGGAGGCGCTGTGGGGAACAGGAAACATTTCTCCCAACAACCTGCCTGTCAAGAAAAGTAGATGTGGAATACAATGTTTGCCGAGAGCAACAGACAAACTATTATTTTAAATTTGACAAGCCTGTGTTTCTAGTTTATAGAAACATGCATCATTACAGCTGGGCATGACAAACATATTGAAACAACCACTGAGGCACAACAAAGCTTTTTTTCTCTGTCCTACAATGAAACAAACAAATACACACCAACCAGCCATATTTGTGTGTTGGATCACTTGTTTGAGCAACTTGTTTTGGCTTAAACCTGCTGCGAGCAGCCTTGTCATCATCAGCATCTTCATCACTACCATCTGACATCAAATGCCTTGCCAAAGAGAGGCAGTTCAGTTGGCAGTTCAAATTTTAATTGCCCGCATAGGTTGTTATAAAAGCTGGAATGGGCCTTAATAGGTAAATGGTTCCCTAGACATCCTTTGTCTTGTATTGAGGAGAGGGAATGCACATGTACAACGAGGGTCAGGTTAGAAATACCTGACCAATCAGTAACCATTGACAAGTTAGAACATTTTAAATCCACATTTTATTGCATGTTATAATCAACTCTACATTTATAATATTGACCGTGTTATTTATATACAAGTCATTTCAAAAGTACTTTTCAGTAATAATATCTATGATTTTTCTCATGTGGGGAGTGGTAAAGCAGCGTTCTATCTCCCCCTATTAATCTTCCATCACTGAAAAAATACTTAAATGAATAAATAGTTATGACTGATTAAATCACTGTTGTACTGTTGAAGTATTTTGTTTGCCTCAGTTCTATGACTAATCCATACCTTGGTGCATTATAAGAAAGCGGCCGTTATTAAAGTAATGAAACCTAACGAGGTCGATGTTTTTTTTAAAGTTTGGATGTTATTTTTTTTCCCCCTTGTTTTTCAGACAAACTGAATCGATGCTGGCCTTTCAGAGGACATTGCCGAATGGACTGTTAAGATGTTGATTCAATAGAAGAAGCGATGGAAGTTTTAACAAGCTTGTATTAAATTAACTTATCTTACGACTCAAGTTGGTTTGGTCTTAGCAAAATTAAAATTGTGGTCACAAGGACATTTGTAAATAATGTAACAATGTTAGGATATATAACATAGAATTCCTAATCTGCAGAATAAGTTGCTAAGGGGGGGGGGGGGGGTACAAGCAGGTGTAAGCTCCCCAATGTGTCATTGTTAATATCCCCTGTGTTACTACTGTCTGTGTACAACTGTTGCCTCTCAGCTCCCTCCACTGTTGTGTGCGGCTGCTGAGAAGAAGTGGACAGGGACGAGCATTAGCATACTTATCAAAGACATCAAAGACCGCTTGTCCACATTTCTCCAACACGGACAGACGAACTGCGTCAGCGGGGGAAACTCTGAGGGTTTGACCGAGTCCGCCGCTCATCCTCTGCCCCTCCGTTAGCCACGGAGGTTTATGGGGGATTAAAGGACCGTTATCCCCCTGGTTTCTGCAGGATGGGAGATAAAGCCTCATTCTGCTGCATTACTGCCTGCGCTCTGACTCATGTACACGCGCACACATACACACACATATCTATATATATGGAGATCGAAGCACAAGGACTTTCTAAGGTTACCATAAGTGAACAGACACAACACAGAGCAGTGCCAGAACCACAGCGGGGACGGGCGGTCGGAAGCGGCCACAGTGGGACTGGTGAGGTGAGGTCGCTGCCGGCGCTCAGACGCGAGTATGTGCGGCTTCCACTTTACCTGATGCGGGGAGGCTTCAAACTGCTGCTGGTCCGATGCTCCGGCCAAATAAATCCGCGCTCGCGCCAACCAGGAGCGGCTCTTTCACGCGGACACCAGCTGCGTGCGGCTCAGTCGTAGCGGCTCCTCATGCGCAAAACCAGACGGAGCTCCGCCGCTCACTTCTTCCATGGAGTTGGAGCGCAGTCTTGTTGTTTACGAGCCCCGGCAGTTAGCAGCGGCTACCGGCAGCAACAAGCCGGCCGGGCGCGTCTCCTCCGGGCAGCTTGAGCACTCGAATCCCTGATGTGTCTGTGGCTGTGTCGCCACGGAGCAAATCCAGCAGGTCTGGATCACTGCGACCAGCAGGCAGGCGACACGCAGCCCGGGCAGGGTGGGGGGGGGACTCACAGAGGCCTCGTTGGCAGGAGCACGGACACTCGGTCTGTGCTGCCACTGACGCTCAGCTACTCAATACGCGTTAGGAGTGTGCGGGGAAGTGTGCATCGCCTCCACGGTGGTTTTCCTCCATCGCCCGGGTCCTGCCTGTGTCTGAGAGCTCGGCCTCAACACAACAGCTCTTTCTTCCTGACAAGCGGCCAATCACGGCGCGGCGCTCGGGGAGGTGGGAGGGAGGAGAACGAGGAGCGGATCGTCACTGGTCCGGAGACTGGAGCGGACTCACCGATGGACCGGGCGTCCGAGCGCACCGAGGCCGCTCCGAGGGTCCGGGAGAGCCGCTACACCTCCCGTTAAACACACCTCAAGGATCGGCGCCCCGTGAGCACAACATCCCCTGAAATGTCAGAGGTATTAATAGTGGACAGGGTCATTACACAAGAGATTAGGCACAGATGCAGGAGTCGCCCCCAAAGCCATTAATTTTAGTTTTATATTAATCAATAAATCAAATTACCACAAAGGGCCCCACACAGTTAACCCGGGGCCTCCGGGGCCACAGAGTTTGGCAGTTGGCCACTGCGCTCAGCTGGATGAGTCCTGGTCCCAAGCAGTTTGAAGGTTAAGCGAAAACTGTGGCTGCATGAAAAAGCACGAAATGACTCAAGATGTGGAGGTGGATGTTGGAGAAAGTTTGCAAATCGTACATAACACACTGAATACACTTTTGACATTATGAGTGTTTTGGGGTGAGGACACTGGTTCAAACACTTTATTTTCATTTAATAAATGTGACTTTTTTTTAAATCAAATCTAGGGGCAAAATATTTTTTTTGTAATATTGGACACAAAATTCTTAATCATATTTTTGTAGATTTATTCTCGACAATGTTATTATTACAGAAATCCCTGTCTGTATTAATCAAAAATCGGAATTGCAGGTCAATTTTTTAATCAAACATTAATTAGAGTAAACATAAAGTTGTATCAATGCTACTTTGAAGATGTACGATCGTAAGATTGTTCTTTGTATATTTACCAACATAATAAATTGAGCATTACATACACTGTTAAAATGATGGTGTGAATGTTTTTCTCTAAATCTGAAAGGATTGTCAGGAAAGACTTTGAGCGTCTTCCATAGTAAATGGTTTTGTATTTATATAGCGCTTTTCTAGTCTTGATGACCACTCAAAGCACTTTAGAGTACAGTTCTACATTCACCCATTCACACAGACATTAATACAGTGCATCTATTCGCAGCACATTATTATTATATGGGGGGGCCATTCAGGGTTCAGCATCTTACCCAAGGACACTTCGGCATGCAGATGGTCAGACTTGGGATCGAACTGCCGACCTTCAGGTTGGAGGACGACCACTCTACCCCTCAGCCACAGCCGCCCCAATAGTGCAACTTACATGTTGTTTGTCACTTTGGCACAACAAACTTTTCACAAATGTACATTTACTGTGGCTTTGAAGATTTCATCAAATACTATACATGCGTTGTAATCCATTCCCACATTTTCCAGCATCCCAGATGCTGCGACTGCCCAAATAATCAGTAAATTCTAAATTGATGCTACAACTGTGACTGGAATTTTTCCAAAAGTACTGAAACTCAATGTGTTGTTATTAAGAAAATATTATTTTAGAGCAGAGCATTTGTCAATAGTATGTGATGCAAGTCTGATGTGAGGGGTGATTTTCGTCAAACAAATTAGTATCATAACTCAGGCCTAGACATTTTGAACGTATGAGCTGACTCTAATGTACACTATTACCCATAAACCCTACATTCGTGGGATAAATGTAACGGCATTACAGAAGAGGCAGGTCCATGGGTGAGTCAAAGGATCGCAGCTTGCCCCTAAATGTCTGTAGTAACACCAGCAACCAGCTCGAGGAGCGTGCACACTGTCTTGGTGTGTTGAGACCTTCAAATTAAAATTGAAACTCCTCATTGCACCTGATCTTTTAGTTATTGCCCAATTATTTCATTTCAGGCTTTTACAATTCTGCCACCAGCGGGTCTGTCTCAGTCTCGATTAATCAGTTCTACCCAGTACTGTATAATCTGTACAATGTATAGTTGGGGCTTGTCCTTCCGACGAGGTTACTATAAACTTTTTAGAAAAACTTTAACACTGTAGCTTAGTTTATTTGCTCCCTCAAGCACATGAGCATCCAGGCAGTGCGCCCCTGTCTCCCTCTCCCCTTTCTCGCTCCTTCCTGTCCTCTCTTTTCATTTCTCTCTCTCCCCTGTAGTTTTGTGCTTTTTCATCTCCCTCCTCTCTCCTTCTGTTCTCTGTTAGGCTCCCTTTTGGAGCTGCACAGTCTGGAGTCTGACGGTAAGCCTCCTACTGGCCCCGTGTTCCGGCTCAACACCCACTGCTGCTGTTTCTTCTTATTATTCTCGAGATTTGTTAGAAATTCACAACTTTTCTACCTTCTCCTTTTGTGTCATGTATGTTCCCTATTTGTTGTGTGTGAGTGTGTGTTTGTGTGTGTGTGTGTGTGTGTGAGAGAGAGAGAGAGAGAGAGAGAGAGAGATCCAGTTCCCCGGAGCACCAGACCTGCATCCGCTGATCAGTTACTCACCATGAGCAGCAGTATGAAGGCTCAGTCATTCCATCCAGACTTTGTCAGATCCTCCAGTCCCTCTGTGTGGTAATTCTGCAGCAATCTCCCCATCTGTTCTTCTAAATTATTAACATTTTTATATTAGTTTTCATTTGCCCTTTTAGCAAAAGTAAAATGCAGGCATACAAAAAGTTGGGCAACCTTTAAAACATTTCACCTTAAAAAACAAGGTAAGGCAAATTCGGTGGTAGACAATATGGAAATAGAATGTGCCTTACAACTTTTCAACATTTGAACCACAAGGCAAAGAAGTTGAATGAATTATATTAGTGGTCACTGTGCATTCTCCCTGCTCTTTGAATTTTTTTTGTTATCCATAGAGTGAATATGAGGTATGGACAGTGTGGTGGCTACAGCAGTGACTTGGTTGTGATTTGATGCCTTACATGAGGCGCTTAAGGAAAGGCCTCCCACCCCTGTTGCCTTCTTCTCTGTGCCTTTAGATGTAAAGAAAAGGCAGAGAGAAGGGGAGAAGTGCTCAGTGCATGATGTGAATTCCCCCAGCCATGTGGACCTATAGCAGCATTACTAAGGGATGGTTCAGGACTCACCTGATCCAGTTCTAACTATAGGCTTTATCAAAAAGGAGCGTTTTAAGTTTAACCTCAAATGTAGAGACAGTGTAACTACAGAATCCAGAATAGGAGCTGGTTCCACAGGAGAGGAGCCAAAGCTCTAGCTCCCCTCCCAATACCTTCCAAAATGTAATGGCTGCAGACATGAAAAAAGGAGCCAAGCAGTAATGGAACACATGTAGGCTCCAAATACAGGACATTCAGTCAAAGTCAATTACATTTTAATAGCACCAAATTATAACATTATGCTATAATTACACATTATTTCAAGGTATGAGTAATGAGTAAGATAGAGACCTTGACAATATAGAGAAACCCAACAGTTTCCACAATAAGCAAACACTTTCATAACTGTGGAGACAAAAACACTCCCTCATTAACTGGAAGAAACTTTGAGCAGAACCAGACTCAACGTAGGCGGCCATCTGCTTCAACTGGTTTGGGGTGAGCGGAGAAAAACGGGGGTAAAAGGAGTAGGTGGGTGGTAAAGAGGAGAGAGGAGGAGAGTGTAGAACAGCAGTGTAGAACACGAATTCTTGAATAAATGACTTACATCAAACTTTGACTTTAGAAATATATAGTCTTGCAGAAGTGAGGTATACTGGTTTGGACTGACACTTGATGCCAGTCTGTCCCTGTAGCGCTGACCTTCTTGCACAGGTGGAGGCATTGCATCCTCTTCATGCATCAGTTCCTCAGCAATGATGCAGACGTTAGTGAGTGGTGCACACACTGCAATGACCTGAGGAGCAAAGGTGTGATGCACTTCCAGGGCTTGAAAGAAAATTCATTGCCACTCTATTTTCATCATACCAAGGCCCCTTCTATAATGGATCCATGTCTGGACTGGTGAGAGTTGATGCACACCCTCATCCATCCCGACACTGGTTCCTAATACAGGGTATTGCAAGTGACTGGTGCAGTCAGACACAGGTATCCTCCATCCCCCACGTTGAAGTGACCCCCTGATAACAGCTCCTGACAAACCCTGGATTGGACTGAACCATGGTAACCAACAAATATATCCAGAAATTTTTCCAGTGATGCAGGTCACCTGAGGCTGGATGCAGCGGAAAAGTTTGCAGTTCAGGTAATCTTGTGCATGTGGCGAGTGGGGAGCCTAAACACAGAAGTGGCATTAAAGGCTCCTACATGGTACAGCTGAGAGCTTTTTGCTGTAGTATAGCTGAAGGCGTTTTGCTTTCCAACTGTTCCTGTTTGGGAAAGTGGACCATGTCATCTTGGAGACACAGGATTGCGTCATACATCTGATATACAATGTCAACATGGAAGACAACTGTGTAAGGCAGTTCATGTACCAGGCTGCATAAGGAGCACCAGCCATGGGTCTTCTCCTTCCTGAGAAAAGCCATGACTGCCTCAAAAGATGGATTTGATAGGCTGTAGTCAAACTGCTTTTGTTTGACATAATAAATCGGTGTAAATATTGTAAATAATGTGTAAATACACGTTGTGTTTATAGTGGGTACAATGTGTACCCAACGTGTAAACATACTGTCTTATCAACATAATGATGCATTATATATGCAGGAAAACTCATATCTGTATCCTCTTATCTCTTGTGAGAACAATGTGAAGAGCGTGCTCAGTCGTACCCTCCTCCTGTGTACGTCACTTTGATTCAGCTAAAAGTTGAGCCACACAGCAGCGGCAGGCTGCAGATCTCCCATTATGCTCTGTAACTGTAATACTCCCCATAGGCCACTAATTGAAAATAGGCTCATCAGGATGTAAACTAATCAGCAGGGTAGATGGGTTGTTGGCCATTCACTAAGTGCAGTTGTGCTAAGCTCTGGATAACCTGGTGGTAATATGTTTAAGGAATCAACTATTTTGTCGTATTGCTATTTACATGTCTAATACCATCACAAATTCACATCAGCCATGATTACAAACACAGTCAAGTCAACTTTCCAAATGTGTGAACTGAGTGGCATTGTGGTTCTTATGCATATAGGCGAATAATCAGTGGTAGAAGAGGTATTCTGATTCTTGACTTTCATAAAGTGTTTTCACAATCTAAAAATACTCATCATAGTAGAGAAGTAAAATTGCATAAGCCGAAAAACATGTGAGGATTATCCCTTTGCTTCCTTGTTGTTTGTTACCCCCTCGTCCCTGTTTCCTGCTGTTTGCCTGTCCTCATTTGGTCCCGATCCTGACTGTGTATGCTGCTGGATGGGTGTCATTTGTGGATTCTTGCTCTCCCACCAATCAATTTAAACTCCCAACGGTTCCAACAATGAGCAGCACTGTAGCGACTGTGGAGAGAGAAAACTCCTTCATTAGCTTGAAGAAACCTCTAGCAGAACCATACTCAGTGTGGGCGGCCATCTGCCTCAACCGGTTTGGTTGAGCCAAGAAAAATGGGGAGGGGTAGAGAGATGGGTGGAAAAGAGGGGAGAGAAGAGAGAGAGATGGCGGGGAGGGGGAGGTGAGGGGGAGAGAGAGAGACCAATCGCTTCCTGGTTGTCTTAAAAGTAAAAGCGCAACGTTCGCTTGAGTTTTTTATTTTGAAAAGTTTTGAGCTTGGGTATGAACATTTTGTAAATTGCTTGACATACCTCTGAAATAGTTGAGATGGAATGTAGGAAAAAATAATACCATTCATCAGTCAGACTTATGTCGGAGGAGGGGCTCACTCACTATAAGCAAATTTTTTCTATCCTTTTCTTTTAAGAGTAGGGCCCAATGCTCGGCCACCTGCTGGTTAAAAATATCATATTTGGTGTTTGAAAACATAAATGATGTAATGATCATTATCTTTATATAGCAATTTGTAAGAATTTTTTTAACTTTTGTTAGAGACTTAGTTCTGAAACTGGTCAGAAAAGGTGGATGTGTTTGGAAAAACGAAATGAGCTAAACTCCACCGCAGCAGCTTTTGGGTAGAATTCATCAATAAAAACAATGATAAAGCAGAGTGGAATATTAGCCTATCAAAAACATAATTTGAAGCAGAGTCAAGAAAAAATCTCCACTGCTATTTAAATACAGTAATAGTGTTAATTCATTACTCAGTCATTGAGCGACAAACACTTGTGTTTAAGGATTCTCCTCCAGCCAGAAGGAAAAAATGATTGCAATGCACTTATCTTCAGAATTACTCGTTTGCAAAGTTTCCCTTATCACATCCATTGTGTTCAATATGCAAAACAGTCAGTGGAGAGTTTTTATTTGCAGACAGTGCATGTTAGGAAGGCCGCTAATATATTTGTTTTGCTTCTTTAAAAACTCAATTCAATTAGTTAAGTCAAGCTTGAATAATTCATGCTCTAAGGTTCTGAGGTAATGAGAATAACACAAGTTGATTCCATTAAATCCCTGAATGTCTGGCAACAAATTCATGAAAGAGAATCAAGCAGGATAATGTGAGTGACAGTAAAACAATTTGATTATCACGGATTCAAAGGAATAGATAAAGCGTATATTTTTCTGAAATGTCCTTAGTATCAACAAATCGCACAAAAAGACAAAAACAGAAGACAGCAACATGATGACGTCACTGTCAACCCTTTCTTACCTCACTATTCTGTTCGTGGTTAACATATATCTTTAATCATAGCTCTGTAAGTTTGCTTTAAAAATGAATTATTTTCTAAGGCAAAGGAATCCTGAAGTTTATTTTTACTCTGGTTATATTAGGGTATTTGTTGGGGACTATTTTCAGTGCCTTACTGATTCAGGGCACCAGCTATAAGTATAGATATGGAATTGAGTCAAAGGAACAAATCATCCAGTGCAACTGTGTGGCTCATTGATATGGTGTAAATAGATTGTGGACATCAATGAAGATCAATGAACCACAGAGAAAATAAGGCTTTGGATACACAGTAGTTGTTGTAGGATGTGTTTATGTTGTGGTTTGGCTCTGCACATGGGTTTTAGTTAACAAGAAATGTAAAATATCACTTTCAACATTAAATGCAAGTTATAGATTAAACATATTGACAGTTCAATCCAACTAAACCCCCACAGTGTGAGTAAACACATAAATTGATTCGATTATTTTACACCAACCAAAGACTTTTGTTTGAGTTTGAGAACTCACTGCCTCAGAGGCACTTTGGTCAATCCCTTGTTCTGCAGCTCAGAGGAACTTGACGGTCAACTGTTATTCAATTTTACTTCTTGATGTTGTCTCTGTCTCGAGGGGCTAGTTCACCAGTTTGAAACATCCTGTTAGATTCTTTGAAAGGAAGTCAAACATAATCCCACTGAAGTTTATTGAAGTGTGAACCAGGCGGGTTGAGCCGGCGCCAGCCTTCCAGCTTTGATGGCTAACATCTGAACCACATTCTGTTATTTGGCTTTTCTCCTTCTCTGCATCATGTACATACACAGCCGCAGTTTCACTCTGCAATGTGATGAGGTTAAATGTAAGTCTCTCCTTACAGGTACTTTGCAGGTGAAATCAATGTTTTCCCGGAGGATTCTACAGGGTGTGGGAGTCTTTGTTTCATCAGGCTGTGGACCGTGTGGCGATGACCTCAAAGTCCTCGCAGTGGGATCAGCGGTGGCAGGCTACTGTAAAGCTGCTGTGCTTGCCTTCAAAGCTCCCAGCAGGGAGCTGGTCTCTGAGCTGCACCAGTGCCTGGCAGGAGCTCAGGTCTCTCTAACACTGGAAATCCTCGCGCCGATCTCACCGTGCTTTGCTCCGCTCAGCCTCGCTCTCTGTCCAAGTGATGAGCCGCTTGGATACATGGAAATATGACTGAAACATCAAAGGTTGGTGTTGGATCAGGAGCTAATCCCCCTCTTCCCCCTGTTAAAGAAAACGATGATCAGTGTCTTTGTGAATAATCACATCTTGATGTTCTACCTAAAGCTCTGTGGCTTCGAGTCGTGCTTTTCACTTTAGTGTTACCTTTGATAATGAAACAAACAGGAACAGCCTTGAATGGCAAAATGTGGTTGTTGATGTTTAGGTTCCCCAGAGATTCTGCACACATCACATTACGTCAGACACACAACTACCTCACAGTGTACACAACACACACACGCACATGCTGACTCCCAATATGACAAAAAGGTTTAGATATTAAACATACAAGCAGTAACATAATTCACGTGACTAGTTAGGAAAGTAGAAATCAGTTAAATGTGAATTTCATTTCTAAACTCAGTGGCAGCCCCACCACCAGATCATACACTAAGCTACACTTGTCTAATTCCAGCTTTTTAAATCTCCTGCCGACTCCTGTGTCAGACCTCCAGCTGCCGTCAGTTACTCCTCGTCCAGCCTCCGCTCACCTCTGGCCCCCCTACGAAAAAAGGATCCCTCATCCCAATTCCTCTGCCTCTGCGCTCGAAGAGCAAACACACTCATCTTCAAAGTAGTTTTTGTTCAATTTCAAATTCTCTTAATTAACCAGCATCAAGAGAACGCACAGGATGTGATTAAGTACACAGAGTAATAATAGAGAACACAGCAGCTCATAGGCACTGATCAGCCTAAACAAGCAATTTGTGAGCAGTTTGTGTAGCTAAGTGTGTTTGGTGAACCACTTGAAACACAAAACATTGGAGGGGTCAGGAACAAGCTTCACAGAAAAAGAAAGACAGACTCCAATTGAATATGTCTTGATGATAAAGGGAAGCTTATGTGTTGTCCAAGACATAAAAAGCTTATGGGGTGTTCAGTGCATATAGATTTGAGTTTAATGTATAAATCGATAAGAATCAACCTGATGATGTTTTGATTGCCGTAACAACACGGGACCACAATGATCTACAATAGATTTTATTGCAATTCAATCACTGCTTTAGAATACTTTGCGATAGACCAAATTGTTGATTTAGGGGGAGTTTTCATCTGGTGGTTGGGTTAGAGAGAGGAAAAGTCTCACTGTGAATACAAATAATGAATTATGAAAACCTTTGGACCAAAGTATTGGACAGCAAAATATTGTAAAAGATAGATAAAATAGATAAAGATCCAGGAGAAGGAAGCTGAGGCAGAGGAGGAGCGTCTGTAGGAGGGCTGGGCACCGAGTCAGCATTAAAGCTTGATGGTTCCTGCTGATTTACTGCAGGACTTCACAGGGCCACAGCCTCATTAGCCCACCGCACCCCCCGGGGTCAGGATCACATGGGGTTAATACAAGCTAAACACTGTTTCATTACTTTGTTATACATCATTTTGACTTGTTCACAGGTGTTTTCATTTATCATTGCCATCTGCAGATCAGTGTCAGATTCACTCTATGTTCTATGAAAAACAGGGCCAATGGAAACTCAGACTCTTATAAGGTGCACAGGTAAAAGATAATCCTATTGATGCCAGTGTCGATGTGCTGAAATCAACACGTTACTTCCTGCCTCTCCCTGCTGCACCACCACTCATTTGAATCCTGCAGAGGTTTTGTTGCTGTTGTGAACGCACCCGAGCAGAGAACGTCCCACTGCGTTGTGCAACAGTCGAAAGAAAAACTTCGAAAAGAGTCACGACCCGATTCTTCAGAGAATCCTCCACAGGACATGTCTGGAAGTGTCTTTAGTTTCATTTGGCAGGCAACATGATGGGTATAGAGAAGGCTAGAGGAGTGTAGGACTGTAAGAGTGACTCTGAATCGTTTTCCAAGTAGCAAAGTCTAAAACTACAGTTACAGTAATGAAACTTCGTCTTCAGCCCCTTTTTTGAATAAGGTTGTTGTTATATAGTTGGTTACTAGTGCTGTCAAACGATAACAATATTTAATTGCAATTAATCGCATTTATGTCATAGTTAACTCAAAATTAATCGCAATTAATCGCACATTTTTATCTATTCTAAATGTCCCTTTTTTTGTTTTAATGCTCTTATCAACATGGAAGGTGGATTGGCTTGCTTTATGCAAATGTTTTATTTAATTGAAAAACAACATTACCAAACAGCACTCAGCCTATAATGCAGTTAAACCATGGCTTAATATTTTTTTTTTTTTCAAGTTTGCTGTGAACATAGCAGTCAGACCTCTTATTTCAGAAACCATGAACCGTAACAGTTAGGTTATCAATAAAAGGTAACCCTACTTTTTTTGCTTTCAGCAAGCTACTCAAACAGACAAGCAACAAAATAACAAACAAACAAAATACACAGGCAAGTGTCGGCCTACTTTGAAATAAATAAAAACGTATAGCTGCAGCCTAATAGGTTAAAAATATATATTTTAGTTGGCGAAATATTAAAGCAAAAAGCAAGAGCAGGTCAGACTGGAGGCGAGCACAGATACTGAAGATCGGTAGAAACCAACTGCAGCTTCTGCTCTGATCAAGAAGCTGAGGCGCCGATCTCTGAGCAGCTGAGACCAGAGAAACTCTGTGTTTTCAGTGTTTCCATAGATAAGAAGCAGTCAGTCACTGAGCGGCTGCTTTACATGACACACAGACTTGCCCGCTCCTGGTACATCATGACGGCCTGATCCTGCAGAGGGCCTCTCCTGCGGTGCACATCCTGCATCGCACATACTGCGGCGCATATAAATAAAAAAAATATATAAAATTTAAAAAACATATTTAAATCAAATTAATAAAAAAACTGCGCGCGCACATCCTGCGGCGCATATAAATAAAAAATATATTTACAAAAAAAAAAATAATAAAAAAACATCTCCTGCTGCGCAGATGTGCGCACATCTGTGCCGGTGCACATCTCCTGCAGTGCACATTCTGTGAAGGTGTTATCTAATTAGCATATGATTCAGGGCGAAGGCGCTGCTGAGCCTCTATCATTCACAATTGGAGGAAACCAACCCGGAAAGTCACTCATGATTGGCTGGTAGAAGTGTTGCCATTGGTCACCCTAGGTCATTGCAGCACACACGTGGGGTAAACCCCTCCCACACAATATTAATAATAAAAATGTATATATAGTTGTTACTAATAATATATATATAATAATATATCATAATTTATTAGTAGGCCTTTACCAAAAGCAATGCAGTTAATTAAGACTATACATTCATTCATGTGATGCTTGATGTTATATGTGAACATATTGTACAGGGAAGAAAAAACATGAACGAGGTATGTTAAGTCAAAGAGTGAAAAACTGAGGGGAAGCTTGAAATGTCTCATTGCAGCCTCTGGGTCATACGTTCTTTGTGGGAGTCTGTCTGAATCTGCCCCAGTGTGTAGACATCTGTGGTGTGTAGACATCCCTGGTGTGTAGCTGTGAGATCCAGTGTAGCCTCTAGTCTTATTTGAAGTGTGGCACACAGGTCGGTGAGCTCCCGGCTGTGGAAGGATGGATCCATGTCATCTGTCCCGCTTCAATCAGCTGTAAACACAATCAGTACAATCAGCACAGTTCAATGCTAACATACATCCACACATGTATCTGAAAAATGATTTAATGAATCTAACCTTACCCTCCTTTTTCTCTGCCGACTCCTGGACTCCTCAATGCTGATAAAAGGTCCATATGGATGAACTGGAAGCTCCGTCATACTGGTTCATAGTGGGTCTTAGTAAGTCATAGTACAGGCAGCTGGAAAACAACATGAGTAACATGAGTTTATTATTAATAAACGGAAATAGCCTCGCTGCATCACCGTTGGAAGATCCACAGCAAAATTCCTAAAAAAATCCTGAACAGATACTTACGTACAATGGCGTCGTTTTCCCGCACTGCAAATGCGGACTTTCAGCGAGTCTCAGTGTAATGTGCAGTGAGTCATTGTGCACAGGAATCAGGCTGTGAAAACACAACGATGAAAAAGATCAGATAAAGTAAAGCTGGAAGATGTATTTTAAACAGCACAGCTCTTCAGCCGGCCATTTTCATCAGAGCTGTGAAGAGACGGAAACTTCCTAAAAAAATAAAAAACCGAGAAAAGTCACATTTATGAAAAAACTTACGAGAACAAACTGTTCGATTTAATTAGTTCATACCTATTTAAACATGCACTAGTTCCGCTACAGCACTCAATGCTTTATTCTACTTTTAGCAACTGTTGCGCTAATCCCACAGTGGTTCACACATTTTTCAAATCTGAGTTAGCACACTTCACACGATCCTCTCATGTCTGCGGCAGATGCACTCTGCATTCACGAGGCTCTGATTGGACATGCACATCAGGTGATGACGCAAACGACCGACGTAAGTTCTTCAGAGTAAAGCTTCACAACTGTCCTTTTCATCTTAAAGCAGCGGTTAAAACAGCTTTTAAATTGAAATTTGATATGGGATGAGTATGTGACTGAGGACCCGTTTATTCTCTCTGGTTTTAAGTTATTGTACTTACATGTTTTTGCTGTTCTGTGTTTTTACCCTCATAGTTGAATGCACATATTGTAAGTCGCTTGGATAAAATTGTTTAGTGTTTTAATGGAATACTGAGAAAGTTCAATAAGAAGTTCAAATTATGAGGGAATTTCCAGTATTTTGGGAGGACAGATATCTTTATGGAAAGCCAGTAGAAGTTTGGAGCTTACAGGACACAGACACATCATATCCAACATCATTTCTGCCTGTTGTGCGGATTGCTGGTAGATGTGTGTTTAACACATCCACTGTGCATTTAACCAGCACAATTGAAAAAGTTACTGTAATCCTGCCACTCTGTACATTGGTTGAGATTTAGGATTGTGTTTTGGATAATAATAAAATGCTGAAATAATGTGCATTGTTAAATTTTTTATTTCATAGCATTGATTTTTCTCAGGGCATACAATGAAATTGTTGTTCCTGATGTTTCGTGTTGAGCTGAGCCTACAGAGGAGGGGCCAATTCATAATGTTACCAAAGACCCCGACGTACACTAACAAGAATACATCAGGGTACTTCAAACACCATGTCCAGAATAAACGCAGCTCGATCTTTCTTGATGCTTCACGGAGGCTTTTAGTGACACTCAACGCTTCCTCTAAAAGCCTCCCAGGGAAAAATGGAATGCTACAAGGCTTTTAATGTGAAACAGAACAGATTAAGAGCAATTAACTAGACACGGCTGTGAAAGTCTGGGGGAGCTCTGTCGAGCCTGACGAATCACATCGCCGTGTTGTCAACAGGGTTGTCTTTGTTTGAGGCTCCGAATACATGACAGAAAACCTGTATTAAAACCTGAGGGCATGAGGTTTCGAAGATGTGAATGGATGGAAAGCGCATGCGATGGGTTGCATTACGGTGAGTGCAGGTTCTGTCAGAGTAATGGTGCTTTCCAAAGTGAAGTGACTTTTCCACGCGCTGAGATCACATACATAGTTAATGCAAAGACGCAAATTAATTAATGTGTGTCACATGATCGGAGCAGCGCAGCTCGAGTTGGCCGCCTGAACTCGTTGCAAGCATCGGCATGAGTCCTCAGCCCCGTAACGCTGATAGTTATATCATGTCACATTCACTCAGTGCTGCGGTGAGTGACTCCTGCTTTGAGTCCCCTCTCTCTCTTCGTCTGATTCACTCAGGTCAACAGGGACAGGTTTGCTGCTGACATTGTCCACTTCATCTCTTTAGTGTGGTCGATCTCTCCACAGGGCTCAGCATACACCAATTTAGAACCCATTTTGCAGGGCAGGCCTCATAAAGAGGTGGGGGGTTTGTGAGGTGGACTAGCAGAGCGTCGTGCCACAGAGTTGCAAAGGGGGAGGAGGAAGAGGAGTGTCACTGAGGCAGAGGTCTGCGGGATACGCCTGAACAGCAGCACAAAGAGAGACCATAGAGAGAGCTTTTTCTATTACAGCACCACTGTTCATTAACTTTCATCATAACGTTCTATTGGTGTCCTAGCTAAAAGAGTAAAACCCTTTCTCACAGTGGGGTATACTAACATGATTAAGTTATCTCACAACACAGTTATGATAGTGTGACTATACTTTGGGTATGGGTTCAATTAAGGCCCATGTGCTGCATTGTGTAAAGCTACAATGAAGAAGAATAATGCTGCACCTCTCTGATGGACACAATGTGTATTTTTCGTGGTATTCTGTGAATTATTTTGGGAAATAAAATTAGAAAGACGACAGGACATGCAACATACAGTATGTTCCTAAGTGGATGCAAATTGGGGATGTTTCCAATAATGGTTGGCTCCTTAGGGCCAATACTGCAGGACACCAGGACATCTCAGTTCTTCTATTAAAAGTTGTTAATGGACAGGATGCATTATACTGGAAATTGTCAAAAAGTCGTTTTCCAAATATGTGTTTGAGCCAAATAGTCAGATGGAAGACGGTGGGCCATGAGGACAAAGGGAGTGAAAATGCTCTGGAATGCTACAGGAGGCGATAGACTTAATGTGAATAAGCAGCAACATTACAGAAAATATTACAAAGACTCATAAGACGTGGTCTAACCAAATCCATTATTAAGTTTTGATATTTTAGAAGAGTAACAAGAGATAAGATACAGATAAGATACATTTATTGGTCCCACACACATGACATGCAAGGGGGGAAATTTGTTCTCTGCTATGACCAATCTGGTTAACACAGGAGGACCCACAGAGCAGTGGGCAGCCATGCACGGCCACCCGGGGAGCAGGTGTTGGGGGAGTAAGGTGCCTTGCTCAGGGGCACTTAGACAGTGGGGTGGGATAGGCACTTTGACAGTGGGGAACAGGTCGAGGTGTTGTCCATCCAAGTATGTTTTTTTGTTGTCGCTCTGTGGAGTCGAACCAGAGACCAGCGTCGGATTTCATACCCATAGTCCAAATTTCTGCCACTAGTCCACCGCCTCCATTCGTACTTTGTCCTTTGGAGCCAACATAACAAGATCATTTAGAACAAACAACTTTTTTTTTATCACTGCACAGGTCAAACTAAAAAGGGAACTGAGAGGACACCATGGACGTTTAATGAAGGAATTAGCACAGGTTGAGATTGCAGTTAAAACTCTGAAGCCTTGTGAATCCTGAAATGCCAATAGAAGATAATGTTCTTATTATGTTGGAGAGGCTGGTGCTGTTTGTCATGGACAGCAACCTATAGAGCAGCTGTGTGTGCAAGTAGCCATCAGGTGACTGGGGATCTGCAGGCAGAGCCGGAGCCAACCGCTGAATGGAAAGTCAATGACAGGAGAAATTAGAGCAGGCCGATAGAGTGAACGGCAGGAAACATGTTGTTGTTATGACAACATGCGGGCCTCATCATCTCTGCTGATTGAATGGAAGAGTATAAACTGCAGCTTTGCACCAGCACACTCGTTCTTTTTTAACCAGTACAAACTGCAACCCACAAAAATAAGCATGTGGATCAGGTCTTTTCGGCTCATGGGGGAGTCCAGTGTAAATGTGCAAGTCGATCTCTTTCAACCAATTCACCACTGGTTTTGTCCGGCAAGGTGGTTTTATTTATACAGCACATTTCATACACAGAGGTAGATTCAAGGTGATGTACAGGGACATTAAAAACAGCACGGAGACCAAATTAAACCAGCTCAAGAAAGAAGAGTTTTAAAGCTCAACAAAAGCTCAGGGTTAAAGGGTAGAATAAAAGCGCTTTAAAGGGGTAAATTAAATACAAATGATAAATCCATATAAAAAAAAAAAGATGGGACTGAAATAATCCAAAATAGATAGAAATGTGTACAAAAATAACACACAAATTCAATAAAATACAATGAGGGTGTGAGGCGCTTTTTTAAAACACAATAGATAAAAAATAGATACACACTCATATCAGACAGGAAAGTGGTACATGATTACCCTAATATAGGTTTGATTATAGAGTGTAATTTGCATTATATTCATAGGGTTCTCTCTGCTTTTCCGCTGAGGCAAATATCTCTGGGGGAGGAGAGCTCCCTCGGGGAGTAATTACAACCAACTGTGTGACACTCGCTCGCGCCCAAATGCAAACTCCCTGTTTCGCATATGATCTCATATCAAACAGCCAAAATGAAAACTCCCCACAGAGTGGGCGGCAAAGAGAAAGAGGTTTTTCCGCTGGTCCTGGTTTTCTCTCCCACTGAGCGTGCTCCGTTTTACACTGCTGTGCAGAGCAGGGATTTAGGAGGTGAGCTGAGCAGCCCCCCCCCCGAGGCCAGCAGAGGCCAGTTCTGCCTGGACGTGCTGTTACTGTTAGCTTTATCCTCTAATCTCTGTGTCTGGGTTAATAAAGGACTGACTGGCTTCAGACGGGAAAATGCTGGGAAGACACTATTTTAAACTGGCGTGCTGTGCGTGTGCACTAACCATTCTTCAAATTAATCAATTAGTCATAATGAGACCTCAAGGGAGGCAAACTGATGTGCAATTCATATTTGTTTTGGGGCCTCGCACTGCCTGTTGTATTTAGGCTGACCTTTTTAAAGAATTCATAAGCATCTCAAACATACTCAGAGTTAACATTAGCATCTCAGCTCCAAATTATGCAGCTAAATTAAGAACGAGTTCAGAGAGACGAGCGGTGCTGCACGAGACGGGCGCAAGCGCGGCTCATCACTGTCATGGTGTGAAATGACGGTGTGCTTTCAGGCTCATTTGCTCCCCCCTGAGATTAAAGCCCTGCAATGGATAATCATCAAACCTATCAGAGGCTGGGACTGCACACACACACAACCGACCAAAGGATGTGAGAGACAGTGAGAACAAATACGAGGTCTACTCAAGAAGCAGCATTGTTTGTCAAGAAGTCAAAGAGTCTGTCCAGAAATACATCATGTGAAGAAACGGGTAAACATTTAGGTTCACAGGTTTTTCAAGCTTTCTTGAGGCGGTAAATGTGAAAAATAGAAGTAAATGACATGCTGACAATGCAAATATGCTGATGTTTATCGTTTGCTATCTCCACTGACTGTGTAGTGCAGACAATAACAATGGAAATGTTTCATATGCTCTTAGATTTATCTTTTAATGAACCTACAGACAAATTATCAGATGTAATACATTTAGGCGCCATGGGCTGATTTTTAACCTCAGCATTACAACATGCTTACAATGACTATGACAACATATGCTGATGTTTAGCAGGCACAAGGTTTACCACACTGACCATCTTAGCTGGGCATATAGATAAAATACCTAGGCTGAACTAGAGCATATTTGTCTGTGAGCACAACACAACTTACACCCAGGTCCCAGAAGCTCAAAACCTCCATTGTAGAGGCAGCTGGTAGGAGTTGTGATCAGAAGGTTATCTGGGCCTGTGGTGGAGATTTGAAGTGCTCTGAAGGTTTCCATTCTGGGTCTCCTGCAGCAGCACACAGGTACAGAAAGGCCGGAGGTGGGGCAGCAAAAGCAAACAATTCGATGGGTGAGGATTTCCATGGAGGCTGTGGAGCATGTTGAAGTAATTTTGTTTGGTATCAAACAAGTTCTGCCAGGGCATAAGCTCAGGCTGTGTTTCAGAAGGCAGCATGACGTTCCCCTTTCACCACCTTTCATGGTGAAGGCAGAGACATTAACATCAAGCATATTGTGCAGCATTAAACACATATTTCAACTCATGTCATCCACCTGCAATAATTCTTCCACAAGAACAACACGAATGACCTTATCAGCTGCCATACTTGGAACGTTCACACACTACGCAAAACTAAACAAACTTTTGAAAAAACTTTTTGTCCTGGTGTCAGAAACTTCAAAATAGAAATGGACACAATAAATCCAGAGTGCAAACCACTAGGATAGAAATACAAACAGTTTAATCCAAAGAGCAAACACAAGGAAATAACAAGGCCGTAAGAACTAAATGGAAATTCAAAGTCCAAACAAAGTAAAAGAAAATTAACGTTTGAATTTAGATTTATTTAGAACCTAATGATAGAGGAAAAATCATGGCTTTATTATATATATATATATATATATATATATAGATAGATAAAAAAATTATGATATTGTGCACATCATCAAGTGCCCTCACAGAAAAACGGTAGTAGTATCTTGAGTGTGATCAATTTTCAAAACAGAGACAAAACCATATGATAAATATGACTTTGATAGCCTTATTGTTTTTTTTATTTTATTTTGACAATGACGATCAGGTACTGGTAATCTGATATCATGACAGCCCTAATCACTGTTTTTATAACATATTATACATGATATTATCTATTATATACGTATCATTCTAAAGTGAAAATATGATCCCTGTCTCATAACTTCACTTGGCTGTGATTTTATTCCCCGACCGATCAACGATTTGGCTCAGAGAGCATCACATGGTTTACTGGCAGGTAGATATTTAGGTCAGCCGTCTGAACATTACCACACCAACATGACTGCTGCCAAAAGCTTGGTAGTAATTTGCAGTGAGCCTCTTTAATATTATGGAGTTGTATTTTACTGACTGAGGCTAAAATTCCACTCATGCGACACATGCCTTCCTCCCTCTTTGTCGACTCTGATGTAGGTGTGTCTCTTTGGAATAAAACATTGAGGTTGTCACTGGACACAACCAACTGGGTTTACATGGAGTGTCATCATCACAGTTGGAGCAAAACAGTTGCATGCCTTGCACGGAGGCCAACTGAGATGTGTACAATGTACAGGATTGTTAAAAAATGAATGCAACCTTTCCTCCTTATGGCAGTCGGTGCCATTTGAATCTCCTGTGTGTGGAAAAGGCAATAAACTGTAAACAATTTAGAGATGCAGAGCTGGGCCGCTCACCCAGTTCTTTATCAGACTTGATGAACCGGATTTCTTTTGTTTGGCTCCTCAATCCACGGGGACCCCAGTGTTAAGGTTGAGATCAGCACTGACATCGCTTGAGTAATGGCCCCCTGCTCTGGACAGGAACTCATAAAGCTTCCGATAGCACTTTATGTCTGTATAACCACCACATTTCCCCCTGTGGAATACAAACTAGGACTTGGGGTGTCTGTGCACCGCTTGCCTCTGAATTATAGAAAGAAATGGAAAGAAAAAGCAAAACTGACATGTCTTTATGAAGCAGAAGCTCTTTTTCTAACCTATTCTCAGCTGCTGTCTTCCCATCATACACATACACCACATGTTTAACTCCACATGCCATGCACCGAGTCTCCAGAGGTCCCACCGCTGTGTCTATGGCTGGGAGGAACAATAAAATGAAACAACTGACAGCTGACTGATGTGTTTCTTTATAATGCATGCTGCCTTTCCCTGTCAGCTGCACACTTTACATCCCTGCTGCTTTAGGTGAAACATGCAGCGTACTGTATGTGTGCAAGAGCCAAGGCTTTTAAAAGATCACATCAAATGATAGACCCACCGCCAAACACCTCATGGAACCGCCGCAGATGGATCGTCGGTGGATGCTTGATCTTTGACATATCTCACGTTGGGCTGGTACATTTAGGGATAGTGATATGTTTTAAAGACCGTCCCCTGCAGGGGGGTAGTGAATTATTATCCACTCCGATGAAATAGACCTGCGGCTTTTGCAATAACAATCTCCCAATGTCACCTTGCCCTGCCAAGCTGCAAATATACAGTAGAAGGCTGTTATCACCTCCAATGTGTGTTGACTGATAGTCAGGTAGCACACGCTGCAGTCGGCTTCACCGGGGATAATTGAAAGAGGTGCAGTCAGTAGGTCCTCCTGCAGGAAGCGCCTCAGCTCACACATATTCTTATGATGTGCAATGTGTTTACGGATGTCTGAGCTCGTTCTGCAAGCATCTCTCCTGAATTCATTTTCTTTCAAATCACAATTATTATCACAGTTGAGGGTCACACTCCTGCTGCATCACCCAACTTTCTATCCACCCTGACATTCTCCTAGAGGATAACTGTAAAGATAAGCAGCCTCAAATCACGATGCTCCCTCCACTGCTCTTCACTCCACTGAGATTACATATTCATGTTGGTACACAGTTTCCATTTTATGCCATATATTGTGTGTTCTTTACAAATAAGTCTACAGAACATTTCCCAGTAGCAATGCAAAGTACTTTTTTTATTTGCATACTCCATGCACCATGATATGTGTGCAGGAGAGTCGTGACCCGAGATGTGTGTGTGTGTTGTCAGCCTCTTTTGCCTCCATTGTCTCCTTTAATTGTAACGTGTGCATGCACGTACACATGTGGAATATCGTTGTTTCCTGTGTGGTACACCACCATACTTAGTACAGTGCAGGCAACCACCCCTCAACCAACTGTAATGATTAAACACAGGAAAGGAAAAGCTTGGGGAGGGGAAATGGGACACCTTAGTCCCTGATGACAGTCACAAGCATGGCCACAGTAATAAATGTTTTCCATTTACTGTGGACGGGTAAATATCCAAACTTACTGTAATGAATTTGTACCAATTTCCAGCTTTACATAAATCCTCAGCAGATGCTTCTTGGGATTACCAACCTCCAAAAGTCTGAGTGTTTTTCTTTTTCATCACAGTAACTCTAATCCACACCTTCAATCCTGTCTCAGTAATTATAGCCTGCTCCAGGGGCCTGTACTGCAGAGCAGAATGTTAACCTGTTAGCCGACACGCTGGAGCAGGTTCGGCTCTAGATCACAGATCAGAACCAGCCAACGGCCAAACTACTGAACAGTCAGATCACTGGACACTGGACCAGAGTCATTTTTTTCCAGTGAGAAATCATCAAGGGCAGCAGATATTTTTCAGACGGGTAAAGATAATGTTTCAGACTTCACTCTAGTTTTAAAACCGAGCCAGCAATTATTGCTTCATTTGAATTCAACGAACACCCTTGGACCCTGAGAGATGTCCTGACAGGGTTGATGATGTTATTCTATCGCTACCGTCCAGGAACACAAGCAGAACCTAGTGTACACATGGAGATTATATTTGTTGGTACAACGATGCGTTTACTTTCTCGGGAGACTGAGGTCATTTGGAGGAAACAAACAGAAACCTGCTATTGATTTTCCAAACTACGTGTCCAACAGTCTGGAATCAGTGCGTGTTTGTCTCTCTGGTAAAGCTCCATTGGGTAGACCGCTACATATCTGCTCTAAGATTGTGAGTCAAGTGCTTAAAAAAATTGGCACTGGCAGGTATTATTACATCCAACCACTCTCATCACTTATTTGAAGAACATAAGCTTTTGCCATCAAACACAAGATTTTAGAGAATAATTTGTTCCTCATTCTTTGTTAAATCAAAGCTTGATCCTCAAAGCCTGTGTCCCTTTGAGCACTAAATGTTTAAAGTGAGTGATAATACTGATTGCACGGCAGCCACTCATTCATAATGAAGTGTGTCTTCATGATCTGCTTTAATGTTTCTTTATGTTTTGTTGTTGTTGTTGTTGTCGTTAATGTAAAAGTGCACGTTTTGTGATGATATAGTGCTATCTTAATGTTTTACCTACATTATATATGAGCTAAGGTATTTCAGTAGCTCATATTGCAGTGTCAGCTTTCCAGAGTTGTGGAATTGTGTCATTACAGACCAAAGGGAGGGTGTGGAATCCATCCCTCACGGTGGATAAGCAAATTTTTCATGTCTCACCTATTACCTGAAACAAAACAGCCTCCCTAGCATGGGCTCTGCTTTTGGTCAGACAGTGGGTCAGGCTGTGACACACTTCCTGAAAGAAAAAAGAAATGAAACAAACATGCAAGAGGATATAAATCAGTTTTTTGCTGGGGACACAGTTCAGGAAACATTACCAGAAACACAAATCTAATTAAATCAGGATGATAAATAGAAGGTGGCCTGAGTAGATTATCTTACTTTCATTAGATGGTGAATCCTGCTCGGAGCCTCATTCTGTGTGTCCGTGGCAACATCTCTAATTCTATTAAGCATGTGGAGATTCACCGGCGGGTCGGTTGCGATTTGCACCTGAACGCAGCAGATAAGAGACAGTGACAGTCCTCATGTCAGATGGTTTTGACTGAGAGATGCATTTAAGGCCCTGATAATTTCACATGATGAAAATCAACACAGACTTAAGGCAAGTTACACCATGTGATGAATCTCAGAGCTCCTGTGCTCACACTATTGTATTTGTTGTTCTCAATGAAACATACACATTATGTTCAATACAGGGTGCACACCGCACCTAACGTATAATTGTATTGATTGGATGGGTTATTAGCATGAGCAAATGTTTTATTATATTCTATATACCATTCTTTCACACTTATGAAGTAACTTACGTCCCTAATATACCGAATATCCATTGAATGCCTATGCAGTCTAATTATTCAAGTTTGTATGTAAAGTGTTTCCTAAAATTAAGTTTTATTTCTTAATCCTCTAGTCCCCCTTTATGTTAACTTATTTATGCAATGTTTTTAAACAACAGGGGATTTGAATATCATTTGTCAGACTTTGAGTTCAAGCTGAGTTTCATAAAGTCCGTATCACTTTAGAACATACAGCATTAGTTCAGGCAGAGCACTTCTGGAAGTACAACTACATCATTTTCTCAATCATCACATTCCTGTATTGTGTACGCTACAACAACTTGTTGTAATTGTAATTGTAATCATTCATCTTTTAATTGTTGTGCCTGCACACTACAAGACTGGTCTCTGACAGGGGATCATGAGTTACAAGATCTTTCACCGGGAGGAATCTCCAACAGGTCTGTCCGCTCTTCAGACTGTGTTCTATCACACCGACACGACAATATCACACTGACACAGAAAATGCTGCCTCATTGTAAACACAGAGTGTGGCCGATACAATATCAAGTTGGCACCAAACCACAAACGGATCAAAGCACAGACGGAGCACATCCATCTATTTTCTTCCGCTAATTTGAGGTTGGTTGGGGGAGGCAGCAAGCTCAGCGGGGTGTTCCACTTCCCCTCGCCCCAATAACACTCTCCAGCTCCACATGAGGGATGTGTTCCCAGGTAAAATGAGATAACTAATCCCTCCGATGAGTTTCAGCTCCACCCTGGGTGTCATCGTTCGCCATGATCTCAGCCTTTTCCGGTCTACTTCTTTGTTATTCTGCTTTCGATTGTGTTGTTTGTGTATTTTGGTGGGCGTGGCTACTCCTTCTTTAGCCCAAATGGACTCGCCTTCATCTCATCTTCCTGGTACACACACCACTTGGACTGGCTCGTTTCAACGCAGAGGTTCTACTCCGTGCTCCCTGGATATCGGAACTCTCATCCTATACGTTGGGCCCCTTCTGACTGAGCACAGATCAATAAAAAGAAGAGGCTGAAAAGAGAAAATCAAAAAACAGTCCCTTATGTTTTCGTAGAGACCTAACGCTTAAAATGAGGACTGAGAATTATCATTTGACCATATTTAAGCACCTTAGATTATATCGACCACTCAAAGCCGTTTACACTATAATCCACATTCAACCATTTACATACACATTCCTAATATGTTTTTTCCACAGGGACACTTTGACAAGGGAATGTGTGAATCAATTGTTTAACGATAACAGTCGGGCTGTTGTGTATAATTTCCACTGTATTCATCCTCCATAATAACAGTTAAGATTATTATCTGTCATTCTAATCTGGATGATTTTCAAATCCTTCAGAAAATACTGTCTTATTACAGAACTCACAAAACTTACCTTTGTTTTTATCAATGTTGTTCATTAGCACACGTTTAAAGTAAATAACATTTATATTTATTTCCGTTTTAAACACTTGAGAGTGAGGTATCTGTTCTTTATGTAATCAAATGATCGCTTCAGGATCTTAGGCCACCTCCCTACGACTACATTTACGACAACAAATCAACGCTCCACCCTACTGCAGAGCTTTAGAGCAACAGAATGGAAAAGTGTAGAAACGCTGCTGGCCCCGTTTTACTTTGAAAACTCCAGTGCTACATTTCAGTCTGGACAGGCAGAAACGGAGACGTTTGCAGAAAGATGCCATAAACAATCACTGCTTGCTGAACGGGTCAGCAGTGCTTCCTACTCCTTACAAGCTGAAATCTCAGCACAACTATACGCAGAGACCTGTGCATAAAGAAATCTGACTCGTTTATTCAGCTGCTGTCAGGGTGCATGTTTGTTCAGGAATCACCGGAGCTGGTAAACAGCTCTGTTAATGAATGTGTCCACTGTGCTCCTGGGAGAAGGTTGTGTGGACTGATGAAACCAAATTTGACTTGATCAGGCATAACATGAAGCAGTACCTGTGACGTACTGATGTGCTGCTGCATGCCCAGCGCCATGAGTTTGTCCAATTCTTTGGTTTAGACTGTGCAAAGACTCAGTAGCAAATGTCAGCATGTCAACACACTCAACTGTGGTGGTGATCATGGGAGACATTACATGCTAAACATTGGGATATTAGCATTTAGATTAGAGCCCTGCTTTGCTTCAGCAGAGCCTCATAGAGCTGTCTACAGTCTCCCATCACACGTCAGTCACCGTGGTGAAGACGCTTTGTCCTCCGGGCCGCTGACAGGACGTTTGATTCTCAGAACGTTGATGGCAGAACGGAGGCTGGAGTCGGTGTGGATTGAATTTTGTGTGCAACTCGTGCTATGTAAATTTCTTGTAACTCCTCTCGCTGATTTAACTTCACAACAGTATATTAATCAACTGAAATATGCTAGTTACACATTAAATATATATTATATGACATATATGTAATATACAATACTGATGTATTTTCAATATGAGTTTAATGCAGGGCATTTGCATGTGATAGTGCATTGCTATCCCTACATAATAAAGAATGTGAGTCAGTCTTCCAGCTCTGCTCAGAGCGGTGCAGCCGTGTGGAAATGAACCATCACGTCGGAACATGAAATGAAAGGCAGTGGCTGGTCTCTGCTGGAAACAGACAAGTGGAGACAGATGAAGAGGGTTACAGCCTCAGCGTCACCTCATTACTTTGATAGCTTTCAAATAATTCCAGTGTCAGACCCGTGCTGGCATATCGGGCGCCTTGTATCATTTACCGTACACTCTCTGATCATCATCCCCGCCTCAGTTCGTCAACACCTTGGTGATCTACGACAGTCATTCATCCCACAGCAGTCAGTGACATTCACGGGAAACCATAAAAAGCAAAGCAAAAACAATTCTCCCTTGGCAGACGAGTCAACACGTAGTGACACCACACAGCACAGAAGCAATGCCTCAGCACAAACCAGAGCTTGGTAGTCGGGTCACGTCTGTGACCTTCACGTGGACCGCCAGGGATGTGATCACACAACGTGTATGCATCCCTGAGCCCTGATGATCCAGCGTCCCCCGCGTCCATGTCTCCAAATGAGACGTCTTATCTTAAGTTCATGCTGGACCAGCTTCAGGATCAGAGTAAAGAGTGAAAGGTTGAGTCTGTTCCCTTCAACTCCAGAGGGGCAACAAGAGGCTGTAAGGGGATTTCCAGAGCTCGTATGAATCCATGTAGCATTATGTTAATGCTATGCTGGCTTGTATGCTTATTAACATGTGCTTATGTTGACACCAGTTGATCCATGGACCTCACTGGTAACACTGTACAGTATAAACAGCCACATATAATGTGTCATGCTCTCTACTTTCACTTCTGGAGTTGACAAAAGCCAGTAGCTTAATCGACAAAATAGGAGAATTGTAAGAGCAAAGGAACAGGATCATTCCAAAACTAATGATTGGTGTTAGCTAGTCTGCCATCTCTAAGACTTGTATAAACACTTAAAACTAAATGGATATGGACGCATGGAGGTCTGAATGAAAGCAATGTTGGTTGGCAGGATATGAGAGTGCTGTCTTCAGTGTCCAAGTCAGAATTGTTGAACACCACCATGACCCCATGGTTGTCACATTGACTTTGATCTGTAGGGGCAGGCGTAGATCTACAGAAACATTCATGTTGGGGAAAGAGGGTAGCAGAAATATTACAAAAGTATATATATATGCTGAATTAAAACAATAGAATTATGTATAACTCTTTGTTTTGAAAAGATCCCAAAATTCCCACAAGCTTGTCACTGTTAAAAGTGCAGTGGGAACACTATATCTAACTGTATGAGAGCAGTGTAAAGAGGTCTGGAACCAGGCTGACAAATTTGATGAAGTCAATGAGGTTCACGTTAACCAGAGTGCAGTTCTTAAATGTATCATCTGAATAGGAGATGGTAGGGTGTGTAGAAGCTGCTCATGTTTCAATATTCAATGAAAACCCTACAAAACCCTCATCTCTCATAAGGTCTTATATCTGCCTCCACATCGAAGTAATGTGCCATAATGTTATTGTGACATTGTGTGGCAGTGTTGTTGAGGAGCTACCAGGGAAAATACCGCCTTAGTTAAGTACTTGAGGGAATTTAAATAGTGGGGCTGGGTTCAATAATTGTTAGCCTGTGGTGAAATATAACTGTCAGGTGGAATCAAAGGGTGTCGTTTTGGAAAACCATTTAAAATGCACTTACATATAAATGTGTTGAAAAGACATTTCAACTTGTCACCCGGGTTTCCCCGCCCCCACTGTCGGTCAGACGTGTAGACCACCCATGTTCCACCACCTAAGCACCAGGGTGAAAGTAGCAGGTATGACAGCCAGTAATGAAAATGCTGTGTCCCCCACATTAGTGATGGAGTGCCACAATATCACATGAAACAATCAATAACGCCTTACGTCACTTATATTCTTCACAGTCAATGAATTGTGACAGTTTTGCTGACAGCTGCTAAGGGAAAATTCAGAGGTCCATCGTCTGTATTTTGCCAAATCATTTAACATCTTCCCAACAAATGCTGCTAAAACTGAAACAGACATTCTTTGGGTACTAAATAACATAGTTTACTTACCACTGTGACACTGTAATCGAGGTAACACTTAAAATTCAAAATCCTTGTATGTGCAAATTGTCTGAATGTAGCGAAAGCTTAGAAAACATGAAATGTACTTAATTAATTTCTCTTTGTGAAGAATTTGTGATGTGCATGGAACTTTGAATGTATCATATAATGCAAATGGAAATAGTAAGAAATAAAGGAAAATGTACTCAATGTAAAATGTAGATAAATGTAAAAAATGTAATAAAGGAAAAATTTCTAAAACCTACCTTTTTCAAACAGGACCCACAAGATAAGTAATTCATACTTCAGAGAGACCAAAAATGCAACAGCTTTAAAGGAATATTTTCTCCTAGTTAAAGTCATGAAGTGATGAACCCCACAGAGGCTCTCAGCTTAGTTTAATTTAACCAACATTTGCAGATTTGCACATTTTAAACTACATGAATAAATAGTGATCTGAATCATAGAAGTATCAGCAGGATCATGTAAGTTATGCAGAGGATTTTGCACGATAGACCTAAAAGGGGTCTGGACAGTCCAACACGATCAGTGATTTATTTCAAAATAACATTAACACCCAACTCAGATCACTTACCCTCCAGACTTACAGTAAACTACAACAGGTTCATAATACTAAAATATGAATTATACTATAGGCTAGGTTAACCACGCTGTTCGGAATACCACACTGGATTATCCCCCAGAAACCTTCCTCTGTGATGCTCTCCTCCTGAGTCTTGCATCACACCAGTACACCTGCAGATCCCAGTTGCCATCTGGTGCAAATTGTGCAGCGGCTTGGACTCTCTTGATACTTGCCTGCAGGTCTAGTTTGAAATATCTAACGGAGCTCCACCGTCTTAATCTTTTTCAGATTTCATAGAACTATAGCTATGTCTGTAATTTTCATTTAGAAATTGTACATTGAATTACCGGCTTTTTGAATAAATTTTGAATTAAAGACATTTTTCACAATCATTCTCTTTGGCACAACTTTGAAAGGTTTTGCCAACACCTTTATCACAGTTTGTAACTGGTTGAGTAGAGTTGGGAAAGCAAAACTGCTCAGCTTGCTGAATTGCATCTAATCAAACACTCTCCTCACCCCCATATCCCCCAGCTCTTCACTCATGCCTCATCTACTGGTAGGGTCTTTTTGTTTTTTAACAATCCAGGGAATGCTGTGGCTGCTGTGAATACGTTTAAGTTCCTCCTCTGGGAGCCAGAGGCCTGAGACGTCGGAGGAGGGAGCCCGAGGGAAGCCTCCTCCTCCAGTGGCACAAGGAATTGAGAGACTTTGCCTCCATCAGTCCTCCACACAATCAGGGCTTTGACCCGCCAGCAGCAAGCGCTCAGAATGGAAATGAACTTGCCTATGAAGTGATAGTGTGGTTGAAAGTGTGTGTGTGTGTGTGTGAGAGACTGATTATGTATGTGTGTGTGTGCAGGGGCGGGCACAGAGGCTGGTAAGGTGTCTAGACAATGAGGAAGCACTTTTGAACTCTCTGTTGTCTCATTACTTTTGAGCTTCTTGTCTGTAATCCTCCATAAGTGTTTGCAGTTACTTCCTGAATGAAGGCGTCTCTCATACCTGACAGCAGCCGAGGGTCATAGCATCAAGAGAGGACTTTTCACCTACTCAGCCTCCATACTAATGCAGTAGACAGGCGCCGGTGGGGAATTCTTAATCATGCTGCAGGGCATCGTCCTCATCACAGCTCCGCGGTTACAGCACAAGCACTGAAGGTCATCACACTCGTCTATAGCTTTCGATCTACAATAGCTCTCAAGTGATCTCACTGACCATCACCTCCATAAAATTGTTTTATTGTTTCTAAGTCCCTTTCTGAGGAAGTATTTTATGAGCAAACCGGTTAATATTTGCCGACCGGACCTCAGAGAACAGAGGTGAGTAAACACACAGCATGCAGGCGAAAGGTCTCTTTCTATAAACATGTTGGAGGCTCAACCGCTGGTGGAGAAGCTAAACAAAATAAAACAGGATTATCTAGACCTTTTGAACTATTTGTCTGTTAAAAGAAGTTCAATATGATTTGGAAAAAAAAATCATCGCTAATGAACACTTTGTTTATAATTTGTACAATTAATCAATCAATAAATCTGCTGAATACATTAAAAAGGTTTCACAGGGGATTAAGTGCTGGGATATTTCGTAGCTGGAGTTCAGAAGGTCCCAGCAGACGCTTCATCTATCCATCAATCAACTTATACAATTTTATTTGTACAGCTCATATTCACAAAATTACAATTTGTCTCATGTGGCTTAACTCCTTATGCAATCGCGTCCCGTATTCGGGACGCAAGGTGTGTTTTTTTATCGATCAGCGTCAAACATTTGTATTTAAAGAACTGTGTCGTACAGCTAGGTACTAATGCCACATATCTGTAGAAAGCTAAGATTCTTCTGATTCCACTGATGTAAACCATTTAAAGATCCGATCACCACAGCCGATACAATCAACGTAACAGTCAGACAACTTACCAAAAAAAATTATTAAGACAGTCGACGTCACTCACCTAAGAAGCATGATATTAATCCACAGATCGATAACATTCCAACAAAAACGGTGTTGGTACATTGATAAAGGTCCAGACGATCGAATCCAGTAACATAATCACTCCATAGCACACTATTTCATCAAAGAATAGCCACAGCCAGCTGATGCGTAATCTCAGAGTAGCCAGCAGCTAAGTGCCAACTTTGACTTTTTTTCCGTCCTAACTTCTATTAGAAGGTAAACAAAGCAGCTCTCTGGATTTCAAAATGGTGTCGGCAATATGACCTTTAGATGGACAGCTCATTCGACCCAATTGGAGAAGGCAGGGGTTGTCCACATTCGGCAAAAGCCAACGAGAGCCCTCATTTACAGACAGTGCGCGCCCTTCCTCTGACGTTTACAGACTCAGCCAACTGCAATCGTCTGTTGTTATGACTGGCTTATCGTTTAGCCAATTACATTTTCCAGCACCTACCTGTCCTCCGCGACCTGATAGATAAATAACAACACACAGCAAGTCACTGCACAACAGCGAACACCTGGTTCCAGAGCATCTCATCTCCGTACGTAAAAGTACGGTAAGTGAGCGGTGCATTTGAGACCCGTGCGTAAAAGTCAGAGAGCGTTGCTGTGAGATCCGTGCGCAGAATCCAGTCTTGCTTTGGAGCGTTTTGAAGCTCGGTATGGTGAAACGTTTAGAGAAACGAAACTTCACGACCGAAGAAGCCAGGGATCTGTGTTATCGGCGTGCAAGTGACAAGTCTGATGATGATGTATCAGATGAAGACAGCGACCAGTCGTTTGACTCCGGGGCAGAGGCCATGTTTCAGGAAGGACGAGACATTACTCTTGACAAGTACGTATTTTATTATAATATATAACTTATAAATTACTGTGTGTGTGTGTGGGTTTAATAATCAACAGTAAATCCTAAAACCAGTAAATCCTAAAGTTTTTAGGATTTACTGTTGATTAGTAAAAGGTGTGGTTTTAGATGTGCGAGAGGTGATGTTGTCTTTGTTTGACGATTGCAATGTGCTAATAGATTAGGGCGGGATGAGTTTGCCTTTGTATGTCGATTGTAATGTGAACAGTTATGCATATAGGTGTGGGGTAGTTGTGTGTTCTTTGTTTTACGATTGGAATGTAAATAGGTGTGGTATTTAGATGTGGGGGAAGGTGTGTGTTTGTGTAGAATGTATACAAGTTTTATCTAGATTTGTAAATGACCGTTATTTCTTTATTTTCACAAAATAGGCAATCATCTGATTCAGATACAGCTTGGGAGCCGGTTACATCGTGTCCAGCCAGCAAGCGGCCACGTAGAGTGGAGCAGCCGGACAGTTCCTCAGGAGAGGAGTCCAATCCCCCAACTCCTCAGAGAGGTTCTGCCAGCAGGAGAAAACCACGAGGCAGAGGAGGCAGAGGAGGGAGAGGTAGGGCGAGAGGGAGAAGCGGCAGCAGCCGAAGTCAAGCCGGTGTGTCAGCCATCCCATCTGGAGAGAGATGGAATGATGTTGATGATGCAGATGGGACACCACCGCAGCCCACCTTCAGACCCACACATACACCAGGACCCCAGCTCATCTCTACAGCGACGTACACAGTCCCATTGGGTTTTCCAGCAAATAAGTCCCAGCTATAGTCAGCAGCAGGCATCTGTTTACCAAAAATATTCAGGCGAAAATAAAAACCTTCTACCTCACTGTGTGCCAACTGCTATTACTCAATGCAAGTAGCACTTATAGTTATTCTGACTATTGGGTAGGGAAGATCAGAATGTTACCTTTAAAAAGAGACCAAGATCATGCATGTACTCCAAATGGTTCAAGAACAGCTTTCAATTTAATTTGGGTGTCCTCAAACAGGCGTTTTAGGCGATTTTCACCCGTTTCTTAAGAGGTTAACAAGGTGCACCATCCTCCATCCTTAACCCTCAGAGAGAGTGGGGAAAACTCAGTTAACAGGGAGAGAAAACATTGAAACCTCAGAGACAGAACAGCAACAAAAAATATATTTAAAATATTGATGAGAAAAGACAGAGTCGAACACAAATGAAGAGATTCATCAATGTTTAAAGCAATTATATGTAATATCTGCATGTCTGGGTGTGGGTGTGGTTTCTCTCTGGCACAACTGTAGCAGATCTTTATTTTTGACAACCCTTCCACAAACTGGTCATCCAGCATCTCCCCAACAATTCCCACTATCTCATCAATGATGTGGTTGCTGGTATATTTGGTGTTTGCACGGACCTAATGGGGACAGAAAAGTAAATAGGACAGTACCTAATTATTTGACAATAATTACGAGGAGATGCTTAGTTTACAACCATGTAACTAAAGAGCTGAAGTATTTACATTGAGTATTTACATTCAAAATGGTGCAGCCCAATCGTTTGCACAGGGACGTGCTAGGCTCATAGCTTGTGTTGTGGGGCCACTTTTGCTTGAGGCGTTCATAAATTATTTTGAACCAGCCCTCTAGACAGTGGTCCATGTCTACTTGTGCAGCCAAGGCACGCTGCAGTGTTCTCCCTTGAGGCTAAACAAAGTAATTATTTTCTTAACAAATATTTGCATTATTTTTGATGGAATAAACCTGCTGTGAATGCGCTACCTTTCTCTAATCAGATTTTCTTCCACTTTATGGGAATCGGTCATATCACAGCGTTTTAATGACACAGCAGTCCACCTACATCTAAAGGAGAAGGGGACAGAAATTTGAAGACAACAATGTCCACATTTCGGCCATGAAGACAGATGGTTTGAAAGAGAAGTAGCTGAAACCCTGAACCCTAACCCTGAAATTGAAGGAAGCCGTCTATGTGAAACTAGAGACACCATCTCTGAACAGGGGAGGTGGTTTAAGACACAACCTATCATCCTCAGACAATGCAGTCTTGACTTCCATCCCCAGGAAGTTTAACAACAATCCACACTTTAGTCGTGTTGGTGGGTCAGCGACTCCCAATGAAACCAACAGCAGGGTGGGTCCAGCCTCTCAAGTAACCTCAATGACTCCTGACTACCCCCAAGTTAAATACCAGGGAGTCCCAGCAGTAAGTTAGAACTGAAGAAGTCTCGTGGAGGGGAAACATCTTTAAGAAACTCAATCAAGACCAGTTGACCTGTTTTTGGCACTTGAGTGAGCATTCGTGCGGATAGCAAATTAGTATCGAATATATTGAAAACCATTTCAGATGGTATGGTCATGTCATTCCTTCACATTTACCAAAGGAGGCAATAAATATTGTCTGGCTAACAATCTCTATGATAGCAAGACTCTCTCCTCTATATTTCTGGATGTGATGACTTTGTTTAAATGTGGTAATACCTTTTCAGGAATATCACCTGTAGAGTTCAGCAAACCCACAAAGGCCCCTTGACGAATATATATTCATTCTTAGATGACAAGAATTGCACCCATTAAAGGGCTCGTCCGGGATTTGAACCCGGGACCTCTTGCACCCGAAGCGAGAATCATACCCCTAGACCAACGAGCCATGAAAGTCAAGATTTCCATGTCTGTAAATATTGTTGATTGGAATTAAAGTAGGAATCAAACAGCTGTAACACCTTGGTATAGTAAAGGCTTTAATCACAGTTTGTCATTGTAAGCCTTAAGTGTAGCACACAAGTCTAAACTGAATGAAAATCTAATTTGAACCAGGGACCTCTCACACCCTAAGCAAGCATTATATATACTCCAAGACCAACAACATGCTGTTGGATGTTGTTGACCAGTATTAAGGCATACATCAGACTGCATGGCATGTCATGACTTCACATTCACCAAGTAGCCAAATCATTGGGCCTCATGCAAGAACATGTTTGTGTCCTTTTCTTAAAAATGTTCTAGTGGTTAGCACTTACGAACATCCCAACTCAGAAAAGTATGTAAAAGATGTGTATAAAAATTCTGATTATCACTTGTGTGTATTTGAGTGAGCATGCGTGAGGATAGCAAATTAATATATATAAATCAAGGCTACTATGACTTCAGATTTCCAAGAGCAGCCATACGTTACAGTTCATTCATCTGTAGAGTTTAGTTGAGCCAACATACAAAGACACCTTAATTTTAACCGATATTGGCCCTTAGAAATAAAGGTTTAAAGGAGTGAAGGGCTCGTCCGGGATTTGAACCCGGGACCTCTCGCACCCAAAGCGAGAATCATACCCCTAGACCAACGAGCCATGATGATGCTTATCCCCAAAGCAACTAACGTAGCAAATATTGTTGACTGGACACACCGTAGGTATCAGACAGCAATTATTTGGGGACCAATTTCACCAAATAATTGAGACTAAGCACTTAATACTTCTTGATACTACATGTGTTGTGTTCATTGATTCATGGCGGTTTCCAAAAAAGTATATAAAAAACTTCTTCTGAATAGTTCTCTTGCTCTTGGATCAAACACATTGATTTAATGCTCAAATTTAAGACCTTAAACCAGTGATTTTCAACTAGTGTGCCGTGAGAGATCGTCAGGTGTGCCGTGGGAAATTATCTAATATCTAGTGTTGCACCGAAGATGTTTACCGACATCTGCACATCGGTAATAAACTTGACTTTCACCGATATCATTGGTATTTGTGGTTAAACCGCTGGGCACGTGCCGCGGCTGGGGGAGCAGTCGCCCCGTCGCCCTCCTCTCCACGCCTCCGGAGACCCGGCGTGCGGCACGCCTCAACGTTTTTTTGGGGGGTGAGGTCCTATTCCGCGGTGCCTCACGGCGTCAGTGGTGCGGGGGTTTTCTTTCTCTTGGACCGCGGGGTGGTGTCCCCCGCCGGTGCGGAAGGCGGGCCGTTGGAGGGGACCGGGTACGGCGGTCGGCGTTGGCAACTCTGGACGCGTGTCGGGCCCTTCTCGCGGATCACCTCAGCTACGGCGCCCACTGGGGGAACCCTCCGTTCGCGCGGGGGGCCCCCCCTGGCGGTGCGCCTCGGCTGGCGCCTAGCAGCTGACTGGTGCGGACCAGGGGAATCCGACTATTTAATTAAAACAAAGCATCGCGAAGGCCCACGGTGGGTGTTGATGCGCTTCTGCCCAGTGCTCTGAATGTCAAAGTGAAGAAATTCAATGAAGCGCGGGTGAACGGCGGGAGTAGCTATTGGCACTCAAAACAGGTCAATCTGTTTTAGACAGGGTTAAAAGGTCCTGTTTTAAATGATCCTTGTGGTATTTTGACCAAAATATGTTACAGACATTTCAATAAGACCCCAAGGAACCATATCAACTGTGATAAAATGGGTATAAAATGTCTCCGTTAAATAAAGTTTACTTAAATCAAAGATTGTTTCATAAATCTGATTCAATACCTCATTAAAAGGTAAGAGTAATAAAGGGCTGAAATAATTTAAAATAGTGCTTTTTAATACATCTAGAAACTATATTACTAATTATATGTATTATATGTACTGTGTTAGGCCATAGAGTGTCATTTTGTGTCATTTTGGTTGGTGGTGTGCCCCAGGATTTTGTAAATGTAAAAAATGTGCCGCGGCTCAAAAAAGGTTGAAAATCACTGCCTTAAACGATAAGGCAAAGGGACTCCGGGGAAGAAGTCAAGTCGGTAACATATATTGAGGAGATATTCATTTCTTTAATGTGATAAGGAGGGAGAAGAGGAAGGAGAAGCTGGGATGAGAAGCTCTGTGTGTCGTGTGTCATGTGTCCCCAGACGTTCTAGACCTATAGCATCATAACTAAGAGCAGGTCTAAGACAAGCCTGGATCGGCTCTAGCTGTAAGCTTTATCGTTAAGGGAGGATTTAAGCTTTCCCATACCTCTTGCTAAAGGTAGACATAATCTACCAATAAGGTTATTTCTGCTCCCAAATTTGACCAGTCTCTAAAAACGGTTTTGTAACACAGACACACACACAAACACACACCAATTTTTCTCCCTCACTGAGTAGACATTTCAAAGTAAAAAAACAGGAGCATCACCTGGAAAAAATGATCCAGTATGGTTGAAATGAGGCTTTTGATGTCTTGCCATCCACCTTTGGTGTATAAACTCTCTTCTTTTCCTTGCTGGATTGCTGGATTGCTGGATTGCGCTCATGCAGGGAAACTCAATGAGGGAACATCAAAGTGAGTTTGTGGCTTCCACCAATTTTCAGTTCCTCTTCGCTGACTGTGGATGTGGCTGTTCAAAGAAGCCCCAGCCAGTAGGCATACTCTTACAGACTCCAAATGACTGTATTAAATATGTTTGTGTGACCCACTTGTGCTCTATACAATGTAATTTAATCAAATATGCCTCAATAATAAACAGTTTCTATCTGAAGATCGTGCTGTTCTATTTTTGTTGAATCTGTCTGAGGGTTAACACTGAAAATGAAAAGCTCTGAGACGACCTTGTTTCAAACTTGTGTTTTTCATTTTTTGTTTGAGTCTTGACTTTGGACAAAGCAGTTAAGACAAAATCCCTGAAAACATGTGGTCATACAGGGGAGATTACAAGTTCTATCTCTATCCAAAGGTTCTGTGATGTCAGATCCAACTCCAGCAGTAAATGACACTTTCCAGTAATTCTGGCCTATTGTTCACAGTTGATTCAGAGCTTTAGACCTTGACTGGTTGAATATTTTGTAACCCTTTAAACACCCTGAGGCATTTTCTGGCTTCTTTCTTCTACCTAGTGCATCTCAAGGGGTCAATCACAGCGTTATGTGAATACTGAGACAGTGGATGGTTCTTTAAATGTAACAGGAAATGTAAAAGTGGCTACATGCTACATTATCAACCTGAATTTATTCAGGTGAAATATGAAACTCTGCTTATAACCCATCACAACCGCATATTGACTGAGTCCCTTAAGGTTCATGTTATTTGTATTCAGACCATCCCCCCATCCCCTTTCAGGTTTACTGCCTTTTTCTACCTGCATGCCTGCACAACCCCTGTGTTATCACTGTAAATCAGATGTAGCTCAATGATGTATATCAAATGAATATTTTCTGTGAATGCAATATTCAGGCTTCTCTGTTATTCAATGGAGAGCATATATACCTCAGGGAAAGCCTGCAGTGTCTCCTTCAGTGATTCAGCCAATTATTTATCATGTGTTTTTGTTTGTTTTTTTGTCTTGTCGTTGACATGTGTGAGGAATAAAACATGTGTGCACAACTGGTGGATGGGAGCCATATTCCTAACTATTCTGTATCAAGGAGCAGATCATGCTGAGGTAGTCGCATGATGTCCTGTATATCTTTATTCTACAGATCTTATTCAGGCACATTACAATGCCCTCAGCGGCTCCAACAATCAGTTTGCTAGAGGCATGTCTCCTGTCTCTCATTATGAGACTGCTGACGGCTGAATTTTTGTGGAACATAGGTCCATAAGTGTCAATGATGTTCTCCTTCGCAGGATGAGGAACTGATTGTTGACAACTGGTGGTGTCAGCAATGTTGACGGATTGACAGTGATATTGGTTAATGTCCATTAGCAGTACGTGTGTATATTTTTTTACAAAGCATGTTTTACATCTAGACTGCTGATCATCATTATTATTATGAATCACCTCCTCAATGGAGCTTATGTTTTCACCCCTGTCCGTTTGTTTGTTGCCTGATTTTGTATTTTTGTTTTGAAGCATGCCTACAGTACACAACTGAACATAGTTCCATGAAACTTGGTGGAAGGATGCGATATGGATCAGGGAACATCCATCCAATTTAGGTGCAGATCTGGATCAGGGTATGGATCTAGGGATTTTTTTTTTACCTTGACCTTGTACTTTGAGTGATCGATAGAATTAAGGGGACTGTAAGGCATTTGTGGAGGCACGTGTTTTACTGGGTGCCAAAATAGTTACACAACTGCTCCAGTTTGATGGATAAATTAATCACCTATCTCTGTGTGTGCATGTGTGTGTGTGTGTTAGAAAGAGAGAGATGATTGTGACTGCTCGATCTTTAAACCACAACCGTGAAAATCAGGTTATGATCATGTAGCTCCCTCAATTAAAGCTATAGTATACGTGAAGGTATTCATCGACCATTTACTGCTTGTCATTTGCAGGCTGAACACACAATGGCAGTAAAATAATTCTGTCTTTGAATCTAGATAATGTAAGAATCTGATAGTGTAGCTGAAATAAAATATTATATTAAATCTTGCCTTTCATCTTAAAAGTAACTAAAGCTGTCAAATACAGTTGAGTTGAAAGAACCATGCATTACACTGGAAAGTATTGGAGTGGATGGATAATTTAGCATAAAATAGAAATCCAGTAATGTTCACGTAGCTCTAAATCTTACGTTATTATGCAATTATTCAGATTTACAAAGTGTATCAGCACTAACAGGGAATGATAATATATCAATGTTGTGTATGTGGGAACAGTGCAGTGCACATATAAATAGTAACAGTAAGACATAAAACAATAAAGTGTTGAATTGTTCAGATTTACAGTGTGTGTATAAATTGTAACTGAAACCACAAATCATTAAATTGTGCAAATATTAATGTTTTCTGCTGCTGCATGTCTAACAGTCTGTGCCCTGTGCTGCTCAGCCTCCTCAGCATGTCTACAGCAGTTCGCCCAGTCTTGGAAAGTGCCTGCAGCAGCTCTACTGTGTTCCTCCAACTCGGCAATCTGCCTACCAGTTCTTTTCTTTTCATCTTGTATGCCATCCTTTGCCTGGGGGGACTGGTGGCTGGAGGGACAGGCGAGAGGGGTTAGCAGGACAGAGGGAAGGGCCAGGGGCCAGAGGAGAAGGCATTAATCTAGGTCCAAAAACAGGCGGAGGTCATTCGTCGATTAGTCGATTGAAAGGTGAAATAATCTCCTTTCCTAACCACTATTTCTTGACCCCAGATGGAAGACATCTCAAGGTGAAGGAAAGATGCAAAGGAGAAGATGTAGGGGGGGGGGGGGGGGGGGGGGTTATGGCTCAGGAGATTGTGTCGTCCTCTAATCAGAAGGTTGGTGGTTCGATCCCCATCTCCCGCATGCCTTGGTGTCATTGAGCAAGATACGGTTGTGCCTATGTCTGTGATAGAGAAAGTGCTGCACATAGAAGCACTGTATGAATGTGTGTGAATGGGTGGATGGGAAAACTGTACTGCAATATAAATACAGTTCATTTAATGAGTTAGGAAAGGAAAATCATGTCGCAGGGAAAATCTGACTCCACTTTAACCCTTTTTATAACCAACTTTATTCATAATAGAAGACACACACACACTGTATTGTGAACCTGTGACACGTTCTGACAAAATTGATTTCATTGAAAATAAACCGGACAGAAATGTCGAAATAATATAATAAGGTGAGGAATCTACATAGAACACATTATAGAAGTGGAGAATTAGGATTGAAAGGACCTCTCCTGATTATATTTAGTACTACTGATAGATGATTCATTTGTATTTAGTTCTGTTGATGTTACAGTGAACTATAAGTTCAATAATGCTTGTTCATCGTGACCCCCCTGACTGGACAGATGTGACAGAGAAGATATAAGGAGCTCAGACAAATGTGAAGATCAGTTCTGGACCATGACAGGAGAACAAAACAGCTGTTCTGTTTGTTTTTTCCACTAGTGGGTCTGTCCAGATGCAAATATGAGGCTGCATCACATTAAATCTTTCCGCCACTGAAATACTTCCAGGTTATTGCACTCAGTTAGGAAGGTTCCTCAGCAAACAAGATTATTTGCATGCAAGCCTACACTGCTAGGAGAACAAATTGATGGGAAACTGAAAAATAGTATGAGGAGAAGACATCACAAAATAAAAGAGAAAAGGAGTTACGTGCAGTCGGCAGTGTCCATCACAGCATGTTATACAATCGTCCTTTTGCAAACATTCGATTTTTAGTAATTTGGTTTAACATGAAGCTCTATCTCTTGATTATCTTTGACTCCAACACCTTCCTCCAACTCGATACATTTGTCCAAGAGACCTGTCTAGTTAAAAATTGAATAAATTCCTATTTGTCTGGAGGCACAATAGCCACATCAATCAGACTGGGCCCAATAACAACGAAGGCCTGATGCTATTAAAAAGGTTTGAATCCCTCATTTGTCACAAGCTGACTCAGGGCTCTGAGGGAGAGAAGTAAATCTAAATCAACAATAGGGTCTGGAAACCAGCAGAAAAGAAAGGCATGGTTATGGAGGATGTGACCGAAGCGAACTAGATGAGCTAATGGCCTCTTGAGCGATAGGATGACCAACTGCTCACTTTGAGAGAAACGTCACATTGACCCCTTTTGATTTTCTTTTAGCATAGATCTCAGGCCTCTGTACAAGCTCTCCGGGAAGACATCTACTTCAGTACATGATTAATGATATAATCAACAAGGAATAACACTGCTGCTGCTGCTGGGCAGGCTTTGTGTTATTCAAAAGCAATTATTATGCATCTTCCATATGTATAAATGTAGTCGAAATGCACCTATATTTACCTTGGTAGAATCATTTAATTTTGAGCACATTGTTTTCTGGGAATAAATAAGAATAAATAATTGAAACACTGTGAAAATCCCCCACTGTGAAATACAAATGTATGATTAAAAAGAAATAAGATGATCCATGTTATGCCTCTCTCTCTCTCTCAATCTCCTTATTAGAAATGCTTTCGAGAGAAGGGTAAACACTCATGTGTAGACAGACTAAGGTGACCTGTTCTCCGAAGCTTATTTATTTCATTTCTGAGCATCGCAGTTTGAAAGGTGCTTAAAGAGAAGGTGGATCGTTTAACATCATAAACCAGTGAGCTGAACATGTTGGTTCCAGCCTGTGTTTAAAGCTCAGGCCTGTTATCAGTGTGACTAAGCTGAATGCTGGCAATAGAAAGAACAAATGGTGCCATGAAGAGATTAGCCCCGCTAAGACAAAAGGAGAACATTTATAGTAAGTGCTGAGCACTGAAATCCTTTGTGACCCACCACCCACTTCCCCTGGTTTGTTATTAATCCAACGTTCTGCCAGACTTCTTTGTTTAATGCAGCACATTGCCAAAAAGAAGACATCTCCAGCCAAATATCTCCAGCTGGGTGTGCTGTGTTGTGCTGCCACTCTGCTCTGTTAATTCCTCTGTCTTTGGATCCATTTACTTTTCTCATGTTCAGGTTACTCATTACCGATCACAGCTGCTGAACTTGTAGTCCCTGTTTGGACCTGGTTTTAACATCCTGTGGGATCTGATCACACGCTGACAGCTTTAAGTGAGGGTGTGGACGCATCCAAGATACGTTGAGGACTCATTTGAGATCCGAGCACTCAAACCACAATTGGAGGTGGTGTGGGGAACATGTGGCAACAGTTCTTCTGTGTGAATGCAAATAATCAATTGAAGGACCGCCTGCTCAGCTGATGTCCTGTGACCCACTACAGTTTCACTTTTGAACTAAAGATATCTTAACACTTTTCAGTGTTTCCACAGATACAGTATTAACTCTAATGTGTAAAATCTTGTTCTATACTAAAGCTACACACATTGATTCACTCAGCAACAGAGTCGTCAACATTTACCAACACCATGTAGTCCACGTGAATAGAAATGACGTACATTAAGAGCAGGGAAGTGAGATCCCAGCACACAGGGTCACTGGTGCATTTGGTTGCCAGGTGTGAACCGACACTCTTGTGCTTGGATCTCTTTGGACAAGTGATATTTCCTGGTCCGAACAAGGCCCTAATCTCAGGTTGGCCTCAGACAGCCTTTCTTCAAGTGCAGGAGTTTTCAAAGTCTGCCAAATTAGCTATTAGTTGTTGTTAACAATTTACCCATGGGTATACTATTGGGAGAATAAGTTGAACTTGAGAAATATGGATTCAATTTAGGATTGCAATGCAGGACCACAGCAGTTTGGGTCAGTGACATTGACTGGGCTGAGTTACTACATCAGGCCCGGCGGGCTTTGGACAAAAAAAATTGAATGCCTGTCAGGTTCAGGTCAGGCTTGTTTAGTTTTCTCTCGGGCTTGGATGGTTTCAGACAGAAAAATGTGACTTGAGCCGCTGTCTTATTTGGAAGCAGACCTTGGCAACATGAATTTACAGGCTACACTTGCAAGGCACCTTCTCACTAAAAGCTGGAGTACTGTCATGATTCTGCCATGATGGCTCTGAAGTTTTTAAGTATGAAAGACAATTTCTGTTTTATGGACTCTTTGGTTTATTGACTTTTACCTGTGTTTCCTTGTGTTTAGGTTTGTGTTCAGTTGTTTACCCCTGAGCTCTCCGCTTCCTGTTTTATTTTTAAATTATGTTTCCCGCCCCTGTGATTGTCTGCACGTGTTCCTCATGTGTTTCAGCTGTGTAAAATAATTCCAGCCTCCCCTATGTATATAAGTCTCAGTGCTTCCCTTTGTCAGTTTGTTGTCTTTCACTCGTCATTCGCTGAACATTGTGTTTCCTTTTGATCTAGTCACATTTCCAGTGTCATCTTGTTCCCAGTGTTTCAAATGTTTGTTTTTTTTCAGTTCAGCACTTTTAGATTCTTTTCTGGTTTCCAATGTTTTTTAGATTTAGATTTTTCTGTTTTTGGACTTTGTTTTGCTATCATGCTTTTCTGCATGAACCCTTTGCTTTAGTTAAAATATTTTTTTTTCTTTGTTACCTGAACCTTGCTTCTGCATTTTGGGTCTACTCTGACAAAAAAAAAAAAAATGGAATATATGACACATTTAATATGTAAACACAAGTGTTTAATACTTAAAGACAAGTGATTTATTCTTGTGAATAAGTGTGCTCCTCTTAAATATGTCCCTGTGTATAAAATCTCTGACACTTAAAATAAATGAATACAAATTTGTAAAAATACAAATGTGCACTGAAATCTCTTTTAATGCCTCCATGCTGGTGACAGCCATTGGCCAGAGATATTGTGTTTTGGGGTCTGTCCATACTCAAGGTCTTTCTTAAAATTGGGTACAAACGTTCATTTGGACTCAAAGATGAACTGATTTGATTTTTGTGGTCAAAGCTCAAACATCAAGACCTTTTTTTTTATTGCCTTGTGATTGCCTTATCTTGAGAACACTTTGAGAAAGACGCTGTGAGTCTCAGTGAAAATTTTTGCTAAATTTAAAAGGATTAACTGATTAGATTTAGGTGGTCAAAGGTCACGGTGGCCTCGCAAAACATGTTTTTTTGGCCTATTCAATATGATATCTCAAGTTTATCCTTTGGTAATGTATATGCATTTTGACCAGTGGTTCTTTGACACAAAGATTGTCTAATTATTGTAATTTTAATAATATAAAAAAAATGGAGGAAACAAATAAAAGATAACTGATTATGTGGCACAAGTATGTCAGTTGTCAAGTGTAAGTGTGCATAGATTCTGTTCTTACACGCTGTGACCATCTCTTAAATGTGTTCTGCATCTATGTCCTGGCTGTAACGCTTTATACTATAAAACAACAGCAAATACCAGACTTTACCTGACTCAGTATGCCACCCAGCTACTTGGCACAGGTCGTCTCTCACCATGCTCTTCTGGCAGGCCTCCCTCCATGCATAGTGAAACCCGTACAGAGAGAATGCAGCGACTGGTCATCAATCAGCCTGAAAGGGCACTTGTCACTCCGCAGCTCATTGACCTCCACTGGTGAACAAATATTTCACTGGACAGAAAATTGTAATTAATCAAATGTTATTTGGGTTGCCTGTATTCACAAATCACAGTTAATATCATATGGCTAAGAAGGTGTGGCATCCTCTGTCCTAAACCCTCAACAAGAGTAAGTAAAAGCTACCTTTTAAAAAAATATATTAACCAGGGACAGGCAGAGGTGCAATAGATCTGTAACTGGACAAATCAACAAAATAACATTGTTTACAACATTGTTTGGAAGAAACGGTTTGTAAGATAATGGAAAGTGGTTCAATGTCTAAAGTATTTAATCAAAAGAAAATGTCTGATAGAGATGAAGGGAGCAGCAATGACAAATGAATTGAGGAGTTTTAGTCAGTAATGGTAGAGTATGTGAGTGGGTGTATTGTATTTCAGCAGTCTTATTGTGATCATAGTCCACGATCAGCTGCCACCACGATGACTTCAGGGTCTGAACCCATCTGCTTGAACTCAATCAGGGGCTTCTGCTCCTTACGCTCCATCCCCGCATGACTGTTCTCCTTTGTGGCTTCTCCACGGTGGAATGTGCTGTCAAATGCTGTCAGAGCAGGGGCATCCCTCTCTATCCTTAAGTCCCTCCTGAGGAGTCATCTCTTCTTAGAGCACCTCCTCGCCTAACCCTTGTAACAACCTAACATGCCTAACTAGCACTTGCTGTGTGCTTTCTTACCTGATCTCCCTCCACTTTGCCTTAAGCTGGGGCTCAGACTACAGGAGATTTAAAAATCCTGACGGGTTTACAATCGCACGAGCGGAGAATGTTTGCAAACAATTTTCTCTGTTATCTCAAATAAGCCTCACTACAAGATTTGAAAGTAATGGTTCATCACACACTGCAGGATATTATTCAGATTATCACTCCAGGGGGAGCCCAGCCTCTGACGTGACTGTGAGGAAGAAGGTGCAAACAAAATGATGGAGAATGGCGTAGTGCGACAACTGGCCCCATCAGTAATAATGCTTTGTCGTGACTTAAAACAAAAGCAGAAGAAATTAGTCCGGATGAGAAAATAGCTGGGGAGACACGGTCAACATGGCCTGTCAGTTCTTCAGCGAGAACCGGAGCTTAAATTTAATTAATCTGTGTCACCAGCAGTAAGCACAACCTCATATCTATATGGCTGTTCTCCAATTCAGCTGCACTCAGAAAGTACAGACATTATCATCCCAATATTAGATCCTTGATATAAACCATGTTTGATGATTAGCTGTGCGTTTTTTTGCTCACAGTTCTGGAGGTTTCAGAATTACTATGTAACAACAGCAGATAATCTGGGGTGAACATTAAGGTTACGAACCAGATTTCTACTGCTATTCTCAGAGGAGGGGAATCTGGGTTAAATCTGCCTGAACTTCTCATAGTCTGAGCCCCAGGTTTATTGATTTGTACCTTCAAGCTCTCCTGCTGTAATCAAGCTTTAGGAGCGTCCCTCATTATCACATCCTGTTATGTTTTATTTTGATACCCATTGTGACTCATTTCAGAACACTTCACTTCCTGTCATTGTCCGCTTTTCCCGAGCCACACTGTTAACAAACTTTACCATAATTATAATCAAACATTGTTTTTTTACTTTGCCTTTTGCCTCTGTGATTCTGATATGATTCCTGATCCTGACCTTGAGCCCTCACTTGTGATGCAGCAAAGTAACAAAGTAACTTCGGTTAAAATAGGACTAATGAGAACATATAAGGTATTGAATGAAAAACTATAAAATAAAGACCAAAGTCGCATTTAACCGTAAATACTTTAACTACATTTGGGAAATTACTAGAGCTCAGTGATGAGTAGCTTGATAAAATCCATTGACAACGCTGTCTTCGATTGATCCAACATCTGGGGACAAAGATAATTTAAACGGCAAACTGAGGTTCATTGGTTCTTCTGTGTAACGTCAAATACTTTATCCAAATGTGTATCTTCAGTGTGTTTCCCATAATTGAAAGTTTGAGTGGCTCTCATCTTTTACTAGTGGGGAAGCCTCGGTGTGCCCTCACCTAATTATAATGTTGGTGATTAAAATATGCAGGCAAGCCAAGCATTGAGCTGGGTTGGTGCTCCTCTAATTAATTTGCCTTCCTTCCCTAGGCATATAATACTATTTTCACATCCTCTCATGCAGACTCAAAGTTTAACTTTAGATTTCAAATGATATCAGGGTAGCTTTAAGATTCTCTGGATTCATGGGAAATGTTCAATTTTCATTGCCATACGTGTTTCCCCATTAAAAGTTCTAGTGGGAACGGGAAGCAAAACCTCTGAGTTGAAATGACAAGTCAATTACAAAACAAACTCTAATCCGCACGCCCTTTCATTTCAGCGGAGTAAACAGCGAGCAGCTTCACCATCTCATCAGACTGCATGACGACGTCCCAGCACTGGAAGTTTACTCATTCTTCTTGTCGGACGAGCTGGGAGGGGAGTGGAGGAACGAGGAGTGTTGAGAGCTGCAAGGGAGGACAATAAATCATGTAGTAGAAGCAATGCCTGAGGGCCAGAGCAGCAAAGCAAGCGGTGTGGATGGAATAGCTGATGAAGAAGGGGTGAGGGGAGGAAATTAATGAATTGACTTGAGGAAGACACAAGCAATGAGAGACAAAGAAAGGGTGTGTGTTAGAGAGATACATAAATAAAGGACAGATGGAGAGATTCAACTCTCTGGACTATTCTTTTTAGTAACGTGTTCAGTTGGAATGGAAGATCCACAACTTCAAGAACCACTGAATCAAGTTTCTGACCTCAGAGAAAGATTGCACGAAAAAGAAACCAGTCTCCACAAGAAGAGTCAGCATTTTACAATAATAATAATAAAAAAAAAGATATCATCACCTGACAGTGTTCTTAATTTTGTCAATTTATCACAGAACTAGGTGCTGTTGGGGTTCATTAAAAAGAAAGCTGGGTTGTCTATTAAATTAAGAACAGTAAAGTGAATTATTTCAGCTCATGAAATGTTTTATTTTCTTCAGACATACATGACATTTAATTCTACAAAACAGAAATATTTAAAACTTCATAAATACCTTTGTGGAGACCTTGAGTCTTGAGAAATAAGCTGATAATATTGGTTCACCTGAAACAGAGTTCAATGATTATACAGGATATCTAAAAAATCGTACTTTATATAGTGTGATGGCTTATATCTTTCTGTTGAAAGGACTAATATTTTCAACATTGCCAAAAGAGTCTCTTTGCAGATGGTTTCTGGTGACGTAACAATGACACAAGGTTTGCCCAGTAGTTTTCTGCTATGCATAGGGCTCCTGTTATCAATATATAAATGATGTAGAGTGTGAACCTCCAGAGGCTAGAACATAGCACCTCTGTGCAGATTTCTTTGGGCTACAATTGGAAAAAGTTGGGCAAGAAACTTGAGAAGTGCAGTTAGCTCAACTGGCCGTTACACTGGTACTACCCTCAGACAAATGTAACAAGCCAAACTCTACCACTTCATAAGCTACTTTTTATATTTATATTCATTTATTAACTATTTCCCTTATCCTTTGAGGGCTGGCTTGAACCAATCCCAGCTGGCAGGTGGAACACAACCTGGGCTGGTCACCAGTGTTTCACAGGGCTGTTTCATTTTGCCAGTTAACCTAAGATGTAGACTGTTGGAACAGTGGTTGATCACTTGATCAATAGAGATCATTTCTGTAAAGAGTTTACATGTTCTCCCTGGGCCTACATGGGTTTTCTCGCACAGACCAAACTCATGCAGGTTAGACTAATCGTTTTTATAACTGAACAAACTAAACCTAAATCAATGCTATGATCCGTCTGTCAAAGATATTCCGGTTCAGTTAAATGTTGTATTCGGGAACAGCCGATGATCATGTCAACATATATTGTGTACATTCCCGGTTCCCTCTGTGATCTTTCTATCAAGTAAACTCAGCCATGTGTGTCTGTACTCCCCTAGTTTGACTCACTGGACAAACAAACAGAGTGTTTTTCCCCAGAGCAGAATGATATGGATGCAGCCTTGCAGCCAGACCGTTCTCCAGCGCTGACATTGAGCTGTGGGGATCTCGCCATGTGAGACTAGTATTCCCTTCCTGCCCTGTCCTAGGCATCAGGGCAAAGACTGGTACATGACTTTGCACTATGTAAAAAAATGTCTTTGATTTTTGTTGTATTTCCGCTGGAGAAAGATCTCCTGTGTCTGAGCATCGGTAAAGTAGCTCGTGTTGGGACATAACTTGATCAATAGAGATTAGAACTTTAATGTTCCCATCAGGTTACAGAGAAATGTTTTAAGTTTGCTACTTGTTGTGAGAATAATATAATATAAAACATCGGCATCAAACAAAATCCTGAGTGTGCAGATTCATCTCATGCAAATGTGTTCTTCTAAAAATGCATACTGCTGCATTTAACTTGTTTACACACGTTCTCCTTCATCTCCTTCTATACATAGCAACTATTATAAGCACGCTGCTTGTGTGTGTTCAGTGTGGTCTAAGTTGTAGTTCAGCGGGTCTGGGCCTGACTCAATTTTCCTGTGAAGCTCAATTGAGAATCAATAAACGGCACTGTTGGCCAGTTTCAATTTAAAAGAGTCAACAGTGAGTTCAGGTTCAAATGAGACCAAACCTCAGACAGCAGCAGCGTGAGAAATAAACGAATGTAAAAAATAACAGAACTGGGAAGATTTTCAGGATCAAATCTAGAAAAGCCTGGAGCTTGTATCCCATGTATCTGTGGGACACTATGGGACACTATGCCCCCCCCCCCCCCCCCGTAAGCACTAGAGCCTGGCAAGCAGCACCACAGAACATATTGTCACATCTACAGTAACTCTGCTCTTTTCAGTCTGTCTCTTCCCAATGAGACAGATATGCTCCATAAACTGGAAACTAGTCTTCAGGGTGATTGTTGCCCTCTTCATTAGTGAACAGACCGTCAGGGGTTACAGGGGTCAAACTAAATCCTCAACCACACATAATTGAGTCCATTTTTATTTCTCGGTCTCTACTCCCCTCTCGTCTGCCTCTAATCTGGCCCCTACTTAGGCTGCCTGATGTGCCTGAGAGGAAAGGCTGCCTCATTAGAAGCTGCCCCTGCAGCCGCCTGCAGTGGTGCACATCTCCGCGCTACGACCTCGGCCCACTTCCCTCGGCAAGGGAGCAACGAGGACATCGCCAATATCGGATCACCTCGGGCTTACCCCAGCCACCGTCCCACTCAGCTGGAGTGTGACTCTCTTTTATCATGCTCCTTTTCACTGTTACTTTATGCACAGTTTTATACCCGTTTCACTCCTGGTTTGAGCAGAGGCAGTCCATTAAAATCTAACGTTCCCCTTGTTTGGTATGCAGCCTTTCAGAGGCGGTGCCGTAACCTGAGAAAAACTTCAGTGTGAAGTCACATAAAAGTCCGACTGTAAATACTTCACATGGAGCAGACACGTTTATTCCCCACCTTGAAAATATTTGTTTAAAGAGAGCAGGAGTTTCTTCCATGAAAGCTAAGAAAACTTTCACAGCTCAGAAACGGATGAATCATGTATATATAAGGAATAAAAAAAGGTGGGAACAGGTTACATTCATTAGGCAAGAATCGAGGCCAACAGAAGGCTAGTGGTATGAGACCAGGTAAAAGTCCAGATGATTCAATCCAAGAGATTTATGCCAGCTATACACACGACTTCAAAGCAGCCTAACAAAGAGCTTAAAGAAAATATTAGAGGAACTTTAAAAGGATGGTTCAGCCAAGAATTAAAATTCACTCATTATCTACTCTGTGCCAAAGAAGTGTTGGGTAAAGTACACAAAACACTCTATGACTTGCAGGGGTAAACAGGGTTGCAGCCAAATCCATTACAATTTAGTAAATGGTGACCACTTCTTAAAATGTTAAAAAACATAAAATGCCTCCATGCTGCTCCCGTGGTGTGATCCAGGTATCCTTAAGCCCTGACATTCATATTCAGCTCGAAAGGAGGTCATTAACATCAGGTTTTTCTGGGGAATTTTCCTTTTTGGGTGAACTATCCCTTTTACCTCATGATCATGGACATCTGTTCACACAGGCAAACATGCTATTTGTTTTTGACGGCTGCAAACTGGCTTTAGTTCGGTAACTGAACATCTGGACAATGAAAGCATCTAAGTATGTCAAATTGTTACCTTCACTAGTGAATCTGGAGTCTGTTGATATTGTGGAGAAACTAAGGTTTTTAGAGGATAGATGATTCCTTTCACAAGCCATTAAATAAAAAAAAAACGTATTGTGAGTAATAGGAGCAGATGGAGAACTTCCACTGTGATGCATCGCCGCGAGTTCCCGAGGTGATTCTAAGCAGACTCTCATCCACTGTGTATCATCATCACCTACTGAGGTCTGGTGCTCGGCCGCCACTCGGCACAGTGAGCACGCTCTGCTGACGGAGGAAGTGCCGTCTGTTAAGCAAACACATTATTATCATGCACACGAGATGCTGCAATAACAGAGCTGAAGAAAAAAAAGACCTGATAAATTCGTACCGCAGAACTGAATACCTCATGGATTTGGCCCGTGGGCCTTTGTTATTCTCTGTATATTGTTGTACACTAACCTTAGGAAACAGCATCTTATATTTGCTGTATTAACATGTGTAGACACACACAGTGGGAGAACTGCCAACAGATTAGTCGGCCTGCTGTAAATTATCAAACCCCAGCAGGAGGTTGATGGTTGACTAGATTACCCATTACACTGATTAACTGTGGGCATTACATCTAAATGTTTATTCTCATTAAGATCTCTTTGAAAACTTGGAGACGTAAACTTTGGAATCTTTGAACAAAAGTTGCTGCGGAGAGAATGAAGCCCCTATTGGGAACAAGCTTATATCAGACTGTGTTTCCACTGCAGGAACCTTCCCCCAGGAGCTAGGAACCTTTGCAGGAACTTTGTGTATTTTCACTGGAGAGACCAAGTTCTAAATTAAGTTTCAGGGAAATCGTTTCACACCCCTACCCATAAAAATACCTGCTCAATGGTTAGTGCTGTGAATGTACAGGAACCTTTGGGTGGGATGGATGGGAGTTTGTCTCAATCATCTCACGGTCAATCTCCACAATCAAATCGGTTTCCTTTATGTAAGTCAAGCTTTTTGCTTTTTTTGAGCACACGTGTCAAGTTTTAGTCTCTTTTCCTGTGTTGACTTAATAATTCACAGAGCAGTAAAGCAACATCAATAGGAATACAATTCAAAACTCCTCCATGTCCTCCAATATAGGTTTATCAGAAATAAAAAATTCCAGATTTAGTTTTACATGTGCACAAAAAAAAGTATAACAAGCCACAAAAGTCAATGCAAATAATGAACAGAAAGAATTAAATGCACAATGTAGATGTTCTAACATCTAAATATTGTAGATGGAGACAACTAATACTTTGTATGTAAACTAATTTCCCCAAAAACATGTTGCTGTCGTCTGTGATAATTATCCCAACTCTCCCCTGGTCTTTACACCGCTGTAGAAACAGTGGTCTGCAGGAACCTTTTAGAGTTCTTTGAAAAAAGTTCCAGGACTACACGTTCCAGGTGCTGTTGAAAAATAATAATTTGTTATTAGTATCCTAGAATTTGGCTTTAACTTGATTATGTCAGTACCACATGTGCTATTATTTTAATAGCAGCATTTGGCTGAAAGTAAATGTCTACCAGCGGAGAGTAATGGCTCTGGAGGCTAAAACAGCTGCTCTGTATTGCTAGTTGCCATTATGAAGTTACATTAAAGTTCAATTACTAAGACATTATGAGCTTGTACTTTAGCGGAAGCACATGGATGAGAAGAGATGGCCTCAGAGGCGCTGAGGTCTGAAGGTAGGATTGCTGAAAGAGTGGTTGCTAATAGAAGCTGTTCCAGGAAACCATTGTTTTCACTCACTGTGCCATCAGGCTCAACGAACAGTTCCCTCCTGTAATGGCACAGCAAGCGTTAGTCTTTAAGAATAACAGGCAGGCATAACCATGCAGGGCCCCTCACACAGGACCCCCGCTCAACGGGTCAAACCAGAGTTTGAATGTTCACTGTATGTTCACTAATGAATCACTATATAAAGCCTACTAGAGGTTGCCATTTTTAAGTGCTGTCCGAATGTTTAGTGACGTTTTTTTAAACACTATATAGTGCACTCATTGTTTCCCATGATGCATCGTGAAAAGAAGGGTACAACTGATGCTCACAAACCAAGGAATTGTATATCATTATATATATAATTATGATTATGTATATATAATTCATAAACATTTTTATTTCTCTTTAAGGTATCTATCTTTGTGTGTGTTTCTATAATTTGAATGAATAAGTGGAAAATATGGATCCCTTTGCACAGAAGAAGATGTTTGTCATTATTATGTGAATCCTAATAAAGATAAATTAAACAAACTTAATTAAATAATTGTGGCCAACGCAAGTGAATATGCAAAATAGGGTCCAACAGCGTTTATATATTTTTTTGCTGATGAGCTCACTATAAAGTCCTAGAAGTCATTATATAGTAAAGTAGGGGTTAGTAATGAGTGATTTCAGGACACAGCTACTCTGTCTGTTGCTTCTTTTACTTTCTGTCTTTGTCTATTTTCCTGCTCTTGTGTTTTTTCCTGCTTTGCCCTGATGTGATTCACCTGTGTCCACGTATCCCCACCTCTGTTGTGTATTTAATATCTGTGCTCCCAGTCGTCTCTGTCAGTTTGTTTGTTCAGCTCCCCACTGGTTGCCTCATGCTGCTGTTCTGTTCCCCCGGAGTTTGCCTGTGCTTCTGTTCCTTCGTGTTCCTCTCTGTGTTCTGAGTTAGACTCTCTGTTTGCAGCTGTCTACCTGCCAGAGCATATTTATTTCATATAAAATTATTTTCACTGCACAGCTACCTGCCTTTGTCGTGTATTCTTAAACCCACAACAACAGCTAATTAAAATCTAGGATTGAGGTTGGAGAAAATGTCTCCCGCCCTCATCCCCTAGCATCCGCATTTGGATGATATTGGCTCAGACATGATCTTATCCTCCGAGAAAGAGGGAAGCTTATTGCAAAGCAGGCACAGCAGATGACGCAGGAGCAACAATGTTCTGATTATATCAAACAAAATGTTAGGATTTTGTTTAGTATCAGAGATAAAGTTATATAAGTAGGTGCCTCTGCTATCATTGATCATATTGTCTAAAGTTCAAAAAAGTTCCGTAAAGAAAGAACTTGAGATGAGCTAACATCCAGCTGAGTGACACAGAGACGTGAATCTCCAACTTGCATGTTTATTTCATGGAGGAGTGAAAATAATGAAGGACACTGATTGGGAAACAATTTGCTAATTGAAAAGCGACTGCCCTCTAATATCAACATCCTTGCATGATGGAAATAATGTGCCAAATTAAAAAGCGTCAGATCACAAGGAATTACTTCTGGATGGTAAAGTAAGGAATTCTGGCCGTAGCCAAGCATACGTTGAGTAAACCTTGCATATCACAGGTGGGACAGGTGGATGAAAACGACTGAGGTCAATACTTTGAGCCATGAGCATGTGAAGACCAGGTGGCCACCAGCCAACATATCAAACAGCCCCTGATCGGTGGAGCAAGTCCTCCACCTCAGCCTGATGTCGTAAGTGAGCAGATAAAAGTCTAATCCTTATCTAGGTCATGTCACAGATCCCTCATTTAGAAACAGAGAATTAAATTAAGAGAACAAAGGTGGCGATGGCCACCGAGCAAGCATTTGATGTCACCAGGGAGGGCAGATGTCAGGGGCTGACTCTTTGACGCAGGCAGACTCCTCTGACCTGACCAAGGGAAAGCTGACACCATCAGTAGTTTCAGGGAAGACCTGTTGAAGGCAGGAGCATCATTTTCAAAATCATTAAATGGAGCTACAGGGTACGTCAATCAAAGGCGCACCAGAGACGATAAATGTTGTCTTCCACTCCTCACTATCAGATACATCGATAGATTATGATTAAGGGATAAGACTCCGCATGTGGGGTCACATATTAACATGTTGCCTTGGGTCTTCAAATGTCATTCAAGGCAGCAATTAATTTATCCAACAAACAAGTAATGTAAGCATGTGTTACTCCCTCTCCCAGTACTATGACTTCCCTACCATTATGCCTGCCCAACACTGGTTGTGTGTGCAGCATGTGTCGGCTGCAGTTTGTCTGCTCCGGGCCTGCAACTGATGTGATGGTAGATCGTGTTCTAGGTGGCGGCTGATCATGGACTATGATTGCAGCAAGACTGCTTGATACACAATACGCCTAGACGCACATATTCTACCATTACTGACAATAACTTCATTTCAACAGTCATAGCTTCTCCCTTCATTTCTATCAGGTATTTACTTATGTATAAATAATTTAAACATTGACACATTTCCCCATTTTGTGCACTTCTGTCTGTCCTTGAATAGGCTCTCTCTGCGGTTTCTATGCTTTTTCCCCTGTTAATATTTGTTTTGGGTCAGAGAATGTCGCACCTTGTTCAGCCCTAGGAGACAAACTGTGATGTGTGAATATGATTAATCGATTGATTGATTAAAAATACAGCTATGGAGGCGGTGTGGCCAAGGGGGTAGAGTGGGCGTTCTCCAACATGAAGGTTGCCGGTTCAATCCCCACTCTTCCCCATCTGCATGACGGAGTGTCCTTGGCAAGATACTGAACCCCTAAATGGCCCGTTCATAAATGTTGAGTGTACTGAAAATGTTACTCGCTTTGGAAAAAAGCGTCAGCTAAATGACATGTAATGTAATATATGCAAATGAGTGCTGGGATAATAATTAAAACATTGTTAAAACACATGAATGGATTCAGTCAACAACCATGTGCTTTTACTTTGAAACCAGTAAAGGAAGTATTGCAAATGCCTGTAACTGAGACACGTTCAGCAGATATAGACATTGAAGCTGTGAACTGTGTATGGTCTGCAGATAAAATAAGCGAGACTCCCGACTCTCTAGAAGAGCAGCCTCATCCCTCAGAGGACTCAGGCGCCTCAGGTGTGCTGCTCACGCAGGCAGTATGGCCGCTCTACACTGGGAAAATGACAAAAATGGAAAAGACACAAAAGAGAGTGCCTCTCACAGCCCTAGGACCATTGGTTTCCACCAATGACTGAATATGAAGGTGGTCGAAATGACAGTTCCCGAAAGTGAAGCCGAAACACCTCGTTCTCCCTCTGGTGGCTGGCTGCCGTATCCATCATAAACCCTACTTCTTTGGGAGATGGGCCATAAAGCACAACGAGAGGTCAGAGAACAAGTTAAATATTTGTTTCCAAAGATAGTTTCTGTCATTTAAGGTTGTTCTCATCACACTGACCTATTTCCATGTGTTTCATTTTAATGTTATGTAAAAGGAGTGAAATGTCATGATTGACAGTCTGGCTGTACCATCAGTCCAGGTGACGTCACCAGTGCAACATGGCAGCACCTGTATCTGAGGTATTTTAGTTTAAGTTATGTTAAATGTTATGGTTATTAGCACTCACTGATTTCTATGAAAGACCAGGTTCCCACCAAAAGAAAACCATCTAGAGTTTCTTCTTTAAATGGCCAATTTGATTGAAATACCAAAATATAAATAATAATTGAATTGATTTGTAAATCAATCTCAGCAGTGTATTAATCCACATTTGGTGTAGTGAATACTTCTGACACCAGGATGGTTTATATGAGATGGAGTCAAATTAAATTAGAACTGTTTGTTCATAGTAATGAAGTTACATATCAAAGCGCAGTATGTGTAATAGAGATAAGTTCACCAGGCTTTATGCACACAAAGTACTAGGTAAGTATTTGGCTCTGAACAAAATATTTGCTCACAACATGAAAAGAACTTCCATCCTTACTCTCTCGGGAGAAGATACCCCAAAGTATGAATAAACATAACAACTCCAACCTGACCTTTGCAGTTCTGACAAGCAGGTAATTGTATAGCTGTGATTTACCACTGCTAGTGCAAAGATAAGTAACCACCACGTACATAAGAATTTGTTCTGTTGAGTATTTATAGCGTGATGGTGACGGTAGAGGAAGGGTCAGGGGGAGGATGCATCCTGTGTGGGTAGTGATCATACAAATTGGCCTTTAGCTTGCTTGAATGTTGCCAAGTAGATAATGTTTTTCTTATTGCAGGGGTAGGAAGAAATGTTAGAGGATGAGTAAGGACAACTTTAATTCAGCTAAACTTTATCCGATGAATTATTAAACCCAAATATAGAAAAAATAGCTCCAAACCTGCTTTAAAGTCAGCGTTCTTGATATAGAAGCGGTGAACAAAGAGAGGATGTGTATGTGAGGCACCCAAAGCCAAAATGATAATGTGTTAAGTGAAAATATAGTAAGGGATGGGAGAGAGGGAGGGAGTGTGGCGGTGGCAGCTTTAATGAAGACTGTAAGGAAGATTAATGAGAGCATATTGGAGCAGGCTAGAGAACAGGCAGCCCCTTTTGGAAAGGCTGCAAAACAGAAAGAGCGGCGATCAGCCATCAAGGTGGAGAATGAACGGGACAATTAGAGCTCAAAAACAAAACAAAAGTGCTCCTCTAACTGGGAGAGACGTCACAGGTGAACACTACTTAACCTCGTGCAATATCAGCGCTAATGCGATGTCAGTGAGCATGAATCTCAGAGGAGCAGATCCCTGATTTCAGTGTTTTGAGTGGTTGGGTCTTCAAATCGAGATCTCCTCTGACCGTCCACTCTGTACCCAACGACTGTTCAGGGGGGTCAACACTACGTACAAATCTAGGATTGTTGGGGATATGCAATAATAATTGCTCATTAACACCCTAAACTTTGGGCGACACATACTGCATGAGGCAGGGAAGGTGAGTGGTTTCGATCCACAGCTCATGCCGCAAGACACTGAACCCCAAATTGTCCCTGAAGGCTGTGCAGGAACGATGTGTGATAGAGAAAGTGCTGCACTTGAAATGCATACGCGCGTGTGTTAATGGATGAATGGCGAAGCTGCACTATAAAGCACTTGAGTGGTCATCAAGACTAGATAACAGCTACATAAATACAGACCGTTTACCTCCGGCAGAACTAATTGGCCACTTTATCACCATATTGCATACACATGTAGTGAGATCAGATGCGCCCGGATCATTATCCGCACTAAATTTCATTTCTTTTATACAGTATTATTTCTTGAGCATTTCACAGAAACATTGAAAAACACTGTAATCAAATCTGCTCCAAAGCTAAATGAGTTTTTTCCCTGGCCCGCACTTCACCCTTCTAACAAGTTTCGAGAAGACTTCTTCAAATAAACAACAAACAGGCGATGGAAACATAACGTCCTTGGTGGAGGTGCAAACAAATGAAAGCTGACTGTTATTTACCGGAGCAGTCATTGCATGGTTGCAAATCCTCCCCTGACTGCCTGGTCATGTAGAGATCACGGCAGCCTGCGCAGTGGTTGTTCAGAGGAGGTTTTCATGTCATCTCGTCTCTTCTCCTCCATGTTTTAGAACATGAGTATTTAAATACTCTACTGCACTTTGCATATTGTACATAGCTGAAACGATGTTGTGAATCAACTCTTATTAACAGATCAGTACACAATTAAACAGCCAAATGGGAGCTAACTGAGCATGCTGCGCTGATGAAGATGGAACCCGTGAGCTGAATCCAGTCCAAATATCAACGCATCTGCGAGGGTGCCTGCGATTTACAGTCACCGACCACGCAAAACACAAAACACAGATCCCTATTGATTAACTGGCGTTTTTTCTTTCCCACTGAAGGCTGTTTTCAGAGGCGCTGTTTTTAGAGGAGGATTAGCCATGAAACGCTGACAGCTATCTCAAGAGTTTCCAATCAGGCTTCTTCTAAACCCCTAATTTATCTCTTTATTGCATGGGAAAGAGGCGGTGGGAGGCAGAGACTTTTATGTCTGAGCATCAGCACCCCAGAAGCCCCGGAATCTTTATCTACTGCACACACAGCATTACGTTGGATCGCGTGGTTGTTTGGATGCCGACTTACATTGTACTACTCCTCCCCGGAGAATCGGCAGCTTCCTTAGTGTTAATGAGAACTGGGACTGAATATGTTTCTGTTTCAGTTTATATTCCTTAATTTTACATTCACATCGGGAACTGCATCTCTGGATTATGTCTCAACTGCAGTGGATAAAAACCATGAAGTAATGTATAAAGGCTACAAACTTATAACTTGGTTAATTTAAGTTTTATTTCAACAATAGTGAATTGAGATGGAGTAAAATTAAATCACAAATTAACATTCCTTATAAATTCATGTATTTTTCTATACTCTTTGAAATAATATTCTAAATAATATTAAAATGTGTTTAGGGTGATCAGATAACAATCGGACTGGGTGAGTGTATATGGAATTTTGTTTTATAATTCATACAGAAAGACAAAATCACATGTGACTGTTCTAAACCAGTGAGGTAGCAGATGCTAGGCAGCTAGCAGCTTTAGCCAGTAAACAGGAAGTAGAAAGGTGGGAGACTGAGTAGACAAGGGCTCGTCCGGGATTTGAACCCGGGACCCCTTGCACCCTAAGCAATAATCTATCTCCTAGACAAACGAGCCTCCAAATACCACCTTCAGCAGATAAATACATGCAAAAATGATCTCTTTCAGCTTCTCCTGTTGCAGTCAGTGATCGGCTTTCCATAGGCGACATGTTTTTTTTTTAAAGCCAAATTGACATATTGAAAAATGTAGTGTCATCGAAAACCTTCCTGTCTGCATTTCTGATATCAGGACTTCAATCTGTGAACTCCTAAAGTTTGTCTTTTTACTATTTGATATCAACCGTAGCCTTATATGTTTTTTATTGGGGCATTAAATTAAAGTATTATGCTATCCTCTTACAAACTTCTCTGAAGCTAAATAGATTTGGGATAAGAAGGCGAACATGTTCTTGCAAGAGACCTATTATAATCAGCTGCTGTTGCTGTTCTGGGCTGACCTGTTCAATGTCTATTCATTTATTATTAACGAAAAAAAATTGTCTTCATAGATGAACCCTGAGACCAAATCCGAGAGCTGAAACTCATTGATTTCAACAATCCCTCATTAAGGCAACATTTGGGAAACAAGAGATACCTGTCAGTCAAATGTTCAAATATTGTTGCTCATTAATTTCTCTACAATCTCCTAGTCTCATGCTGTGCTCATGTGATATTCATGATACTCATGTATGCTGATAGTAGGTGCTCATGATACTACACAAGCAACATACAGAGCAGTTGATGTGAAATCATAAAGAATCTTAAATTCACTGTTTAAAAATGTAGATCCTTCACTTACTGCTGCTTCACTTAGATGTTTGACCTTCACTGTGCGGAAATATGTTTGTGAAGAGTTTGACACTAGAGGCTTGTTTTTCCTTTTCTGAAAAGAAAAGATAAAGTTTACTCACCTTTAATCTGAGTTTCAGGCCTGGAACGTACTATATCATTTTGGAAGATCATAATAAGCTTGGTGCCTATCGATTTGCCTTTGAGTGTTTTTCAACAACTTACCTTAGTTTTTGTAAAAAAAACTTATTGGATTTCTTGAGACGAGTTTTTGTGGGTTTTGTCCTGCTCAGATTTTGATAAAAATAAAATCTCAGACCATCAAGCTGGGAGGTTAAATCAGGTTTCTTAAATCATGTGGCAAAGCAAAGCAGCAAACGCACATTAATTTAAATGTTGTAAAGCGTTACTGATCATTACTTTAACCATTGTTATTTGTCTGCTGCTGGTGCAGGGTCCCTGAGAGACTCTTCATTACAAAGATCCATACTGTGATCGATACATTAGTTTGCTGGATGGAGAGAGGTGATAATGTCCGTCTGGAGGAAAATGTATTGAATGGCTCTCTCTTTGCCAGATATGGATGAATATGTCTGGTGGATAATCGATAAAGGATGCCTGCCACAATGGCTGCTGACTTTTGCAGCTTTAGCGTTTGGATTTTTGGTGTTCTTGCCGGCCACCACTAGGTCTTCCTCAGAGCGTGACTTGTATAGACAACTGATGGCCAAGGAAGCTAAACTTGATACAACCTTTCCTTCTTGGTTACTCTGAAGCTTTGGAAATGTAGACTCTTTGTTTGAACTTTGTTATTATTTCCTGTTTTGTTGATGTATTTGTTTGTTTCTAACTTTGCTTGCCTGGTTGTTCCTTCCTGTCTTCTTTGTCACTTTGTTCATGGAAGCTGAGACACCTCATACTTTTGTTCATCTATGCCGTGTTGGTGTGTTAATTCCTATGTGTTTGCTATATGGAATATTTTTGATTTAAGGCTTTTATGTTGCCTGGTCTACAAGAAACTCTGTTCAGACTCAGTATTTATCTATATGAACAGATTTTCCATGTGAAAATGTCGACTCTGCTGGCAAGGGAGACATTTTCGGGCCAGAAGCCTTCGGGCTGTGTGAAGAGCAAAAGACACAGAACTAAATTGACTGATATGCATCCACTATCGGCTTATTGATTTATATGCATTCATATTAGATAGATAGCTGTTAACAACCTAACTGCTTCTGGCCCTAAATCACCTACAACCATTATCACAGTTGTGTTTCGTGTGTAGAAACTCGTGTAATAAAAGAACAATAATTGGACTTCAGACAGTGTATGGCAACCGGAAGACTGGGTCTTGGCCCGAATATCTGCTCTTCACACCGGAAGACCCAAAATATTGGCCCATCCTTTCAAGTTCAAGTCTAAGGGCTCCGAGATTGAAAAGGAATTAACGTCTGTCTTGGCTGATCCTATCAGCTCCAGGAACAGGTGCGAAGACAAGACGGAATGAGGACACATTGAGCTCAAATTTTAACATTGAACCACCGCCAGTACAGCTGAACTCCTATTAACTGTATTTTCACAGTTCTCAGTGTTTCACGTACCTTGATTTATTCGGGGCCACATCCACAATATCAACACTGACTGACACATATCGATATTCAATTATTTTTTTTCAAACGGGTAAAATCTTTCATTCTTTCATTTCATAGTAAAGCTGGGCAATGTGCCTTGATTTCTTCAGCCCAACTCTATTTCTCTCCCCCACACACACAGGCTGACAAACACTTTGCCAAGGGACATATTGTATATTCAGGCTGGTTAAAAATCCAAATCAGTCCGTCTTTGTAAACAGAATAGACGTATGTCTTTATTTGTGTAAAGAGCCGGGAATTGAGATGTTGACACATTCTAATTCTGGGGTCGACACATTACATGTTAATAACAACAGAACTGAAAAGGGCCAGAGACTGTGTGAGCCTTTTTATTTATAATAAATACTCTTCACTGCACTTATCTGCCTTATCCTGCATCTGTATGTCAGGACCTGAACACTCAACAGAACCATCATATCACATAGTAAATAAAAAAAGTAGACCATTTGGAAAAGAAGCCACTGTCATAACTACCATGAACAAAAAAGGAACATTGAAAACATGTACGATAATGAAAGGTGTAGACCAGGTTCCATGACATGTTGGAAATCCATTCCTTCATTAAGACCTGGGCACACCAAAGCATTGAATTCATAAATCCAATATGTCTCCATCTGAAGTCATTTGTTTAAACGATCTGCCGCTCTACCAGACTGCTCCACCAACTCAATGGCCTCCGCTTTCTAGAAGGCTGTCGTTGCCGCTATGATAGATATGGAAGTAGCATGCCTCAGGGTAATCTAGGTTATTAGTTTTTATGGCATATTTGTGTTCTGCCACTCAGTCTTTTGAATGCCCCTTAGTGGGTTGGATACATAATAAAAAATAATCCAACTACGGAAGTGGGAACAACACAAAATGTTTATTTTAATATATCTTCTGTCTTGAGATCCACAAAATCACTCTATTTTGAGATTTTGCAGCAGCCAAGTAATTTTCATATATTTGTCTGTCTTTTATGGAAGGGCCTCTTGTGTAATGGAAGGTGGGAGGAAAATCTTGCTCAGCACCGGGTTGCTCACTGAAGATCAGAAAGAACTATTTACTTCATCTGCTGAGTGTGTTTACTGAACCCTGACAGGATGTATTCATGTGTTTGCCTGATTGATGTAGAAGGTGATGACATCCTAAGGATACTGCCTTAGTCTGAGCTGTGGAGAGTGCTCTGTTTGTATGATCTGTTGAAATAGCATTTTCCAGGTGGCAGATCCTCGAAGGCTGTTCCACTTTCTGATGTGTCTTGGTCAAATGCATCACTAGTCTGAATCAAACCCAGTGTCTTCAACTCAGGACACATGCTAATTGGTGAAGCTCTAAGTCCTCAGTATCTTACGTCTCTTTTGGTTATTTTTCATCGGCTCCCTCTGCACATCAGTTAAAAAGCCTTGTTTTTTGATGGAACCTTCCATGAAGGGCGTAGATCTGCTCAGTGAGACCGAAGAAGTTACTCCAGGTTCTTGCAACTCATCAACCACTGCTAGGTCAAATCGATGTGCATAGCAATGCATAAATAATAATTTGACTCTGCTCTGTTTAATGAGAGTTTGCACAACCCCTATATAATCCAGACAAAGCATCACAGTCATCAGATCCTTGCCCCATGATGTTGCTGCTATATGTCCATATTCTCTGAGATTCTTGGCAAGACCAGCACGAGTTGCATCTTTTATTTTTTATATTTTTGGGACTTTTGGTCTTTATTTCAACGGAGACGGAGAGAGCTAGCCATGAAAAAGGGGCAAAGAGAGTGGGGGATGACATGCAGCAAAGGGCCACTGGCTGGAATCGAACATGAGCTGCTGCAGAGGCCTGTTGACTCACTGGGGTAGCAGCTCTACCAGTTGCGAATTTAATCTTTTAAATCGACCTAATCGAATAGACTTGTCAATATTTTTTCAACAAACTGGAGGATGGCAGACAACTGATCCAGTTTAGATTTGGTTGTAGTGGTATCAAGGTACACAGTCAAACTTCATATCCTTTAAGGCACAGTGTACCCAGAAATGAAAATCCACTCATTATCTACTCACAAAGTGTAATATAAAAAGTATTTCTCTTAATATGAACATTAATCTGGTAGAAATTGATGAGGATATATATATATAAATGGAAAAAAAAGTCCCATTCACCTGTAGTGTTATAATAGTGTCACCTATAGTGCTCCGTTACAGGACTATCGTCCCGGATAGAGATTTTGGCACACATCCCACGTTGTTCAATGGGGTCATATTAGTCTATAACAGTTATGTGAAAGAAAATGAAGCGCATACAAATCTTCCCCAGGACCTAGACTACTATGCCAATGGATGAAGGTACTGCAGCAGTAAGTAGGTGGAGGAGAAGAACGGAGGACATTGGGGCTAACGAAGTAGTGTAAATGATGCCGTTTGACTCAATTTTTTATGTCTGGGCTTGCAAACACTTGGATGACACCACAGGAGCAGTATTGAGTAATTCTATGCTTTTTTTCTTTAGTCTTTTTTACATTTGAAGAAATGGTCACCAGTTACTTCAATTGTATTGGATTTGGCTGCAACTCTGTTTACCCCTGAAGCTCCCAAATTATTCTGTGGACTCAAAGACTTCCCCCAACCCTCGATTGGAACAGTGGTGAGAAGAAAATGAGTGAGTTTATATTTTGGGGTGAACTATCCCTTCAACTATCGTTATAAATACACTTCTGATTTCTTTTCCAACACATGGAGTCTTCTTGGTCTGACTCTGGGCAGATAGATAACTGGGGACAGCTTTAGGGTGGTTCTTGGCAGAGTCACAGTGTTTATAAGGCCTTCATCATATCTTCCAACCAAATCAGCCGTTTGTCTGAAAACACCAGGGTCTGATTCATCATGGCCTTGAAAGGGTAATCTCCATCGGGCAAGTGTAGAGTTTATGTCCGCTAGTCCTTACACAGCACTGAGTCTGCTCTCCCTCTCTTTTGTCTTCAGCTTTATCTGATTAGCTTCCTTGGCTGGGTTGTTCATCAACAGTAGTAGTCATCACTTTTAAAACTGTTTGCTGGGTTTGTGTTCGGCAGAAACTTTTATCCACGGCTTCCAAACTCCACATACCTCAAAACAAAACTTACCGTCACAGATTGCAGTGCCTCGGGACATTCAAGGGGGATAATAAAAAGCTGCTTCTGTCGTTTCCTCACATTCCAATCACTGGTAATTTTTGAAACCGGTTTCTGTTGAAACTCTTATATTTACTTCCAATGCAAATGGAACCCTTTCCGTCTTCTCTTTGAATGGACCCTCGCCTGATTAAACCGTCCCTCGCCAGACACTCAACTTGGGAAAGTAAAATAAGCATCTTGCTCTGAAAAGTAGAACATGCCTAATTAAACTGATCTATGTATAATAGTATGTTTACATCAAGCATCACATTATTTCACAAAGAGCAGACTTGACTCTCTCTCCCTCCCCCCCCGACATTTGTAGCCAGACATGGGGAATGAAAGTCCGTGAAAAAAAACCATTAAATTAAGGGAAATTCCTTACATAATGCTAAGTGAAACAAAATGTTTTTTTTGTGGCTTTCGTCATCAATAAACCCCCTTATTTTGTTTTCTTTCCCCCCAAATAGGCTAATTGACTTCTTCTTCCACAGTACTCTATTACTCATATTATTATTATTTCTATTTGATTGTGATGTTTCTTTCTTACTGTTAGAACCACCACTAATCTTTTAGTTCAACGGTATAACTGTTTTTACACAGATCAGCAACTGATCGGCATTATCATCATGCCTGTGTTGGTCTACATGTCTGGCTAAATCCACCGCTTTCCATGAAGGAAAAAAGCCTATCACAATAATGTGACAGCAGAGTTATTATTCAAATTATTTTATCACAGGACGAATGAGATGTTGACTGTTCAACTTGAGTCCAACTTTGTGCATTTCCTTGGTCACACATATCATAGCCAATAAGTTTGTTCTATAAAAACATAAAGTTTCAATACAGATATTGATTGTTACAAAAGTAAATACCCTATACAACAAAACATCAGTGTCTTACATTAAGCAAGACATTAGACACCTTGGCAGTTCCTCTAGTGCAGGGGTGTCCAAAGTTTTTATCCCGAGGGCCACATACAGAAAAAAAACGAAGGTCTGGACCACTCCCTATCCTGGAGCGGAGTGTTGTCAATGCGCCTCAATAGCGTCGCTCAGGGCAGGGGGCATGGCAGCATTCTGAGGGACAGCTGGCAGGTCAGGGGTGAGTTGGGCGCCACCTAGTGTCTAAATAGAGAAGTGCAATACAGTGGGCCATAGTCCATTACATTACATTTCATTTAGCTGACGCTTTTATCCAAAGCGACTTACAATAGGGGCATTCAAGAGTACCCGAGGGTACAAACCCAGAACAACAAGAGTCAAGAAAGGTCAATTTCTTCACAAATAAAGCAAAACTACAAGGTGCCATGAGTAAGTTAAATTTTTTACATTTTAAATTACTTTTTTTTTTTGATGCGGGCCAATTTAAAATGGATGGCGGGCCGCAGATGGCTCGCGGGCCGTAGTTTAGACACCCCTGCTCTAGTGTTATTGGATTTAAAGCTATTTTGTTCTCATCATTAAATGCTCTTGAGCTGAAAAAACTGTCCAAGGAATCCTTCACATAGTTTGTCAACGAATACATATACATCTTCTTTTTTTTTTTTTACCATTATAATTTAATGAAATTGAAAATTGATGTAGCTAGAGTTAGGACTCACTTAGTTCCTGAGAATATAAAGCTGCACCTTAGGCACAAGTTGAGGGAGAAAATATGAAGCAGTGAAAATAATAAGAGAGACTGTTGAATGGAAATATAAAACACTTCATGTGCAGCAGCTTGGAGAAAAGAAATGTGCTCAATAAGTTGGAACACCCGCAGGTTGAGACTGTTCAGACAGACCATGGATGTTATTCTTAAGATATGCTACTATTACAAATTGACAAACAATCTTGTAAAACTTGCTGGCCAATGAATGGTGTTGAGTCATCTCTGGCTGGGTCTAACGTGTGTGAAGCAAACTACAGATTTTGGAATTGTTAAATAAAACACTCCCCTTCTTGGTTGGTAAATAATAATAACAGAGTTAACAATACTTTAAGCAGATTAACTAGTCTTAAATTATGTCTGGTTTTGTTGATAACAGATAACATCATCGACCTCTGGTTACCAGTTGCATCCTATAAATGCCATGTGGAGGCATCTGTGTAACCCCTGCACTTGACACACACCCACTCCCTCAGGTCTAAGGTCTAACATGGCTAATATGGAGTCAGTATCCTTCATCGTCGAAGGCATCAGGCTCACACCGTTGTTTGATTCCCTGCTGTTTGGATTAAACCTTGATACCTTCCAATGAGTTTATGAATAACTCACTCAGAGATTAACGCTGTATACACTATTTGGAATTCAGTCTTTGCTGTAGAAAAACCTTCAAGAAGCGTGTTCAGGGAGTTTGCCAAGTCCAGAGGGCATGCCAGCAACATGGCTGGAAGTTACAACCTAATAAAGAACTGTTTTGCAGACAAATAAAATACGTGGGCTGCTGAGTGGAAATTGACCTGAAGGACAGGCTTTTTCACCAGAAAGAATCCAACCATTATTGCACTCAAAGATTGAAATGCTTGTGTGCCTCTGTAGCTGTGTCTATTACTTATATTTCTATATAAGGTTATGTTTTCACATCTGCCTTTTTTTGGTTTGTTTGTTAGCAGCATAACACCAAGGGTAGCGGGATTAACATGAAACTTGGTGGAAAACGCTACGAACCTTCCTTGGAAGTTTTAGATCAGGGCACAGATCCAGGATTTCCTTTCCCCTTTTTTAAACCTGTTTAGCCAGAGAATAATGCAGGGAATTATTTAGCGCATTCAGAATAAAGTGTGTGAAATTTAGTGCAGCTTGATTGAATATTAGGGGACTGTTACAAACGACTTAATAGGCTTATCCAGGATTTTTTTTTAACTTTCTTTAACATTGCAACACAGCGCATTTTATAACAGTTTTGTTAACCTTTCGGGGAGATATATAATGTAATGGTTATAAATGGTTTTGTATTTATACAGCGCTTTTCTAGTCTTTGATGACCACTCAAAGCGCTTTACAGTACAGTTTTACATTCACCCATTCACACACACATTCATACAGTGCATCTATTCGCAGAACTTTGATATTCTAGGGGGGCCATTCAGGGTTCAGGATCTTGCCCAAGGACACTTCGGCATGCAGATGGGTCAAGATATTTATGAGTGTGTACAATTTGGTGCGGATCTAAAAAACAAGACAATCATGCGAAGGCAGACGTTTGCTGTGTGCCTTTCCAGTTTAGCCTATAGTTTTTTGACGTGTTTTGCTGACTGACTGAAATCTATAAAAAACGGACAATACAGATTTCTGTACTGCAGAAATAAATTTTAAATGATCTGTCAATGTCTGAAAAATGCTAACCCCGACAAGAGCCTGGCAGTGTGTGGGTGTCAAAAGATAGACAAGCTACACAAGGGGGGGAATTACATTTTTCCACCTTCGGCTTCGGGTCGTCTCATCTGTGCCAGTATGAAGCTGCTTTTGTCGACCTATATCCACTGTGGTGATAGAAAAATGATATTTGCAATATATATATAGTTAGGGCCTGAGCACTGACAGTGGGAATCCCTATTGAAATTGTAACGATTATTATTATTATTATTATTATTATTATTATTATTCAGGCAAATTAGTGTTTAGGGCTTTAACATGCTCAAATTCTTACAAAAATTTGCAGAAAGTTAGAAAGTGGTGAAAATTTACGTATTCTGGAGGAATTTTCAATGGGCGTCGCAAATGGCTCAATGGTGCCCCCCGAGACCCCCTTTTTTCAGGCAAAACGCATTCAACGCTTCAAAATGCATGTGCTCAGGCCCGTTAATGTGGGTATCTGGCATGGCTACCGTCCCAAAAACTCTTGAAAAAAAAACCTCCTGCGATTTGTTGTGGTTCCTCTATGTCAGAAACTATACGCTAGAGTGCGTCGAATGGGAATACGACCAGAATTGACGTCACAGTTGGTCTACATGGCATAGCCCCCCCTGGAGGCGGAGATCTGGCGGAGGAGACCAGGGTAAATTACGAGCCACAGCACCCTGCTCAACTCGAGGCGGCGGGTGTTAGCTGGGGAGCTAGCCGAGGGGGAAACAGAGCCTGCGGTCGGGCAAGTTAGAGCCACAGCCCCCTCCTCAGCTCGGGCTCGCTGGGTGATGTCCGCTGGCTGCTGGCTCACTGTCAGCGACTTGCTTCTGGTGGACGTGTGGGTGTTTTTTCCGGGGACGTGTCGGTGTTGGTTTACAGGTAGCAGCAGCGAGCTAACGCTAGCTTCTGTGTGTGTGTTTCGCCCCGGTAGAAGCAGCATGTATAACTAGAAAACAGCTGTTTGTCGGGAGCTAACGCTAGCTTGCTGCTAGTTTGTGTTTAAAGTTGCAGGACTTTCTGAAATGGTTGCTTGTGAACGTATTTACAACAGTATTGCATGTGGCACCCCACCCGGGAAGCATCGGCCTGGGAGGTGTGGGGATAGATCCCATTTCGGGTCCGGAATGGAGGAACAATGCTCACGGAGGCTAACCCAAGTCGTAGCTCCTGTGTTTGTGTCGCCCCGGTAGAAGCTGCAGGTATAAATAGAAAACAGCTGTTTTTGTGGAGCTTTGTTAGAAAATAGCACCGGAACGTGTTCCAGGACCCCCCCCCCCCCCGGTCTCCGGCTGCTTGTACCCATGCTTGGGCGCTCGCTCAGCGGATAGCCTCTCCTGCGATGCCCGGGCGGCAATGCGGAGGAGGAGGAGGGGGGGACGGAGCTGCGCCTTGTAACTTTTGTGGCCCGTACAGATTTGCTCCAGGCACCCCGAGCTGCACGAACCGGTTCCAGTCACCAGCAGCTCGTTGCCGCCCCCGTAGCTCGCTTTAAAATAAACTCATACCCGGGGTTTTAAGTGCATTTCGCCGCAAAAGTTGCAGCAGTGTTAGCCTCCAAAGCTTTAGCCCCTCCACGATCCCTTTGTCTGTGTCTGTGTGTGTATGTTAGGGATGGGCATAATCAATCGACGATCGATGAATTGATCATTAAGAATTTCGTCGATGACATTATTTTTTCATCAATGAAAACTATTGCATGTTCGCTATGTGGCAGGAGGTCGGGATATCCGAGTTGCCCTGAACGCAGCACAGCGAGGATGTTAGCAGCTGAACGAAGCAGCCCGGAGCTAAGCCTCCGCTGCTCGCTCGGCTTCATGTCCGCACACGGACCGTCAGTCCATGCAGAGGGGAAACCGGACAGACCCGGACTGAGACGTCGAGAACCGTCAAATTGAGCTAGCTGGTCTCTCATCGGAGCTTGAGAGTACAGCAGCACATATTTTCAAGTGTAACCATTGAACGGATCCAGTTTAACTGCCACAAGAGTTGTTCATCTTGTTATAAAGATCTCAATGAGGAAACAATCATTTTAATATAGCCTATAAATAGTGAATTTTTATATAAAAATATAAATGAGTAATCAAAAATCTATCGTAAATTCTCCCGACGATCGATTAAGACAATCTAATCGAATGCTCATCCCTAGTGTATGTGTGTGTGTGTGTGTGGGGGGGGGGTTGTTGGAGAGAGGGGGCGGCGGGGCGGTTAAGGGGGGGGCACTCAAAACAGGTCAATCTGAGGAGGGCTGCTTTAGACAGGGTAAAAAGGTGCTGTTTTAAATGATCCTTGTGGTATTTTGACCAAAAAATGTTACAGACATTTCATTAAGACCCCAAGGAGCCATATCAACTGTGGTAAAATGGGCATAATGTCCCCTTTAACATGCTAAAATTCTTACCAAAATTTGCTGAAAGTTAGAAAAGGTGTAAATTTACGTATTCTGGAGGAATTTTGAATGGGCGTCGCAAAATGGCTCAATGGTGACCCCCGGAACGTGTTCACATTGATCTATCTTCACCAAAATCGATACACAGGTGTATCATGACCAGACCGACCAAATACCGATATAGTTGCAATTGGAAAAACACTACAGGAAGCCTGCTATTTTGCATTTAGTGGCCATTTTGGCCATATTCCACATTTTTACTTTGAGGTACTTGTACTTGTCCTTACATTTAATGCAAAGATAAACATTTGCAGGTGGTGCATTTAAGGCAGATAGGAAAACTGTCACACACACACACAGTGTCCTACCATAAAAACATCTTTAAAACTTGAATACTGAGATACTGTGAGTTTTATGTTTCTAATCACTGATGGGTGTTGATTTCTTTTACATTGAATATGAAGTTTTCATGTGGGCAGAGCAGGACACAGCCCCACACACATCCTAGTCCTCCAATTAGTGGTCAGCTATGGAATTGCCCCAGTAATGTCTCTAAATGTCAGTTGTAGTGAGTTTAATCATTCAAAAGTTTAGTTTAGTTTACACTAGTTTTAGAGGAATGGTGGAGATGTAGAGCTGGACGTCATCAGCGTAGCAGTGGAAATGGAGACTGTGAGGACGTGGCTGAGGGGGAGGAGGCGAGGACCATGCACTAAGCCCTGGGGGATGCCTCGGGACAGAGGAGCAGTGGTGGAGGTGCAGTTATTGAAATAGATGAACTGTTGTTGGGCTGTGAGATATGACCTTAGCCAGGAGAGGGCAGCACCAGGGGCGCTTGTCAGCAAAATCAGACGCAAACTCAAAGTGGAAAAAAATCCCTTTGCTATTGAATGTTTTATTTTGTCTACATGGGCAGTGGGAACAAAATCTAAATATGAAACCATCCATCATTGAACACGCACTCTGCGACTGAGGCGAAGCAGGAGGATACTTGTGGGGACGGCCATTTGCCTCTGTCAATTGGAAAGGTGAGAGACAGAGGGCATAGAGAGAGAGAGAGAGGGTAGAAAGAGAGAGTGAGAGAGAGAGAGAGAGAGAGATTTTTAGATTTTTAACAACAACTTTATTAGGTAAAATTTTTTGACAATACACATTGAAACACCTAATAAGTTATTTTAAAATACATATAAATAAATAAACAAAAGACTCACACAATATAATCAGCATAAACAAGTTCTTGATTTGTCACAGAACATAAAACATCTTCAAAACACCACAGATCATTAAAAGAGTCCAGGTCACCTGCTGCTTTATAAAAACTAAAATCAACCAATATTCTGGATTTAATCGTGTTGACACAGACAGGGACCGACTTATTGTGGACGTCCTACTCTACCTTCCTCTTCCTGGTTATATACACGGCCATCTTAGCCTGCCCTAAAACAAAGTTTAAAAGCTGGCTTTTGTATTTTTGTTGGCGCGTGTATTTAAAACCATAAATAAAACCCTGCTTGTTAAAACCTCTTTAAAACTGGTAAAAACAACTTGTAAAAACAGAAACAAATCGGACAATCATGAAAACAGTGAGACGGTGACACTCATGAAAACAGTGAAAGAGAGTTTCGTTTACACCACAAAATGGGCATTTGTCTTCCACTGTCTTCTTGATTATTGATAAAAAAGCGTACACTGCCATGATGCCGTGGAGCAACCTCCACTGGAGGTCTCCGTGTCTCTTACTCAGTGGAGGTTTGTAGAGCGACCTCCACTGAAGTCCGGTTCCTTGGGCTCCACCAAAAAAGCTCCTCCAAGGAGTGTCTCTCTGTCAGTTCAGTCTTTTAATGTTAAGTGTTTTTACCAGAAGTCGGTATAGAGTCTTCCTGGTAGTTCCCTCCAGGGAGACCGGGCGAGCCGGCTGCACCAGAGGTCAAGAACAGTCCTTCAAATCCAGTGCCAGGAAAGTGGCAGGGAAAGGGTCCTCAACATCTGGCCCAGCGTAGAGACCCCGGCAGCCTGCATCAGTCTGGACAGGGTGCCCTGTGCCCAGCGGGGGGGATCTAAAACGGTCCCATACAGGACAGGCTCCTGCAGCAGCCAGTGCAGGGAGTCCCCTTGTAGCCTTTGCTCTTTTTTTAAAAGGTTCCCGACTTTAAAAACACTCATGAAATCCAGGAAGAGATGGTGAGACTAGCTTGTCATCGCTCATTAAAAACAGGCTAAAATCCAGACCCAGGCTGTTAAAATGTTGCAGGATGCACCGGGATAGATATCATGCTCAGAGACATCATTTACAAGGGGGCCTCCTCCCTGGACTCTCCGGAGCTTCAGAGGCTACCTGTCACACTTCAGTCTGCCATGCTGCCTGTTAGCATACACGCGCACACTCAATGACACAGTCACTCAGCAAACTAATCTAAACAGAAAAAAAACAACCAGACAACTAAAGACCAACAAATAAACATACACCTAAATGGTAGAGCTCAGTAAAGTTAGTCTTAATCCCACAATACTTTCACACTCACACACAGCTCTCAGCTCCACGCTCACTCCGCCATGACAGAGAGAGAGAGAGAGAGAGAGAGAGAGAGAGAGAGAGAGAGAGAGAGAGAGAGAGAGAGAGAGAGAGAGAGATTACCCAGGAGACAACTGTCTACATCAGTGGTTCTAAAAGTGGGGGGCGCAATGTTACAGACGAAAAAAAAAAAGACCGACCTCAAGGGCGAAATGCTAGGGGCTGGACTGACACAACAAATCAAATACTGTTTCGTTCCTGATCCACGAATCAAAAGAGGAGTGTTATCATTTGAACGCGAGTTGCACGTTAGCTTCCAGCATAAAAGTAACTGCAGGCATGGTCAGCGCTCACCCTCACTGAGACGACACCCTGCAGAGTTTGTGCGATTGCTCTTGTTTCCTCTATAATTCAGATATTCATTGCTTTATAAACAGTCTTTTTAAAGACGCACTCCTTCCTTAATAATACCTTCCTGCACTTGCAGCAGGCCTATTCGTAGCCTAATCTAAGGAGTAATTTGCTCCACAGTCTTTTTTAGAAAGCTCATAGCCCCAAGCGCTAGCCTTCTAGCTAGCTAACTTCTTCCAACTACAGCTAGCCCTTTTCTCCTTAACACCTACCTTTACATCTTCAATCATCCAGAGTGTTTACAACAAATAAAACACCAACACTTGAATACTATTCTGTGCTGTCCCTGTCTACATTGTGTACTGTTCGTTTTGTTAGGAACCATTGCCTAGCACAGCCTTATTCATGATTTCAGTGCAAGTCGCTCACAGCCACACATACAAACACACTCAAAAGACCACGATGTTGCAATTAGAACTTTATTAACATCCCACACACTGTATCAGCAAACAAACACAACTATGGACATATTACATGTTGCCTGACTGTTACATTCGTAACAGTTACATTCGTAACAGTCAGGCAACCGATGCGCCGGTTGCGAAGAAGCCAAAGCTTCGCAAATATGACAAGAGCTATTTGCAGTTTGGTTTCACCGTCACTGGCACGACTGGGCAACGTCCTCAGTGTGTTTTGTGTGCCGAGGTGCTGGCAAATGACAGCATGAAGCCATGCAAATTAAAAAGGCACCTCGACACCAAACACCCCGACTTGAAAGAGAAGCCTGTGGACTTCTTTAACAGGTAAACGTGATGGCCTCCAGCAACAACAATCCACCATCTCCAAGCATAGCACTGTCTCCAAGCTATCTATCTATCTATATATTGTGCAGTGGCGGTGCGTCAATACAGGGCGCTGGGGCGCCGCCCACCCTACAATTTTGAGATGAAAAAAATAAAAAATGACATGACAAAAAACATTATATATCAAATAATTTAATAAGAAATGTACTGTTTTAAAGCGTTAAATGTGTGCCGGAGACCGTAAGCCCCTGTCAAAAACCACTTAAATGTGACCAAATATAATATATTGCCATTCGTTGAATGATAACATACGATAACGTCACTGAGAGAGAAGCCACTCCTCCCTGTGGGCGCCGGTCAAGTGGAAGTCTATGGAAGCCAAAAAAAGGGGCAGGAACATTTGAGCAAGGACAGTTCTCATTGGCGGATGACAGTTCGAGCCATGGGCGCACGTACCTTGCGCCCACAGCCAATGAAAGGGTTTCTTATATATCATGCTGACAGGACTGTCCAATCAGAGACCTTTTGTGATTCCCTCACATCACATATCTACAGGTGCAGCATAGTTATCACTTAGCAGATACTTGTTTTAATCTGAGAGTATGGCGAATGAAGAACCTACAAGCGGAGCTTCTCCTCCAGCCTTTATGCTAACCGGAGCTGGTTAGCGGGCTGTGCAGTGAGTAATGCGTTTTTTTGTTTCCCCTGCTTGTTGTTCCAATGTACTGGGACTGAAATACTCTGGACTACAACGACGGGGATGAGGGATCTAAAGCACTTCACCCAGAAATGCAAGAAACACGAATCGTCTCGCTGCCATCTTACTAACAGCATGAAGCTAAGTCTCTTTGGGAGACTGAGTATAGCGGAACAGCTCGACGAAGGGTACCGAATTGGCATCCGTAAACACAATGAGGAAGTAAGGAAGAACAGGCACATTCTCTCAAGAATTATAGACTGTATTAAGTTCTGTGGTGCATTTGAGTTGGCACTGCGTGGTCATGATGAGAGCGAGAGCTCTGATAACCCAGGGATATTTCGTGGCTTGGTGGACGTTGTTGCCTCACTCGACGGTGCACTGAAAGACCATCTCGACAGCGCGACTGTGTTCAAGGGAACATCCAAATCGGTCCAGAATGAACTTCTTGACTGTATGCTGGCTGTTGTTAGGGAAAAGATCGTAAGCGAGATTCAAAGCAGCGATTTTCTATCGATCCAAGCAGATGAGACCACGGATATTAGCACACAAACCCAGCTTGTGCTTGTGCTTCGCTACTTAAATGGTGCTAACCTGGAGGAAAGATTCTTTGAGTTCATCCCTCTGCAGTCAGCTACAGCAGCGACCATTGCCATGGCATTAAAAGAACGCCTTGCTGCCATCCTCCCAGGTGAGCAGAAAGTTAAACTCATCTGCCAGGCATATGACGGTGCCAGTGTAATGAGGGGTACCTCTTCAGGTGTTCAGAAGAGAATCCAGGACGACTACCCAACTGCCCACTATATCCACTGCTATGCCCATCAGCTCAATCTTATAATGCAACAGGCCACCTCTCACATTGTTAAAGTCAAGAACTTTTTTTCTGACTTGGGTGGATTAGCTGCGTTCTTTTCAAGATCGCCGAAGCGGACCGTTGTCCTTGATAAAACAGTGGCCCGTAGACTGCCAACGGCCAGCAATGTGAGGTGGAACTTTCACAGCCGTGCCGTCAATACTGTGTTTGAGCACAGAGATGACCTCATTGACTGCTTTGAAAGAATTCGAGCATCAGATGGCTTTGATGACAAGACCAGCCACGAAGCAGGAGGCCACATCAGGCTACTGGAGGATCCTGATTTCAACTTCTTCCTTAAACTGTTTCATCGGATAATGCCACACGTGGACATTCTCTATGCCAAGCTCCAGAACAGAAACATAGATTCAGTCCATATAAATCGCTGCATCCAGCAGTTCCAAGAGGACATACAAAAAATCTGGTAATTTCATTATTGTTATTATTCTGTAAGCTTAGTCATAACATTCTTATTTTACATTAACCATAGTAATAAGACAAATGTGATTTTTAAATTATTATTATTTTTATTTACAGAGATTCAGTCCATGCAATGGTGGTGGAGCACAGAAGTGGCTCTGAGCAGCCGAGGAAGCGCCGGGCTATCGATCAAGATGAGCTTAAAAGGATTGCCTCAGAGGTGAGTGTCAAAATCAGCAGATGCCTGTGTTAAAGTTCAATGTTTTGTCTTTCCCACAGCAGAACACATGTTGGAAATTGTGAGATTTGTGTGGATATCATATCAGACTATACTTTATCTAAAATACCAATTCGAAATGTTGATGAGCCATCAGACCTAATTCCTGGCTTTTGTGTGTCATGGAGTGGGGGTGTGTGTGTTTCATAGCACCAGGCTAGTTCCTGGCTTTTGTGTGTCTAGAGCCAGAGCTGTTAGACTCTGATTGTTGGCTTTTGTCTGCAGCCAGGACAAGATGGTTGAAGTAAAAGGTTATTAGCATCTAAATGCCCCACACCTTATCTGTCTGTCTCTCTCTATATTTATCTGTAGGTATGCGACACCATACTTGGACACACCAAGGAACGCTTTGCCTTCAAGGACCACCTCATCAGTGCCACCTTACTGGACAGCCCCCAGTTTGACCACTACCTCGATGCATTCCCTGAAGTTGCTCTGGCCACAACATTGAAGGCCTATCCTGTGCTCGATGGAAGTAGGCTGAAGACAGAGCTTACCCTCATCTATGGCTCAGAAGAATTCCGAACCTGTCGTGGTGCTGTGGATCTTTACCAGTTGTTCAAAGACAATAACCTTTCTGAGGTATTTTCAGAGACAGAAACACTGCTTAAAATCATCATCACAACTCCCATGGCCACTGCTGAGGCGGAGAGGTGTTTTTCAACACTGAAAAGGGTTAAAACCTTTCTCAGGAACACAATGACTCAGGACAGACTGAATGCCTTAGCCATGCTCTCAATGGAAAAAAGGCTTGTCACAGACATGATTGACTTTAACCAGAAGGTGATAGAGAGATTTGCCAGCTTGAAAGAGGGGAGGGCTAAGTTTCTTTACAAGTAGTGGGGCCTACTCTTGACAAACAACAAATGTAAAATGTTATGTCTCTTCTGCTCTAAACCTCTTTCGTGTGAGGGTGTGGGCACCTTTTTTATTCTGTTCATCTCTGAAACCCTACCCAATGTCTCTTACCTATGTCCCTACCATTCTGCTCTGAACTGTCATGCCCAAAGTAACAGGTTATTGTTGTTGGATACTAGTGTTGAGCACTGTATGTTATTGAAATAAAGCTATGTTTTTTTTAATATTCTAATCAAAACCTCAGTTTTTTTATTAAATAAACCGCGCCGCCCAAGTGCGCCCCCCCCCAAAAAAATGTCACCAGCCGCCACTGATATTGTGGTGTAGTTAAGGGCGGTGGTGGCGGGCGGCGCGGGGGGTGGGGGAGGGGCCCCAACTACCCCTAACCAGCTTTGGGGGGGCCCAGCATGCAAAAGTTTGAGAACCCCTTGTCTACATCAACAACCATTTGGTGGTTGATCCTCAAGCGATCATGGACCTGATGTATAACTGCGGAGCGTCTGTGGACGACTGCAGACTCTTGTTTGTCCGATTGTCCTCTGAGCAGGGGGACGGCCTCTGCTTCTCTGGACGATTGGCAGCCTATGCACTCGTCGGCTGCATTTGGGCCTGACTGGGCAAGTTGGGGGACCTCTTTGTCATTGGAGAACGTTTTGCTTTGTTCTTTATTTCTTTGTTCAAATTTTCTACCTCCAACTTTTTCTCCTTGAGTAAACCGATGAAATGAACCCTCAGCATGTGCACGTGCTCCTGTGCTTCCATCAGCTGATGTTGTAAACGTTTCACCTGCTTTGTGGAACTCTCATGGCGCGTTTCACTGAGATGCAACTTTTTATTCAGAAGGTAGATGCGAAGCTGATAGTCTTCTTTGGTTTCCTCACCCACCCTCACTTCATCATAACTTGGGCATTTTTCTTTCATTTTCTGTACCCCGATTTTTACTTTCTTGGGGTCATGGATAACACGGGCACAAGACTCTACATCCGCGTTGAGACGCATCATACGTGTCCCTAGGATCCTGGTCTCCTCCTGCTTCTTGTTCAACTCCTTCTCGCTCATCTTTAATTTACTGATTAAAAGTCTCTTATTTTCAGTCAGTGTGACGTTTTGTTGCTTGGTCTCAGTCAGATGTTCTTGCATTTCCTTAAATTTCTCTTTTTCTGTCTGTCTTTCCTCCTCCAGTCGCTTGATCTTTCTCCTCATTGCATTCACTCGCGACTTAAGAAGAAAGTTGGTTTCCTGTACAGCGACCATTTCACACCCCACTGCTCTCATTCCCTCTTTTACAACATCTATCTCCTCAACTTTGTTGGAGAGAACCGAACATTTCTTGGAGGTAGAGATAAGTAGAAGGTTCAATGACTCCTTCTCCAAGTCTGTGATCCGCTCACCCTGCTCGGTTATTATTTTATCCTGCTCCATTTTATCGAAGACAGCATCCTTTTTATCCATCTTCCTCCTCTGTTTCTCGTTCTCAATAACTTTGTCCTTTTGGGACAGTTCGTCTTTGAGTTTCTCAACAACCCTCTGCTTCCCCTTCTCCAACTGAACAAGCTCCTTTTTGAGGTTTAACACCACATGCTCCAGTCGTTTTGAGTGTTTTTTCATGTCCGTGAATGCATTCTGTGTTTGAATCCCCATCGTCCTGCATGCATCCATCGTTCTATGCATGTGTGCCACCACTGAAAATCCCTCCTTCTTTCAACCTCAGCTAGTGCCGCTCCGTATTGAATATGGGTGTCAGCTAACATTTGTCTGGTCACTTCATGTTTTAAGCTATTTTGTTATAAAGCTTCTCTTAATTCAGCTTTGTCCTGCTCACTTTTTTGGCTTTCCTTCAGGCTCTTCTCCAGGTCCTCCTCCCTTCATCTGCCATCTTCCAGCTTCTTCCGGAGATCCACAATTTCTCCCTCAAGCGTGTCTATACTCTTGGCTTTGTTGCTATCTCTCTCTTTCCAGAGTTGAAGCATAAGCAGCATTACACTGATAATAAAACACAATATAACTCACCAGACTGTCATGTACACCCTAAAAAATTTGACCAATGGTTACTCAAAACAATTGTGGCAACAAAGTGACAAGTGATATAATTGAGTAGATTTTAATTACTACAACTTTGATTAAAAAGTATTGAATAATTTAACTAAATTTAAACATAAAAAATGATTTATATTTACTGAAAATCTGGTGTAAATGTATTTATATTAACTGAAAATTTGCTGTAAATTGATTTATATTTACTGAAAATATGCTGTAAAATGTTTTACATTTACTGAATATTTGGTGGAAATTGATACATTTTTACTGAAAATCTGGCGTAAATGTTTATATTAACTTAAAATCTGCTGTAAATTGATTAATATTTACTGAAAATCTGCTGTAAATTGATTAACATTTACTGAATAAACGGTGAAATTGATTAATTTTTACTGAAAATCTGGTGTAAATTTATTTATATTTACTGAATATTTCGTGAATTTTATTTATATTTACTGATTAAAATTTGTATAACCTTACTAAATATCGGGATATAAATGATTTGGATTCACTTAATAATATAAACTATATCAACTCATTTTAGCATATTGTTCAACACAATTACACTGGTATTCTTATTTATATCTACGTAAATTGAATTCAAGTATTAAATTGCTTCACAATACTTTAAATCAATATATTCAATAATATTGGATGTCACTTTGTTGCCATAATTTGTTTATGTCTAATCCATTCAATACCATGACTTATGATGGCACAATTTACTTCAGTAGGATCAACAGATCACCATGCATAACAAGAACAGCAGATAAAAAACCTTTATTTGTGCAACTTTGCTTAAACATGTTCATTCAACATTTTTTAAGTGCAAATGCAAAAATACAATAAAAACTAGAGACAAATATTATGCAAAACATGTATATGTACAATAGAGATACAATTTATACCGCTAATCTGGGATAAGGTCTTGGATACTTTTTCACTGCTAAAATTGGACTCACTTAAAATTTCTCAATAAAAAATTTCTAATTTGCATCCCTAGTGTGCACAGTGGACAAAGTTTAAGAACAGTTGCATGGTAAAAAACATAATGCCCCTCCCCTCAAATGAGTATGGTTGGGTAAGGACAATCCCTCAACACAGAAACTGTGGGATTTAACAAAGCCTTGAAGCAAAACATAACAAGTAACGTTAAACTCGAATAGGGACCCTTTCAAATGAAAGGAGATTTGTTTTTTCAATGTCTAAACTGTTGATGTTTTGCCATTGACCTAACAAACTTCCCTTCATTTTTTATCTAGTAGCTTGTTCTTGAGGCTGTTCACTTTTGGGGACAGCTTTGAACAATCCAGTTACAGGAAGAGTTTCTGGAAGGCTTCGAAAGTGTACCTGAGCTCCTTAGGATAGGCAAGATTCACTGCATATGTCAGTCCAACGAGCATGGAGCAAGCCCTTGGAAAATTTGTCAGTCCAATCAGAACTGTTACGCTTTCCAACACAATACCAACTTTGTCGGCACCCTCTGACGTTTTAATCTTGAAGATCTTCATCTTTTGGTCAGCAAGATCCTGCGACACACTGTCTTCATCAGCATCCTGAAAGAGCAAAAATATTGTTTCTCAGACTATACAGTAGGGATGAGCGAGTACAGCATTATCTGTATCTGTATCTGTATCTGTTAACCATATCAATTATCTGTATCCGTATCCGTACTCGGAGTGAGCGGGGCCTAACCCGGAAGTGGGTGTGATTTAACCCGGAAGTGGGCCGGGTTGTCTTGAAATGGGCGGGGCTTTAACCAGTATATTATTTTAAGCATGCAATTGATATGGGTTGATCAGAAATTGTTATATTTATTGCTGATTAGAAAACTATTACAGGACAGCATCAGCATTGAGCTTCAGATCAATGATTTTGATCACAATAGCAAACAAACTATTTACAGAACAAGTTTTGTAACAATGAATACAACACATGCTGTTGCAATTATGAAGTGAAATGTAATAACAAGTGTTTTCATACTCAACATAACTTTCTTTTTTAACTTTGAATTTTTTTTAATTTATTTCCACACCAGGTGTGTGTGTGTGTGTATGTGTGTGTGTGTGTGTGTGTGTGTAAGTGAGTAAGAGAGAGACAGAGAGAGAGAGGGGGAGTGTGTGTGTGTGTGTGTAGCTTAATTAGGGCCCGAGCACCGAAATCGGTGGGAGGCCCTATTGAAATTGAAATGATTATTATTATTATTATTAGGGCCCGAGCACCGAAATCGGTGAGAGGACCTATTGAAATTGAAATGATTATTATTATTAGGGCCCGAGCACCGAAATCGGTGAGAGGACCTATTGAAATTGAAATGATTATTATTATTCCTATTATTATTATTTTGCTGTGTCGTTAATGAATTGGCTTTTTGAGGGCTTTACCATGCTCAAAAAGTTGTAAAAGTTTGCAGTAAGTTAGAAAGTCGTGAAAATTTACGTATTCTGGGGTATTTGGAAATGGGCGTGGCAAAATGGCTCAACAGCGCCACCAACGGAGAGCCCCTCATTTACGGAGATGCACCTCATTTAGCATTCACTGATCCTCACGAAATTGAAGACAGTTGTGTATCATCACTAGATGTACAAAAAAGCCTCTTGGAGCATTATGAAAAACGCAACAGGAAGCCCGCCATTTTTGATTTGATTTGAGTCCAAACTAGACACATACGACAAGAGTCGCGACCAGAAGACATCACTGCAGAAATTGTGACTTACAATCACAGCGCCCCCTGGTGGCAACAGGAAATGTCTTGTTTTTAAGACGTGTTATGTTTTTATGTACTACTCGGAGAGCTTTCATCAGATCAACTTAAAAATTAGATGAGACTCTACAAAACAAGATGAAGATCTAAAGTTATCAATATTTAAACTTTTCATCATACCGTGTGACCGTGGTGAGGTCTCAAAGTTCGACTAAACGCCAATATAAGCGAGCTTCTGTAACTTAGACATATTTTGTCCAATCGACTCCAAACTACACATATAAGACAAGAGTCGCGACCGGAAGACATCTACCTAGAAATCATGACTTAAAAGGAAAGCGCCCCCTGGTGGCATCAGGAAATGTCTTGTTTTTGTACATCGTGCGCTTTGATTTATTTGTCGGAGAGCTTTCATCACATCAATTTAAAATTTAGACGGGTGGCATCACAACAAGATGGAGATCTAAAGTTATCAAAGAAACAACTTTTCGACACACCGTCTGACTGTGGCGGGGCGTCAAATCAGCTCGCCATGACACACGAAAACGCTTTAAAGGGGACATATTCGCTTTAAAGGGGACATATTATTTCCATTTCACCACAGTTGATATGGTTCCTTGGGTTCTTAATGAAATGTCTGTAAAATATTTTGGTAAAAATACCCCAAGGATAATTTAAAACAGCACCTTTATACTCTGTCTAAAACAGACCTCCTCAGATCAACCTGTTTTGAAGGCCCCGCCCCCCTCTCACCCCGCCCCCATCTTACCCCACCCCCTTTCACCCCTCTCATCCCTCCCCCTTCTCACCCCTCCCCCCTCTCATGGAGGTGTAGGACATGTGCTTGAATGTGTTCTCACTACAGAATGCATTCAACATCTATAGAGCAGATTATGGGCCTCGTGAAAATTTACGTATTCTGGGGTATTTGGAAATGGGTGTGGCAAAATGGCTCAACAGCGCCACCAATGGTGCTTTCCCTCATTTACGGAGAAACACCTCATTTAGCATTCACTGATCCCCACGAAATTGAAGACAGTTGTGTATCATCACCAGATGCACAAAAAACGCGCTCGGAGCAATATGAAAAACGCAACAGGAAGCACGCCATTTTCGATTTCGTGGCCATTTTGGTCATATTCCATAATCTTTTACTTTGATATACTTCTCGTACAGCTTTCATCACATCAACTGAAAATTTAGACGAGTGTCATCACAACAAGATGGAGATCTAAAGTTATCAAAGAAACAACTTTTCGTCACACTGTCTGACTGTGGCGGGGCGTCACATCAGCTCGCCATAACACACGAAAACGCTTTAACTTCCGTGTTCATGGGTCCATCTCCCTCAAACTACATGTGTGTATCATCAGCCCCCCTCCCTTGAAGATATTCAGATGGTTTTAAAGAATGGGCGTGGCAAAATGGACTCAACAGCGCCACCAACAGAGCTTCCCCTCATTTATGGAGAAACACCTCATTTAGAATTCACTGATCCTCACGAAATTGAAGACAGTTGTGTATCATCACCAGATGCACAAAAAACGCGCTCGGAGCAATTTGAAAAACGCAACAGGAACCCCGCCATTTTCGATTTGGACCATATTCCATGTTTTTTATTTTCAAGTACTTCTTGGAGAGCTTTCATCAGATCAACTGAAAATTTAGACGAGTGTCATCACAACAAGATGGAGATCTAAAGTTATTGAAAGATCAATTTTTCGCCACACCGTGTGACCGTGGCGAGGCGTCAAAATGTGACTAAACGCCATCAAAACACAAGCTTCTGTATCTTGGACATATTTGGTCCAATCGAGTTCAAACTACACATGTAAGACAAGAAGCGCGACCTGATGACATCAACAAAGACACCATGACTTAAAATCATAGCGCCACCTGCTGGCTACAGGAAGTGAAGCGTTTATCTTGCAGCAGTGCGCAAATGCATGCAACGCTGAGACGAGCGCTTGGTCATCGAACGTTCTCTCTTCCCCGACCGCAACAGACTTGAAATTGCCTGTGCTCGGGCCCGTTAGTGCTACAACGTAGCCCTAGTTTGTAATATTTTTTATACCACTACTACCTAGAACTTGTCAGACACTCAGTGCGTGAAGTAAAATAAAACTGGTTAGAGCCAACTGACGGTTTAAAAAAAGTTTAAACCGTTAAAGTAAAAAAAAAAAAACTGTTTAAAAAAAAAATCTCCGACAGGCAGAGACGCAACGCGAGTCGCTTTCTACCAGCACCACGTCTGAACGAACCCACGTTTAACAGAACTCTACTGGTTAATAAGTAAGTACAAACTGAAATAAAAACAAACTTCAAGCTGTAGAAACCCTAAACGTTAACGGAAAAGACCCGCGAACCTGAGTGACTGAGAGACAGAGAGCTGTTCTTTGAGTGAGTGAGCAGAGCGGTGTGTGAAGGGGAGGAGCGCTGTGACGCTGTGTGAGGATTTTCATTCAGTCCGAGCACAGATATTGACTCGTATTACTCGTATAATACTCGTGCTCGGCAAAAGTGCTTTATCCGTACCGGATACTCGTTTCAGCCGAGTATCCGGCTCATCTCTACTATACAGCCAAATGTGAATGTCCTAATTGAACATCTCCCCAAGTGCATCAAACCCTATGGACAATAAAATCTATTGAAATGGGCTGTCAAAGCCTATTTAACCATTTATAAAAAAAAAAAATCTGAGATCATGTTATTGCAAAAGTATATTGCCATCCCAGATAACTTAAAAAGGATTAAACCAGCTCACCAACAAATGATACAAATTCAATGACACCAGAGATGATGGTCTGAACTGAATTGTAGATATTTGTAAATTCAATTCTAAAATGAAATCAATGGATACCTACATAAATTATTTTCTTCCTGACACGCATGTATTGATATTTATCTTATTTTACATTGACTTACAAAGGTTGGTCACATGTCAACCAATCTTTATAAAGCACTGTTAGCTCATTATTGATTCTTGAAGTCGACCACAGCAACTGAATCAACACTGTTCCTTCTGTATCTCTATAAAGGTCTCTCTCAACTGCTTTGTGAATAGTTCTTAGGAAGAAACTCCTAGCTAGGAACTTTTAGGGCTACATTATAAAGACAATAAGTAAACTACTGATAACTTTTGAATTCTGCCAGCTGGTGAAACAGATGGATGGGGAGGATTTAGTACTTTAAAATTCCCTAATGGAAAACAAATGTACAATGCACAATGATTACCTGCATGACTTCACAAACCTTAGTAGCTTGCAAAGAATTACTGGGAGTTACTTGTGATTGTATTTTGACCTTCCCAAGACATACAAAGGGGGAGAGATGAAAGAAATAGTGATCACCATCTTTATATTTGATGTGTTCTTCAACTTACATCATACTCTTTTAAGATTTGATCTGTTGATTCCCCGAGGTAAACAATCAAACAACGAATGACAACATCTCTGGATACGTTGATGCTAGGATTGCTTGGAGCCTGAAATGACAAAAATAAACATTATTCAAGTTCATGGTTTAAGAATCATAGTCAACATTTTAGAGCTTGCTTTTTGTATGGATTAAACAAACATGACATAAAATGTTATTCAGTGAGCTTTAGATATGTTGGCAGGCAAATTGTGTCACCTTTGGACAGAGCCAGACTGTTTCCCCCCCTTTTCTGGTTTAAGCTGGTGTTGTGAACCAGATAAGACACAGGAGGGAGATACAGTCTAGATGTAAACACACATATGTAGCACTTTATTTGTGAATGATCACAGCAGACCGTCTTTTCCTGACCCCCACATGAATCTAAATGGACTACAAAGAATTAGAAACAACTTTTAGATCAATGCAGCTCAATAGAGCACCACACACCTCTGACCTAATTAATCAACATATAATTGAATGTAAATTTTTCCAACAATGTCAACAACAACTGATTATAAACTTGAATAATTCAGTATCTAATAAAGTTGCCGTTGATTGTATACTTAAGGTATGCAGTTATTTAATATTCTTATTGTAGAGAATCCCAGGCCAACATTTCCTCCTGTAGATTTAAGTAATAAGCAAATGAAATCAGCAGTTTAATCTCAAAATGCCTAAAATAGAATATCACCAAATATTATACTAATTGAAGGATACCTTGAGTAGAATAGCCTGCAACCTCAACCCCATGGTCCCTCCCTTGGACTGGAAGAGGTTCAGAAGCTTGGGAGTATATTCATCCAGCTTGGACATGAACTTTGATTCCAGGTGCACCCTTGTGATTCTTTGAAACTCGTCCTCAATCTATAAGACAAATAATGAAACCAGCTTTAAAGCCTAAAATATTACATATTACAAGTGTACATATTATTCTTCAACATTTTTAAAAGCAAGAAGCCACCTAACACAAAACATACATTTTGTATGTAAGAGCTAAATATGCAAAACCAACAGTTCAATCTTTAAAAATGGACTAGGAATATTTTTTAATTTTCATGCTCCTGTAACTCACATGAGATGCCTCAAACAGAGCGGGCCATCTGGCTTTGATGACCTCTATGCTGGGCGATAGGTTGACGATTTCGTTTCTTCTGTGTGCAAATGTTTTTGACATTGTTTCTTTTATCAGTTTGTTGTTGTCCTTTTTTTTTACTTCAGTAAGCAACTTAATCCTCTCTTGTTCTTGACTTTCTTCATCCTCTCCTGCTGGGTAAGGGGGGAGGTAGTTTACCTCTGCCTTTCGAGGCTTTTTTACACCTTTTGCTGACTTCTGGTCCGCAGGGCTCTTGCGTTTCAGTGCATTGCACATCACCTCAGGAACACCGTAGCTTCTGAGTTTGGTGTGATAATTTGCCATCTTGTATTTGATGCTTTGTTGCCAGCCATAGTAGCCTTAGAAGAATCCCGGTTCCTTGAGACATGGATATTTCTTGACAAGTACCTCAGCAACATCACTTATCTGTGCACTTGATGGATAGGCTGTATATGTATATATAGTTCCAGCCAGCTTCTCAAGAATGTCTGTCTTAACTTTTGAGGTAGTCAGAAGGGTTCCATTCTTTGTGTAGTCTTCATTGGCTCTTTCCAGGTACATTTCGGTTTCATACGCAAACTGTGGAATGGGGAACTGCTTTGGCCATGGCTGGCTTCGTTCTGTGGGACTTTGCCTAGGCAGGATAATAGTGTCCGATGAAGAAGTTGTCCCAGGAGATGATTCTTCAGCCCCTGCATATGATGAAGTTGACTGCTGACCAAAGGAACTGTCCAAAATGTCTTCATGCGGAAACAAATTAAGAATAATCGGGGCAGCTTGAACAACCTTTATGGTATCCTTGTGTTTAATTTGGTCACTCTTATGAAGAGTGAAGTAATCCTCGAATTCCGAGTCCAAATACTGAAGACTAAACTCGTCCGAAACTCCAAAGGTCTCCTTCACAATAGTTTGCAGCTCCTCCACAGTGGGTGGGATTCCTAATGGAAGGACCAACTTCTCGATTCGGTCATCAAGCAATACTCAAAGCTTTGCCTCCATCTCTGCCAGCCTGAGAAGAATGTAAATAGAAAAATATTTAATATCATTACAAGCATAAACTTATTGATGAGACAAGACATTCAGGGAATAATGTAATGTGTGTAGAGTGTGCCACCAGATTGAATTGAATTAAAAATAATTAGTTCATTATTAATTAAAGAGAATGTGTAATGGTTATTTAAATAAAAATCATTCAAAGTTCAAAATGTTTCCTTATGCTGTCTTAAATTAATCAACAACAGAATTTTCAAATGTAATTACAAATATTTGTAGTCTTTGAAAATAAAAATTATTGAATTATTTTATAAAACTATTTTAAATCTATCTTTTTATCATTACATTAATCACGGCCTGCATTTCATAGTCAATATCACGATACATTTGTTTACTGCCATTTCCATTGTGATCCCTTTTTAAGAAAACTTTATTCAAAGTTGTGTCAGCAGGATGCCAACTAAATGGGGTCCAACCACCATTTAGTTGTGTTGCCGTGTATGTTGCGAGTCATGTGTCAAATCAGAATTCATACTGATAACTTGTGTGTTGGACTGACTTATGGTTTACGTGGCACCCAACTTTTGCATCATAAAATTTAGGAGCTTTATTTAAATGTACATTTTTAAATAGGAAACATATCATAAAAATGAAGAGGCAGAAATATGCAAAAATTATTTAAATTACCTAAAATGAACAGCAGATGTGACGTTTGAGTACAACCAAGCGTTTTCCTTCCACGCTGTATGCAGCCAATGGGTACACATCATCAAGTTTCTGCTGCTCCAAAAGAGCCATTTTCCCATTGTTCTCCAGTTGAAACGATCTTCGATGCTCTTCATACCAGGCAGAAAGTAACTTTACAATAAAATGTACAGAGTTGTCCAAAATGGCTATCTGAATAATCTCAGCAAAGTCCGGTAGTCCACCAGTAGAGCCATAAGACAAGATCATCCCTGCACTGTACCTTGTTCCATAGTAGGTGACAGTGTTAGCTAACTGTACAGTAGACAGAAGTGGAGATGTTTCTCTTAAAGCTTCCTGTATGTCTGAATGCAGCACTTCTAGAGGCACTACAGAAATTTTTGTGACACACAATGCCTGTTTTTTTAAATCTGTATGCAAGTGGTATGCCATAAACATCTGATGTCTTGTAGAAAGGGTCAACAAAACATTTCTGAAGTTCTTAGAGTGCCTCACAACTTGCTTAAAAAAGCTGTGTTTAGCTTCAAAGCGCATTGTCCATACACCAACCAGAGGCCCATATTTTTCAATCAATGCAGGATAATGTTCCAAAAAATGGTGTTTGGGTGTCAACGTTTCTTCAGGAAAAACTGCAAAGAATCTGTCACGATGTTCAGATATTTTGAAGTCAAGGTACGCAATAGATTCAACAGTGTGAACAGGTGCAACCACCAATTCAACTATATCTTTTAATGTCATAAGAACCTGCCAGGCAGAATCACCCTCAGGTACCCGCGAACCAACAATGAGTGGTAGCAACCTTATTAGGGCCCAATTTTCATGGGCATTTCCACCTATAGTTCTGCGTTTAATGTAGCTCTGAGGGATAGCATGAGGGCTGTTGACTTTGTCTGAGCCTTTATAGGGAAAACTTGTGATTAACTCGTTCAGTTCATTGAAACTAAAGTACTTATTTTTGGTAAAAATCTGTAAACACAATGCTAGTTCCCTTGGGACAATGCCTTCAAACAGATCATGTAGAATATCTGGTGGGTACCCAGAGACAAAGTGAAAGTGATTCAATTTATCAGTTAATGGGCAGGACCGCTTTACACCAAAGCAATGCTTTAAATTTGGAGTTTCTCTTACAGTTTGTACATGCAAACTATGATCCTTCTTTGTCCTAGGTGGAAACACTCCAGTCCGCACTTCGTGTGTCTGGTACTCTGAAGAATGTCCAAGACAAAATCTACAGATGTAGGGCCCTCTGAAACTTTCAACTAGTCCACTGATCGAATGGGCACCAAGGTTATCGGCTACAACACAGTGTACAGTCCCTTTAATATTTTTTCTAACACTGGATATGAAAATCCCTTCCTGTTCTAGAGTGGCAAGATCTTTCAAGAGTGGTTCGAAAACAGTTTTGTATTCAAACTGCTTGACATCGACAGCTTTGCAAAGTAAAGCTAGATGTACTGACGTTAATGCAGATTGCAACTTGGACGGAACATTTGCCAAAACCCAATAAACTGCGGTTATTTTGTGTATTTTTTTCGAAGTTCCAAGTGGGTTACACACCTCAAAGTCGTCAACATAAAGGATTATAGATAGTTTTGTTTCTTCTCCAGCATAGAAGTAATTTTGTTTGAAAGATTTGCCATCAAAAATTGACTTAATATATTCAGTACTGTTTGAATGTCTGGATAAGATTCCCTCAGCAATGTATTTATTCTTCAAAACTTCCTGCAAAGTCTTGAGAACAGGCACATATTGAAAGGTCTTCTTCTTTTGAGAATCAAGAATATATTCAACAGGATCAACACACTGGAAATGCTCCTTAAAATACCTTCTTCTCTTAAAAGCAGAACCAAGTGGACCCCCTGTTCCAAGTGCTGTACTAATGGGATGTAAGTTACACAACTGTTCTGCCAAGTCAGTTATGATGGCTTGATCAATAATGCATTTATTAGACTTCAATGTTGAATCAAGTATGTTCCTAACAACTGCAACAGATGCTGAAGATGAAATGAACTGAAGGTCTTCAACCAAGGCATCAATGCAACTCACTGAGGCGTTATAGATGCTTTCTAGCTTCAGCAGTAGTAAGCCAATCCTTTGAAGAACTAAGTAGGATGCACTTTCCTGATCACAATCTAAACCAGTGCCCTCACCATCACTGGCCTCTGGTAAATCTGAATGGTCAACAGTTTGATTATGGTGACTTGCCCTCACTTCTTGCTTAAAATCACTCAAAGAATAGTATTTGTGTCTTCTGCTTTTGTGTTTCAGAAATGTATTGTATATATTTGTCCTAAAGTTACATCCTTCAAATACACAAAAGACAGTTTTGTGGCTCTTTAGATGATTTCCAATATGCTGAAAGTAATCATTCTCTGTATAACAACAAGCATCACAATCTAAACACTTAAAAGCAGAGCTGATTCCTGGCTCTACACTTTCAGCTGTATGGTATCTGGACAAATGAGTGCAAAGGGCACTCCGTGTTTTAAATGTGCAAGGGCAGCTGTCATGTAGACACGGCTGGGATTGCCCATGACCAAATGTTGCGTGTTGCAGTCTGTAGTGTTTAAGTAGATTTCCCTTTGTGGCAGACAAAGACTTGCAGATCTTACACTGCCATCCCATAGGTGAAAACCTAAAGTCACAAGAAAAACAAGTAGCCTACATCACTAATAGTTCTAATAACTAAATAAAACAATGTAATGTTAGTGATTTGGCACCTTTTTTTTTGTTTTTGATGTTGTACAAATTAAGTTCAAATTTAATTTATAGACATTTGACATCAAAATAATTTTCAAACTAAACCTTTTTTCACTGTTACAATATTACAAGAAAAGAGTTTGATAAGTGTCAATGCAATCAAATTCACAAATGTTAAGAATGGTGTGTAAAAGTATGTACAAACAATGTGTCATCTTAGCTTAATTAATCATCAAGTGATCAGTATATCAATATATTTCCGGATGCTTCAAATTCAGGTTGGAGCTAACTGACAATCAAAAACTGCAGCAAATCTGCTTTCACCAGCAAAAATTTATGCAAATTGATGCAAAAAGCAGTAATGATCAAATGTTGTATTGCAAAACAAAATAATAAAGCATATTGTATTAAGCATATAAGTGTGATACATACCTTTTGATAAGTTGAAGTTGAAGGGTCTTCATGCACCTGGAAATAAATTAATATAACCTTTAATTCGATTGGATAAATTAACATTTTACACTCACACACACAAGTATAAACTAAAAATAAAGGCAAGCATTTGCTTGACCAAACAGGATACAAATCTATTACAGATTCCGGTCACTAATTTAACAGTTTTGGAAAGTTTATTATGCACATTTCAGTCGGGATAGTACTAAATACACAAGCAGCAGAGGGAAAACTTGAAATTATAGGAACCTGAATCTGGAATACTTGCTCTGATCTCACTGCATGTGTCTCTCTGAGCGAGTAAGAGGGGGCGGGGGAACTCTGAATATAGCCTTTAATGTATCAAGGTGGCCTCCCTTTAGCAGCAAAGCTGCTGACGCGCATTACTAAGCTGGTCAACAAGTGGCTCTGCTATCCTAACCCATCATTACGCTTGAAAACATACTTAATTATGATGGTTAAATCGGGTTGTTGAAAAATGTTTTAATATCGATGTATTTAATGGCTTTATCAGATAAACGCGGACGATTACTATTAATTACACAGGTGTAATAATTAAAAAAATATAATTTAAACAGTGGCCACTGGGCAGTAAGGTACGTGCGACACACATCCACCAGAAGTATATAAATTAAACTAAGCTTTAAGGCGAGTGAAGGATTTTTTGGTCCACACTTTACACAAACAGAAATCCAACCAGAGAGACATTGGGGCTAGCTTGCTTTCATCAGCACGGCGCTGAAACTCGGCATGCATCTGGGGGAGTCACGTGTATTCAACGGGACAGGCTCCCTCTCTCTCGCACGCCCACTCACACAGCAGAAACCTCCGGTGGAGGGAGCTACGTGGCTAATGAAATGTGTGCGTTAGCTTAGCTTCCCGGCCAACTATTTCTCAAACTCTGCAGAAACTAAATAAAACTCACCAAGCCCGCCCGTACTGTTTCATTAACCACCCACACTGACATCGGATATTGTTGAACCCTTAGTTCACCGACTTAGATGCGAAAATAGTCCTTGGTTTTTCACACTGGCCTGCTCTACCGAGGCGAGCTAATGCTACTTAGCATCAGCTAGCTTCTCACTCATTCATTTAAATGCCAATATATAATGACAAGAATACCACTGGGATAAAATATAACTAGCAGAAAACACAAAGCAAGCCAGCAACAGTATTTACACATTAAGCAGCAGCAGCAGGTAACAGCAGCTAACTTATCATGTTACACTATTTTAATTTTAAACTTAAATTATGAGTCTGAAGTATATAAGTTAGCATGCTGGCTAATAGAGATGAGCCGGATACTCGGCTGAAACGAGTATCCGGTACGGATAAAGCACTTTTGCCGAGCACGAGTATTATACGAGTAATACGAGTCAATATCTGTGCTCGGACTGAATGAAAATCCTCACACAGCGTCACAGCGCTCCTCCCCTTCACACACCGCTCTGCTCACTCACTCAAAGAACAGCTCTCTGTCTCTCAGTCACTCAGGTTCGCGGGTCTTTTCCGTTAACGTTTAGGGTTTCTACAGCTTGAAGTTTGTTTTTATTTCAGTTTGTACTTACTTATTAACCAGTAGAGTTCTGTTAAACGTGGGTTCGTTCAGACGTGGTGCTGGTAGAAAGCGACTCGCGTTGCGTCTCTGCCTGTCGGAGATTTTTTTTTTTTTACTTTAACGGTTTAAACTTTTTTTAAACCGTCAGTTGGCTCTAACCAGTTTTATTTTACTTCACGCACTGAGTGTCTGACAAGTTCTAGGTAGTAGTGGTATAAAAAATATTACAAATTAAGCTACACACACACACACACACACTCCCCCTCTCTCTCTCTGTCTCTCTCTTACTCACTTACACACACACACACACACACACACACACACACACACACACACACACATACACACACACACACACCTGGTGTGGAAATAAATTAAAAAAAATTCAAAGTTAAAAAAGAAAGTTATGTTAAGTATGAAAACACTTGTTATTACATTTCACTTCATAATTGCAACAGCATGTGTTGTATTCATTGTTACAAAACTTGTTCTGTAAATAGTTCGTTTGCTATTGTGATCAAAATCATTGATCTGAAGCTCAATGCTGATGCTGTCCTGTAATAGTTTTCTAATCAGCAATAAATATAACAATTTCTGATCAACCCATATTAATTGCATGCTTAAAATAACATACTGGTTAAAGCCCCGCCCATTTCAAGACAACCAGGCACACTTCCGGGTTAAATCACACCCACTTCCGGGTTAGGCCCCGCCCACTCCGAGTACGGACACGGGGACAGATAATTGATATGGTTAACAGATACAGATACAGATACAGATAATGCTGTACTCGCTCATCCCTACTGGCTAAACCTCAATATAGAGTGATACATCACTTACCTCAGATGCAGATGAAAGAGGCTGAGCTGAGTTGAAGAGTGGTCAAAATGCCAGCAGCCAATCAGAGTTCTCCTGTCGAAGGTGTCGAATCAGATCCATCAGACCAGGTGCTCCAACACACACTGTCATGTGCTCATCTCTCTCTCTCTCTCTCTCTCTCATGCTCCTCTGATGTTTTTAATCACTCAAACTTAGAACTGATCTTAAACAAAGAAAGTAAACATCAGTCCTGTTCTTTTCCTAATAAATTGTGATAAGTGATGGTGTATATTGTACAAGTATGAAGTAAGCGCAGGTGAGAGGGGGAGTGAGGAGGGAACACACTCCGACAGAGACTCTGACGCAGACAGAAGTGGCATCGATGCAGAGTCGTCCACGAACTTCACACAATGACAAGTACGCCTGCATAGGTCACGTGTCCCCAGCCTCATGACTCTTGAAATTTGTACATAACTTTTCGTAAGAAATCTTACGAACCGTTTCATGAGACCATGTTGCACCTCTACATGTTTGATAACTCAATACCGCAAAACAATTTTTCACTGCTGCAGCAACTTGGTTACACATCACAAATAATTGAAAAGAAAACGGCAGTCCCTGTAATGTGCAGCAGATCACAACTGATGTGACTCAAAATGCCTTTGGCGGAAGTGTAACATTATTAAAACCTAAGGCCTCACAATGAGTAAAATTGATTAAATATCTGGAACTTTTGACTTTCCTAAAAATTACAATTAAATTCTACTAAGCAATTCAGAGCTGATTTTACTCTGTCACAAATTAGTAAAATTCAATTAATAAAAACATCTTATTTGTTGAATTCAGCTCACTTTGATTCAAAACTGCACAAAGTTATTTTTATTATATAAAGGTTACTATTATTTATTTATTAAATATTAATTAACCCCAGTCCCACTTTTTAGAGTGTAGCTCAACTTAAGACCTACCTTTCATTTAATTAATTACGATTATAAATTAAACAAAACTATTGAACTTGTCTAATTTTAACAGTAAATCTGCCTTTAAATTCTCTGCCTGCCTGCCTGCCCGCCTGCCTGCCCGCCTGTCTGTCTGTCTGTCTGTCTGTATTACTCTCCCTCATCATTAATCACGGATTTCCTGAGTTTTTTGTTTGTTTAATTTTTAGGAAACGTCGAACCAGTTGCGACGTAATGTTTTCAGGGGCGCTAATGTTGTCGTTAATTTATCACCAAACAACGTCGGAGGATTAGACAAACACCGTCATGACCTGTTTGTCTGGAGCTGCGGGTCAGAGAAGAAGTAGCTGCAGCCGGTTGGCGCTCAGCTGAATGAGGAGGAGGAGGGAGGGTCGCGGGGGGGAGGGGCTTGTGAGCGCCGTGGAGCATGTCGGGGAGACATTCTCACAAGAACTCAAATAAATGCCCCGTCAGATATCAAAACCATTTGGGGGGAATTGATGACAAAGAGAGAGTAATTTATGAATGAAGAAAAAATAGTCCAGGGCAAAAGGTCCCATGCTTGAGCACCACTAGGGGTCTATCTGTGCACGTGCCTGATGTGACATAATTATGTGATGTTGGGTCACAACCTGCTCTGCATTGCCATTTTTTTTTTTTTTTAACTGTTTTTATTGGTTTATTACCGTTTTATGAGTACAAACATTGGAAACACAAAACAGACAACAAAACAAACAAAACAAAAAAGTCCCACCCCAAACTAACAGTGAGCACTGCAATATATATCCTTACACATATATATATATATATACACATATATATCCATGTTTACACAAACAAACATACATACACAATCAGCAGGATGACAGGAGACAGGCAAGTGAATAGCGTGTATAAAATAAATAGAGTGAAACTAAATAAAATGAAAATAGACACAAAAGGCTTTATATAGGTCAGGAATTTATTTGATATGTGTGTGGGGGAACATGTCACTTGTGACCAGATATGGTCCAGTTTAGAACTGGTTCAGCTAAATTGGTATTTTCAGGGGGGCTATAGCTCAGATGCCTTATGTTAAGTTTTACTGCAGCGCCAAAGTAAGAGCATGTTCAGAGGCACATACTGTTTGACTAGGTCTACTTTGAAGAATGGCTTTTCCTTTTTTACTGCTCATTGAAGAACAAAACAATTTTTTGCATTTCTTCTCAAAACCAGAAGAAGGGCTTGTCTGTTTGTCACATCAGGGTACAATGTTTAGGTTGTACGAGGAGAACACAGATAATTGTTGACCTGTCTTTCAGGTATGATCAGTGACTATCGTTTTTTTCACTGCTCGTGTGTGATATGAAAAGGCTGGAACCATGTTGTCAGGGGAAACAGGAGGATGTAAGCTTTCTGTCAGGTTCAAAAAGGCCGTCGGGCTTGTTTTTGCACATCTCATCCCTTATGCACATCTCACTCAAGTGATTACAATACTGGCCCTGCTTCACACCTTGGAAGCACCAATTTAGGCAGTCAAGTAATTTGCTTATGTTAATTATTTTTGTTAAAGTGTTAATAAAATGCCTCTCCCCTTAGCCAAGGCCCGAGAGAAAGGTTGGGTTAGGGCAGTCTGGACAGGGTGCCTTCTGCCCAGTGGGGGGGGGGGGGGGGGGATCTAAAATGGTCCCGTACAGGACAGGCTCCTGCAGCAGCCAGTGCAGGGAGTCCCCTTGTAGCCTTTGCTCTTTTTTTAAAAGGTTCCAGAGTTTAAAACACTCTTATAAAAACCAGGAAGAGATGGTGAGACTATCTTGTCATTGCTCATTAAAAACAGGCTAAAATCCAGACCCAGGCTCTTAAAATGTTTTAGGATGCACCTGTTGTACCCAGGATGCATAGAGGTTCATACCTCTATCCTGGTGGGATAGATATCATGCTCAGAGACTTCATTTACAGGGGGGCCTCCTCCCTGGACTCTCCAGAGCTTCAGAGGCTACCTGAGCCACTTCAGTCTGCCATGCTGCCTGTTAGCCCACTCACTCACTCATGCACTCACTCAGCAAACTAATCTGAACAGAGAAAAAAACAACCAGACAACTAAAGACCAACAAATAAACATACACCTAAATGATAGAGCTCAGAAAAGTTAGTCTTAATCCAACAATACTCTCACACTCACACACAGCTCTCCGCTCCACGCTCACGACGTCATGACAGAGAGAGAGAAAGAAAGAGAGAGAGAGAGAGAGAGAGAGAGGGGATAGAGGGCAGAGAGAGAGAGGGGGAGTGGCTGCAGGTGGAGATACCCAGGAGACAACTGTCTACATCAGTGGTTCTAAAAGTGTGCAATGTGCGCAATTTCACAGACAAAAAAATAAAATAATAAGACAGACACAGTGTTAATTTCGTTGACGAAAACTATGACGAAAACTATTCGTTAACGACCCTTTTTCCATGACGAAGACGAGACGAAGACGTAACGAAAACGGATCTTTGAAAATAAAAACTATGACTAAATCTATTTTTAACTTTCGTTGTCAAGACGAAACGAGACGAAAATGTTGGTGGTTGACTAAGTCACAATAATTTGTTTAACATCATCGTATCAGGCCGTCATAAAGTATCAGGAGCGGGCGAGTGAGTCTGTATGTGTATGTGTGTGAGTGTGCTCCCAGATAGCGCACCGGTCCCGAGGCTCCGCCCCCCGCCCCGCTCACTCGCTCAGAGACACAAGATCAGAGCTAGTACACGTGAAGCAGCCGCTCAGTGACTGACTGCTTCTTAACTATGGAAACAGTGAAAACACAGAGTTTCTCTGTTCTCAGCTGATCAGAGATCAGCGCAGCAGCTTCTTGATCAGAGCAGAAGCTGCAGTTGGTTTCTACCGAGCTGCAGTTTCTGTGTTCGCCTCCGGTCTGACCTGCTTTCCCTTTTTGTTTTCACATTTAATATTAAATATATATTTTTGAGCTATTAGGCTCCAGCTATATGTTTTTATAGAAAAGGAGTTTAATGTGGCTATTAAATGTGACTAAAACTAGACTAAAATGGAATTCGTTTTTGTCGACTAAAACTTGACTAAAACTAAGAAGGATAAAAATGACTAAATGTGACTAAATCTAAATGCATTTTTCGTCAAAAGACTAAGACTAAATCAAAAATAGCTGCCAAAATTAACACTGGACAGACGACCTGTCACTGGTTTGTGAAAGCTCCCTCAAGGGCGAAATGCTAGGGGCTGGACTGACACATCAAATCAAATAATGTTTCGTTCCTGATCCACGAATCAACAGAGGAGTGTTATCATTTGAACGCGAGTTGCACGTACGCTTCGAGTCGAAAAGTAACTGCAGGCATGGTCAGCGCTCACCGTCACTGAGACGACACCCTGCAGAGTTTGTGCGATTGCTCTTGTTTCCTCTATAATTCAGATATTCATTGCTTTATAAACAGTCTTCCTAAAGCCTCACTCCTTCCTTAGTAAAACCCTCTGCACTTGCAGTAGGCCTATTCGTAGCCTAATCTAAGGAGTAATTAGCTCCACAGTCTTTTTTAGAAAGCTCATAGCCCCAAGCGATAGCCTTCTAGCTAGCCATCTTCTTCCAACTGCAGGTAGCCCTTTTCTCCTTAACACCTACCTTTACATCTTCAATCATCCAGAGCGTTTGCAACAAATAAAACACCAGCATTTGAATACTATTCTGTGCTCTCCCTGTCTACATTGTGGTCTAGTGGCAGAAACTTGGACTATGGGCAGAGAAGGTCTCTGGTTCGACTCCACGGAGAGACAACAAAAGACGAACCTGGATTGATCTGTCCAAAAATCCAAGAGTCTCCCTACCCTGTCTAGTCCCCCTGAGCAAGGCACCTTACTCCCCCAACATCTGCTCCCCGAGCGCCGTACATGGTCGCTCACTGCTCTGTGTGTCCTGCACCAGATGGGTCAAAAGCAGAGATTAAATATCCCTACCTGCATGAGTGTGCCTTTGCATGTGTTTGGGATTAATAAATGCATCTTACTGTTCGTTTTGTTAGGAACCATTGCCTAGGACAGCCTTATTCATTATTCCAGTGCAAGTCGCTCACAGACACATACAAACACACGACCACGACGTTGCAATTAGAACTTTATTAACATCACACACATTGTATCAGCAAACAAACACAACTATGGACAAGTTTCTGATTCGTTACAGTCAGGCAACCGATGCGCCGGATGCGAAGAAGCCAAAGCTTTGCAAATATGACGAGAGCCATTTGCAGTTTGGTTTCACCGTCACTGGCATGACTGAGCAACGTCCTCAGTGTGTTTTGTGTGCTGAGGTGCTGGCAAATGACCCCAACTACCCCTAACCAGCTTTGGGGGGGCCCAGGATCTTCAAGCTATCATGGACCTGATGGATAACTGCGGAGCATCTGTGGACGACTGCAGACTCTTGCTTGTCCGCTTGTCCTCCGAGCAGGGGGACGGCCTCTGCTTCACTGGGCGATTGGCAGCCTACGCACTCGTCTGCTGCATTTGGGCCCGACTGGGCAGGTTGGGGGATCTCTGGTCACTGGAGGACGTTTTGCTTGGTTCTTTAGTTCTTTGTTAAAATTTTCTACCTCCAACTTTTTCTCCTTGAGTAATCCGATGAAATGAACCCTCAGCATGTGCATGTGCTCCTGTGCTTCCGTCAGCTGATGTTGTAAACGTTTCACCTCCTTTATGGAAGTCTCATGGCGCGTTTCACTGAGATGCAACTTTTTATTCAGAAAGTAGAGGCGAAGCTGGTAGTCGTCTTTGGTTTCTTCACCCACCCTCACTTCATCATAACTTGGGCATTGTTCTTTCATTTTCATTACCCCGGTTTTTAATTTCTTGGGGTCATGGATAACACGGGCACAAGACTCTACATTCGCGTTGAGACGCAGCATACGTGTCCCTAGGATCCTGGTCTCCTCCTGCTTCTTGTTCAACTCCTTCTCGCTCATCTTTAATTTACTGATTAAAAGTCTCTTATTTTCAGTCAGTGAGACGTTTTGTTGCTTGGTCTCAGTCAGATTTTCTTGCATTTCCTTAAATTTCTCTTTTTCTGTCTGTCTTTCCTCCTCCAGTCGCTTGATCTTTCTCCTCTCCGAAAGTTGGTTTCCTGTACAGCGGCCATTTCACACCCCACTGCTCTTATTCCCTCTTTTACAACATCTATCTCCTCAACTTTGTTGGAGAGAACCGAACATTTCTTGGAGGTAGAGATAAGTAGAAGGTTCAATGACTCCTTCTCCAAGTCTGTTATCCGCTCACCCTGCTCGGTTATTATTTTATCCTGCTCCAATTTATCAAAGACAGCATCCTTTTTATCCGTCTTCCTCCTCTGTTTCTCGTTCTCAATAACTTTGTCCTTTTGGGACAGTTCGTCTTTGAGTTTCTCAACAACCCTCTGCTTCCCCTTCTCCAACTGAACAAGCTCCTTTTTGAGGTTTAACACCACATGCTCCAGTCGTTTTGCCTGATTTTTCATGTCCGTGAATGCATTCTGTGTTTGAATCCCCATCGTCCTGCATGCATCCATCGTTCTAAGCATGTGTGCGACCACTGAATCCCTCCTTCTTTCAACCTCAGCTAGTGACGCTCTGTATTGCATATGGGTGTCAGCTAACATTTGTCTGGTCACTGCATGTGTTAAGCTCTTTTGGTATAAGGTTTCTCTTAATTCAGCTTTGTCCTGCTCACTTTTTTGGATCTCATTTTGGCTTTCCTTCAGTCTCTTCTCCAGGTCCTCCTCCCTTCGTCTGCCATCTTCCAGCTTCTTTTGGAGATCTTCAATTTCTCCCTCAAGCGTGTCTATAACCTTGGCTTTGTTGTTATCTCTCTCTTTCCACCAATCATTTAATTCATCGTGTTTGGATTTTATCTTATCCCTCTTCCAAATGGCATATTTGGCAGAAGACTGCTTGGAGTGTAGTTTGTCAGAAGGTTTCTCCATTATTGCGTCACTGGTAGTTGAATGTCTGAAAGAATTTCTGATCGACTCAATTCCAAACTCACACACTATGATTTTTCTTCATTATTTGGTTTATTTTATGTGAAACAAAAGCAAACTCCCTTTAAATAATTATTTCTTTCTTTGATCCTGACCTTTACTCTCCTTTTGATCTAACTTCCAACTTCTGATGCCCAAGAACTTAGACTGTGACATAATTATTTGATGTTGGGTCACAACCTGCTCTGCATTGCCTTGTTTTTAATCCTGTCTCTGTTCTGTCAATTCAGATCCAAATCACAAGCCTCAGAGCTGCAAATCTGTCCCACCACTTTCCGACATTAAAGTCAAATTTATGTTTGTTTATAAGTTCTATCCTTTTTTTCAATATTTGAGTTTTCATATCATCAGTGATGATTATTATTAGGGCCCGAGCACTGACAGTGGGAGGCCCTATTGAAATTGTAATGAATATTATTATTATTATGGCAAATGAATTGGCTTTTTGAGGGCTTTACCATGCTCAAATTCTTACCAAAATTTGCAGAAAGTTAGAAAGTGGTGAAAATGTACGTATTCTGGAGGAATTTTCAATAAGCAACCCAAAATGGATCAATGGTGCCCCGAGACCCCCAAAACAAGGTCACATTGACCGATCTTCACAAATATCGATCATGACCAGACAAACAAAAAAGTCTGTAGGTGCAATTGGAAAAATGCAACAGGAAGCCTGCTATTTTGCATTGATACATATTCCAAATTTTTACTTTGATAAACTTGTACCAGGGCTTTCATCAGATCAACTTCAAATTGAGATCAGTGTCATCACAACAAGATGGAGATAAAAAGTTACTAAAAAATCGATTTTTCGTCACACGGTGTGAACGTGGCGTGGTGTCAAAGTTTGACTACACGCCATTAAAACACGAAGTTCTGGACCATGAATCCTTTGATGCTGAGACGTAAACAAACAACTCCACTCCACTGCAGTGTCAGTGTTCAAAGATCGAAGGAATCTGTATGTCTTGCAAAGGTGACGTCTCTCTCACTCTCTTTCCCTCTCTAAGAATTGTACATTTCGTCAAACCTTGTAAACATTGAGGTACGGCGAAGGTTCATCCTTCGCCAAAGGAGACAATGTTGTCAAATTACATGTTATTAATTTGAGTTGTCTACATCTATGTATTGTTTTTGTAATAAATCATGATATTACTACTTAATCACCTCTACGAATTGTGCCTGAACAGCTGTATGTGTCAATCCTGAGTCATTATTCAATGGGAGGCCCTATTGAAATTGTAAGGCTTATTCTGAGCGTAGTGAAAGAGCTTTTTGAGGGCTTCAACATGCTCAAAATTTTTCTAATTTATATTTTAATTTTTAATGAAGAACACATGAAGTAACATTAAATCACATTTAATTTGCAATTCAGATTAAAAACCCTGAAGTCTCATGGCACTCATTTGGTTTCCTGTGACTATGGTGGAGTCAGAGTCGCACAGTTATCACAAGTTTCTTTGGAGAAATGTTTCTGCCTCATGAACCAATGTTACGTTCTCAACGTTACCTGGTTAGGTCAGGCTACTATCAGCTCCCTGCGCCATTGACCTGCTTCTTCAGCAGCTGTTCAGATGATTTGTGTCTGCATTTCAATAATGGATATCCGGTTCTGGATCAATTCCTATGAATATGTTATGAGACTATTTCCCCAAATCGGTTTTCAAAATGTAAACTATCTGATTAACCTCACTTCAGATGAGTTGGTAACTATCTCTTGCCAGTCAACAAGCAGCTTCAATTAAAATGCAAATAATTAACTTAATTTGAATAACAGCAGACAAAGTTCACATGAAATGTGCTTGAAAATTTAAAATCAGAGAAAGTTAATGAATGCATAAAGTTTTCCTTAATCGACAGATTAATACGAATCAAGAGACATAATGTGAGTCCAAGACAGAGAGTGAAGCAGGCAGCTGACCACTGACTAATCAACCCTACACTGCTGCAGTCCTGGATCTCTTACCATGTTGGCTGCTGTCGTCCGGTCAGAGTTCCTGGGGAGAGGAAACGTTTTAAAACTCAGCACGTCTCTTCGGAGCAGTTGTTTATCACTGTGTTATCACCGTTTGTGTGTCAGTGTCTTGTTTCCAGTAACATCCAAGTCAAGTTAGGGCAGGAAGTTAATCCCCTTTCGTTAGACATTTGAAAAGAACAGGTAGGAACCGCTAGCTAAAGCTACACATTCAAACTGCGGACAAATTCTCTGGGACTGATATATTAAAATGTTGTTTTTGTGGTCCGTTTCTTTCTCCTCATTCAATAACCGCAACCGCATTTTGTGTAAATCTTCCTTAGGCTGGATTTATATTCTACGAAGAAATCAGCTAAACTTCTGAGTCTAGTGTTTGTGAACATTTGTTAAAGCTAAGATGATGAAGATGAGGATTCCACCTACACTTAGTGATGAAGGTATCGACAGCAGTGATGATGATTATTCACAGAAATGGCTTCACACTCAGTCAGAAGTCTGTATCAGTCTTCACTGTCATCACATCTGACACACTTTGTTCGTCAGACTGATAATCAAGACTTAAGTTTATCAGAACAAGAAAGAACCAATCAGAAAGACTATTGAAAAAAAGACAATTTGTGGATGTTACGAAGTAGTATTAACAACATGATGGATCACACAAAGAATACATGGATCAAGACAACACTAAGGAAATAAATAATGTATAATTTGATAAGTAAGTCAAAACAATCAGTTTATCTATTTGAAATTCGCTTAAAATCACCATTAACAGTTCAGTTATAAAAAAAAGAGAATTCGTAGGGGTCATGAAGTAGTAATAACGTGATTTATTACAAAAACAATACATGGATGTAGACAACTCAAATTAATAACACGTTATTTGATATGTGAGTTAAAAACATCAAAGTTTATCGATATACGAAATTTGTTTAAAGTCAAATCAAATCAAATTCTTATAGCCCATATTCACAAATCGTCTCATAGGGCTTTAACATGCTGTGACATCCTCTGTCCTTGACCCTCAGCAAGAGTAAGGAAAAACTACAAAAAAAACTTTAACGGGGTAAAAATACGTAGAAATCTCAGAGAGAGCCACATGTGAGGGATCCCTCTCCCAGGACGGACAGAAGTGCAATAGATGTCAGGTGTAGGAAGACATCATCAAGATTAAAGTTTTTAGCAGCATTGATGAGGGTAAACATTTTGAAGGATAATTTCAATACTATATGTCAAGCATTCCTACTGCAATCATAGTCTATGGTCAGCAGCCAGCAGGATGATGATCCACCATCCAGATCAGATGCCACTTTAGTCCTAAATCATTGTCCACTGCCGCTTATTAGGATCCATCATGAGCCGCTGCCGCGGTCCTGGTCTATCGCCCGTATCTGATGCCAACGCGACACAGGATCCGCCATTACCACTATGCTCAGCCCACACGATATAGAATCCGCCATACTGGATCCACCATTGCGACCTCTGATGCGCGATCCACAAATCACAATCCATGGTCAATCAATCAATCAATCAAATTTTATTTGTATAGCCCATATTCACAAATTACAATTCGTCTCATAGGGCTTTAACAGGGTGTGACATCCTCTGTCCTTAACCCTCAGCAAGAGTAAGGAAAAACTACTAAAAACCCTTTTAACAGGGTAAAAATACGTAGAAACCTCAGAGAGCCACATGTGAGGGATCCCTCTCCCAGGACGGACAGAAGTGCAATAGATGAGTGTAGAGGAAAACATCATCAAGATTAAAGTCTTCAAGATTAAAGATTAAAGTCTCTAGCAGCATTTGATGAGGGTAAACATCCCGAAGGACAACCCCAACATGACATGCCAAGCAGTCCCGATGCAATCACAGTCCATGGTCAGCCAGCAGGACCACGATCCACCATCCAGACCAGAACGCCACTCCAGTCCTCAGTCACCGTCCACCGCCACCCAAAGAAAGGACATGTCTGATTTTTGAGATATTACACAAGTGGAAAAAGGCGGTCCTAGAAATTTGTTTTAAGTGACTATTAAAGTCTAAATCGAAATCGAAGATCACTCCCAAGTTCCTGACTGTTTTGTTGGAAGCAAGGGCAATGTCGTCTAGCGCAGTTATATCATTAGATAATGTATCTCTAAGGTGTTTGGGGCCAAGTATTGTAACCTCTGTTTTATCTGAGTTTAATAAGAGAAAATTGCGGGTCATCCAGGTTTTTATGTCCTTGAGACATGCTTGAAGTTTAGTTAATTGATTACTTTGTTCAGGTTTTATTGACAAGTATAACTGGGTGTCATCCGCATAGCAGTGAAAATCTACAGAGTGTGTCCTGATAATGTTTCCTAGTAGAAGCATATATAATGAGAATAAAATTGGTCTGAGCACAGAGCCCTGTGGAATACCATGGTTAACTTTGGTGCGCACAGATGACTCATCTTTAATTTGCACGAATTGGGAGCGATCAGAAAAAGAAGATTTAAACCAGTTAAGGGCGGTTCCATTAATGTTAATTAACTGTTTACGTCTTTGTAATAAAATTTGATGGTCAATTGTGTTGAATGCTGCACTGAGATCTAACAGAACGAGGACAGACACAAATCCCTGATCTGAGGCTATTAAAAGGTCATTAGTGACTTTTGCCAAGGCTGTCTCTGTACTGTGATTGACTCTAAACCCAGACTGAAAGTCTTCATATATATTATTTTCCTGGAGAAACTCACACAGCTGATTGACATGAAGGGGAGATTAGATATTGGCCTGTAATTGGCTCAAACCTCTGGGTCTACGGTGGTTTTTTTGAGTAGGGGTTTGATGACAGCTATTTTAAAAAACTGTGGTACATAACCGGATGATAATGACAGATTGATTTTGTTAATTAACAAACTATCAATTAGGGGCAGAATTTCTTTAAGTAATGTTGTAGGAATGAGATGTAAGATACAGGTTGTTGGTTTAGAACCTGAGATTATTTTGGTAAACTGATCACGGGTGATCAGAGAGAAGCTGTCTAAATAATGGGAATTCTCAGCCGTTTCTGAGATCTCTGTTGTTGGGAGGGTATTAGTGCCAATTGAGGGCAGGAGATGGTTGATTTTATTTCTAATAGTTAGAATTTTATCATTAAAAAAGGTCATAAAGATATTGCTATTTAGGGATCGAGGAATACTGGGTTCGGTAGAGGTGTGACTCTCTGTCAGCCTGGCTACAGTGCTGAAGAGAAACCAGGGGTTGTTTTTATTCTCTTCTATTAGTTTTGAATAGTAGGCGGCTCTTGCTTTGTGGAGAGCCTTTTTATATTCTTTAACACTATTCTTCCAGTCTATGAGATTTTCAACATGGTTGCTGGAGCGCCACTTCCTTTCTAGTTTTCTTGACAATTGTTTTAATTCATTTGTCTGGGAATTATACCACGGAGCTAATTTACTATGTTTGTCATTTTTCTTTTTTAGAGGCGCTATTGAGTCTGATGTTAATCGTAATGAGTCTGCAGAGCTATCAACGAGGTGGTCGATCTCATTGGAGCTCGGGTTTTTAAAGAATTTGATGTGTATATCTACGGATAATACGGGTTTAAATGTAATTGGAATTATTTCCTTAAATTTAGCTACAGCACTATCAGGTAGACATCTAGAAAATGAGTTTTTTATTATTGGCATATATTCAGTTATTGAAAAATCAAAGGTAATTAAATTATGGTCTGATAGAACTGGATTGCGCGGAAGTACTGTTAAATGTTCAATTCCAACACTGTACGATAATACAAGGTCAAGTGTGTGGTTACAACAATGAGTAGGTTGGTGTACACACTGACTGAAACCAATAGAGTCTAGTATCGAAATAAATGCTACGCTAAGGCTATCTTTATTATTGTCAACATGAATATTAAAGTCACCAACAATAATAATTTTATCGGTCTTTAGGACTAAATTTAATAAAAACTCGGGGAAATCCGTAAAAAAATTCGGTATAAGCCCCTGGAGCACGGTAAACTACAGCAAATATGATTGGCTGTTGGTGTTTCCTGGATTGGCGTGGAAGACTAAGAACAAGACATTCAAATGAGTTATAGCTGAGTTTAGGTTTAGGATTAATTGATAGACTGGAGTTAAAAATAGCAGCAACTCCACCTCCTCGCCCAAATTCTCTGGGAACCTGTGCATTTATATGACTGGGGGAGTAGATTCATTTAGACTGACATATTCATCAGGATGCTGCCACGTCTCAGTGAGGGACAGTAAATCGATGTTGTCATCGGAGACTAGTTCAATAACTAAAATAGCTTTTGATGACAGTGATCTAATGTTTAAAAGTCTTAGTTCCCTGTGTTGTTTCAGAGGTTGTTTTAATTTGTATTAGATTTTTGTGTGGAGTTCTCGCTCTGTTATTGTTTAATTTCAATAATTTAATCGGGCGGTGGACAGACACAATCTCTATGGGGTTGTGTGACTGATCCAGAGGATCCAAATGAATTGGCTGTTTGAGGGCTTCAACATGCTCAAATTCTTACAAAAATGTACGTATTCTGGAGGAATTTTCAATAAGCGTCGCAAAATGGCTCAATGGTGCCCCCGAGACCCCCAGAACGTGGTCACATTGACCGATCTTCACAAAAATCGATACACAGGTGTATCATGACCAGACAAACAAAAAAGTTTGTAGGTACAATTGGAAAAACGCAACAGGAAGCCTGCTATTTTGCATTTAGTGGCCATTTTGGCCATATTCCAGTTTTTACTTTGATAAACTTGTACCAGGGCTTTCATCAGATCAACTTCAAATTGAGATCAGTGTCATCACAACAAGATGGAGATAAAAAGTTGTTAAAAGATCGATTTTTTCGTCACACGATGTGACCGTGGCGTTGAGTCAAAGTTTGACTACACGCCATTAAAACACGATGTTCTGGACCATGAATCCTTTGATGCTCAGCCGTAAACAAACAACTCCACTCCTGCAGTGTCAGTGTTCAAAGATCGAAGGAATCTTTATGTCTTGTTATGTTTGATATTCATCAACCAAATGCTGATGTTTACAACATGAAAATATGCACAAAAGGCTTTACATAGGTCAGGAATGTATTTGATATGTGTGTGGGGGACATGTCACTTGTGACCTGATATGGTCCAGTTTAGAACTGGTTCAGCTAAATTGGTATTTTCAGGGGGGTTATAGCTCAGATACCTTATGTTAAGTTTTACTGCAGCGCCAAAGTAAGAGCATGTTCAGAGGCACATACTGTTTGACCAGGTCTACTTTGAAGAATGGTACATCCCTCAGATTTACAGTCAGAACAAACTTTTGCTTATCTCATTCATAAATTATCAAGCTTTTCTTTTTTTACTGCTCATTGTAGAACAAAACAATTTTTTGCTTTTCTTCTCAAAACCAGAAGAAGGGCTTATTTGGGTTTGATACATCGGGGTACAATGTGAGGTTGTGCGAGGAGAACACAGACAATCATTGACCTGTCGTTCATAAAAAACTGGTAACACTGCTTGTGTGTGTGTTATGCAAAAGGATGGAACATTTTGTTTCTTGCTCTGTGCTCTCAGAGGTCGTGTTGTCAGGGGAAACAGGAGGACATAAGCTTTCTGTCAGGGAGTCAAACTGGTTCAAAAAGGCCGTCAGGCTTGTCTTTGCACATCTCATCCCTTATGCACATCTCACTCAACTGATTCCAATACTGCCTTGGTAGCACCAACTTAAGCAGTCAAGTAATTTGCTTTCGTTCATTATTTTTGTTAAAGTGTTAATTTTTGTTAAAGTGTTAATAAAATGCCTCTCCCCTTAGCCAAGGCCCGAGAAAGGTTGGGACATTTTCTGAGACGAAGCCAAGACAGCCTTGCGTGTTCTCAAGATCTACTGCACCTTCCATGGCTGCATGGCTGCCATGATTCTTACACTGGAAAAACACATGCAGTGGTTATGCTGCATTTACATAATCCATGTAGCGAATAATTGCACTGCTCCACTCACACGATTTGCCTCTTGGTCCACTAGATCATGTGGGGGCGCACAAAGCTCTGGGAACTTCAAAGTTTCCTCCAGGACCTGTACCTGAATAATTGCAGTTTGCTACGACTTGTGGCTGGTCAGATCACCTGCTAGCTCAGGTCGGTGCAAGAACCTGATTCAAGTGAGTTTCATTCTCAGTGCTGATTGACTTTGGCGACATCATATTTCAACAGAAATGATGGTAGAAAACGACGCAAACATCTTATCCATCATGTCATGTTTTTCCCGTCTATTACATCATCTGATTGACCAAAAACCAGGGCTGCATCTATTTCTGCTTTTGCATTGATTTTGTATGTAAAAAAAAAAAAAAAAGGTGTCAGGTTTGGTGTTAACTGGCCTTTAGAGGAACTTCGATGTCGGTTATCTTGTCAGCACTTATTTTCAACATTATTCACCCTCTGGCTCAACCATTTAAAGGAACTGAATTATGGCCTTGTGGTATCTAACCATGCAGATAGGTTTGGTTGTGCTTACCCAGGTTAAATAAAGAAAATTGTGCTGGAACTAATACGAAGAGATGAAATGTATTCACTTAGATGTTAAATGCTATGAGAATCACAAATGAAATTCATTCTGACCACTGCTGCATTTGGGTGGAAGCAGATTTCTAAAGACGATATCTCACAAACCTGTAAAATCAAAATTATCTGTATGTGACCCTGCATATATATTTCATTATTTAGGTACAATAACACTTTGATTGTTGATGACCTCAAGAAAAAACTCTAATTAAACTACTGTGTGTATTTAAAGTACTTTGGATTGGCATATATTGTCATATGTATTGCCAACTGTGAGAAAACACTAAGATGAGTGAGCATGCGTTCGTCCTCGTCTAATCACAAGAAGCATGATGTCATTTCAGAAGAATTCTCTAATTGTTCCAAAGTAATACAAAGAGTTATCAATCATTTTAAATTAAGTTTGTTTGAGAATAAATTGCTAATTGTTAGAATGGCACTCAGTGGTGAGCAGATTACACATGCTGCTATATGGAAAGATGTATCTACATGTATGTGTATCTAAGTTTTCAATGGGCAAGATTACTGTGCACAATGAGGTCTTTACATTTGTCTAGTCAAACCAAAACCTCTTTCGTGCTCAAACCAACAGCTAGAAGCAACACTGTTAGTTTCTGTTATGGCTGTTTGTGATGTGTCGTTGGAGTGTGATGTGCTGGTTCCTGTTTCATTGAGTAATTTTCATTCACCACGGTACTGTGTAAATATGGAGTAGGGCCTCCATATTAATCCAGTTGCACTAAAAAATGAATTTATGGCATTGATGTAGATTATCTCTTAAAATCAGCATCATCAGTGAAAGAGCAAAGTTGGAAAAAAGAGTATTTACGGTGGGACATTTTATTCAGCTAAGTCCACTAGACCACATCAATTAGCAAACGTTAATTTCTTTAATGTATGTTGAAGTGCTGAAATCCTACCATTGGTTAGATTAATTGTTACAATTATTCAACTGTAACCTGACAAAGACAAAGTGCCGCTGGCAGCAGAGGATGAAGATGTAGATCAAACTGTGAGACAACCTCGTAGTTTTACCCAGATACAGACACAATCGCTCATTGCTCTGGTGATTTGCTGTTGAAAAAGCATTGAGGTTAAAACAGAGCGTAAATTCCCTGAAGTCTGTTTTACATTTAAACATTTTGCTCATAAGCATTATATGACAATAATTCAACATGTGGTGAAATGCTGTTGAAACAAGTTCAGACTTTATCAAGCCTTTATCCAAACACTTTTTTTTTCAAACCCATTATTCCAGTCATGACCGCTCAGAAATATCACATCATCGACAACCTGATACGAGAACTATGACCCATCGATGTGATCAATCACAGCATGAGAATGGCTCTTTGTCTAAAGTTTCACATATTTTGTATTCATTTAAAATGATCAATATATGCTTCAGGGCAGGAGATTGATTAATAACCCGACGGTTATCTTAATGTGTCAAAGTTACAGAGACAGACATGTGTTCGTTTGAGCTGAGGATGGAACGACAGGGTGTAATCAATGTGACTGTTATGAGAGTGCTGATGACTGATTGATCATGATGCAACGAAACGTTTTGTCAAGATGGATTCTGGGTAACCTATGTATCCTGGTTAAAGTCCAAACTAATGGAGACCCTGTTCCTTTTGACATTAATAGGCATTAGTGAGCCCTGTGTGGATTAGGTCCCACAAAAATGTTTTAATTTATAAAAAAAAAAATGTAATCCAGCATATTTTTTTAGCTGTGATGTTTTATTATTAATCACTTACTCCATAAAGTCGTATTTGTTAATAATAACGAAGCCTTAACCATTTACACCTATAATTAATTGAATAGCTATCATTAGCTTGTGTTAGGCTGCAGACCACACCTGCCAAGAATGATCCCAGAATACATCAGGTGTCGGCTTCTGGAATGTCGGGATCACCTCAACTACATGAACAGAGGACATACTTATCAAACTGCATCACATTTCTTAATAGAACTGAAGAACTGAGCACTGGTCCATTTACAGCAAAGTGTTCTGTGTACATTTCACCAACTAGGATTTTAATTAGTTTATTCACTGTTTCATTGTAAATAGTAAAATAGCACATAATTACATTCCGCCTTCTCCCCTCACATCACCTGACATTTCTCAGGCAGGTGCATTTTTCTTCAACTGTGAAAATTGAAGGAACACCAGTGTAACGTGTTTTTTTCTTTGTCAGGTTATTGTATCATTAATATATTGATTGTGCGATATTATCATCTATATATGCATCCACAGCCTAAAGATACCTAATTAATATCATGGTGAGCTTCAGTGCCACATGACCCCACTAGCCAGTCCACACTCTTATGGCAGCCACACAGTGTTTAAGGTGCAAACAATCTAGTTTGTTGCTACATCCGCTGCTCTTTTAAATTGCCTCCATTATCCAAAGGAACAATACATTCACCATTTAATGTATGTTAATTTCATGAGGGTTTCATTAAGCATTTATTGTTAACTTTTACATTGCTTTGGGCGGAATGTGAAGTTTGCCAAAGTGAACACGTTTTTAAGTTGATTAAGATTCAGGAAGGGGAATTTGTGCGGAGGTTTTTTCGTGCACTTCACTTCTCTTTTTGGCAAACGGCTTTGCTGACAGAGGCATGTGAGGATGCGATAAAAATGTCCTTGTACGTCAAGGCTCAGATATACAGAGCTGGCAGCAGAAGCATGGATGCACCTTTTGAAACCTAACGTTCGCCCAGTGGAGGTTGGCTGTCAGGCTTTTTTTTGCAGATCAGACTTAGGCCCCAGCCAAGAACCTAAAAGCAGGCCCATGTGAATACAAGGGCTCTAATGGGTAACAAGAAGGTGTTTACTTACCTTTTTATGGTGGTTTACTCACTTGCTATGGTCCGAGTTTTAAAGGGCACATATAATGCCCATTTTACCACAGTTGATATGGCTCCTTGGGGTCTTAATGGGTCCTTAGTGTACAGAGCTCGCTGCTGGCAGACTATCAAAGTCCAGTCTGCTTTGCGGACTGACTGAGTTTCTCTGGGTCCTTCACTTCAGGTCCATGTGATCCAGGAGCTCACTGAAACAGGACTCAGACGTACGGTGGACTTTTTCCTTTTAACAGCCATACACAGATCAAGGTGCGATGCTGTAACCGACGGCAACCGAGGTCTGTGTACGTAGCCATGTTGGTTTGTGACGTGATGGTAAACACAGGTGACTTCTTCATGGTTCTTCACAGGATGTCTGGTGTGTAGGCATCTACGCCCCCTGGAGTTTTAGAGAACACTTCAGTGTTGAGCATGTGTTTTGTGCCATGATGATGTCATAAAATATTTAGTGCAGGATCATTTAAACGACAGCGAGGGGGATAAGGAGCTTTCACTTTTTCAAACATCCGGCGAAAGAGAACCCAACTAACATTATAGAAAATTATAATGGAGTAAATAGAACAATATTTGCCTCTGAAATTGTATAAATTTGTATAAAGTAAAATTGTATAAAGTAAAATGAGTTGTATAAAGTAAAAGGAAATTGCAACATTCAGGTAATGTAGTCCCTGAAAATTGTATGCAGTAATCGAGTAAATGTACTCAGTTACATTCCATCATTGTTCATCCACACCAGTAAATAAAGAAGAACAACAACAACAATAATGATAAATGCTTTTTTTTTGGACTATATGATTAGATTTCACTTGTTCTGGTCTCCTAATCTATATATACAATAGTCTTGTATCTGGGAGACTGAAGTTCATCCACCATTTTTATGATGACGCGATAATTATAGTTTACCAACCTATTGTTCTAACCACTACAGCCCAGGTTCGGATGCTGGAGCAGGTTCCATGGCTTTGCAATAGAAGGAAGGTAAGTGATGGGGGGAATGAGAGCTATATAAAAAAGTCATAGTGCTTTGCGTATATGATCTGTTGCTCGCTAAGATGAGGTTACTGAGAGGCTCCCTAATTTGTTTAAGATAGATTGAGGGCTATAATTCACCCAGAAGGCTTGCTAAACAGCGGCTATTACTCAGATTAGTGGAACCAATTATCCAGTGATGGCGGCTTGAAAACTGAGTGGGCCTGGCTCTCGTAGGAAGCTGCCAAATAAGCCCCTTCAGCTTCACCTGAGCAAATACAAGGTGATGTCCATTCATTGGCAGTTATTCAGGTACAAACTAGCTGCTTGTTCTGGTACAGTTAGTTAATCCAAATAAAGTGAAATACAAGGGACCTGCCATAAATATTCATTCATGAAGGTCATAATGTTTGGATTTGTATTGAAGCTGCTGGCGGTGTGGGCGGCTGTTGCCTGTGGTGCTGTTGAAGTTTAATGCATTACACAAATAGGTGTTTCTATTATTCGGCCTTCCCTCACTTTTACAAATGGAGAGTACAAAATAATAGAAACACTTGTAACATTTACGCACACTTTCAACTCTTTAAAAAAATGGAACCTACAAAATGAGGCATAAAGTTGAACCATCACATACAAAACTATTTTAACATAAAATGACCAAATTACCAGTAAGTCTTTAAGGCAGGAATAATTACAGGCCTATGTCAGACAGCTTTAATTTTAGGGGTGAGACTAAAGGAACACAAGATTAGACTCACTGTCTGATACTGATGAACTGACCATTAGAGCTACATAAAAAGGAGAGATAGCAGGACTCCTTGTCAGGATTCTGCCCCCTGCTTCCTGTGGAAACCCCTTGAAAGACTGTTTTGGTCCTGACCTTTCTGTTTATGGACTTCTCAGTTTATGGACATTTACCTTGGTTTTCCTTGGTTTGTGATTGGTTGTTGTGTTCTATTATCCCCACCACCCTCGTGTATATGTCTCAGTGTTTCCCTTTGTCTTGGTCGGTTCGTCTTGACGTGTTTCCAGTGGCATCTTGTTCCCGGTGTTTCTAATGTTTTTTTGTTTCTTTGAACCTAGTTTTTTGGACCATGCTTGATATTGTATCTTGTTTTTTTGTTGTGTTATATTTGCCTTATTAAAGGAAAACTTTTGTTATTTCATAAGCTCCTACGTTTTGGTCCTGCTTTTCCCCAGTCCTTGACAAAACGAACCGACCTTGGCCCAGCTTTGAAATTCATAAATGTTTTCATGATGAGCATTCTAGCCTTCCGTCTACCAACCCAGATTCAGTGATCACCATCAACCCGTTCCTTGCGGTCCCATGTCAGCTGTCCAGCAATTTCTATGGATTTTTGGTTATATTCAAGGCCTTTTTTTGATATTCTCATGTGTCGTGGTCCTCCTGCTCACATTGACACTCCTGATCACGGTGTCTGATGAAGCACAGTACATCAGCTTGCCCTAAGCAGTTACTGTGCACATAGGGGATCAGGCTAAGAGTTATCCTATAGTGATGGTACTTTAGGTCAGGGCTGATCCTGAGGCTCAGCAGATTTATGATATCACACAGCCTCATAACCGCTAAAGGGCTCATTGAAAGTCTGTGTGTCTTTTCTTGCACGAGAGGCTTATTTCTTTAATTTAAGAGTAATGTCATTTGGAATTTGAAAACTGGTTTTGCCACAAGCTTTGCTCACACATGCTACTTGTGTATTTTAGTTGTGTTCACCAGTCTTTTGAGGCATTTGAAATGTTAATTCCTTGGTCAGGCTTCTGTCAGTATTCAATGTTTGGCACTGTCATTTCTTTCAACAGTCATGCCATTTTACTTGACCTGAAATAAGCTAAACCAAATTAATGTGTTTTCTCATGCTATTTAAAATGTGTTTTTATTCTTAGTGTAGTATCTCATTTCCGAGCTCATACGGTGAGATGCTGGGTTTTAATAAATGAGGCTGAAATAGAAAGAAGGATGCATCTTCATTTTATTTTATTTCAAGATGATATACATGGACTGGAGATTATTTTTAGATTGGTCTATATGTATAAACCCTTACACAATTTCAGGTTGGTATGTTTCAGCCTTAATATAACAAAAGAAAATCTCCCCTCATCAATCTACACTCAATACTCCAAAAATAGTTCTGAAAATGTTTTGCCAATAAAAAGGAAATTTGTTTGATTGATTCTTTAGCACTTGCAATTTTGCTCAGGTGCCTTTTATTTTGGGATGTTTCTAGCCCTGTGGTAAAGTCATGATTTGGAAAGAAAGGGGTCTTACACCTGACTAAGCACATCAGATCAAAACACTGAAATGTCATTGATCTTAGCAAAATTGAAAAAAGAAAAGTAAGTACTCTTTGAAAACACGGCACATGTTTGCAGTTGGAGTAGATCGATAGGATAGCGATTAGTTCTGTAGTTTTCATATCTTTACTAAACATATTTATGATAGTCTGACATTGTTAGAGTTCATCCGGAGAGATGTAAGAGTTCATCCGGAGAGTTATTAGAGTTCATGCGGGAAGCGATGATCAACTGTACTTAAAGCATAGTCCCCTAACAACAGCATATGCCAGCCCTGCTGCCTATAAGAAGCTCATTAATATCTGCTCACAATGCAGGACTGACGCGCGGAAAAATCTTATTAGACAAGGCATTTATGCGAAGACTCATTGTGTCATTGTGTAGATACAGATCACGTTGCAACTCAACATAAATGTAACATGAAACACTGTGCCATTCATAGGGTTAGGGTTAACCCTAACCCTAACCCTAACCCTAACCCACTTCTCGGTTGCCTGTTTTTGAAAGGCCAAAAAGATAATGAATAATTCAAATTGAAAACACAATGTTCAGTTTGAAAATATAACATATTTACATTTGATTGAAATGCAAAATCTACATCCAACAAATACAGCGTCCACAGGGGTGATCTTCCACAGAGCAAGGACACATAAAGAACACAGTGTGTGCGGCTGGTTTATTTAATAACGGCAGCCTTCAAGCCAAAACACATACACACACATATTGTAAAAAAAGAAAAGTGCAGCAGCCCAGAGACAGACGCATCATGTTTTCCACTTTGTCGGTTGTTTGCAGGCAGTCGCCTATCAAACTCCTGACCGAGCCCTGACAGCAGGGAGCAGGGCGCCACCACCTCTGTCGTGGTTCGACCAGTATCTGGTGAAAAGGTCATTATGGTGTGACTCATCAACCTGCTGTGTGTGATGGGAATAAATGAAGGCAGGGAGCTGTGGACCAAAGCAGATGAAAAAAGGGGAATGAACCATTAAAGGGACACCTGATGAGAGGGTTGTACCTGCTAAATGGATTATTTTAGATGAAGAACACATCCTGGATTGGATCTCTAGTAAGCCTACACGGGCCTGGTAAGATTAAGGGATTAATGTTAAAGATGGACATTAGCCTGTGGCCCGGCTGCTCGATATACAAGAGGCGCCTTAATCTGAATACAATATTCAGCAAAGCACGAATAATGCAGATTGAAAAAACTCTTTTCTCTTTCAGAAGTAGTTTATGAGGATAACAGACTGATGGCTACATGAAAAACATTATTGTCTTTCATTATTACTCAAACCAGTGCTTTTTATCGTGTTAGCCCCCCCCAAGCACATATTCTTAAAGCACTAACCCATATATATAAAATTCAAAGTTTTTTATGATTTATCTCTTGCTCCTCTAGACATTGAAGCTGTTCCACTCATCTCCCTCTCGAATCCGCCCATGGTGACAGGCATTGTGATGATCCAGCTTAGCAGGAGCTAAGGGGATCGAGAGCTGACTTGATTAGGGGAATGGGGTATTTGTTTTTCACAGTGACGTTGTTCAGAGGGTTACAGTCTATCGTGGCAACATAGAACCAGTAAATCTTTCATAGGAAGACAAGATCGGTGAATTATATCCAAAGCTATAGCCAAAGAGAACATAACGGGTTGTAGAGGCATCTCGTGGTCAGGGATTTACTTGAAGTCTATACGGTCATATGGGCAGTCATGACTCTGAGAGAAAACGAGCTCTAAAAACAAAGTTATCCTAAAGTCCTCCAGCCTGACTGGGGATTGTGTTTCTCATGCCAAGGGTGGTCAAGAACAAAAGGGGTCCTGGGAGCTGTGTTGCTGTTAAATTGGATTAGTTCATGATGGTTGCTATACAGAACCAGCGTGAGGGACACAGTTTGATTAATGATCTGAGCCACTAAAATGGTTTCCTGATTGTAATAAAGAATTGCTTGAATTTCTGGGTCAAGATTGGGCCTGAGAAACAGCCGGATTAACAGCTACTACTGGTCGGTTTCTCTCTGAAGCAGTAAGGAAATTAGTAATGGACCCATATGCTGTGGACATATGCTTCCATATTTACCAAAACAAGTTGTGTAGCGGAACCAATTGTGTCAATCACAACATTAAAATGCACATAATGTTAAAATAAATAAAATATTGCACACACCCGAAGAAAAAACACATTGCACGTAGCAAAAATTGCACCAGCCCATCGTAAAACCCCATCAATCTATTGCGCAATCCCGGCACCATCAAGCATTGTTATTTAAAAGTTTGATTGAGGCAGGATGAGTTTATAAAACGATGGAACAAGTTTTCAGTGGGGGACTCTGGGGGAAGAGCTGATATTCTTTGCGATGGGTCGGTCACTATCCTCTGAGCCTAAGAACAGACTGCTCATTTATTGATTGAAAGGACTGGTAGTCACTCCTACCTATCAACCTCACGGGAGGGTGTACCAGGCGAGCAATCTTAGTTCTTAGTTGCACAGTCAGGTTGCCATACCATGCGGACATTCACTAAGCTCTCTAGTACAGCCTGATAGAATACAAAAATGATCCTCTAGTCCACATCATACACTCTGACTCTTCGTAAAAAGTACCGTCTCTCCTGTAAACGAGAACACAAACTTTCGATATGGACCTTCCAGCTGGGGGGTGTACTTTTACAAGTGTACTTGTAAAAGCAGACCTGATTGATGTTTGTGTCATGTGTGAGCAGAGGACTGTGATCCCCCACTGATCTAGGGTCCCAAACCATTTCTTTTGTTTTAAAAGTATTACAAATCAGATGGTTGTCACGCTGCAGCACCCTCCATTCTCCGACTTTTGTTGTGGCATAGCATTTGAAATCGATGGCAGCCGGGCAGCACCGTGGCGTCGTGGCAAGCTCTGTTCCATCTGTTCCCAGGTCAAATCTCAGCTGGGGTCTTTCTTTGAGGAGTTTGACATGTTTCCCCCCCGTGTTTGCGGGGTATACTCAGGGTTCCTCCCTCAGTCCAAACACATGGACATTTGGGTTAGGTTAATTAGAGACTCTAACAGGTCTCAAGTATTATTTCGAAGTTAACACAGAGTCAGCAGTCCTCTGCTTAGTTTTCCACTTGGCTTTAGTTGAGGGACATATGTACAATCATCCCTCTCCGTTGGCTTCCACAGAGATAGTTGCGTTGAATGACCCTAACATGAACACAGCAGAAAAGAGGCCCTGTTTTTCGAGCTCTAAAAAATGATTGACCTCATGCATGGAACACATTCTCGCAGGCAGCTAATCCATGGGGAGGATGGCCTGGAGCTGCCTCTTGCATTGACTGCTTGTATTAAAACTGCTTCTCTCACATAGAGAAATAGAAATCTACAAGGTATGGATATTTTACAGTTTGAGGCTCAGAGTTGTAACGTCATCCCTCTTAGGCACACTACAGAGCTGAATATATGTGTCCATACATAATGAGATGCATTTAAAGCTTTCCATGCCGTCCATAGCTTCCCGCAAACAACCGCTGTTTGTTTCAGAGTTTCACTCGGTCAGGCTCAGGTGTTGACACATCTCAAGCCTCCGGGTTCGCAGCCAATTCCGGATCAATACCCGCTGTCACTCACACACAGGCTCGGCGAGCTTTCCACTTTTGTATCCCCCCCAATCGCTCAAAAGTGGAGTAAAAGAGAGCGACGACTTGAAGTGCTGGTCAGCAGGGATGTAAGGTAAACTCCTCCTCAGTCCGTGTCAGTGCCGCATCTCTGCAATAACTACACCTCCCAGAGCAACATCAGCCCTGGTTAGAGGGATGGAGGCCATTACTTACTGTTGCATGTTGGAGAGCCATTGATCAGAGGCAGCTCCTTCCACAGGGCAACCTTTGAGGAGGTGTCATACCTCTTATTACATGTATTGATCAGTGGCGCTGAATAGATGGCTTTCCAGCGTGACGCCATCTGTCATTTCAGAGGCAACGACCAGTAGAGTCCCCACACTGGGAGCGACTCGCTCCTCTTTGCCCTGGAGTCTGTTGTAAGAGGAATCAGGTCTGTCATGCAAATGGCAGGGGAGAAGGAGATATCTACGCAGACCATAGACCTCACCATAGTGGTGCAATTTGTTACAAATTTGCTTTTATTTTTAATTATACTTCAAAGTCCTGTGTGAAAAAAGGTACTATTCTATTTTATTTTTCATATATAATACTTGTGGTTCTAAAGGCCTATGTAAATTCACTTGATTAACTATTGTGTTTGTGTTTCAAATAAATCAGCTCCGGTCAAATCAGTTGCACACAGGTTTCCCATCTGCCATCGGACGACATACTACAGTTGGAGTTCTCACTGGGAAGATTTGCCTTTGCTTCGAAGCTAAAGTGCAGAGATCGCCCTAGAGTGATGCAAGTGTTGCACCAGACTGGTGTGTTGAAAGAGCCGAGGGTGAAGGTGAAGCTTCGTGTTTTACACAGATGCAACTCACCCTCGGGTGCTTTTCATTAATATTTGCATTGTGTTTTTCTTCCGTTTACTTTATTTAAATTCCACATGCTCTTTCATGAGTATTTTTTACGTACAGTTGGATTTCCTACTACTACTGATTTAGGTTGTACTCTTAAAGGTTCAACGTGTAGAATTTATTGACCTCTAGTGGGGAAGTTACATGTTGTAGCTGAATACCCCTCAGCTCCCCCCCCCTCCAAACATTAAAGATAACCTGTGGAAGCCTTCAGTTGTCATAAAAACTCAAAAGGTGTTTAGTCCGTCCAGTCTGGGCTACTGTAAACACCATGGGAGACTTCTAGGGTCCAGAAAATAACAATTGTTATAATTTAGGTGAAGCGCACTAGTCTACATCACTACGATTATTTTATATTAAATTTCTGCCAATAGATCCCTTTCACCTCAATCTTACACACTGAGTTTTTTTAAATCCTTTCACTGTGAAATCATTTCATTGATGAGACAAAATCATTATTTAACATCCTCTGCTTTATTTCTTCTTTTGTTCTGTTTCAGTCAATGATACAGTTGAGCTAAATGGCAGTTCTTTCCCCTTTGTAAAGAGACTCCTGCAGTGAATGCACCAATTCAAAGGGGGGAGCAAAATATGTGATTTTTTTTTTTAATGTTTTTTATTTACTGTTTCTGCCATTTGTTGAACAAATGAAAATTATCATTATTTTAGGCTTAGATAGAATCACCTTGCTGCAGGGACTGTGTGATGATATGTTTATTTTTTGGGGGAAAGACAGCGATTAGAAGTTGTGTTTTGTGCTGCTTTCTGTCAGCCTGCACACAAACGTGTGTCTGTTTCACTTGCAATTTAAGACCCAAAGCCGAAAACTGACCAAACCATCCATCCACTGATCCATTTGATAAGAAGAGCCTCTGGAGGCCCCCGGCAGCCATCCTCTGTTGGGGCAACAGGGTACTTAATGCTATTCAAATTTTTTAGATACAAGGTTTTTGTGTTGAAACACAAACAAAGAACAAGAAACATAATAATCAAATTGTAGCCCGTTCTTAACATAAAAATAATGACTTGTAACTTATAATAGAAGCAACTATTAAAGGTTCTTGCATCAGCTGTAAACCTGCCTGTTTGGAATAGGCTGTTTGCTTGGCCTGTGTTGAGGCTCTGGCACCTACTTCAGAATTATTAATAACTGAAAATTAAATATTAAGACATGTGAGGCCTCCAATATTCTGTAACATGGCTGTTAAGCAATCTTGACATACAATACGCATATTCTACTATTACTGACAATAACTGTTCAATTCATTTGGCATTGCTGCTCATTTCATCAGACATTTTATGTATAAATACTGCAAACATTGACACACTTTCCATTATGTTACAAATTGTTTCTTCTAATCAATGTTGTAAACACTGTTATTTTGTTGATGTTTGTGCTCAGCTACACGTGGAGTCCATTGCTCTTTGGTCCATCCTGGGAGAGGGATCCCCACATGTAGCTCTTTCTGAGGTTTCTATGTTGTTTAAACCTGTTGATGTTTTTTTCCTTCACCATTAGACAAATGGTGATTTTTGAATATGGGCTATACAAATTAAATCTGATCGATTGATGATTCAGCTTGATATAATACATGGCTTTGATAAAAAAAATGTTTTTTAATCTGCTTTCACTTAGTAGACAAATTGCGAGAGAGGAAGTTATTTCATGAATGTTTTTGCCATGATGGAGACCAGCACAGGTGATTGTATGCGTCAGTCCGATAAAATAAATAAAATAATCTCATTATCAAAATTATCTGGTGGCAATTTTGAACCACAGTTCGACAAAGTTCTGAACCCTGCCATAGTTCATTCAAGTCAAATGTGTAGAACAATTCGAGAGATATGCGGTCTACTTACAGACAGAAAGACGGACAGATGTTTGTGCAATGAGTGGGTAGATAACACGAGGAGGTGAGTGCATTTTGCAGGTGGTCGCTAACATCTGCTAACATCAACTGGTGGCAGGCATCAATTAGTGTGGTAGAACGTACGTTTAGTTAAAAAAGGCATAGAGGTAATTACTTCTGATCCACTGAGTGGGCCACATGGCTTTCACAGTTCTACCATACAAGCCTGTAGACAGTCAGATTGACCTTTATCCTCAGTGTACCCTCAGGTCAGGCCTGTATAATTTATTACAAGGTCAAAACACTTGGTGGCGCTAAGGCGCACCACTGTTATGTCCCTAACATCCGCTGCCAGCCGCTAACACATGCTAACATGGTGGTGGTTGGTAATTTAATTTGTTCACAAGACCTTCAAACATACCAGGGATATTCACCATCTAGTCCTATATTCTACATAAATGAACACATTATTTTATTCTATGTTTTCATATGAATGACTGAGACAAAATAGAGACATTTGTAAGAGAGCTGTGGCCCCGCAAACAATACATCTGCTAGCCAGAGTTTATGAAGGCTACTTTAAGGGCCCTTAAATTTGTCAGTAGAGAAAACTTTGTGTCAGTAAACTTTGTGTGTCTCTGTTCCATCTGATGTAGACACTTTACAAAGACGGCATGATTGTATCCCTCCACATTTTTCAGTCAATCGGCTGAGCAGGCATAAGGCTCCATGTGATAACGGATGAAAAAGGGATCTGTGCTTGTGGCAGCGAGCCAAAACTCTGCGAGGAGACATGCTGTCGTCAGAGAGCTGCCACTCTGCGGAGGAGGAACAACTCAGCTCTGTCCCCACTGAACTTTAAACTAAGACTTTCAGCCATCTGCCGTCTCGGCCCTTCATGCTGCTGTGTTAGAAGCAGCTCTCCTCTCCCTGCGCGGCGCTCTCTGATTTGAGAGGAAATGATCCATGTGTTAACTGCACGGTGGCGAGCAGCCCGTGATCTGACAGTGCACACCCTTGATTTGGCAGCTCTCACTGGGCCAATGGCTGGTGGGGGGAGATCCTAACGAAAAGCGATTCGGTCTGAAAACATGTTGTCCTCCTCTGGCTTTTAACAAAGACAGGAGTACGCGTCTGCAGCAGTGTCTTATTCAGGTTGTAGGATGTCTGTAGTAGTTGTGGCAGTAACAGCAGTAGATTAAATAATAACGATGATAATAACACACATGATTTATGCAGCACTTGACAAGAGCAAGTCTACACAGTGATTCTCAGAGGTAAAAGCAGAAAATACACGATGTAGTTACATATCGTTTAAATGCGATGAAGGAATACAAAAGTTGAAAACCAATTAAATGACTCAAAGCATAACACAAAAAGGAAGCCATTTCATAAAATTGGTTTTACAAAGAGACATAGAAATATATGGTAAAACGCAGAAAGGCTTCACATTGAAAATCAAATGCAATGAGGCTAGAAAAGGGGAGATGTGCTCATATTATTTTATTTCCTTTAAGAACCCTGACTGCGGTACTTTTGCACACCCACACACTTTCAGGGCTGGATCACGAGTGCACTGCAAACTTTGGGAAAGTAAGAGCTGTCTGAGTAAAATCCCTTTGTGCTTTGGGTCCAAACACCATCACCTCGTCTTCTCACTGCTCTCCATTGAAACATTATTGTACATCCAGGACCCAATGTGTGCAGGACCGGCTGTAACTTAGGAAACTGAGCTGATTTCAGGATTTTATGGATAAGAAGATAATAAATTAGTAGCATTGTTCTGCATTAAAACTGAAAGACATGCTAGACATATATGGATAACTTCACCAGGTGGTAAGCTTTCTTAGTTTTTCTGTCATTTTCCAGCAAAGTTCTGATTTCACATTTTCTTCTCTTTCCCCTCAGTTTGCAGATTTAAAAGGTATGTTGCATCTTGCAGTTTTTTTTCATGCATTTGCAACTAAACAGATAGAAAACAATAATAATTGAGAGGGGAACTGTGTAAGGTAACACTACAGCCTTCACATTAATATAAACCTGCATTATCAGGATGTGGAATTGTCACCCAGCCGATTCCTAAATGAATATAATACTAATATTATACTATTTATAATTAATAATCAATAACAGTATAGAGGCAATAGAGAAAAGATGAAAGTTTTAATGGAAAGAACGTTATATTCTATAAAGCACTTCGTAGGTGGTGCTTGCACCTCAGTGTATTGCTGTCAAAACGCTGAATTTGCCAGGTACACAGTAAGAAAGAAGGATTTTCTGCAGAGGAAACTGATCTGTGAGCATGAAGTCAAAGCGCATGAGTCGACCATCTATGACAACGTGCCTGATTCTAACTAAGCTCCCCGAAGTGAAGCAGGCGTGGGAGGGATCGGAGTGAGAACGCACCATGCGCTCGTCTAAGGGGACACATAATTCTCCATATCTCAATAATGTATTCTTAAAATAACAGTGATAAATACTGCACCACTGAGGCTGGACCAGGCTGTTGCTGCCCCAATATACTACTGTTGTTCATTTTAAGACCCACTTGCACATGGGATTTCAACAACTTTGGACAGGAAAATGAAAACTGTGTTTGATACTTGCAGACACACGTTTTGTACTTGGCACAGCCTTGCATCAGGTCTGAGAGAACCTTAGTCTTGAGGACTATTTTATGTCATACCTCTGAAATGTGGATTTTTGTATATATTGAAAGAATATAGCGAACCATGCTCGATGAGATATGCTCACTTAAAGCATCAATCTACTCCCGAAAATGTCCCCCCATGTTGTAATGAAAATAAAACCGAGCAGCTGTTTTAGAAGATTACAATACATGTCTTTCTTTTTTATGAGAAACTTTATATTTGTGGAGTATAGTAAAACATTGTTGTCTTCAGCAGAAACCAACCCCAGGGCTTAAAAGCCACAGGCAGGGAAGAGTTTCCAAAGTAGTGAGAGATGCACCAACAAGTTAATAGTTTTGTTGTTGTGATGGTATCTGTTGATTGTAAGAGAGGTGCAGTGTAAAGCCAGACTCGTCCTTTGAGTTAATATGTGATCATAATATTGTTTGGCAGGTGTTGAGTTTGAACTGTAAATAGATTTAGGTTTAAACTTAACTGAAGATGAGATAAAAAAAAAGGAAATTCTAAAAAATACAAAAAATATAAGAAAAGAAAAATATACGGTATATACTGTATACCAAGTAATGCAGATTATTTCCAGTGCTTATAGAAATATCAGTACTAATTAGAATAAAATAAGTATACAAATATGCAAGTTAAAATGAGACAGTGAAGCTAATACCCTAAAAAAGTGGAAGTAAGAAGAAATAACAAAGTAAGTTATATAGATCAGAGTAAATATTCACAAAGGTGAAACTATAGTGAATCTAGGATGCTCCACATATTTCTCACAATTACCTGTTCTAGTAAAAAATCAATACATCAATCATCTACAAAATTAAAACTGCTTTTAATTTTGCGCATCACTGTATTATTAACTCCATCAAGCCATGAAGTCCTAACAAAAATATCTGAATATACAAAATCATTACAAATCCCTTTACTGATTAAGAAACAAAGCCTGACGCAATCGGACATACAGAACTATACAGAAGCAGATCAGAGGTCCTCCCTGTTGGGAACCAGTATTGATTGAAGTGGATATAATTGTCATTGGGCCTTCTGGCTTGAGCCCGCGAGTCCCCATATATGAAAGGAGACATCTGCTGGAGCAGAAACACCGGAGCATCCTACTGGAGCATCTGCTGAGCTGACAGGTGGAATAAATCACTGGCTCCGCTGCGGTCTGTCGCTGCACAGCCGAACCGTATGTGGACTACACAGCTCGCTGCTCTGTGGACTTCCAGAGAAACCCACGGAGCCAGGGGCAGGGCTGAACACATGAACTGCTGACAAAACACACACACACACAAATCCAATATATTCACAGACTGTTGGTTATACTGGCACTTTTTTTATATCCAGAGACAGCATCTATAAAATGTCAGGGGTAATTTTCTAATTTAATACAGTACTAAAATTCAGACTTTGGAAAAGTGCTGCTGTGGTTTTCCTATAATGCTTCACACCTGATGACTGAGCTATTTCACAGTGAATAGAGAGAAATATTCCTATAACCTTAGAAATAAACTTAACTATCATAGAATGAGAAAATGTAGGGTTTTAATGGGACACAAAATTATTGGGTTTTCACTTTTTTCCTAAATTATATTCTGTTGATCTATGAAGTGGAAACTATGGTAATGGAAGTACTGGTTTGTGGTTCTGTTGATGCCGGTGAAGTCACAAGGTGAGCAGTTCATCCCAGCAACTCCTTAACTCTTCTTCAGACTCTTTACCTGAGAGAATCATTTATTAGGGCCCGAGCACTGACATGAAAGGTCAGGTGAGACCCTATTGAAATTTTAATGATGATTATTATTATTATTATTCAGGCAAATTAATTGGCTTTTTGAGGCCTTTAACATGCTCAAATTCTTACCAAAATTGGCAGAAAGTTAGAAATTGGTGAAAATTTTCAATAAGCGTCGCAAAATGTCTCAATGGTGCCCCCGAGACCCCAAGAACATATTCACATTGACCAATCTCCACAAAAATCGATACACAGGTGTATCATTACCAGACAAACAAAAAAGTCTCAGGTGCAATTGGAAAAACGCGGAGGGAAGCCTGCTATTTGGCATTTAGTGGCCATTTTGGCCATATTTCACATTTTTATTTTGATATACTTGTACCAGGGCTTTCATCAGATTGACTTCAAATTAGTCTTGTTCTCCACATCAAACCGTGAAAACTAAGTTATACACTGTAACAAAGACATAACATATAACGTTAGCTAGTTAGCAGACACAGTATCAATAATTACAATCGAGGTTAAAGTAAATAACAAACAGACAAAATACCTCGTTGGCTGCATGCTCTGAAAAGGAATCTTCTTATCTTCTGGTATACAACCTAACATAAGTCTGTATCACCTTTTAAAGGCATTAATATATCTCTTAATTAACGAACTCTTAGACATGTGTGTAACTACATCTGCTTGCTTCTCTGTGTCTCGCCCTCAAACAAGCAGCCCAGCGGAGGCTTCAAAATAAAAGTCTTATCTCCAATTACACAGTAATGCTATATACAAATACAAAATATACATTGGAAAACCTTTACAGCATATTAAAGTAATATAGTGGCAACAGTTACAATGAGTGTCATGGTAAATGGTTTTGGTAAATGGTTTTGTATTTATATAGCGCTTTTCTAGTCTTGATGACTCAAAGAGCTTTACAGTACAGTTTTACATTCAGCCATTCACACACACATTCATAAAGTGCATCTAATCGCAGCACACTATTATTCTAATGGGGGGCCAATAAGGGTTTAGCATCTTGCCCTAGGACACTTCGGCATGCAGATGGGTCAGACTGGGGATCGATCCGCCAACCTTCAGGTTGGAGGACGACCACTCTACCCCTCAGCCACAGCCGCCGATCACAACAAGATGGAGATAAAAAGTTACCAAAAGATTGATTTTTCGTCACACGGTGTGACCGTGGCGTGGCGTCAAAGTTTGACTACACGCCATTAAAACACAATATTCTGGACCATGAATCCTTTGATGCTGAGACGTAAACAAACAACTCCACTCCTACAGTGTCAGTGTTCAAAGATCAACGTAATCTTTATGTCTTGCAAAGGTGACTTCTCTCTCACTCTCTTTCTCTCTCTCAGAATTGGACATTTCCTCAAACCGTGTAAACCTTGAGGTACGGCGAACGCTCATCCTTGGCCAAAGGAGACGATGTTGTCATAACTCCACTGTGCATTGACCTATCACCACCAAACTTCTGTCTCGTGATCACAGTCCAAGCTTGAACAGCTCTATGTGTCAATATTTCAGTCAAAACAATGCAATACTTCAAAATGCATGTGCTCTGGCCCGCTCAGTACTGCTTTGCAGTCGTAACATTTTTAGAAATAGTATTTAGTTTTATTTAATTATTAAATGCCGTAGAGAAAGGTCGCAAGCACTACGCAGTTTTATGTTTATAACGTGTTTTCTTGTTTGTTTTTTTGTACACACTGCACTGTCGCTCATACAGTATGATCGACTGGCAACTTTGGAAATACGTTCGTCGCTAAATACGGAGTTTTTCTCAACTTACCTGAGTGATTGCTGCGGCTCCTTTGTCCTGCCGCCGGATTGTTTACCAATACCAAGAAGCGAGGGAATTGGGAGTTGGCTGCCACGGTTTGAGGCAGCCAACATCCTTCCATCCGCGAGACTGGCTGAGACCGAGACGATGACTGCACTCTGTCCCTGAACGTGGCTGACGTGAGGCGAGAGCTTCAAAGAATGAAGCCTCGAAAGTCATCTGGGCCCGATGGAGTTCCAGGCCGGCTGGATATTCAACCTCTCCCTACAACTGTCAACAGTCCCCACCCGCTTCAAGCAGGCCACCGTCATCCCCATACCTAAGAAATCAACCATCACCTGCTTAAACGAATATCGCCCTGTAGCACTGACCTCCACCATCATGAAGTGCTTCGAGCGGGTGGTCAAAACCCACATATCCTCCACCCTTCCTGACACCCTTGACCCCTTCCAGTTTGCATACCGCCCCAACCGATCGACGGACGATGCCATCGCCCTGACAACACACACCACCCTCTCCCACCTGGAAAAGGCCAACACATATGTGAGGATGCTGTTCGTGGACTACAGCTCCGCGTTCAACACAATTGTGCCTGCCAAACTCGTCCCCAAGCTCAGGAGCCTGGGTCTTAAAACCCACCTGTGTAACTGGATCTTCGACTTCCTGACGAGCAGACCCCAGGTGGTGAGAATCGGTAACAACACCTCCTCCTCACTGACCCTGAGCACCGGGGCCCCTCAGGGCTGCTTGCTCAGTCCCCTTCTGTACTCCCTTAACACACAGGACTGTGTGGCAACACAAGTTTCAAACATCATCCTTAAGTTTGCAGACAACACCACCATCCTGGGTCTCATCTCCAACAACGACGAGACCGCCTACAGAGATGAGGTCAGAGGCTTGGAGACATGGTGCCAAGAGAACAACCTGTCTCTCAACGTTTGCAAGACCAAGGAGATGCTCGTGGACTTCAGGAAGCTGCAGAGGGGGGTCACGGCTAGTTACACATTGATGGAGCTGTAGTGGAGAGAGTCTCCGAATTCAAGTTCGTCGGTGTGTTCATCACGGATGACCTGACCTGGTCCAAACAAGCGGACTCTATGGTGAAAACTTCACAAAAGCGTTTATACTTCCTGAGGAGACGCTACAAAAACACTTACAAACTTCTACAGGTTCACCATTGAGAGCATCCTCTCAAGCTGCACTACTGCCTCGTTTGGTAGCTGCTCCGCTGCTGATCGAAAGGCCCTGCAGAGGGTGGTGAAGACAGCGGAGCGCATCATCGGCTGCCATCTCCCTTCCGTGCAACTCATCTATAATTCAAGATGTCTGAGAAAAGCACGGAAGATTATCAAGGACCACAGCCATCTCACACTGTTGCCGTTTGGCAGACATTACCGGAGCATCCGAGCACGGACTACCAGACTCACAAACAGCTTCTACCCCCAGGCCATCAGGCTTCTGAACAATCAACATTGACCCCCTTAACAGTCACCATGTACACTCTGCTCCCACACTCATACAAATACACTTACTCCACATATATTCATTTTATTTAATATTCCCCACTTCTTCACCCTGTAAACTGCTGCTTCATTTTGGACTTTGACTTGACTATGTTATATTTATACATATATTCATATTCATATTATTTAATTTAATATTCCATTCACCCTGTAAACTACTGCTTCACTTGACTACATTATATGTTACGATGTGATGTTATTAGTTATGTTAGATAGCATGTTTTTTTTTTTCTATCCTCTGAACAGTCACCATACACATTCTGCTCCCCGAAATCATACAAATACACTTACTTCACATATACTTATCTTATTTAATATTCCCCACTTCTTCACCCTGAAAACTGTTGCTTCATTTGAATTTATTTGACTATGTTATATGTTATACATATATTCATATTATTTTATTTAATATTCCCCACTTCTTCTGCTGCTTCATTTAACTTTGACTTTAATTTGACTATGTTATATGTTATACATATATTCATATTACTTAATTTAATATTCACTTGACTGTGTTATATGTTACAATGTTATGTTATATGTTATGTTACATAGTATGTTATTTATTTTTATTTTGTAAAGTCGCCTACTGCGTAGATGTTTGCCTGCCATGTCATAAGAATTTCACTGCTCCGATGCAATGTCAATGGTGTATGTGACAATAAACTTTGATTTGATTTTATTTGATTTGATTTGATTTTTTATTATTCATAAATACAGGCAAGGAGAGTGGATGATAATGTAGGTAACCAGGTCTTCCTCAGCCAGCTCTGCGAAGAACCACTAATGCAAGTGAATAGGCCAAGTGCAACACAGACAAATTAAAATAAAATACAATAAAATGTGAAGCCTGACTACCATTACTTGCAATAATTTCATTATATTCCTGGCACAAAAAAACAATATAAACAAATATCGGTATCGGCTAGATTGTTGTTTTAAACATCGGTATCGGCCAAGAATTTCCAATTTGCAATTTATTTATGTTTACATTTGAATGATTTACCCAACTAGGTTTAATCTTTCATACATGTGTGCTAAAATGTTGGACTGTTATTCCATGGGTTTTGTGAAAATATGTGCGTCATAAACTCTTGTCTGAATCAGCTAAGAAAAAAGTGAGCACTTCAGTACTGGACATGGCCTTACAATTTAAGATTAGTTCGGGTGTTTATTGCTAAAGTATAAAGTGAGTGAAGGTCAACGGTTTAGTGGGAAGGGAGGATATTGACATTATAAGTGAGATCAAAGGAAATTATGTTTATGTACAATAAAACAATTAAACATTGAAGACATCTAATGTCTTTAATTATTAGGTCTATTAAAGGCAGTTATTGTCTTTAATTCTTAAGAATGTTAAAGACATTCAATATCTTTAATATATAAGCATTTTGTTCTTTAGCATTTCTTTTCGACAATGTGTCACTTAGAGGCAACCAGTCTCCTTAGAAAGAACAATTGCTTTCAGCACTACAAAACCATCACCATGCAACAGCCCCCATACAACGTTCAGCCTAACCCAGACACTGTGCAGCTGCACCCATCTGACATGCAGCCGCCCCCAAACTCTGTGCAGCAGCACCCTTATGACTTGCAGCTGCCTCCAGACTCTGGGCAACAGCCCGCATACAACGTTCAGCCTAACCCAGACACTGTGCAGCTGCACCCATCTGACATGCAGCCGCCCCCATACAACGTTCAGCCTAACCCAGACACTGTGCAGCTGCACCCATCTGACATGCAGCCGCCCCCAAACTCTGTGCAGCAGCACCCTTATGACTTGCAGCTGCCTCCAGACTCTGGGCAACAGCCCGCATACAACGTTCAGCCTAACCCAGACACTGTGCAGCTGCACCCATCTGACATGCAGCCGCCCCCAAACTCTGTGCAGCAGCACCCTTATGACTTGCAGCTGCCTCCAGACTCTGTGCAGCAGCCCGCATACAACGTTCAGCCTAACCCAGACACTGTGCAGCAGCACCCTTATGACTTGCAGCCGCTTCCAGACTCTGTGCAGCAGCCCTCATACAACATGCAGCATTGCCCATACAACATGCAGCATTGCCCATACATCGTGCAGCCGCCCCATGACTCTGTGCAGCAGCCCCCATACAACATGCAGCATCGCCCATACAACGTGCAGCCGCCCCATGACTCTGTGCAGCAGCCCTCATACAACATGACGCAGCCCTCATACAACATGCCGCCGCCCCCAGACACTGTGCAGCAGCACCTATATGACGTGCAGCCGCCCCCAGACACTGTGCAGCAGGACCCATATGACGTGCAGCCGCCCCCAGACACTGTGCAGCAGGACCTATATGACGTGCAGCCGCCTCCAGACACTGTGCAGCAGGACCCATATGACGTGCAGCCGCCCCCAGACACTGTGCAGCCGCACCCATATGACATGGATTACATAGAGGACACAGAGCTTGCACAGAATAGTATACCATCAATGCAGTGGACTGACAGTGTGGATTTTGAAGAGAACACACGCCGGCAGTTTGTTACCGAGGTGGTCATGTATGTCATCAAGAAGAGTCAACTGCAGGACGCCGGCGATCCGGTGATGGTCAGCTACACAAAGCATCTGGTAAAACAAATACTGAAAGGACTCGAAGAGGTTTCTTTCAAAGATGTGTGCAGCAAGAGTGTTTCAAAGGCTGTGTATTCCAAGCTTCACAGCAAGTTAGGCAAGAACCTGAAATACATGCTACTTCTACCTGATCCTGGAGTGATAGCTGCTATGGCAAAGTGCTTTCAAATACAGATCCTCAAGAAAATAGTAAAGCCTTGCTGCTGGAAGTGCAGCCGTAAATGCTTCCTCAATGTCCTCTCCGGCTTCTTGGGGTCAACATCATTAGCAGCCTCAGCTCCTTTCATTGTGCTATTTGTGGGTGCAATAATACTCTGAAGGCTGATTGTGGCAGTGGATCTTGCCACGGGGCTCCAACACACAGCCAGAGATGGAATCAGTCATTTTCCACATATTAACAGCAGAGCTGAGGGGTCAAAGGAGAGCTGAGGAGACTGCGCCCTAGGAAAGCAGCTGGCCCTGATGGGGTCTGTCCAAGGCTTCTCAAAGCATGTGCTGTGGAGCTGGTTGAGCCTCTGCAGCATATATTCAACCTGAGCCTCCAACTGGGGAAGGTCCCTGCACTGTGGAAAACATCCTGCCTCATCCCTTTTCCAAAGAAGCCACACCCCAGTGTGCTGAATGACTTCAGGCCAGTGGCCTTAACATCACACTTCTCAAAGACCATGGAACGACTGCTTCTTCACATCATCAGACCCCAGGTACGCCATGCACTCGACCCTCTGCAGTTTGCCTACCAGGAGAAGGTGGGCGTGGAAGATGCCATCATCTACCTTGTACACAGGGCACACTCGTATTTGGACAAGGGGAGATGTGCTGTGAGAATCATGTTTTTTGATTTCTCCAGTGCCTTTAACACCATCCTGCCCCTTCGACTGAGTAACAAGCTCTTGCAGGTGGTTGTGAACATCCACCTGGTATCCTGGTTCACCGACTACCTGACGGAGAGACCACAGTTCGTCAGGCTGAAAGACTGTGTCTCTGAGACTGTGTTGTGCAGCACCGGCGCTCCACAGGGGACTGTGCTCTCACCAGTCCTGTTCACCCTGTACACATCTGACTTCAACTACAACTCAGAGTCATGCCACATCCAGAAGCTCTCTGACGACGCTGCTATTGTGGGATGTATCAGGGATGGCCAGGAGGGGGAGTACAGAAGCCAGCTGGATAACTTTGTGCAGTGGTGTACACATAACCACCTGCAGCTGAACACCACTAAGACCAAGGAGATGGTGGTGGACTACAATTCTCTTATCTATTTTCTACAGTTTCTCAGCCACGCTAAAGCAAGTGTGCAGCAAAACTCTTGCAATAAGTAACTCAAATGGATAAATCAAGGTTATCCGACGACAGCTGTATGTGTAGAATACACTTTTTATATTTTTCCACTGCTGTATATGTAGATCATGACCCATGTACATAGGTTACAAGAGCCTTGTATCTCAGGAGGGTCAGTCTGTTGTGCATACAAACAGCAGGTGGACAACATCCTCAATCTGAGACCATATGAAAGCTGACTTTTACAATGCATTGGGTCTCTTCTCTGCCGACTGCTGCAGTGATCTATTTTGTAACTACTTGCTTTACTCATAGTGTTGATGATGCATGACTCAGCATTGAATTAAATGTGATCCAGCTAACGGGTATAAATCATCTGATGTTCCTTCTTCACTTTGCTCATTGTTGCATCTCATGTGATGTCTTGTGAGTCCAGCCACTCCTAACACATAAAACCTAATAATCTCGAGGGCCCTGAGGCCTCAGGTCGACCACATGTGTAATATATATGAAAGTATAGGTCACACACAATATTAAAGCAAGTAAAAGATGTTTTACTCAAACATTCCATAACAGGGACTTTTATTGAATTGAAGAGCTACAATAAAGCTAATGTTCCCTTATTGTTTCTGTGATAGAAATTTGACCTGGTGAGACTTTGACCTGGTGAGAATAAGAGTATTTTATTCCTTGCAAGGAAGGTTTCAGGCGTGTGCTTTTTATGCAGATGCAATGAAGAAATTTGACTTACAGGCTGCATCCTAAATGTGTTGGAGAGGAGATAGCATCATGTAAGGTTAGGGTGTTGTTTCGGTCAGCTGAACTATTTGAATAAAGGACAAACCCAATCCAACCACAAAGTAAAGAAAGCTCACTATAGAATTCAGGTGACCTCAACCTCAACCTCGACATCATTAGACAATGGCCTCACATGCTAGACAGTTGGTGCACCATAAAGTTTATGTCGAGCTTTACCCTAGATGGAAATATCGGCTGTAAGCATAAACTAAGAAGTTATTAAGTAAATTTCCATTACAGTAGTTAACATACATTATTGTTTACATGATGAAGTGACACCATTTTGTGTTTTGATTATTGTGAAGGAATAGTGATTCGATTTTTCCTCCTTCAGCACCATTCTTTTCTTAGACATTTAGATAATATTTAGTAGCAGAGTCCACATGGTGGAAGAAATAGTTTATCGTTTGTTAGCTGAGAACACACCAATAGCATCCAGCAGCTGCCATAGCAACCAAGGCCATCAAGATATGATGGACCAAGACTCCAGTCTCAGGAGTTTGTGTCTTTAAACAGGGGCCTTCCGCTCAGGAACAGACTTTATCTTCCCTTGAGACACTTTGTGAATATAATTCATTGTTTAGAATTGATGTTAATTTATATGAAAGGGTTGGCAGGTGTCACACCCCGCCTCGGGTGAAGGTAATGTAACCTTAAAAAGACTGGACTTTCAAACCCAAAGATGGCAAGGTACACAGTTGCAAATTGGTTTATAACAACATTTATTCTCCCAAAGTGTCAAAATAAGTGCACAACATACATAGGAGGCCAAAACCCAAACATCTCAGTAGATATTCCGTGGAGAGCTGAGCACCCTGCACAACACCGACAACCTCCTCCGGCAACAGCATGCAGCAGACTGTCAGAAGGACAGCAGCTCACCCCTTATATACCCCATGGCCCCTCCCACTAGACAGGCCCAATCAACAGGGGGATTATAATACTGAGCATTTTGCCAACCAACCATGAATACACTCATCAAAAAATACAGCATGCATGTTAATGTTACTTTCATTTAGCAGATTAGTGATTTTCACTAGTACATTTAAAATTGTCACTCATTAATGTCCAATGTCAATGTCCAGTGTCCCCCTTTGACACAAGGGAAAATGGTTTGGCCCAAACATGGCCAATCAGTCCAATCAGTTGCAGCAGGTATTTCCTGACACCATATTTAAAGCCCTCAGCCCCACCCTGACTCTTTTAGTCTGCAGTACAGAGCCGTGGTGAGCGGGTAAGATTGTTTGTGAGTGTTTGAACAAAGAGAATGTATGCTTGAGGGCCTTGCCGCTCACACCATCCATCAATGCGCGCCGCCGACAGGCAGCCAAACAGGGACAGTGGTCTAAACTGTCACATCACCTCCCTCCTCTCCAGGAACTGCAAGTTCAGGCAGGCGGGACAGGTAATCGGCAAGCAAGTTCGTTTTTCCAGCTCTGTGAGTAATATTGAAGCAATATGGCTGTAATGCCAAGTACCATCTGGTGACATCCCTCATGGAGTTGATCCAGCTCAATGCCCGGTGGTCCGTTTCCAAATCAAAGGTCCTTCCAAGAAGATAATACCGAAGGCTGTCCAATGCCCACTTGATTGCAAGACATTCCTTTTCAATGGCAGAGTACCTAGTTTCTCTGGGATGCAGTTTACGGCTCAAATAGAGAATAGGGCATTCCTCACCCTCCTTTCCTTGTGCTAGGACGGCTCCAAGGCCCACACCAGAAGCATCGACTTGAACAAGGAATCTTTGGTTAAAGTCAGGACTTTGCAAGACCGGGGAAGAGCACATGATGGCTTTGACATTGGAGAAGGCAGTTTCACATCTTTCTGACCATTTCACTGGATTAGGGGCTGCTTTGGTAGTCAGATCTATAAGAGGAGCCGTGATGGTAGAGAAATGTGGCACAAATCTCCTGTACCACCCAGAAAGCCCCAAGAATGACCGGACTTGCTTCTTTGTCCGTGGTCTAGGACTGTCTCGGATTGCCTTCACCTTGTCCACCTGAGGACGTATTTCGCCATTGCCGAGATGGTAGCCCAGATAGCAAACCTCCGTTTTGGCCCACTCACATTTCTGGGTGTTAAGTGTGAGGCCAGCGGAATGGATCCGGAACAGGATCTGATGCAGGTGAATAAGATGGTCTTCCCAGGAAGTACTAAAGACCACCACGTCATCAAGATACGCCGCAGAAAACTGGGCACATCCCTGCAGAACTCGATCCATAAGCCGCTGAAAAGTGGCAGGGGCTCCATGGAGTCCGAACGGCATGACTGTGTAATGATAGAGACCCTCTGGGCCACGGAAGGCAGTGTACTCCCTTGATTCCTTCTCCAAAGGCACTTGCCAATATCCTTTACACAGGTCAAGGGTGGTAATGAACACAGCTTTGCCAAGTTTCTCAAGGAGTTCATCAATTCGTGGCATAGGATAAGCATCGAATTTAGAAACTGCATTCACTTTTCGTAGGTCATTACAGAGTCGTATAGTGTTGTCTTTCTTTGGAACAAGAACAATGGGATTACACCACTCACTGTCTGAGGGTTCGATCACTCCTAGATCCAGCATGGTTTGTATCTCATTGTTGAGGGGTTCCGTCATTCGCTCAGGCACCCTGTATGGGCGTTGACGGATAGGGGTAGGGTTCTTTAACCGAATGACATGCTCGATTAATGGAGTTTTCCCGGGCTTTCCACTGAAAAGGTCTGGGAACTCCTCACACACCTGCAAGAGTTCAAGGGCTGGTTGTGCAGGCAAGTGACTCACGTCAGGTTGCTGTGATGTAGTAAGCATGGCTAGATCTGTATCCTCTTCGGCATCCTCCATTCCCACTTCCCGTGCCAGCATCCCCTTTTCTATGGAAGTAAATCTGTGTCATCGGGATTTGAAACAAAAAAGACATTGAATTTCTAGCACTGAATATTTATGCATGGAAATTATGTATTTGAATGTTTTTCAACGTTTAAAATTCAACCGCAAAAAATTCAACCTCAAAAAATTCAAGCTCAAAAAATTCAACCGCAAAAAATTCAACCTCAAAAATTCAACCTCAAAAAATTCAACCTCAAAAATTCAACCTCAAAAAATTCAACCTCAAAAAATTCAACTGCAACATCCGGGGATCCAAGGAGGAGCAATCGATTCCAGATTCAAGATCGGGAGCGTGCGTCAAGCAACGAGAGCGAGCGGGAGTGACCGACACCAATGCAGCTTTGACTTGTCAGCTAGCACAGTGACTAGCCATGTCCAACAATGGTGCTTCGGTGAGTGTTTAAACTCTTCTATATGCCATCGGTGTAGTTTGTTTCTGTAAGATGTAGTAATAGACAGCTGACATGTGTACATTCACGGACTTTATTGGACATAAACTAAGTGGAACTTAAACGAGATGACGTTCGGATTTTTTTTTTCGAACGGGCCAGTGACTGGCATGGGTAACGCCAGGATTTCAATTTTGGATGGGCCACTATTTAATAGGAAAAATAATACTTATTATATGATCCCTGCCTGACTTGTTTGTGTTTATCTGCTGTAGACGAGCTTTAACAGCGCGGTGCGCCGCTCTCTCTCCCGTTAAAAGTGAATGTCGCTCACCCAGCTCTCTCTCTCTCTCTCGCTCCACTGTCTCTCTCTCCTGTTACTACATGTGTTAAACCAAATGCACGAAAAGCCAAATCAAATCAGAAATACGTAGACCACTTCTTTTTAACTCGCATACATATTTATTTTCATCAATGCTGCCTACCACACAATCAAATCCGAACATCCCTTCCTCTCTTTGGAAAAGACGGTCGCTCAGTGTCGACGTCGGGACACAATATTGCTCTGATGTTGCATGTCGAAGGTGAGTTAGCTTCAGCGTTGTCAGAGCTGTCAAAGCGTCTTGGTGTAACGTGTCTCCCACATACCTGGGACACCGTTCTCCACCGGCGGCGTGAGGGCAGAGGACGGGCACGGCTGGGCTGGGGAACTTTATTTTGAAAGGTTTCCCGGCCCTGTCAGCTGTTTTAAGACACGTCACACCAAGACGCTTTGACAGCTCTGACAACGCTGAAGCTACAGCCGCAACAGTAAGGACAGGGCCGGTCTTTCCTACAGGCGACATAGGCGGTTGCCTAGGGAGCCACTCAGAGGGGGGCGCCAAAAACTGCGCCGAGCCAAAAAATAAAAATATATATATATATATTTTTTTTTTTGCTAGGCAGAGTTTTTTTTAGTAAATTTAAAAATTTTCCAGGATTGAGCGGCTGTGGAGAGACTTGTGGGTAGCTGTAACAAGCATCTACTACGATGTTCTCCACTACCTTGAAGAAGAGGGCTTCCTCAGCATCGACAACATTACACACCTCTTCTGCTGCCACTTTGTGTTCCTCCCACGCCTGCAGGATGACCTCGATACTTTTCGCAGTGGTTGGGACAATCATCCCATAAGAACTGAGAGCCAGATGACCCCTAACCAGCTGTGGATGCTGGGTCTTGCACATCACCCAATTCCTGAGCCAGAGGTACATGCAAAATATAATGTGATTTTAATATGTAGTGTGGTCCACATGTGTAAGCAGTTCAATTAGAAGCCAAGAGGACATATTGAAAATGTGCCTACTGTTTATCCACATAATACTGCATGAAATTTCAAATTGTTCTATTTGTAGGATATGGACATTCCAGATATTGAGTGGGAAAACAGTGGACTTCCCCATGATGACCACTCAAGCATCATTGTTCCAGATGCAGATTGCCCGCTGACTGATGAACAAATAACATCTTTAGGAGATGCAGTTAACCCAAGAGCTGCATCCCAGTCCTTTGGCTGTGATATTCACATTGCCACTGTTCAGTTCTGTGAGCAATTTCTTTCTCTGTAAAACAACTGAATTGAGAGCAACAAACTAAATGGATGTTGTCAAAGCTTTGATGTAAGCACTGATTTAGCCCTCGGGCCACATGTTTGACACCCCTGCCTTAATGGCTGGGCCACTAAGGACAGCTAGTCAGCAAGAGAAACAGAATTATCTCAGCAACCTTACCTCCACAAATCACATCAAAGTAATATCTTGAAAAGATCTTTAATTTTAGTCCATTACTGAAAAATGTTTAACTGATAAACTGATTTTGTTTTATGAGAAATTGATTTCTCATGTATTGTTTGTACAAAATATAATAGCAAGAACTTTTGCACTTTAACTAGATCTTGTATCCTGTGACAACTGACACAAGATACATTTAGCGCATACTGTACCTGCTGTACCGGTTCCCAAACCACCACATAATCATATATAACACACAGTTTTAATTTGTGTGCTGTAAGGAAACGGGAGGAGAGTTTTGAGCTGTTAAAAAGGAAACAAGATACAATAGATTCAGAATGACTTAGCTACAGTACTCAGCTTTAAACTATTTTAGACTCTCAGAAGTTATTTGATTTGTCATATTTCATTTCATTCCAGAAATGTTCTGTTATTTGTTTGACATCTAAAGGAATGAGCCATGTACCACATTTTTATGTGAAAGCTGAATATCGGCATTTGTTTTGTAATTCTGCAAAGACTTGCATCTTCTTCAGCTGTAACAGTGAAACCACTACAGTCAAGTCCACATAACTCCTGGATTAATGATTTATTTGTCTGCAGAGATTGTTTATAATGAACATGTTGCCAAAAACCTCCTGCAACTTTATGCACACCACCATTGTATGTGTGTGAAATTGACATTTGTTTTATTAAAACTGCAAAGGGCATTCAAGCCCTCCAGATGTAACGGTGACAAAATAAAATCCGTTAACGTTTAAAACTTTTTCAACCTCAGATGTGTCTAATGCCAAAAACAAGCAATATCACTTAATCAAGTGTATCAATTTGGTGAGGGCTGGGCAAGTATAACAATTCAGCCAACTCTTTAAACATTAATACTTGTTGCATAACAGTCAACATTTTTAACAGCCAACAAAGTTACATCAACATTTCGTACAAGATCAAATCTTGTCTCTCACACAAGGCCAAATCCTGTTTGGCAAGAGCAAATACAGGCCTGAATGTCACTTTCAAAAGATTTATAATCTTTGTAATGCCCTGGGATGCGTAAGGTCTCGAAGCAGGTGGAGGCTGTGGGGTATCGGCCCATGACTACCTCTACAGAGGGTCTCATTGGTAGAATCTCCCACCCGGTCCAGAATTTGACCAGATTAGTCAATTCAGTTGGTGTTGCTATGGAGGAGATGAAAAAATTATTGAACGATGAACAAATCAAATGACAAAAAAATATATAATTTGACTTTACTTATCATTAGGGTAAATGACAGAGCCTGGCATTAACAGCCTATACGCAATAGAAGAGAAGTCTAACTCTTAAGATAAGTTGTTAAAATAAAAGTCATTTTTAGAATGAGACCAGTTAGACTACTGACTATTGAGCTAAAAACAGCAAAATGACAATATTAAAAAAATCCACCCACAATGTGCATATTGAACATTTAAACAGCCAAGTAGCCACTTTCAAATGTATTTTGTAAACCTACCATTCACAATGAACTGTTGAAGATAGCCTGTCATGCGGCATCTGGTGTCAACTGAATAATCGGCATCATCATCGTCATCCTCACAGGGCCAAATGATTCGCTGAAGAAGTACCTGCATTGAAAATAACATAAGAGAGCACTGAATCATTTTTCTATTAAGGGTTCCCACACATTTTCCCCAATGAATTTTCAAAATTTTCCATGAAATTTAAATAATGTTTTATCCCATTTCCATTACTTTATTTAAGTATTTAAAAATAGGCAGGCCTATACATCCATCAAAGGGTGCAATAATGAGACTGTTACTCCGGGAGAAAGAGGAGGAGAGGAGGACAAACAACCAAAACAGTATACATAAAAAAAGTTTTGAAAACCATTCCAGTAATTCCAAACTATTTCCAGGCCTTAAAAATAGTGTTCTAATTTTATGACTTTTCCATGAGTTTCATGTTTATGAGAAACTTGTACATCTTTATCATCATTGTATTGCATATCACTTTTGTAGGTTTTGATGATACATCAGTAGTTGGTACTTTTGGAAAGTTGATGATTCAGGGAAAGGGAATAGTATGTAGGAACACATAAATATTAAGAACAAGCTTGAACATGGACCATAATAGATGCTGACCAGGTATGAACTGTAATTGGCAATGGCATAGTAAGAAAAAATTACAAACATTACAAGATCAGAGTAATAAAAAATTACCTCAGGGCTGATATTCGCACCTCCCTCTTTTGGGAGAAGCAAGGCCACTGTGTCAGGTCGTTGGGTCAGCATTGTCCACATTGAGGTTTCTTTAAGACCTCGTCGAAACTGTTTTATTTGTCTTGTGACACGGCCGATCACCTGTTAATAGTAACATGACAAAGGGTATATCCCATAACATTACTCATCCTAAAGCAATCTCAGAGTAAAATATTAGAAAAACATTATTTTCAAGAAAATAATAACATTTAAATTCATCTGTTATGTTTATATCCACTAGTGAATAAAGTTATATGATACTGTCCTCATGCTCACTGATAAACCTAATTTGCATTTATTACTGACCATCCACCAACTATTATGTTTCCAGGAAAATAACTTGTCACATACATTTTACAACATCATCCATGACAGTTTGTTTCCTTGCAAATGAATCAGAAAAAGTGAGCAACTAACTTTGTCAGACAGATAAATTTAGCAATGTGCATATTACTCAGATGATAAAAACAAACAAACTTGTAACTTTTGGAAGCACACATTTCTTAAATTTTCACTCACAGCATGGATCAGAAGCTTCTCAAAAATCCATCTCCTGTTCTTCTCGGTAAGGGATGGGAGGTCCCAGGCATAGGCCAATTCCTGGACACTTCCTGCATCCTTCTCTGACAGTGTGGATTCCCCTTCAAGCTTTAGACAAGAGGCAAAATAAGTTGTTAGGCGATTAAAAAAAAAAAGTTGAGTAATGCCAGGTACAATGTGCAGTATGAGTTGGCCAAATATAAGCATCACTCATCAAGGACAATGGATACACAATGCACAGTGCACTGTTCATAAAATATAACATCAAATAAATAACTTTATTTGTATAACATACAAGCCTGATCGTTTCTCTTATGTCCAGGTCTGGACAGTCCTCCAGTGTAACTGTGGCAGTTTCAGGACTACCACCAAGTAGTACATGGACAATAGCAGGGCTGAGTCCAGCCAGGCATGGTCCTCCATGAAGAAAAGAGTGGCCTACCATTCTCCCAGCCACCATGAACATGTCACTTTCAACCAGAAAGTGAGAGGCTGAGGGGACTAAATGTCCAGGCTCTCCTTCGAAAAGCCGTGTAACATTGGCGTTTGCTGTTCAAGACATTAAAAACATTAAATGACAACAACATGGTTTTTACTATCTGTGATGGACTGGAGACTCCAGTTCTCTACAGTACAGCTATTATACATTTGATAGAATTCTTTGAACATTCAGGATACAGCAACACTACTAAGATATGACAAACTTGTATAGTTGTTATTTAAAATAATTTTATGGGGGGAATCTTTAATATGCTACTTAGAATAAACATTAAACAACAAAAAAAGAGGATGCCATACAGCTAACATACATACCAAAATGTATGCAAAATCCAGACTTCAGCTTTTCGATGCATGTTGAGAAAAAAAAGCGGGTTACACCCTGGCCAATAGCAGTATCTCCTGTAACACAAGGTTTGGTTTGACAGAATAAATTAAAAGAAATACTTGGAATTATTTTGGGGCAACTGAAAATTGATATTGGAGCAACCTTCAAGTCTGGAATTCAGAGGTCGTCCCCATTCCACATTAGGTTGCTTGTAAAAGGAGATGAGGGCCATGTCCTGTTCAGCCGGACTTCTTCTTAAGTCCATGCTGAGAAGTAAGGGACTCTCCATTTTATGCATACGGAGATAGTTGTCCACACACTGAGATATGGCCTTGGTGGGGTCACTGGTTGTTAACCACCCTAATAAGAAAAAAATATGTTTTTTATTATTCATGTTTGACTGTAAAGATAGCAAAAAAATTGGATTCGATTGGACTCCAATCAAAAGCGAAAGCCATTAAGCCTTACTTTGACATAAACAGTGTAACAGTAACAGCGCTACACACTGTAAAGTAAACAATATACTATCGCGACCCGCCTGCAAGACGACGCGCAGGTAAATTAAACACCTATACAGGCGAATGTAGCCCCGCCCACCTAGTGCGCGAGTATCCATCCTCACTGCCCAGCGGAGTTTCAAAGTTTTACCAGTCTAAGTAGACAATCAAAACAACACAACCTGTCTCAATGACACTCGTGGTGATCAAGCGAAGCTTTAGGAGCTAACGTAGGTGACTCTAACCCACTACTAAGCTGTAGAATACAGAATGAATGCAGCAGCAATAACGACACGGAGCTTTCAGCTCCTCATCCAGACTACACCTGGCATGTGGGCGGACGTTACCCCCAAAGAGACAGGACGGGGTGCAACTGCTCCCGTGCCAAACGTTCCACCTGAGTGCTGCTGTCATTTACTGATTTCTCTTATGAAACTACTTAAATTACAGTTAAAGTAATTAAATACATTATTTTGCACCATACCACATATAGAAGGGGGCGCAAAAAAACTCTGCCTAGCATATATATATATATATATATATTATATATATATACAATATATATATTTTTATTTTTTGGCTCGGCGCAGTTTTTGGCGCCCCCCTCTGAGTGGCTCCCTAGGCAACCGCCTATGTCGCCTGTAGGAAAGACCGGCCCTGTCCTTACTGTTGCGGCTGTAGCTTCAGCGTTGTCAGAGCTGTCAAAGCGTCTTGGTGTGACGTGTCTTAAAACAGCTGACAGGGCCGGGAAACCTTTCAAAATAAAGTTCCCCAGCCCAGCCGTGCCCGTCCTCTGCCCTCACGCCGCCGGTGGAGAACGGTGTCCCAGGTATGTGGGAGACACGTTACACCAAGACGCTTTGACAGCTCTGACAACGCTGAAGCTAACTCACCTTCGACATGCAACATCAGAGCAATATTGTGTCCCGACGTCGACACTGAGCGACCGTCTTTTCCAAAGAGAGGAAGGGATGTTCGGATTTGATTGTGTGGTAGGCAGCATTGATGAAAATAAATATGTATGCGAGTTAAAAAGAAGTGGTCTACGTATTTCTGATTTGATTTGGCTTTTCGTGCATTTGGTTTAACACATGTAGTAACAGGAGAGAGAGACAGTGGAGCGAGAGAGAGAGAGCTGGGTGAGCGACATTCACTTTTAACGGGAGAGAGAGCGGCGCAACGCGCTGTTAAAGCTCGTCTACAGCAGATAAACACAAACAAGTCAGGCAGGGATCATATAATAAGTATTATTTTTCCTATTAAATAGTGGCCCATCCAAAATTGAAATCCTGGCGTTACCCATGCCAGTCACTGGCCCGTTCGAAAAAAAAAATCCGAACGTCATCTCGTTTAAGTTCCACTTAGTTTATGTCCAATAAAGTCCGTGAATGTACACATGTCAGCTGTCTATTACTACATCTTACAGAAACAAACTACACCGATGGCATATAGAAGAGTTTAAACACTCACCGAAGCACCATTGTTGGACATGGCTAGTCACTGTGCTAGCTGACAAGTCAAAGCTGCATTGGTGTCGGTCACTCCCGCTCGCTCTCGTTGCTTGACGCACGCTCCCGATCTTGAATCTGGAATCGATTGCTCCTCCTTGGATCCCCGGATGTTGCAGTTGAATTTTTTGAGGTTGAATTTTTGAGGTTGAATTTTTTGCGGTTGAATTTTTTTAGCTTGAATTTTTTGAGGTTGAATTTTTTGCGGTTGAATTTTAAACGTTGAAAAACATTCAAATACATAATTTCAATGCATAAATATTCAGTGCTAGAAATTCAATGTCTTTTTTGTTTCAAATCCCGATGACACAGATTTACTTCCATACTTTTCCACAAGTTCTGGACTGTCCTGGACGTCAGTTCCTTCCACAGATCCTTTCCTCTCCTTCCATTCCTTTAGAAGGTTGATGTGGTATACCTGGGATGCCTTTCCTTTGTCCGGATGAGAGATCTCATAAGTGACAGGTCCAACTTGTCTGGCAACGGAGTAAGGACCTTGCCATTGGGCTAGCAACTTATGGCTGGAGGTTGGAAGCAAGAGGATGACCTTTTGACCTGGCCGTAGCACCCTGTGTCGTGCTTTTTGGTCATACCAGGTCTTCTGCTTCAGCTGGGCCTTTCCAAGATTCAGTTTCGCCTCAGCTCGGTATTGTTCTAGTCTGTCTCGCATCTGCAGCACATAAGAAAGCACACCCTGTGGCGCGGGTGGTTTGGACTCCCAGGATTTCTTCAAGAGATCCAAAGGACCTTGAATAGGGAACCCATACATTAGTTCGAAGGGCGAAAATCCGGTAGAGGCTTGAGGTACCTCTCGATAAGCAAAGAGCACAAAGGGAAGCCATTTATCCCAGTCTCGACCGGTGTCGCCTACGAATTTGCGTAGCATGGACTTCAGTGCTTGGTTAAATCTTTCTACCAAACCATCAGTTTGTGGATGATAGGGGGTTGTGCGAATGCCAGTAATGCCAAGTTGTTTGTGAAGCTGCTTCATAAGCTTGGAAGTGAAGTTTGTGCCTTGGTCCGTAATTATCTCATCTGGAATTCCAACTCGTGAGAAGAACTGGACAAGTGAACTAATGATTTTAGGTGTCTTGATACTCCTCAGTGGGAAGGCCTCTGGAAACCTGGTTGCGTAGTCACAGAGGACAAGGATATATTCATGGCCTGCACTGTTCTTTTCCAGTGGTCCGACGATATCCATTGCAATCCTCCGGAAAGGAACATCAATGAGAGGAAGAGGTAGTAGTGGAGCTCTCTCAGGTCGTCTCGGAGAAGTCTTCTGGCACTGCGGACAAGTTTGACAGTACTCAATGACATCTTTGACCATTAAAGGCCAAAAGAAGCGAGCTTTGACTCGAGCCAGAGTCTTTTCTTGCCCAAGATGACCAGCCCAGGGTATGGAATGAGCCAGATGGAGTACAAGAGGCCGAATACAAGTTGGAACAACCAAGCGATTCTCTGGCTGACCTGCTGTATACAGGACTCCATCCTCCAGGAGGTACTTCTCACTCTGGTCTGGCTGCAAGGTGATGTTAGCATCTTTCATCTTCGCCAGTAGGGGTACCAGTGAGGCATCGGCTCTTTGTAGCTCTCTGATGTCTTCAGGTACCTGCCACTCTTCATCAGGTTTCAAGTTAGATAGATTGCCTAACAGTGGAGTACCTTGGATCTTCTCCAGGCGGCGCTGGCGTTTGCTTTTCCGGGGTCCCTTTTGTCCAGCCTGGCATAAAGAAGGGTCCAAGTCAGGAAGAGGCTCCAGCCCTGTCTTGGCTGTCTGGGAACGGGTAAGTACTGGATAAGCCTCTTGAATGGCTGGGGTTGAATTGGACTTCACCCGCTTCTGGCGTGCCTGATGCACAAGGTCAGGGAGAATGGGTAAGTCCCTGCCCAAGATCATGTCATGGGGCATGTTTTCAAGAACCCCCACACGAAGCAAGAAAGCCTGGTCTTCAATGACGACAGTCACATCAGTCACTGGATATCTTCTTTGATCTCCATGGACACACTGTATGGCGGTGGCATGCCGATAGTCAAGATTGCCAAGCAAGACAAAGGAATGGTTAAGCAGTGTCATAGAGCTACCTGTGTCAAGTAGTGCTTGCACTTGACGACCGTTAACACGAGCTGGGATCATAATAGGCTCAGTGTCAGGTTCAAGCTCAGGTTCAGGATCTGGTGCTAGGAACGGTGCCACAACTGAAGCTGGGAGAGATGGATGTGGCACATAACAGAAGCTGGACAGTTTGGGCCCTTTCAGAGGACAGACTGAGGCCCAATGCCCTGGCTGTTGACAGTGGTAGCAGATGAGATCCTTCACTGGACCCGGTCTCCAGAATCCTTTCTTCTCCCCAAAGGTGCCTGGAACACTCACAGGACCAATGGCTCTGTGCTCACCTCCTTTGTGAGACACGTCAGCTGCCCCTTGGGCTGCTACTCGGGTATTCTGTTGCCTTGGCATTCTGAGACCTTTGCGAGCATTCAAGTACTGGCCTGCAAGCTTAGCCGCAGTAAGTCCATCTTCTGGCTCATGTTCCTTGACCCAGGTCTTCATTTCGTCGGGAAGCATGCGAAGCATTTGCTCAAGAATGAGAAGCTCGGCGATGTCCTCTTTGGACCGCTGCTCTGGCTTGATCCATCTTCTGTAAAGTCCTTTGAGTCTGCTATAGGTCTCCTTGGGAGATTCACCAGGAGGTATGTAGGTCGACCGGAACTGAAGTCTGTATATCTCAGGAGAGATGTCGAATTTTGCAAGGAGTGCTTCTTTAAGGCTAGCGTAGACGTTGGAGTCGTCTTCCTCCATCGCGGAGTAGGCATCCAGGGCTCTACCCGTCAAGAGGGGAATGAGCCGACAAGCCCATTCAGACGGAGGCCAGCCCCAGGTGCGAGCGATCCGCTCAAAGCGCACAAGAAAGTTCTCAATGTCCTCTCCCTCTTGGAAAGGAAGCATCTTTGGACCTGGACGCAGCGGTGTGTTGGAAGAATCTCTGGACGGAGACGGAGGGGGATTTGGTGTTGAAGCTTGAGATCTGGGAGTGGCTGTGTGTGTGTGTGTCTGTGTGTCTGTAGGCATCTGCACACGAAGACTACCATCAGAAGGTAGGTTAAGAGGAGGGTAAGCATTTTGGCTAACAGGTGAGGCGGTTATGTTGGGCACTGTAATGGCAGTTTTTAACTGCTGAATTTCACGGACCAATACACCCTCCCTACGTTGCTGGCCAATCAAAAAGTCTTTGAACATGTCAACCAGTGTAGGTTCACCTGGCATTGTTGTAGGCCTCGGTGGCTCAGCAGACCACCTAGCCTTTCTAGACCCCTCTTTGTCCCACTTAGGCCTAGCCCCCAAGTTCTCATATCCTTGAACATCTTCATCAGACTCCTCGGTGTTCCATCCAACTCCTTCACGATCCTCAGCCATGGCCGCCGCCCCTTCCAGCTCCATAGCCATGGCCCTCGGTTTGGCCACCTCTTCAGCCTCCTCTGTAGTTGCTAGCACTGACACTTGGGATCGTAACCCACTTCTCGCTCTGCCTCTGCCAGGCTTGTTAAAACCTCTGCGGCCTGCCATCCCACCACTGCCACCAATTGTCACACCCCGCCTCGGGTGAAGGTAATGTAACCTTAAAAAGACTGGACTTTCAAACCCAAAGATGGCAAGGCACACAGTTGCAAATTGGTTTATAACAACATTTATTCTCCCAAAGTGTCAAAATAAGTGCACAACATACATAGGAGGCCAAAACCCAAACATCTCAGTAGATATTCCGTGGAGAGCTGAGCACCCTGCTGAGCACCCTGCACAACACCGACAACCTCCTCCGGCAACAGCATGCAGCAGACTGTCAGAAGGACAGCAGCTCACCCCTTATATACCCTTTGGCCCCTCCCACTAGACAGGCCCAATCAACAGGGGGATTATAATACTGAGCATTTTGCCAACCAACCATGAATACACTCATCAAAAAATACAGCATGCATGTTAATGTTACTTTCATTTAGCAGATTAGTGATTTTCACTAGTACATTTAAAATTGTCACTCATTAATGTCCAATGTCAATGTCCAGTGTCCCCCTTTGACACAAGGGAAAATGGTTTGGCCCAAACATGGCCAATCAGTCCAATCAGTTGCAGCAGGTATTTCCTGACACCATATTTAAAGCCCTCAGCCCCACCCTGACTCTTTTAGTCTGCAGTACAGAGCCGTGGTGAGCGGGTAAGATTGTTTGTGAGTGTTTGAACAAAGAGAATGTATGCTTGAGGGCCTTGTCGCTCACACCATCCATCAATGCGCGCCGCCGACAGGCAGCCAAACAGGGACAGTGGTCTAAACTGTCACAGCAGGGTTTCCAAAGTTAAATAATCTGAGTTTTAGACCATATAAAAGCTAATATATGTTAAAATATTATATAAAGGTCTTAATTGTGTGTCAGTAGTTCTTAATAATGGTAACTTTCATTAAATGTTACTTGATATAAGACGTAAAAATATGTGATGCAAACTGTACAACTATGTAAAATACAATGTTACGAATATGAAGCTGAAATAGATTATGTTTTTATAGTGGAAAATGTACACAATTTGGCTTTTTCACTGTGGTGGCTGACAATTATGGGCTGAGCCAAGGTCATTGCAATTACATTTTGATGTTTGCAAAAATCTCGCAACCATAATTGAAAAACTCATATTTGGGCATAACATGCCCCAACAATTTCTTAAGATCATATGCAAATATATTTGTATTTTCTGCAAATGCAATTTTAAGAGTGTAATTCACTTTTCTATTCACATTAAACAGACCTAAAATTAAATATGGTCTATCCAAGATCAGAGCCAAGTCTCTCAACTCTTTGGAGACTCTGCATTTCAAACACCAAAAAAATATATGAGATATGTATAACAAGTAAATATGGTCTCAAGACAACAAACAAGAGTAAACCTGTGAAAACATGCAAGACCCTCTGGCTCAAACCTCTTCGTTTAAAAGCCAGAAACACAGCCAGGGCCTGTGATAGAAATTTCTCCAAGAGCCTGTGCTGAAATGCGAGGGCGATACCATCTATATTTATTATTATTATTATCTGTTTTTAGTTTTTATAAGGGTCTGGACTTAAAATGGTCTGTTTTTTTTCTTCCATTTACACACTTTACAGAGAGATACAGGACATGAAGACATCTGAGAAACAAATGGAGGAAGTTATGAATGAATAATGGCCGACAAGACTGGTTTCATGATAGCCTCTCCATTAGATCAATCAATCCCAAATCTCACCACAGGCCAATGGGAGGCCACAGTGCCTGCCGACGTGAACGTTGTCACAAGCTTCCAGTCCCAGATAAAGGACCTGTTCGGCTTGTTCTGCATGGTCACCCTTAACCTCAAACCTGAAGATAACTGAATAATAAATGTATGCTGTCAAAGATACCAATGCTTGTGATTTGATTGCCCTAAATTATTCCTTTTAGGGAATAGGATTCTGCCCATTTCCATTTGGCTATTTAGTTTAGTTTTTAGAAGTTTAGAAGTATTTCTAATTCCCTAACCCCCCTTCTTGGTTTAAAAGAACCATCTGAAACCAATGTAATCCAAATGGTCCAAAATGCAGCTGAAAAGCTTTCAGGCTGTTAACCATTGGATAGAACTCCAGACACTGTATATGTCTGGTGAACCCTGGGTACTGGCTAATAGCTTTGCTGTTTAATTGTGGTGGAAGTATCATGTTGTGGGGGCTCTCAGTGACAGGGGCTGCAGGAGATGGTCAGACATTAGTACAGACAGATTAAATACAGAGAGGCCCTTGAGCTTCAGCGTGATAATAACCAATGAGGCAAACGGCAGAAAGGACTCTGTCTGAGAAATCTCTGTCTCCGAGTGGCTCATCCTAAACCCAGACACAGAACCTCTTTGGAGAGACCCCGGGACGACAATTCACAGATGCTATGCTTCCAATCGGACGTTACTCGAGATGATCTGCCAGCGAGAAAGAGATAAACTGCCCGAATCCAGATGTGCAGAGCTTGTCGGGACTTTGCCCAAGATGACGGAATTCTGTAATTGGCGCTGAAGGAGCTTCTGCAAAGCATCAATGTGAAGATCAGAATATCTGAAAAATCATGAATCAGAAAGTAAAAAGTATACTTCATATATATATATATATATATATATATATATATATACAGCCAACAACATACACACAGAGTCCTTGCACACTGCAGTAGCTGATTACGATGACAATACAAATCCATAAAAGAACCGTCCTCAATGTGCTTGGAACAACCTACCGGCCAAGTACCGTGAAAAACTGTGCTCAAGTGTAGCTGGGAAATGGATTCTGTATTAAAGGTAAATGGGTTTCACACAAAACATCAAATTGATTCAGGTTTGACTCCCACACTTTTTATGATGTTGACCAAACTAAAAACTAGAGCTGGGTCGCTTTTACAAGCACTTACCATTAGTGCCTGAAGAGTTTGCACAGCACTGTTTCTATACACATTTCTCGTATTGTTGTTTCTACTCATCCCAGTTTCCAACCAGTCTATATTTCCAGTGGAGAAATGGTGCAAGCACAGGGAAGCCAGTCTAGTCGGTGTCGGTCTGACAGGTGGCCACTCACTCCATTTCCACGGGGCCTCTTGGGATTCCCTCTACATTCTGGCCGTTTACCGTGCGCTCACTTCCAGCTCTGCGGCTCGGCAGAGAGAGGGGCATCGAGGGAGCGTCGGGATGACAGACGAGAGGCTGCGAGCAGATCTACAGTGAGTGCATCTGACAGCGAGAGGAACAGATATAACATATCTCAGTCCCTGCCCCTCACTGTTCATAGCATCTGACAACCTCTGAGTGTCACATTGCATTTTACCCAGAGATTCAGGATACAAAGCGGGGAAGTTCAGGCCCAGGCTGCTCTGTAGACACTACAGAGGGAGCGGCAACTCGTTTGACACCCATGGCTTCGGCAGACATTTAATATGAATGCTCCATTATGCAAAGAATTTAAAGTCCCCGTGCTGCTTCTGTCGAGTATTTTGTCAGACCAGGATCCACAGAGAGTTCAAGGGTAAGAAACAGAGAGAGCAGGCGGACACATGCTAATGCTGTCATCATGTTGCATTTAGCCCGGGTACATCACAGAACTCGCTCCACTGCTGTCCTAATTCGCACAGCAGTGGAGCGAATGAGAACACTGTGTGCTGTTCTGCTGAGAAACACTCACACACCGTGACCTTAAAGCTTTCAGTGGAAGGTGTGCTGTCGCAGCAGCCCTACTCACTGGGAGTGCATATGCAGCTTGTAGCTCTTAGAATATTTCTTTCTTTCATCAATCCTTTGTGGAGGTTCGCTGCTAACTTTCTGGATACTTTGTGGATCCTTGATTGGACAGTTGTGAGCAGGGCTCCAGGATTTGGACTCATTAATTACACACGGTTAATAACTAATTGCTCATATGCGTCTGTGAAAGTGAGCTGAATATACGTTTTCCACAGCTATCTGACACACTTCGGTCATTAAATCCATTTAAGAAGGCAGGAGGACATGTTAATTAAACTGCAATCTTCCCTTTAACCCTTTAATGCTGCCGATGAAGCTTCAATGCAACTTTGCGCGTATCTTTTTCTGACTTGAATCTTCTGAGCAGGGGCTCTCCCTCCTTTCAAAGCCCAGGACCAAAAACACGCTTTTGCTGATGCAGAGCAGAACGTAAGAAGATGAACACAAAACTCAGGAGTGTCTAATGCAGCTTGTGGTCTATTCCTTTACCCCTGTAACCACAATATCTCGGATTAGACTCTGGCTCGTTGTTACACTGATCTCAATCTCTCTAGCTTCCCCATTTCATATTATCTGTTACATCATCACACAACACAAGCACATGGACTTCCTGTTTCCAACACTTTCTAAAATTCAGTGGTGAGGCTGTATCTTATCAGCTGTTTTCCCACGGTCCCAACATACAGGGTCGGGTGAATTGGAAACTCTGATTAGCCCACATTTGTGCAGGTTAATGGACTACAGCCGGGACATGAGTGGTCTCGAACGAAGCCGTAATTAGACAGCAACACTTGTGGAATTGTGAATGTGTAGTGCAGAGTAATGCCGTTTTTTCAAAAGTCCTTTCAGCAAGTATTTATAGAATGACAGTGCATGTGGTGTTTTATCGCAAAAACTACACCCTTATAGCCTACAAACGAGTAGAAGAACAGAAAAAGGGAGATTAGCTATCCCAGTTGCAGAAGAATAGGAACATTTACGTGTCTAAGGTGCATGTTTATAAGGTGTTTTGATACGGAATGAAGATGCATTGTGCAAAAGAAATGGAATCCACAAAATGCTGATATGTGTTAAGAGGCTTCTAGAAGTAAGCTGATTATCGACACACTACCTGAAGAGCTCTCTCAAGGTCAAGGTCTCACCGTAACTAAGCCTGTTGTGTTTCCAGAGGGAGCTGACGTGTGTGATGTCTGCTAAATTGTGTCAAGTGAAGTCACTCGAGTCAGAGTCGACTGGCGCTGAGGACCACAAGGTGACAAAGAAGAGGATGAAATGTGCTGAGAGCTCAAGATCAGGTGAAGGTGAGATTTGGCTTCAACGTGATGTTGCCCGGCTGCTTGATCAGAATCAACTGATCTCTGGTGCTCTCGTACCAAAATACTCAAAAGGACTGAAATTATAAGCCGTTTTCAGACATGAGTCTTTCTGGAGCTTGCCCTTCACACATTCACAACGCAGCAGCAGATTCTGTGCTCAGACGCGTTCACAACAAAATAGAAATCCCAGGAGCGTTCAGGCGAGTGGAGGTGCAGTAGGCAGAGGAAGGATGTAAGGTATTAACTCCACTGCAGAGAACATGGGCTTCTGTTTACAGCACATTAGCATAGGCGTCGGCTTGTATCACCCAAATCTTCGTAAACGGCTCTGTGTTTTCATGCTGAGATAATGGGACAAAGCTGAATACCTTACTCTAAAACTTGGAGAAATTTAAAGGCAGCTACTACTGCTTCCGAATCAAGAAGGTGGGTGGCGGTGGACGGTGACTGAGGACTGGAGTGGCGTCTGGTTTGGATGGTGGATCGTGGTCCTGCTGGTTGCTGACCATGGACTGTGATTGCAGCGGGACTGCTTGGCATGTCATGTTGGGGTTGTCCTTCGGGATGTTTGCCCTCATCAATGCTGCTAAAAACTTTAATCTTGATGATGTTTTCCTACATGTGGCATCTATTGCACTTCTGTCCGTCCTGGGAGAGAGATCCCTCACATGTGGCTCTCTCTGAGGTTTCTATGTATTTTTACCCTGTTAAAAGGGTTTTTAGTAGTTTTTCCTTACTCTTGCTGAGGGTTAAGGACAGAGGATGTCACACCCTGTTAAAGCCCTATGAGACGAATTGTAATCTGTGAATATGGGCTATACAAATAAAATTTGATTGATTGATTGAGTAGACGAGTGACTACGCCCCTGTCTTCCTCCATCAAACCCTCTGTCAGAAACCTTGGCATAATCCTCAATCAAAACCTCAACTTCAACCACCATATCATCAAACCTTTAAAGACATGCTTTTCTCAACATACAAACCTGTCCAAAATCCAACCTATGCTGTCTCCCAAAGACCTAGAAGTCCTAATCCCCTCTGTAATCTTTTCATGTCTAGATCACTCTTACGTCCCTTTTCCACTGTCCTAATCAGGCATCTCTCTCCTGCCTCTAAGTCATTCGAAATGCAGTAGCTCGATTACACACCAACACCAGCCGTATATATCCCATATTACTCCAGTCCATAAAATTCTGGATTTGACTTTAAGACATTGCTTATTACATACAAGGCAGTACATACTTCCATCCCCTCATACATCTCACATCTCCTATAACCATACTCAACCTCCAGACCCCTCAGACCAAGGTCTTGTAATTGTTCAATGCTCTCTCTGCGAAGGCAGGAGAGACTGTGCCTTCGCTGTTATGCAGTTAGTCTGTGGATTCCTTCAAAGAACCATATCACTGAGCCTTATTATCACAAAATGATGTCTCTTTAAAGTATACTTTGTTCCTTTTGTTGATATCGTTTGCTCTGTGTATTTATTGTGATGTGTATACCTCGTCAGTTTTGTTTATTTTGCGTTATTTGCCTGTGAACCACTTTGCAGCTCAGATTTTAAAAGGTGCAATATAAATAAAATGTTACTTTCTTCCTTCGTCTGTGGAATGTGCATCAAGGATTTATCAACAACCTGGCCCTCAACAACCAACTCTCATCTTCACCTTACTCTCCATCACTCAAACCACTTCTCTCTCTGTCACTCTCACAAGGATTATTAAGGGGGCTTACACCCCTCAGTTGTATTTACTTACCCCTCTGTGTAAGCTATAGATAAAGAATAAAAGGAACAGAGACCCCTGATGTGAATGTGCATATCTGCAGAGACGTGTGACTACTGCTTTGTCATAGTTTCAGGACCATGGACAGCTCTGTTTGCTGGCTGTAGGGGCTGTGTGCAGTACACTCAAAATGAAAAAAAGAAAAAAGCCGGGGATATACAAGCTGGCTTGTTCTCTTGTAGTTCAACTGATTACTGATGTGCTATATTAACATTTGGTTTTAGTTCGACTGTTAAATGCAGCAGAAAGGACACACAGCTGAGTCCTCTACACCGGAAAAAATTATAAATGTGATGTGTGAACTGCTGTGTCTCCGAAGTTTCTCTGCAGTGACAAGGAAATATAGTGCCACTTATATATATATATATATATATATATATAATCCTTATTGTACTCCTGTGACTTTTCATCAAGTGCTTCTGATAAAGTTTTATTTTTCCAATGATTTGTTTTGGTTTATTCCCTTCAGCCTCTGCTGTACTTTACAAACAAACAAGAGCAAAGCAATGGGATTTACATTCCTGAATTCACAACAAAACAAGAAACCCCCCTCCAACACACACACACACACACGTGCACACAAACACACGTACACACACACACACCAGCCATTTCAGTTTAATGTTAATGTCCTTGTACTGATGAGGGACAAAGGGTCACTACTGCTCAGATAAGTTATAATCTATTATAATTATATGGTATAATGAGCAGTCAGGGTATATAGCTAACTACTTCAACCAACGCTCATCCTGGGAGTACGTGAGCAAATACTTTGACATGGTATGAACCAAGGCTAAATGAAACAGCCCAACAAATGATGTTGAGGAAATGACTCATGTGGTTTCACTCTGATTGTAACTCTTCTCACTCCTCCCTCCCCAACTTGCACTTTGACAAGGTCCCCCCCCCCCCCCGACCTGTGGCTGATGTAACAAGCAAACTGCAACCTGTGAATGTCACAGTGGTTCTGCTCTGATTTCATGCTCCGTGGAAGCAAAACACACATTTACATCCACATGCTTTTCAGTGCACTTTCACTTGACAGAGACAGAGAAGATTTAAAAAAAGTAAACTGATACAGTGGAAGTGAAACAAGTTCAGTGACTTTAAACAAAGCATCTGCCTTAAATGTCCACTGACACTTCTGTTCCACTAGGACAGAGATGAGGAGGATGCTGTGTAACCCCCTTCTCACATTAGGACATGAGTAGTAGTTTTAGCTTTTACAATGACAGTGCTGATGTTCCCTGGGAAACAACCTCTCACATTAACAGTGGAGGAAAGACATAGGCATGATTTAATTAAGCACTGTAGAGTCTATGCTTTTCCCTGTTCGCATGCTCCTGTTTGCAAAAGCTCTCATTACAGTTTGTCATTTTTTACCGATTTAACTGTAAAAAAATGAAAAACTAAAAAAACATTTATGCTGTGAAACTCGACTACAGATGCCAGGCTCGTCTGGAGGTTGGCAGAGAGAGAGGAGCTACACAGTAACATTCTGGACATTGGCCATTGAGCTGGAAGGCCTAACTCGCCACTGAAACGAGGAGGAAACATTGCTGCGAGTGTCTCGTGAGACTTGTGGCAGTGGACTGTCTCTTCACAGCCACGAGGGATGCTGCACAAACGCCGCCGTTGTGTCCACAGACTATGGCAGTGGATCGCAGGCCATTCTGTCTGCTGGGGGGGGTTGACGCTGTGACCTGAGGAGTAACAAACAACACAGGCCAATGAATCTCTCTTCATTGAATTCATTCATGCACATTTAAAGGTTGTTTTCCGTAAATGTGAGCAACATGTTAAGTGGTATTAAGAAGAGAGCACACACAGGACCTTGCTGACGTCTAATTCATTGACGTTCATGCACTATGTGTTCACTCTGACCCTGAAGACTTTGTTTTTCTACTTCTGCTACTGTGTTGGACTTTCAATGAGGAAAGGTCCTTTTTTCATTGTGTGGCAAGTATCAGTGTGGGAATGACAGTGAACCTGAACCTGAGCAACAGCATGAAAACAGCTCATTGTTGTGCAGGCAATGGGAGGAGGCTCGGGGTAGCTGAAAAGCTCTCTGGGTCATTTCACATGCATTTTTGAGATGCACTCCTTATAATTTCCTGTCTAGGACTGTTTAGTCAGACAGGGTTGTCTTAGAACCAGGTTTCCACACTATACTATTGCTTAACTTCGGAATATGAAACCTACTCTGTTTCAGCCTGCACAGTATTTCTTAAATTTTGCACCACAGAAAGTGATGCTGTGCTAATTACTACAAGTCGCTGTTTGCCCTGTAACCGTGGACATACACTGACAAGACATGCGACTGACGTAAAAGAAGTAGGTAGCTCTAATTGTTATGAGATGCTCGAGTTATGCCTAAACTTATGGATAATGCATGTTTGAGGCAAAATGTGTCACTGCAAGAAAATGAATAGCCATGTATGCTATGCAAGGTTTTGAGTTTAATGGTTTTGGAATATGACTTTTTTTAACTCAACATGTTGAATGCACATGAAATGTATTGTAATGCTGTTTTTGTGATTCTTTTGCAGGCATCCACAAGTCTCCATCACGTGCTTCACTGCTTCTGTTGGTTGACATTGAGACGCCGCAGCAAATCAAACTGATATGCCCCCTCTTATTTTCTCAAAACTAGACATATCCTGAGCTTCCATTTAATCTGTGAAGCTCAGCAGACAGCTGCTAAATTGAGCCTTGCCCTGATTTTCAAACTGAACATGACAGTTTGGACAGAAACTTTGTTATTTCTCTCCAATCCAGTCAAATGTGTTTATGACAACTTTGAAAGCGAAGTCAGGACTGTGCAATCTGCACAATACAATGTTGTTAAAGGACCTAAAGTAAAGTAAGTGAGACATACATGAATAAATGAAAGTAAAGCGCTGCAATAAAATGGAAAATCAGTTCAGAAAGTTTCATCTATGTTAAAATATGACAATATCCCAAACAGACTAAAAGACAGAATGATGCCAATATCACACAGTGTAAGTGATTATTTCACTTAATGACTGACATGGACTGTGTCTGTGTGTTTAAAGGGTTTTGGATGTATTGACACCTGTAATGTGGATGATCTTGACCCTTTAACGTTGAACTACTTGTACAGCTCTTGATGCATCTGAAAGATGGCTCCTCTGTAAACGGAAACATAAGAGTGCAGGATTTAAACTATGATGTAGTGATTGTAGAGAGGGATAAAAGTGGTTTCTGTCAATTTTTTTTTGCTCACATCACACTAATGTATGTTCAAGTGTTTAAGTTTTTGATAAGTTGGTTTTAAATCTTGTTTGATTAGGTATTTCAAATTATAGAAAAGGACATCATGACAGGCGGATGTATCCACAGGCTCTTGATACCGCAACTAGTGTAAATCGTTATATGGCACAGACACTGGCTCCAGATGACGTAACGTGTCGTCCATCTTTATATGCAGACATGATCCACATAAGTACACAGACACACATGTACGCACACACACACACATGTACGCACACACACACACACACACACACACACACATACACACATATGCTCACTGGGCTAACCCACTGCAGCCAGTGTACATCTACAGTGTACAATGTACATCAGATGTGTACATCTGCAACCATATAAACATCCTGTGTGTAAATCTGCTATATTCACTGTAAAGACACACACGTGTCTGTGTGTGAGTGTGTGTGTGTGTGACACAAGGTTAGGGTATACAGTTGCAATCAGAAATATTCAACCCCCTCACCTCAATAGACATTATAATGATGTGGATGACAGATAATGACAATAAATGACAAAAAAACCTCGTCAAACAACAAAGGATATTTATTGACACGTATTTGTTATTTTGACAACAGAAGTTGACTTAACTTGAAAGTTCAAATGAAAAATGTAACTCTTTCAACACATGTGCATGTGCAGTATTATTCAACCCCCCAGCTTCAGTACTTTGTGGTGCATCCTCTAGCTTTTTTAACTTCTAAAAAATGTTTTCGGTAAGTGCGGACAAGCTTCTTACACCTCAATTGGAATCTTTGCCCATTTTTCAAGTGCAAAAGCCTCTAGATCAGTGATGTTTGATGGCTTCCATGCTGCAACTGCCTTCTTTAAATCCCACCAAAGATTTTTAATCAAATTTGAATCTGGTGACTGTGAAAGCCACTCCAGGACGTTCCAGGATCTTTTTCTCAACCAAGCTTTGGTGGACTTGGAGGTTTTGCTTTGCATCATTGTCTTGCTGGAAAGTCCAATGATCACCAAGGTTTAATTTGTCAACAGAAGGCATCACATTCCTCTTTAAAATGGCCTGTTATTTCTGTGAATCCATGATGCCATGTACACAATAAAGATTGCTAGTTCCTGCCGCAGAAAAACAGCCCAATATCATCTTTGACCAACCTCCATGCTGGACTGTGGGGATGGTATTCTTCTGGTCCTAAGCCTGGCCTTTCACACGCCAGACATACCGCTGGTCCATATGTCCAAACAGTTCCAGTTTGGTTTCATCAATCCATAGAACTGTCACCCAAAACTCAGTAGTCTTATCCAAATTCCTCCTGGCATATTCTAGTCGACTTTTGATGTTCCTTGTGGTCAAGAGCTGAGTGTTTCTTGAAGCCGGCCATGAAGTCCTTTTTTATTCAGTGCACGTCTTGTAGTTGCCACTGACGCACTTGTACCAGCCTTCATCAGGTCATCCTGTAGGTGTCTTGCAGTCACACAGGGGTTTATCTGAGTTGTTCTGACTAAGTTGCTGAGGGTCCTTGATGAAATGTTGGGCTTTCTTCCACGGCTAGGCAGGTTTGAAGCTGCTCCATCAGTTTTAAACTTCCTTATAATGTTCCCAATTGTGTCTCTTGGAATATAATTTTTGGGGGAAATCTTCTTCTACCCAAGGCCTTTCAGGTGTGATGAAATAATCTCCTCTCTCAGCTTTTTGTCAGGCCGAGCGAAAGGCAGGACTCAGAGCGGATGTGTAAGGAGAATGTTTTATTAATCCTCCACACAGAGTAAACTATGATACAAAAACAAAAGCGCGCCAAAGGGAGGAAAAACAAGGCTTCCCTACAAAAACGCTCCAAAGGGAGGAAAAACAAGACTTCATTCAATAAACCTAACTAAGACTAAACACTGAAACAAAAAGGCTACAAAGAATAATCACTCTACTGAGGTAAAACTATAAGCACGAGGCTAAGCAAAATTTAAACTATGACTCTAGTATCTATGGTTCAGGCTTATATGACGTCAAAAGACGACACACTGGCACAAGACAAAGGCAGACACAGACTATATGAACACATTGGGGAAAAGGGAACAGGTGGACACAATCAGGGATCAGGGGAGACGCTCAGACCGGTGACACATGAGGAAGGGCAAGTCACCTGAAACGAGAGGAGAGTTACTTTTCAAAATAAAACCAGAAATGACGAGACAAAAAACACAAAACAAGACATGATCTCACCGCGGTGTGACAGAGCCCCCCCCCCTCTAGGACCGACATCCTGACGGTCCAGGTTGCTCCGGGTGATCGCGGTAGAAGTCCTTAATGAGGGTTTAGTCCACTATGTGTCGGGATGGAACCCACAGCCTCTCCTCAGGACCATAACCCTCCCAGTCTACCAAAAACTGCTTTCCCCGGCCCCGGTTCCGTACAGCCAGCAGCTGCTTGACTTTATAGACCGGACCACCGTCCACCATTTCAGGAGGCGGAGGGGGTTTGACTGCTGGAACGAGGGGGCTGTCTTTCACGGGCTTGACCTGGCTGACGTGGAAGGTGGGGTGGACGCGCAGGGATCGGGGCAGGCGAAGGCGTACAGCAGCAGGACTGATGATTTGTGAGATGGGGAACGGACCCACAAACCGAGGTGCTAGCTTCTTAGATGGCACTTTGAGGTTCAGGTCTTTGGCAGAGAGCCACACTCTCTGGCCGGGCTGGTAGTCCGGCGCCGGTCTCCTTCTGCGGTCGGCCGCTCTTTTCATCCGATCTCCTTGTCTGATGAGCACCTGCCTTGCGGCTGCCCAAATGTGGCGACAGCGGCGGAATAAGGCATGGGCAGAGGGAACTGAAACCTCCGGCTCATTGTCTGCGAAGAGAGGGGGCTCGTAGCCAAACACACATTTAAAAGGGGTGAATCCTGTGGCAGATGTGGGGAGTGTGTTGTGTGCATACTCCACCCAGACCAGGTGTTTGCTCCATGTAGCGGGGTTCTGTGACACAAGACACCGGAGGCCGGTCTCCAGCTGCTGGTTGAGCCGCTCGGTCTGGCCGTTAGCCTCTGGATGGTATCCCGACGTCAGGCTTACTTTGGCTCCGATGAGCTTACAGAACTCCTTCCAGAATCTGGAGGCAAACTGAGGCCCTCGGTCGGAAACAATGTCTCTTGGAAAACCATGGATCTTGAATACGTGGTTGAGCATGATTTCTGCTGTTTCACTGGCTGATGGGAGTTTAGGTAAGGCAATAAATCTAACCATCTTGGAAAAACGGTCCACCACGGTCAGGACCGTGGTGTTACCTTGAGAGGTTGGGAGCCCCGTGACGAAATCCAGGGAGATGTCTGACCAAGGCCGAGAGGGGATGGGAAGTGGATGGAGCAGTCCCATACGAGATCCGGTGGAGGATTTATTGCGGGCGCAGACCGAGCAAGCCTCGACGTACTCCCGGACCTCCGGCTCCATAGATGGCCACCAGAACCTCCGGGAGATGGCGAACATAGTCCGCCTGACTCCCGGATGACAGAAAAGCGGCGAGGTGTGAGCCCAGTGGATCACCTGTGAGCGCAGATCGGCCGGAACATACAGCTTATTTTCAGGGCACCCACTAGGTGGCAGGGCTACACCGTTGGCCAGCTTCACCACCCTTTCTATTTGCCAAGTTACCGCTCCAACCACACAGGACCGTGGGAGGAGGGGTTCAGGAACCTTGGCAACAGGCTCGGGGTCAAAGAGTCGAGACAGAATATCCGGCTTGACGTTCCGGGACCCCGGCCTGTAAGAGAGGGAAAAAGAAAAGCGGTTAAAAAACAGCGCCCACCTGGCCTGGCGAGAATTAAGTCGCTTAGCTTGACGTATGTACTCCAAGTTCTTGTGATCCGTCCACACTAGAAAAGGCTGGCTGGCCCCCTCTAACCAATGACGCCACTCCTCTAACGCCACCTTGACTGCGAGCAGTTCCCTGTTTCCGACATCATAGTTACGTTCAGCCTTAGACAGCCGCCAGGACAAATAAGCACATGGGTGCATCTTACCGTCCTGCTGCGATCTTTGAGAGAGGATGGCCCCGATCCCCTCGTTGGAGGCGTCCACCTCCACCACAAACTGCCGCTGCGGGTCCGGCATGGTGAGAATAGGAGCGGTGGTGAAGCGGCGTTTAAGCTCCTGAAAAGCCGCCTCCGCCTCTGGAGACCAAAGAAAACGCACCTTGGAAGAGGTTAATGTATGTAGCGGAGCAGCTATAGCGCTGAAGCCCCTGATGAACCGCCTATAGAAGTTAGCAAATCCGAGGAATTGCTGAAGCTTCTTGCGGCCATCGGGTGTGGGCCAATCAGCGACAGCACTTATCTTAGCCGGGTCCATCTGTACTTTCCCAGGGGCCACAATAAAGCCCAGGAACGAGATGGTGCCGGTGTGAAATTCGCTCTTTTCAGCCTTGACAAAGAGCTTATGCTCAAGGAGCCTTTGGAGAACCTGGGTCACGTGAGCCTGGTGAGATTCCAAATCAGAGGAGTAAATCAATATATCATCTATGTAGACATAAACGAACTGGTCTAAAAAGTCCCGAAGGACGTCATTGATCATGGCCTGAAAAACCGCGGGTGCGTTAGTGAGTCCGAAGGGCATGACCGAATACTCGTAGTGTCCGCTGGGTGTATTAAACCCTGTTTTCCATTCATCTCCCTCCTTTATTCTGACCAAATAATAAGCATTGCGTAAATCGAGCTTTGAGAGTATCTTGGCCTGCTGTACTTGATCAAAAACAGATGAGTTAATCGTGGTTACCTCCCTGGAATCAATACATCGGCTCTCACAGTCCTTTCCCCAGCCCATAATTTCCCCAGATCTCCAATCAATGTGTGGATTGTGGCGAAGCAGCCATGGAAATCCCAAAATTAAAGCATGACTAGATGAATTAATCAAAAAAAATGTCATGGATTCCTGATGGTTGTGAAGGTTAAGTTCCACTGGCTCTGTGGCGTGAGTGATGGTAAACAGGTCATTTTCATTAAGATCCTTGGCTTTGATGGGTCTCTCTAAAAGTTCAGCCTTCAGCCCGAGTCTCTTGGCTAACCACCAGTCCAAAAAGCTCTCGTCAGCCCCAGAGTCTATGAGCACTCTAATTTCTGTAGTGACAGCGTGGTGTATTATTTTAATGTTCGTGAGGCTCCGGGGAGCGGGACGTGAGATCTTGGAGTTACTCACCCGGGTAGACCGTCTGGCTGGGCAGACAACAACAAGATGTCCCGTCTCCCCACAGTAAAAACAGCGACCTTCCTGCTGTCGCCGCTGTCGTTCCTCCCCTGAGAGTCGTGCGCGCCCCAGTTGCATGGGCTCCTCTCCTCTGGGCGTGGGGGAGTGTGAACGTAATCCCGGTGGTAATGGGATCTCCGAGGCGGAGGCTGTGGGAAACCTCCCTGTGCCCCCCGGTCTGCTCCGTGCCGAAAGGTGAAGCTCACGTAGCCGGTTGTCGGTTCTAATGGCGAGCGCGATCAGCGAATCCAGGTCGGAGGGAAGATCCAGGGGAACCAACAACTCTCGGATGGGAACAGCTAATCCTTTCAAAAAAATGTCAAAAAGTGCGGTGGAGTTCCATCCGCTCTCCGCCGCCAGGGTGCGAAAAAGGATGGCGTAGTCACATACCGTGTTGTTGCCTTACTTAACTCCACTCAGCTCCCGGGCTTTTTCACGGGCGGATGAGACCGGGTCAAAAGTTCTCTGGAGAGCTGCCTTAAATTCTGCCAGTGAGCTGCTGAGGGGAGAATCACGCGCCCACTCGGCTGTGGCCCATGCCCGAGCTTTCCCCGTCAGGTGGGAGATCATGAAGGCAATCTTAGATCTGTCTGTTGGAAAGGCATGTGGCGTGTGTTCATAATGGATTGAGCAGTCAATCAAAAACGGTTTACACTGACCCGGTTCCCCTGAAAAACGTTCTGGGGATGCCAGTCTCATTACTGGTCCGAAGCCGGGCGCCGCCGGAGCTGAAGTGGGGGCTGCTGGGACCACAGGCACGGTGGGTGGATCTGGCGGTGGAACGGAAAGATTGACGAGACGCTGCACTTGGTCCGATAGGAAGCAGAGGCTTGTTGCCATGGTCGCCTGGAACTCTTCCTGACGAGATATCCGTGATTCCTGGGCTTGCAGGATCGCCGCCACCGGGTGTTCCTCTGCTGCGTCCATACTGGCCAGTGTGTACTGTCAGGCCGAGCGAAAGGCAGGACTCAGACGCAGAGCGGATGTGTAAGGAGAATGTTTTATTAATCCTCCACACAGAGTAAACTATGATACAAAAACAAAAGCGCTCCAAAGGGAGGAAAAACAAGACTTCATTCAATAAACCTAACTAAGACTAAACACTGAAACAAAAAGGCTACAAAGAATAATCACTCTACTGAGGTAAAACTATAAGCACGAGGCTAAGCAAAACTTAAACTATGACTCTAGTATCTATGGTTCAGGCTTATATGACGACAAAAGACGACACACTGGCACAAGACAAAGGGAGACACAGACTATATGAACACATTGGGGAAAAGGGAACAGGTGGACACAATCAGGAATCAGGGGAGACGCTCAGACCGGTGACACATGAGGAAGGGCAAGTCACCTGAAACGAGAGGAGAGTTACTTTTCAAAATAAAACCGGAAATGACGAGACAAAAAACACAAAACAAGACATGATCTCACCGCGGTGTGACACTTTTGTGGAAGCTCCTTGGTCTTTCCCATGATTGCAACTCACCTTGAATACCTTCATGGGTGGGGTTTATATATGCATCACAGCTGAAGCAAATGAAGGATCAGTATATAGTTCCCAAAGGCTTAATAATGTTTCAACTCAAGTTTAGGACAAAATAACTGTCAGACAGCTTTAAAAACAACAATATTATATACAGTGCCTTGCATAAGTATTCACCCCCTTTGGACTTTTCTACATTTTGTCATGGTATAACCACAGATTAAAATTTATTTCATCGTGAGTTTATGTAATGGACCAACACAAAATAGTGCATCATTTGGAAGTGGGGGGAAATATTACATGGATTTCACAATTATTTACAAATAAAAATCTGAAAAGTGTTGAGTGCATATGTATTCACCCCCTTTACTGTGAAACCCCTAACAAAGATCTGGTGCGACCAATTGCATTCACAAGTCACATTAGCAAGTCACATAATTAGTAAATAGGGTCCACCTGTCTGCAATTTAATCTCAGTATAAATACACCTGTTCTGTGACGGACTCAGAGTTTGTTGGAGATCATTACTGAACAAACAGCATCATGAAGACCAAGAAGCTCACCAAACAGGTCAGGGATAAAGTTGTGGAGAAATATGAAGCAGGGTTAGGTTATAAAAAAATATCCAGAGCTTTGAACATCTCTCTGAGCACCATCAAATCCATCATAAGAAAATGGAAAGAATATGGCACAACCGCAAACCTACCAAGAGGAGGCCGTCCACCCAAACTGAAGAGTCGGACAAGGAGAAAATTAATCAGAGAAGCAACCAGGAGGCCCATGGTTACTCTGGAGGAGTTGCAGAGATCCACAGCTGAGGTGGGAGAATCTGTCCACAGGACAACTATTAGTCGTCTACTCCACAAATCTGGCCTTTATGGAAGAGTGGCAAGAAGAAAGCCATTGTTGAAAGGGATCCATGAAAAATCCCGTTTGGAGTTTGCCAGAAGCCATGTGGGAGACACAGCAAACATGTGGAAGAAGGTGCTCTGGTCAGATGAGACCAAAATTGAACTTTTTGGCCTCAATGCAAAACGCTATGTGTGGCGAAAACCCAACACTGCCCATCACCCTGAGCACACCATCCCAACAGTGAAACATGGTGGTGGTAGCATCATGCTGTGGGGATGCTTCTCTTCAGCAGGTACAGGGAAATTGGTCAGAATAGAGGGAAAGATGGATGGAGCCAAATACAGGGAAATCCTTGAAGAAAATCTGATGCAGTCTGCAAAAGACTTGAGACTGGGGCGGAGGTTCATCTTCCAGCAGGACAATGACCCTAAACATACAGCCAGAGCTACAAAGGAATGGTTTGGATTAAAGAATGTTAATGTCTTAAAATGGCCCAGTCAAAGCCCAGATCTCAATCCAATAGAGAATCTATGGCAAGACTTGAAGATTGCGGTTCACATACGGTCTCCATCCAATCTGACTGAGCTTCATCTTTTTTGCCAAGAAGAATGGACAAACCTTTCCATCTCTAGATGTGCAAAGCTGGTAGAGACATACCCCAAAAGACTTGCAGCTGTAATTGCAGCGAAAGGGGGTTCTACCAAGTATTGACACAGGGGGGTGAATACTTATGCACCCAACAGATGTCAACTTTTTTGTTCTCATTATTGTTTGTGTCACAATAAAATGTATTTTGCACCTCCAAAGTACTATGCATGTTTTGTTGATCAAACGGGAAAAAGTTTATTTAAGTCTATTTGAATTCCAGTTAGTAACAGTACATAATGGGAAAAAGTCCAAGGGGGGTGAATACTTATGCAAGGCACTGTAGGGGTTGAATAATTGTGACATGGCTATCTTAACAAAATATACTGCTACACACAAATACTACATAATGCATTTTCCGTGTTGATTTTCTGGATCACTCAACTCATAAAGAAGTCATCCGAAGCAGAATCTTGTTCAAAGAGCAAGATTCTGTCAACTTTAATTGATAAATCCTTAAAATCTTTGGGGGGTTGAATATTCCTGATTGCAACTGTATATCCCATTTACACACAGATATTGTGACAGGGATATTTCTCGTGCTGCAGGAGCACAGCTCCATCATCTGACCTCACATTCTATTAACTGTATACGGTGTCTTTATGTGTATATGTTTGCAGTGAATGCAGGAAAACTACATGAAGGATATTTATATGGCAGCAGGAGCACACATACATACTGGCCTCAATGGGTTGGCCTATTTAAAGTGTGTTGGGGGTTAGGGAAGTAGTAGTTAGGGTTAATGTTAAAGTGAGTTGCCAGGAAATTGTTGTAAGCCATTATAATGGAGACACAAATGTGTGTGTGTGTGTGTGTGTGTGTGTGTGTGTGTGTGTGAGTTTGAGTGTGAGTGTGTATATACTCTTTTTTGTCACCTTTCATAAACGTGACCTTGTCAGGCCCAGTGAACCTCATGGGGCCTGTCCACAATGAATGGAAGTCAATGCAAAGTCCTAATAAGGATAGCTGGGCAAACTTGTGTGTCTGTGTGTGTGTGAGACAGAGACTCAGAGTTTGTAGCGGGGGTGTGGGTTTGTTTCTTACAGGATTAGCCATGTTATTGTTTCTGCCTCTGGACTCTGCGCAGCCTTGTTTCCTCCCGCAGGTCTCTCATCTCCCTGTTGTAAAGAGACACTTCTCCCTTTTATTAACAAGCTAAGACAGAGGGACGGGGCTCGACAGTGTGAGGGTCTGATAAACACAGATGTTTGCCGTCAGCAACTATGATACTGGGCTGGTAGATTTGTTTGTTGTCTGTGGGTCCATTATAAATTGCAGCTCTGTTACTTTGCACGTAACAAACAGCTCATGCTTGTTGGCTGTATAGGTGTGTGTGTGTGTGTGTGTGTGTGTCATCACCACAAGACATTTAGATTGCAAAAAAAGGATACAAATATTTCCCCCCCATTTTAAAGCTGCTGCTACAGATTTTGTCAAATTCTGCTGTGAATATTCATGGCTGTCAAAAGATGATTCCTGTTGATTTTATTTTTTTTCATCCGGCTAAATCTTTCAGGAGAAAACTCCCTTTGAAGAACATTGACACTGAATAAAACTGGCTTCTGGCTTTTTGAATTAATACTATTACTTGAGACCTCACACTGAACCCAGGGAATAGAAGTTGCTGAATCAACCTACCGGCAGATCGCCACCTAGTTACCCACAAGCCCCATGCTCCATGACCACATCCAATGAAGTTACAGCAGAAGGTGACAGAGAGCACTGGTACTGAGCTCCAGTTGGAAAATTACATTTGCATCATCAGCAACAGAGGTCATCGGCACAAAGGTAACTGCAATGTGTGAGTTGGACTTCACAGATGAAGCCATAACAATGTCCCACTCCCTTCAATGTTTTAAGTTGCACGAAAAAACAAGTTGAGGCTTATATTAACATTTGTCTCTTCATTATGAATCATAAATAAATAAACTTCAAATGAATTGAATTGTATGCGATCCAGTTGATGAACAACAAAACATATTTTGGGTTTGAGTGCAACATTTGTCTTTCACATGGAGTGCATCAAATTATGACTCACAAAATTTTGTGGACATTTTATTGTGGCCATCTTTTTGAAGAAGGAGGGCTCACTAATACAAATGTAATCATCTCAGTTCTATTCAATTTTATTTTAATGCTGCCAAATTACAACATACATTCTCTGAATGCGCTCAACATAGAAATTAAATACAAAACAACTTTATTTGTCTCCAGAGGGCAATTCTAAGGTCGCGACTTTACAAAAGTAAAGAAAAACCCAACAGTTCCCAAAACAATCAAAAACGTTGACGACTGTAGCAGAACTAGACTCAATCATTTTTAAAGCAATGAAATGTCTGTGTACTTTGAAAAAGCTCAGATCTTTGATTAAAAAAAAGCAACTGAGAAATTGACGATTTACCTCTCAAGCCTACCTTTCTGTTGTATGGTAAAGTCATTCCAGCTCTTGACCTTAAGAATTTAAATAAATTCAAAATTCAAAATCCACTTACCAGCCCAAAATATAATTATTTTATTATTTGAAGTAGAGCAGAGGAATGAGATTGGTGGGGAAGAGAAGATACAACCAACACACACAAGCTGGTCACTGGCTGATTACAACAGTGTGTGTATGTGTGTGTGTGTGTGTTTATGAAGTCAACAATCTATCACTCTCCTGTCACACACTCGTCGTGACAGTTCTATTGCACTGGAGTCTGACTGGGTTCCATTAAACGATTCTTGGCATATCGGTACCCTGCTGTTCAGTCACTGAAAGCTTTACTAATATTGGCTTTTTGTAACATCAATCAAAACAGTGTCCAATATCTTCTGGTTGGTGCTGTGCCTTCAACACCCTGCCAATACGTTGTATAAACTAGTTTCTTACACTAAAACTGGATCAGAATGTCCTGGAACAATAGAAAAGAATTATGTGTTGGCGATGTTTTAATGAGACTTTGAATAGAGAATCCTCTAAAATATAGTTCAGAAAAAATAAACAGTCATAGTAAAAATCAAATGAACTATTCCAAGAGATGTTTTTGAGGTTGTGCTCATCACACTGATGTATCTTTAAGTGTGTATGTCATTGCTAAGGTTGGTTTGAAACCTCATCTGCACAACATGGTGGTGTTCATATCCAGGATCCTTAATTTCTGGATAGTGGGAGCATGTGGAGACCCATAGTCTATGCCCTGGAGGGCGAATGCACCCAGTCGTGTTTGTAACTAAGAAACATGTCTATGGTCTCACTTCCCAGATTAGTAACAGCAGAACAATACCATCTGAACGGGATTGTGAAGAATGCCAGCAGGATCATTGGCGCTCCTCCCTCCTTCCTGTTGGAGACCTACCATCAGCACCGTGTATGTAGAGCCTCCAGCATCATTATGCATCCTCACCGCTCATCTCACAATCTGTTTTCTCCCCTGCCTTCAGGGAGGAGATACACGAGCATCTCTGCCATAACCAGCAGAATGTTGATTGGCTCCAGACAACAAACAATAAGGATCATTAACAAACTGTGTCCCCCCCCCTTTGTCAACATTCAACCGACAACTAGCATCTACACCCAATTGAACTGTATTGCACTGCTTCACTCTTAAAGCACTATGTCTCACTTTAAACAGAGTATGCTGTAAGCAGTTTGTTTTATTTTTCTGTTCTTTATTTGCCTGTTTCTTTATAATAATTAAGAAATAAATATTTGTATTCTTTCTGTTGCATTGCTTTAGACTGGGAGCCACACGATTTCAACCTCTTCCAGACATGCACTGAACCTGAATGTCAAAATAGGAGCCTCCAGGAGTTTCTGTGGACTTTATGTTACTTTTGATTAGGCGGAGAAAGTCTGCAGAAACTCCAGAGGCTCTACTTTGGACATGTGAGTTCAGTGCATGTCTGAAAAGTCTGGAGGAGACAATGTGTGAACACAGCAGGAGATCCCCTGGTGTGTTCACCGCAAGCGAGTGTGTGGCTGTGTGGGTGATGAGGTTTCTAACATGTGGCAGATGCAAAATTAACAAAACACTATTAAGAAGACACCAACAAAGATGTCAAGACATATTTTTGTGATAAGAGACGACGCTGTTGTCGATGTGCTGTAAACAAAATCGTGCGCCCCCCCCCCCCCCCCCACACACACACACACCTGAATCCTGCAGAGAATTAGATTTGTTGCTGCTGAGAACACATCTAAGCGGAGAATCTCTAGAGATCTTCCGCGGGACATTTTTAAAGATGGCATATATTATTATTATTATATAATTTTTTGTATGCACTTGTTGGGGAAATGTTGTATCTTGAGAAAGGATCGGGGCATATACCTTACTCAACAGGCCAATGAGCCAAAAAGACCTCAGAAGAGAGAGAAAATCAAGAGATTCAAGATTCAAGAGTTTTCTTACCAAAGGCACAACAATAACATTAAATAGTCGCTGGAAATGGAATGCTTGAGTCACAGGCTCTCTTCTAGCAATGCTCAAGTAATTACAATAAAAAAAAAAAAAAATTGAATAAAATAGTGTAAAATAGAATATCACAAATTTAAAATAGAAAATAAAATCTATATAAATGAAATATATATATATATATATACAGCTGAAGAGAAAGCAATAGTGCAATTATGTGCAATAGTGCAAATATGCCACGGTGGTGCTTTAGTGGAGTTATTGCAGTTCGGAGGAGTTTAAAAGTCTTATGGCCTGGGGGGTAGAACTGTCTCTGAGCCTGGTGGTAAAAATGTTTATGGCGGAGTGAAAGTTTTTTTTTAATGATCCGGTTAGTCTTCTTCCTACACCGCTGGGTGTAGAGGTCCTCCATGGACGGGTAGCGCCGTCCTGGTGATGTGCTGGGCAGACCTCACCACCCTCTGTAAAGCCTTACAGTTCAAAGCGGTGCAGCTGCAGTGTTTGCAGCTTGATGCTTATACGACTTGGGTCCATCAACTGAAAGAGCCAATGACGAGGCTGGTTTGTGTCCACACTGCCTTCTTACAAATAAACCGAGAAGCAAGTCACTGCAACCTTCGACGACAATGCTGCACTTTGATTCTCTTTGTGAGCGTATTTATGTTCTGTGGGGTCACAAAGAGGAAGAATAGTGACCAGCGAGTGGAATCTCTTCATGTTAGTGTGTAGCCTTTCTCTGATCAGCCAGTTAATGAAAAGCAATTAAAAACCTGAGTGTGCCGGGCTTGCGTACGTTTACCCCATATATCTGGTGTTAAATAGAGATTGTACAGCAAAGATATCTGTTTTTAATCCTGTCTCTTCTACATTATTCTTAACATGCATAAATGAAGTGCAGTCAAGGGTCCATGCAGTTTTGATAAAACAAGAAGAAAACACCAAATCCCTCCAAATGAACCAGGACTATTAGCACATAAACAAGCACTGAGCATACTTGACAGTTATCAGAAGGAGAGCTAATAAATGTAATGCTCATGACAACTTCAGTGGATGCTGCTGACAATGATATTAAAATCCAGCCCGACGAGCAGAGACAGACACACAAAGCATTACTTTATGTCTGTGTCAATGTTGTCAGTTCTTCTGTTCTGAAAAAAAGAAAAAAAATGAAAACAAAAGCGGAGATTTATTTACACACTGATAATATAAGACAGTCAGCACCTAACCGTGGTTCTAGCAATGCAGTGGAATATTCTGCAGATGTTTTCCATGCCCATAGTAGCAGATTATACGAAACCCTTCATCACACTTTGAGGCACCGGCCTTTGTGTTTTACAATACGCAAACATTTACAAGGGATTTATTGTGTCCATGAAAGCCCCTGAGGAGGGTTATAGTACACATGCATACAATAAAAGGCTGAACTAACCACCCTGCTTTTAGCTCCGAATATGCCATAAATTCTGGATAATAACCTGTTAAGCCAATGAATGAGCCTCATGTTGATAGCAGAACATCTCATTCGGAGCTGTTCTCAAAGGCTTTTAGGTTTTATACACAATCACAGAATCTCACTGCAGCAGCTCTGCATATACAACAGACAGTCCACACTGACAATATATACGTCAAGCACAGACACAAGTCATATGTAATGTATTTTGTCCTTTTGAGAATAGCTTTTAACGCCTAATATGTTTGGAGCCTGTTGTGTTGGATTTTTGTGTGGTTGTTTTGTCGTTTGAACTTTAACCTATTTACTTCCTGCTTTATCCTGCACTTAAACCATTTGTATTCAGTTTCTGAGCCCCTCACTTCCTGTCTGTGTCTCACTGCCGCCGTCCGGACTGTTCATTGGATCTGTCCTCCTGACGGGTTTGCCTTTTCCTCCTCACCTGATTCTCGACGTGATAAGAGTGAGTTTTCATTAATGCGAGGCATGTTCATTAAGCATAGGCCCGTATAAAGATAAGAGACAGGATGCTTGTAAAACACGAGTCGTGTCAGCATAACCGCTAATGTGTCTGCTGAAGAACAGACGCTCTGCTTCTGATATGTTTCCCGTGGACACTGAGACCCGGGATGGAGCCAGATGCTGAGTACGTGCAGCAGAATCCTGTTTTGTTCCGCTGCAGCAGTGATGGGAGCCTGACTGGCTCTCAGTCATCCGAGAGGGGCAGTGTGATAACAGCCTTCCTGACCACAAATGCCTCTGTTCTCATTATTGCATCTGAACCAGCCGCCTGTGTTTGGATAACTCGGTCATACGCTGCTTCCACTATTAAGATCCACTGTCACACTACGGCCCTGTTTACACCTGGTATATGAAAACATGCATGTGTCTTGGGGAATATGGTCACAAGTGTGGATATCTGTAACAATAGGAGTGAACAAACCCAAAATCCCAAGTGGCCTCTTTGCTTTATTTGTGGGAAAGTGAACTGATCTCCGTCAAAGCACCGCCTACCTCTCACCCACTACTATAATGAACCATTTTATTTATTTTAAATTTTTCACTGTGTTTAATTTCCATTTCACATGCACTGATTTATTTGTGGCCACCACCAACATATCAACACTGACCACCTTATGTTGGTTTAAATGTTTTTATTTCAAATGAGCGAAATCCTTTTCGCAGTAGTCACTTGAGACGCACACGTGTGGATACTACCTCTAAATCTAGCTGTGAGCTGACTCGGGATCAGATCTCTCACGAACGATAACACCTGTTTTGTCACACTACGCACACTTCAGTTTATTGTCTTTGTTACACTATTCCCCCATTGCTTCCGTCGGTTATCCAAGAATAAGTGTGAACCTGAACCTGCTGAAGTTGTCAAAACTAGATTTACGGAGGGCCTTCCTGCCTCCAGAGGAGAAAGGGTCTTAAACAAGGCCCGTGGACCTCTGGGACATCGAGCCTGGAGCAGTGCAGCATGGGCGACTCGAGATTAAAACTCCAGTTCCTGAAATAAGAACCAATTTGTCCTCTCCAGGAAGTCTTGGCACAACTTTTTTAGTTTTTATTAGAGATAGAATATCACGAGTGTAGATCACTTGTTTTCTATTCTGAGATGCTCTGACATAATGAGGTATGAAAAAATGCCTGTGTCAGCGTTTATGGTTTGTTTAATGACCGGTAAGCGTCTGTCAGGCTTTGTGTTCACACATCACACAGATCATTTGTCATCTTATGTTGGATTTGACACCTTCAAGAAGAGGGTGCAGGCTGACGAAGAACCCAATTAAATAAACTACTGACACATAAGAGTGATTGAACGTGAAATACATTTGAAGGTTTGATGGCTAACCACAGATATGTGAGAAAAATAAAATCTGCCTACCTGTTGTTTTAATAATAAGAACCATTTCTAGATATATTCAGCTTTCAATCTTGTAATACTGGGACTTTTACAACGGCTTTAAAATGATAACTTTACTCTCTAATATTGTTGCTTTATCTTGCAAAACTACAAATTTGCTTATTATGACTCATTGTTTTTTCAAAAGGTAAAACTCGACACTAAATTCACTTAAAACATTTCACATTGTCAGAGAGTCAGTGTGGATTCAACTGTGGAACAACTTTCATTGGTTTTGAAACTAAATGCATTCAACGATAATATCTTTCAAATCCATGAACTCCCTCCGCTCAGCCACCAGTTTCTCCCTCCTCCCACCTGTTCCCTGATCAGTACTCGGTATCTGTACAGCCTCAGGTTCTCCTCAGCTCGAGCCAGTTGATCATGTGACGACTCCTTCCTCTGCCAGTCGCCTGGTCCAGTCAGCTCCGTCCGATTGGTTACTGCCTGACAGCCGGTGCGCTTCTGTTATCATCCTCCTCACGACTTCTGTCACTTCCCTGCTATGACACCAAATCGTTGTGTGTTTACACTCCATTGTGCAACAATAATACATGACTCCTAATTAATTAATTTCTTGATGAGCTCCATAAAAAAAACCATTGCCAGGTAAGTTAAGAAAAGGAAACAGAACATTTGTAATTGTATAGGAAATTTGTGGCTTTTATTAAAATCATTTATTCATTGTTCAGTTTTTCACTGAACAAAATACACAGCGCGACAACATTGAGAAGAAAAATGCATTTTCTCTACATGGTCCCACCTTTTGAATGCAGTCCATTCAGCCCAGCGTTTTCATGGGTCCCTGACCTCAGGTAGCGAGGATCACAATGCTCAGCCTCTGCTCTAGAGTTCAAGAACCACATTTGAACCGGCTCCTTGTGTTAAGGTGTTAAAGTGACAGATGTATTTCTATAGTTCTGTCACCCATGTACACGACCCACATATCGTGTACTCGACACAAAACATCCTCATGAATCTGAATAACCATATCCTAGTATTATTACATTGTAATTCACGGAAATCTGAATCTGAAATCTGTTTAATGTTCAGTTTCTGTCCCCATCTAAATTTAACATGAGGGGAATTCATCAAGACAATGCTGCACGTCACTATTCTTTACTAGTCAGAGAGTGATGTCCAGCCCATAAATACCAGTGGTCAAATACAGAAGGCAAGTTGAATTTAGCACTGTTTTATGAAATGATGCACACTAACTGAATTAGAAACACCTACACCTGCTTATTCATGCGATTGACCAAAAAGACAACACAGCAGTGCAATGTATACAACCCTGCAGATACAGATAAGGAGCTTCAGCGAATGAAGTATAAATGTGACTTTGACCATGCATGAGTGGCTTGAGTGTTCTTGAAATGGATAATTAACTGGAGTTTTCTCACACAACTGTTTCTAAAGTTTATTTGACCCCAGAGTAGAGCCTAAAACGAAAACAACAACAAACCTTCCAAAAAGCAATTCAGAGAGCAGCAGCTTTGTGTAGTTGAGAGGTCAGAGGAGAAAGCTCAAACTGGCCGGAGTAAACAGAAAGACCACGGGAATTCAGGCGACCACTCTTTACAACTGTGGTAAACAGAAAAGCTTGTTAGAATTTCTACAACATGGAGACTACCACGTCCCGTTCCTTGCCTGTGAGCCAACAGGAGAAAATTGAGGCTGCAGGTTGAATTCTGCAGTTCGAGAAAGCGTCATGAATCTGATGCAGAATTGTTACTTTCTTAAAAGCAAATTTGGGAAAAATATTGAAGATTTGGGTGAATGAGACTTTATGGGAGCATCTACTCAGTGTCGGTATCGTGTGCAAGGTAGAGAGTCTTGCCAAAATTAAGCAGGAGCAGAGGGCTGTCACTGGGGGAGCCGCTCTGCCTCAGGTATGTTGTAGTGCTCTGGAAACAAGGAAAGCAACCACACAAGAAAAACAATCTTCTTTCTGTCAGTTCCTCTGATGAACCAACATCTTTGTTTCATGGAACCACTCGGAGCGAGAGTGGACTGTCCCTGGAGCGCAGGTCTGAGCTTCATCTCCCGTTCTCCTGAAGATATCTGCTTTATTTAGACCTGCCCTCAGAGCTGCTGTGGTGGTTCATTACACGGTCACTCACACAACTCATTCTGGTATTGTACGGCACTTAACTGTGCGATACCGTCCATTAAATAAATAAATAAGTTAGTCTACCTTTATGTTCTAAAATATTTGATAATTTAAGTTATACAATATAATTATCTGGGATTTGGTGGTATGAATACATGTTGGGTGTGACATGACACTAGCAGTTGTGTTGATTTGAAGTTAGGAAAAAATTCAAAAACAGAAGTAGAAGTAGCACTCAGATCCAGTAATGAATGTCTGAAATCGTGTCAAAGAATAAATCTACTTGTTCACTCAGTGAATTTGTCCCTGTGATTGGTGAGTTTATACAATTCGAGTCACACTAATGCAACAAGATATACATACATTTTACTTTTCTACATGGGGTAGTTACTTTTCCTGCATCCTTATGTGTATTCATTTCAAAACAGCATTTACAACTGAACACAAATCTCCATCCAGACAATAATTTCATCTCCGTCCTAATATATTAAACTGAAGTAGACTAAACTTCCAAAAATGTCCACCTTGGTAGGAGAGTCATGACAGATAAGGACTGGGAGACAAATGTAAGTGATTTTGTTGTTTCTGTCCGTCCACACTTAAATGCAACCCCACAGTTGAAAAATAAAATAGCAAACTCAAAAGCTACACCAAAGTGTGGAGGCCAGGCATAAACGTAACAAAAGTTGTGTGTTGGGACATGGTTTTTGTGCAAACCACAGGCCTCCTTTCAGTCAAACTTGAAACAAACATGCCGAATGTGCTGGAGTGGACTCAATCCCCCAAGATGCCACAGGTTCCATTGATCTTAGAAAGTCAAGGAACTCAGTCTCCAAGAGGATGTAACAGGATGCTGCATGTCCTGGGGTCTGGAAAATGTCACACAAAGGTGTCAAGAACCACCAGGGTCAACTCCTATTGGTCACTCTGGTCCAAGACCTGTGAGGTCACCGGGGCCAATATAAGGAGAGGTCTCCCCAAAATCTGCCTCTCTTCTTCCATCCCGCCGAGGGCGGAAGGCTGCTCAAGCTCTCTATCCAGCTTCCTTCTCTATCCAACCCACAACCGGAGGTCAGAGGTGCAGCTCCCAGCTCTTCCCTCTCAAGGAAATATCCTCGCCCTTCAAGCTCTACAAAACTCCTCGTAGCGACGCAATGTCCTGCAGGAAAACTTCAACCAGCATCTGAGCACACGGCTCGACAGAATCGCGAATGCAGAACTCTACGACCACAAAGCCAGGAGACATCACAGAATTGCAAACTGAACAGCCACTTCTTTTCCTCTTTCCCTCGGACTGGTAACATAATCTGGGCTTAATAATTATACATGCTAAGCAAGACTGTTTACTCAATTCTGTGTGTTTACAAGTTTGATATATGCTGTGACGTTGTAGGTATAAGTTAAATGAAGGTTAATGCTAGTTAGGCTCGCCACAGGCTTTGTCCCTGACTCTATCATTATCTGATTACAGTTTTTCTCAGTTGTTAACACACAAAAAGCGAAAATTCGGCACAATTTGCACAAACTTCACTTCATGTACCAATCACTCGACCCAATTTGGCACTACTTCACACTCCCTTTAGACTCTGACTTTCCTTGTTTACACTCTGATGTCAATTACACATCACCTTGTTGTCAAAACACTACACACAATGTTCAGTTGTTGCACACACTTCTCAAGTAAAATCTCAAAGCATCAACCTACAACAAACAAATACTCAAATTTCTAAACATTCAGGTCTGTTGAGCAATTTCACAGCATTTACACAGCCGAACAGGAGACTGAAACTATAGATATGGTTCGTGAGAACAACTCTATCACACTCATACAAATAAAAACTAGGATCCTGGCTGACCGTGCTACATTTACAAAACGTCCAGACCGTCATTGGACTGTATTCTTCATAGGAATGCCATGCTGATGAAACAAGTGTTCAGGGTCCCATTCGAACGGAACACAGCCATCAAGGAGTTATGGTGAGAGTTTGTGCTTGTAAGTACCAACATTCAGCACTGACACATGCACCTGTAATCCAATATTGTTCCTTTTCTACAGTGTCTCACTGTAGCCCACTGTGTTGACCTCTCTGTGTCCATACTGTAACTTGGATTCTCATGCTGATCCAGGAGAATGACACAGCTCATGTGTTGTACCAGTACATCTTTATTGAAGAGGTGGGATTCAACCTGGTGAAGAGGAGGTGACGGGGCAGAAACGTCATTGGCCAGAGGGCCATTGTTGAGGTCCCTGGCCAGCGTGGTGGGAACATCACAATGTGTGCTGCAATGAATCACCATTGGATGTTGCACCGTCATGCCCACCTAGGGTTCTATAACGCTGCCAGTCTCCTCGTCTTCCTGGATGGCCTGCATGACCTGCTGGTACCACCTGACCAGACAGATGACCCACAGCGGATCAATCACATTGTCATTCGGGACAATGTGAGCTTTCAAGTGCGGTAGTGGTTCCAGGACCACCCACATTTTTCCATTCTATACCCTCCACCTTATTCTCCTTTCCTGAATCCCATTGAGGAATTCTTTTCAGCTTGGAGGTGGAAGGTATATGAACGGAACCCACAGGACCGGGTCCCACTGCTCCAGGCCATGGTGGAGGCTTGTGGCGACGTGAGTGTCGAGGCCTGAGCATTGTGTGTGTGAGGTTTTTAGTTTTCTGTGTGCAGTTTTGAGAAAGCCGTTATTGTTTTGAAAAACGTGTGTTACAGTTTTTCACAATTGTTAACACACGTTTTTCAAAACAATAACGGCTTTCTCAAAACTGCACACAGACAAATAAAAAAAACCTCACACACAAAATGCTAAACCTGACACTTCCTTTGCAAGATGACTCTTTGCCATCAAATCTCTTACCTGTTCACAAAATGGAACTCGTGTTTTCATTTGGTACACACAGCCATATTTTCAAATGACACACACATACTATTCATTGGGAACACAACTAAGCATTTGCTTGCACACTACCAAGCATTCACAGCACACTGAAGTGCAAAATTGAAAACATAATCATCAAAATGGAACACACCATATGAATGAATGAGCCATTTCTCCTTTTGTAAAATGTCTCAGTGTAGGCCTACTTTTTTCATAGTCAAACATAAATCAGCACATAAATATGCAGCATAAAAAGGTTTATTTCGGTACACACAGAGAACAGTACAGAACTGTAAACCGGCCTACTCAACCCCCCCCCCCCCTTCACAAAAATTACAGTTTTTTACAATCTTTAACACACGTTTTTCAAAACAATAACGGCTTTCTCAAAACTGCACACAGAAAACTAAAAACCTCACACACACAATGCTGACAGGCCTCGACACTCACGTCGCCACAGGCCTCCTCCATGTCCTGGAGCAGTGGGACCCGGTCCTGTGGGTTCCGTTCATATACCTTGCACCTCCAAGCTGATAATAATTCCTCAATGGGATTCAGGAAAGGAGAATAAGGTGGAAGGTATAGAATGGAAAATGTGGGTGGTCCTGGAACCACTCCCGCACTTGAAAGCTCACATTGTCCCGGATGACAACGTGATTGATCCGCAGTGGGTCATCTGTCTGGTCAGGTGGTACCAGCAGGTCATGCAGGCCATCCAGGAAGACGAGGAGACGGGCAGCGTTATAGAACCCTAGGTGGACATGACGGTGCAAGATCCCATGGTGATTCAATGCAGCTCACATTGTGATGTTCCCACCACGCTGGCCGGGGACCTCAACAATGGCCCGCTGGCCAATGACGTTTCTGCCCTGTCGCCTCCTCTTCACCAGGTTGAATCCCACCTCATCAATAAAGCTGTACTGGTACAACACATGAGCTGTGTCATGCTCCTGGATCAGCATGAGAATGCAAGTCACAGTGTGGACACAGAGAGGTCAACACAGTGGGCTACAGTGAGACACTGTAGAAAAGGAACAATATTGGATTACAGGTACAATACATGCATGTGTCAGTGCTGAATGTTGGTACTTACAAGCACAAACTCTCACCATAACTCCTTGATGATGTCTGTGTTCCGTTCGAATGGGACCCTGAACACTTGTTTCATCCACATGGCATTCCTATGAAGAATACAGTCCAATGACGGTCTGGACGTTTCTAAATGTAGCACGGTCAGCCAGGATCCTAGTTTTTATTTGTATGAGTGTGATAGAGTTGTTCTCACGAACCATATCTACAGTTTCAGTCTCCTGTTCGGCTGTGTAAATGAGGTGAAATTGCTCAACAGACCTGAATGTTTAGAGATTTGAGTATTTGTGTGTTGTAGGTTGATGCTTTGAGATTTTACTTGAGAAGTGTATGCAACAACTGAACATTGTGTGTAGTGTTTTGACAACAAGGTGATGTGTAATTGACATCAGAGTGTAAACAAGGAAAGTCAGAGTCTAATGCAGATAAGGGAGTGTGAAGTAGTGCCAAATTGGGTCGAGCAATTGGTACATGAAGTGAAGGTTGTGCAAATTGTGCCGAATTATCGCTTTTTGTGTGTTAACAACTGAGAAAAACTGTAACGATTGTGAAAAACTGTAATTTTTGTGAAGGGGGGGGGGGGGGGGGGGGGGGGGTTGAGTAGGCCAGTTTACAGTTCTGTACTGTTCTCTGTGTGTACCGAAATAAACCTTTTTATGCTGCATATTTGTGTGCTGTTTTATTTTTGACTATGAAAAAAGTAGGCCTACACTGAAACATTTTACAAAAGGAGAAATGGCTCATTCATTCATATGGTGTGTTCCATTTTGATGATTGTGTTTTCAGTTTTGCACTACAGTGTGCTGTAAATGCTTGGTAGTGGGCAAGCAAATGCTTAGTTGTGTGTTCCCAATGAATGGTATGTGTGTGTCATTTGAAAATATGTCTGTGTGTACCAAATGAAAACACGAGTTCCATTTTGTGAACAGGTAAGAGATTTGATGAAGAGTCATCTTGCAAAGAGAGTGTCAGGTTTAGCATTTTGTGTGTGAGGTTTTCAGTTGTCTGTGTGCAGTTTTGAGAAAGCCGTTATTGTTTTGAAAAACGTGTGTTAACAATTGTGAAAAACTGTAACATCCACACAGACACGCATAGCATCTCACCTAGTTAAACCTTCCCCCTCAGCCGTAAAGCAACCACAGAAGAAGGGGGGGGGGGCGGCTCTTATCTTAGGGACCATATGCTGAAATTTAATTTGAAAAGTGACAAGAAACAACTGTATAAGAAGGACTACATCTGCATCTCTACTGTAGAGTAGTGTTGGAGGACAAATTTGGTTTGAAATGTTAATACTTTTAGGAAGGTACAGTGTATCATGAGGCATTTTTCCGGCCTGTCCTTGATGTACCCCAGGGTGCCACGGCCTGTGCTCTGATAACCGCTGCCACAGAGGGAGTGGATCTAAACCTCTTAAGGTTCAGAGCCTGCCGGAGGTTCTCACCAGCTTTTCTGGCTATTTACTTCCAGCAGGCTGCGGTGGTGGGTCGGAATAAGGAGGTCAGGGCTTTGTGCGTATGTTCCACTCGCATTGTGGGCCGGCAGTGTGACCTGAAAGAGCTGCTGGAGTGAAGCCAGGGAGCGAGGCAGCTGCTGCCAGCGACTCGCTGAGACCTGATCTAAAAATCCTATAAACTTTGTATTGCCACTGTGCAGGCCGTACACACACACCATTACAAATGAATGCCCTGACAACCTCCCACTCGCACAGCACGCTGTGAAAAGTCAAATAAATACCCAGCAATCAGTGGAACTTGTATGAAAGTTTAATTAACTAAGGTAGTAGGTGGAGTGAGGACCTAGGGCCTATTGTTTCTCCCATTGACAACAGTAGGATCATTGTTTAGTCCTAAGAAAACCATTGTGTTGATGGGAGACCTGTCCTGTAAATTGACGTGGGTCAACATTTTGAGTGAGATTTATAAAGAGCAAAAAAAACAAAAACACAAATAACTGAAATATTGTAAATAATATAAAATATTTGATGAAATATACATGGAAGGAAAGTGTACCGTAATTATACTGAGATGTTTCCTGGAAGGGGAACTTTTTTACCTATTCTGTTCATCTGTTAGAGAAAATTCATTTTTAGTGATTTCACAGTGGATGGGTTTTCAACATTACTCCTGGTTGGAACTATTTGAAAGATAATTCATGAATATTATCGGATTTGGAGGTCAGGCAATCATAATAGGATTTTCACAAGTATTGGATCATGTCATTAACACAAACAAGTTGCTCAGTTGTTTCTATGTTTACATGAGTCAGCTGTGTTGCTTCTCTTTAAATGTTGCTACAGCACAGGATTGTAGGACAGCTTTATCTGGAGTGTATCCCATGGTGAAGGAGATAAGGTAGGAAGCACTAAAGCTCCTTAGCCTTAAGAGAATTGGACCAGCTCTTATCATGGCTGCCACTTTGACACTTCTGGGTCATTTAACTCAGTTTGGAACCTTTCCAAGCTAAATAAAGTATTTGGATACAGCCGGTGTGTCCACTTGTTCATAAGTGTGTGTGTGTGTGTGTGTGTGTGTGTGTGTGTGTGTACAGTTGGTTTCACTCATCACTTTATGAAGTCATGAATTAAAGCATGAAGCAAAGCATTGACTAAAGCAGAAATGCTGTGGGTAGCTGCTCCTGAAACATAGCGCCCTGACCGGATTAATGAACCACAGCATGTGGTTGGGAGAGCTGGGATGTGTCACCATGGAGACCGATCTCTTTCAAGCGACTGACTCAAAAGCAAATCATTGTCACTGGATCTGTCCTTGGATCCGTTGGGGTGCCACTAGTCACTGGCAAGTGATGAATGAAATTCAAGTGATGTACACTGAAACATTCTTAGTGTTATTATGAGTATATTGTAATACGAGTCCAAGAATATTTGTGCAGAAAGTTTGCGCTGCACGGCGCTAAACTCATTTACCAAAAGACACAAACATTTGTCTCTGAACAGCGGCATTTTGTCACTACAAATAAATGACCCGAAACAAACTCACAATGGGCTGCGCTGCAATATACATCATTATTGTCTTTAAAGTGTCATTATCACATTCGACAAATCTGAGTCAGATACACAGAACACAAAAGGGGGGGGCTGTCTTCTGTCACAGTCCAACACACAGGAAGTCTGTCCAAAAGGAGGCAGGAGGTGGATAAGCACTGGACGCTGACAGGAAACTAATCAACTGAATGAACATGATATATATGCAATATGTGCGTGATATGCAAAATAGAAGATGAAGTGGCACGGCACTAAAAGGAAAGTTACGACCAATCACAACTGATCAGTGAATATTTATTTAGCGTGAAGTTTCCATCACAAAGAAGTAGAAGTGCACGTTTTTTTACATAATTATGGGTAAGAGTTATTCTACCTCAGAGAGTAATTTATGCAGTATTTGTTAGTTTCTCTGTTTGTTAGCAGCATTACTCAATAACTACTGGACAGACAAACTTGTTGGTAGGGTCTGATATAGGTCAGGGAAGAACCAACAGATTTTTTCGCACATCCCCATTAGGAAGTACATCCAGCAATTTATTTTCACTTTTCTACCATTGTGAGATTTTTGATGTTTTCCTCATTTTCCCAGAAAGAAATTCATGGATCTTGATGCAAAAAAAAATCAGGCATATTTACACGACTACTTTCTGTGACTGTGCGCAGGTGGTGGAGGATGATTGCATTTAGGGGGACTGTTGGGTCTTGGCATAGGTGTGCGATCTCAGTGCTACTACAGTTAATGTATGGATTTATTTATTTTGTCATATTTTGATTCCAAGAGCAGAAAACAGAGCTAAAGTAAATGAAATAGAAACTTAACATTTTAATGCTACATTTTTCAATACTTATAACACAGCCCATTAACTGTAACAGGATTCATTCAGTGGAGTATTGTAAGAATGTTTAATAACCGTATAAATAGCACATTATGCCACCAGCTGACAGGGAATTTGCCTTTTTCCCTAAAAGTATTAGCCTCCTTCAGTACAGGTATAATTTGAAATTAATATTGTATCCACCATAATGAGGTTGAAATAGCTCTTGAATGGTGTGTGTTGCTCAGGCAAAGAAATGAGCTTGACCTCAGGGGCCACATCTGATAATTATAAGTGCAGACTTTCAGTCAAGTACATCTCTGTTTCACTCCGGGTGAGCGCTCATTTCACTGCTGCAGACACGCCTGTCACAGACAGGAGCATACCTCCTCAACACCCTTAAGGCTGAGAGAGGATGTCAGTGAGGCTCAGCCTGTCAGAGGAAGACATCCTGACAAATTTTCTCGAGAAAGATATCTGGTGTCTTATTGAGTGAGATCATATAATGAGATTTAAACTTAATATACATTGTTTTAGGGCTGCTCAATTAATCGAATTTTAATCATGATTTCGATTATAGGGTCAGATGGGGACATTTAATAATAGTTAATTAATAATGAGAGGAAATTTCAAAGTTCTCAGTTACAAAGTGTGGAGAGTGTTAGGGTTGCCATCATTAAGGGTTCGAATAACCGGGCACCAATATCCTGGTTTCACGGAGGAATAAGACACGCAGCCGTCATCGATGTTTACCTGAAACAGTCATTTAAAGAATAAAGCTTCTTTCAAAGTTTAAATGGAAATAGGAAGCCCTGGTGTTGACCTATGAGGCTGTTTGACTAAATTCATATAAATATCAGTTACAGGATCTTCACTATGAAGCTTTAAGCTCTGGTGTGATGAATCAAATATATGATGAATAAAAATGAAGTTTTCGTTTCGTGTTTTCACTTGATTTACACAATATCTTTAAATAATTAGACAAATTAGTTTGGTTTGGACTTTTGACTTGACTTTTTTCAACCTGTCTCCCTCTAGTGACAACAGTCGTCCTATAACGCAGTAGCGTCAGGGTAATAACAAAACCCTCTCTGATGGAACACGAGCAGCACATAAACTTTGTCCGAAAATGACTAACTTTTAAATGAGCTATATTTATTTTATTATTGGTCAAAACGTCATCCAAGGATGATTGAAGTAAGTTTTCATTCACCCTCTGGGAATCATGAATATCAACCAGATTGTGTCCCAGTCCATCTAGTAAATGTTGACATAAATAAAAAACATTTGCCACCAGGTGGCATAAAGGTAAAAGTCTCTCAGGTGGCCAACACTTTTCATGGGGATCATGATTGTCTTTACCAAATTACATAACAATCCATCCTGTAGTTGGTGAAACATTCCACTCAAAACCATTTCAAATCAGCTTCATTTGTCTTGCACCAAATCACCTCATACAGTAACTCCAGACACTAAGTCACAAGACTGAGACCTTACAACACTATAGAGTGAAACCCATTAGTGCCCACAATGAGCCAAAATGGTAAATGTCAGTGTGACACGAGGGGATCACCAAGTCAACTCAGAAACACCCACAGGGGCCCATGAATGTCTTAATCCATCCAACACATAGCCAAGCTAAGGCCATTACTTACTGGGGGTGGCACAGAAGTAACAACCTTGTGCAGTTTAATGTATGCATCATGTTGTACAGAGGTTCGATTGGTTACTTTTCCAAAATGTGTAGATATTTTTGTTTGCACGTTGAGGCACTCTTTGAACAGTGAACCCAGCGACAGCTTACCTTCGATCAGAATACAGTGAACACAACAGAGGTTGGAGGGGCAGTACAACCATTTGAGTGCACTGTTAAAAATAAGAAGAGGGGGGAGACATGATTCCCAACAAAGAAATGAACAACCCGAATTGTGTTGCTGTGTGGCATGACTGGATTCTAGCAGAGTCACGGCCCCCCCCCCAGACCAGCCCCTGGCTCCGCCATTAGTCTGTAGCACACTGCTCTAGGAGTCACACAGCTAGAACAGATAACACTTAATTTAGAACTTAATGTAATGATAACAAATCGGCCTCAGGCAACAACAAAAAAACATCTTTTCAGGCAGATATGTCTGATTGTTACCAACCCTTGGCTGCAAATGGAGACAGGCTCAGTGTGGGTGACTTGGCCATCGGCGTCTTGGTATATCCTCTCTCTGCCTAACGCTGCCTTCCAACTGAACTTGCGGTTGTGACGTGGGAGGTCGTATAGATGCTTGGTATGTAAGTGGTTAGGTCGTGAGAACACTGCTGCTGGGCAAAATGGATGCTATAATTAACATTAGTGTTGGTGGGTGAGTTCAGGTAATTTTAGCGGGGATGTACTGCAGTGTTTGTGATGCAAAGGCATAAAGCACCAAGGAAAAGATGTGTTGAGTGTGGACAGAGTTTAAACAGACAATTAACCTGGTGACTGAAACATACCCACAAGGCTAAAATTTACCTCGGGTTAAGAAGCTATGTTAAATACAACTCTGCTTAGCTACTGTCACGTTATCAACTGGAATATGACTGAGAAAGACGGCTCAGCGGTTCTAAACCTTTTACGGCCTTCAGAATATGTTTATTTCCTTCAGTACATCCGTTGAGGTCATGGCCGCCTGTGATACTTCCACCACTGCTGCTACACACAGCATAAACTTTTAATAGCAGTCTTGGTTACTTGACTTAACAACTGTGCCCTAATTGGCTTACACAAAGAGCAGTGAATATTGATGGACCAGTGAAATGAGCGATTAATACATTTGTTGTAACTGTAGAAGTACAGGCTGGTTAAGCTTCCAATTTGTATATGAACGTTTTTGATGGAGGATCAAATGAGTATTATTGGTTATTCATAATGAGAATCACATTTGAATAATTCAAAACGTGCGAGATAAATTATCCAAATCATTCAAGGACCAGGTGGTGTATAGAGTACTGGACCACTAGGCAGATGGAGAGGCGGTGGACTAGTGGCAGAAACTTGAACTACTGGCAGAAAAGGTCTGTGGTTCGTCTCTGGTTCGACTCCATTCTCCCTGCCCTGTCTAGTGCCCCTGAGCAAGGCACCTTACTCCCCCAACATCTGCTCCCCGGGTGCCTTACATGGTTGCTCTCTGCTCTGTGTGTCCTGCACCAGATGGGTTTAAAGCAGAGGTTAAATTGCTGTGCAAGTGTTTGGGATAAATAATAGTAACTTAATCTTCATCTTAATTGATTCTGATGGTTTTAATACAAGAGCCTCAAAAGACTTGAACATAACTTGTTTATCTCATTCAATATGGTCCCTAATGTTTCATTCAATAGCGTTCATCAGAAAGTATAAAAGCTACAGCACGTTGTAATAAACGGATCATTCCACTGAGAATCCTCTTCACCAGGGTAAGGGCAACTCTTTCTCATTCCCAGGTCGTCAAATACTGAAATATCAAAGCCCGTCGACTATCTGCAACAGTAATAAACGCCCTGAGGAATGTCTCTGGATGTCTATTGACTCCAATATAAACCTACCTGCTTTGAGCTTTGCCGAGGCATGTCTTGCTGTCTGGTTGGTTGATGCATGATGCCACAGCATTACTATTGCAATGAACTGTCAGTCATTATGAATCCCTGTTCCTATCAATCATTGATCCACATGGAAGAAACAGGCGAACCCCAAAACTAGGATGGTTTCGAAAGAGAAGAGGAAGGTATGAAATGAAAGCTAATTAGCGTTGGTGAGTTGAATAAGATAAGACGACTGGAGAACTGGACGAGGGAGAGATACACCGAAATGAGAAGGAGCGGATAGAAGTGGTTGACCTCACTGAAATCAAGACGTGCATCGTAAGATAAGAGGCCCCATTGCAAGAAGGTTCTGCCAGCATCCGAGGGACATGACATTCATTTAGTGAATGGAAGAATGATGTGGTGGCTGGATGTTACAAGGGGCAGAGGTCGATCGCAGGGGGTAAGCCTTGGCCAACGCATCCCCCGTGGGCCGGAGTTGGTGGGAATCATCTTATCGAGGTTGAGCTCCAACTGGGATTTGCACTCAAGTCCCAGAGCAGCGGACCACCGCTTCTCGACACAGTCATACATGCTCTGCAGTTGTGTTTACAGTTATTGTCTCTGCCCCCTCGCTCAGTGTGAGGGATTGGAGCGAACCCCTGGAAAGGGAGGCTCCGCAGCTCAGAAAGCCATAAAAAATACATTCATGAGGTACATGAGTCCATGCCTTTTCTCTTATCACAATTCAATACAGCAAAGTGTCCCCATATATTGCTGATTGTTTTTTCTTCTTTAGCTGAGGAAGATTTAGAATTTCCAATCACTGCAAACTTTCTTTTCTAACAGCCCATCACAGAGGCAGGTTTAATAGCTGCACCTCAGCGTCCTCAAATAGAGATTATTACAAGCTCTGTTAATAGATCTGCCCCCTTCATTATTATGTGCACAGTGTGGAGTCGCTGATTATATACACAGAGCTGGGGACTTGCTTGGTACTCCCGATAAATTTATATTTTGAAAACAAAACACAACTGTTCTTTGGATTAAAAAGGTGGGACAACAAAATACCCAGTTTTACACAGCATGAGGAAAACGGTGTGTTGTGTTTCTCTCTACATATATAAATATTATGGTCACCGCATGGTTTACCCTTATGGTTCCAAGGAAAACAATGCAGTTCAAGGAAGACCACTGACTTTCATTACACACTTGCACATTTCAGAATTTTCCTTTTTCGAGAAATGTTTCAGCAATTTTTATATTGATCAAAGAACAGACATTATGGAGCTAAAATCAGGGAAATTGACATTTAATTATATTGCACAAAACATACAGAATCTTTCCCTAAAGATTTTAACATCATTCTAAAGTTACGTGTGCATTGTAATAAAAGTGACAGCATGCACTCACAAATAAATAATGTAACAGTTTCAATCTTACATTTAGAGCCCAAGGTTTTCAAATGCCGATGATCCTTTTTGAAAACTCCATTAACAAGATTAAGTTATAAACCGAACCACTGGCAAAAAAAAACAATACATGAACATAGCACAGTTATGGCCTTTAGAAAGAAGTTTAGTGGCTACTGTTGTAGATGGTAAAGCACTGCGACAAGTTAAAGTTAGTATATGTTTTGGTTGTTAGGTCATATTGTAGTGTTTTACTCTCACTGTAGAGGCATACAATATTGTTCACCTGGAAAATTTGAAGAAATCCAATCGTGTAATTTTCAGCTATTTTAGTAACCCAGTATTATAGTCCAGCACAAAACACACTCACTTATAAAACTCGTTTTAAGAAGTTTTGGCAGTCCGACCCCCTCCCCTTCCCAATTCTCCAACTAGCAGAAAAGTCAGGATGTCTGGAATAGATGCAATAAGTAATGTTGGTCGCAAGATAATCCCCCAGTACCTCTGAGTGGCAGGGTGGAAAAAACCATAAAGACACAGCATTTAAATGAGCATGACCCCTGTTGCATTAAGTTGACCATATATTGTCATTTGATGCATTGCTATATGAGCGTTAGTGCTCAGGAAGGAACACAGGAGAGTGGGAGAGCACCTGAGGCAGAGAAGTAAAAGCCATTAACAAGGATGAATGGAGAAAAGGGAAGGTCACATTTGATTAGGATGCTTTCATGTGGTTTGTGCACCGCCTCGGCTTTGCAGGATGTTTTCCCTCAAACAAATAGCAGTAACCAGATGCACTTTCAGCGCTGACTGGTTTTACTCACTACGGAGGGTCTGGGCTATTATCAGAGCAATTATACACAATGCCTGGTAGAAATGGGATCCACCGTCAAAAGGAAATGCCTGGAGGCAAGGCATCTGCCCTGAAGTCAAGAACGGTCTTAAATGCTTTTACTGGGCTGAGGAACAGCGTGTGGAGGAGGAGAGAAATGTCATTTGAAAGGATGGAATGGAAATGGTGAAAACATCCGAGGGCCTGTGAAATGGAAAACTGAGGAATAGGTTTTCATCCGATTTCGCCATTAAAATGTTTATAGTTAATAGAAATAAGAAGGTGGAAATCTGGCTCAACTGTTAAGCCACAAAAAAGGAAGAACAGGAAGGTGGGAGCCCGCAACAAAGGTTGTCATTATGACTTTTACTATTAGAACCCTTGGTTTGCTTTGGTTTATGGCTTTAACCCTAAATAAATTTATATTATCCTTTGTATTAGTGTGTTTGTTATTTGTTAATCTTCTGCCATGGAAAAACAAAAGAAAAACATTAGCTACAAACATAAAACTTGGGCCAGTAACAGGAAATGACATGCAATGGCTCCCTAAGATATAATGAGACCGACAGGACAGATGGTGGTGCAGTGATTAAGTCCAGAAAAGCCCAGTTTTGGAAAGGCCACACCCCCCACACTGTAAGTCCAGTAGACCTGAGTTTTGAGCCACGTGTACAGTTAAATGTGCCGGAGCGTAGCAGGGAAATGTCCACGACTCATTAACGATTTGTCCAATCATCATAATCCCAGCTATAGCTAAATTATATCGTTACACTCACGGCCCCATGTTGCACATGTTGGAACAAAAGCACTTGGCTTTATATCGTGTGAACACGCCAGCACGGTCTCAGCTGTGAGTCACGACCACATTGCAGACTGACAGTTCTGGACGGACTCTGGCAATGGACAGTAAAATGGCTGCAGTGGGTCTCAACTGTTACCTGAACCCTGCTACCCACAACAAAAGCTGAAGTACAACATATGTGCCAGACGTGACTAGTTACTCATCACTGCCACTTAATATACATATGCGTTTTGTGTCTGCTGTATAGCCAGCTAGGGGATGAAGATGATATTCCTGTTGGATCATATCAACTCCCTTATGAATTGTAGTCTCTCTCACACACAAACACCGGACAAGTAATCTTTTTTTCTTTTTTAAATCACACAAAACACAAAGTTCCCTCACTTGGATTGTTCCTCTCTGTCAAACACGTCACTATTTCCTTCGCAGACACATTCATCATACTAATTCACACGCACACAATCATTGTTTATCACTTACGTTGTCATTATTTTTCTTTCATAGTGTGTGTGTCCGTGCATGCATGCGTTCCATGTGTTTGTGTGAGAGTGAATAAAACCGTCTGTAAGTGAGAATGATAGTGCTTACAAAAAGAACAGCTGTGTGTAGGGTAATTATGATTTATGGCCCAGACAATAGTATGTATGTGTGTGTGTGTGTGTGTGTGTGTGTGTGTGACAATAGCACATCCAGAATATTGCTAATGACTGGGTTTGGGAAAATCTGGATGAACTTGAGGCATGTGTAAACCTGGGTTAAAAAAATAATAAACTGGCAGAAGCTAATTACTGTGTGGCTGGTGCTCATGTCAGAATACCATGTAGTCATATTAATGAGCTAGCAGCCATGTTTGCATCAACATTCATGATGTGATAGCAGAAATGGCTCAGTCGCTGATGAGCTACTTCCACTGGAACATCACTTGCATTCCGTTTTGAGGATTCAATTGAGACTTAAGAGAAATGCTTGAGTGTAAACTTTTTAGTAGTAGACCGAAAAATGTCTTTGATACAGTAACAAGACAAGATATAACATATGACTTCCACTCCTACTTCTGGGAATAAAAACTCTGTCCACTATGGGACCAATGATCCTTCAGCTCAGGTAAATCTTCCTAATAAACAGAACTCCCATTGAGCCATCTGCTATTCAGTATGTTGCGTAGAAACGGTAGCAGATAACTGAACATCGCACAGACAAGGCTCAGAATGCTAACCAAATGTAGCTGATGTGTTTCAATGTCCTTGTTGTCATTATTTGTTCTTGTTTTCTTGCCTCGTTTTAAGTAGGTCACAGAATAGGATACATAGTAAGTGGTGAAGTGTTTGTTAACTGTGTGTGGCATTAAGTAAATGTCACACACAGCATGATGCTGCACAACGTGTTATAATGGCATCCTCGTGTTGAGTTGCACAGAAAACGAAGTACACAGAACTGATTCATTATCCAACGTATAATTACTTTCTTAATTCACGTAAAGGAGGATGGAGCAGATGAGTTTTGAGCAGCAGGTGAGCTATAGCCCCCGCTTTAAAGGCCTGATCCACTAAGATCCCAAATAAAGAGCACTAAATTGCGGGTGCATTATAACAGATTGCACGTTTGGTTGGTGTTAGTGGAAACAGCAAACAAACATGTTGTTGAGCTACAGCAAGGAAATATATACAACCAGGGGTGGACTGGCCATCTGGCATACCGGGCATCGTCCCGGTGGGCCGTTGACCCAATGTGGGCCGGTCTGGTCCGCTATGTTTTTTTTTTTTTTTTTTTTTTCTCTTCTTCCTCTCTAAATTCCCTCCAATTGGGCCGGCCAATTGGCTACAGAGGGCTAGCAGTGTGTTGCCAGCATCGACACATATTATTGGTCTATTGTTTGTCATTGTCAATCAATCATGGGCTGACAGGCTCAGAGAGCCCTGACAGTGCTGTCAATCACAACACAAACCAGGGTGGGGCGGGACCTCATGGCATCGGCGGGGGGAGTCGCGGGACGGGCTGCTGCTGAGACAGAAACTTAAAATGGATAATAAGAGTAAAAAATGCCCGGGTGGCGCTGAGAAGCATCGGAAAAAAAAGCTGAAGTCTCTGGAGGTGGAGGCTGCTAAATGTGCCAAACTGACGGACCTATTTGGTGCCGGGTTCACCAGCCCAGCAGCAGCAGGTGCACCGGGAGACGAGCGAGGAGGACTCGACAATGATGAACGAGTGGAGGCAGACATGGTGAGTAACGTTGGCCTGGGGCTGGCTAGGCTACATTTTTGAGACATGTCCAAAACAGAGTAGAAAACGTTTTTGATTTTGTTTTAATATGCCGAAATGTGATATTATGGGTTATTATTGTTCAGATGATTTAGCTAAGCTAGCTAAGAGTTGCTAACGTCGTTTGCTGTTACCATAGCAACAGTAAACTTTCTGAGCTGTAAATAGAGATGAGAGTGCTTATGTGTTGATCCTTAATGGTGTGATCATGTACACTAAATTATCAATTATTACAGGTTGTTGTGATATATTTGAGGAGTCGTTCTCCCTCTGTTTTATATGTGGACATTTGGGACCACTGTTAGAATTTGGTAAGTTTATCATGTATTTTTTAATGTATAAATTCATACTTCATAATTATAATAATTTTCAAAAAGTTTTAAAAGAAACACACATCCAAAAAGTTCTCAACTCTAGGTTCAGGACAGAGGAAAACATTTTCTTTATTTTTCAGACATTATAATGTATCCATGTCCTTCTCAGGTTGACCACTTGACATGTGAGAGCCTGAGGAGTTGTTCCCCCTCTGTCCATGTTCGAGGTAAAACAAAAATGAAGGCTGATGAAGTTAAGAGAAGGTGGCAGGATATAAGAAGATGAACCAAAGAAAAAATAGCTCATAATAAAACTGGCTAGTGGAAGAGTTGCGCCGATTACCTACCTTTCAAACGTATTTAATATAGCAGTCACAACCACCCAGGCTTTGTAAATTACAATGCGTGTGCTAAATAAATCTACTCCTCCCAATATTTTGCGCACTTGGGTAGAAACGCCCGATATTGCATAATATGCACGCCATCCTCAGTGTGCACCATTAGTAGATCAGCTTGCATGTTTTTTTGCGAGTGAAATCATGTTTGGACTTTTAGATCAGGCACTTAGAGCATCAGAACAGTTTTTGGTGCAGTTTAACAAAAACCTGAAATAATTTTCAGTTGTAAAATTCTTTACATTACCATTTAATTGTGTTCATAACAGCACATCCATTGCACTTTCTGATAATTTTCTACTAAGTATCAAAGATAGTTATTTGTGGGTGCTGAGTGGCACTATCCATGGTACTGAAATGGGAATGTCATTAAATAAACTTTTAAACTTTTGTTTGCTTGTGTATGATCACATTACATACATGCCGTGTAAAAAATAAGGGTACTGACTTCTAAATTTGTTTCATTAAATTGAATGTACTACCAGGAAACAAGATATGACTGGAAAACACAACAAAAATAGAAAAGGAACCAGAGAAACAAGATGACAAGACCAACTGACACAGTCAAAGGGAAGCACAGAGACTTGTATACACAAGATGATCACAAGAGTGGGAAACAGGACAAAGGCAGGAAACAAAACAGGAGGTACACAAGGAGCATCATTTCAAAACAAAACAGGGAACTGGACTCAGAATGAAAAACTAAACACAAATCAGATCAAAAGGGAAACCAAGGTAAATGTCCATAAACTAAGGAGTCCAAAACCAAAACAACTTTTTCAATAGTTCATAGGATTCAGGGAAGAGTAATGACTTGAAATAATAATCTTTGAAAGTTTTCTGAGTTATGAATAAAGAAAAAAGGGATATATTTATCATGTAACAAACTTTGCAGACCAGGGTTTTGTGATTAAATTCCAGGACGGTGACTGACGAGGACACCAGGTTCTCTGTCTCCACTGCTCAAGATCACTCCCCACTTTCCAGCTGCCACCAAGCAACGAATGTCCCACTGCACCTATATACACTGAATGTATATAGCTTTAGCTTTGTATTGTATTTTACTTTTTTATATTACAGTTTTTCACAATTGTTAACACACGTTTTTCAAAACAATAACGGCTTTCTCAAAACTGCACACAGACAACTGAAAACCTCACACACAAAATGCTAAACCTGACACTCCCTTTGCAAGATGACTCTTTGCCATCAAATCTCTTACCTGTTCACAAAATGGAACTCGTGTTTTCATTTGGTACACACAGCCATATTTTCAAATGACACACACATACCATTCATTGGGAACACACAACTAAGCATTTGCTTGCACACTACCAAGCATTTACAGCACACTGAAGTGCAAAATTGAAAACACAATCATCAAAAGTGAACACACCATATGAATGAATGAGCCATTTCTCCTTTTGTAAAATGTCTCAGTTTAGGCCTACTTTTTTCATAACATAAAACAACACACAAATATGCAGCATTAAAATGTTTATTTCGGTACACACAGAGAACAGTACAGAACTGTAAACCGGCCTACTCAACCCCCCCCCCCCCCCTTCACAAAAATGACAGTTTTTCACAATCGTTAACACACGTTTTTCAAAACAATAACGGCTTTCTCAAAACTGCACACAGAAAACTAAAAACCTCACACACACGATGCTGACAGGCCTCGACACTCACGTCGCCACAGGCCTCCTCCATGGCCTGGAGCAGTGGGACCCGGTCCTGTGGGTTCCGTTCATATACCTTCCACCTCCAAGCTGAAAATAATTCCTCGATGGGATTCAGGAAAGGAGAATAAGGTGGAGGGTATAGAATGGAAAAATGTGGGTGGTCCTGGAACCACTCCCGCACTTGAAAGCTCACATTGTCCCGGATGACAACGTGATTGATCCGCTGTGGGTCATCTATCTGGTCAGGTGGTACCAGCAGGTCATGCAGGCCATCCAGGAAGACGAGGAGACGGGCAGCGTTATAGAACCCTAGGTGGGCATGACGGTGCAACATCCCATGGTGATTCATTGCAGCACACATTGTGATGTTCCCACCACGCTGGCCGGGGACCTCAACAATGGCCCGCTGGCCAATAACGTTTCTGCCCCGTCACCTCCTCTTCACCAGGTTGAATCCCACCTCTTCAATAAAGATGTACTGGTACAACACATGAGCTGTGTCATTCTCCTGGATCAGCATGAGAATGCAAGTCACAGTATGGACACAGAGAGGTCAACACAGTGGGCTACAGTGAGACACTGTAGAAAAGGAACAATATTGGATTACAGGTACAATACATGCATGTGTCAGTGCTGAATGTTGGTACTTACAAGCACAAACTCTCACCATAACTCCTTGATGGCTGTGTTCCGTTCGAATGGGACCCTGAACACTTGTTTCATCAGCATGGCATTCCTATGAAGAATACAGTCCAATGACGGTCTGGACGTTTCTAAATGTAGCATGGTCAGCCAGGATCCTAGTTTTTATTTGTCTGAGTGTGATAGAGTTGTTCTCACGAACCATATCTACAGTTTCAGTCTCCTGTTCGGCTGTGTAAATGAGGTGAAATTGCTCAACAGACCTGAATGTTTAGAGATTTGAGTATTTGTGTGTTGTAGGTTGATGCTTGGAGATTTTACTTGAGAAGTGTGTGCAACAACTGAACATTGTGTGTAGTGTTTTGACAACAAGGTGATGTGTAATTGACATCAGAGTGTAAACAAGGAAAGTCAGAGTCTAATGCAGATAAGGGAGTGTGAAGTAGTGCCAAATTGGGTCGAGCGATTGGTACATGAAGTGAAGGTTGTGCAAATTGTGCCGAATTTTCGCTTTTTGTGTGTTAACAATTGTGAAAAACTGTAAGCTCTTTCTAAATTGCTTTTTATTTTAATTAAACTACTGCACTGCTGATCTGATTGGTTTCTTATCGTCCAGCCCCTTTATTCTTCTGTTGACTGAGTGTTCACTTGCAGAAATCTGCTATGTGCTGCAATGATCTTTATCGTTATTGAGGTTTCTTCAGTGTCCACACAGGATCTCTGGAGCATCAGGTTCCTGGTCGCCCCTCTTAACATGATCCTTTAGCAGGGATTTCTCAGTTTCGGATTTGAATTTCAATATCCTCATGACCGCTCCTCTGTGGTCCCCATCAGGACAAATTGAACTTTGCAGCTCTGCAACTGGCAAAGCAGATCTAAGAATAGCAAATAACACAAATTTATCTAACACTGGGTTGTGGGCTTCAGTGAACAATGCCTCTCCAAGGGCCTTCAATATACATATGTTGCTAGCTCAAGCAACAAATACCACACATACTGCAAAGTGTGATTCATTCTTGTCTCAGGGTTTCATCAGAAAACTGTGGACGAACATGGTTTTCAGAGCGAAACTCACAAACATAGCCAGCTATAGGATCTGTCATATCTATTTTCCTATGATCAGATAACCTTGATCTTTTTTTATGCTCCAGGGATATTTTCGAAATGGGAAATGAGAGGTAGCAGTCACTGGCCGCAGAGGACAAAGCGGACAAATAGAGACGGATGAGTACAGGTCGGGTCTCACAGTGTCACCTCATTACTGAGATGGCGTTCACGTTATTCCAGTGTCACATTCATGCGGGAGAATCAGGCAGCGCATCATTCACCTTGGACACACTGATCATCTCTCTTCATCAACACACTGATGAAAAACAACAGAATGACAAAACACGGTTAGAAAATGTGCATAACGGCTGCTTTCCTGTCAACATGGATCCACAACAGGAATTCTGGAACAGTTAGGGAGGAAACACAAGGACAGGTGGAGTTATTCCTTTTTAAATGTGCGTTATATATTAGGACCTGAAGTTAGGTCTGCAAATCTGGCTGTGAAAAACAAAATCTAATTTGTAGACATTTTTTGAATGAAGCTTTGTTTTTGGTTTTTATTGGATGATTATACATATATGTCTCGGACAATTAACATCTTTTTTTGGAACTCACTCGGAAAGCTGTAATAAGCTTCCCTGAGTCATTGCTTTTCTGTAAAATTATTTTAATTGTGTTATATCGTCAGCTTTATTTTCAAATTGAACGATAACTTTGTAACTTTTGGGAAAAAAACAAGTAGAGTAACAATTTCAGGTATCAGCTCATGTCGTTCGGTGGTGAGATGTTACAGATAGAAGCAGCTGAAATGTTTTGAAGCATGGATAGCTTCAGCCTTAGGCCAAATTCAGACAAACAATATCTAGGAGTGTGTTCAATTTTACTTAGGAACCTTCCTAACTGAGTGAAATGACGCAGTAGTACTTCAGCGGCCGCCATAATAAGAGCTGTTTGAATTCTCTTAAGGGTAAAGGAACGAGCTTCCATGCTTCAGTGCGTCAGACCTTATCTCCTTTCTAATGATAATAATAATCTTTATTTATAGAGCACTTTTCAAGACATATGTTACAGAGTGCTTTCCAAAGCACCGCAGGAAACAGCTGACCATCCTTTATGAAAGGAGAAAATGATGCCGCCCCACAATTACGTTGCTCCTGATTGTTTCTCTGTCACATCTGTCCAATAAACAACAAACATATTGTACTAATAGTTCATCATATCATCGTCACAACTAAAGTAATTTACCCCCCCGGCTTTTGGAATGGACACAATTTTCTTTTCTTCACATATATCCCTCACAGTATTATATTATTTCAGAATTTTTTCATTTTCATTTTAACTGTTTTGTGTTATTTCCTGACAGTAAGTGATGATTAGATGTTTCATGATAAACTGAAAATATCATTCAGTCTTGTACAGGAATCGTTATTATTCCTGTCAGAGCACACCACAGCGTACGGTCTATTTTCTGCGTATCTTCTGTTCTAAATAAAGATCTTTTTTTGTTTTAAGTAGTTTAACCGGAGTCGATTTTTCCCTTCACCGTGGTTCTCCTTTGTTAACTCTTTACGGCTTCTCCTTCACATCTGTCCTTGGCCTTGTGATGTATTCCATCGGGGTCACGGAATAGTGGTTAGGGAAGAAGATTATTTGGATTTACCAATGGCACCTACGCGAACCGCGTCAATGGAAAAAGACAATTCTCTTGCTCATCTAAAAAACACATCACGGGCGACATATCGCCCTGCTCTTGTTTTCAATCTGTGCAATAAAAAGAAGAATCTGGGAGGAGAACTGCTGTTCCAGTCAAGGTGTTCTGGATGTGTGACTTCTTGGATGCCTGAGATTTGTTCTTTTAATGCATCCACTGTGTATTGCTTCAAATTGTCTTCGCACACCCCCACACGGTCCAGGTGATTTGAGGAAAGCTGTGCAGGCAGGATTATGCTGCTATAGTCAAATATCCCAAGTGACAACTTTTATCACATTAATAGGATTAAATGGCTCGAAATCGAGTAACTTGTGGCAACAATTCTTTTATTGTTGTCACACGCTGCAACATTAGAAGGAAAGTAAAAAGCTTGTGTGAACATTTGTTTTTCAAAGAGACGCAGACGAGGTCAGCCAGAGGCTGGGGGGATAATGAGAGTTTGTGTCTGCGTGTGTGTGTGTGTGGGGGGGGGGGGCAGGAAATGCAGTGTGAGCGAAGCAGGAAGCAGTTATTAGGGTGAGTAAATCTAGGTGGCTCAGAGGTAAACAGGAGGGCTGGCAGCGAGAGGGCTGCAGGAAGTCAAAGCCAGTTTGGCTAGAGGGAGAGAATCAACACAGCTGGAAAAGTACAGACTGATCCTGACAGACATGACACCGCTGAGAAGACCCATTGCCACTGTGTGTGTTGGTTATATATATACATATGTAGTTGAACACTCATGGAACAGCAAAAAAGTTGCATACATTTGTTGCCAGGTTTGTTTCCTGGTTCAATCAAGAGCTTAAGTATAGCTGCTTCCAACCTAGGCCTCAAATGTTCCAATCCTTGACCAGTAGTAGTAGTTTTCTATTGACAAACCATAATGATAATAATTCAGTGGTTTATAATGGTTTCATGGTGGAAATAGACAAACAGTGACATGCTAGAGGCTGTCAATCAGAAAATGCTTGTATGGGATATTTATAAAGGCAAAAAGAAGCAAACCATTGTTTCAAATTTCATAAAATTGTATTGAAACGATGACTATGATCAAAACAAACTGAGGTTAAAAAAGTATTTACCCTCTCTCCATAATATATTACTTCATGAATATTCATACAAATCCAAAGTTCAGGTTAATGGAGTCTTCAGCATTCAATTTCTTTTGTGTCGTGTCAGTCTCACTTTGTGGTTAGTCCTGCCTGTGTGTGTCTTGCTGGGTGTAGTGTCTGGTTCCTAGCTCCCATCAGTTCTCACTCCTGTATCTGCTAATCCACTTCTCATGCTCCGTTGCCCGACTGATGAGTCACACAAGCTGTGTCCAGGTTCAGGGGCAGAATCATTCAGATTCAGAATACACAGTCTCCTATAGAGGCACCTTTGTCAGTCTGTTTTATTTCCTACAATATCCGCTCATACCGTTGCATTGTTAGTTAGTTAGAGGTGCTGTACTTACCAAAGCTCTTAGCTTCGCTCAACTCACAATGAATCCTGGGAAGGATCCAGCTGTAGGATCCTTTGCTGCTTAGGAACGAAAGTGCACATGCGTTGGCCGCGTTTTGAAGGGGCTCTCGGAACTTCCAACTTAGGTTTCTGCTCTCTCCTCTGTTATGACTTAAAAACACTTGTTCAGATCCAGAACTCAGAATCAGTTGCTGTCTGAGACTGGAGCCCTTTCAAAAACAATTTGCACGTTCCAATGCGTTTGGTTTTAATGTTTGCTCATGTGTCCTGATTCTGAAAACAGGGGGTTTCAGCAAAAAGTCGACGGAGAACCCTAAACAGATTTCCATTACGTTTCCTGTAAGGTCATCCTGCTTCATTTACATCAAGAGAGTTGATCATAATCTGCACAGACAATGTCAATATGCATCACGTCACAATGTTCCTACATCTGGTCTCAGCGTGGGTGAAAACCTTCCTCTTCAGGGGGCATTCTTATATCACGTTAAAGATAACCTTGGCTCCTGCATACCTTTCTAACACTATGCTCACACAGTGAACCAATAATGACTCATGCTAGATTCCAGCATTGATAATTAATCACAGGCGTATGGACCGAACTTGCTGTGAGTTACATTATATTCATAATGGCTGTGATCAATTGAAGAGTAGGATGCAGGCCTATAGAAGGGCAGCAGAGAAGTGGCTTCTGTTCAAAGGGTCCGTCTGTGGACATTCGGATACTTCAGACTTCTCCCACAGTTATGATTGATCACTTTTTTGGGTTCCAGGGTATCGGACACGAATCCAAGATGAACGCCGACTTTATTCTCGGAGAACAGACAAATTGCATTATTATTAGCACCTTTGAAGTCTGCAGGGGTAACATGCAAATGTATGACTTTTAAAAGAGACTGACACTCAAATTGAAATTGCAAATGTGTTCAAAATCGAAATGTGGGCTGCGCGGTGAGTCAATTGTAACCTTTAAGAATTCTTTAAAGTGACGGTCTAAAATGTATCTTTATCCAAGAAAGTGCAACTTTAACCTACAACAAGCATATTCTGAAATTCCATTGAAGTGCAAGGAGGCTTGGTGGCGCAGAGGTTAGCAGTGTTGTTAACCTTTTCTTTGGAGTTTGCATTTTTTTGCTTTAAAAACCAAAACGAATATTTGTGTTTCCTCAATTTTTTGGCAATATAATTATTAAAGCTAATGGTTACTTTCTTATTTAAATCGTGTTAGAATAATTCAGTTAATTCCAAGTGTGGGTTGCAGGCTGTTCACATATAAAACATACCTGAGGGATGAACCCTGAGCTGGGCATTTCAAACCCATTTACGTTTCAGATGTAAAATCATGTCCAAGCTCACACAGTTTAACCACAAATGTGGTTTTATCAACTGGAAACACATGTAGATAGGGAACATCTTTCACTGGGGGATTATTTACTGTTGCCTTGGGACCCTATTAGCAGGTGATGAAAGCCATTAGTCATAGTGAGATTAAACATCCCATCATCTAATGAAGTCACCATTCAGGATCTATTTCAAATGAATATGTAAGCAGTGTGACTGTCATGTCAAAGCGTTCTATTGTCCAGTTGTCAAAAGTCGGTAAATTATCGGGAGTTAATTAGATAGGGATTCCAAATCCCTGGAGGCTTTTGGAAGCATTTTCCTGCAAATCCTGTATTTCTAAAGCTAGCCGAGTGGAACGGTTATTATTGGATATGGAGTACAGAGAAATCAATAGCTCTCTCTCTGCTTGCTCTTACCTTGCAACCACCGCAAACAAAATCCTGAGCACCGAAAGCAGTGGTTTTTGCAGTTCAAAGTAGCAATTTTCTGAAATGCTTGGATGTATAATACATGCTTTGTTGAGTTTTCGTGAGCACTGATGCAGATCAGTGATTGTATTTATTTCAGGCTTCGATTCACTGACACAAGTCGGTCGAAGCTATTTCAAGTTTTATATCTTCACCGTGAAACATTGGCATATTTTGTCAAACACCGAAATTAGTTTGTTCAACGCTAAATTTTGCTATAGATGAACTGCACTCGAAACTAAATTGAGAATACACATGGATGTCTTGTTGTGCAAAGCACTGAGTCAAAATTCAGGCATTAATCAGTAACTCCATTTATCTGTAACTTTAATTCTCAAATCCATTAGGCCACATACCATCTTAATGTCTTCGATGATGGGATAGGCTCCCTACCCATCCTACAACTTTATTCACTTTGTTTATCCATGTGACTTTTTGTGCATCTTTTGCTGAATCCACACTAACACGTTTTAATTTTTTCAAATGAAAACGGTTTCTGTCCAGTCAAGCATTTTGGCCACGGGTCAGAAATCACTTCTATTCATACAAACAACTACTTGAGTGCTTGCTGTGATGAATGTAATTCCACTGTTTACTCCATTCCCCTTTGCTTTGGTTTGGTCACTGGCCAAAAATATCTTTCTATTCATTTGCAAAATGCTGAACCACATTTTGTCAACGTTGTAAATTTGAAGGGGAACTCTGCTGTTACAGTAAATTGTCATAATGCACACAAATGGCATGGTGTCAACACCTTCTTGTCTGAAAAGCATGTTTTCCATTGACTCCTCATTAACACGCATGCACCAGACATGCACCTCAGTTACTGCCGTCCTGCCGACTTTTAACTTGCTGCGATAATTTGAACGGACAGCAGAACCACGGCTCGCCTGTGATTGGATCAGCGCAGAGCAGGCCCCCGTCCAAAAGCTGCACGCTCTAATGCCCCTTGGCTGGGGTTCAAGTGAAGCGCAGCTCACAGTAATGGCCGCTGGCTGCGAATGGAGTACACTGACTCCGGCTTTATGTCCACTGGCTCGGTTTCAGCTGTCCAGCAGCCAATCACACAGGTGCAGATGCGCGGCTTAGGTGAGAGTCTCGCCGGGCACATGTGCATTTGTCCTCCTCTAGAATCCACATTACACGCGAAGCCAGGGTGCAGGCAACAATGCAAACAGGCAGAATAAGCAGCGAGTGTGAACCACTTTTGAATAGGGATGCGTCGCTGGGTTAGAGGTACAGAGGACACCGCATCCACTGTGGAGCGGGTAGGTGTAATTGGGGCAGTCAACAGGGAAGACTGCCAAACTTTTAGCTCATTAGCACATCTCCCAACCACCGAGGCCTCTAGACCTCTGGCTCTGCTTTCTTACTATATCAAATGTGAATGTTAATGAAGTCAGATCCCCCTAATTGTCTCACTGCTGACCCTAAGGTCCGTCCTGATATGTGAACCCAATGCTAAATCTCCCTTACAGATTGCTGCATCTTGTTTCGTCTGTGCTCCGGTTGCGTGGCCATGCATTTTGATATTTCTCCTCCAAATTTGACCGTGAATTCAACCGTAATAAATCATTATTCACAGAAAGTATAATGAATGTAAGGAAGAAATAGCTATATTATTTGATAAAGCTATTTTACAATTTGATTCAGTTTTATTTGTACAGAGAAAGGTCAAGATTATATATTATTATTTAGAAACCTAACAGTTTCCACAATGAGTAAACATCGAAGCCGATGGATGGAGAAAAAAATGCTTTCAGATGAGCGGTGGAGAGATGGTGGAGAGAGGAGAGGTGGGTGGAACAGGGGGAGAGAAGAGAGAGTGGGAGAGAGAGAAAACATTTGTGTAATGCTGTGTTAACACCAGCACTTTTTTTCACACTATGAGATAACATACAAGTGTGAAAACATGTGAATAGATGAGAAATTCAGTCTGACTTTTGTTTCCTCACCTTTTTGATACAATGATGGAATCATTTCTATGATGACATGTGTTACCCTGTTCAACGGGCTGCAGGAAATGGAGGTTGTTGTGTCCCTCTACACTCTGTCCATATATATTGTCCATGTATGTTGTCCCTTGTGAGTATATGGAGTCTCCCAACGATGTGGAAACTGTTTCTGCACAGACAGACCGGGATGTATGACTGAGAGATGAGGATGTAACACCCAGCTCAGGATGACCAGTGCCCCAGCAGATTGCGTTTCGAAAAGATGAGATGTTTTCGTCGATAAGGGCAGAATAGATGTCGAGGAGAGCACGGCCAAACCACAGATAAGACTAATTCATTGTTGAGCCATCGGGACAAATCCTTTGGAAATATGAAAAATGTAAAACAACCCTCAATCTCAGCAATCGAGCAAATATGAATACAGCTATCATTTAGAGTACTGATCAGCATGAAAGATACCTCCTTTTCCTTTAAGCTGTGGCCAGTCTGTGTTTGTCTGCCTCGGTGATATCATTGACTCGTCCAGGTTGCCAGTGACAGAGATCTTCCTCTAGCCCTTTAAAACCGTTGCAGGATGCCGTAGCTGCATCCACTGCTCAAATAACCCACAGTTACACGCAACAAGCCACTGCCGCTGTTGCACTGCCACACAAACTACAATTTCTCAACTGTAAACAAGTTGCAAGACTTTGGATTTACTTTGAAACAAATTGAAGTCCAAACCACGCTGAGTCAATTGGATAGCTATAGCTGAAAAGAGATTCATAGTTTTTCAAAGAAATGACACAGTACTTCCCGAGAAGAGAGCAAAGCATTTCTCATAACGACAATCCCCCCCCCCCCCCCCATGGAAAAACAGTTAATGCCTTTGGAGCAACAAATTCATGTGTCTGTCCATCTGTCTTCAAGAGAGGTGGCTGAGGGAGAGAAAATATCTTTCTTCTGTTTTGCCTCTGAACTATAATTATCAATTTGTGTGAAAATGTTTGGAACTTGGAAGTGGGATATACTACTCTTACCAAATGGCGATACTTCTTAGACAATGTGTATCAAGGGATATATGTTTCATCTCCAACAATTGGTGATAAAAGGTATGAAATTAGATAATAAAACAAGCCAAAATCCACATTACACAACAGGTTGCAAATATATCGTTCGCATAGTCATAGTACACAAATCAAGGCCAAGACTTCCAGGACCAGTGTAAATCTAAAACAGCCTAATTTCAGTTCCTTCTCACATGCTAATCTCAGACCTTGGTTGGCTTGCAAAGTCCTGGGTAAATATTTTTCAACAGAATCCATAAATGCAAAAATCACAGCGGGAATGGGAACATATTGCCCGCAGGTCAGAGGCACCTTAAATCAAAGATAGGTCAGCTTGCACATGAGGTGTGTCTAGTCAAGCACAAAATCTGAATAGGACCCTAACTCATTTAGCTGCTACTCTTCACTCTTTGTAACCTCTATACCCAAAAGTCGAATCAGTCCTTCGCTGAGCAGACAACTCATGAGAAGACTTTTACATACACACCTTGTTCAGCGCTCACATGCATAATCGACCCTTCACACATTTGAGGAAAGCATGTGCAGTAGCATCACAAATTAAGGCATTGAGAGAAGCAACTCCGAAATGCACATTATACCGAATGCTCTCATGTCCAAGAGCCTTAATATATTGAATAAATGATGTGGTTACACCGAGATACAAGGCATTAAATTAATCAATCCCAACCAGCAGTGCAACTAAATTGTAGACCATTGATATGAACTCCTAAACCTTGATTTTGTCAGTTGTGACCACAAATTCCTTTGTGAGGGTCCTGGACAGTTTGTTTTTGAAAGTCTCCTACTACATATATCCAGATGTCTCGGGTAGAATCGAGAACTTGTAGCAGGTGCTGGTAACAGGAGTGAGTAAATGTAAACATTGAAGTTTAGTGATTAACTGCATCACATCATTCATGGCAATGTATTACTCACATGGATGTTTATTTTAGAAACCAACATTAATTTGATGTATTACATTTGGAAAATTTTGAGGATTTACATTAGTTTGCTTTTCTGTTTTTTTAACAGGAACCTTTACATTCGTTTAAAAAACAAATTGTGGTAGGAAAATCAATTAATATGGACTTGTGTTTGTTTCTGCCAAATTGAAAGAAATATAACAAACTATCATAAAAGGACTCTAGCATTTGATACAGTGATCACTTATAGTTGTATGATGTAAAAACATGTATATGTTTGAACAATGGTTACATAAGCTTTGAAACAACCACTGTGCATGCACGCATGAATGACATAACACTTAAACTAATAGCACTACAGCTCTGAGGCTACATGGTGTTTTTATGAACCACCAGATTTCATAAAAAACAAACAACCCAGCTAATGAGTTGGTTTTATAGAACAGCGTTGCACGTTACGCAGGGTGGAGCTGAAACGGGAACATGGAGCTCTGCCCGGCTAAACCCAGGTAAGTAAACACATCATCAGTATGCAAATGAGACTAAACACAAGGAGCCCAACATCGTTCCCTACTCTTGTTTACGGTCCTCAGTTGAACTCCGGTGAGGAAGAAGCTGAACTTATGGAAATAAATGGTGATGAAATAAAAACCTTGCCTCCAGTCCCACTCGCATCCTTTTGTCTTTGCCTCTCAGCATGGTCTCAAGCAGAGGGGGAATTAGAACGCTTGCAAATGGTTTGCTTTACCCCCTTCGCAGCTGTTATGCATGACAGAATCATCCAATAGGAGTGCTGTCAGTTGCTAACCCATCGGCCCCCCCACTAAGACTGGGGTAGGCAGCGTTTTATGTTTTGTTTTTCCGAGCTTTTATTTTGTATTTCACACTCTTCTCCTAATTTTCTGTATCACGCTCTCGGCACCCAGCTGTTTTAAGGATTCCCATAATCCTCTCTCATTATAACTTCCTCAGGTATCATTTTGCCTTAGGTTTCATTTGAGGATTTAGTGTTGAGCTAATTAAGCCGTCTCCCCGGTAACCCATTTGGAGTTGAGCTCCTAACATATGAGTATTCGAGGGCTCAACTGCAGGTTGTGTAATAGCACAATACAAACACTTGCATTTCATTTCCAGGATGTAGATATTGCACAGCAGAGAACCCCAGCACGTGATTGCATTAATGCCTTTGACACGTCGGGACAGGCACTAACACAGAGTGGAGAATCGAGTTAACCCCGCATGCAGCCAGTCAGGGCTCTCCGTGAAGACGATGACTTCACCGCCGGATCTACCTCTGATCTTGCGACGCCCTTTAACGTCTGTTTGGTAACAAATTAACCTAATTAATCAGTTTCATTGCTCATGTGTTATCTCCAATGCACTGAGGGTAGCTGGAGGTCATCTGGTGTCTGGAGCCTGTGGTGAAGGACACATCTAGTTTTGCAATCCTTGCACAAGGAAAAGCCGAGAAATCCTTGCCACATGTTTGCGACACAATTTTTTTTTTTTTCACGTGATATGATATAAAGTTAATATGAGCCTAATTTGCTGGCTGGAGCAAAAGCTATTCAATCCTGCAGGTGATGACCACCCTAATATAATTGAATTTTATAAAGAGCGAATACAATCAGCAGCAAGACGAGGATGTAGTTATCAGAAAAAAACTATGTCCACGCTAACATGACCTTTCACATGCGCTGCTCATGTGTGTGCCGGTGTAAACAAACCAGGAGCATCAATAGGTGGTGACAGTAAGTGTTTGCAATTTTTTTATTTCACCACTGACGTTTGAGTCATTAATATCAAGACCAACTCAGGATTCTAATTTATGTATCCTTAGCAGCGCCACCCTGTTCCCCAAAAGTTGTTTAAGGAATTGGAAATTTCCAAAGTAGAGTGGACACCAGACATATAACGACAAAATGCTCCGCTCAAGAACGTGTTAGTGTGGATTTAGCCACTTTAACTGCATAAGTGTTGTGTGACATTTCCAAGATCAACTGTGATAAGAGAAACCAAAGGGGGTGTGTGACTGAGCTAAGGACCAAAGACAGAGGTTAATTGGGTTAAAATCAAGACAGTCAACTATCAGGTAAAAAATTTAGAAATAAATAAAAATCCAGATTATCTGAAACAACCTATTTGGCTGTCCAACTGAAAATGAAAACTAATTACATTTTAGTCTAGTTTTAGTCACATTTAATAGCCACATTAAACTCCTTTTCTTCCCTTCTCAGGCCCAGGGACCCTGTGTTGTCTAAAACTGCAAAATAGTCTAGCTTGCAGTACTTAGGTTGTCCATTAGATATCCCTACCAGCAAAGGTCTATAGCAGGGGTCGGCAACCTTTACTTTCAAAAGAGTAATTTTGCCCCCTCTTCCCCCTAATAAAATTTGTCTGGAGCCGCAAAACATATTTGATAACAAAGCTAATAAAGTTTAATATAAAGTTATACTATACTAAACTATAGTTTGTTGCATTTAAGAAATTATAGAACGACAATAAAGAAAACTCTTGACATTTTATTGCTATTTGTACCTGTTACAACAAAGGAAAACACAGAACACTTATGAAGAGAAGAAAATACACAGGCAAGTGTAGGTCTACTTTGAAATAAATTAAACATAGAACTTTGTAGGGCTATTTGAATAAGAAGTACCCTATTTTTAAATAAATAAAAACATATAGCTGCAGCCTAATAGCTTAAATATATATATTTGGCCTGATATATTTAGTTTTAAATGTGAAAACAAAAAGTGAGAGCAGGTTAGACTGGAGGCGGACCACCTGCAGCTTCTGCTCTGATCAAGAAGCTGCTGCGCTGATCTCTGATCAGCTGAGACCAGAGAAACTCTGTGTTTCCACTGTTAAGAAGCAGCTTCACATGGACGAGCTCAGATCTTGTGTCTCTGAGCGAGTGAGCGGGCGGGGGGGGGAGCCTCGGGACCGGTGCGCTATCTGGGGCGCACACACACACACACACACACACACACAGACACACTCACTCGCCCGCTCCTGATACTTCATGACGGCCTGATACGATGTTTAAATAAATTATTGTGACTTAAGGTCTCAGTATGCTTCTCCGAGTCCGTTGCGGAAGGACGGACGGACGGAGCGGACGGACCCTTTTTGATTTATAGTTCTACGAGCCTTTTTGTTCCGAAAACAATTCACCGCCAGAACAGTAGTTGGCGCAACGGAAGTCGAGCTTAGAGAAGCCTACCTCATGAGGTATATAGAAGAAGTCCACGCTGGTGTATTTACGTCCCCCCGGCTCCTCAAACACAGTGAACGATGGCAACAGAAAAAGGACGTTGATGACGCGACAGTTTTGCTGAAATAAAGTGACACCCAGCGGGTCAAAATGCTTATATTATCGTGTCTTAACGCAGCGGTTCCCCGGTCTTGTTTCCAAACTGCGTTGCTAATTCAGCAGCTTGAAGCTACACGGAGGCAGCTAGCTCCCCCCCCAGCTTCCACACACAGTCAGCACGGACACCCGATACTAACTACTACCAAGTGTTTTCTAATAACCTGACGGTGTTTGAGAAACAGTGTCATGAGAGCCGTGGGATTAAAGTCAGCGGGTTTTTGCGCTGTTTCCACCGCAGTTAGCATGGTGGCTAGCCCGCTATCCCCGTTATCAAAGTTCGTTATAACCGTATGTGACCGTACACACATGCTGTAAGTGCTCTAACCAGCCACCGTCAGCTGGACAACGCCGCTGGCTTAACACACTTGTCACATTAATCATAGAGTCGTAGTTGTGATTTAGGTTTATTGTGATTTAGGGAATGAACCTGGAAGTTAGAGGTCCGGAAATGACGTTGGGCGGAAATGATGTTTTTAGTGGATCACAGCCAAGTGCTATCCGTGGGCTGTCCGCCATTTCGACGTGTAGTTAGAAAAATTAGAGCTGCACGAAAAGCTCTCCGAGGAGCCGCGGAGAGGCACGGAGAGGGCGTTCCACGTTGGAGAAGGCGGTCCTATCTGTCCGTGTCCGTCAAAACGGAGAAGTATACATTGGCCTTTAGTCAACCACCAACATTTTCGTCTCGTCTCGTCAACGAAGTTAAAACAGATTTAGTCATAGTTTTTATTTTCAAAGAATCGTTTTCGTTACGTCTTCGTCTCGTCTTCGTCATGGAAAAAAGATCAGTAACGAATATTTTTCGTCAACGAAATTAACACTGGAAACCATGCATCCTCCATATTGTCAGATGGTTGTGGGATGATGTAGACATTGTAGTTCAAATCTGTTCATTTTTAGCCTTATTCTATTATATATTATTGTTTAGAATCTATGTTGTGTTTTTATAAACATTGTAAAGAAAATGTCAAAGAATTATTTGAAAATGCATCACTCACAATTCCCAAATCCGAGGCAAAGGCTGAGGGTAGTGATTTCTCTCTCCTGTGGTCTCAGCTTAGAAGACACGCATGTATGAAATAAAGCTGTAACTTAATAAGAAGTTGTTTACAATTAAAGGAAAAAAGCCACAGTTAGTTCCCAGGGCTAAAGAGCTTAACTTCAGAATTATTCAATATATATCTATCCTGTTTACAACCTCACAGGATGGAAAGGTGAAAATGGGAAAAAGAAATAAATCCAGATTGCAGAGGATGAATTGAAACGTAGTTTAAAGCAGATTAATCAATGATCTATAGATTTAATGGTGCAAATTCCCCTATATAATGTCAGAAATTCAAGAATTGAGCCTTTGCACCAACTTTATTTTTATTCCAGACAAAATAAACAACCTCACAATGGTTAATGTTATATAACCATCGATTTACATAATGCCTCATATCAGCTCAGAAATACCGTCTAATTTTGTGGAAGAGTAAATACTTTCCTGATGTCGCAGTATTATGATGTAAGGAAGTCGGGACTGTGTGGGCTGTGAGTAGTTTTGTCTCTCTCTATATTTCCTTTTCTTTTGTACTGTGCTTAATTCATATGTCTTAAAAAAAGAATGACTTCTGTATTATTTCTGACTAATGTTCAATAATTATCTCAATATTGCAACTGTATATTCACTGATGAACAGAATATATATATATATATATAGAAACAATCCTTAGCCAGCATTCACAGCTTTGTGTCATCTCGGGTAACATCTCAAAAACCTTTGCACGTGTAAGTTTAGCCATTCTTTTCCCGATTTTTCCAGGCGGATCCTCTCAACCTCCATCACAATGGAAGGGAAGCATCTGTGAACTGTCAGATTGTTTGGAGATCTGCCCAAAGGATTTGGTTTTTGCCTCATCAGAGCGGAGAACATTCTCCCCCCGTGCTTTCAGAGTTCTTTAAATGCCATTTGGAAAAACTTCAAGCGGGCTGTCAAAAGCCTTTTACTCGAAGTGGCTTCTGTCGAGCCGCTCTACCTTAAACGCCTGATTGATGCGGTGCGGCTGAGGTCATCCATCCAGCTCATCCTCCACTGCTGAAGCTCTGGGACTTACCACAGAGTTACCTTTCTGACCGGGGCCCTTCCTGTCTGATTACTCGGTTTGACTGGACATTCACCTCTAGGAAGAGTCCTGTCAGCTTCAAACTTTATTATAAGACATTAGTGATGTTGCCGCTTCGCTCCTGGGACACTCCAAGCTTTAGATTATGATTTTATAGTAAATAGTAAATGGAAAGCATTATTATACAGTAGATTATAGACTATTAGGACAATAATGCATGAGTAGAGAAGTGTATATTGCACTGTCACACAGTGCTAAATGCACTTCTCTACTCATACACGCGATTCAGACACTGATGGCACAGCCGTCAGGGGAGGTATGGGGTTCAGAGTTCCCTCCTCAAACCACGACCTTCCGATTAGTGGAAGATCCATCTTATCTCCTGAGCGGCAGCTGCTCATTTAACAACATCCACACTGAAATGAAATGGGTTCTTCCCTCGCCCACGATATTCCTCCCAGTTCAGTTCTCTCACAAGACATAGGGGTGAAAATATAACCTCCCTTTCAAATGTACACATCCCAAATCCACAAAAAAAGTGTCAGTGTGGGGGCCAAACAAGCTCAATGGTTGAATCAATTTCCTACTAGCTGACAGATTTGTAGGAAACTAAATCTGTACAAATATCTGTACAAATATGTTTTCCATTGATGCTTCTTTAGCCTGCATGCTACAGCCGTGAGTCAGAAGGAAATGGGGAGAGGGGAGAACTGCTTGTGGGTGCAACACCATCGAGACTAAATAATTATATTCTAATAATATGCTGCAAAATGTATTTCTTGCCCGAACATTATCCAGGCATAGATTACAATGCTTCCACAAGGGATTGACCATGGAATTATAGAATATCATTTGTTGTAAGGGACTCTGTGGACATACTGTGGCAGGTACTGTTGATAGACAGAAATTGCGTAGTCAAATGAAACTTTGAAATAAGCCTGATTCGCATATAAAAGCACAAACAGTCTGCTGAGGAAATTATTATCACCATCTCTTGAAAACGTGGGGACCTTTCTTTTGAGCTACTTATCTCATCATAAGCTTTCAGCACTAGATTTGAACTCATGGGTAACTGAATCCTTACAGTCCACAGCTGCACACGCAGAGATGTTGTTTTATCTTATTAGGTTCTTCAAGGAATCCCGTCAATCGCCCGAAGCGCCCCACAGGAACGCTCTCCTTCAAACGCAGACAGCGATGTTCCCGGATAGAAAATGAAAATACCCTCAATTGTGCTTCTGGGATAAACATACTGCATATTCATAGGCGGGATGTTAAGTGTAAAAGAGGGGGAACGCAGTCGCTCTGGACACCTCACCAGAAAAAAGTCAGCAACTTAAGCATCCAGGGGGTAGGCAGACGGCAAACTTTTTTGCTGACTCATGTTCAAGTTGCTACTCGAGGCTGTATTCAAATATCATCAGAGAAATTACCGTCATGCAGAGGCTTAGCATGCGTCCCCCAAGGCCTTGACAGCCAAACAGATATATTTTAATTTACAGTGTGTCCCTGAAGTTTCAGCTGCGTGACTTAAATTTACATTCCCGCTGTTTAGCTGACTCCCACTGTGCGCTGGCTCTGGCTTTTAATGAACAACCGAGCACATTCCACCGCTGTTATAACGGATCTCATCATAGTCGAGTTTGAAGTGATGGGTACTGCCTCCAGGAAATAGCCATATGCCCCCCACTCTGAGGTTCGACGATGAAATAACCCTTCATCTCATCACACCAGCTGATCGTATATGTTTCCGACTAACTATCAATATAAATTAAAGCATTGCAACCCGGCATAGTGTTTAAACAAACTCTCCGATTTAAGTTAAGCTGCTTCATGGAACGGACTAATTGAGCAATGTTTTCTACTCGGGGCTTATGATGTAAGACATGTACTCTCTGCTGAGACTGTTCAATATAAACCCACACACAATTGTAAACTCAGCTCTACTTGCCAGCTCTCATTCACACTCTGGTTGCCCTTTTTGACCGTACTTGCAAAACTTGAAGCACATACGCCCCAAAAATGAACTCGCTGCTGTGGTTAATTTAAATACGTCATGATTTAAATACTTCTATGGTTTCCTCATTATTTTACGGTGGCCCTGAAAGCTCAACGAACGGCAACTTAAGAAAACACATGCAAGTTGACAAAACACCTGCAAAAAGAGAAAAGCGCTGCAAATACCGGAACGAGCTGCAAATAGAGAAACGCGCAGCAAGAAGCCAAACGCGCGGCAAGAAGCCAAACGCGCAGCAAGAAGAGGCCACAACACAACGGAAGTGTTTCCAGGGGACAGCTAAAAGGGATGGACACTGCTGCCACAAAAACGTCCAATACACCATAGAAATTCGGTTCCACACAGGGTTCGGCCACCCGCGGCTCTTCGGCCCCTCTGCAGTGGCTGTACAGTACAATGTTGTGCATATGTTTAGCGAACGCTGAACTTAACGAATCAGTTTTCATATTATTAACGTGAACGTAACGATGAACGTGAGTGAACGTCGCGTACATTTTTTAAATCATCACCGTATCAGGCCATCATGAAATACCAGGAGCGGGCGAGTGTGTGTGTGTGTGTGTGTGTGTGTGTGTGTGTGTGTGTGGGTGGGTGGCCGAACCCTGTGTGGAACCGAATTTCTATGGTGTATTGGACGTTTTTGTGGCAGCAGTGTCCATCACTTTTAGCTGTCCCCTGGAAACACTTCCGTTGTGTTGTGGCCTCTTCTTGCTGCGCGTTTGGCTTCTTGCTGCGCGTTTGGCTTCTTGCTGCGCGTTTGGCTTCTTGCTGCGCGTTTGGCTTCTTGCTGCGCGTTTGGCTTTTTGCAACGCGTTCCGGTATTTGCTGCGCGTTTCTCTATTTGCAGCTCGTTCCGGTATTTGCAGCGCTTTTCTCTTTTTGCAGGTGTTTTGTCAACTTGCATGTGTTTTCTTAAGTTGCCGTTCGTTGAGCTTTCAGGGCCACCGTATTATTTTAATGTCTGCTGCGACCTATGAGGGGTTGAGTTTTGTTTCATTTCTTTACATAGCACCAACGCAAAGGCAATATCCGATTGCAGCTTGATATTGTTTCATTTCAACCTGATACTTTAAAAAAAAATTGAATGCTAAATACATGTAGCGCCCTGCACTCAACATACTGTATACGGAGAGAACAACACTGGCACAGCAAAGCACAACAATCCAGCTCTGCACAAAAAAACTACACAAAATACATTAGGTTTTATTTAGATTTCTTCCAGTTTTTTATTTGAGTTTTCTGTTTAGATAATATCATGAATTAAAATGAAAATGCATTTGAATCCATGTAACCCACAGGTTTGCATGCGATTAAATAAACATGTATAAGTAAGAATATATATTACTTGTTTTAAATCAAATAATCAATCTTGAGAATATATTAGAACTTTATTTAATTCAAATTTAAAAATACAATTGGGAATCATGCGTGTTTTTCTGCCATTCATAGCATGGAACATTTTCAGAGCTACATGAATGGATGCTGTTTACTGAGCAGTTGCATCATTGCTGAAAAACACAGCTTTTTAATCAAGGTAACCCGCCGCTTTAAACCCGTCTTGTTTTCATTGGAAAAAAACAACATACATATGCATGAATCGTACAATCTGCTCTGCCACTGTCGGACCCTGCTGGGTGGATAGTTGTATCTGCTGCTATGCTGCAGCTGCTCAACAGCTACAGTATGTGGAGACCCCCCATGCAGATGGTTTGCAATTTATCCTGTGTTTCTGATGAGGATAGAGATCTGAAACGTGATGAAGTCTCATTATCTCCCACACATCTGACTTTTCCTCTGCAAAACTTCTGCTAGTCGTGACCACTGTTCTCTGTGACCATGAATGGAAAACATGGTAAAAAGTATATAGAGCTTTTCTAGTCCTGGTGACCACTCAAAGTGCTTTACAGTACAGTTTTACATTCACCCATTCACACATATTCATACAGTGTATTGTTGGGCCAGAGCCCAGCGGGGGGCCACCAGACACTGAAGCCGAGAGGAACAAAGGGTTGTTAAACTTTGGGCGGGAAACATCCTCCTGCAGGCTCAAGAATCTCCCCCTGGTGGTGGAGAAATGTCCTGGGGTTTTCCCAGAAACCCCCGCTCAGTTCCAAGCCCGGCCCACTCAGATCCATTTCTGACACTCAATTGGCTTAAAGCCAGCATCATCCTATGACCAACTCCTCAAGGAGGAGGACCTCTCAGGTAGAACAAAACCACTGAGACATCAAACATCGCTGCCATTTTACCCTGCTCTGAAGACAACACCAGGCCCCCTTCGGGGCCTCCCAGCTGATTTAGTGGCTAAAGGGGGCAACCAGAGTTATTTTATTTCATTTCTTTTATTTCTTTATTCAGTCGACGTTTTTATTTTCAAAAGGACTTTTGTTATTTTAACTTGAAGAGGCCGCGCACAGGAACTCGCTCGCCGGTCGAGCATCACAGACTTTCTTTCCAAATCCACAGCGGCGTTACCGCTGTTCATCCCTGCAGAAGAGACGAAGCTGAATTCCATTCCAAGAGCAAGAGAAGTTCGCTCGATTCGGCCCAACGCTGATCTCCGTTGCAACCACGAGACCCACCGGAGCACCGCTTAAGAGGCCAGGACACTGATTTTGTTTTCCAGGAATCCGCCCGTTCGCACGCATCCTGGGGTTTAACGAGACATTCACCGGACTCCCGGAAATCCGCGCCCCACGCGCAAGCAACACCGCGGAGGTCACAGTAAGAGGCTTTATTGTCTGGGCAGATGTTAATCTAATACGTAGCGTATTGTTTTAATACTTGAATGTATTTGTTTTGTATGAGACCGCCGAGTCTCTAATGTTTAGCGGCGATTCGCCACTTCCGGTTTCCGGTTACGGCCTTGTGCCACAGTTTTTAAGCGCCGTGAGCAGCGTCTCCAGCTCATTGTGACCGTTTGAACAACTTTAAAGAGACTTTACCGTTCAAACCTCAGCACACAACGCCACTTGGGTGCTGAGTGGTAAAGTAAATGTAACTTGTCTCTGACGGTGCTTTTAAGAGCTTTGCTCTCTCCCTGTATGCTCTCTCTCTCTCTCTCCTTCTAAACCGACCTATACACACATCCGATCTGTATTTAGAATACAGTTCATGTAACATAGTTAAATCTATATCCAGAGAGGCTGGACACATCTGGAAGCCATGCGGCCGAACGCCAAAGCAGAGACAAAGAATTCTCTTTGTCTGAAAATCCCTTTGTGTAATTCATGTGACGACCACCAGTGTGAGCTCCGGCCACATGGTGTCATTAACATAGACTCCATTTTGAATAACGCAAGTTAAACCACCATTTTGAATCTATTATTGCCACGCCTCCTCTCTCCCTCTCCTCCCATTCTGGCTCTAAATTCATAACGGCTCCGCCATCTTGTTTTGTAGTCAATCCGCCATTTTGAGAGTTTTCAGGCCTTGATTCCACGAATCATGATCGGCCGCCATCTTAGATGTGACGTGACTGCGTCATCGCCACGCCCCCTTCTTTTTCTCTCTCTCTCTCTCGCTCTCTCACACACACACACACACACACACACACACACACACACACACACACACACACACACACACCCACACACACAGACACACAGACACAGAGACACATTGATAGATACAGACAGATACACACACACAGATACACATAGATGAATACATGTGTTTTTCTAAATTGTGATAAGCGGCTGCTGTTGTTATCTTTGAAATATGGGAGTTTGTTAAAATGATGAATCATTAAATAACACTAACTTTATTTCACATGCATACACATAGACACACACACACAGAGAGACACTTTGACACAGACACACACACACACACCGAGACAGACATACATAGGTAGACCGCCGGTTTTACATGTATTTTCTGAATTGTGATAAGTGCTGCTGCTGTGTTTATCTTTGAAATATCGGAGCTTGTTAAAATGATGAATCATTGAATAACATTAACTTTATTTCCCCTTTTTAATAAATGCTTTTGTAATTAAAGTATCTGTAGTCTGTGATTATTTGTGCATATGTATGTGATTGCAGCTGGATTATGATTGCCTGTGCTCGAACTTAGTAGCCTTCACTGTTAATTAAATAATTATTAATATTAAATATTGAGATTATTGATTTGACATTTATCATTATGAGACTGATATTTATAGATTGTATCGTTGGTCCCTGTAACCAGGGTGGTGCCCCGCGACAATAAGCAATGATTACAGATTTGTATTATTCTTAATTGATAATTTTATTGTTTTCATTAATTATTTGAACTATTATTAATGGATAACCGTATCATTTCTAATTAAATGTGTTACATTTCTTAATTAATAGCTTTATCATTTTTGATTATTTTTAAGAAATAATTGTTATTTTAATAATCATATTTCATGATTATTAATAATTAGCCAACGTCAATTCTACTCCTACTATTGCACAACATAAATGGTGCCCCGTGTGAGGGATTCTAACTCCAGCTGTATCATAATACTGTACAAATAATCCAGATTCATTTTCCCCCAGAAATTAATTTTTGAAGAAAAAGATATTAATTAATTTTTTTTTTCCCTTTCAAAACTTTTTTTTTTTATCCCTCACAACATAAATGGATCCCTGTGTGAGGGCGGAACGCTTCACGCATGCAACATAAATGGTGCCCCTGCGTGAGGCTATCTAACTCCAGCTGTATCATAATACTGTGTACAATGATCCAGAAATAATTTTGAAAGTTATTTCTCTGCAAATTTTTTTTTAATCCTTAAAATTCCCCTGCACCTTTGCAACACAGGTATACTCGTGCCTTGCATATCTGTGGTTGGCTGCAGAGTGCAATCGGTGGTTGTGTATTCGCGATGCACAATATTTATGATTAATTTCTTAAAGAGAAAAATAATTTTGGAAATTTATTTCTCTTTGAATTTTTATTTGTAATCCCTTTGCACCTGTGCCAAACAGGTATACTATTGCCTTGTGTATCCGTGGTTGGCTGCTTATTGCATATTAGTGGTTGTGTCATATCAATGCACAATAATTATAATTAATTTTCTTAAGAGAAAAATAATTTTGGAAATTTATTTCTCTTTTTGAATTTTCTTTATTCTTAATTCCCTTTGCTAAGCAGGCGTTGTGTATAGCTATGGTTGGTTGCTGACTACGTTTCAGTAGGTTAGTAATATTTTTATAGGAGATTTTCTGCATGCTTTTTAATTTTAAGGAAACAAACTAGATTTGAGAGACTAGTTTTGTTGAGACTTGTTTGTTAACCAACTAGGTCTTAAGGATTGAGCCATCGAGCTATCCTACATAGCGCTACTATATAGACACAGAGTGAAGCTCACCTGTGCATCTTGTGTAGTGTTTATTACATTTTTATCCGCTTCTAACCTAAGCAAGCTTGAGCGGCCCACCAGGCTCTTTTCGCACTCAGAAGATGAGTAGCATGGACCATCCTGGGGCAAGGGCTCCCTCAAGGCCAGACGACCTGTCAGAGACAGTCGCCAGTCTGAGCAATTTTTATAGAAATGCTATAATTGAGTTTTTGTCCGCTTTTATCTAAGCAAGCTTGAGCAGCCCACCAGGTGTTTGCGCACTCAGAAGATGAGTAGCATGGACCACACTGGGGCAGGGCTCCCTCAAGACCAGACGACCTGTCAGAGACAGTCGCCAGTCTGATCAATTTTTCTAGTGATGAAGTGAGTGAGTTGAGTGAGTATGATTTTAAGTACCTGCGATCGTAAGATTAAAGAACTGTCCATTCACCTGATCAACCCCACTGGCCCGCGTCCAAAAATACCCCATGCTCTGGGTCAACTGACACTCCCCTACCAGCAGAGAGCCGAGCTGCAGGCCCAAGAACATGCGAAGGAGCTCCAGGCCATGCAAGCAGCATGTCGAGCGGAGCAGGAGAAAAACTCCCACCTGCGGCATATCATCGAGACCCGCACAGAACAGGACCAGGCGGTGCAGGAGCACGAAGCTCTGCACGGAAGGTCAAAGGTCAGCAGAAAGGGGGGCACAGTCAAACAAAGCTGCCCCCCCTCGAGCTGATATCCCTGATGACAGGGCCAGGAGCTGACGTCATTCCCGGTGAAGCCAGCGGAACAGAGACACTGGGAGAAAAGCTGCGAGCATAGCTACGCAACCCTCTTGCAGAGGGAGCTTTGCTCTGGAGAGCCAGACACACCCAGCAGTCGACCGCTCCAACCCCCTCAACACCAAAGGGGGGGCCGGACTCAACCCCTAGACGTGCAGTGACCTGGGACCGCTATGAGGCACTCCAAATGCCTTTCCAGCGGACACACAGCATCCACTCCAGCCAGAAGGAACACATCCTGCACGGAGCCATGCTGATCCACACCACAACGACGGAAGGAATCCGTCCTGGAGGGCTGAAGGAGATTTCCCAGTCTGCCACTCAGGCAGGGGCGCACCATGACTCACGGTCGCGTCCTGGATGGTCCTCCACTCCCGGTGCAAGAGATGGTGGCCACAAAGATGAATACTGTGGCACACACAATTCAGAAGACCCTGATGACTCAGCACCCCCTCAAAGAGAGGAAATCTGCACCCGGCAGCTAGAGCCCCTTAAAAAAAAGACATTTATCGCTTCGACCCAGACAACCAAGGGTTCAACGAAGACGACACCGTGGTTCTGGCAGTTCAAATCCAACTAAATGTGGACCCGGCGCTGGAAGATGACAACTTTCCCCACGCCAAGATGAACCCCAGCAAAGAGAACCAGGAACAGCGACCCTTCCAACAGGGCGCCCCACAAAACCAAGGGGGTGAGGATTTCAACCAGCCCCACAAACAGTTTCGACCTCAGCACCTGAATCCCTCTCAACAGAGGAGTAGGGGCTGGAACAGACGGAAACCCTATCAGTACCAGGAGTATAGATGTGGTGACCGAAATCCAACACATGGGATGCATCCTGGGACAGAGGAGTAAATACGCAGATGTGTGGATAAAGCAATGAGAGACATTGTGCCACGTGTTCCTCCAGGCTCCACTGAGAGACCAGACACTGAACCCCGTTGGCGAAACTAGGAGCAGACGCCCTCCTTCTCCACTCCCAAAGATGACTTCAATGACGGGGAAGGACCAAGGCGCTGCCAGAAACCCCCTCTCACCTCCACATCTGAAAAGGGGGGGAAGAAATCCCAACTTTAAAACAAAAAAACGCTCAAACCACTCACTCCATCAATAGCTGCATGCTTTAGACCCTCTGTCAGTAAATTGTATAACGTAGTTCAGGTAGTGAACCTCCTTAGACCTCGTTGAGGATTTTGAAGTCGTTACCACTACGGTTGTGCAGCCCTCACGGGTACACTTGGCAATTCAGTCTTGGCAGTGAAATTCCAATATCTGTAGATCTGAAAACCTAGAAATAGGATTTATCATAAATTCACAGATTAGCGAACAACAGAACGTGACTCGCCGTTCTAAATGTTTTGGTTTGACAGGATAACACACATGTTTACCTCAAAACACCAGCACCTACTCAAACATTTTCTTCTGTTCGTGTTTCCACTTTTCTTTCATTTCACTCTTCACCGAAATTCATTGGTATTTTAACAATAACTGCCGATACGCATTATGTGAAATTGAAAGTGTGTGCCGTGTTTTAGAATATATGTTATTTAGCCTGTCTGCCCAGACAATTACCTCTCTCTGTTTAGACTCATGCCTCGAAGACATTTATGCCTCTCTGCCTCATAATGAACTAACTTTCACTGCTTCAACTCCACTCAAGGATTACCTCTCATGGATTATCACTGGACTCTCGACCATAGTTTGCCCTGGAGACCGGGGTCACAGCCCACTCTCCAGACCAAAAGGGGGACTGTTGGGCCAGAGCCCAGCGGGGGGCCACCAGACACTGAAGCCGAGAGGAACAAAGGGTTGTTAAACTTTGGGCGGGAAACATCCTCCTGCAGGCTCAAGAATCTCCCCCTGGTGGTGGAGAAATGTCCTGGGGTTTTCCCAGAAACCCCCGCTCAGTTCCAAGCCCCGCCCACTCAGATCCATTTCTGACACTCAATTGGCTTAAAGCCAGCATCATCCTATGACCAACTCCTCAAGGAGGAGGACCTCTCAGGTAGAACAAAACCACTGAGACATCAAACATCGCTGCCATTTTACCCTGCTCTGAAGACAACACCAGGCCCCCTTCGGGGCCTCCCAGCTGATTTAGTGGCTAAAGGGGGCAACCAGAGTTATTTTATTTCATTTCTTTTATTTCTTTATTCAGTCGACGTTTTTATTTTCAAAAGGACTTTTGTTATTTTAACTTGAAGAGGCCGCGCACAGGAACTCGCTCGCCGGTCGAGCATCACAGACTTTCTTTCCAAATCCACAGCGGCGTTACCGCTGTTCATCCCTGCAGAAGAGACGAAGCTGAATTCCATTCCAAGAGCAAGAGAAGTTCGCTCGATTCGGCCCAACGCTGATCTCCGTTGCAACCACGAGACCCACCGGAGCACCGCTTAAGAGGCCAGGACACTGATTTTGTTTTCCAGGAATCCGCCCGTTCGCACGCATCCTGGGGTTTAACGAGACATTCACCGGACTCCCGGAAATCCGCGCCCCACGCGCAAGCAACACCGCGGAGGTCACAGTAAGAGGCTTTATTGTCTGGGCAGATGTTAATCTAATACGTAGCGTATTGTTTTAATACTTGAATGTATTTGTTTTGTATGAGACCGCCGAGTCTCTAATGTTTAGCGGCGATTCGCCACTTCCGGTTTCCGGTTACGGCCTTGTGCCACAGTTTTTAAGCGCCGTGAGCAGCGTCTCCAGCTCATTGTGACCGTTTGAACAACTTTAAAGAGACTTTACCGTTCAAACCTCAGCACACAACGCCACTTGGGTGCTGAGTGGTAAAGTAAATGTAACTTGTCTCTGACGGTGCTTTTAAGAGCTTTGCTCTCTCCCTGTATGCTCTCTCTCTCTCTCTCCTTCTAAACCAACCTATACACACATCCGATCTGTATTTAGAATACAGTTCATGTAACATAGTTAAATCTATATCCAGAGAGGCTGGACACATCTGGAAGCCATGCGGCCGAACGCCAAAGCAGAGACAAAGAATTCTCTTTGTCTGAAAATCCCTTTGTGTAATTCATGTGACGACCACCAGTGTGAGCTCCGGCCACATGGTGTCATTAACATAGACTCCATTTTGAATAACGCAAGTTAAACCACCATTTTGAATCTATTATTGCCACGCCTCCTCTCTCCCTCTCCTCCCATTCTGGCTCTAAATTCATAACGGCTCCGCCATCTTGTTTTGTAGTCAATCCGCCATTTTGAGAGTTTTTAGGCCTTGATTCCACGAATCATGATCGGCCGCCATCTTAGATGTGACGTGACTGCGTCATCGCCACGCCCCCTTCTTTTTCTCTCTCTCTCTCTCGCTCTCTCACACACACACACACACACACACACACACACACACACACACAGAGACACATTGATAGATACAGACAGATACACACACACAGATACACATAGATGAATACATGTGTTTTTCTAAATTGTGATAAGCGGCTGCTGTTGTTATCTTTGAAATATGGGAGTTTGTTAAAATGATGAATCATTAAATAACACTAACTTTATTTCACATGCATACACATAGACACACACACACAGAGAGACACTTTGACACAGACACACACACACACACCGAGACAGACATACATAGGTAGACCGCCGGTTTTACATGTATTTTCTGAATTGTGATAAGTGCTGCTGCTGTGTTTATCTTTGAAATATCGGAGCTTGTTAAAATGATGAATCATTGAATAACATTAACTTTATTTCCCCTTTTTAATAAATGCTTTTGTAATTAAAGTATCTGTAGTCTGTGATTATTTGTGCATATGTATGTGATTGCAGCTGGATTATGATTGCCTGTGCTCGAACTTAGTAGCCTTCACTGTTAATTAAATAATTATTAATATTAAATATTGAGATTATTGATTTGACATTTATCATTATGAGACTGATATTTATAGATTGTATCGTTGGTCCCTGTAACCAGGTCGGTGCCCCGCGACAATAAGCAATGATTACAGATTTGTATTATTCTTAATTGATAATTTTATTGTTTTCATTAATTATTTGAACTATTATTAATGGATAACCGTATCATTTCTAATTAAATGTGTTACATTTCTTAATTAATAGCTTTATCATTTTTGATTATTTTTAAGAAATAATTGTTATTTTAATAATCATATTTCATGATTATTAATAATTAGCCAACGTCAATTCTACTCCTACTATTGCACAACAGTATCTATGGCCAGCACTTTTATCTGTGAGAATGGCACTGTTAATGGGCGATTAGGGGTTCAGTGTCTTGCCCAAGGACACTACCACATGCAGAAAGGAAAAGACTGGCATTGAACCGCCAACCTTATGGTAAGAGGACGACCACTCTAACCCCTGAGTGCAGCCGGCCAAATGTGACAGAGCAGCGTTAAACACTGATGCTGGACCAGAAATCAAAACCTTGGGGCTGTGCAATCTTTGGTGTGACAAAATTCAGTGCTTTCTAAACCCTTGGTCCAAAAAGAGAGAGAGGGGGGGGGGGAGTACCTGAACAACAGAAAAGCATGTGGTGAAGCAACTGTCAAGTAAATATAAAAAGCAGATTCATGAGGCGCAATGCTGATGATGTCGGGTAAAACCAATTTAACTAAACTGTCACGACTCCCCAGGGGCCTCCTCATCCCCACAAACACACATCTCCCCCATCCTGATAGTGACAGACGAGCATGCAGGGGCATAATTGTGGTTTGCCCACAGAGCCCCAGCATGACTTTACCGATTCTACACCTCACAGGCTGTGGTCAAGCTGAATGTGTGTTGTGAGCGATCGCCTCCTGTTCTCTCCTCTCGCCTCCAATGGGCCCTGGAGTTGTTTCACCGATGGCTGCATCCTGACTGGGGAAAGCAAATAAAGCCAATTAGAACTTTGTGTGTGGGGACGGTATCATCCTGTGCCACTGAGAGAATAATGTTAAAGGGGGAGGCAGCTGAACTGATAACTATTATACGGTGGCCCTGAGAGCTCAACGAACAGCAACTTAAGAAAACACATGCAAGTTGACAAAACACAAGCAAAGTAAGAAAACATCTTCATCAATTTCACAACACAACACAACACATTACAGAAATGCGCAGCAAATACAAAAAGTGCGCAGAAAATACAAAACGTGTGCAGCAAATACACAAACGCGCAGCACCGCGCAACAATTAGAGAAACGCGCTGCAAATAGAGGAGAAACGACAACGGAAGTGTTTCCAGAGGACAGCTAAAAGTGATGGACACTGCTGCCACAGGAGACACAAAAACGTCCAATACACCATAGAAATTTGGTTCCACACAGGGGTCTGCAACCCGCGGCTCTTTGTGTGTGTGTGTCTGTGTTTGTGTGTGTGTGTAGCGACCCCGCCCACTCGCTCAGATGATGGGGAAAAATGTCTTTTCTGATAGTAAAGGTTTCGTTCCCCTGCACACTATGGACAATACATTGTCTCACAAACAGGGGCTTGCTTGTTAGCGCTGTTTATTCAGTTTAACAGGAGAAGACGGCATGTCTCTAGATCGGACCACCTTCCGTGCGCAGAGTTCACTGTGGCTCTCTCCGAGCGCGCTCACCACACACACACACACACACACACACACACACACACACACACACACACACACACAGAGGGGCTGAAGAGCCGCATGCGGCTCCAGAGCCGTGGTATGCAGACCCCTGTGTGGAACCGAATTTGTATGATGTATTGGACGTTTTTGTGTCTCCTGTGGCAGCAGTGTCCATCACTTTTAGCTGTCCTCTGGAAACACTTCCGTTGTCGTTTCTCCTCTATTTGCAACGCGTTTCTCTATTTGCAGCGTGGTGCTGCACGTTTGTGTATTTGCTGCACACTTTTTGTATTTGCTGCGCATTTCTGTAATGTGTTGTCTTGTGAAATTGATGAAGATGTTTTCTTACTTTGCTTGTGTTTTGTCAACTTGCATGTGTTTTCTTTAGTTGCTCTTCGTTGAGCTCTCAGGGCCACCGTATTATTAAGTCAAAAGGAAAAACAACTTGACAAACAGAATACATATGAACAGTCAGGTCAAAAGACGAGTCATACTGGTTATGATGGGACGTGACGATAGGTTTTCCAGTCTGCTTGCTTTAGATTGGTGACATCATTGGTTTTCAAGGAGATGCAGATGAAGGATATGTCTGTCTGTTCGTTTTTCATATGCCTTTATGTAAATTAGGCATTAAAACCACTGGAAATTTATATTTTCTTTCAACTTAACAACCTTTTTTTGTATTATTATCGACTTTCATTGTCCTGCCAATGTCCGGTCAACCAAATGTCACTTATTTGTTGCAGATGAGAAGAAAAGCTCAGAGTCAGGAGAACTCATTTACTGTATCTTAATTCTGTGCTGCTGCCAAACCCCAGGCTCTGGAACACGGGGCCAGTAAGTGTTTTTTTAAAGTCTTGGAGGACGGCCAGAGTGAAAGTGATTGAGGGACAGGACGACACCGTGTCCAGCCCATAGCAAAATTCACTTATCGTGCGTACCACTGAAGGTAACATTGTGACGTTGATGTTTGCTGCAGCAGCACAACCGTTTCCTTTGGCTTGGACCCAATCTATGCACATTAGGAAATATGGAAAAGGTTACACACCATTAGTCAGTTCTCTTTAACTCGGAGTCACCGAGTTGTCATTAGAGGCAGGATATATAATATTAACCGTTATGTACGGATGGGGTTTGATTTAATATGTGATACTGGATTTTACAGTATCAACCTCAGGATAACAGATAAACACAGAGACTGACAAATTGTACCTTTTTCTTCCCTCAGATGACCGAGCGGGCGGGCCACTAAACAGAAGGTTGGTGGTCCGATCCCCGACTCCTCCAGTTTGCGCTCCAAAGAATTCTAAACTGCGCCTGAAGGCTGTTCTGTCAGAGAAAGTAGAAGAAAGGCACTTTGAGTTTTCAATAACACTATAAAAGCACCAGATACAATCCATTTAACATTTCCACCGAAGTAGTGCTCAAACAATTAGTTGATTAATTAATTCACTAACTTAAACCTAATCAGCAACATTTTAATAACATACAGATGAAGTGGTCTCTGGTTAATTGGTTTACCCAATTGATGATTCAATTTACTCAAACTAAACTTTCATTAACTAAAGTGAATTGTTTATTATTTTTCTGATTAGTTGAAGTAAAAAGTTAAAGATTGATATTCATAATAAACTCTCAATATAAAGCTGCTGTAATTTTTTTCTTTACATACATTGGCCAGCAAACATTCTACCTTCACCAAGGAGGTTATGTTTACTTGTGCATTTGTTTTTAAATTAGCAGGTTTAAACTACTCAGCTGATTTTCATGACATCTTTAGGAGGGGTGAGTCATAAACCAAGGAAGACCACATTCAATTTCCATGTGGATCTATATCAGGAATCAGACCCAGGATTGTTTCTTTCACTTTATTTAACATTGTAAGATGTTTTCAACATTTTATTGATTTGCCAGATCACAATTTATGGATATTCATGAAAATATATTCACAAATTAGGGGACTTATATTTATGAGTGTCTGTAATTTGATGGAGATCCAAATGAAAACTTTGCTTCATAAGGGCATAGTTGGGCCTCGGCAGAGGTATCTGCTCTTAGCTGCAGGCCCTTATTATTGATCCCCTTGTTTACTCCTTTATCAATCATCAGGGGACTTGATTTGAAACCATTTGCAACACCATTCTGAATTCTGACAGATAGATCGGATTTGGAGCAGCTGTAGGCTGAAGAGTAATTGAATCCAATATAAAGGAGCTTATTTAACAAAACTTATGATCGGGATCAAGGGCGATTGTGGTACAGAAGGTTAACAGTGACATCCCCTGGAACATCAGCTGCATCAGTTATTGTATTATGAGCAGGTCTCGGTTGTGGTGGTCTTTAATGGATAATTATGATCAAAATTAGGAGGCAGTCTGGTGGTCACATAAATGAGTGGGCATAGTGGGCAGGACTCTTATACTGTTTCTCCACAACATTGGGTTATTTTTAAGCATGACGGTTATAGTTTATTCCCAAACTTGGGCCACATTTAGGAACATCCCTCGATAAAAAAACAGCAACTCTTTTATTCTTAGTTGTAAAATATATAAACAGACTACATATTGTATTGACTTGTTGTTTAAGAGAGGTGGAAGATGAGATATAAGGGTTTGCCAGGACTCTTAAGTCGGATTCATGCCTGTGTGTCGAAGCCATGCTTTAGCCTACACTTAGACGTTTACCCTACGTAGAGACCTATGCTGCACCCTGGTGTGCACCTGCTCAAAGATGGAACCTTGAAACAAGGCAACGCAGACCGCAAGAGCTGTGTTGGTCCGCTTGGTAGTGTATTAGGAATTCTGCATTTGGGTAATGTTTAATGAAAAAACAGACATGTATGTAAGGGAATGTATGCAAAAATGTGTTTGCTCAAAGAACTTTTTATGGCTTCCTCCCTTACATTGTCACTTAACAAAGGGTTCACAGGACGGGGGACTTGTGTGTTGTTAATGTAGATCAGGGATCCCTGAGACAGATGTTTCACGCCAGGAGTCACTCAATGCGTCTGGGACAGAGATGGAGATAGGATAGGAACAAAGTTTAGCTTTTCTTCGTTGCAGCTCCTCAAGAAAGAATAATTGTTCTTCAACATAGATCAGCTCCAACTCCGGCACGATCCGCTTAGTAACACTTGCCATTGTACTAAAGTAAACAGAGACGCCAGAAAATTTGTAATTAGGCGGACCAGAAACCAGAAGGCGGACTCACAAACACACCTGTGCACAGCTAGGAATGCTCTGCCCCATGCGTACCTACTTTGCAGCTTTGACTCAGAAGCATGAAACGGGCTTAACAGACAGAAACTGGAGAATAAACTTCAGGAGAACAACATCAGGGGTGTGTGAATGGGCATGAACTACATAACAGGCCTCATCATCAAAGAGCGTCAGCGGGGGGGGGGGGGGTGGGGGGGGTGCGCGCAGACAGAGACATCAAGCTGAATGTGGTTTTTAATAGGCTCAGCACTGGGCCTGCAGCTGCGCCCTCCCACACAGGAGCAGTCTTCACAGGGTGTCAGACACAAAGCACCACGTCCCCCCCTGCTGAGCGTCAGAGATCAAAACGTCAGCCTCCACAGAGATGACCAAACTGTCCCTGAATAACTGTGATGACGAGTCGGGTTAGCAGACAGCTGAGACTCCACCGAGGTAAGGAGGCAAACCATGATCGCATTGGGGTCCTCAAGTCCTGGACTATCCCACCGCCTGACATCAGTTTTGGGTCATCCGATCACCAGTGGTCAGCTCGAAGTACAGTTATAAATGCAACCTAGATGCATTGGGGACATATTTGAGATCTGATCTATCAGGCCCTGCTCAGACCTCAACCAAATGCCTGAATTAATTTCCAATTATATAAAAAAAATATTATTTGTGTTTTTGGCTATCATACAGATGCTAAATTAAGAGGAGATTGTTAATTTCAATATAGCATATACAGTAGATATACAATTAAGGTATGAGGAAAATTAGCGACATTAGGCATAATGGGGCATAACTTTAATTTAACAAATTTCCAGTCTCTTGCATGTAGATTATTGCTGCTTTTGCTTGAAATTGAATAACAACATATGTTTCTGTACAATCATTGCTGTTCCTTTATCAAAGTATTTCAAATACAGCTTAATACCTCAAAATAACTTTGCTTCACAGTCCCAAGGGGCTGGTATGTATTTTCCACTCTGACCGCTAGATGGCGGGAGAGTGCTTCTAATACCTTCCTTGGTATGTGTAGTATTTGCACCATCAGGCACAATCGTCACCTCGGCGGCATTAAGACTGGAATTGGGTTATAGGAAAATTCGCGAAATTCGTCTACAAGGAGTTAACATCTGTCATGAGTGAGGTGATCACAAGTGGTCAGACATTAGACACCAGGCATTAGAATGTGTCTTCATAGCAGTTTTCAGACATGAACTCCAGAAAATATCCGCAGAACAGGTTTTGTTCCACACATTACCAACACAGCAGGAGATTCACTGCTCAGACTTGTTCACAGGACTCTCAGGAGCCCTCAGGTTAGGGGTGGTACAGCAGGTGGAGGCAGGACCTGACGTATTGATTCCATTGCGAAGATCACAGGTTTTTGCTTATAGCACATTGACACCAGCGCCAGCCCTCATCACCAGAAGTTCTCTTGACGTCTTTGTGGGGGTCTTCCACATGTATTCGATTGATATTGTATTTTTGCACCCATCTCATGTAAGAAACGGAATTATTATATTTCCTGCAGAGAATCTAACATAGGCTCCTTCAGGTACCTTTTAGATTTCTGACCAGGAGGCTGGTCGTGAAAACTGGAGAAAGTCCTCAGCCTCTAACTCGGACATTTTCTTTCTCACATACAGCCCCCTCCGGAGAATGTCCAGAGATTATCCAGAATCGAGCGCATGTCTGAAAGCAGCTCATGTGCTCTCTTGTGAGATCTGATCTCACCCACCAGCTCTGTATGCAAATAAACATGTACATAATTTATGTTCAGACCAAATTATGTTGTTTTTTCTGGCAACACAAATATGTCCGTTTTCAATGTGTTTGTGTGAGTTTGTGTTTGTGGGATGGCGCCGAGCCAGCGGGGGCGGAGTTAATCAATGCACTGTGTGCAGCTACAATATAAAATAAGATTTCACCCAGTTTGAAAACAAAGAAAATCAATATGTTGTGGTCAGTGTTAAAACTGTGTTGGTGGCCAGGAATAAATCAATGAAGGTGACACCCGGAGAAGTGTAAAAATATTTATGGTACTTTATGAAATTGCAGTCAGTGAGAGGATGTCAGCTGAGTAGGCGGTCCTTCATATGTGGCCCAGTACACATTCATATATCCATCTGCGGATAGAATAATCCAAAGGGATCGAAGAATAATGGACAATGCAGAGGCTAATTACACTGCTAATTAGACAAGTGATTATCTTCCTAATGTATGTCTGCCTACACCACTGTCCACTGCTGAACTTTTCATGGTCATCGGTCACCGGCAATTACACGACCACACTCAGCTGATCAGATCGGTCTGTCGGCAGCATAATGGGTTTGCACCGTTGTGTCTGCGTGCCTTTATTTATAGATTCCTTTTTTTTTCTATCTTTCCAGTTGTTTGACTTTCATCAGTGTGTGAAATTGGGATGGATTCAAACATGGATGGATTATTGACCAGACCTGCTGGGCACAGGCCAATGAGCTCAAGGGCTGCATCGGTAAGAACCTTTGAATGAAGTGATGTTTACTGGCTTTTATTTTGCGAGAATCAAAGAATTCATTCAAAGGAAATACTATCCCTGTCAGATATGTTTATTGTTATATTTCTATATTTTTTTCTGTTATTAAGAAGCCCAAAAGTGCATACTTGTTTATATTGTCTATTTCCTATATAAGTTTACGTTCAGCATTTTGTTTTATGTATATTGTGTGGTTGTGATGCGACTGAAAGTACTAGACATAATCTATCAGAGCCTCTTTTCACTTCACTGGAGCACTTGTACAATGTTGCTGAGAAATATTTATTTTTGTGAAAGTGCTCATAGGCTACACAGGATAACAATGTCAAATTTGTGTGTACCCAGATGCCTGGACTAAAAAAAGGTCCTATTGGATGAAACTGCATATGATATAATAAAAAAATATATACATCATAAACCTGAAAAAAGCACTCTCTAAATAATGTATGTAATTATATATATATATAATATCTATATGATAATAAATGGGTGTTGGATCATAAATCCGGATGGTTCTTGTCACTTTAACCCTGATGTCCTGGCTGTGCACGTCACGTCTCCTGTTGAGTGGGAACTGCGTGCACGCAAAATGTTTAACATTTAAATAAGTGTCTCCGTAACTTTAGAGTCAATCGAACAAACAGAAAGTAAAGTTCAAGTCCTGTAGCCTACATGTCATGATGGCGTCTGATTGGTAAGGAGGGCGACATGCAGCAGGGTGATACGCACGGAGAATGAACGTATCAGGGAAAGTATTTAACGGATTAACCGACATGTGCAAAATTAGGTTGGTTCGAGGTTATAATGTCGGTTTTCGATAATTGCCCAGCCCAAGGGAAGTAATTTATTAACGGTGCTGTCGGAGTGAAGAAGCTGCTCTGTCGTCTCTGAAGTGGCAGAAGTTGATTTGTGTGTTGCTTGACAGGCGGCAGCACAGTGAACAGATGTAGTCCAGTCATCTCACTGATATCGGCAATTCTCAGAAAAAAGGGAATTAGCCGTGTTTTGATCACCTGCTGCAGGGCTTTTTCAGTTCTGGACTCTTCACAGCCAGAAAAAAATGTGTTAACCTTAGAGTTTGTTTTTCTTGAGATACACACATCCAAAGGCAGGTCCATGAGACTTTCTCATATATGTGGGCCATTCTCCCAGTCCGCCTCAGCTGCATTGATTCACAGGGTGCATATCCTTACCTCGGGTTTCCTGGAGTCTTTTATCACTCCCCTGTTTTTTTCTCGCTGATGTTGAGAAGCAGCAGTTTTTTTTTCTTCTGTGCACCGCCCCCCTGCTAGGTTAAAGTAAGTGGAGGTGGAGGATCGTTGGGAATTGACAAGACACTTTGTGGGCAACAAATGTAAAGGCAATGAATAAATTACATTCCAGAGTCACATTGGACAACATTGGTTTTTAATATGCAAATAACTGCATTGTGCTGCGTTGGAAAATGATTCTGCGTCGTGATCAGCGTCTGCTGTCCCCGTATGACTTCTTCTTAAGGTCTGCGTGAGCAATATTAGTCTTTGAAAAACAGCTGAATCAAACTCATTACTCTGAGACCAGGGACGAGGCCATTGTAGGGAAATGGAAACAGGTTGCCAGGGTGACTATTGCCCCCTCATAGCTTCAACATTATAAATACACTACATTCTTTACAAACTACACATTAAGATACGTTTTAATGGCAATGACAATTCAAATAATTTCCTGTTGATTTAATATAGCGGGCTTCTAACAGTACTCTGACCATTTTAACTGATATTATTATTGGCATATTTAGTTCCTATCTCCAAAGTACTGATACACAGCACCACCCTCTACCTCTTCCTCCTTATAATGCTCCTCATGAGAAGGACTCCTTTTAATGTAGACTTTGTTGATTAGCTCTGGAAAATTGACAACCTCAAAGAAGCTATGGCCACACAAACATTTTCTTGGAAAAATATATATACAGTATATATTTATATCTTCAACCAGGAGAGCACTTTAGCTCCTTCAATACCAACACACCTAAAAACAACTATTTAATGGCGATTCATGCACCGTGGTCATGTGCATGCTGTGTAAACAGGACCTCGTCCACCCTGTAGTTTGTTGCTGAGTTGCAGGAAAGACTACAAATGAGGAACAGCAATGGTGGGAAGGATCAGCTGGGATTTCTTTACTTGGGGTGACAACATGGTGGAACTTTAGCTGAAAGTGTTAGCAACCCACCACTGGTAGTTGGGCTGTGACAGATAAGTCCCAATTCTTGAGGTATTTTTGACCATTCTCACACATTACTGTATATGCCACTATATATATTATCCCGCCTATAGTATATTCATATTTATATATTTTTATATATTTATCTTGCTCATAGCTCTTATATCATACACTACCTGTTAATACTGTAATATTCCATATATATTTCTTAGTGCTCATGGTTCTTATATCATACAATACCTGTTAATACTGTACTATTCCATATATATTTCTTACTGTACATATCTTATTTATTTACATTCCACTTTAAATACGCACAATACTCTGCACTTTAACTGCCTTCTGGTTAGCTGCTAAACTGCATTTCGTTAAGTACTTGTACTGTGCAATGACAATAAAGTTTAATCTAATCTAATCTAATATATTATGTATATAATGCACATTATAACTGTAGCTCTGCCTGGTCCATACAAAACGTCAGACTTTCCAAAGTAAAACAGGGTCAGCAGAAGCATTTGTTTTAAAGGCTCAGAAACTCTGGAGTGGTGTTGATGCCAGGAGCAAACATAGCATAAGTTATATGCTTTCAAAGTAAAGCATATTAGTGTGGATGTAACCTTGACAGAATAAAGGAAGGGGAAAGAAACTCATAAGCATAAGTTCACTATAATATGGGCACTTAAGGAGCCATTCTATATCAATTCTCTATCATTGAGTTCAAAATATTTTTTGAACATTTGGAAAAGCAAACCAACTAACAAATCTAAGAGAACATGTTATTCAAGGTCAACTTGCTTTTATAAAACCTACAGCACATTTTTGCGAACATTTATCCCGACAGCCTGGATGGGAACCTGAAGGCTTGAGCCCTTCTGTTGCAACTCTTACAAATAATCCTACAAAAATAGCATTGCTGACTATGACAGGATTAACATGGGAACTTATATAGTAGTGACAGAAACTGACATAAATTACCTTATCTGTATTAAAATTACCTTAATTTAAGTAATTCACTGTGGTAATAATGGTAATTTACATGTTTATTTAGTTTGAACAAAGCAAAGAAAAAGTCTTTAAAAAAAGAAAACGTAAAAATGGAAATCATGCTAAGAGAATGTGATGTCCATGTTACTCCCACTCGTGTAATAATTATAATAATCATAGGCTATTATTAATGTGGCTGCTACACACAACGGTGAAACAAGACATCCGTGTTGGAAAGGTATCACCTCGGCACTAGTCTTTCCACAGAGACCTTTTCATTGGTGTGAAACAAGAAAAATTGCTGCTCTTCACTCCAACTCGCAGGGAACTGAACGTATACTTCATTCTGCTGATGTTTTGTTCGAGCTGACAGCGGGCAATTTTTCTTCTAAATACTGAAAAGGTATTAGAGCACAACGAGAGGCCCTGGTGTTGTTTTACCAGGAAATCAAATAAAAAGGGAAATTAATAACTGTCGGGAGTATTCAGTATGAATTCAACATAAATGCCTTTATGATGAAATAAGCAATGTGTATTTGTAGCATTTTGTAAATGTCCCATGAATTCAATGTATACTGCAACTGAATATGTGATTCATATTATCAGCAAGGAGCTTTATTCAGATAGAGATTGAATCAAATGTGAGATATGTATTCCACTGAAAAATGGTTGTGATATTTTTAGTATTGTAGCAGTGTCAATACATTTGGTTCAGAAGACATCTGAAGGTGTCAGGTGCTGTCAGCGACCACGACTTTAGCACCATATCCTTTCAGATTGCATTTATTTCCCAGCACATCCCTCAGATGCTTGATCGGATTGAGATCCAGATGATTTTGAAGTCAAACAAGGCAGGACCCCAGGAATGTTTCATATACTGTTTAAATTAAACACATGCACACTCGCTTCACCCCTTCCTGAGCCACATCCGCCCACAAGTAGTTTGTTTCAGTATCACTGACTTAATGCGGTTACAGGTATGTCTGTGTGTATGTCTGTGTGTGTGTGTGTGTGTGTGTGTGTCTTATAATGCCTTTGAACGCAGCCAATCATTATTAAGAAACAGAAATATCTACTGTAAAGGCGGCTTCTGTAACTACCTCTTTAGTGCCGAAGGATTTAAATGAAAGGACTGAGTTCAGTTAACTGGCGCTGCCTAAATGCTCCATAGAAGAGATTTCAAGGATGATGACAAAAAACGGAATTGGTCTGACAACTACATACCTACGTCAGAGAGCAGCATACAGCTGCCTCCCTGAGCTCCTTTATGGAACCAAGTGCACTGGATGAGATCCACGTGACACTGGTGGTTTTAAAGGACAAGAAGAAAATTGACTTTCTTTAAAAAGCGACTAAAGATCTTATTTGCAAGCATGGAGACAAAAAAAGCTTCCTGAAATAGGGTTGATAGTGAAGCACATTATACACTGATTTGATGTTTATTAATATTTAGTAAATGCAAACATTTTGTCCAAATCACAAAAAAGGTTATATAAAGTCATCTACATGACAGCTTATGACATAACATTCATGTTCCCCGGAGGATGAACCCAATCATTTGGGATAATCATGAGTCAAAGATGATTGAAGTGATGAATAGTAAAAAAAAACATCCAAATACATTTGTTTAAGAAAACCTCTTCTGTCCATTCATGTCCTTGTTATATGAACACAACACTCTCCATGAACTCTGGTCCTGGTTACTGTCGCACTGTGTCGAGCTGTCAATCATCAGCTTTCAACAAAAACCTCTGCGAGCGCTGCCAAATGTCACCATCAGTACCACACAGAGAGTCTAAACACATGCCCTTTCATTTCAATCACGCCAGCTCACCACAATGATGTGGCTGACAAAACACGGGGGGGCTTGTTGAAGTGACAAAGAGTTCCATAATAGATTCCGCCTCGGACAGCTGTGAGCTCGCCATGATAAATACAGCGGGGCTAACCGAATCAGCAGGATACAGTTCATTCCACTCAGCCCAAATTGTATACCTAGATGTGACACACATTGTTCATCTCATGGAATGGCTAATGAAATGAGGACACGCAGTACAGACACTGGGACCACAATGGGAGGCGCGGATGATTAATGTTCATGAATAACATGAAAAATCACTGTGGTAGGGGTAAGCCATGGTGCAGTGCCACCACGGCTATGGTGCGTTTACATCCAACCTGCCTGAGTTTGTTCTGTTTCAAATTCAAATTGTATTCTTCTCTTAGATCAACCATACACAGTCGACATGCAGTGAAATGCTCTTCTACCACTCTCCTTGACATAAGAATGAGATTGGATAAAGGATTTTTCTATTTTGCCTGGAGAAAAAATTGTATGTGGAGGGATAAAGAGATTTTTGTTTTGTGTGCAACCATGTGCTGTGTATTTGAAATTTGAATTTCAAACATCAGACTGAGATAGTTACGGTGTAATATATAAATAATTTAATCTAGGGGGTGTGCGATACTTGTTTTGGCCAGATTTAGAGTCCGGATGGCCTGCGGGGAGAAGCTCTTCCTCATTCTCTCAGTGTTGACCTTCATGGGGAGGAAGCGCTTCAGAGAGAACAGTCTGGGTGGAGATCTTTCACCACCTCCCTGTCTTCTGAGCGGCACCGCTTGGTGTTGATAGACGACAGGCTAGGGAGCTCAGTGCGGATTGTGTGCTCAGCCGACAGCACCACCCTCTGGAGAGCCTTCCTGTCCTGCATGGAGCTGTTCCCAAACCAGGCTGTGATGCCTCCCGTCAGGATGCTCTGGATGGGGCAGGTGTAAAACTTCACTAGCACCTTCGAAGGCAGCTTGAAGTCTCTAAGGAAGTAGAGACGCTGTCGGGCCTTCTTCATTAGGGTGTTGAAGAGAAGGGATCATGACCGATCCTGCATGATGTGAACACCCAGGTAGCAAAAACTATCCACTCTCTCCACTGGGCTCCTGTTAATCCTGAGGCGGCGGTAGCTCCTCTCTGAGGATTAACATGACCGGGAAGATTAACAGTTAACTCAAGTAAAAGTATGAATGAATAGTCAAAAAGCAACTTTAGTGAGAGTACCACACTACATTTGCTACTTCAGAAAAATGAATTAAGCACATTCTTTAAGCTATACTAAGTATACAAAGTAAAAGCACTTGCAGAGCCTTTTTGTCTACTCAGCAAGGCAAGGCTATTTTATTTATAAAGCACCTTTCATACCAAAAGGTAGATTTAAGTTGCTGTGCAATTTTAAATGAAAGAGAAAATGTGAAGAAATCTATTTAAAATCTGAAAGCTCCGCCAAAAACATTAAATGATATGACCTTATAAAAAAATAATACCCTGGAAAATACCCCAACAAAAATCTACATTTGTCACTGATCACTGTCTTTCAATGGGCACAGTAAGAGTAAATACAAAGTGGGGAATTTACTGTAGGCTACTTACCTTCATTTTGGTGAGTGCTGTTTCTTTAAAATACACCGTTAGTTCCAATTTAAGAGATTCATAAATACTGAATATATAGCATTTTTTACTGCAGTTACATTCCCATGCAGCACACTGTTTAATTCAAATATACTAGCAGTTACCACTACACATTTCAGGATAAGCCGTATACCATGACATTTCATTACAACCTTCTGATCTAAGTGTAGTGTGATATGTTCCTTTTAAATGCACAGGTAGTTTCCAAATTATAAATTAATACAGCACAAAAAGCAATTTTCGTGGAAGTGTCTGCGAAATGTGTATTTCCTATGATAAATGAACACAGTTAAAGAAATGGAAACTGAGTTTAAAAATATGTGTAACCTAGTCAGAGACACACACTCAATCCGTTTCCATTGCTTAGATGGGCAAGTTCAGTTTAGCCAATTCCTCTGGTCCCGCCCCAACCGTGACACCATTCAAAGGTCTATTTGGAAAAGGCTGACAGCGCCTATTCATGGCTCGTTCGCTGACTGTCAACTCAACATCATCCTATATCCAGCTGCAGCGCGGTCCATTCTTTCTATTTTACGTTATCCACCATGTGACATCCCAGAAGTGTCTGTCCTTACAGCTCATTGCAACCCACCGTTGTGTTAAACTGATTGGTGACCTCTCGCAACTGTAGTAATTGTAATGGGAAATATATAGATTCAGGACCCTGAATTAGCGCTAATGGCAGTGGTAGAGAAAGTGCATCACATGCACTGATGGAATGTGCTTTTGAATGTGTGAATGGTAAAAAATGTACTGTAAAGGGCTTTGAGTGCTCATCAAGACTCAAACAGCCCCATAAATGCAGACCATTTACCAATTAGACCATTTATATATGGTCAGTGTTCACATCAGGAGGTGGTTGGGGTGGATAGATGAGAAAGAATGTTCATATGGGAGACCACTGTTCTTTGCCTTCATGAACCTGGCAGTTGTTAATTTACTTTTATTTTGTACATTTAAATATAGCCCAATACCAGGTACCACAAATTTGCCTGAGAGATGAAAGATTGAAGCCTTAGAAACACTGCAGGAGGCAAATCCAAGTGAAGTCGTTAATGAAACAAAGAGGAGAAGAGTAAGACAAGACTGAGACTCCTGAAGGATGGAAATCCAGGAAGTGTTGGTGAATATTGATGCCAAACATTATAAATGTTTTCCTAGAACCAGTGAAGTAAGGCTTGGGCTCCTTGTTCTGATGCCAGCAAACTTTTCACCCATCTTCAAAGATTTATCATGACCATTCCACAACCATGACGATACATTATTATTCTGCTTTATATGTTTTTTTAATCAAATACACAATCTATTCCTAATCCTATAATCAGGTAGTTTTAGTTTTCAAAAGCTAACATCACCATTCCATAACCTGAACTGCATTTATTACCCAAACGAAAAAGGTCCAGTGAGCCTGTGTTGTATTATTGTTATAATGATGAAAGTCCGGCATGCCCGTCACTGGTACTTCGATTGATTGTATTATTTCTACCATGACAGCAGAGGTCTGGAACATCTGCCACTTCAATGCTCCCACAGGTAATAGTATTGATATGCTGTGCTAGTTGCTTCTATGAATTGCATCTGAGTGCAGGGACAAATGACTGTGGTCATTAAGGTTGGAGGACTTCCTGTACGTCAAACCCCCTATGTGGCCACAAGGTCACATTGTGCAGTCGTTGCCCCCTTAACTTTTAAATATGCTGAGAGAGGCTTCTAGCTGAATTTGAGGGTGTGCGTTGAGATGCTGACCTGAATAAAACTTTCTAAGGTCAGCTTTTTAAATCAGCACAAATGTCCTGCTCAGAATAATGGAATGAGAAACATATCTGGATCTATTCATTAAGTTTGACCGGGTTGGTGTTGTTTTGACCATTGTGGTTTCCAAGGTCAGGATGAACTGTCAAACTGAAAGTAATTTAGCAATCTTTTGTATTTGTTCTCACCCTTGAATTTGTGGTACACTTTGTTTTAATTCAGTCTTGACTCAGACTCTGATTTGTCTCAATATTTAAATTGAATAGACTCATACTTAACTTAAGTGGTGTGTATTAAAGTAGTGCAATTAGCTATTAATAGTTATATCAGTAGCACTTTTAGTGGTATTACCCTGATTTCATCCACCGCTCCACATTTCTCATCACGGGTATCATTCTGGTGCCACCCAGAAATATCTACAGCAGGCGCAGACATATGATAGTTTCACAGCGTAGTGAGAGCAGACTGCATCTTGTTGGAATAACAGGATAACAAACACAGAAATACTTCTCTGCGCTAACGTGATGGGGTGTATTTGCTGGCACAAAGAGTGGAGTGATCCTGAGCAGCAGTAGTCACTGTGACCCAGTCTGTGTCCCATGGTAACGCTCAAGAATGAAAAGCTTTCTTCCCAGCCTCCTCTGCTCCTGACAACCAGGAAGCATCCAATCCACACACAGCCCCTCTCTTCAGGCTCGCTGCTGGCTGAGAGCAAAACCTGGCATCAGCGTGCTTCTATGACTGGATTGGGGGATATTAAAGAGGCAGGCCGGGATATTTATTGTCCCCATTGGTTAATGAAGCACAGTGATTTACAGAAAGAGCCATATACTACGTTGGCCCTGAAAGCTCAACGAACGGCAACTTAAGAAAACACATGCAAGTTGACAAAACACCAGCAAAGTAAAAAAACATCTTCATCAATTTCACAACACAACACAACACATTACAGCAACGCGCTGCAAAAAGAGAAAAGCGCTGCAAATACTGGAACGAGCTGCAAATAGAGAAACGCGCAGCAAATACCGGAACGCGTTGCAAATACCGGAACGTGCTACAAAAAGCCAAACGCGCAGCAAGAAGAGGCCACAACACAACGGAAGTGTTTCCAGGGGACAGCTAAAAGTGATGGACACTGCTGCCACAAAAACGTCCAATACAACATAGAAATTCGGTGCCACACTTCTTCTGGCCAAGTCACACACACCATGAATGCATGAGTTAATTTTGAGACCAAAAGTCTAAGAAAAGTTATTTTAAAGTGTTTGTGATAGTCAGAGAAATGCAGATATGTTCTTTTTTACAGCTGATGTTTTGTTGCAGGCAACAGTAGGTGTGCGTTTATTGGGGGGGGGGGGCGACAAAAATGTTGTCTGTACATATTTAACTTTATTATCAGTATCAACATATCTGTGACTTATGGCATGTCTTTCTTTACATTAACATTAAACCAAATTAAGTGACATCAAATTGAACTCATTCAAATCAAATATTCAAGCCCATGCCCACAAACCACTATTTGCCTCAAAGGGCTTAACAATCTGGACCAGATGCAAGATTCTCGGTCTTTTACCCAGGAGTCATTATTGTGTTCTTTCAAAACGTGTTATATCATTGCTTGGAGACGGGGTTGGCTCTCAGTTACTTGGCTCTCAGTTACTTGGTGTCTGTGTGTGTAACCCCCCCCCCCCCCCCCCCCCCCCCCCCAAACCTGCTGTGGTTCAGAAGGAGAATAAAATGTGGATCTGTCATGCTTGTGGGAAAGTGTCTGGCCTAGGGCTTCTTCGTGGGCCCTTCCAGGGCAACAGCTGACAACTGACAGTCCGTGTTGCTCTTCTTATCGTCAACTTCCATGGTGCACTATCCCTAGAAAGACTGATGTTAGGCTTGCTTCTCCCTTTAGTATTAGCTACAGTGTCTGCAGTTGCTGATTGAAGCCGTCACTCGGTTTAAAACAATTTGCATTTGATCCTATCAAGGTTGCTTTATGGTCATTTAATGACTTGCTGAGTGAGCAACTAAATGCTGTGTTAACCTTGCACTATAGAAGGAAAGAGTGATGCTGGATTTCATGGGTGCAGATTTTGGTGCTGATTCAATAACCAGACTTATACAAGAGTGTCCTACCTTATCATTCTATACAATAAAATATGATTCTGAGAATGGGCTGAGCAACTGATACAACATACCATCCCCTCAGGGGACATTTGGCTAATGGCAGTATTCAACACCAATTACACAAAGACACAGTATTCTACCAGAGTTTGTCCTCTATGCACATCAGAACACACAGCTGATGTTACAAATTATCCTAAGAATCTGTTAGACTTGATCTCCTGAGGAAGAGGCACCTCCTGCCTGCTGAGAGTAGGCTCAGTGAAGAAGGTATTGAGAGTACCCTCTTGGTGACTATAATTTCATTAGCATGTTCAAGGTTATTCAAGTAAGTGCCGATGGTTTTCTGAAATACTTCCAGGAGCAATCTAAGCGCACATTAAGTCCACTCAGAGAGAACAGTTTCTGACCGGCCTTTATTCTGATGAAGTCGGCGTTGGAATTGAAAGGTATTTCATCATCTAGGCTGATGCCAAAGTATCAGTTTAGTCTGTTAATGGCTTTACTTTTCCCATTACTCTGCTATAGATGAAAGTCTGTGCTTTGGCAGGGTGTTTTTGTTGTGGATATCAATGAGCATGGCTGTTGTCTTTGAGTCGCTGCAAATATGAGTAATTTCACTGTTTGAGAAAACTTTTCAAGACCACGGCCCATCTCATGGTTCAACAGTTATAATTCTAATAACAGTATTATAGGCATACTTGAATATATATCGTACAGAGGTTCTCTGTGGCCTCCTTGTAACAACCAGTCAATATATACAGCTAAGGTCAGTCATTGGAAGGTGAGCGAGCCCTTGAGCTAGAATTTTGTGCTGAGCTAAAACCAATGCTACTGTTGCATCCTCAACCTCCTTGCTTGATATTCAAATTGGAGTGGGTCAATTATGCTGTGTCATGGCCATTAACCTCTTCATGATTCGCTCGAAAACCTCCATTGCTAATGAAGTGAGCATTGTTGGGTTGTAATAAATTCAGCAACTTTGATGATGTAGCCATAGCCCATGGAAAAAGTTATTATTTTCATAGTTTGGAAACTTAATTCTGTGATTAAAGATAAGTGATGGAGAATGAATGTAAAGATGCATCAGAAGAACAGGCAACAATTTGACAGCAGTCGGTCACTGATGTGGTCAGGCCCATGACCTTTCCTCACATTTGTCAAAAGTTCTCCAAACAGCAATTTCGAGGGAGCATGTTTCGTTCAAAGGTCAGAATGACCCCTGAAGGGAATATTTTGTGAGTGAACACAAGTTAGATTAGTTTCATCTGGTCTGAATGAGACTGCATAGTGCTCTTTGTGTGCGGAGCAGTGCAGTTGCTCTGCAGTACTGGGAGCTGCTTCCCACGTGCTGACAGAAAGGCAGATAGCAGAATGCTGAAGCTCCATCCATCAAGAGGATCAGCTCATCAATCTGTAGCTGACACTGCTCCACATTAGCAGGGACGATGGCGCCTACGTCTGCTTTGAAACTCGCAGAGAGACACATACCTCGCTATGATAAACACCCTGTGATTACATTTGTTGTCCAAACTCAGTCTCTCAAAGGATGATTTTCCTTAATTTGATTTTATATAATCAATTTTTGGAGTTGCACTTTTTTGTCTCTTCTGTGTGGTCAGCGCTGAACTCTCGATTTAGCTCTGCTGCAGTAAGCAGTATAACATTTAGGCAAACTGCCCAGATGTGGCATCAAATAACCAACTATTAGTCTATGTACGAATGCTTTGTTTGTTTGTTTCTAATTTAATGATAATAATGAGATCATCACTATGCGTCCTTATTCTAAGAGTCATCTTAATTTGCACTGTTGAAATAAACGAATTCAAATAAAAAATGTCTTTTGGCTTAACTAGATTGCTAGAAATTTGTGTTTTGATTATATTTTAGACTATATATGCTAAATTAACAGTGGGACAGCCTTAATTATTCTAAGACATCTTTCCAAGTGACATTCTTAAACCACACTGCTAGCCGAATACAGTCAGACATGAATAAATGAATAATGATAGACAATGTTTTGCCTCTGTTCCTCAGTGTGAAGGAATGACAGGCCTTTTGGAATCTTGCTAGTCTATTGACCAACAGCATTTACCATATGATTAATTTGGTAATCTTTATTATGTCATTGTTTCGTTGATCTAATGGTGGCATTCTTGCTCAGGGGGGAAGTGGTCCAGTATTCAACTTCTTAACATCCCAACATCTTAAACCTTTTTCCTCAGATGATGGACTGACATCCGGTTGTAAAAACTCTGTTCTAACTCTTTGGATAAATGAACTATCCCTTTCTAAAAAAGGAAGCTGCGAAATGAAAAAAGTCTTGCACTTAAGAGTCATAGAATGGAAATCTCAAGCTACATCCTGTTGGTCTTTAGTCTTGCTTTGCATAGAGATTGGAAGCAGGAGACGACGGTTTGCTTACTTTCATCAATGTGAAGCAATGACAGGCAGGCTGCCTGAATGTTGAATTTTCATAAACACTGTTTACTGAGATGGTTTCTTTGGGAAACTGTTAGTTTTATGTGGCTCTTTGGTCCCAGGCAATGATTCTCACATCGGGTGCAAAAGGTCCCATGTTCACATTGCGGATAATTCCTTTACCACATCGTTTTCAGCTGATGGAGAGTCCATGGAGGTGTCAACTCAATTATAATTAATTGAGACGTTATTGCATGTTGGCCCAGCTGAACTCTGCAGTTCAATGAACAGTCCCCAATCGTCAAATTTACATAAATCCACATCTCAATCAAAGCAGTCACGCTTTTCAGAAACATCGAATTGAAATCTCAAGATACATTCTGTTGGTCTTGCTTAGCACAGAGGTTGGAAGCATGACAAGTGTAAAGGAAGGCCACGCTGTCTGATTCTTGCTAGAATACCCACCAAGAACGTGGTTAATTTGGATTTTATTAAGTGGGTTGCTCGTTGGTCTAGGAGTAAGATTCTTGCTTAGGATACGAGAGGTCCCGGGTTCAAATCCTGGGAGAGCCATTGATTATGTTGTTGTGGTGATTCTAGAGAATCTCACACAAACTAACAAGGTTTTTCTTCAGCTCTTTATGGTGGTTGGCTTACCACAAACTTCTGAATTGGAGTGTGGAACAGAAAAAAAAACGGACATGGAGGAGGACTGACTCCTGTGTTGTTTTACAGCGGTAAATTAAAAAAAAGAGACAAAATAATGGATAAACAGTAGTCATGGCTCTGAAGGTGGAATTGCCTGCACATTTTGCAGCACATGCTGGAGGTGGCTTAGAAATGTATAGTTGTTGCTGAACTCTGTTTGGAAACGCCCGCACAATTGTCGGAAGGGCCAAATCAGGTCCTAAATCGGCCCGATTATTCTCTAGTTTGCAGAAGCCTTTAGTGTTGCTTAGCATATAGATTGGAACCATTACTTTGGGTGCAAGAGGTCCCAGTTTCAAATACCGGACAAGCCTTTGACCACATCATCTTCAATCTTTCTCTCTGATGATGTACTACAATGTTAATGTTAGTGCACAATTTTAAATTGTAACAGTAAATCTCAGTGAAAGTAGTCACAATCATCAGAAACTTAATGGAATCTCAAGATTCTCAAGTTAACACTGACTTGATGAGAATGGTGCAAGAAAAAGAAAGAAAAAAACATCCAGTGAGCAGTGTTTCTTTGGATGGAAATAAAAGGTCAGAGGAGAATTGTTAGACTGGTTGGACCTGACAGAAAGACTAGTAATTCACATAACCTTTCCCTGCAAGTGTGGTGAGCATAAATACATCACAGAATGAACAAAACATCCAACGTTACAAGACGTCCCCAATCATCTGTTTGTGTTGCTCGTACTGTTCCCTCAGGTTCCCTGTGTGAATTTTCATCTTCCCTGCCCCTGCTTGCTTGCCAACTGTTCCCTTAGTAAAACTACCTGCTTGCTCTGTAAGCCTGTCATCTTGTCATTTCAAGTTACGTCTTAAGGTCATGACCTGTGTGCCTGCATTTTGGTGCTCTGCCGGTGCTGCCATTTAACAATTCTGACAGTTTTATAAATATAACATGGGTGGCAGAGTGGTGTGTGGGCGGACCAGTGGAACATTGGTTTGCTTGCTCACTCAGAGAAGGAAGGTTGTATGCATGGATTTACTCCAGGTACTCCAGCTTCCTCAGAGTCCAAAGAAGGAAGGAAGGAAGGAAGGAAGGAAGGAAGGAAGGAAGGCAGGAAGGAAGGAAGGAAGGAAGGAAGGAAGGAAGGAAGGAAGGAAGGAAGGAAGGAAGGAATGGTTGTTTGTCTCTGTATGTCACTCCTGAAATTGACTGGCAACCTGTCTGGGGTGTACCCTACCTCTCACCCAATGTCAGCTGAAATTGTCTCCAGCTCCACATGGCCCTTGACAGGGAAAAGCTAATTATTGATTTACTGATGACAGAATATATAACATATATCAATGTGCCCAAAAAAAATCAGCTTACAATCTGTCAAATCTCTGGAAATAATAAACTTCTTCTTCTTTGTTCGGCTAACTGGTGGGTGGCAACCCGGAAACAATACTTATTCTTCTTTGTTCGGTAGTCAACGTTAAGGTGCATTACCGCCATCTACCGTAACGCTTAATTCACTATGTGATAAATGTAATCTTCTTCCTCCTCGTCCCCTGTTAGGGCCATTGGCAGCTGGCAACTACCGCCAAGGTGCACCACCGCCATCCACTGGATTTGCCTCCTCTTCCCTGCTCAGCCTATACTGCACAGTCAATACTTGATACTCGATAACTTCTTCTCATTCGTTATAGCTAATGCCGGGTGGCAACCCATTGTGTTGGAGTGTGAACCAGAGTTATCTCTGCCATATTCAATCATTTTGTCCAATCGTGTCTCTTTCAGACAATAGAGTATACTCCCTATTCCAATGGATAATACTATTTCTAAGCTCAGTTCTTCCACTCCATGCTTTGCAATTTCCCTCATTAGCTTTTTTATTTATCTAACATACTTATTACAGTGAAGCATAACATACTCCACTGACTCCTCTATTTGGAATTAATCTCATAATCCTGTTGGGTGTCTCTTTATTAAGTGCAGTGTATTATTGGGTCTGATATGTCCTATCCTCACCTTAGTCAAGATGTTCTCCACCTAGGTGCTCCTTTTTGCTCTTCTCACTACCTGCTGAACTACATAAAGGTGTCTTCCTGTGTGAGATACAACCCAGATATGAATCTCAATTTCTTCTTCTTCCTCTTCGTTTAGTTTATTGGCGACCAACGTCAAGGTGCATTACCGCCGTCCACTGTGCGTTTCAAAATCCAACTTCCTCTTCTTCCTCGTCCGCTACTGTATCTCTTGTGTTGGAGAGTAAATCTGAGTTATCTAGGCATCATATTCAATTCTTTGGTCCAATCTTGTCTCCCTCAGATAATGGAGCATACATGCACCACTGAACCCTCTAATATATTATTTTCTCGCTATTCAATATATAAAGAGTATATAGCATTCAACTTCCTCTTTCATGCAGGCAAGTCAATTTGTTTCATTCATTTAAACACTGCTTTTCCTTTATTGTCTTTTCTCTTTCAATTCAATCAGTAACACACTGTAATCTACAGAGCAGGGGGCTGGTCTGGGGAGTCACTCTATTTAATGACCATATTTTGCGTTCACTGCCAACTCACTGCTCATTTACTCGATGTCAATTATCAAGCACAGAAGACAAAGTCAATTAAACAAGGCCGGTGTTCAGTTGCCCTGGTTTTGTTTGGGCAAATCCTGAGGGGACGTGTTATCAGTCAGTGGGAAATGTAAGACAGGCAGCGAAGGCACTCCTGCGTAGATTCAGCGGGAAGACGAATGGGCTAAAGAACAGCAGAGCAGGCAGCCTGAAAACGTCCTGTGATAAAAGACAGTGAAGACCTCTGCAGCACACAGGGCTAAACTGGTAGGAGGGTCCATTGAAGCCGAAGCATGCTGCTGGGTTCATTTCAACGCCAGTTCTATTGACATGTATTCATTTTGGTCCAATGTAAGTCATCCAAATACACCGGGCTACTTTTCCGAAATGAACTTTACATCCAATTTCTTGTCATGTATTATCTCAAATGTCTAAAGCTGTAGCTATTGCCTCTGACACAGTTGGCCAAACAGATGGAGAGGAACCAAATGCAGACTAAAAAGAACTGGGTGATGGAGTGAAGGAGGTTTAATACATAAATAAACTGTGATAAGCAGGGGAGCAGAACAGTACAGGCAAAAAAAAAACTATTAATAAACAGGAAGTATGGTCAAACTGTGATACAAAGGAACATGTCAGAAACTTTGCGGTACCCTGTGGATAATAGTATTCTACGTAGTATAGTGAGGTAGTATGTCAGTTTCGACATGGTAGTTATGTCACATATACAACATGGCCCTTGTGAAATCACTGGAAATGACAATTCCAACATTCTATCATGGTCAGCATTGGTCACTCATCCAAACTATCTGCAGTCTAAACTTTTTACTGTCGGGCCATAGGGAACATATTTATAGTGTGCTCTGTTGGACAGGTTCTGAGGTACACATTATCTTACACAAGCTATTTGTGGTGCCCTCTATGGGTCTGACCTAATTCTAAACATAGACTGAAGCTATCTACCAAGTTTTATCATGACGGGGCAAAAAATCAATGAGCTAACGCCAACGATGATTTACAGATAATTTGGTTGCAATCATAGCTACAGTTAAGGAACCTACAGACCAAACTGAAAATTAAAATAAAAAAGTTGAGGATTGAAGAAGAGCACACTGATTACATTACCATTTAGATCTTTAGATATGTTTGTACATGTGCAGCATTCCATTTATTGGGCCAGGTTTGTATACGTGACAAATGGCTTGTGACGTATTTGAGCCTAGGTGGCAGACAACAAAGACAAAAACAACAGGGTTCTCTTGTGCTAGAGCCAAAATAAACTAGAATTATCCTTAACTAAACAATGCTAACCAGGTCTAATCAGACCCATTTATTCTTGCAGCCACGGGAGGACAATACATGAAAATCTCCATCATCATGGAGAGTAGCTCTTGCGGGCTGTTGTCAGGACAGACATGCAGGCCAGTGGGAGTACTTTTGAAGGGAACACATGTACAACCTGAGGCCAGCTCCCTACAATTAACCCAGCACTACCTGTCACATCCAATAATATCTGATCAATTATCCCTGCTACAGTCCCTGACAGGAGGGTGGTGGGTGGCACTGAAACCTAGTGTGTGGTTGAGCGATTTGAGTTATAAACAGCATCAGGCCACATCTGGTTGCCTGTGTCCCCTGGGTGCTGTCCTGCTATGGCACACAAGTTCGGTGACCAGAATAGATTCCCTCCCCGCCTTGTTTATTCTACATTGACTGTCAGGGCAGCTGCTCCCCAAACCCAATCATGAAGTGTGTTATTGAAGCAGAGCGGTCCCTGCAGGAAGAATTACACGGCCAGTCCTGTTTAATTTTATACAGTCGAGGCTGCCTCTGCTTCCAAATTGTGTCGGAGGAACAGAGCAGCCAGTAGGCCTCCTGCGGGGAACCCCACACACAGCTAGGACCAGGGAAAAGGGAAATAAACAGTGTGTCATAAACTTTGACTCACTAATTTGTTTATTTCACATTCGTGTTCATCTTTTCCTTGTGTCTAGTCATTACAGCAGCTCAGGGCAACTGTCCGTTGTTTTTTTTTATTCAAAGTAGGAGACGTGGTCAATGTTACCTCTTGTGTGAGAATGTCCAAACAGGGATCATTTGATACATTTTCTACTTAAACAAATCATAACCAGAGCAATAATGTCTTGAGCAGTCATGCTGGTGGTTTTGTAAAAAACAAGGATTTGGGTTATGCATATATATATATATATATTATGTCAGTCTCTGTGGCCATTTTGCCATCACCCAAGTTTCCTCTACTGCCACCGTTATGACAAAATGTCAACTTTGCATACACGAAGCATTATCATAATTCGCTGGCATTTCTTCCAGCACCCTCTTAATATAAAAGCAAATAACTTAGGACCTTCAGGGAACAAATTATGCTTTCTTTTCCAAACATTCTTTACATAAAATTACGATTGTACTGTTTATCCATTTTAACCTTTTAAAAAAATATCCTTTCACGCATAATTTTGTTTGACAATGATGTACAGTTCACATTGCAGACAAGTTTAAGTCAACTCAAAGTGACGTCCCACATCAGTTGTCATTGTTATTACAAGGCAAAAAAGTTGACGAGACTACGATAATTAAGATTTCACAGTCAGTACAAGTGGCAGGTGAAGAAGGAACATACTGTAGTACCTTAGAGTGGGTGTACATCTTCTATATTGTAAGCTGAGTAGGGAATGGAAAAAATGAGAGTTGCATTTACGGTGTAACATTACTTACTCTGCCACTGAGTACAAGAAAAACAACTCATGCCACCTCATTTCAAATAGTTAATTTCAAGTATGAGATGGTGACATGGTGCCCATCAAACACTGATGACATCTTGCTTTTCTACTAAACCAATCCTAACTTCACAGTTTTATATTTTGCTATAGTGGGATATTCTTTCTGTAAAAGACCTGAAACTTGTACATCAACACTGTCTCTTAATGTGTGTGTATCTCTGCTCCAGCCACATGTGGCCACAGTCTGTCAGTGTTGTTCATAGACACACACGCTGACACACACACACACACACACACACAAGACACTGATAACAGCCACATGTGTATAGTCACACTGGCTAAACAAGTGGTCACTGGAGACACATGGAGACACAGTTTTTCATTTATTTTGATTATTATTTGATTGAAAACATTGGTGTTCGTTAACAGATTACTAATGGACCCGGCTAAATTCAATTGTTACATCTCAAACCCCATACACGTCTTGTGTCTAGTATCTGGAGGCCAGAGATTCTTAGCTTCTATGCCTGTGAAGATATTATGCTCATAAAACAGGACAAAAATGATATTGGCTTGACAAAATAATAGTATTAAAGGTGCACTGGACCTCTGGAGTATTTGCAGGTTGGCCCCTTTACCTTCACATTCTACAGCAATGAGAATGCAAAATTCAAATGGGGTCAAAAGAAGATAACAATGCAGTCACATAAGGTTGAGAAGATAAAAGAGGAAAGTGAAAATTTTCCCTCCCTCCCATATCTCCCGGGACTCAGGGTTTCAGGGCATTTTCTGGAGGATTATGAGATGCAGTTGTAGAGGGAGGTGACACAGCATAACAACAGGCTCTCTTCCTATTAAAAGCTGATTAATTTAATCGTCTAATATAAAAGGTTTTGTGCAATCTAAGGTCTGGAAAGCAAATTGACGGAAACAATTTAAAGAACAAACACTGCAGAATGATTGGCTCTGGGGGAAAAGCAGGGAGAACCATCGTCGGCCAGATATGGTGACATCAGCAATAAAACAGGAAGTCAGTCGTGGGAAACGGGAAGTGAGGGAGAAGAGGAAAATGTAAAAGAAGCATCAGAGCAGGGATTCCACACTTGCCTCAGATTAAACTTGTGTAGCAATCAATTATACAATGGCTCAGTCATCACAATGAATTGGGTCAAGAACTCGATTTAGATCAGTAAGGTATAGGTGCATCACAGGAGCTTGGTTGATCCGGTGTAGTCCTGGAAGCACAGAGAGGAGGACGTTAGGAAAGGCGAGACACCAGGAAAATACAAAAAGCATGAACAGCAATGAGTTGACGTTGAAGTGCTGCAGTTGATGATGAATGGAAGGCAGGGGGGGTTTCCGAGCTGATCACATGGAGATGAATGAATGACGACTCTGGCTGGGTCCAAAATCACCCCACTCACTAATACGTTTTGAACCCAGAATACAGGACAGATACAAATATGCAGTTTATTGGATAACTGAGAATAGTAGGGAGATTCCTGTTGGGCAGGCAGAACAGCAGAGAGGTAGCAGTGGGGGGTCCAGTGGCTTAGCAGCTGGGAGAGGGGTGTAGTGAAGGCGGCTGACGGTAGGTATACTAGCAGGTGGCAGCTGAACAGGGCGTTGTCCCGATGGTCAGATGTAGAAACCACAGTAGTGGACGGAACGATCTGGCAAGGACTCTGAGGAAAGCTGGGGTTGAAGTACTCCAGGAGCGGATAAGGTGAAGAGTGTCAGGTGGGCTAGCTGCCAGAGCTCAGGAGCAGGAAGCCACGTCCACACACACACACACACACACACACACACACACACAGACACACACACAGAGAGAGAAAAAAGTGGGGTGGGAACACAGTATAAGGTAAAAAAAAAAAAAAACATGCTTCCACTTACATTTATATGACAGATTGGGAGCGCAATGCATGATGGTTTATACTGCCCGAAATAGTGACCATAGGTTGTAAACTACTTTTCACGATGCATTGTGGGAAACAGTGAGTGCACTCTAAAGGGTAGAAACAAAACTTCACTAAACATTTGGGCACCACTACAAAATGGCAAACTCACTATAATGTGCACTATATAGCTGTTAGTGAGTGATTTGGGACACGGCCTCTGAAGCCGGGGAACGGAGTCCACGCCTGCTCTCACACATGCACTCTCACATGCACTCACCACAGACACACAGACAGACAGTGAGAAAACACAGGAGAACATTTGGAAACTGAGGCTTAAGCCATAACTACAGCAGCTGGCTTCCTCTGATTCTTGCTCCTCGCATCTACTCTCCCATGCACCTGTTTCTCACTCAAGCAAGCTGTATCTAAGACCTGATGTAATCACCACTACTCTGCCAGAACATTGTCTTTCCCATCGGTATTTTCACCTCAGCCATCACTTGCCATGGTCTTTGAAAAGCTTGATTTTTTTCGAGATGAGCCCAATTGCGATTTAACCTCCATGCTCCTTCAGCATCAATACTCCCTGGATTTCCTCCTGGAGAAAGGATCTGGTCCCCTCCCAATGGACACTGGACCTAATGGTATTGGTGGTTTGTACACTAGTAGTAGTAGTATTGTATTGGGTCTGAGTCTTTCTATTTGGAATTCACTGCAATTGTCTGTGTGGGTTTTCTCGGGCTACTCATGTTTCCTCATACAGTCCAAAGACATGCAAAACTGGGTCTCGCCCGATATTAGCTGGGACTGGCTACTGTCCTCAAAGGTTAAGCAGTCGAGGATGGATGAAGTTGTGTGTAGTTGTTGGTCACCCTATGCACTGAATGAAGATACTCTCTATGCTCTATTCATCTTGTGTCTTAGTCCAATGTTCTGTGAATCCTAACAGAGATGACATGTAATGGTCTCCGGCTGGATTGAAACTGTAAAATCTGCACCACCAATCTGCCCAATTTTAATGTTTTATAACTTACTAAACCTAATATTTAATATCCAATGATAGCTACTGTTTGGTTTGAGTTATATTATGGCTACAATTGGTTATTTAACAGTTAGCCTGCTTTTTTCCTCATTGCACGGAATCCTCATGGTGAATCCAGTTAGGATGTCCTCGTGTCCCAGGGGTTTGAGACGCTGACCATGTAATCATGATGGCTCAGCTCCGGCAGGGGACTTGCATGTCATACCATTCACCCCTTATCCCCTATGGCAATCTTGACTTTTTACTATGCAATAAAAGGCAAAAAATGCCGGGACTACATTCAGTGCAACACATTTGATAAGCATCTTTTGTTGCAGCACAAACTGAATGGGTCCACCCTGCATTTATCGTGAATTATATCTGGCGAGTAATGTGAAATGTGGAGGGTTGCAGTCCTTTGTTTTTTTTCATTGATTTCCTCACTTGCAAGGCCAATAACTCCAGTTATAATTGGACAGTAAATGGGTTTTTAAGGTTATCTTTATAATTCAGGGACTGTTGACTGAAGAGGCACAATTATTCCTGCAACTTCCACTCATCCGGTGTGACAGCTACAAGACCAGCGAATAGCACAGGTAAAGTCAGGATGTGCCAAATGACGGAGTGGGACTGAAACTGATTTGCTGTTCAGGGTTGTTATGCTGAAAAATAGGACAGCGTTTACTTCTGCCCTGTGTGTGTGTGTGTGACTGTGTGTGTAAGTGTGAGCCAAGTGTGTTCTGAAATCAGTGCAACGTGCATTAAACATGACCTACTGAGGAACGCATGGATGGTTTTGGAGTTTGTGTTTAATCAGAGGTAAAAGAGGACAAACATTTCCTCTTCTTTATCGCTCGTTCTGTTGTCTTCATTCACTGCCTTCAAACAGCAACTTATTTCTTCAATATCAAAAAGAATATCTTGTAAACGTGGGCAGCTGGAGCCAAGGGTTAAGAGAAATGGATTACTACAGTATGTGTGTGATAAATTATTATATTTCGCCTCTTTCAGCTCTCTTCTTTGGTTTACAGCACACACACTCTGCTCTACTCAACCTAAAACAAAAATCTCTTTACATATGTACATAGTAGGCGATTTGCTATACATTTTAATTACAGTGAACTTAGAAGAGGAGATAGGATGAAATAGTCTGATTAAGTTAGTTGTCATATTTTGTAATGACGCATGTTTTGATCCTTTCTAATAATAACTCAACACCAAACTTGGTGTGAATATTACATGTGAGAGTGTCGCCAGATCTTTGGAAGCTTATTGGGGATGTGAGTGTGAAGCACGACACCCTTGCGCAGAGTGTGGTGTCCTCCCCTTCTTATCCATGCCATTCTCTCTCTGTGTGTATTTAAAGTGTGAATCCTGTGATTTAGTAGAAGTTATCAGCATTAACTATCGGATACTCATCGGCACAGACCAAGTCTCTATCTGCACATGCATGGTATAACCTCTCAGAACCTATAAATCGCCTACTGCCTGTATACCTGCCCAGAACCAAGCAGACAGTGGTCACATCCACACTGATACGTCATCATTTTAAAACACATGACTATTGGTGTGCTTATACCTAGCTTACACTTTTTAAAATGTTTAGTCTGAAAACTTCTGGGTTACTTGTTAGTATGGCCAGACAAAAAACGTTACTATAGGACGCGATGACAGCCCTTATGCAAATGCAACAGATGCACTTATATTAAACTTCTATATATATGAAATTGATGTACATATGAAGTAAAAATAAATATAAAACTAAACACGTTAGTGTGAATTCAAGAGCTTTAGAGAAAAGCTAATGCACCTGGTGGAGCATTTGGTATAGTGTAGCATTTAGAGGCAGACTTTTTCTTGGCGACCAACTTGGAGTAAAAAGAGAATACATGCATTGAGGTGGACACAAACGCCACTTAAAAAGAATGATAATGTTGTTCTGCGCCTGTTGGTCCAACTTCATCTTGTCACAATACATTGTGTCAGTGTTGCACTTGCATCCAACTGAGCTGCCCCCCCCCCCCCCTCCCAAAGTGGCCAGGAAAATCAATAAATGGAGATTGAATCTGAAATTTTGTAGTAGCTGAGAAAATGCTGATATGAATACATTCAATCATTTTCTCTTAGAAGTAGGAGGAGGTGAGAAAATGTCAACGGGAGATGTTTTCAGAGGCGATGTTTGTGGATGAGGTTGCTGTTTAACCGTATCTGCATTTAATGTTATTCCCACAAATCAAGGTTTCAGTGCTGCAATGTCTTCTCTTCAATGCCAGGAACAAATTCAGCTGGAGTCAGTAGTCATACTTTTATATATAGGTGTAGTGGTGAGGGGATAATGAGTGGATTTTCATTTTTGGGTGAACTATCCCTTTAAGTAAGTTGGACAGTGCTTTGAAGGTCAATACCAAAGTAGCAGCATTTGTGACAGTTGAATGTGTTTTGCATGACTGGCATCAGAATTGATTCAGAACATTAATAAATGTAAGTGAAATTGAATGGCTGTATTGTGAATGGTGTTTATTTTGTTGAATACATAGTTATCCTATAATTTGGTATTACACAAACTCACTAGCACGTATATGTCCACTGTGCATATAGGCAGTATATATTCAGTGAAACATGTATAGAGGATTTTAATAAAAAATACAATCAATCGGATTCATCTTCAGGAGACCATGAATGCCTGTAGAAAATGAGATTCCTGTGAATCAAATAGTTGTCGATATACAGTATTTCAGTCTGAGTCGTAACGTTTGCCCTAAATGTGGTGCAGTTTGGAAACAAGACGAATCATCATGTCAAAATAGTATTCATTTGTGTAATGAAATGGAGGGTTTTCTTTTCACAGTAAAACACTCACTGTATATCATGGGAAAATCCTATTGCACAAGCAGCAAACACATTTGAAAGAACTAGTGTAGTCATACTTCATTTAGTTCTCAGAAAAATTCAATGTTAGAGTGTCAAGAATCCCCTGATATAAAAAAATTCTGTAAAAGAGAAAGATGTTAGCATAACAGACCGAAATGATGTGCACAACTAGCTTGACAAGAGATAATAGAAACAATGTATTTCAGCGTATTGTTCTGATGCCACTTCAGTCTTGCTGTTCTTTGATCAGTCTCCCATCACTCCTCATCAGTCTGCAGTCATTCAAATGTGACTGCGTCACTGTGTCACATCACTTACACGAACAACCAAGCAGCTCCTGGCCCTGCGCGCTGCCTTCATTAGGATGAATGGGAATGGAAGCAGTGTATTAACATGCTGCCAGGGCGGTCGGGGGATTCAAGCAAGTCCTCATCAGCAAATGTCAGCAGCTCTCGAAATGAGATCTGAAGAGCTCCCTGAGTCAAGAGGAGGAATGAAACAACACCTGTCAAACCGAGAGGTGAAGAGGTTCAGCAAGCTTTAGCGGCCTTCATTTACATTTACATCTGACGTTGCTCGGCAATCCATTTGTTGGGAAAAATCCTCCAGCGCTGGTGGAATTCTCAAATGCTTTTTTGTGAAAATAAGTCTTTGCTATTCTGCTTGGAGCCAGAAAATGCCAAACCCACATCTGGCTGGCTGCACTGTACCGTTCAATTCTAGACAGTGGGGATCTGTTCCCTACTGTCTAAGTGCCTACCCCACCCCACTGTCTAAGTGCTCCTGAGCAAGGCACCTTACTCCCCCAACACCTGCTCCCCGGGAGCTGTGCATGGCTGCCCACTGCTCTGTGTGTCCTCCTGTGTTCACCAGATGGGACAAAAGCAGAGAAAAAATGTCCCGCCATTTGCATGTCCTGTGTGTGTGCATGTGTGTGGGACCAATAAATGTATCTTATCTTATCTTATCTACTAAGTGGCTTTAGCACAGGCATGGGTTTGTTTAGTTTGACTTTGAAAAACAGGTCTGTCCATCCCCTTTAAACACAAACCTTGTTTAAAAGAATACATTTCAAAATTGAGACCATACCAATACAATTAACATAATCATCGAAACGGTGGCCATTGTTTGTCATTGCCCAAACTGTGCCGACAGTCGATGCAGCAGAATTATAAAACACTGTACAGTTTCAAAGTGAATCTCAGTTGGTGTAACGCATCTTCACCCTCGAATAACAGGCTTTGCTCCAGGAAAGAGGTTTACACAGCTTTTTTAAATCCATGCACTGGAGGCAGATAGCATAAAAAAAAAAAGAATAGAATCATGATCACCGCACAATGGATCAATAAATGACATGTGTCAGATTATGATTGTAAGCCTCCCCCCCTGGGGTGTAGGTAGTCACATTTATATTCCACAGTGACACAGACAGTGTTCCGTGCTCGGTTAGTCCGCGGCTGCTGTGCCTGATTCAACGAGTGGGATGTCTTCTTTTCTTCTTTTTTTTGACAGAGCAGCTGGCACAACCTCTTCCTGCTTTTGCCAACAACACAAAGCAGGACACATCACTCTCCTCCAACACGTCTCACTTCAAAACCGTTATGAATGCGAGCCCACAGCCAGCCAATGGGATGCCCTGGTGTCAGGTGCCCCAGCAGCACGGATGAAACCACAGCTCCCTGTGCCTGGATGTGTGCCTGCGTGAGTGTGGGTCCCATTGTTCAGGTGTTTGCATGCGGGCATATCTTTATGTTTCCCTCCTGCCTGCACGTTTGTGTATTTCTCTGAAGAACATGCACATACTCTCCGGTATTTAAAAAAGAAGAAATTTCCTTTGAGTGTTAGCTTAAGAACATAAAAAATTCGACTCTGTCCTGTTTCTCTTTTGTACTCTGGTGCTCTTCACAGCTCTCAGCGCACTGAACTAAAAGCAGTGATTGTGTTAAGGAGTCAGACAGCCAGCGGAGTACCTCTAAGTGCTTCCCTGGATTTCTGACAGCTCATTCATCACTTGTTGTTTCCACTTTTCAGAAATGAGGAAAGTTTTAATTTGGCGCTACCTTTGTTTTGGTCGAGCCTGCATGCAAAGTAGATTTGACACCTGAGACCCCCTGAAAGCTAAGTTTTGGGGGGGTCTCATAGTTAAAATATTTAATCTATATTTGTCTCTTGTAATTGTTATAAAAATTCCCTTTAAAAGCGTACAATGTCAAGTAGTGGGTAGCCAGGATTCCTGCTACCCTCATTTCTTTCCTTCAGGATTGGGGCGGACACACATTCACACTTTACACGTTAACAATACACAACAGGATCTGAATAGTACTGAAGTTTACTTAGTGTCTGTTTGATTTGCTCAAGAGACACATATTTACACTCATTGCATGACAGTGGAGCACTAAGGGGGGACCCACCCAATGGCACTGGGTATTTTGGCCACTGGGTAGAACTCAAGGAAAATGTAGTAGAAATGAGGATTTACTGGATGGTAAACATATTTCACCATTGACTTCCCCCCCCCCCCCCCCTTCCTTCCACCTTGGTGTGACATTAACAAGGGCTCTCACGCCACACATGTTTTTTCTCATGGTAACTCATCGTTTTCGATTCATGGACGTACTCATTTAGGAGTTCAGAGGGTCCACTGTATTTTTCTTTCCAAAGTGCATAAACCATAAGTTGTGAAATAACTGGAAAAAATCGACTTTGTGCTGCAAAGATAAAGTTTTGTGATTGTGTGTGGGTGGGTCAAGTCAGTGATCAAACCAGACAAATGAAGACAGGATTCTTTGATAGAGATGCTGGTGAAGATTCTTCTTGATAGAAAGGCTGTTCTCAACTGAGGCCCTTTATTAGCACTATTGTGTCAATCACTATACTGGGAACAAGGAGACATCAACAATGTGTTTGGCCAATCCGGCCGAGATAATGAATCGCTCTTCTGGGATTGGTCCTCGGGGGTTTACTTGTATACATGTGGAAAGCATCAAGCTTCTCCTGGTGAAGGGTATCATGACAGAAGCTGCACACCGACCAACATCCAATCACTCCAGACATAATTGGAAAATTTGACCATTAGCAGGCAGTGTGTAGCTCAGTGCTTTGCTCCAGACAAAAGCTGCTTTGTGTTTAAGGTGCGTTAAACATTGGCCCCTCTATGATGCTTTTTTATGTTGGCCAGCTTATGCTTTGGGTTCTCCCCAGGTGGAATCAGCTGACCTCTATCAGTGCAAATCAGTGCAAGGTCAAAGCGGAGGAGCGAAGCTGTGTTCGGTGCCAAGTGGGCCCTTCGTCATCCGGAGAGCTGTGTGGTGGTCGGGAGACGTGCGGTCTTTATTTGGTGAATTGGTTTTCAGCTCGTTTTGGAAGAAGCTTGTCTTTAGTTGTTTGTTTAGTTAGGTAAATAATCATAATTTTCTTTCTCCCCCTCTAGAATATTCCCCCGTCATCCTCTGGACTTTATTTTTGGGGAGGTAACATACTTTTTAGTTTGACTGACTAGCTAAGATTAATTTCCTCCATCTGATAGATAAAAAAAGTTTTAATGCCCTTTTACAAAGTCTGTGTAAAGTGTCCCTGGTAAAAGAACACACTTCGGTTATACACAGTGATGTGCCACACTATCTCACACTGTCAGTCCCTGGAGTCTCTGCTGGCAGCCTTCTTGGTGAGTTATGAAATCTGCAAAGCAACATGTAGCTGCCAAATACATGTAGTGGAGTGAACCAAACAATATTTCCCTCTCATTTGGAACAGAAAAGTGACAGCAAATGGAAATATTATGTAGAGGAGGTTCAAATCTGATAGAGAGTAGATAGAGAGTAGTCAGCGTTGAAAGAGAGTAGTCAGCTCTTTGTGGAGATTTAGTCTGTGACTGTGATAAATGCAATTATTTTGAAATTGTACCTATTTTAATTTTGCATTAATAGTTTTGATAATCATTTTTGATTTCTTTAATAATGTACTTTTTTGAGTAAAATACATATTTTTCATCTCCTATGCTTCAGACTCTTCTATTCAATTTTTTCTATTTAATTTTTTTTAAACTATTACTTATATTTTATATTTTTTAAATTGCACAAACTCACTACATCAAATTCCATGTAAGTGTAACCCTACTTGGCGAGTGGTGGGTAGTCAGTGGTGAGATGTTACAAACTTCTTTTATATTCAGAAACTTTTCATATTACTCCACCATAACAAAATGTGTGTAATTTCTACCCCACTGCATTAGTTGTTGATGTATATATGTATATTTTTATATTTTTTCAAAGTAATAAATAGCAAGACGGGAAAGGACCAGCATCAGACCCCGCCTTCTTCAGCAAAAGTAAAGAGTGTCAAAAGCAGCAAACACCTAAAATGGATTGGAGGAGTCAACGGCCGAGACACGGCCATTAATCACAATGTCTTTTTCGGTTGCATCATGTGCAGCATTCTTTATTAATATGACAGAGTCTGTACCATACAGCAGACACAGCTAATGATGTACATCGCTTATGGAATAGGCTTCACCCTGTTAGTTTTATAACTTAAAGTATATTTACTTACTTTTACTCAAGTAGAACATATTACAGTGTACTTTCTGTCAATTTATGTTTACTTCTACTTGAGTAAAATGTTCGAGCACTTCCTCCATGACTGTCAACAGTAATTTTACCCTCAATAAAGATAATCCATAACAAGAAAAGCTTTACTACCACTAGTTCCCCTGGTAATTATTGTTATGTTAATACTAAAGAGTGTAAAAGCTTAAATTTAATTTCTGAGGTTTTTATAATGGGCTTTGTGAATTGATTTCCAGGACAAACAGCACGGTAAAGTGATGTGATAATTCCTCCTCAGCATTTATTACAACTCTGAACTGCATCCAGTATGGCTGTCGGTACTGTAGTAATTAATACAAGCGAGTTCCGCTGTGTTTTCACAATCTTTGTGCATTGACAGCAACTCCGCCTAATGTTTTGCGTCTGTCTGTTCAAGGGCTCCTCCTCAGAAAGAGATGCATTCATCAATGACCACCTCCCATGCAGCTGGCAGAAATCATATCATGGCCTGCCAGCCCGCTGCTGTTTTTGGTCGTGAATTAATTGTCCTTTTGCAAATGAAAAATCACACGCTGAGGAGACGATGGCTTCTCTGTAATGTGGCGGGTTTGTTTGTGGGCGTGGATTGGAATGGAAGTCGTCACCTTTGTGAGAACAACAGAGTTGGATTTCAAAGTTGAAAAATACCGTCGGTACAGGAGTGTTAGGGCTCGATTGAAAAAAAAAAAGCTGAGCTCATGCTCTATCACACGTCTCAGGCGTATTTATCACAAGTCCAAATCCATTAACGTTGGTTTAACAGTGGAAATAGGTGCATGTCCCATGGGTGTATCTTGGGAGTAAAGAGCTATAAACCAATTAGAGTGCCATATCATCTTTGCTCTGAAAGCTGGGTGCAATTCCACCTTGTTGGATTTATATTATAAAAGAATAAAAATCTATTATAAAAAGATAAGGTAAGAGAGAACGCTTCTCTGAAGATAAAATACGATAGATACGTTGAGATAATCCTTTATTAATCCTACAACAGGGGTTGGTGCATATTAATGACGTGAATATTTGCCATTAAGATAATAGTGAAATCCAGTATGACCATCAGCAATGCATAATGCATCTGTCCACACACACATAGGTGCTCAGATGGGTTCAAGTGCTTCTGCTATTCAAACCATCTGGGTGCTGGATGGGAAAATGACAACCGTGTTAGTCTGGCACTGCTTTGTGCCGCGTGCAGGACAGGGCCCTTAGGGTGTCTATAGCTGAAAATCATTTTTCACAGTATTACTGCGTCCACAGTAAAAAGGGTTAAAGTAGAAATCCTGGTGCTGGAATGATATTTCCAGTATGCATACACAACTTCATATAAGGAATAATAGAAAAAAAAACACACCTTTCCTACGTCTGCTTCTGCACATATAAGCTCATTTACATACAGACCCCCTCATTCCAGATATGGTCTTCACTTCCTCTTGTATCTTTTACTGTAGAATTACTTGTTTATGGACAAAAAGCTACTGCAGCATCCTGGGGGGGAAATGCTGCTGCTGCTGCTGTTTCATAAATATGCTGTATAATGCTGAGTTGTATCTGCAGGAACATTTAATAGCTGTTTTGAGAATAAGAAACTTTATCTTTGAAAATGTGTCCTTTATTGTTTTTGTGCTCTTTTATTAAGTTTGGAGGTATTACTGGAGTGGGCGGGCGACATCACCTGATTGTGGAGGAGGGGTGGGGAAGGCAACGGTTTTCACACTGCCCAGTTCAGGGATGCAGAGGACTGGATCCACAGTAAAATATACACAAAATAACGTGTCGGACATCTCAATATTTCACAAATATTAACTTTTATTCACATCATTTATATATGACAACTTTATTCACAGACAAAATTATCTGTCTTTAGTTTTCTTCTTTACTTAATGACTTGGCGTAGGCCTCTCTCCGCCATGAACACAATCTTTCTCGACCTCAACCAGGTTTATTTGTTGCCTGGACCATAACCACACCCTCAGTGTGGGTGGCAGCTCAGAAAACACACACATGAATCACTCGTGCAACTGACAAATGTATTTCTGAAGACACTGACGAATGACGTCCATCCAAAAAGGGGGCACCAGAGCAGAAAACACTCACACTGGTTGTTTTGGAAGAAAAGGGACTAATGGCCTTGTAACAAGATGAGTGAGGAGGACAAAATAAAAACCCTCCATGGTATTTAGGGGTTAGAAAAAAAAGAACCAGGCTATTTATTTGCAATCTTAACAAAATTATCGTTTCTTGAATTTTGGGAAAACACAACAAAAGAAAACCATCTGAACCAGTACCAGGTGTTTTTATAACCAGTCCAGTTATACTACAACTACTCTCCTTATCATGTTGTTGTTAATGTGTGAGTTGAGTCAGGATGATGTAGAATAGAGACACAACAAACTTCACACTTACATATTCATCACATTCATACTTGAGCCCCCCCCCCCCCACAACCCTCAAAGGAAATTTGGTGTTGATGGATGGATGGATCATAAAATGTGTTCTGCGATTTTAATTTTAAAGCTTGCATGAAAACAATGTCACCAAATATTCAGTGTATATGGATGGCAAGGGAGTGGGAGGACAGCACCACCCCCGTCTTTGTACTGGCATGAACAGCTCTGGGATGCTACCGCCGCGGCTTCACTTTCATGTCCGTGTTTAACTCCCATTTTCAAAGAAACAATCCCTGTTTCGTGAGAAATCAATATTCATCAGCAATTCTAATATCTGACAGTATAGTTCAGAGTTGGACGTTCTCCTCTAGTGAGAGTTTGAGATAAAGCCTCACAGTCCTGTACCATTTGTGAAGTAATCACACTGAGGATGTTAGAATCCGACATATTTAAAGACTTGATAACGCTCTGCCCGGTTCCCATCTTCTCCCCTCCGACATGATTGATCACATGTTGTGTGAGCAACACGGCCACTAGACTCTATTCTAGTCATGCCCGGGTGCATTGTGGTGTATCATTTATAGACCCCGTGGGTGAGTCTGTGCCCTGTTGTGACACACAAACACACAGCTATCAATCTAAGAAGAGAAAGAAAAAAATTGACTATGATTCAATGACTTATTGATTTTGCCGCCCGGTCTTGATTGAATGAGTGAGTGTCCTTTGCTCTCTGTGGCAAAACAAATTGAGCGGCTTATAATCACAAAATCTTGCAAAGCCCCTTTGATTTCAAAGTGAAACGCTAATGATGCTGCAGCTCCAGATCAAATGAACTCTCAGGTCTGACAGTGGATACTGTGAAGTGCTTAGTGGTACTGTTAAGACAGATTTGCTGCTTCTGTGAGTGTTATGTTTGATACAGTAAGAAGCTTGTTGAGATTAACGGTTTGTTTTATAGTTTGAGCTTTTCCCCAGGGAAAGAATGCAAAAGCACATGTGCACGGTTGAGCTATGCCACCTGGCTTGAGGTAAACAATACAGACATTAACTGGGACAGTGATATATTTTAAGAGTTTAAACTAAAACTGCACTCAGTTGTCTCGGATCCTTTAAATTCATTAAAGCCTTTTAATGAAAGCAAAAAAAACATACACATTTTGTATTTATAAATATTCAAATATTATTATTTTAAAATATATTTTTAGCAAAATGGCGGATAAAATATCATGAAAAATATAATGCATGAAATAAAATTTGATGTTTTTTCATTGTTTCATAGATTTACCTGCATTCTAAACCCAATATATGTGAATTGTTCTATAAATATGTGCTACTATCCTTATTATAATATTTGTTTTTATTGACTGGTGCTGTAGAATAGGTTTATTGAACGACAAACTGAATTAAAGCCTAGCTGATTGAAATTCAGCATATTCACCTTTTTATTTGTATCCACAACAGAGTGCACATACTTATATAAATTCCAAAATATTGCTATTACGTTTTCATCTCGACCATAAATCATTTGCTGAGAAATCAGTGAAAAAAATATAAGAAAGTCAGATCTCACAATTTCGAGTAAATTGACAAAAACTAAACATTCCTGGATCCGTCGCAAAATTGAATGGGTTCTAAGTTTCCTGGAAATCTGTCCAGCAGTTTTTGCATAATCCTGCTTATGAACCAACCGACCAACCAGCCAACACACAGACTGGGGTGAAAACAGAATCCTCTTGGCGGAAGTCGCTATTCAGCAAGACTTTGTTTATCTGCTGCACAGCTACATAACAGAACCATTACTTTAGCATTTTCATAATTATGTTTCGGCACTCACACAGTGAATAACACAGTAACAATATGGGTCTGAGTAACATCATCTGTTCTGGAGACGCATAAACAGAAGTATTTATTCTCAGTAGCAGATGTATCAGGGAGACCACGTTGATGAGCTGCAGAGAAAGTCAAACGGTTACTGTGGTATCTGAGCTGTACTTAAAAACATGTATACATGTATTCACAGAGTCACAGTGGCCACATACCATTAGTCTTTATGTGGAGCTACCAATATAATTAACCTTGGCTCATCCCACCTAACCATTGTTCTGTCGTCTCTGTCTGTCTGTCTATATCTAGCTTCCTAAGTCAACCCTGGGTCCTACACATTCTGCAATTGAAGGGAACAAAAAACCTAGATATAAGGTGGATCTAGACAATCTTCCACTCATTTGTCTCTATGCACTGTCATTTTGGGTTACTGAGGCCAAAAACTAAGAAAATACATAGCGAAATAATGATTTTTGTTAAAAGTGCTGAATGATGCTAACTCTAAGTGAGAAATTAACAAAATATACCCCAAACCATAAAAAAAAAACAATCAGGGCCTGTCTCCCAGTCCACATAACATTATGAAATCATCATCATTGAAATTTGATGTGCTGCGGGTATGGCTAGGTGAGGGTAAGGCTAGGGTTTGGCAAGTAGATGTTATGGTTACAATTAGAGTAGGTCTCCAGGACATTAATGTAGGCCCGTGTAATGTCCTCTGAAGTCACGATGTGAGTGTATATGCAATTCGATTTTATTTCTATAGTTCCAAATTACAACACACATTATCTCAAAACACATTACATAGTAAGGTTGAGACCTTACAACATTTTTGAGAATTACTATATATTAATGAAAGTATCGTCTTCATCATTATCCTCATTATCACAAAAGTTATTGTTGAGTAGTGTCAGATCTAGATCCTTAGAGATAGCTTCAGTAATTGTATCCTGCAGGATTACTAGACTGATAGAAGCTAATTTTGTGGAAATTTCAGGAAACAAGGCTCATTAAGCAACAGGATACTTAAACAAAACATAAAATAATATTATGAATGTCATAATGTGGTAAATCGGATATCTTAGCAAGATGAAAATGCAGTAAGAAAATCATATTTTATGTATTTTCCGGTGTGTGGATCACGCGTTGATAGCAGACGGCGAGCTCATTCTTATTCGTCGTCCTTACGGATGTCGGGAGCGTGTGCTCTTCTCATGATTGCCTTCTAATTTAGAACCTTGTTCAGCAAAGTCTCAAGTCATAAATCAGCCTCCCCTCCCGTGAACGAAGGGTGTCTGTGTGCAATGAGTTCATAAAAAAAAAAAGAAAACTGAAGCGCTCAGTTTATCACCTGACCATTAGTCTATAAATAAGCCTTTGCTGAGCCTGGCAACAAAACAATACTAATGATGTTTTCCAAGTTTGTACGGCTGAGGACGCTCTGCTGTGAATACTGAATGCGCCGCTCCCTGCTTAGCTCAGTTACCGCGCTGTGGGTGGATTGCATTCACATTCATTTCCTGGCTATTATGTCGGATGAGACTGGCAGATGGTGTTTTCACTGCTCCTCGCCTTCAAGGTGTCTTTGTGGCCCAGAGCTGCAGAAGAAGCAGATGCATTTCCTGTTCCAGTCAATATATCATCTTCCCTCTCCTGACCCATATCTGCATTCACCTTAGTCACTGAGGCTGCTGCACACACACACACACACACACACACACACACACACACACACACACACACACACACACACACACACACACACACACACACACACACACACACTCACGCACACACACACTGATACCTGCTCCTTTCACCTGCTTCCCATTTGTTTGAAGTATTTCCATGCATTTATCGGTAACAGCCTCCCACTAATTTGTACTAATCCTTTCAATCAGCCTGCCATCTGGTCCCAGCCTCTCCTACACAGGCCGCATTTCCGTGTGCGTGGCCTTTTTTCACAACTGGCCGAGTGCAGATAACCAGGTGATGTATGAACATGGGTGGAAAACTGTCATCACCCTGACACTGTGAGTTCACATATAGGAATCCATGAAAAGGATGGTGTTACTATAATTTAGAAGGTCTGTGTCAGTTTAGATCATCGTTCAGTTTGGAAGCAGAAATTTGAACCAAAAAAACAAGATGGATAAATAAAAAAAAAGTCCAGTTGCAATCTGAACCACATTTTATCGTTCTACTTGGATCCTTGAGTTTAGAGAAATGCATTATATCAATATTTACCTTTATAAGACTGTTCTGATTGGAAGTTCTAGAACAACTTAATATCTGAGGTTGTTTTATCAAAGGTTGTATGTAATTTAATTGGCACTAAATTTGTCATTTAAAATCAATATAATGTAGCTTATACGCTGATGCGTGCGCTTGCAGTGCAATATCACTGACTCCAGCATTATTATTGTCTTTTTTATTATCCTATCACCAAAGCTATGATCCGTCCCCAACCGTATGCAAGGGGCCTTTGTTGCTCAAACCACAGACGGGACTCTGGATGTGTCCCGTCTGTGGTTTGACATTCATTTGTTTAATACACCCGCCATCCATCCCAATTACTCACTGGCACCTGCATGCTATTATTGTATGTAGCTGTTCATCAACTTAAAAGCCTCAGTAGAAAATAAAGCCTGGCGTGTACACTTTATATACCTCAGTCAGGCAGTGCTAACTTTTCATTATGACATCAATATGATGAATGATTAGAAATTGTTGATTGCTTCTCTAATCTTATTGGTTGTAAAAGTTAATGCAATTATCAATTATATGATGTAATTTTCTGACTTCTTTCTGACTATATTATTTATAACTTGGAAAATATGTTGTTATGACCTCCATCGTGTGGATATAACCCACAAAGTCCTTGTCCACATTTGCTGGTGTGCAGGAGAAATATCATTTATTTCTGAACCTGATTGCGCAGATGCTTATTTCACCACCACAGCAAAAAATGGGAAAATGGTTTACTCCAACATTAATCTAAATTCTTGGAGACAGGCTTAAATAATGACGCTGTTGTGAAGTGATGACTGTACTTGATGAGAGCCTGGAGGCAACACACACATATCCGGCCTATGATTGACCACAGTGACACAGTTTATATGTATCTGTAGACACTTCCATCTTGGAAAACTTCCTCAAAACATTTCAGCCATTCTGCAAGATTTACAAACACCAGCAAAAATGTGAGAACAAGAGGGCAAAACCAATTTGCCTCCATATTAAAAACTAAACATAAAGCCTCATCTTGAAGTTGGTTACATTGATCAGAGTGAAACTGAACAAATTAGGTCATTAGTCTGCGATTAAGGGGATAACCAAACAGCGGCCAGAGGCCAGTCTGACATTTGCACAAAACATGCAGAATACTAATTCACAATAATGAAATGCATGTTATTCTGTGCAGCTCGGGAAAATATGCATCAGGGAGCATAAGTATGCGTTGAGAAATGGGCAAGAGGTGGAGCCGAACTCCTGCAGGCAATTATTTGGCAGCACAGCCGTGTAAACATGGCATTCGTCTCGCTGGTCATTTATTGAGCTCTGAACGATTTGCTTAGTCTTTCTGCGGAATCCATTGCGTTTGTCCAAAAATATCCTCCATGCAAAGTTTCCTTCTCCTGGCATCCTGCAACACTCATCACAGAAAAGAAAGGGGGATTACACACAGTGTAGAACTGAGGTAATTTGACCATTTGCACAGCCCCAGTAACAGATAGGCTTAGTGGGTTTCTGAGGGACGGGAAGGTGCTTCGACATGAATGATAAGATCAGAGCCTCTGTCTGCATGATTACAGATGAGTCACGCAGTTCCACCCGGCGGTAAATCCTCCACATGCCTCCAAAGCCTGTGACCTTGCTCTGAACGCGACACAATGGAACTGGCAGTTTCTGTGGGGCTAAGAATGGTTCTGTGAAAAGTCTTGGATGGAATCCGTTGTGACACCAGTACAGCAGTAAGACGCATGGGCAGAGTTTCAGAACCCCCGGAGCCAGGGTTGGAAATCCTTTCAAATCAAAGCAGAAGAATATTTAGTTGTCTGCGAAGTAAAAAAGAGGAATGAAAAATCTCAGTGGAGCCGTCTACGTCTTAACAGTCATTTTCATTTCACTCTCCAAACTACATTACCTAATTGATTGCATTACACGGACAATTTCCCTTTTTCCTGCATGGATGCATGTGCCAAGATTGCCAGTGGAGGAGAAACCGAACACACACATTGCAATCAGGGGAAAATGCTGTGTGTACAAATCGGTGATTCGTCATTAAAAGGGCTGACCCTATGATACAGTAGCAGTTATTTCAAGCTTTCCCACACCTGGTGAAAGTGATGTTGCGGACTGCAAATGGTGTAAACGAAGCATGGGATGGCTTCAAAATAGCAAACTCCTTCTGGATGAGGAGGATGAATATCTTCATTCTCTACGTGACGGCAGATAAGAATAAAGTCTACTATTTGAGGGGCCAGCGGGACGGCGGCCTCGTGCTCGGAATCTCAACTCGTAGATAAAGTGCTTGTAATGGAAGATCCAACTGTGACCGGGACAAGATGAAGAGAAATCTGACTGTGAGTGGCAGCGGTTCTCCCAAGAATTCATTTAGAGTTTCAGCTCATTTCACACACGCAACGATGACGGAGTTTGTGAGCACGCTGCGGCTCTGTTTCACAGCCAAGGCGACATTATCAGGGGAGGCTGGGCTGTTAAACCATGGAGCTAATATTTTACTTTACAGAACATTGTTTAGAGGGTTGTGAAACACGGGTTGGATTCAGTGCCTGACTGAATACAAGTCAGAATGAGGATTTAAACTTGTTATTCAACTCACCTTCCCATGCAGCTTTAAATACGCTGCATGGGTTTTGATGATGTTGGTTTAAATTTATTGTTGTGTTTGAGCAACAACACTGTACATAAAGATTGCACAAAATGCCATCTTTAAAGCCACAGTCTGTGCAGTAGCTATCACCGGATGGAGCCGCTGTACCAACCATCTTAGCTGACTAGCACTGGAACAAGCAGATCAGATAAGAACTGCCAAAAAAAATCTTTGAGATTGTTCATTTAATGTGTGTCTTGCCTGTTTAGCTTGACCCATGATGTCACAGCAGTCGGCCAGGCCTTGTTTTTAGTCATGTCTCTTCTGTCATTTCAAATCCAGTCACACTCACAAGCCTCTCATTACCTCATTCCCTTTACCTGAGTCACCCCACACACAAACACTCACCCGCTCCCCCTTGGTTCCTCTGTGTATTTTCTACCGGTTAGTAACACTCACTCTCTGCCAGATTGTCTACTGTGTTCCTGCCGAGTTATCCAGCGTTATATTTCTGAACTCTTGCCTGCCTGTACCCAGACCTGATTGTGACCCTGTTTGGATTTCGGATTCTCCTTTATGCCTGCCCCCCCTTTTGGTTTTGTTTGTTGTCCGGACTGATTTCCCGGTTTTGACCCTCCTGCCTGTCTTGTTGACCTCAGTTCTGTCTCTGGTCGTTGCACATGTCCCATCCACTAACATGGAGGAGGCCGGGTTAATGACCTTTACTGCAGCCGACCACTAGACCTTTTGGCTTTACTTTTGGAGCTATGCTCTGGAGATTGCTAGGCTATCTTGAAAAGGCAGAAAACATTTTGCAGAAACGTTTAATATGTATATTAGAAACAGATGCATTAATAAACGAATGACCCAAGCTGAAACATATTGAACTAACGCAAAATGGAATATTTGCAGGAGGTCCAGCGTGCACTGTGAGCACTCCTCCTAGATGTCTGATGTTGTTAGTTACAATGTTGTTGGTTAGGAGCTCTATTCGATTGTAATCTGATCACCCAAACTACTTTTTATCAAAGGTGGGAATTGCGTGAGAGGGATCAATAACACTGCTCGCCGTTCGAACAGCACTCGTGGAGCAGAATGGTTGTTTTAACCTCTGAATTAATTAAGTCTTGGAGCAGCAGAAGATTGTTAAAGTGAAATCTGCCTCTTAGAAGATTTCCATAAATGCTTCACTCCACGCCAAGGCACTGAGAGGTGACAAGCTTTACTAGATTTAATAGGAGCAATTGCATTTAGGATGGGGGAATAAGTACTTTTAAATGTATTCAAAAGTGATGGTAAAAGCAGTGGTAAAAAGGAGGAAATCAGTGCTTTTAGATACTTGTGGTCCAACTAGGCATTCACATACTTCTTCGTTGTGTTTAGCATTTAGGTGATTAGAGGGTTTGAACAACACTGGGACTCCTCTTTACAACAAAGGCCCAGTAATGGAGAGCAAAGAGAAAAGGAGCAGGTGACAGAAAGACATACAAATTAATTAAAAGAGACTCACAAGTAGGGTTGCAAAATTCCGGGAATATTCAAAGTTGGAAACTTTCCGTGGGAATTAACGGGAATATACGGGAATAAATTGAACATTTTGTGGGTAATTTATACTAACTGTATTTACCTTGTCATATACAGACATAAATATAAACATTTTGTTTAGTCATAGGCTGATTTGAGCCCTGAGGAAACTTTGGGCCCTTGACTATATGCTTCTGCATCTTTGTGTCATTCTTGACATAGGTCTTTGCATCCTATTTGCAAATGTACACAGCCTTTCCTTCTACATTTGTTGGGGTGAAATGTCTACATACATGAGACAGTGCACGTGGAATTGTTCTGTACAATAAGATGACAAAAAAGCTTGTAAAAAAACACTAATGCAATGCCAAACAATTGGAATCGTCTTTAAAAATATTTTACAATTGATGGATAAATTAATAGAAATAGGCTAGATGAACAGATGAACAATCCTCAATCAGCATACTAATATATTTTCCCCAGTAATATCATCGAAACTTACCTGACTAGTCCTGCACACTACAGCAGGCCTCAATAGCCCTGCTGTAGTGTGAAGGATGCTGGGAATTATCTGTGCATGTGATGGAGAAATGCACAGTGGAGGGTTGAAATTCAATGTGCAGTGTGTGCTGTATTCCATACATCTTTAAAATAGAGTTTTGAATGATGTGTTTGTTGCTCAGCGTTTATTTGCGCATATATATATTTTTTTTTAATTCCCAAAATTCCCGAGCTTAATAGTCCCATGGAAAGTTTTCGGAAAGTTTCCAGAAATTTACCGAAAAAATTGTCCGCCCCTTTGCAACCCTACTCACAAGCAGGAATCAGGCAAAACTCAAAGTTCAAATCAACACAGGTTATACATGGGAGGGTTGTAAGCATAGAAAATATGACATGGACAATGTCCCTTACAGTAATTGGCTTGGCAAGTTTGGGAACTTTGCAAGATTTTGCAAGTGGATAAAGTTTTAGAACTTTAATAAGAGTTTTACAGGTGAGGAGATAATTGTTACAAAGTATTGTAAATGGCAAATGGTCTGTATTTATATACCTTTTTGTTTTTATCACCACTCACAGAACTTTCCACTTTGCCATCCATTCATTCCCACACACTGCCCACAGCCACGCGTGTATGTGTGTGTTTGTGATGTGCATATAACCCTGTAAGTGAAACAGTAGCTTTTAGATTTATGGCTCAGAACCAGTAAAACTGCCAAACTTTAATTTGCACATTGTCAAAACATGTCCAGTCCACAATGTTTGCGTTTCCCTTATCTAAAAGGTTCGTTCTGCTGTGAAGTGATTCTAGTGTCATCACCCTTTGGAACAGTAGCTCTGTCGGGCCTGTCTTCCATTCGTATTGTGAGGAGTAATGAGTGCCGCAGCGAGAAGAGGGCTTTTCAATTTCACTCTTGTTTGCTCTTTGACAGTTGTCTGACTGGTTGACTCATTTATCTTGTGACCTGCATTTGCATCAGGCAAAATGACCGACCATATCGAATGCTGTCAAAATCGTCCATGGACGCTTCTCTGGCTTTGACATGTCTGCCTAAATGATGCGGGTGGCGTCCACCTCCCCTCCCTTCATATTTATATATATATATATATATTGATATTCAGAGTCTGAAGCTTCACAGCAATGACAGGTTTTAAATTGCCGGGAGAGGGGTGACAAAACCACTGAGAATAAGACACAAGACAGAAAAGTGACAGAGAGAACACGTCATGTTTGACACACCTCGGTGAACTGGGATTTAAGATTTACACAATGGTAGCCCGCGTACCTCCAGGGTGTGGTAAATAGAAGGAAACACTGAGAAAAATAAAAGCAATTAAAGGATGATTCAGGTTTATTGAAACTTCTGAATTGTTTTCACAGTACTGGTCATGCTTTGGGATCATGATGATGGGTTGTATACATGGTGGCAGCTGATCATAGACTGTGATTACAACAAGACTGCTTGATATACAATACGCCTACTCCCATATTCTACCAATACTGACAATAACTCTAATTTGGTGAGCAAAGGTCAAAGGTCACAGTGATCACAAAACATTTTTAGGGCCTTTTGACCAAATAACTCAAGTCTTCCTTAAGGAAATGTCTTAAGATTTCGACCAGTAGTAACTTTATTTAAAAAAAAACCTGATTAGAAACCAGTGGTTAAGAATAAAGCTCATGTTAACCTCATATGAATCTGGATAAAAAACTTTATGTAGATTGAAACTGTGACTGACAGCAGAGGCGAATGGCCGCTTGTAGTTGGGTTGTGTGTATAACTGATATTAAATTTTGGTCAAAAACAATGCGCCATAATTGTCCCTGTAACAGTAGAGAACAAATAAATTGCATTGGGCCAACAAGGTGTCGTTTCAGGATAAATTAAATCCTGAGCACTTTGACCTTGAAATAACATAAAATCTCAGCTCGATCTTAATTTACAGAAAATCTACACATCTTGTGAAGGTTGTGCGGTGACATCAGTGCAGCAAATCGAGTAAAGTCTTGATCCAACAGTTACACATGCTCCTGCTCGAGATCCAGCCCTGGCATCACCTGCCAAGTAAATCCTATGTGGGGGGGGGGTGTATACAATGAATCCTGAGCTGCAGTCGGAGTGGAGCCCAACAGATCTGAGCCTCCTGCAGGGGAATCCTCCCACAGCTCAGTCTTGGCCGGATGAGATGAGGACAGAGCGTGTTGACATATGCTGCTCCCTTGAACAAGGGCTCCCCCTGATCGAATCAGAAGTTTAAAGTTGTCACGCCTGGCTCGGCACACTTTGTCCCCTCGCTCCTGCGGTGTGTGTGTGTGTGTGTGCTACTGTCTGAATTTAATCTCAGTGGTTTCACTGTGGTATTTGTTTGTCTTATTCAAAGTGTTAGCGACAGATGCGAGGCGTGTCGATAGGGGGGGGGGGGGGGGGATAGAATCGCTGTCGAACAGATGAATAATGTATCACAGAGAAGGGGAAATATTTTTGCTACTTTTAGCAAAAGTGGATTGCAGTCACGAATCTGCAGCCTGGCACACGTCCACCTTACGTGTGACTAGACTCTTGTAACAAGTGTCTATGTGTTGAGTCTTTCTGTACTCTGATCCATGTGTTCTAAAATCTGCCTCATTTTAGACATAGTTTGTGTGTTTACCCGGAATAAATAACATATGGGTTTTTATGATCAGAACTGGATCATACATATATTTAATAATTCTCCTGATGTGTCTGTTTACACGTGCACAAAGGAACATTTGCATTTAGGCCGTGTTTTTTTGTCTCACCTGATGAATGCAAAGAGGATTTATCAGCTTCTTCCCGCTAGAACTGCCGATGATGAGATCAACAAAGAAAACATTTTTAAATAAATACAGTACAGCTTACAGCTCAGTCTTATGCATGAGGGGAGCTTTAACCACACAATATGATGTCCCTGTTGTGTATCTTTAAATTGGAGGAGACTCAACCTTTTCATCCCTTTCATCATATTTTCATAGTGATTCATTTGCATGTCCGGTAAACACATCAACTGATGAAACAGCACAAACTGTTTATGAAGTAATTTCCCTCAGCTAAATTGCAGCATTCATTTTTTGGGTTGTGCTCAGTTCAAGGTCAGTTCACTCCAGTTTTCACTTGGAAGGAGCAAAAAGTTTCAGCCAATCACAACAAGTGACATCACAGATGGCAGCAGCGAGACTTGGCAGTGCACCTTCAGGATAATGCAGGAGCACCTTCTTGGATGCATCTCGCTGCAGCCAATTGTCTCTAATGAAGTGCAGAAATCACTCTCGTATAGTGGCATTTTGGATCCAGTCACCAATAAATAACACTGCATGCTCTTATTATCTGTTAACTGTACTTCCTTACAGTTAAACGCTGATTCATGCTTCTGAGTCCACGCTACAGGTGCTCATGTAGCCTACACACACGGCCGATCGTCACATCTCAGCACTATTTGTTCTATGAGGGGCAATTTGGTTCAGCCTCTTGCCAAAGGACACTTCGGCATGCAGATGGTGAAGACTGTGGACCGAACTGCCGACCTTCTGGTTGGAGGACGAACGCTCTACCACTCAGCCACAGCCGCCCTTGTGCATAGGTGTGTGTGTGAGTCGCCCTTCAACAACACCGCCAACAACTTTATTGGGCGGTAGTGTTCTGATGCTGGGGTTGAGTTTCTTCCGGTTTCTGGTCCGCTTTTTAACATATTCTCTGGCGTCTTTGTTCACTTCAGAACAATGGCCAGTGTTGCTAAGCGGATCGTGTCGTAGATGGAGCTGATAGATGCTGAAGAGCAATTACTCTTTCTTAAAACACTGCAACAAAGGAAAGAAAGACCGTGTCCGCCTTAGTTCCTAAAACTCAATTAAATAATCATGGGAGATGTGACGCTACCAAGTGGACCAATCACAGCTGTTGTGGTCTGGGTAGTTCAATTTTTAGGTCAGGGTATGGCATAGGGCCCTGCGTAGGGTACATGTCTACGAGTAGGCTACATGTAGCTTTGACGCAGACACATGAATTTGGCTGTATTGTAGTGCGTTCACATCGAACAAATACACAGATCATATCAGTGGTTCTCAAACTTTTTCTGTCATGCCCCACTTTGGGTCTAGAATATTTTTCATGCCCCACCCGCTCCCCCGCCCCAACGAAATGGGCCAATTTTAACATGTGTATATACATAACATACACATGAACATTTAATCCACATTACTTTCAGGAATTTCTGATGTGCAAATACAATCCTTTTTCAAACAACATTTTTCCGACATCATTTTGTGTCTGTTAATCCAGGCGTTGCGAATCATGTGATTTCCCAACATTTTTGTCCATCGCGTTGGGGGTTAACGCACATTAGGTGATCCACCAGTGAAAAGTAGATATACTGCTTTCCACAGCCCAGCTCTCTGTGGATTTTATTTCTCCAGACTCTTGCACAGTAATTCCAGCAGTTTGTTTCTTTGTCGGCTTGTTTCCCCATTACCTACTGGAACCACAACTGCAGCTTCATTTCAATGGTTCCACGTTTATTCACAATACATCAAGGAGAAGAAACGTAGCTCTACGGGGGCTCTGTCTTACACCCGGCACAAAGCTCGTCTGAAGTCGGTGTTGCAGTATTTCACTGTTATTTGAATGCTCATTATCGGGATAGAAACGTGCACAACAGATGAACACTGTCTGCTAAATACACACTTTGCTCCTGCGCATGATGATTCCTCTTTAGAGAAGCGTTCTCTCTCCTACTAAAGGACAAGTATACCTTCATATTCATATAAGAATATTAATCCACCAGGCTTACCGTAATTTTCATCATGGATACACAGTTTCACACAGGACTGAACAATGCTAACTCTGAGACAAAACAACAAAATAATTATATCACCTCGAAACCTAAAGTCGTAAATGAAGCCAATATCATCTGATTACAAGTAGTGGGGACCCTCTCCGTCCATATCACATATTATGGTGCTTAAACCCCCTCTTGGAATTAGAAAGGACTAATAAGTGTACAAGAACTGCAATTCAGTCAGACAACTCACGATCGATCATGTAATATATTTATTACAACAGATTTAGTGTTTGGCGTCTAGGCTCCAACTTAATCACTCCCCCATATGATTACACAGGAATGATGGGAGTGATGAGCAAAAACTTGTAACCCCCCGTTGGAGCCTACAGGTGGATGCTGGGGTGGTGGAGGGTTTGAAGCAACAGGTAACAATACTGCAGCAGCAGTGCGAGCAAGAGGGGTTGACGGGAAATGTCTCTCTGGTTAAATAGACCACCTGATAAGGCGGGTGTGTATAATAGATGGTTGTGGAGATTGAGGTATGTCACATGATGTATGTCACATGATGTATGTAATATGATTGGCGCAGCACAGCTCGAGTTGTCTGCCAGAACTAGCTCGCAGGCGTCGCCATATGAGTTGGAAATCTCATTAGAAAAAAAAACATGTAGGCTTCATTAGTGCTTAAAGCCTCTTTTCACCGACATCCTTCACCCCCACACTCAATCAGCTGGGGAAACCCTGAGGTTTGTGGAATCTCTCAGGACATGAGTCCAACATTGAAACAATCGAGAGAGAAGCGACTCCTAGCAACAGATGAGGATGTCCAACCGGCTTTGTTGACCTCAGTTCTACGCAGCAAGTCTATTCTCTGGTCAGGCAGTAACTGAGAGGTCTGCAGAACTCACTGGTGTCCCCCTCCAGGGTCAGGAAAACAATCATTGCAGACCCCTAACACTGTTTACATAACGGTTTCACCGTCTTCTTCTTCTGTAGCGGCAAATGTCCAGGCCCGACACCAGCCTTTATCCACACATCACACAAGTCCTTACAGGCATGATGCTGCCTCTGTCTTGTTGTTTGGCACTGTATAAATACAATTGAACTAAAATGGATTCAATTGAAAGAAATTCTTCCTTTTGTAATCACTTTTTATTATTATTTAGACTTTGTGTTGCACAAATATTTCAATCGGCAGATTTTGTACCATGAGTTTGGACCTACATGCTTTACATTGTCCTTGTGTGTCCCTCTTACTTTACTTTCCTCTAAAGTAAACATTCCTGTCTTTGTCCAGTTCCCATCCTTCATGGTTTTCTTTGTAGCGATTTGAAGACTGATTGCATCAGAGCACAACACTGTCTAAATTCCAAGGCTCCTTCAAATGCGGCTGACAAATATGTTCTTTACCAAGCGACGGTGGATCCTCCAAAACCCTAACTATCCCACGATCCATTGTGTTTCAATGACATAGGCTGTGTCAATAATCAATATAGTGCCCTATATAGTGAGTTTGTCATTTTGCAGTATTATCTGAATGTTTAATGATTTTTTACATATAGTGCTCTCATTGTTTCCCACATGCATCGAGAAAAAGTAGTGTACAACCGATGGTCACTAACGAAAAAATATAGACCATCATGCATTGCGCTCGCGGGTGAGAGACGAGAGGAGAAATGGCAGCAGGAACAGCTTGACCTATCGTAAAAATGTAAATATGAGCAGAGCAGCACATCACAGCACAAACTTAGGGAAGTTTAGTTTTACTTTTAAAGATAGTCATGCAACATGTTTTTTTAACCTTAGAGTATTAAACCAAATGTAAAAACTTTTTTAGTGTAGGAGGGAATAGTGAGTGAGTGAGTGGGTGATTTTAGACACAGCCAAACTGTTTTTCAAAGAGGTAATGGTGGCAGCAAACAGGGCGAAAACATCAGAAGAATTCATTTTTGAATGCAAGCACTCAACCGAATAGTTAAACAGCAAACATCTTTTCAATATTATACTACACCAATAACTGTTTCGTCCACAGCTCTGTTGGTAGGCGAAAGGTGTAAGAGCGGGACAAGCTGGTGATGCAATAACAAGACCGGACCGTCTCATTGTGGGTCCAAGTAGCCAATGGAGGATGTAGACAACGCCGACTGCATTGATCGGGTTCTCCTAAATATGCAGATCCTGAATTTAGACACAGGTTTGTTTGCCTGCCTGCTATATACACAAACTTTGGATTAATGTTCTGGTCGGCTTGGGGGTCCATCAGAAACACTAGCTGACACTTAACTTGATATAATAGCTTTATTTTTGTTTGTTTCTATGTATTTTGCCTTTTCTTTGGCTCATCTTGAAACTGTTTCATAGTAAAAACGATATCTAGATCATTATAGGTGTAGTGGCCGGCTAGTGCCAGGTGTGGCGCACTGTTTATATGATGTGATGTTACACGTGAAGAGGAGTCACAATAAAGTTGTCGAGTTACATCCTGATCGTTGTGTCCTGGAGTACCAAATATACAGGAACAATACATGGTGTCAGAAGCTAATAACCCGCGACAGACAGAGTCTAGTGGTACAGACAACTAGTTGGAGTAGTTTAACGGTGTGGAGAGTGAAGACGGTGACGTCCGGAGCTAGAGGAAAGTTTGACGGTGAAAGCTAACAACAAGCTAGCGGTAAACTACTCGCACACAGCATGGATTACCTTCTTACCATCCCACCACCGGGACCCTTCGACTTCGAGCCAAGCTCATGGCCCGCATGGATAAAAAGATTCGAACGCTTCAGGCTTGCCTCTGGATTGAAAGAAAAAGACAAAGCCTACCAGGTCAATTCTCTCATCTACACAATGGGTGATAAAGCTGACGATATCCTGAGCTCGTTGCAGTTGGCTGAGGATAAACAAAATGACTATGACGAGGTGAAAAATGCTTTTGATGGACATTTTGTAGGCGTGCATAACGTAATATTTGAACGAGCCAAGTTTAATAAAAGAAATCAGGAAGTTGGCGAATCTGCAGAGAACTTTATCACAGCAGTGCACAAGTTAGCAGAACATTGCAAATATGGAGCCTTGCGGGAAGAGTTGATCCGAGACAGGATTGTTGTCGGGATAAGTGATCTGAAATTATCTGAAAAAATGCAGCTCAACCCAAAATTGGATTTAGCTACAGCCATTGTTCAAGTGAGGCAGCAAGAAGAGGTGAAAAAGCAGCAAGTTGTTCTCCGGTCAGCCGACTCACCGGAGCAAATAGATACAATGTCTTACAATAGCAAGAGACATGCTTACAGGAACAATTCTGCTCAACGTGTTGGCCGTTTTCAGCCTCAGCATGCTTCAACCAACCCAAAGCAGTGTGGGAAGTGTGGCAAAACCCCTACACATGTATGGACTGAATGCCCAGCAAAAGATGCTGAATGTAGAAAATGTCGAAAGAGGGGACACTTTGCATCTGTGTGCAGATCAGCTCTAAACCTGGAATCCATTGAGGAGGATTATGTGGCGGCTTATTTGGGAGCTGTTGACCATCCACAGTCAACTACATGGACTGAAATGCTTACCATGAATGGTGGCCCGATGTGCTTTAAAGTGGACACAGGGGCATCTGTGACTGCCATCCCAGAAACAGAATACACACAAGAGAAATACGGCAGCTACACAGTGACACACAGACCTCTGCTGGGCCCCGCCAGTCAACCTCTGGATGTAAAAGGGCTAGTGCATGCTGTCATTCAGAGAGGCGACAGAAAAATTGAGGAGGAGGTGTTCATCGTGAAAGACCTGACCACACCCTTATTGGGCCTGCCAGCCATTCGCAGACTGCAGATGATTCCTCAGCTCCACAGCATAGACAATGCAGAGACACACTTCCGCTCAACCTACGCAGATGTCTTTACAGGGCTAGGTAAACTTAAAGGTGAATATAAAATTAAGCTGAAAGACAATGCACCACCCTATGCCCTCTCTGCCCCACGACGTGTAGCCATCCCACTCCGGGCCAAAGTTAAAGAGGAACTAGACCGGATGGAGAAAATGGAGGTCATAGCCCGTGTTGAAGAACCAACTGAATGGTGCGCAGGCATGGTCCCTATTGTGAAAACGTCTGGGAAACTACGCATCTGCGTAGATTTAACTCATTTGAATGAGAGCGTCATCAGAGAGAGACACATCTTACCGGCAGTTGATGAGACGCTGGCCAAGCTGGAAGGTTCCAGAGTCTTCACAAAGCTTGACGCGACATCAGGCTTTTGGCAAGTACCACTCCATCAAGACTCAATGCTGTTGACCACGTTCATCACACCAGAGGGCCGATACTACTTCAAGAGGTTACCCTTTGGTATATCATCGGCCCCTGAACACTTTCAAAAGAGGATTTCCCAGCTGATTGATGGCATTGACGGGGTGCTGTGTCATGCTGATGATGTCCTCATCACAGGAAAGGACCGGGCAGAACACGACGATAGGCTGCACAGGGTGCTACAGAAATTCAGAGAGTCTGGGCTCACTCTGAATGAAAAATGCCAGTTTGCACTGACAGAAGTCCGTTTCCTGGGCCATGTCATAAACTCCCAGGGCATCAGAGCAGACCCGGATAAAATAAAGGCGATCCGTGACATGCCTGAGCCGAAGGATGTGGCAGATGTTCGCCGTTTCATGGGCATGGTGAACTTTGTAGGAAAATTTTCACCACGCCTGCCTGATTTGACAAAGCCCATCCGCGACCTGTTGAAGACAGAGAACTGCTGGACATGGGGAGCACCACAACAGAAAGCGTTCCTGGACACTAAGAACGAATTAGCGTCAGAGACTGTGTTAGCCCAATACAGCCCAAACCATGAAACCATGGTGTCAGCCGATGCCTCTTCGTATGGACTAGGAGGTGTCTTAACACAAAAACAGCTAGGTGGTGAGTGGAGACCTGTCGTCTTCATTTCAAGAAGTTTGACCAAAGCCGAGTCGAGATATGCTCAAATAGAAAAGGAGGCTTTAGCTACGACCTGGGCATGTGAGCGCCTGCGCGGATACTTGAGCGGCCTAGATTTTACCATAAGAACAGATCACAAGCCACTCATAACACTCCTGAAGTCCAGAGCACTGGATGACCTTCCGCCGAGGATTATCAGATTCAGATTAAGGCTGCTCAGGTTCAATTTCAACATTATCCATGTCCCAGGTAAAAACCTGATAACAGCTGATGCTCTGTCCAGAGCACCTCTTCCAGCCACAGCCACAGAGGATGAGCAGGACCTGGAAAAGGAATGCAAAGCTTACTTGGACAGTGTAGTAGAAAGCCTGCCAGCCACACCGACAAAGCTGGAACAAATTAAGAGCGCACAAACCTCTGACAACATCTGCAGACGTCTCAGTCGATACATTGCGAACGGCTGGCCGGAACACAGACGAGATGTACACGAGTTGCTGTTGCCCTACTGGCCTGAAAGGTCAGTCCTGCATGAAGGAGGAGGACTGCTCATGAAAGGTGAGAGACTCCTAATCCCTGAACACATGAGACCTGACATCCTACAGAGACTTCACCAGGGACATCAGGGTATCAACAAATGCCTAGCTAGGGCTAGAGAATCTGTCTGGTGGCCAGGCATCACGTCTGTTGTAAAGCAGATGGTCGAGAGATGCGAGATTTGTGCACGTGAAGCTCAATCACCTGTCGAGCCGCTGCTCACAACCGACCTCCCGAACAGACCATGGCAGAGGGTGGCAGCAGATCTTTTCCAATGGCAGAATGGGAACTATTTAGTCATGATAGACTACTTCTCTCGCTATATTGAGGTTTGCACCCTACCTGGAGGTACAACAGCTAAACAGACCATTGCAAGATTTAAAGCTGTGTTTGCTAGGTATGGATGCCCAGAAGTGCTCGTCACGGACAACGGTCCCCAGTTTTCCTGTCATGAATTCTCTCAGTTTGCAAGAGATTATGACTTTACACATGTGACAAGCAGCCCCCGTTATCCCCGCAGCAATGGGGAGGCTGAACGGGCCGTCAGAACTGTTAAATCTCTTTTAGAGAAAGAGGGAGATTTCCACAAAGCTCTGCTGGCCTACAGGTCTACTCCATTGGCACACGGGACCTCCCCAGCACAACTACTGATGGGGAGGAGAATCAGAACACCAGTCCCGGTGTCACCGCTGCAGCTACAACCACAGTGGCCTGATCTCAAAGAATTCAGAGAAAAGGACACTGCGTTGAAACTGCGACAGCAACAAACCTTCAACCGGAGACACCGCACTCAAACCCTGCCACCTCTTCAGTCTGGACAGCAGGTGTGGGTCGGACCCACACGCACCAGAGGGAGAGTCGTGGGCCCTGCACCTACACCACGTTCATATGAGGTAGAGACACCGGACGGAGGACGGCTGCGACGCAACCGTGCACACCTCAGGGAAGTACCAGTGCCCTCAACATCAGGTGACATGTCAATGACTAGATCAGGGAGACTTTCTAGGGCTCCGGAAAGACTGGACCTTTGAACATTACACACACACACCTACACACATTACGAAGGACAGAAAAGAATAACATGAAAAGATGTTAAAACAAATGAAAAGTCATAATGTTCTGTTGGAAGAGTGAAATGTCTAGTTGAAAAGCTGTGTTCTGAGTTGATGCATCTAGTGAGTAATCCCATACAATAGCACAGTAAAGTATAATATCTTCTGTTAGTTTCTCAGTTCAGACTTATAAGTTTTAATAAGGATTTGAGTAAATTCCTGAGATTATAAGATACGTTAGGAAACTAAAGTAGCTATATTGTTGAATGCACTTTGTCATCTTGAGGTTCTGACAAAGAAGTTAAACGTTTATCTAAAAGGGGGAGATGTAGTGGCCGGCTAGTGCCAGGTGTGGCGCACTGTTTATATGATGTGATGTTACACGTGAAGAGGAGTCACAATAAAGTTGTCGAGTTACATCCTGATCGTTGTGTCCTGGAGTACCAAATATACAGGAACAATACAATAGGTTCTAGACATATACTTATAATTTGCATATTTGATAAGATGTCCCTACAAATAAAATGTCTTTAACGGAGCTGATGTCAATTTTTGGTAATTTGTATATGGAAGGCTACTACCTTCCTTTGTTAAACTTTCCTTATCATTAAATGCTGCTTTATATACAAAGTAAAATCTATTCAATGCTCAGTCATCGCATGTTTAAAAAAACTCCACAGATATTTCAAACTGCTCCGTGCTGCACAGTGATCAACAGAAAATATGCTTAACCATTTATATATCATGAATTATGGTTAAGTTATAATCTGTGGTGTCCCATTCAGTTTCACTGAATGCATAACTCAACACCTGCATATATCACAACAACGGTTCAGAGTTACCAGCTGATTAACATGCACATTTTTGCGACTCATTTAAAAAACATGTTCCGAAATACATCAAAGCCTGGTGCTGAAATGTCTTAAATCTTATGTTTATTCGTAAAACATCTATAAATCAGCCAATGTAGGCTACATCAGGGTCAATGAGATTTTATACGGATAAAGTCATCTTCTCCGTTGTACTGTGTCTCTCTACCTGTTTGTTCTTTGCACTGTTGAAGAATAGTGAAAGCCAAAGAAAGTGAAACATACTCAAACCATCAGTGCACATTGCTACAGCCCTGTGCACGGACTCCTCGTTGTTACTCTGAGGGGGTTTGGTTCAAAGAGTGTTGTGAGCAGCATGAGTGAAAGTGGAGAGGAGAGTAAATCCAGGCGTGGCTGTGTGACTGCTGACCTTGGAGCTCATTATTCACCGGTATCTGCAGAGGGAGATATGCGGAGACAGTCGACAGCTGATAGAGACTTTCCCACCGACTTTTCTACATTTAATTAGATTAAGATTCACAGTGCCTCCCCTTTTCACCTCTCCTCAACAGCTGTCTGCAGGAGACAGCGGATAAATGGCCAGTGGCTGAACAGCTTGAATCGGAAAGGGAAGCACAATGCACTCCGTCTGTCTGCTTGATCTATGGAGCTTTCTGCCTCGGCTCTGCCCCGGACCCCATGGAGGCCTCCGCTGAAAAACCAGCCGTTCTCAGGATCAATACATCCTTGGACAGTGGAACAGGGGAAGTTCATTAAGCATGCAAAGACATGTCATGATGAAGACATCTGAGGACAAATGCCTGTATTGATTTTTGTGGGGGGAGGGTGACAGAACTTTGAGGGCAGCCTCCAGGGAATTAACTTGAACACAACATCTCAGGTTTGGTTATCTTTAGCAGGCGGAACTCAGACTGTTGAACAAGTGAGTGTCCTTTAATAAACTAAAGGGAGCAGCATCCACCAAAACAAAGCAAAGGGGATATTGATTAATAGTTGAACTTTGATAATTGGGTAACACGTTGTCCCAAATGTTAAAGTTACATCATTCATTGGGCCATTGGAGATTTATTTTCTGTTAAAGCAACATGAAGAAGTGGTTATTGAGTGGCTCAAATAAAAGATTTGTGATTCTAGCTTAAACTCTAAGTTCAAAACAAAACCACAACTAAAACACTCCTGTCAGCCGTAGAGAAACAGGCCTGGGGTTCACTGTGCGGACATGTATGACGTGATTGGTCCGAACACTGGGGTGTAGCCCTCAAAGACAAACCACGTCCACAAAACCAGTTTGCTCCTGGGATTCATTGACTGGATTATTTACTTTAATGACTTTACACTTCACTTGGCTAATTCAAATAAGGTTTAACGATGAGTTTAACACCAATGGCTTGTGACTGCACCTGGAAGCATCATGTTCAAAAGGATTTTACTCTCCCCAAGCCCAAAATTATAAAGTATGTTTTGAAAAAGTGTATAAAGTGTGAGTTACTTCTTTCCTGGAAAACAGATATACACCTAAATGCAGATGTTTTATTTAGTAGTCCTCTTATTAATAACACCATACTAGTACTGGGTATTTCACCCCATTGCTATCTAAGTAGTTTCAGTACTTTGTCGTACAGAATCCTTTGAGAGTGTACTGCATGTGGACATCACATCATTTCTGCAGATTTGTCACATCATTTTCTACAGACATCGCTTTTAAATCTGGTGAATGGGGAGGCCATTGAAGTGCACTGAACTCATTCTCAGACAGGTTGTCGCATTTTGTATTAAGGGGCCAAATGTCAAAACCAATTTCAGCAGCTCAAAACGGAGCCGCTTCAAAATCTTTCCAATAACGCATTGAGGCCGACCAGCAACACATTCTCTTGAAAGACTTGATTAACCCACTTTATTCAAAGGTTCAAGATCAGGAACATGATTTTTAACACGACTTTTATTTTCCGACCTCTCGAGGCTTTCACAAGCTTAGAATTTACCCAAATGTTTTGTTAACCATATGGTATAGAATATTTTTTAATTTATAATTTGGGTCACATTGTCATTCTATGTTTCTTTCATCGTCCAAAAGGTCTTCTGGTTCATGTGTATGATTCTGGTTACAATTCCGCGTTAGGATAAGGATGAATTTTCCGATTAATCCAAGAGTTCAATGATTCAAGTAATTCATTGTACGCATACAAATGTAAACATTGGATTTTTTAACATAAATCAAAATCTTCCCTCAATGCCACCCTGTGCTACCCTTGTTAAAGGTCCATGGTTTTGACGTGGTTGAGAAATAAATTGGCTGTTTCTTTGACTGACAGGTATCTTGATCCTCGATGGCATGGCCCAATAACTCCTGTCAGTCTACAAGGCGGCCCTGTCAGCTGTGAGTGTTCAGCGTAGAATGTTCAGCTCCAGAAACACTGGGGGCAAGAGGAAGTTGGGAGAGGCGGTGGACTAGTGGCAGAAACTTGGACTATGGGCAGAAAAGGTCTCTGGTTCGTCTCTGGTTCGACTCCAAGGAGAAACAACAAAAAGACGAACCTGGATTGATCTGTCCAAAAATCTAAGAGGATTCTCCTTACCCTGTCTAGTGCCCCTGAGCAAGGCACCTTACTCCCCCAAATTCATTGTACGCATACAAATGTAAACATTGGATTTTTTAACATAAATCAAAATCTTCCCTCAATGCCACCCTGTGCTACCCTTGTTAAAGGTCCATGGTTTTGACGTGTTTGAGAAATAAATTGGCAGTTTCTTTGACTGACAGGTATCTTGATCCTCAATGGCATGGCCCAATAACTCCTGTCAGTCTACAAGGCGGCCCTGTCAGCTGTGAGTGTTCGGCGTAGAATGTTCAGCTCCAGAAACACTGGGGGCAAGAGGAAGTTGCACTGGCCTGGAGAATATATGTTTGCATTGTGAAGGGCCATTACTGGGAGACTAGATCGCCTCTGCTCTGAACCCTCTGCACCCTGTTATCTGTTTGAGAGCCTGGAAAACCATTTAGTGAGTGGAAGTAAATTAATTATATGCAAAATGTAAAGTAATGTGGCTGAAATGGTGAGTGGAGAGGATTAAGTGGAAGCTGTCATCTGGAAAGCGACAGAAGCCCATTAGGAGCTAGCACTCAAGTTGCTATTTAACATATTTAGTGGATTCAGAAACACACAATTGTTGACAGAACCTTTATATCGGCACTTTAAATATGAACATACCTTTACTAATATTCTTAAAGTAGTAAAGTAAAATACCTGAGTGTAATTTTAATATGAATAAACATATGTGCTGCTAAACTTCATCTCATTAGTGTTGGTTTCACTCAGGTAAGCCCAACAGGACCAGCACTTCCCTCCAAACCCCTGAGGAATGCCTCCAACACATTTTCACCCATCCATCCATTATCTATACTGCTTATCCTCAGAGGCTCACTGGGGAAGCTGGAGCCAATCCCAGCTGACATTGGGACAGGTCCCCAGCATATCACAAGGCTGCCATACGCAGACAAACAAACCATTCACCCAAAACACGCCTGTTATTAACATGTGGGTTTTGTGACCCGATCACAGGAGGACAGCTTTAAATTCAGGTGTGAACGCACTCAGTTCCGATCACAACAGACCACATTCGGAGGTGGTCTGGGCCACATGTTACCACATTCCTTTAACAGTGTGCCGTGAATGCGTCCTGAGCCAAATATGAACGACCTTTTCTTTGGCAACTCTTTCTCTGTAGGACAAAAAAACTAAGAATTGAAAAAATTATAGACTCTCAAATACATATATATATTTGTACATTTTGTCATAAAGACTTCATATAATATCTATTGCACTCACTCCCTTTAGCTTCCCTCCATCTTGCACTGATAATTAATTAATTAATAATAGTAATTTAGGTGTTGAGGTTTTTTGCCTTGTTTTGAGGGGGACCAACAAAGGAATAAGTTGCCGTCTGCATTGAGCTCATGTTAATCTTTATCTTTTACTCTAGCACGGCATAACATGAGGAGCAGAGTGCCATTCCTTTTTAGTGTGTGCTAAGTCCTTGCAGGTGGTTGGTTGCTGGGTGGAGGTTTGCTTGCCATTGGTTGTGACACTGGAACCCCTCCCTCTCCCCATTCCCCCTGGAGAGGCGGTGGACTAGTGGCAGAAACTTGGACTATGGGCAGAAAAGGTCTCTGGTTCGTCTCTGGTTCGACTCCACAGAGAAACAACAAAAAGACGAACCTGGATTGATCTGTCCAAAAAGCCAAGAGGATTCTAGTGCCCCTGAGCAAGGCACCTTACTCCCCCAACATCTGCTCCCCGGGCGCCTTACATGATCGCTCACTGCTCTGTGTGTCCTGCACCAGATGGGTCAAAAGCAGAGGTTAAATGTACCTGCATGAGTGTGCCTGTGCATGTCTGTGCATGTGTTTGGGACAAATAAATGCATCTTAATCTTAATCTTCCTCCCATGGGTCTCCCTTGGACCTTCATTTACTTGTAATTTTCCACGAGAGACATAATGTTTCGAAATTGTATTAATAATATGTTTTGTAATATAGAAATCTATTTTTACCTTGGTCCCATTGTAACCATTTGCAGAGAATTAATGACCCTTATGAAAATAAAATTGATTTAAGTGCTCTTGAATCCTTGTCTGTTCCTTTTCTTCACCAAACCACAAAGTTTCCTCTGGGTGAAAACTACAGCCGATGAGTCACGGCTTCACAGAAAATCTGTCTTGAGTCATGTACACCAGCTTCGACTAGATATGAAACTCATAGAAAGAAGTGGACACACATCCTCCATCTTTATATACCGCCTATGGTATCAACTTGATCAACCCGTGGATGTATTGTGATCTGTGGCGTGTAGGGTTTAAGTTGTTAGGGTGGTTTGGATTTGAATGGATGATAGTTCGTCCTAAAATAGAGATGATCTGGTTTCCTTGTATGACATTTTTAGTTTGTTGGTACTCAGCAGCGATCATGAGCAAACCTACTGGTGAATATGCAGAGTTCAAAGTGAAAACTTAGATCCTTTTTTTTGTGAGTTCAAAAATTGAAGTGATGATCCAATGAACTCAGTGTGACTCCAAATAAAGGACTTTTCTACTTAACATGACCCTTCGAGATTTTTTAGGTTACACTGTAATGTAAGCTCTAAAATCCCATCCACCAGTAACGTCTTGTTGTTCGTCTAGAAAAGCAGCAGTTTCATCACTTTAGCTACAATGACTGTCATTTTGGTTTCTGTGATAATGTGTGCTGTGGACAATCCAGCAGAGAGAAGAAAAACCGACAACAAAAAAGTGGGTCAGCAGCAAAAATAACTCCTGGAACAATACCCAGACTAGACGGGAGGTTTGAAGTTGCACTGTGATAAACAGATTACTGAGTCATGGTCTGCTCCACAGCACTGGGTGTTTTCTTCAGAGGTTGTGACGCTGTCATGTCCTTCTGACCTCTTTCAAGGTACTTGCAAGATGAGACTTAGTGTGGCTGTGGCTGCGGGGGTATAGCGGTTGTCCCCTAACCAGAAGGTTGGCGGTTTGATCCCAGTCTTCCTAATCTGAATGTCAAACTGTCCTTGGGCAAGATGCTAAACTCCGAATTACCACTCATAGATAAAGTGCTGCGGGTTGTGCACAGTGGTTGTTGACCTTTCTTAAGGGAGACAGCTTTTGCATTAAGTGTATTATATCTGGGAATACTGAGCTGGATAGTGCAACAAGTAGTTCAAGGTGGCTGTGGCTGAGAGGGTAGAGTGTTAGTCCTCCAAACAGAAAGTCAGCAGCTCAATCCTCAATCTTCCCCATCTGCATGCCGAAGCGTCCCCGGGCAAGATACTGGTCCCTCATAGATGTTGAATACATTAACTGTAAGTCGCTTTGGATAAAAGCGTCCGCCTAATGTAATGTTATCCCAACTGATAGCAAGTCTGCAGCAGCAGCAGGACTCAGGGGCAGTTTGTCTAATTTAAAGTTAAACCTTGTCTTGTTTTTGTAATGAAAACTTAAAATTTAATCATTTCATATCTTCTCACAGCTCACATGCTTTCCGTTGAGCTTGAACACTGTTGAAAGTTGTTTCAAGGTGAGATCACCTGTTGAATTTAAGGAGTCCTCTCGGCTCAGTGTTTGTCACCAAGGTCGTATTGAACATCAAACCTTTGCTCATCGGTTCCTGCATGAGAGACAGAGAGAGCGGCAGAGTGACTTTGTGAAGGCTGCCACATGTCTCAACAGTTCAGGGCGATCTGCCTGCGGGCCTCCACCGCGGGGTCTCCTCCGCTGCAGGCGCCGCTTTCAAATCAGCTCTGCTGTCAGGACAGGATATACGTGAAAAGAAAAAGTCTAAGTGATTTTATCGTTGATTTATATTCAGTTCATTTGTCAGCTGGGTCACATAAAAACTGTGAATTCCTAGAATAGGATGAGAATGTATAGATTTTTCTGTCCCGTCTATCTTGGCCAGTGTAGCATTATGTATGGGTTGAATAAGTCTCCTCCTAACAGTACCCTCATCATGTGGGGTATTGATTTATTCTGTCAAAATAGGACATGTACTCTATCGTGGTTTAACAAATTGTGATTCAGGTGCTCTTGTCTTTCTCCCCCAAAAAAACACACATTTATTTTTGGGAACTGGATTTAATAAAATGTGAAGAAGATTTGGATGATGATGTGACACTAGAAGCTGAATTATTCTAAACCTGAAAACCAAAAATCTAATAATTAGCCTTATTTATGTAAACAGAAAACATCTTATTCTGTATTAAATTGAATATGTTATATACACTATTCTGTTGTGAACTCTAAGGGAGTACAGGGAGGGGAAGTCGATGAAAGACTAACTTAGCATAATTAATGATTTATTAAGTGTTAGTTTTAAGAAGAAACCAAAACAAAAAGCCAGAAGACAGGCGTGCATGAACAGTTACATCTCTCTCCTCCAAAGTCTTCCATCCTGCAGCGGTGGCATCCTCCCACAGGACTAACAGCCACTATTAGAATAAAATAAGTAGAGCAGCACAGCTAAACCCTATACAACAACCACTTCTGTGTATTTCCTAATCTCCACTTAATGGTTGCCATGGAAACAGAAGGAAGTGCTATTCATTCGGCTGCTCAACCAAGGTCACATTGTGTAAAAACTAAGTTAAGTGTCCGTGTTCTTATGAATTTGGCTTAATGATTCTAATGTCTGTGTTTATATCACGCTGTGAACCAGCCGCACACTCAGATAATACTTCATCTTTCTCCAGCTGCTCTCTGCTCGTGTTGAAGGAGGTCTCTGAGGGAATAACAGTTTGTTGAAGAGACCATTGATACGTGATGCGTCGGCCGTCATCTCTATTAGCTACCAGCTACCAGCTACTTGGCAAGTAACACAAATAACCACCTATCAGTGGACTGGAACAGCGCGAGTTAACTGAAAAGACGTGGATTGCCTCCATTTTAACCTTGAATTCATCGCTTCGTACCAGCTTTGCATGGATTTGAAGTACAATGATATCAAAGCTACAATGTCCCATTTCGAATGCTTCTTCAAAAACAGCCAAGAAATGTGTCCTTCCATTCCCAAGGATCCGATAGGTGAGCAGGAGCAGGACAAGCTGATGACACAAGCATCATCACCTGCCATCGCCCTCAGTTCATCCTTTAGCTGGCCTTCACTCCACTTTAACTTGACTGAGGAGTGTCTAAAGGATGTGGCCCGAGAATGGAGACACAGCTAAAGTGGAAGAGAGTCTGAGAGTAACGTCATCTATTTGTATAAAATAGTATTTAGTCATAAACCGAGCTACAGATTTTAACCTGATCGTGGCACCAGATGAAAAGTATGGCCAACAGCTAACTATCATGTATAATGCAATGCATCCAATAGTTGTCTACACAGAAGTTTGAACCAAACAGTTTGCTGGAGTAAAAGTCAGTATTTCATCCTCTAAGGACCAATTAATGACCCTCTAAATGCAGTTTACTTTGACTCAACCTGATCTTACACCATCCTGACCTGAATATCCTGAATATTTGACATTGACTGAAATGCATTAGCTAGGGCTAGCGAGGGCGGCTGTGGTTGAGGGGTAGAGCGGTCATGCTCCAGCCAGAAGGGCGGCAGCTCGATCCCAGCCTTCCCCCTCTGCATGCCGAGGTGTCTTTGGGCAAGATGCTGAACCCCAAATGGCACCTCATAGAAAAAACCTCTGCCTTTGTGTGTGAATAGGTGAATGGCAAAAAAAACTGTACTGTAAAGAAATGTTAGTGGTTATCAAGACTAGAAAAGCGCTATTTACATACAGCTGTCAATAGAGATTAGTCAAAATTTCATCTGCACCTACAACATCTCCAAAAAGTATCACTGTTAGTGTGTTGTGTTGAGAAATGTTCAACTTGTACTGTAGGGTTAGTGGAAGAGGAGTCTTGGCCCAGATATCCCTTTTGCACAGTAAGACCCAGAATATTGGCTGCTGGCCCCAGAGGCTAATTCATCTCCAGACGATCGCTGCAGGGCTCCGAGATTGCCTCCCGTTTGAATCCCGTTTGTACAGTGACTGGCCGGTTTAGGAAATTAGTGAAGGTTTTTGTTTATTTATGAAATTATACGCAGCGTTTGTGAGATGGATTCACACGTTCATTGAGAACCAATGTGCTCGGGGCTGAGAGCCACAGTAAGTGAACGGAATTTAAAGTGTTTTAACAGTGAGGTAAAGGACAAACAGATGGGGAGAGGACCTGGAAGATGAATTTGTGTGATTTTTTCACCGTCCTCTCAGGAAAGATGGGCCATTAAAGGTGCATCCATATGCATCTGTAGCCTGCGAGGCTCGGTTTTTACGATTGTGCTTTAACTCACCAGCAAATTCAGACTCTTTAGCTGTGAACAGATTGTAAAGTGAACTGTAACATGCTGCACGGCTGCAGGCCCGAGGATTTATTCAACACAGTTAATTCTCTGAAATGGTCAGGGTCTGTTTGTCTTTCCTGGCGCAAGCCTCTGAAGCCGGCTCTAATGCATGAGAACAAATGTGCATCATAAAGACGGGTACATCAACACGGCCACTAGATCCTGATTCCTACATACAGATCATTAAAGGATTCCAACGTTGAGTTGTAATTTTTTTACGAGCCCCACTAAATCCAGGGATTTTTTACTATGCCATTCAGATTCAATAAGTGAAAACATGTTTGCATTTATAATTGATGCAAGTGTAGAGCTGCTGGTACCCAGAACCCTTCGGCTGTCCGGACATGTTTCACGGCTTCATCCACGGAACAACCGCCCAGTCAGAGGATGTGTTTCGTCATGCAAGTAAATCTCTGTGGATAGATCCTCCTCAACAACCCTGACAAATACTGCATGATCGGATTTAGGTGATCCCCTGACTTAACTCTGGTGCCATCATGACGTTGGCATGAACCTTTGCACAGATAAAGGCGAACCATACCCACCAGCCTCAACCCTCCTTGGCTTAACTGATCTCTTTTAGTCTGAGAACTCATCAGGGTGCCCCACGAGGAACTGGAAAGCATTGGGGGGGAGACAGACATCTAGACCGCGTTTCCCAACTCCAAATATGAGGTAGAAGATAGATGAATGATACAAAAGTAAAAAAATAGTGAAAATCACTGTAAATATGGGTATTTTTCACACATCACCAACCTTTCCCTCTCACTGAAAGTTTGCAAAAGCAAGTAGAAGGTAAATAGCAAGAGTCAAAGTCCACGGTTGTGCTTTGGTCGGACAGCCACAGGCAGGATTCCCAGGCAGATCAAAAGAAACAGGCATTGAAGTCAGAGTCCTAAAACAGGCGGGGGATCAAGAAAACAGGGAGGCAGGAATAAAGACTGAATCTACAGCGGGAGGGGAACAATAAGTTGGCAGGGAATGAGTGAAAGTGGGCCAGTATCAATGCTGAGTGAACTAATGAGGGAAAGGGGGGAAAAGATAAGAGGGTAAACCGGGGGAATCGCCAAGAGGGCTGGGGTCACTCCAGGACAACTTGGTTTTTAGAGTTTGGCAGATATGAATAAGTGGATGAGCTGAACCATGAGAGAAAGCAACAATGGATCGATTTATTTGTTCCCATTTCACCCATATGACATATGTTCCCATATGGGAATCTGTGAGAGTTTTATATGGAACAGACACTGCCCATTATTCAGCAACACTGACGCTGCAGCAGATGTCCACATCATCCCATAATGCCCCCTTGTTAGATTACACTGACTATTTCAATTAAACAGCCGGAATCAGACCCGATGACAGAGACTGAGCTGCTGTCTGTCCTGTAGTGGCTGTTCCAGAGCCTGTTACAGTTTAACTTACTCCAGAACCGATGAGGGGTATCGTTAAATCGACAATACAATTTTGGGGCATCAATATTGAGCCCAAGAAAGACTAATAGGTCTGAAATACATTGACCAAATACAAGAGGAATTGATTATTATTAACCTCTACAACATAAATTCATAGACTACTCTACAGTAAACAATTTATATACATATATAAGAGCAGTGATGTAATAATTCTCTAGAACTGTAATGGGCTTTATTCAGAATGCTGGCTTTTAGCCTTATGATGATAACTGGGGTGAGGCCATGCATTAACCTATCATTTTTTATCCCGGCTTTCTGCCCCTAGGCACACACATTGATATAAAATGCTTTGGCCATGCAGGAAATAGATGCAACAGTGTCTTTAAATGTTCATAATATTGTCCATGAGGCAGCCAAGATAAAGAGGCATAAGTTACGATGCGTAATCACTCACCCCTAAGTGATATTTAACATTATCCTTACACCAGCTCAATTCTCCTTTTATATGAAGTACTTTAACACCTTTTTTAACATTAACCTCAAAGCAGTTGATGTAGTTATATGATGTGTTAACACCCAAACTTGAGGCCCATCCAAAACCATGGGCATCAGTGTGCTGCTACAAGAGCTTCCACTGTGCAGGTGTCCCACCCTGGAACCAGCCTCCAGGGATGTCAGACACAAGACCACTAAATATATATTCATACATACAATAAAATGTAAAGCACTTTAAGTGGTCATCAAGACTAGAAAAACGTGCTATATAAATACAGACCATTACCCGTATATATAAATAAATAATTTGAAACATTCTTGTAAACATTCATATGAATACAGCTAAATAAAATGTAATGAAAACAACATTAAGCAAACAAATGGGTACCGTAACAGCACATGATGAACAAATTATGATAATATGGCACAAATGGCAAAAAAAGAACCTTCAATTTATCTCTCAGTCGTCTTTAAAAATACATCAACAATAGTATTTCACTTACTTCTCAAAAAAAGCTCAGTATAACCATATTGCAAGACTTCCCATCGGGGAGAGCTAATTTCACCTCTTCATCATATGACAAATCCAAATGTTTCACAGAAGCTGGAAATTGTCTCAGTTCAGACCTTTTACAAATACAATTTTGTTTCTTTGTTTCCTTTTTGCTAGCTTTTTCCAACACTTGACAGATATCTGCCAGTATGCATTAATAGGTTTGGCATTGTTGTAATCTTTTTGGTATAAACCTCAAATAAAGTAATTAGGATTATTTCTTCTACACTGCCAAACATAACTGGAGGTGAAATCAGAGAAATTCAACACCCATGCTTCAGCTAGTCTAAAAATTTGCAACATTCCTGGTATCAAAAATTTGACATTTCAGCCATATGTGAATATTAGTGATCGCCAAAATTATGAAAGATCTCTTGACAATTACAAATGGGCTAAAAGCCAATGAAATAATAATGCATTGATAATGCAATAATAAAATCAGATTATCAAACCTGAGAGGTATGTGTTTAGTGCTCTTAATGATAAATTGTCTGTGTTGTCTAGAAAACAACATGGTGTCTCCAGTGAATTTGATACAATTTCCTTAAAGGCATCTTCAGTTATGAACAGAGATGTGATAGGCCACACTCATGTGCACCAATTGATATGACTCTTGAGTTGAACAGGGAAATCCATTTCTTTATTGAGCTGGCTTTCTGCACAGGAACACAAAATACTTAAATATCAACTTTAAAAAGACAAGAAAGAAAAACTTACAGAATAAGTGTAGTGCTGTGACGGAAATGCAAATGACATACAGATATGACTAAAATCATATTATTTGTAGCCTTAACCTAAATACACCTAAAATGTTGTTAATAGATACAAAGAGGAAAGGTTTTCTTAATCATCAAACTATAAGAAGTTGATTTGATATTTGTGAAGTGACTATCACCCCAGCAGCATCAATACTAGTATATTTCTACAAAGATTAAATACTGAGGAGAACAAATTTTGTGCACTGCTGAGAGAACAATGACGGGATGGGGGTTATGCAAACATGTGCATGCAGGCACACTGGGAACACTCAATTCCTTTCCTTTAAGAAATCTTCGCACATTCACACTCCAGCAGTTTGTTTCATACCTCCGCGGAGATGGCAACGGCCAAATGAAACGTCTGTCACTCTGCTCGGATGCTGCAGCATCGGCTGAGGTGAGGTGTAAAGGCTTGTGAGTGTCAGGGGAGGCAGGGCGTTGCATTACTATCAGTTAGGGACAAGTTTCCTCACTATTCATTTCTTTCAGTCCAGATCGGCTACTTTCTGTCCCTGGCAAAGTTTGTTGCTCCGATCGAGTCCTGTCAACTTTTTAACCTGATGAAATGTAGTACAAAGGATCAGCTTTATTTACAGTACCTTGTACTTAAATGACTCAATTCATCAAACTGAAAACCCAAGTACTTAACAGCCATAATGTCCATGTACATTTGGTCGTTTTGGGACTTGTACATTAAGTATATACAAGTATTTAAATTGTTTTTTAAATGCAATACAAGTTAAATTTACTGAAGTGAGCAACAGGCTGTTAAAGGTCTTTGAGTCGGTAACACTCATGAGCATTGACTTGTCTCACTGTCATGGCCCCCTCTTGTGTCCAACCCTTTTTTCTGTGCAGCTTTGTCGATGTAAATCAAGTTGCTCCACGGTTGGCTGCAGCTATAGGAAGATGTGGCCTTCCCTCATCTTCGCCTGCTGTGCGTTTTCCTGTTCCTGAAGCCTGCTGCCTGATTGGTCAGCCCAGTCCCTGCTCCACCAACCCCTGAGAAGCCAGGAACCTGAATAGTATATAAACCCAGACCAACTGCATGTCATGTCAGCTGTACCTGCATTGCCAGAAGTGCTGCTTGTGTGTTAGTGCTATATCCTGTATGCTAGCTTTGTGATTGTTGTATATGAAGCATTTGTTAAATTCATCCCTGCATTATTTTATTTGGAGACTGGGCTAGTCTCTTGTATTAGTTTAAAAAGCTGATTACTTTCATACATAAAAAGAAAGTTTGTTCGAGTGTGTATTATCCACACTAGGCTTACGACTGCTGCCCCTTTGTTCTTTGGTTTGAATAGGGGTTTGTTTCCATTTTCTCATTACTGTTTTTGTTTTGTTTAATTAACTTTAGATTTAGAGTCCTCATTTTGTTGTTTTTGTTTCTTTGAGTTGGACAATATCCTTCAGCCCTTTTTCCTTTATAGTTGCCTCGCCTCTTTTACTTCCGGAATATCGATTCTGGCTTTTGTAAAAGAAATAATTGAATTTAACCAGTAACATTTGTTTCAATAAACTTGTATAGCGCCAAATCATAATACACATTATCTCAAGGGACTTTACATAGAGCACATAGTTTAATGTTCCCCGCACAAGCTCAGGGTTGTAACAATTACATTAATATTAACGGTAAATGGTTTGTATTTTACATAGAGCTTTTCTAGTCTTGATGGTAAACCCGCTTTACAGTCCAGTTTTCTGCTATTTATCCATTCATACAGTGCATCTATGGTCAGCACACATATAAATCTATGAGAACGGCACAGTCATCAGAGGTAATTTCTTTACCTAATGGCATCGATAGTACTCTGCTGTGTTTTGGGGAAATCAGGGAGGACAGATTTTTCTATCGTGCATAAAGAAACTAGCGCCATGTTGATGTCTGTTTGCCTGAGGACACGGCTGAGCTCACACAAACACACTCACACACATTTACACTCCTGGCAGGCAGCAAGGCCACAGAGGAGGGAGTTCCATTTTCTCAAGTTACCACAACTGTGCCCTTTACTAAAAGTACAATGACAACTTTAGGAATAAAAAAGCTATTAGATTAATGTATTAAAACAATCGCTGAACAGGCACGATTTGCAGAGATGGGACTTGTTCAACTCCTTTGCCCTTTGTCTCCCATTCAACAGAACCAGATGGTGGCCTGCCGGCACTGACCAGAGATTGACAACAACTGAAGATGTTTTATGTTATTATTTACCATTCGACACAAGGGTGTCTTGTGGAAACTGGATACCCAAAAGTGGGATAAAGTGAACAAAGTTAAACCTGCATTTGTACAAAGAGAAAAATGCTGGGTCAAGCTATTTTTCACAAAATTTGGGTTGAACCTGTTTTATTTTTCTGCGTTATTTACAGTGAGTTGAGTAGTTTTCATTAGCGGCTGGTTCACTGTGAGGTCCGCCCCTCTTCCAAATTCAGGCGTCTACCCAGCCGCTGTATTATCTCTGCAGCCTTCACTTTCTGGTTCTCTCCGACTAACCAGGCAAGCATCAACTGCATCATTTGAAGGCTTTTTGAAAACCAACACTTTCCACCATTTAAATTAAAATCCCTAAAGTGCATTGTTTATTGCATGTATGTCATCTGATCAATTAAACTGTTCACTTGTTGGTTTGTATGTGTGTTCTCTAAAAGGGGTGGCTGTGGGTTGTGGGTAGCGGGTCGCCCACTCACCAGAATGTTGTTGGTTCAATGCCTGGCTCCTTCAGACCATGTACTGATGTGTTCTTGTGAAAGACATGTGGGAATCATGTATGATACAAAAAGCATTGCATACATCCGTATGAATAAATGTGCACACAGTATTATTATGTATATAATGATTCTAAAGACGTATTCACATATGGGGAAAAAACCACCCTTAAGAGGTTTCCCTGTATGTAGCTGTACATATAGTAAACATTATCTTTTATTTAGAGCTGTGAAAAATAACGCATTAACGCGTTATGATTAAATTACATGATTAATTCTGGGTTTTTTTTTAACGCATTTAACGCATGCGCAGAAGGACCTTCCAATTCCGCCGCGTCTGCACTAGTCGCCGCTCTAATGCAGTCAGACGGCAGCTGCCATTCAAACAAACAAACAACATGGATAATTCTGATGAACCTGAGGACCTTCTGGACGGAAGATCGTGTTCCAAAAAAACAAAGATCGAACATTCAGTAAAACCAAGGTGATATGCACACTCTGCGAGAAGTTATCGTTTCACCGTAGCAATACCCGCCTAACCGCTGCAACGCGAAGCATGTGTTGGTCGGCGAGGGGCGTTCAAGTGGAATGCGCCAAACCAGACTCACTCGCAGGACACATTGTGCAAAAGAAGCGGTCAGCTTTACTGTCAGAGAATTTGAACAAGTTAGTTTGCCTCACCAACTGGCTAAAGAACGAGTAGCTAAGAGGGCCTTTAGAGGCATTAGATTGTATCATGGTGTGGTTAATGGTTGTGTGACAAAAAATATAAAAAATGTCAACCATCCTATGGCTAAGAAGCTCAAATAATTTCTGTTTGATTTAAAAAAAAAAAAGTTTTATTCAACCACACAATGGCTAAGGAGCCCGAATATTGTTTAGGATGAAGATTATATTAATGTTCCATATGGAAAAGCAATGATAACTGCTGAAGAACTGCTGAGTTGCAGCACAAAAGAAAAGTTAAATGTCATAAATCTTGTTTTCACAAAAATATTCCGAGAAAATCGGTAATGTGATTAATCATGATTAATCCATAGAAACCTGTGATTAATTTGATTAAAAATTTTAATCATTTCACAGCCCTACTTTTATTGTGTAAACCCAGATGACTTAAATAGAAACACGTATTGAAACATCCAGCTCTGAAGCATTCCTTCCACATATGTAACCTTAACACGCACTATATGTCCAAATAAGGTCATTTTTTCATGGAAGCAGATCCTTCATACATGTGTGAAGATGATATTTGGTTCCACATTTTACCTATAACTCCCCTTGTATAACCCCATAGCTCTGTTACTAACCAAGAGACTCTGAGACACCGGCTCTTTGTCATGCTTAACTACATCATCATACAGTACTACGACCTTGGTTGCTAAGGCAACTGCCATTGGGGAAGGAGCAAGTTAAACTCTCTTTGACAGCGAGAGACTGATAATGCACTATTCTTCCAGTAAGTGAACTGTGAGTGACCTGAGGACAAACTGCTTTTAATACAATAGAAGGGTAATTTCACAGGTGATTAAAAATCAATGAACACAAATACGCGATCACTTAAAAATACATCACAAATACATGACATTATAGTTCCATCAGCGGTGATAGCAGAAGTAAAAATATTTAGCATTCAGAGCCTCTTTACAAAGAGTAGCTGCTGACGGATAATGTTTACTTTATTTTGCTTGAGGCTTCGATCATTCGTGGCAGAGCCTCGGTAATTTGGCCTCATATTTAATTTCCTCATAATATTTTATTTACTAGATGATTAAAAGCATCAGTCTGAGATCCCTCAATCCGATGTGCACTTTAGTGGTAATTTTGGTGCTGCGGAGTGAATGCCCCCTGTTTTCATGCTGCTCTCTGTCGGAACATAATTCTACTACCTCTTTCTTCTGTGGAGACCTGGACACAGGGGAAGTGCGGGTGAGACGGAGGCAGCTGTGGTCAGGCTTCTGCAACTCACTGCAACTCACAACTCACTGCAACTTAATGCATCGCCAGTGTAGTCAGTACCCATAAGCTCAAAGGGACACCGTAATGCATTGGATCCATTATGTGAACATTGTGTGACCCTGAACGTCTCGCCGAACCCCATTCCACAATCTAGTAGCGTGAAGCATTGCTTGAAAAGTGAATATAATAACAAAGAGAAACAAATTGTTAATTTCAAAATTCACATCGAACATCCAAATTTGATTCAAGACACGGATTGAGCACTAAAACCATAAATGTAAGAAGTAAATGTGCATTTATCAAGAGAGCGATCACACAATAGTACAAGTAATTCCACTTTAAGACTTGGCAATTGTATATGGTATAAATATCCACATAGATACATTACATACATTTACAGAGATTTCCCCAGAGTGTGTGAGTAGAGTGGTTTTCCTGAAAAGTTTCTAAATTGAAAGTGACATATGTAAATAAATAAATATAAAGCGGCCATGTGTAGCTACACAATCATAAGATATAACTTGTGTGTGTGTCAAAATATTTCCCATGATTTAAATGTCACATTCAGATATGATACCTAAATATAATACCATTGAGAAACAAATGGAGACATACCATGGGAATGTACATTATTCTATATACAGATACTGTATGTGCACAACAAACCATGGATCATTTGTACCCCCTCATAGCAAAGTGTGGGGATATATCAGTGTTATACAGGATTGTAATCTCAGCAGTAACATCTTTTGTTAGTGTAATCTAGAGATGAAGAGGAGACAGGCGGTGTTGCTGACACACACACACACACACACACACACGCACATTTTCTGACATCAGCACTTTCCTTAGGCCACTTCTGGGCAGTTCGGGGAACGTCAACATTCCCTCCAGACAGGATGAACCTCTTGCTAACAGAGAGATAGAGAAATGGCCTTGTTGGTTTTCATACGTCACAACTATGTCTGCATTATGTGTGTGGACAGTGTTATTACAGCAGGAGAGCAGAGGAGAGAGACCACTACCCTTTAACCAGCTGCAATAGAATCAAGGTGGGATGATGGGATTTTAATTCAAAAGCAAAGTTCACTCACTTGTTGTCGTGTAGGGGAGAGCAGGAGTGGCAAGAAGAGTCTCCATGATCAGTTGCATGTCCTGGTTGTGTTACAGGTTATTACAGGACATACATGTGCAACACAATTAAACGTCACTACTTAGTAGAGGCTGGGGACTTTGGGGAAGAGTACTACTATTGGAAAAAAACTGTTTTTTAATGACTTCTAGTTCTTTTTAGCCGATGTACAGGTCCCTATCACTGTTGAACTTGTTGGACCCCGATACTGACAATTGAAGCTGCCACTATCAGTCGGTTCCACACTTCTCAGAGGAGATCACTCACCAAAGTTACACGGAGCAAGAACAGACCTACAGGATGAGGGGCGGCATTGAAAGTTGCACCATTCTCACTGTTCTAAGACATTGAATCAGAAACTTCAAGCCATTTTAATGTAAAAAAAAAAAGAAGAGGGGTTGCATAGTTTTGATTAGAGTTACTCCTTACTTTTCCTTTGTCTTTTCTTTCATCAAGCTATCAAATGAAGTCTAACTGAACGTAACACTGTGACAGTCAGGCAGAAGTGTTGCCAGTGAGTTGCATCAGGATTTGATCTGCAACAAAGACCTAATAATGCAGATCAACATGTAGAAGATCTGATATTTCCTCAGCACACTTGGAGAAAAAGTATTTCATCGTTCTCTGAATTGGCCAGTCTTGTACGAATAACCTAATTTTCTGATGTTGACTGTTGGAGGATGGTCTTCCTATTGCGTCACCAGCTTTTCCCGCCTATAGCAACAAAGCTACGGACAAAAATGTTCTTCGGTTGATTAAAAATGTTGAAAACATCCTCTTTGTACTTATATCTAAAATAAATTCTCTTGACGTTTTCACCTCGCTTTTTGCCGCCATTCTCTCTTTAAAATCAGTTAGTCACTAAAGCGTAATCAGTCATGGGATATGTCTGGACACATTTGTCGAATTTGGACAGCCTTGTCAAGATGAAGGGTGCAGCCACTGAATTGGGACACAGCTTATGTCTCATATAACAGTTTTTCTAAAGTTTTAAGGTTTTATTTGTAAATGTTACTCTACATATATTTGAAATGGAAAATAAGGTGATAGGATAAAGTTGAAATCTTCCTGTTTACAGTGAATTTGGCAGCTGGTGCCATCCAAAACCTTTATCAGTCATTTTGACCAGGAAGTTAACATTGAAGACGAGTCAGCTCTTGCCACAGTTGCTCTCAACGAGGGCATAATGAGAAGCCTTCTCTGTGATGACTGTGCACTGTGGGTATGGAGGCTTGAATTTCTCAGTGGCCAGTGAAGTTCTCGTCAGTGATTCTTGCTGAAATCCAATCCCAAGTGGGCCAAACTGGCCAAGGTAGACTGAGCGATCCCCATCTGCAGAGGGAGGGCTCTCTCTCTCTGCAGAACAGGATCAAAACAGTGCAGCAAAGTCGCCTTGAGGGAAACCAAGCTCTGGAATTTAAAGAATTCATGTTGGCTGCTGCAAAAGCTTCACTGTTATGAAGCAGTGTGAATGATAAGCTGGCTAATGGTGGCAGTTTGCTTTAGAGATTTATATTTTTTAATGATCTGTTGAGAACAGATTATTTGTCAGGAGTTATAAGTTTGTGAGAGAGGGGAGAGGGAAGGGTTCTGCAATGATGCAATGGCACAAAGTACTAAGTTTGAAATCTTTTATGTTTTGTAAAAAAGACTATCATAATAAAACAATGGCGGGGCACAAATTGTATAATGTGTATATTAAGGTTGCTGTATAATAAAAACGCACACGCAATCATTCTCATTTGATTTCAAGTTAGCAGCGACACACTTCTATTCATTCTATTTTAGTTCATCTGAGAATATGTACACCCAGAGCTGAAGGACATTTTTAAATTTGTGTTTTACAATGTAGACTTGTATAGTATTCATTTAGTTTTATTCAATTTATAAGGTTGTCATTATAATATGGCAGCAGGAAGTCATCCCATCATATTATATATGCTATATACCATGATAAAATCTATATAATCCAGGTCATGTCTACAGTCCTATAGGACCCAGAGATACTTCTTCATGACGTCAGTTATCAAATTACATCATATGATAGGCAAACATTTTCCAATGTAATGTACATATTAGCTTTCAATTGTCTCTCTGCTATTGCAGTGATATCTTGGAAAATGGGATAATTGAGACCATATAGTTGTTGGCCTTTAACTGATCAGCTCTAAAAGTTAATCATCTGGAGATATACTGGAGATAAACCAAGACATAGTCGCATCAACTTTAGTGAAAATCGATGATTAGCCTGCACACCAGCTTAGGTGTTTTCAATCATGTGTGTGTGTGTGTGAGTGTTGGTCATCCTATCAATCTAATGTAAACAATATGACAACAATAATGTGGCTGTTTGGTGCAGTAACTTGAACAGCCCCATTGTCAGAGGATGGAAACTTCTTTATAGCTTTTGTAAAAACCTTCGCTTCACAGGCCCTCGTCTTTCAACCTCCGATACCTGCTGCCTGGAAGCAGCACCCAGCCCAGCACCACTGTACAGTGATGTGTGGATGTCAGGAGGTTGAACAGTACAGTGATGTCCCAGTGGGCGAGGCTCCCTCCCCTCTGTTGTCCGAGGGGGGCGAGAGGCTCACAGAGGTGCTGCGAGCATTCAAAGAGGCCTGGAAAGGCGATAAATCACTCAGGAGCGGCAACGCCTGAGGGCCCGAGCAGTGAGCATGCTCGGTGGACGGAATAGCTGATGACGGATGGAGAGATGCTGCCGCATGAATAAAAAGTGCAGAAAATAAAGTAAAGGAGGTGTTTGCTACAGGAAATGAAGAGATGAGAGATCCTGAAATAAGGTGTTTACAATTGAGACAGGAGGTTAATACTGAGTGTGACACGTAGTGGACACAGCATGACTCGGATCATGAGAGTGATGGGGATGTGTGGAGAAATATGTAACGATTAGGAGGTGTGGTTTAGTCTTGTCACACCAGATTGTCTTATGGTGGAACAGTGCTCCACAGTCAGTGCTCAGAATACAGGGAATATTTACCATTACCTTGAAAATCTTCCATATGATACAGGCTTGTATGTGAAAATATTATTCACATTAATTGTATGATCTTATCATGATTGTACTTGTTTAATGGTTCAACATTAATATCTTTGCAGGTATTGATATTTAGCGCTTATATAAATATCTTTAGTTTAATTCATTCAGCAACAACAACAAAAATGTAAGCCACTACCAGGAACTTTAAAGATGATAGATAGATAGATAGATAGATAAATAGATAGATAGATAGATGGATACTTTATTAATCCCGTGGGAAATTCAGAAGCAGTAATGTATATTTTAGTCCGATCAAAGACATTGAAATTAATTAAAGGTTCAGCGTGTAGAACTTATCGACATCTAGTGGTGAAGTTGCATGTTGCAGCTGAATACCCCTCACCTCACCCTCCCCTTCCAAACATGAAAGAGAACCTGTGCTAGCCTTCAGGTGTCACAAAAACTCAAAGCGTGTTTAGTTTGTCCAGTTTGGACAACTTTTAAAAACATGGTGGCCTCTGTAGACACGACCCGCTACCGAGGTAAATGTCAAGTATTTATATATGAAGGCCCAATCTAGGGTAAAGAAAACATTGTATACAATATAGATGATCACACACGAGTGAAAACATGACTAGTTTTATTTTATATTCAGTTTCTGCCAATAGATCCCTTTCACCTAAATCTTACACACTGAACCTTTTAGAGGCAAAACTTCTCCCGGATTGTCTAATTTCCTGTTATAGGTCATAAAGAGGCAGCAGTATCAAAGAAGACTGTTTCAGAGCCAGATAAGAAGTCCACTGGCCTCACTGTTATTTAGGTCACTATCAGGGATCTAATAGTGAACCAGGGTAACTTTGAAGTTCTTCACTAATCCCTCAAGAGGCTGCGGACCTGTGTGGAGGCCCAGTTTGACCACAGCTCTCCTGGGAAGTCTGTGTGGAGTACGATTGCTGCTTGTAAACACCATTCCGTGTCTGCTTCGATTCGGCCAACAGGGGCACTGATTCGATGCTGCCAGCCACTGACAGCTCCAGATCTGCACACACACTCCACACACCAGATTGGAACAAGTAGGGGACACACAGTTTCAGGTGGAGCGCTGCTCCATTGTTAGCTTCCACCATCACAACGGAAGCTATCCCTCAGGGAGTTCAAGGATTCTTCAATGAAATAATATCCACCAGATGATTGACATGTTTTCCATCTTCCTCAGGTGTACTAAAGATCGTATCCTGAGCTTTCACGAAGCAGAAGGGACGTGCAGAGGATGTTAGAGCAATTCTTGCAAATGATTTAATAAAACGACTTATGTGGCCCTATTGAATGGGATATTTTCTTGTAAGCACTGTTACATGAAAGTTAATGCAATTCATTGCGTTTCTAAAGAAATTAAGTCATTCATTCATTCAAATCACAGACTAAAGAAAAACTACCTTAAAAACATTTTAACAGGAATAAGCTATAGGATCTTCAGAGAGAGCCACATGTGAGGGATTTCTCTCCCCGAACAGAAAGAAGTACAATAGATGACACGTGTACCAGAGCACCTCATCAACATAACAACATTTACAACGATTCTCACATAAAGAGAGTTGTATCAATGTCTGACAGAGAAGAAGGGAGCAATAATGACGATTGTAATTATCGAGGTATTGGGAAAATTGGCGTGGCAAACATCATGATTAAATTCAGGGAAGGGAATGTGTGTACTGGTCAAACCTCCCATTTCCTCGATTATAGTGGCAGGTAACAGTTGATCCGGTTACCCGATAAATATGTGATGTGGAGATTTGGGGGAAATTAAACCGGTTTAATTCATGTAAAATGTTTATTGGTATTCATTAGTGTAAATATTTATTGTATGTATAGTGAGTATGGTAAAGGTTTTTGTATTTATATAGTGCTTTTCTAGTCTTGATGACAACTCAAAGCACTTTACATTACAGTTTTTACATTCACACACACATTCATACAGTGCATCTATTCGCAGCACTTTGTTATTCTATGGGGGGGCATTCGGGGTTCAGCATCATGCCCAAGGACACTTCGGCATGTAGATGGGTCAGACTGGGGATCGAACCACCGATCTTCAGGTTGGAGGACGACCACTCTACCCCTCAGCCACAGCCGGCCATGTTGTAAGTATGCAGTGTGGAATTTGGTAAATTATGCAGATTACCATAGCAGGCCAATCTTTGTTTAGGTATGGATGGTTGGGGGGGAGAGAGAGACTGTTGTGTATGATTATGCTGCTGAAACGTCACCACCCATTGCTGTTCCTCACTTGCCGCCTTTGATTGACCTGACAAGGCCACAGTGTGGACATGTTATTCATGTTGACCCCCAGGCCCCGTGGGGTATAATGAATCTGCACACACTCAATCGGGTATATATATACGATAAGTAAAAATTTACTGAGTGTAACCTATGAAGATATACTTGCTTTTCAATTCATCCCTTATGGTACAAGAGCTATTTGATTTGCATGATGTAAACATTAAACATGATGACAAGCACCTTTTGTATTATTTCGGTCTCAGTTGACTCAAGTAAAGAAGCACAGGTGTAACTGTCTCCGACTTGTTTCCATTTGTTCTTTCAGGTGAGCACGTCTGTCACTGTAGAACCGCCATGGCACATCGTACATTGCACTATTGTTCTATCAGCAAACTTTCTGCCATACTGGCCCTACGCTGCCCCCTACCATTAATGTGCATATTGCATCTTGTGTATGGGTAGTAATCATTTCGGAGAATGTGCACGCTGACGCTCCGAACAGATGCAGGAATCACGAGGCAGCTATTATGTGCACTCCAGTAGTTGAAAGTAAATGTATCTCAGGCCTTTCCGACATTGAAATGAACCATGTGGCTGCAGGTGGAGCTTCTCTGTGAATAACAACTAAGAACCCTCTGACAAACCACTGTTCAATTTAGTTTCCCAGTCTTTCTTAATGGTATAATTGTGTTATTGCGTTTGCGCAGCCATCCATCCATTAGCTGGACTTACTTGGTCTCAGCACCTGGACAAGAGGGATGTGTGTGTTTGTTTTGCTCGCTACTTATGTGAACCATCATTTTCTAAAGGGAGCCAAGTGAGCTCTCTAAACTGGGAACTTCCTCCACAATGTGAGGTGCTCAACTGGATCCGCGGGGGAGTCACCCCATCACCTCCAGTGCAGATGAGGGAGGGCAGAGGGTGATTCATTCGCCTCCCCCCCATTCCATGTTCCTGCCTGACACATGTTTCCTATTGCTGCACTGTGTGGGCGGACGAGGATCTTATAGCTATTACACACTGTCATATAAATAAAGGTATCCATATTGTAACCACAGTGGTGATAAATGGGGAATAAGATATGAGACAGGCAGTCCCTGTGATTTTATGAAGGGTTGTAAATATGTTTAATGGTGTGCACGATCATATTTCAGAGCATAGACAGCCTGAATGCTGCTGGCAAATGTAGATAGACTCGGGGGTGTGGTGTGATGCCATGCACCTCTGTATAGAGAAACATGTTCCACTTCAATTTGCCCACGTACAGTTCCTCCTTCACCTGACTGAGCTGTGGATCTCATTTGAATTGGAGGAAAATGTGTCTCTGTCTCCATTCATCTGAAATCAATGATGTATAATGACCAGGTAAACCATCAGGTGTATAAAACATAGATTATTTACTCATTTGTTGAAAATCCCAAACTGAAATCTCTCATTTAAAAAAAGTATTCAGTATTCATCCTGTGTTTTAACTCATTAATGTATGGACCTTTGTTGATTTAAATATGCATGAAACGTGTCTAGTACCAGACTGGAGTCCATCGGTGGCATATAGAAATAATTTGACATAGTCTACAAAGGAACACATCTCGGGTATATAAGGTCCCACAATATATACTACATGTCAGGAGGAAAACCAAGACATAAACTCTGAGGAGCTCCCTGCAGACATCTGTGATAAAACTGTGGAGAGGCTCGGATCAGGGTAAAGGTATAAAACCGTGTCTCAAGCTTTGAGCGTTCTCAGGAGCACGGTGGCATCAAGAACTGTAAAATGCAAGAAGTTTGAATCAAATGGGATAGTTTTCCCCAGAGAACTTGAAAGACTTTGTCCTGCAAACACTGGTTCACTGGTTGATGCCATCAAAATGTTAAAGAATCTTTGTGGCAGCATCATGTTGTGCGGGTGATTCTCAGCAGCAGGGACAGGGAGACTAGTCAGAACTGAAAGAAATGTGAATGCAAGCACATCCAGAGAGGTCTTGAAGAAAAGAGTGCACATGATCATGGACTGGGAGAACAGGACATTACCTGAAGCATGTATCCAAGTCACCTCTTATGTCTGTGGGACGCTGTTCCTGAGTGGCTCAACCAAAGCTCAGACTTAAACCCTCGGAACCTCTGTGTAAGACACCTGAAGACGAGGTTTACAGACAGTTCCCATCCAATCCGACTGGGCTTGAGAGGATCTGACGGGAAGAACAGGATAAACTCTCCAAATCCAGGACTGAAAAGGTTATTGGGACGTTACCAAGAAGAGTCAGAGCTGTTCGTTAATGTGCTGAGCTGCCAAACGAGCTCCTATCGAGTATCATGTCCCTTTTGGTTTGAATACTTCAAACATGTATGTATTAGAGTTGTTATATATCATTTTAAAATGGCAATTCCATCCAATTCAAATTAAATCACCAACACAAATGTAGGCAAAAAGTGAAAGGGACTGAATTTCTGATGTCACAGTACATGTCATACAGCCATAATGCACGTGTACTAGTACATCAACAGTGAAATCAGACTTCTAGACTGTGGATGTAAACCAAAGTCTAGCTCGACCACTTTCTGGAGACTTTATCTTTATCATTACACGATGCCACTACCTACATTCACCCCCCCCCCCCCCCCCCCCATAAAACTTTGCCTCGGAGCATGTGAGCCATTACATCCAGCCTGCTTCTCCATTTCTTACAAAACCTATTTGCTGCTGCAGTTTAGTTATATCTAACTAAATGTAATTTCTAGGAGACAGGGTTGAGTGTGCTTATCTGCTAAGCTGCTTATCTGCTAAGCAGCATGTCTCGAACAGCCTCTCTTGGGTGTGTGTGTGTGTGTGTGTATGTGTGGTTGTGTGTGATACCAGCACAGTCACTGATGAACCTACTTACACTTTTTCCCCTAAGTAATAACTTCTGTTCGAACAAGTGTTTAATGCAGGTGAATGAATTTGACATGATGTGAAATTAATTTCTCGTGGATCACATTTTCAGTTGCAAGCCAAGTTTCCAAGTCATCTGATAAGTATTTATGTGTGTGTGTGTGTGTGTGTGTGAGGGTGTTATGTGTGTGTGTGTGTGTGTGTGTACGGGTGTGTTTTCATCCCAGTCACTCTGTGTTGTTCTGCAGCTCCTTGGTGACTCCTGCAGCCTCGATGAAGAACTGCTCTCAGATAATAAAGTTCTGGAAACAACAACTTCCTGAGGGAAATAACTGCAGACCTCATGTCCTCTCTCAAAACGTTTTACCCTGTTGCTGTGTCCCGGGGTGAACTTGTGAATGATGGTGGTCCCTGGGGGAGGGGGAGGGAGGGGGAGGGGGGAATCATTCCTCTATCAATCAAATAATCAATCCATTGCGAGTCTGTGAGATCACCTAACTGCCATTCACTGATGATAAAAAAAAATGGCGCTGACGTTTGTCACCGAGCGGCTCTGTGTCCAGCCATAAACCAACCCACATGTTCACATTAGAAGCTTGGGATGAAACCATACAGATGAACACAAATGAGACTCACTATAATCACTAGTGACTGACGTATGCGTACTGAGAGTAGCAAAACATAACATGTGTTCAAACGAAATTACATTCAAATCCAGAGGCTCGATAATCTTGTTGGGAACAAGCTAAGAAGTCCTGAGTCATTAGGATCTCTTTCACCATCGTCATGAGCCTAAGAGTCTGAGTAAGACATGTTTTTGAATAAAAATTGAGAAACATTCAGACGTTTGAAAAAAAATCGGATAGTTGAGCATCTTCTGAGGCCAGACTTGCACTCCTCCTCCTGCTTCAGTTGCCTCCAAGTCCGATCCTGCCGCTCCCTGTAATCCAGTTTTCCCAGTTCCTCCTTTTCGCCCTCCCTGGTCTGCACGGTCCATGTCATTGGCACTGTGGACACTTGATCATATTCTAGGTTTACATTTTAAGTTTACCGTGCTTACTTTGTTCGTTCTCTGCCCTCTTTGGTCGTTTGGTGCCCTTATTCATTTTCTTTAGCCTGGTGACTCCCTTGTTCCTCTGATGCTGTATCATAAACACCAATCCTGGTTTCCACACTCCAATGACCCACTGGCTACATCAAAGGGATCATGATAGTGCTTATTAATAGGCACAATTGGGCACATCAATTTGTTTTGTTGCTGAATAAAGTGAATTATTTTTTTTGCATCGAAATCCAAAATGAATCAATGCAATGACCCATTCGGAGCAGCCCATACATGGCCGGCCCTTCTGGCATTTGCCCAATTGCCAGATGGCCGGTCCGTCACTGCTGCTCTTGTTCATTGCCCCACTGGGCCTGTTTCTGAGCTCTCAGCAGCCACTTTGGTGAGTACAATGTTGTCAGAGACAGGAACAGAGGGGCAGAGGCTACAAAACAGCGAGCAGAGATAGTTTATTGTAGATTAGTTTATTTTCTTTGCAGGAGGGGAAAAGAGCCGTGGCCCGGGACAACACTACATCTTAATACGTTTCCGACGAGGTCTTTTCTTCAGTACTCTGGTCCAAAGGTAAAATAAATATATAACTGAAAGATAAATACGTGAATATATAGGTATCAAACATATGTCTAACTAAAACAATCATTAAGTGAGGCAGTGTGTTACTTTACATGATCAACATTGTAAGGATGTGACTGTTGCTTCTCCTGCTAAAGTACGTTCAAATGTCTGCTTTTAAAAAAGGTCTATAAATTTAGATTTATTTGGAAACCTTTAAAAAAAGATATCCGATACGTTGAGGCTGTTCAAAATCCTGGTTCACACGATTGATCTTTAAAGCAGACTGGTGTGTAAAGCACAGAGACTCAGATATGTAGATGGTTAAAGAAGAAGTGGTGATTCTCAAAAAAGCAAACACATCGATCAAATCTAAAATATGAAGGAGCCTCCTGACCTCTTCCTGGTCAGGGCAGGAGAGAACCGTGTCTCTGTTCAGTGACTGCAAAGTTTGACTCACTCTCATTTGATTTTCGGGATAATGTTGTTTTAGTGAGAGATCCTCTTAAGAGTCTTTAATTCTTCACTGCCAGCTATTTCTTATAAAGTCTCCTGAAAACTAAAGAATGTACAAATTAAGGAGGAAATAACAGGAGGCAGGTATTGTGGTGTCGTTGCACAGTGTTGTATGCTCGCCTGCAGACAAATTTGACATTTGCATGTTCAGCTGACATCAGCAATTCATTAGAACTCATTAACTTACAGTGCAGCTACTAAATACTGTTTCCCCTACAACCAGGAAATCATGAGACCCTTGAAAGGGTTGCCATTAATCTATTACACAGATCGACTGCAACATATCTGTATATGGTTTAGGCATCAATGGAAATAATTGAAATAATAATAAAAAAGGAAAATTATCAAATTTTTAAATAAAAGCAACATACATGTAACATTTTAAATATATAAAATTCAACAATCTTTTCAAATACAAAATGAAAAACATTCGAATGTAGAAATAAAAAGTCAAAAGGAAAACATATTGTACATGGATCAGTACTGGTTTTCATGTTGTGACTGATCAGTATGTTTTCTCAGTCTGATGGTGTGTACAGTGAAACATGGAACTCCTGTCAGTGATAACAAAAGCCTCAAGGTTGAATGTGCGTCCTTCACCACAACACTTGCGGATTCTTATCAAGTCAAGTGTTGTCCCCTCCTACAGTCGTGAATTACAAGCTTTTTCTCTTTTTTGAAATGGTTTGTATTTAAATATTTATATAGCACTTTTCTAGTCTTGATGACCACTCAAAGCACTTTACAGTACAGGTTATTGCCATCCACACACACACACACACACACACACACACACACACACACACACACACACACACACACACACACACACACACACACACACACACACACACACACACACACACACACACACACACACACACACACACAGCATCTATGGGCAGCACTTTTTCTAAAAGGGGCAATTGTGGGTTCAGTGAAATGGATTGCATATTAACCATTGAATTTCCCAGACAGAAATGAATATAGCAGTTAAAAAGTGACTTTATGATCTACTGGGAGCAGAGCTGGTTGTACAGTCTTACCAGATACCTCTCCTTCAGACACCCAGGACAGATCAGTCTGTCGCTGAATGAGCTGCCCAGTGCTGCGATGGTTTCCTGCCGGGGGTGGGACTGGTTGTCCAACAGAGAAGACATCTTCGACATACGTGTTAAAAAAACAGCGACATTGTGATGGCAGACTCGTCACATAAGAGGAAAAGATGTTGAGCTCCACTTTGACATCATTTCACAGCCCACGTCACAGCAGAGCACCTTTCTCGGAGCATTACAGGAGCAGGTGCTGCCACTGTGTGGACGGAAACTATCAGTGGAGGAGGAGGAGGACACCCCCCCCCAACACGTCACCATACAAACGAGACGGAAACCCAGCTACAGTTTTCATGCACTTCTTTAATATATCAGTTTTTCATATTCACAACAAATACATTAAGCTTTTTCTTCTTATGATACAGCCTTAAATAGTTTTTACACTCAACTGGTTTTCTCAGAAGTCTGCCTATCAAAACATCTTTTAATCCTTGTCTCTTCATTTTCAACAGCTTATCATTTGTTACATTTGTGGTCTCCATGCCTCCTAGCAAACTGACAGTATTTCCTTTGTACAACTATTTACAGGTGAAACAAAAACATAACCCCAAAAAAAAAATTCTCCATAAAGTTAGTTTTTTTTTTTTTTCATGATAGTTCTCAGTTGTTGGGTTTAAGGTGCAGGCAAGGAGGGGGGAGGAGGGGAATGTGTCTGAAGAACAAAAGGGGGGAATGAAGAGAGAGCAAGGCTGTGCATTACGTGGCGGAGAAGAGAGTGAGAGAGTGAGATAAGAGGAGGGCGGCGGAGGAGAGAGTCAGTCCTGTAAACTCTCCGGTTTATAGACGGACATCAGCAAACGTGATAATAAATACAGCATTCTTAAAGACGTTGCTGTCTACTTCCTCAGGTCCTGTAACAATGAAGAATGTGAAAATGTAAAATCCTAGATTACTCCTATCTGCTAATTTTTGAAGGACCACACCGATGGACTAAGACCACGTGATATTTTCCAGTGAGGCCGCCAGTTCATTGTTGACCTAGTAAACCGAAGCTTACCAAACAAGTCCACTTACTCACTGGTTCTGGACCATATCACGTGTTTGGAGGTTAAATTGATTCCAATGTGTGGGCTTTAACATTGACCTACATTTGTTACAACAAGCCAGTAAGTAAACGTGGAGCTGAGGTTCTTTCCTATATCAAGAATGAACCTCCATGGTCGTCTTTTTTCCCCCCCAACATGAACAAGAAGGATTTGATCGGAATCATCCATCAAAGTTTGAACATCTGCATTTTTTCACCTGTGTCAGCTCAGTGTGCTGAAGAACACCATGAGATAGAGTCAACCGCTCCGAGACGAGCATGTGAGAGGACTTTGAGCAGAGACCAGACAGTTCTGGTTTCATGAGTTTAGGTTTGGAGATAACAGCCCGGACAGAAGCTAAACTCCCTTGAGAATAAAGTCAGATTCAGCGAGAAGTGGCTGACAGGGGCTTCCTCTGCAAACTGTGCATGTTCCCTGCAGATTCCTGCCACAGTCCACAGACTCTGAACTGTCCTTTATGTGAAAGTGTTAGTGACTGTGTGGTCCAGTGCTTGGAGATGTGTATCCTTGAGCTGTAAAGACCAAGGCCTGCGTCAAAGCCCTGACTTAAAAAATAAATATATTTATATATATTTAAAACATAATTATAGCTCTGAGGCAGAGAAGAGGATTAAATTAGGTTTCTGAGCCAGTTAGTAGAATGTAATGATTAAAGAACCCTTAACCAATTACCTCATCTTCCACTTTATCTCCAAACCTGTAGCCTTTCCTGACCATGACATCGTTGTCTCTCTAATGACTCAAAGTCTCCTTCACAACCTGAACCCGATGGTTCTTCTTCAGATGCTCAGTGAAGTTAAGGATAGAGACGAACGTCCCTCATACCGAAGGATATGTAACATTTAAGAGACTGTTTCTATGTCTTTGGAATTTACAGACTAGAGACGAGTACAAACCAAATCAACGTGGAGCTTAAAGCCTCATGGTGAAAGCACATTACTCGAGCTGGTCTTTAAAAACCCAACCAACACCGACTTGTGCTCAATAAGTGAAGCGTGTTACCATGAGGGCACAAGCTGTTTTACAAGACCTGAACCAAAGCATCATGTGAACCAGCAGCAACGTGGCCGACACCGCTGACACAACGACGGAATAATGCTCAGAATGATTACCAGAAAAACAGCCGGTGGGAATTAAGTACCGTGCTTTCATCAGTAGATGCCAGGCTTCACACAGATTTGGGTTTGGTTACTCTTTAAGTTTCAGCCACACTTGCATGTTCAATATGCAAGTGTGACACATTTCATGAGCTGCCCTGTGACGAAAAAAGGTCCAAATTCCAGGAGGTCTATGATCCAGGACCGGGATAAGCTGTAAGACTGTCCTGGGTCGGGGCTAGCAGTTCCCCCCCCCTCTGCTTCCAGTCTTTGTGCTAAGCTAGGCTAAATCCGTTGCAGCCCTAAGATGGGACTTGTGGGTAAGATGAGAAGTAAGTGTATCTCTTCACAAGCCGAACAGTTCCATGAAGCGGGTTAGGGGGGTGGGAGTGGGGGTTAAGTTCATGGCGTTTGTGATGGAAAGGCATGATCCGTGATGAATGTGAAGAAGCAGTTTGTTGTATTTGGATGGATGGGCGCTTCAACTCGTGTGCTCTACCTCCAAACATCCATTCATCAAGCCGGCAGCCTCGTTTTCTCCGCTCCCCATCACACGTGGTGACATACTCGGCTCGTGGAGGCTTTATCAAAGAGTCATTCTCTGCAAAAAATATTCACACTCGGGCCTCGGCAGATGACTCATGCATTAGGTAGATTTTTAGGTCATCAGCTCTGTATGTCACAATTTATTCTTCATAAAAAAAAAAAAAGTCAAGGCAAGTCGCTCATTCGCTTCGAATCCGTCTCATCTCTACAAAGTGCAAGTACACGAGTCACAAAGACTAAAACAAGCGTCTAAAGAAAGACAGAGCGTAAAATAAAGCGGTAAATAAAAAAGTTTCACATAAATAAGTAAATATCTGCAGGCCTGCCTGTACAGAAAAAGGCAAATAATGACAATAATGAAAAAACAAGAAACAAAAGAAAAGAATGTGTAACACCTACAACACACGCTGGAATGAAAAGAGTACAGGTGCATGTGTGTAGAAAAAGGTTAGAAAGGTGTGACTGAGAGTTTCAGAACTTCTTTTTTTTTTCAAGACTAACAGAACCTGCCAGAAGACCACGTGTCCCTTCAGCAGATCACGCTGCGGCTCATTGGTTAGCAGCGGCAACAAGTAAAGGTCCCCGTCTTAAGCAGAGTGCAATATTAAAGCCACGTGATTTTAAAAAAAAAAAGAAGAAGAAAGACATGCACTTGGTGTCACAAAAGAAAGTAGAGTTTGGGTTCTGTGGAAAAGCGTCAGAAGCGAATGAAAAGCTTTAGTTGCGAAGATGCTGTGTAACAACTTACTGTACACACTCTTTAGCTCAGTATAAACCCCTGGCAGCAGCTTGGCTTAGACTAGGCTCTTTAAAAAAACAAACCTTAGTTTAGCTTCCTTCATCTATCAAGCCTGCATCTTTTCTCCCTTCACGCGCGGCTACCGAGTTTCCAAATGGAAGCCACACAAATAACCCCTTCCAATGAGATCATTTGAAAAGGTAGAGCGTCTCCGTCGAGTTATCCAACATCGAGAGATCTTGCGAATCAAGACCAATCTAAATGAGTTAATCTCCGACCGGGTTCTTTTTAGATTGACTACGAAATCCCTCTCGCGTTGTTTCCACGAGTCGCCAAATAAATTAGCATTTCTCCTCCCAAAGAGCAGCTCCTGTGCCCGAGACTCCTGCAAATCTGCTTCTCCTGCTTTCGCATGCACAATCTATTCCGGAGAGATAAAGAGCTGCGGCCGTTTCATCACCGGTGTTGACTCTGTTGGAGGCAAACAAGAAGGCAAAACTCAGTATTTTGCAGAATTTAGTCAGCTTTAAGCCCAAAAGGATGGGAAAAAAAGGGCCAGTGCTGCATGTCTCACTGCTACCATCTCCTCTAGAGAACAAAAGACAGAAAAGCTTAACTCTGAAACCGGAGAAACAACTGACAAAGTGAAAAAGAGATCTATCTTTCAAGTCATCGCTCTTCAGGTTGGGGGGTGGTGGGGTTAACCCCCCCCTGCCCAGTGACCTCCAGCTCTCGCAGGGGAACAAGGCCGGCGCCCGACCTTCCATCTCCAGCCCCCCCCAGTCAGACGGGAGCGCTGCGTCTCCTCCCTTCATCGTCGCCTTCATCTTCTCCCTCCGGCGGGTGGGAGAAACGGTTTTGGTGTGGATGTTGTTTTTCGTTTTGTGTCATTCAAGTTGCTTTGTTTGCTCTTTTTTTATTTTTCCTAATTCAGTTTTGTCTGTCGCAGTGGCTGTTTGACTGCAGGACAGCTTTTGGTTGCCGTCTTCAGGTTCTTTGAGACGACTTTAGATTTTTTTTCTCCAGTAATTAATCCACCGCAGAGACACGAGACTTTTGAGAGGTGACGAGGGATGGAGTGGTGGGATCTGCAGCACTTACTTAAATGCTGAAAACTCCCCTGAAAAACAAGAGAGACATGGAGAAAATAAGAGTGTGAGCGCTGCTGCAACAGCCACACTACTGCTGCTGCCAACACTGTATCCGTCCATGGACTAGTTTCCTCCCGGGTGCTGTGAAGTCAGATGTTTGTGTACGTGTGTGTGTGTGTGAGCTCACCATAGCCACAGGCCTGGATGGGGGTTTTGGGGGAGGCGCAGGCGTACAAGCTGAAGTCCTCCGTCTGGAAGCCGGCGCGGTTTAACGAAGGCTCCGAGGCGCTGCGGTGGATTTTGGGTAATGAGCGAGCCAGCAGCTCGATGGACGCCAGGATCTGTAGGAATACACAGCACAGCCACAGATCCATCAGTCACTGCTAGAGCATTTAATCAGAACCAAGACAAATATTGTGAGCCGTGTTGTAATCTATTTGAGTGAAATGCTCCTAACAGGGGGAGCAGTGGGGAAGGTTGACTGGAAGGAGAGCTTAGCAGAAATGGAGGGATGCATTCTCCCCTTTGAGTAAATGCAGGGCTTTTATTATATTGTCTTCTATCACAGGGACGGTTAGAAATGAAGAAATGTCTCAGAGCCTGTTGAAAATAAATATCTACAAGGGCTAAGCGATTGGAGGACTATATCGTCCATCTGCGATTGGCTGAGTCCAAATAATGTTTTTTTCCTCCGAGAATCAATTCAACTGTACAAACTGTTAACCTACATATATTTGTATTCTTCATCCTGACTCCATTCACCCACTTTTCACTCTCTCTCTCACTGAGACCCAGACAGACTAAGTTGACGTCTCTGACCCGCTGCAGTTTAAGTGATGACTTGAAGACAAACACCAATACACGCACACACTCGCACATAAAAAACGTTTCATGGGGGCACATGTATATGGGCATAAATATCGTATTTATCCTATTGTATTTATTTGTCGTCTTCCCAATGAAATAAAATAGCAGAAACATTTATGTCTGACCTGAGGGAAGAGAGGTCGCTCCTAGTGTTGTCGCGATACCAAAATTATGACTTCGATACTATACCTGCCAAAATATCACGATACCCGATACTTTCGATACGATACCACAAATACAATACTATACCACAAAACGATACGATACCACAAAGACGATACGATACTGCTTTATCTGATAGTAATAAATAAAACATCTGTAAGGTTCCCTTTTTTACCAGCTTGTTCCTGCCCAGCTTTTTGAACACTTAACAAATGGCATTCATATAGTATTAGCCTACAGCAAGATATTAATGAAAACTACATGGTGACATCATAGCATTGATTATACAAGGCTATGTAGGCCTATTGTCCGTATCTGACTATATGACTACATAGTTATTGTGTGTTTGAGGTGAAAAAAACCTAAAGCTATGTGGGTTGGGTACAATAAAAATGGACACATAATTAAAGGGCAATTTCTCCCCTTTATTGAAAAACATGCCACCACATACCTTTGAACCAATACACACATGCCATTACACTATGGCGAACAATGAGACTTGTTGCAACTTGCAACTATTGCACTTATTATTATTACAACTGAATACAACTGAACTATTTACACACTTTTCAAACTATTAACCCACTAACAGTAACAATAACTCAATAAATTAACTGTAATTTTTGCTGGTCTAGTTAGCTACTGAACACGTCCTAACAAAAAAACTATAATAGTCACTCATGACGATAATGTGCATTGTCTCATTTTCTGGACAGTTCTTTTGCCAGTTGAAGGTTCTTAGCCAAAAAAACAAGCATGTCAACATGCTCTTCACTCAGCCTGGCACGCCTAGGACTGCAGATAATGCCTGATGTGCTAAACACTCTTTCTGATGCAAAGCTTGTGGCAGGAGTGGACAAGTACTGTCTGGCAAAACAAGCAAGATTTGGCGGCTCCTCAGCCCCTCTGAAGCGGCTCCCTGTACAGTGTTCGTAGAAAAAAGTACGTAAAGTTTTTCTGGATATGAATGATTCAATCCACAGAAGTGTCGTGACAAAGAGGAAGCGATGCAGCTGATATTTTCCGATCACTGACTTTCAGAGGGAAAACACTTTCTCCGGTCGGTTGTGTAATCGACAACTGGTCTTAACGGTTCTCTTGTTAACACAGAGGCTGTACGATGCCCAGCACATCAGCAGAGCTCACAATGTCTCTGTAGTTATGTTGATGAAGCTTTTTGTGACTGTTACAAAATTCAAATCAGACATGTAGCAGGTCTGACCTACAGAGACTGCTGCTGTGACCTGTATGTACAAGTGACACGAGTCTGACATTCAAAATGGCAGCAGCGTTGTCATTTTTCTCGTTGTGTCTCGTTCAACGGTGTCACATTTAGAGAAGAAACGATCCTGTGCTGTGGAGTGACAGCGAGAGGAGAGGCAGAGGAAATGAGACACCACACAGAAGCCAATAGTAGGTAATTAAGTTTATACTGCAAGTGTGTGCGAGCGCAAACAAGAGGGGCATGTGTCATTTAAAAATAAACATAGATGTGCATCATTAGAAGTCTACATTGCAGGGCCTGCGCTGAGCACCGGCTGATTGACAGCTCTGTTCCCGCATGAGACGTAAACATGTGGGTAGTAACCAGCCATGAAAACAGCCTGGTAACCAGCCGCTGAGTTCCTCCCACAGGAACGCACGCCCACTGCAGAGTGAGGCCGGAGAGAGAGGAGCTCTTTCACTCAGTGTGAATGTCAGAGGTCATTTCAGCAGCATCTCTTCAGGGCAGTGGACGGTCGCCCCCATTACTCCTACACAACGCACAACAATCATAGCGTTACATTTCACTGGCTTTCTCCTAACTAAGTGTACTCTACACAGCACCACACAGGCGCCATTACTCATCCAACATCAGCAGCAATTGACAAAGTGGTAGATATCTACATGCTAACCAGTGAGCTGCGGCACACCCATCATTGAGATCCATCCATTTTGTTTAATTGACTCAGTTTTGACTGACACTTCATACCCTAAACAATATTTGTAGTCGAAAAAACATATCAGACAAGTTATCATAAAAAAAGTCATGCCTTTGCTAAAGTTTTGCTGCTTTCTCTGTTCACAAGTCAAGTATGGACTGATATTGAGTGGGAGTGTGTGTATATATTGATTTTGAGAGAAACAACTCCTCCTCGATCCTTTGAGAGATGGAAATACATGATCATAAATTCCGTCAATTCTTTCTCAAGATTCAAGAAGACTTACTGTTTGTCATTCCCAAACACGACGTACATGGGAGGGAATGAAACTAAATACTGAGGTCCTAGTAAAGCAGCATTGAAATAGAACACTAGAATCTGAAAAAACTAAGCAGAAGCAGCAGATAAATACCATAAAATAGATCAAAAGAATATCAGACTAAAGAGGGTTAAAAACAATACAAATTAAAAAGTGCAAATGAGTATTGACGGATATGAGTATAATTATTCAAGTTGTATTGCACATGAAAGATTCTGGTGTGTGGGCGGTGTATTGTTCTTTACCATCAGTGTCTAAGATGCACTGAACGACATGAGACACAGCAGCATGTACCAGTAAATACCAGTAAGAACATCCCATAGAGTGAGACAACGCTCCACCACAGACCAACCGGAAAACGTTGTACCTGCAGAATCAACTGTCGCCGACGCAGAGGCAAAATCCAGGAGAGCTGTTTGAATTGTTCCTTCCTTTATATTTTCTGTGCCAAGTTGCATGACCTAGAAAAAGAAACCTATGAACATAATTTACATTTCTGACCCACTTCATTTCACTTTTTAACTCCTACATGATATTTGGAGCAGATGACAGATAATCCCGAGATCACAGACTTGAAGCTATGAGGTGTGAAGCAAACTGTGGCTCTCGTTATGATGTGAACTGCTGAGTGGGTGCACAGGTCCTTATTGTACCACACTGGGCTGGATGCATTCCCAGAACAGCTTCTTCAGTCAAATCCTGCTCTGAGGGTTGTGGCTTTACTTCAGGGTCCAAGCATGTAAAATGTCACATATATTTATAGTTTTGTTAAAAAAAGGGACAAAGTGATCCTTAACATTTACCTAATTGGCCAACAGGTCCAATTGAAAGTACAGCTAAATTACAAATTTAGTTTTTGAGCATTACTTACACTTTCCAACCATTAACAATCATCAAGTTATAATTTTATTTAGCCTCAATAGGATTAAAGCTATTACATTTTAACTATGAGCATGGAGGAAAACCAATATTTTAAGTGGGACCTGTCAGGCTGCTCAATAAATATATGTTCTTGACCTTTTTTTTGTTATGATTTGGCTCTTAAAATTGAACTGAACTGAAAACCTTTTATTATAATTCATTGCTCATTTTGCCAGGGATTTTTTTTTTGTTGAGTAAAGCACTTTGTAACCTTGTTAAGATAAGTGGGAAACAAATAAAGCTATTATCATTACTATTATTATTTTAATATAAAAGTGGTAAAGGAGCACAACGAAACAAGCGCAAATTTATCTAAAGCCAGAGAACTTTAAACTGTTTCATTTAACTCCCAACAATACACTTCTGTAAACACAGAACTGTGCCGTTGAACTTCCTCTCATGTGTTGGCTCACTTCCACCCTGTTCCCTACAACGCATCAGGGAACCTCGAACCAAACCCTCGCAAGGTTCCAAAAAGTTCAAGCAGTGTGAAGGCCCATGCTTTTAGTAGTTGTTTTTGCATTTTAGAACAGGATAAGATACACCTTTCTTAAGATTTAGGACAGTGGACCCCATGGCAAATGATTTCCCATCTAAATGAGAATGGAGGACCCTGATCTTTTGCTTGATGTAATTGAATTAAAAATCAATTATCCGCAATGAATTCTATGATAATTAATTACCTAAATGTTTCTGATGCAAACAGCCCTCATTTCTGTTGGGACCATTGAAGCTTCTATACCTAAACAAACAGCCTCTTGGCAGGCCCCTCAAAAGATAGGAAATGCAATGATTAGTGTCCCATCAGGGGATAATCCTGTATGTGAGAAACAGCGGCTGCACGAATGGCCACACTTGGATGGTGGGGTGAAAAGTTTGCGGTCGCAGGGAAGGGTGAGACGTGATAATTGTACAAATGGGAGCTCCAACGCACATTTCCAGGCCGCCTGTGGCCCTCATTCATTCGCTCACACGAAGTGATGGGAGCTCGAAAGAGAAAATCAAACCGTTGCCTACCTCCACATCTCCACAGCCACTGCCTGGGGGGGGAAGAATGTCACAATGTCGATTTCTGAAGCTACAGATTATTTTCATTATCCATTTTTTTAAAGTAGCAGGTTAAATATTCAGAAATGCCCTGAGTAAAAGATGTCCCTGAGTAAAAGATGGCTTTCTGCAAATTCCATCCGACATTTTGGACTTAAAATGAACTCACATAATCAATTAATTGGCTGATTTATTCATTGTTTCAGCTCATCATTAATCCATTTTCTGTTGATTGCTGAATTAATGTTTGTTTAAAGTTTAATTTGTTTTAGTCCTAAACACAACAATGGAATGCAGTGACTGTTCACTCTGGGCTCGTCAGCAAGTGAACAGCACAAGTCGGTTAGTTCAAATCAGACTGCATCGCAATCTGCAACACTTCATATAGTACAGCTCTGAGCATGGAAATGGAATAATGAATAAATCCATGCTTCCTAATGACCAATCTACCCTGGCAATGGCAACAGCATCAGAGCAACTCCAAGACCCTAATAAAAGGAAATGCTATGTCCTAATTCAGTGTTGTCCAAGGTTCCCTTCAGTTCAGTGAAATGCATTGATAGTCCACATGCAGGAGCGGTAATATGCCATGGGGGTGTTTTCCCTCCTCAGTTCAGTGAAGAGACAAATCCAGAGACGGAGCGATTCAGCCATTGGCGGGATCTCCAGCAGAGAGGGGGGGCATTAACTCCCAGAATATCTACAGTTGTTACATCGTGATGAGTGCATCACCTGGAATGTGACTGCTGGGCCTGAATGGGGTAAATCAATGAGGCCTCATCAATTGTTTTCCACCACATGACTATTATGTCACGCAAAATTCAAGTGCCTACTTATCCTTTACTTTACTTCACGACCACACAAGAAAGTTCTGATTTGCCACGGCGGGCCTGAGGATTAAACCCAAGCTACCTAGCAGAAGTGCCAAGGTAACGTTAGTGTCCGAAGAAGCTAGCCAGCAGTGCTTGTGAGCTAAATTTAGTTTCTGTGAAGTGCGTGCAACCGGCAGATCTGTGTTTCTCCCATGGTGGACAGTGTAGCCTCAAGTATACACCAAACATCATTGTGTCTGACTGTTTCACACTGCTTCTTTCTTCAATTGGCAGTCGTTTGATTGTGTAAAGAAACTACACTGTTGAATGCTTCACACACTACAGCTGACATTGAGAGACATTACTGTGGCCTCACAAGCTCATTGCAGTTCCTCAGCTGAGCACTGGTTTGTAAGACTGGGAATTGCGCTGTGTCATACTCTGCCCGAATGAATACTTAAAATTGAGCATAGAAGAAATCAACACCCATCAGGGTTACACTATTGACAACATAAAACTGGCAGTTACTTAGGACTTAGGTTTTGAATACGTTTTTAGTGGTAGGACACTGTGCATGATAATTGTCCCATCAGCCTTAAATGCACCGCCTGCCAATTCATTCCTTTACAGTAAATTGATGGTCTATTTAAATAAATAAATAATAAGTTGGTACTTAACAGTGTATTTAAATTGTTATATAACGTTTGTATTTGCTGAGCTGAATCAACATTTGATTTGAGTTTGTGCTGAATCATCAACATGTAAATGGCCAGTAAAGAGGACCATGATGCCAGCTGATCAGGGCAGAGCTTGTCTCAAATATACTTATTTTCAACGTCTTAACTATGACTGCAGCCTTCGACCAAGCTCAACGTCAACAACTCATTCCAGTGCGATTTATCAAGTATTTCCAGCTACAGATGTATTACGACACTACTGCATGCCCTGCTGCCAGTGTTTCCTTCTGCTGCCACCTGTTGGGAGGCGCTGTGAGGAACAGGGAACATTTCTCCCAACAACCTGCCTGTCAAGAAAAGTAGATGTGGAATACAATGTTTGCCGAGAGCAACAGACAAACTATTATTTTAAATTTGACAAGCCTGTGTTTCTAGTTTATAGAAACATGCATCATTACAGCTGGGCATGACAAAAATGTTGAAACAACCACTGAGGCACAACCAGTGGCGTCACTAGGCTGTTTTATTCGGGGCTAAAGCCCCGGATCTAATTTGATTAGCCCCGAATCTAATTTTTTGGTAAAAAAAAAAAAAAAAAAAAGAAGATCGAAAAAAAATCGACTTTCCGACGGTCCTTGAACGCCCCTCATTTACCGCACGAGAACAGAGCAACAAGTGCGTCAGTACACTTCAGCAGCCAGTCTCTCACTGTTTACAACAGGTGAGTAGTGAGCACAAGCCCTAGATTTCACAATGTCTTTATTATATGTCAGTAATTAAAATGTCTGTAAACGTTTTGAAAACCTTACTTATGGTAAATGTATATAATGTTATAATTGAATGCAAATGTATATCATGTACTTTGTCTGCAGCTAGAATGCTCTAGCTAGCTAACGTTAATGACTAGTAGTGTGATGGACCAGAGGCATTAAGCCTGCTACTATATCTATTATTTTCGTCTGTAGTCTAAATTACCGCTTTGTACATGAAAGTTGATGACAATAATATGAAGATATGATATGAAATTAAAAGAATAACAGTTAGAAATATTTATGTTAATACATGATTCTCATGGCAACAGGGAATGAGACCGGCTGCATAAGTGTACTGACTCATTTATGTTTGTTAACAGAGAATTATAACGACATCTGCTGTAGAGTCCCAACCCCCTGGGACCTGCAAACAACAATGTCACAAAGAAGGATTTCAATGTTTTTTGCTCCAAAAGTGGTTGGCAGCCAAGGAGGTAATGGGAATAGAAGGTTTTTTTGTTGTTCTTGTTCTTGTTGAACTCTTTAAGCATATAATGGCACATCCTTCATTTTCAGGTATGATAGCAGATAAGGATGCAGTCAGGGTTCATGCAGGAGACCAAAGGGAGGAGAGTGCAAGTTCAGGTACCTGTAGGCTATGTTAAGAGTGTCTATGTAACAAAGTCGACCTGGTGAATTCCCTCTCAGTATAAAAAGAGGTAAAGACCTCCCACTTGCGCCAAAAAATAGGTTGTTTTGTCCTTGGCATAACTAATAGCACACACGTTTATTTGGTGGTCAATTGTGGTCGCAAATCAGAGGACCTGGTTTCGAGACCAATGAAGGCAAACTAGCAGGAGGAAGCAATACTGACGAGCAACACAATGACACCACTTACATGTAGTATTTAACATATTTTAGTAACCTAATTATAATGTTTGAAATTAAAATTTCTAAATGCAATAATTTGATAGAATATTGATCTTAAGTTTACAGTAGGCTACAGCTTAACTTTTTTTTATTTATTCTTTTATACATTTTCAGAGATAAGGGCAGAGTCAGCATACATAGATGCAGCTGCCAGTGATGCTGCTGACCAGAGTGAGGACAGTGCAAGTGCAAGTGCAGGTACCTGTAGGCTATGTGAGGAGTATCTATACCAATATCTCTAGTCCAGAATTGTATAATATTCAGCAGTGTATCCCAGTATACATCCTTGCCAGTGCCCATTAATTGCAAGTTGTGGATAGCAGAGTTTTATTTAATCATGTTTAAAAAAGGGGGGAGAAGGAGGCCATAGCTTTATTTCGCTTTTTTCCCCTTTTTGGAAATACAGGTGGCTCAGGGTCATGGAGCACAGGGAACCTGTTAGGAAAGAATGATTTAGGGACACGAGAAACAGGCCCAAAGCAACCCAGACGGGACCAGTACCCCTCCACTAGTTTTGGAAAGCAGCAACGGTCTTTCCAGTACAAATGGTTTGAATCTTTTGACTGGCTGGAGTATTCTTTGAGCAGAAACTCTTCACACTGTTTCTCATGCAAGCTCTTTGGGAAACACAACCCTAGAGCCAGCAAAGATGCCCTCCTCAGCACTGAGGGCTTTAATAACTGGAAAAGGGCCTTGGATAGCTACCGAGAGCATGAGGCAAGTGCTGTCCACAAGTCATCTATCCTGGCCTGGAAGAATTACAGAGCTATGCTAACAGAAGGCGATGTTGTCGACCAAATGAATGTTGGAAATTCCAGTCAGATTAGTGAAAGGAGAGAATACCTGCGGCGCATTGTGGCCGTCACTAGCCTTTTAGGGAAACAAGGCATTGCTTTCCGTGGTCATGATGAAACCAGCTCCTCCCTGAATCAGGGAAACTTTTTAGAAGTAATGAAGCTCCTTGAAACCTTTGACCCCTTCCTCCAGAACTACCAGGCCCCTTCTCATTCAACATATCTATCTCCTGCCTCGCAGAACAGCATGATCGAATGTTGTGCTGATGAAGTGACTGCAACCATCGTAGAAGAGATCAAGGCATCGGAAATGTATGCAGTGATGGCTGATGAGGCAAGAGATGGCCACGTTGAACAGCTTGCTGTTTGTGTGCGCTATGTTACAGCTGACGGCGGAGTCAAAGAGCGTCTCCTTGAACTTGTCACCCTTAAGGGATTGAATGCACAGTGCATCACTGACGCAATTGACAATGTATTGGAGTCGAATGGCCTTAATGATCTCCTGTGTGTCGCTCAGGCTTATGATGGAGCTTCCGTTATGAGTGGTTCAGTAAGTGGAGTTCAAGCTCGCTTTCGTGAGAAACACCCAGAAGCAGTGTACGTACACTGCTATGCTCATGAGCTGAACCTGGTTCTCTGCCATACGTGCAGGGCTGTTCCAGAAGCCAGTGACCTGTTTGAGACATTGGAGAGTGTCTACTGTTTCTTCAGTGTATCAATCGTAAACCATCAGAGATTCTCTGATGTCCAGATGCTCCTGGGCTTGAAGAAGAGTGAGCTTGTCCAGCTGTCAAAAACCCGATGGGCATGTCAGGTGAAGTCTGTGAGAGCAATGCTCAACAATCTGCCAGCTGTTTTAAAGTGCCTGGAAGAGAGTGCAACACCTCTGGCAGTCAGATTACTGTCAAAGCTGTCCAGGTTTTCAAATGTCTACCTGCTGGTGATGTTCCGGAGTATGCTGTCAACTACAGAGGGGCTGCACCTGTACCTTCAGAAGGATTCTGTGGACTTGGCCCAAGCAACACTCTTTAAAGATGCAGTCCTTGACACACTGAAATCCATCCGAACCAATGAAATGGCAGACAAGCTTTACAATGAAGCAAAACACATCTATGATGCCAACAACATATGTGAGAGTCACAGTGGTCGCAGGCACAAGCAGAGGGTGATGGAGGACTTTACAACAGAGTCCACCTTGGGTACAAGGGCTCATCTGGGCACAGAAGACCAGCTGAAACAAACTCTGTTGTACCCATGTCTTGACCGTATGGTAACTGAGCTAAACAGCAGATTTTCTGATGTGGGGGCAGAGCTAATGCGAGGCATTCAAGCTTGCAACCCAGCGGCCGTTGATTTCTTCTGTGAGGATTCCCTAGAGCTGATTGCAACACATTATAAAATGTCATTGAAAAAAGAGGAGATCCTTTTGGCAAAGCAGTTCCTTTCTAGAAGAAAGAGAGAAGGTGCCGTTTCTGACATGGGCAGTGTTTACAAGCTACTTCACCCAGACATGTTCCCAACCTTGAGCTCAGTTGTCCAAGCAGCCTTGACAATACCTGTCAGCAGTTGCACGTGTGAGCGGTCGTTCAGTGTACTGCGCCGTGTCCACACCTGGCTGAGGAGAACCATGGGCCAGGAGAGGCTACATCATTTGGCTATTATGGCAGTGGAGAAGGATGCGCTTTGTGGCTTAGACCATGGTGAAGTCATTGACCGGTTCGCCCAATCAAACCGAGGAGATACCCACTTGTGCTCAAAGGACAAAGGTCCAAAGAAAGGAGCAAGAAACAGTGAAACGAGTGAAAATAAAAAGTTCACTACAAACAAGAAATGAACAAAGAAAGACAATACATGTAGAGTAACAGTTAATAATACACAGACAAATGTACAAGTATACACAATATGGAAAGTGTAAAGTAAAGACAGATATACTGTAGAAGAAAAGAAATGAACAAAGACAAATGCATGACTACAGAAAGATAAGATGTTTAAAAGACTCTTGTCTTTTAAACATCTTATCTTTCTGCATTTCTGCATTGTATACTTTTTCAGACATTGTTTACTTGTGAAACTAATAAAAATATGTGAAGAATACATATATGACTATGTGACTCATTTATTATCTAAATGTTTAATGTTGGTGCTTATGAATGAGGCACTTTTTTGTTAAGACAAAGGGAAGTTTGTGAAAATCTATATTTTTACCATTGGTATTAATAAACTGCATACATTGTTTATTTTGTTATTTGTTATTATTTTCAAAAATTGCATGCGCAGTTACGTTTTGGCCCTGGGCTAAGCCCCGGATCTTTCAGAAACCTAGAAACGCCCCTGGGCACAACAATGCTTTTTTTCTCTGTCCTACAATGAAACAAACAAATACACACCAACCAGCCATATTTGTGTGTTGGATCACTTGTTTGAGCAACTTGTTTTGGCTTAAACCTGCTGCCAGCAGCCTTGTCATCATCAGAATCTTCATCACTACCATCTGACATCAAATGCCTTGCCAAAGAGAGGCAGTTCAGTTGGCAGTTCAAATTTTAATTGCCCACATAGGTTGTTATAAAAGCTGGAATGGGCCTTAATAGGTAAATGGTTCCCCAGACATCCTTTGTCTTGTATTGAGGAGAGGGAATGCACATGTACAACGAGGGTCAGGTTAGAAATACCTGACCAATCAGTAACCATTGACAAGGTAGAACATTTTAAATCCACATTTTATTGCATGTTATAATCCACTCACTACATTTATAATATTGACCGTGTTATTTATATACAAGTCATTTCAAAAGTACTTTTCAGTAATAATATCTATGATTTTTCTCATGTGGGGAGTGGTAAGGCAGCGTTCTATCTCCCCCTATTAATCTTCCATCACTGAAAAAATACTTAAATGAATAAATAGTTATGACTGATTAAATCACGGTATTTTGTTTGCCTCAGTTCTATGACTAATCCATACCTTGGTGCATTATAAGAAAGCGGCCGTTATTAAAGTAATGAAACCTAACGAGGTCGATGTTTTTTTTTAAAGTTTCGATGTTATTTTTTTTCCCCCTTGTTTTTCAGACAAACTGAATCGATGCTGGCCTTTCAGAGGACATTGCCGAATGGACTGTTAAGATGTTGATTCAATAGAAGAAGCGATGGAAGTTTTAACAAGCTTGTATTAAATAAACTTATCTTACGACTCAAGTTGGTTTGGTCTTAGCAAAATTAAAATTGTGGTCACAAGGACATTTGTAAATAATGTAACAATGTTAGGATATATAACATAGAATTCCTAATCTGCAGAATAAGTTGCTAAAGGGGGGGGGGGGGGTACAAGCAGGTGTAAGCTCCCCAATGTGTCATTGTTAATATCCCCTGTGTTACTACTGTCTGTGTACAACTGTTGCCTCTCAGCTCCCTCCACTGTTGTGTGCGGCTGCTGAGAAGAAGTGGACAGGGACGAGCATTAGCATACTTATCAAGGACATCAAAGACCGCTTGTCCACATTTCTCCAACACGGACAGACGAACTGCGTCAGCGGGGGAAACTCTGAGGGTTTGACCGAGGCCGCCGCTCATCCTCTGCCCCTCCGTTAGCCACGGAGGTTTATGGGGGATTAAAGGATCGTTATCCCCCTGGTTTCTGCAGGATGGGAGATAACGCCTCATTCTGCTGCATTACTGCCTGCGCTCTGACTCATGTACACGCGCACACATACACACACATATATATATATATGGAGATCGAAGCACAAGGACTTTCTAAGGTTACCATAAGTGAACAGACACAACACAGAGCGGTGCCAGAACCACAGCGGGGACGGGCGGTCGGAAGCGGCCACAGTGGGACTGGTGAGGTGAGGTCGCTGCCGGCGCTCAGACGCGAGGATGTGCGGCTTCCACTTTACCTGATGCGGGGAGGCTTCAACTGCTGCTGGTCCGATGCTCCGGCCAAATATATCCGCGCTCGCGCCAACCAGGAGCGGCTCTTTCACGCGGACACCAGCTGCGTGCGGCTCATTCGTAGCGGCTCCTCATGCGCAAAACCAGACGGAGCTCCGCCGCTCACTTCTTCCATGGAGTTGGAGCGCAGTCTTGTTGTTTACGAGCCCCGGCAGTTAGCAGCGGCTACCGGCAGCAACAAGCCGGCCGGGCGCGTCTCCTCCGGGCAGCTTGAGCACTCGAATCCCTGATGTGTCTGTGGCTGTGTCGCCACGGAGCAAATCCAGCGGGTCTCGATCACTGCGACCAGCAGGCAGGCGACACGCAGCCCGGGCAGGGTGGGGGGGGGGGGGGGGGGGGACTCACAGAGGCCTCGGTGGCAGGAGCACGGACACTCGGTCTGTGCTGCCACTGACGCTCAGCTACTCAATACGCGTTAGGAGTGTGCGGGGAAGTGTGTATCGCCTCCACGGTCAATTGCGGAATTGCAGGTCAATTTTTCAATCAAACATTAATTAGAGTAAACATAAAGTTGTATCAATGCTACTTTGAAGATGTACGATCGTAAGATTGTTCTTTGTATATTTACCAACATAATAAATTGAGCATTACATAAACTGTGAAACTGATGGTGTGAATGTTTTTCTCTAAATCTGAAAGGATTGTCAGGAAAGACTTTGAGCGTCTTCCATAGTAAATGGTTTTGTATTTATATAGCGCTTTTCTAGTCTTGATGACCACTCAAAGCGCTTTACAGTACAGTTTTACATTCACCCATTCACACACACATTAATACAGTGCATCTATTCGCAGCACTTTATTATTCTATGGGGGGGGCCATTCAGAGTTCAGCATCTTGCCCAAGGACACTTCGGCATGCAGATGGTCAGACTTGGGATCGAACTGCCGACCTTCAGGTTGGAGGACGACCACTCTACCCCTCAGCCACAGCCGCCCCAGTAGTGCATCTTACATGTTGTTTGTCACTTTGGCACAACAAACTTTTCACAAATGTACATTTACTGTGGCTTTGAAGATTTCATCAAATACTATACATGCGTTGTAATGCATTCCCACATTTTTCAGCATCCCAGATGCTGCGACTGCCCAAATAATCAGTAAATTCTAAATTGATGCTACAACTGTGACTGGAATTTTTCCAAAAGTACTGAAACTCAATGTGTTGTTATTAAGAAAACATTATTTTAGAGCAGAGCATTTGTCAATAGTATGTGATGCAAGTCTGATGTGAGGGGTGATTTTCGTCAAACAAATTAGTATCATAACTCAGGCCTAGACATTTTGAACGTATGAGCTGACTCTAATGTACACTATTACCCATAAACCCTACATTCGTGGGATAAATGTAACGGCATTACAGAAGAGGCAGGTCCATGGGTGAGTCAAAGGATCGCAGCTTGCCCCTAAATGTCTGTAGTAACACCAGCAACCAGCTCGAGGAGCGTGCACACTGTCTTGGTGTGTTGAGACCTTCAAATTAAAATTGAAACTCCTCATTGCACCTGATCTTTTAGTTATTACCCAATTATTTCATTTCAGGCTTTTACAATTCTGCCACCAGCGGGTCTGTCTCAGTCTCAATTAATCAGTTCTACCCAGTACTGTATAATCTATACAATGTATAGTTGGGGCTTGTCCTTCCGACGAGGTTACTATAAACTTTTTTAAAAAAACTTTAACACTGTAGCTTAGTTTATTTGCTCCCTCAAGCACATGGGCATCCAGGCAGTGTGCCCCTGTCTCCCTCTCCCCTTTCTCGCTCCTTCCTGTCCTCTCTTTTCATCTCTGTCTCTCCCCTGTAGTTTTGTGCTTTTTCATCTCCCTCCTCTCTCCTTCTGTTCTCTGTTAGGCTCCCTTTTGGAGCTGCACAGTCTGGAGTCTGACGGTAAGCCTCCTACTGGCCCCGTGTTCCGGCTCAACACCCACTGCTGCTGTTTCTTCTTATTATTCTCGAGATTTGTTAGAAATTCACAACTTTTCTACCTTCTCCTTTTGTGTCATGTATGTTCCCTATTTGTTGTGTGTGAGTGTGTGTTTGTGTGTGTGTGTGAGAGAGAGAGAGAGAGAGAGAGAGAGAGAGAGAGAGAGAGAGAGAGAGAGAGAGAGAGAGAGAGAGAGAGAGAGAGAGAGAGAGAAAGAGAGAGAGAGAGAAAGAGAGAGAGAGAGAGAGATCCAGTTCCCCGGAGCACCAGACCTGCATCCGCTGATCAGTTACTCACCATGAGCAGCAGTATGAAGGCTCAGTCATTCCATCCAGACTTTGTCAGATCCTCCAGTCCCTCTGTGTGGTAATTCTGCAGCAATCTCCCCATCTGTTCTTCTAAATTATTAACATTTTTATATTAGTTTTCATTTGCCCTTTTAGCAAAAGTAAAATGCAGGCATACAAAAAGTTGGGCAACCTTTAAAACATTTCACCTTAAAAAACAAGGTAAGGCAAATTTGGTGGTAGACAATATGGAAATAGAATGTGCCTTACAACTTTTCAACATTTGAACCACAAGGCAAAGAAGTTGAATGAATTATTTTAGTGGTCACTGTGCATTCTCCCTGCTCTTTGAATTTTTTTTTGTTATCCATAGAGTGAATATGAGGTATGGACAGTGTGGTGGCTACAGCAGTGACTTGGTTGTGATTTGATGCCTTACATGAGGCGCTTAAGGAAAGGCCTCCCACACCTGTTGCCTTCTTCTCTGTGCCTTTAGATGTAAAGAAAAGGCAGAGAGAAGGGGAGAAGTGCTCAGTGCATGATGTGAATTCCCCCAGCCATGTAGACCTATAGCAGCATAACTAAGGGATGGTTCGGGACTCACCTGATCCAGTTCTAACTATAGGCTTTATCAAAAAGGAGCGTTTTAAGTTTAACCTCAAATGTAGAGACAGTGTGCCGACAGAATCCAGAATGGGAGCTGGTTCACCAGGAGAGGAGCCAAAGCTCTAGCTCCCCTCCCAATACCTTCCAAAATGTAATGGCTGCAGACATGAAAAAAGGAGCCAAGCAGTAATGGAACACATGTAGGCTCCAAATACAGGACATTCAGTCAAAGTCAATTACATTTTAATAGCACCAAATTATAACATTATGCTACAATTACACATTATTTCAAGGTATTTTAATGAGTAAGATAGAGACCTCAACAATATAGAGAAACCCAACAGTTCCCACAATGAGCAAACACTTTCATAACTGTGGAGACAAAAACACTCCCTCATTAACTGGAAGAAACTTTGAGTGTAGAACACAAATTCTTGAATAAATGACTTACATCAAACTTTGACTTTAGAAATATATAGTCTTGCAGAAGTGAGGTATACTGGTTTGGACTGACACTTGATGCCAGTCTGTCCCTGTAGCGCTGACCTTCTTGCACAGGTGGAGGCATTGCATCCTCTTCATGCATCAGTTCCTCAGCAATGATGCAGACGTTAGTGAGTGGTGCACACACTGCAATGACCTGAGGAGCAAAGGTGTGATGCACTTCCAGGGCTTGAAATTAAATTCATTGCCACTCTATTTTCATCATACCAAGGCCCCTTCTATAATGGATCCATGTCTGGACTGGTGAGAGTTGATGCACACCCTCATCCATCCCGACACTGGTTCCTAATACAGGGTATTGCAAGTGACTGGTGCAGTCAGACACAGGTATCCCCCATCCCCCACGTTGAAGTGACCCCCTGATAACAGCTCCTGACAAACCCTGGATTGGACTGAACCATGGTAACCAACAAATATATCCAGACATTTTTCCAGTGATGCAGGTCACCTGAGGCTGGATGCAGCGGAAAAGTTTGCAGTTCAGGTAATCTTGTGCATGTGGCGAGTGGGGAGCCTAAACACAGAAGTGGCATTAAAGGCTCCTACATGGTACAGCTGAGAGCTTTTTGCTGTAGTATAGATGAAGGCGTTTTGCTTTCCAACTGTTCCTGTTTGGGAAAGTGGACCATGTCATCTTGGAGACACAGGATTGCGTCATACATCTGATATACAATGTCAACATGGAAGACAACTGTGTAAGGCAGTTCATGTACCAGCCTGTACAAGGACCACCAGCCATGGGTCTTCTCCTTCCTGAGAAAAGCCATGACTGCCTCAAAAGATGGATTTGATAGGCTGTAGTCAAACTGCTTTTGTTTGACATAATAAATCGGTGTAAATATTGTAAATAATGTGTAAATACACGTTGTGTTTATAGTGGGTACAATGTGTACCCAACGTGTAAACATACTGTCTTATCAACATAATGATGCATTATATATGCAGGAAAACTCATATCTGTATCCTCTTATCTCTTGTGAGAACAATGTGAAGAGCGTGCTCAGTCGTACCCTCCTCCTGTGTACGTCACTTTGATTCAGCTAAAAGTTGAGCCAAACAGCAGCGGCAGGCTGCAGATCTCCCATTATGCTCTGTAACTGTAATACTCCCCATAGGCCACTAATTGAAAATAGGATCATCAGGATGTAAACTAATCAGCAGGGTAGATGGGTTGTTGGCCATTCACTAAGTGCAGTTGTGCTAAGCTCTGGATAACCTGGTGGTAATATATTTAAGGAATCAACTATTTTGTCGTATTGCTATTTACATTTCTAATACCATCCCAAATTCACATCAGCCATGATTACAAACACAGTCAAGTCAACTCTCCAAATGTGCGAACTGAGTGGCATTGTGGTTCTTATGCATATAGGCGAATAATCAGTGGTAGAAGAGGTATTCTGATTCTTGACTTTCATAAAGTGTTTTCACAATCTAAAAATACTCTTACTCCTACAAGCAAAAGTCCTGCATGTAAAATCATAGAGAAGTAAAATTGCATAAGCAGAAAAACATGTGAGGATTATCCCTTTGCTTCCTTGTTGTTTGCTACCCCCTCGTCCCTGTTTCCTGCTGTTTGCCTGTCCTCATTTGGTCCCCGATCCTGACTGTGTATGCTGCTGGATGGGTGTCATTTCTGGATTCTTGCTCTCCCACCAATCAATTTAAACTCCCAAAGGTTCCAACAATGAGCAGCACTGTAGCGACTGTGGAGAGAGAAAACTCCTTCATTAGCTCGAAGAAACCTCTAGCAGAACCGTACTCAGTGTGGGCGGCCATATGCCTCGACCGGTTTGGTTGAGCCAAGAAAAATGGGGAGGGGTAGAGAGATGGGTGGAGAAGAGGGGAGAGAAGAGAGAGAGAGATGGCGGGGAGGGGGAGATGAGGGGGAGAGAGAGACCAATCGCTTCCTGGTTGTCTTAAAAGTAAAAGCGCAACGTTCGCTTGAGTTTTCTTTTTGAAAGGTTTTGAGCTTGGGTATGAACATTTTGTAAATTGCTTGACATACCTCTGAAATAGTTGAGATGGAATGTAGGAAAAAATAATACCATTCATCAGTCAGACTTGTGGGGGAGGAGGGGCTCACTCACTACAAGCAAATTTTTTCTATCCTTTTCTTTTAAGAGTAGGGCCCAATGCTCGGCCACCTGCTGGTTAAAAATATCATATTTGGTGTTTGAAAACATAAATGATGTAATGATCATTATCTTTATATAGCAATTTGTAAGAATTTTTTTAACTTTTGCTAGAGACTTAATTCTGAAACTGGTCAGAAAAGGTGGATGTGTTTGGAAAAACGAAATGAGCTAAACTCCACCGCAGCAGCTTTTGGGTAGAATTCATCAATAAAAACAATGATAAAGCAGAGTGGAATATTAGCCTATCAAAAACATAATTTGAAGCAGAGTCAAGAAAAAATCTCCACTGCTATTTAAATACAGTAATAGTGTTAATTCATTACTCAGTCATTGAGCGACAAAAACTTGTGTTTAAGGATTCTCCTCCAGCCAGAAGGAAAAAATGATTGCAATGCACTTATCTTCAGAATTACTCGTTTGCAAAGTTTCCCTTATCACATCCATTGTGTTCAATATGCAAAACAGTCAGTGGAGAGTTTTTATTTGCAGACAGTGCATGTTAGGAAGGCCGCTAATATATTTGTTTTGCTTCTTTAAAAACTCAATTCAATTAGTTAAGTCAAGCTTGAATAATTCATGCTCTAAGGTTCTGAGGTAATGAGAATAACACAAGTTGATTCCATTAAATCCCTGAATGTCTGGCAACAAATTCATGAAAGAGAATCAAGCAGGATAATGTGAGTGACTGTAAAACAATTTGATTATCACGGATTCAAAGGAATAGATAAAGCGTATATTTTTCTGAAATGTCCTTAGTATCAACAAATCGCACAAAAAGACAAAAACAGAAGACAGCAACATGATGATGTCACTGTCAACCCTTTCTTACCTCACTATTCTGTTCGTGGTTAACATATATCTTTAATCATAGCTCTGTAAGTTTGCTTTAAAAATGAATTATTTTCTAAGGCAAAGGAATCCTGAAGTTTATTTTTACTCTGGTTATATTAGGGTATTTGTTGGGGACTATTTTCAGTGCCTTACTGATTCGGGGCCCAGCTAAGTATAGATATGGAATTGAGTCAAAGGAACAAATCATCTAGTGCTACTGTGTGGCTCATTGATATGGTGTAAAAAGATTGTGGACATCAATGAAGATCAATGAACCACAGAGAAAATAAGGCTTTGGATACACAGTAGTTGTTGTAGGATGTGTTTATGTTGTGGTTTGGCTCTGCACATGGGTTTTAGTTAACAAGAAATGTAGAATATCACTTTCAACATTAAATGCAAGTTATAGATTAAACATATTGACAGTTCAATCCAACTAAACCCCCACAGTGTGAGTAAACACATAAATTGATTCGATTATTTTACACCAACCAAAGACTTTCACTTGATTTTGAGAACGCACTGCCTCAGAGGCACTTTGGTCAATCCCTTGTTCTGCAGCCTAGAGGAACTTGAACGGTCAATTGTTATTCAATTTTACTTCTTGATGTTGTCTCTGTCTCGAGGGGCTAGTTCACCAGTTTAAAACATCCTGTTAGATTCTTTGAAAGGAAGTCAAACATAATCCCACTGAAGTTTATTGAAGTGTGAACCAGGCGGGTTGAGCCGGCGCCAGCCTTCCAGCTTTGATGGCTAACATCTGAACCACATTCTGTTATTTGGCTTTTCTTTTTCTCTGCATCATGTACATACACAGCCGCAGTTTCACTCTGCAATGTGATGAGGTTAAATGTAAGTCTCTCCTTACAGGTACTTTGCAGGTGAAATCAATGTTTTCCCGGAGGATTCTACAGGGTGTGGGAGTCTTTGTTTCATCAGGCTGTGGACCGTGTGGCGATGACCTCAAAGTCCTCGCGGTGGGATCAGCGGTGGCAGGCTACTGTAAAGCTGCTGTGCTTGCCTTCAAAGCTCCCAGCAGGGAGCTGGTCTCTGAGCTGCACCAGTGCCTGGCAGGAGCTCAGGTCTCTCTAACACTGGAAATCCTCGCGCCGATCTCACCGTGCTTTGCTCCGCTCAGCCTCGCTCTCTGTCCAAGTGATGAGCCGCTTGGATACATGGAAATATGACTGTGAAACATCAAAGGTTGGTGTTGGATCAGGAGCTAATCCCCCTCTTCCCCCTGTTAAAGAAAACGATGATCAGTGTCTTTGTGAATAATCACATCTTGATGTTCTACCTCAAGCTCTGTGGCTTCGAGTCGTGCTTTTCACTTTAGTGTTACCTTTGATAATGAAACAAACAGGAACAGCCTTGAATGGCAAAATGTGGTTGTTGATGTTTACGCTCCCCAGAGACTCTGCATTCATCACATTACGTCAGAAACATAACTACCTCTCAGTGTACACAACACACACACGCACATGCTGACTCCCAATATGACAAAAAGGTTTAGATATTAAACATGTACAAACAGTAGCATAATTCACGTGACTAGTTAGGAAAGTAGAAATCAGTTACATAATTACTCAGACAATAAAAATGTGAATTTCATTCCTAAACTCAGACCTCCAGCTGCCGTCAGTTACTCCTCGTCCAGCCTCCGCTCACCTCTGCCCCCCCCCTACAAAAAAATGATCCCCCATTCCAATTCCTCTGCCTCTGCGCTCGAAGAGCAAACACACTCATCTTCAAAGTAGTTTTTGTTCAATTTCAAATTCTCTTAATTAACCAGCACCAAGAGAACGCACAGGATGTGATTAAGTACACAGAGTAATAATAGAGAACACAGCAGCTCATAGGCACTGATCAGCCTAAACAAGCAATTTGTGAGCAGTTTGTGTAGCTAAGTGTGTTTGGTGAACCACTTGAAACACAAAACATTGGAGGGGTCAGGAACAAGCTTCACAGAAAAAGAAAGACAGACTCCCATTGAATATGTCTTGATGATAAAGGGAAGCTTATGTGTTGTCCAAGACATAAAAAGCTTATGGGGTGTTCAGTGCATATAGATTTGAGTTTAACGTATAAATCGATAAGAATCAACCTGATGATGTTTTGATTGCCGTAACAACACGGGACCACAATGATCTACAGTAGATTTTATTGCAATTCAATCACTGCTTTAGAATACTTTGCGATAGACCAAATTGTTGATTTAGGGGGAGTTTTGATCTGGTGGTTGGGTTAGAGACAGGAAAAGTTTCACTGTGAATACAAATAATGAATTATGAAAACCTTTGGACCAAAGTATTGGACAGCAAAATATTGTAAAAGATAAATAAAATAGATAAAGATCCAGGAGAAGGAAGCTGAGGCAGTGGAGGAGCGTCTGTAGCAGAGCTGGGCACCGAGTCAGCATTAAAGCTTGATGGTTCCTGCTGATTTACTGCAGGACTTCACAGGGCCACAGCCTCATTAGCCCACCGAACCCCCCGGGGTCAGGATCACATGGGGTTAATACAAGCTAAACACTGTTTCATTACTTTGTTATACATCATTTTGACTTGTTCAGAGGTGTTTTCGCTTTTCACTCGCCATCTGCAGATCAGTGTCAGATTCACTCTATGTTCTATGAAAAACAGGGCCAATGGAAACTCACAGACTCTTATAAGGTGCACAGGTAAAAGATAATCCTATTGATGCCAGTGTCGATGTGCTGAAATCAACACGTTACTTCCTGCCTCTCCCTGCTGCACCACCACTCATTTGAATCCTGCAGAGGTTTTGTTGCTGTTGTGAACGCACCCGAGCAGAGAACGTCCCACTGCGTTGTGCAACAGTCGAAAGAAAAACTTCGAAAAGAGTCACGACCCGATTCTTCAGAGAATCCTCCACAGGACATGTCTGGAAGTGTCTTTAGTTTCATTTGGCAGGCAACATGATGAGTATAGAGAAGGCTAGTGGAGTGTAGGACTGTAAGAGTGACTCTGAATCGTTTTCCAAGTAGCAAAGTCTAAAACTACAGTTACAGTAATGAAACTCCGTCTTCAGCCCCTTTTTTGAATAAGGTTATTGTTATATAGGTGGTTACTAGTGCTGTCAAACGATAACAATATTTAATTGCAATTAATCGCATTTGTCATATTTAACTCAAAATTAATCGCAAATATTTATCTATTCTAAATGTCCCTTTTTTTGTTTTAATGCTCTTATCAACATGGAAGGTGGATTGGCTTTCTTTATGCAAATGTTTTATTTAATTGAAAAACAACATTACCAAACAGCACTCAGCCTATAATGCAGTTAAACCATGGCTTAATATTTTTTTTTTTTTCAAGTTTGCTGTGAACATAGCAGTCAGACCTCTTATTTCAGAAACCATGAACCGTAACAGTTAGGTTATCAATAAAAGGTAACCCTACTTTTTTTGCTTTCAGCCAGCTACTCAAACAGACAAGCAACAAAATAACAAACAAACAAAATACACAGGCAAGTGTCGGCCTACTTTGAAATAAATAAAGACGTATAGCTGCAGCCTAATAGGTTAAAAATATATATTTTAGTTGGCGAAATATTAAAACAAAAAGCGAGAGCAGGTCAGACTGGAGGCGAGCACAGATACTGAAGATCGGTAGAAACCAACTGCAGCTTCTGCTCTGATCAACAAGCTGAGGCGCTGATCTCTGATCAGCTGAGACCAGAGAAACTCTGTGTTTTCACTGTTTCCATAGTTAAGAAGCAGTCAGTCAGTCACTGAGCGGCTGCTTCACATGACACACAGACTCGCCCGCCCCTGGTACATCATGGCGGCCTGATCCTGCGGCGCACATCTCCTGCAGCGCAGATAAATAAAAAATATATTTACAAAAAATATATATTAAATCAAAAAAAAAAAATTTAAACTGCGCGCGCACATCCTGCGGCACACATCTCCTGCAGCGCAGATAAATAAAAAATATATTTACAAAAAAAATATATTAAATCAAAAAAAAATATTTTAAACTGCGCGCGCACATCCTGCGGCGCACATCTCCAGCGACACACATATCCTGCTGCGCAGATTCTGCGCCGCATATAAATACAAAATATATTTACAAAAAAATATATATATAATTAAATCAAATTAATAAAAAAACTGTGTGCGCACATCCTGCGGTGCTAATCTCCTGCGGGCACATCTCCTGCTGCGTAGATCCTGCAGCGCACATAAATAAAAAATATATTTACAAAAAAAAAAAATGTAATCAAATTAATAAAAAAACTGTGCAAATATTGTTCAAACACAACTAGCCTAGCCAGTGAAAAGCTAATCAGGTGAAGCTTGAAATGTCTCATTGCAGCCTCTGGGTCATACGTTCTTTCTGGGACTCTGTCCGAATCTGCCCCAGTGTGTAGACGTCTGTGGTGTGTAGACATCTGTGGTGTGTAGACGTCTGTGGTGTGTAGCTGTGAGATCAAGTGTAGCCTCTAGTCTTATTTGAAGTGTGGCACACAGGTCGTTGAGCTCCTGGCTGTGGAAGGATGGATCCATGTCATCTGTCCCGCTTCAATCAGCTGTAAACACAATCAGTACAATCAGCACAGTTCAATGACCTTACCCTCTTTCTTCTCTGCCGACTCCTGAACTCCTCAATACTGATGTAAGGTCCGTATGGATGAACTGGAAGCTCCTTCATACTGGTTCATAGTGGGTCTTAGTAAGTCATAGTACAGGCAGCTGGAAAACAACATGAGTTTATTATTAATAAACGGAAATAGCCTCGCTGCATCACCGTTGGAAGATCCACAGCAAAATTCCTAAAAAAATCCTGAACAGATACTTACCTACAATGGCGTCGTTTTCCCGCACTGCAAATGTGGACTTTCAGCGAGTCTCACTGTAATGTGCAGTGAGTCATTGTGTACAGGAATCAGGCTGTGAAAACACAATGATGAAAAAGATCAGATAAAGTAAAGCTGGAAGATGTATTTTAAACAGCACAGCTCTTCAGCCGGCCATTTTCATCAGAGCTGTGAAGAGACGGAAACTTCCTACAAAAATAAAAAACCGAGAAAAGTCACATTTATGAAAAAACTTACGAGAACAAACTGTTCGATTTAATTAGTTCATACCTATTTAAACATGCACTAGTTCCGCTACAGCACTCAATGCTTTATTCTACTTTTAGCAACTGTTGCGCTAATCCCACAGTGGTTCACACGTTTTTCAAATCTGAGTTAGCACACTTCACACGATCCTCTCATGTCTGCGGCAGACGCACGCTGCATTCACGAGGCTCTGATTGGACATGCACATCAGGTGATGACGCAAACAACTGACCTAAGTTCTTCAGAGTAAAGCTTCACAACTGTCCTTTTCATCTTAAAGCAGCGGTTAAAACAGCTTTTAAATTTTAATTTGATATGGGATGAGTATGTGACTGAGGACCCGTTTATTCTCTCTGGTTTTAAGTTATTGTACTTACATGTTTTTGCTGTTCTGTGTTTTTACCCTCATAGTTGAATGCACATATTGTAAGTCGCTTGGATAAAATTGTTTAGTGTTTTAATGGCATACTGAGAAAGTTCAATAAGAAGTTCAAATTATGAGGGAATTTCCAGTATTTTGGGAGGACAGATATCTTTATGGAAAGCCAGTAGAAGTTTGGAGCTTACAGGACACAGACACATCATATCCAACATAATTTCTGCCTGTTGGGCGGATTGCTGGTAGATGTGTGGTTAACACATCCACTGTGCATTTAACCAGCACAATTGAAAAAGTGACTGTAATCATGCCACTCTGTACATTGGTTGAGATTTAGGATTGTGTTTTGGATAATAATAAAATGCTGAAATAATGTGCATTGTTTCAATTATTTTTTCATAGCATTGATTTTGCTCATGGTATACAATGAAATTAACTATAGCACACTTACTTACTTAAGATCAATTTAAAATTTCAGGTTTTATATTTATTTTGAGCCTGGTGTACTAACTCCAGATAGTTTAGAAAAAGGTGTTATCTGCTCCGAGGGAAACTATCCTGATTTGCATGTGAAAGCCTCCCCTAGGCTTAGGAGAAGGGGGGGTCACCTCCCAATATTCTCAGGCTTGTAAAACGGCAAGAAACTGGTAACAGAAATTTCTCCATGAATTTCCTGCGACATGTACTGGCATAAATTCTTCTTTTCATGAAGTGGATACGATGATGTTTTAAAAATTATTGTGACTTAGTCGACCACCAACCAAACGCGTGTGTCACACGGCGAAAGCCTGTGAGTTGCTCTGCATTAATCTCACAAGGAAAAAATTGACGTCCTTAAAATGGGTTTGCGTTAACGCCGTTAATAACGTGTTTAACTGACAGCACTGGTGCTAACCCATATTTTGATGTTTTACAAGGCTTTTATAACTGACCTATACCTGCATTATTATTTGATTAGGAAAAGTTATATACACTACAACTCCAACTGCATTTGGGTTTGTTGTCACTGATGTTTCGTGTTGAGCTGAGCCTACAGAGGAGGGGCCAATTCATAATGTTACCAAAGACCCCGACGTACACTAACAAGAATACATCAGGGTACTTCAAACACCATGTCCAGAATCTTTCTTGATGCTTCACGGAGGCTTTTAGTGACACTCAACGCTTCCTCTAAAAGCCTCCCAGGGAAAAATGGAATGCTGCAAGGCTTTTAATGTGAAACAGAACAGATTAAGAGCAATTAACTAGACACGGCTGTGAAAGTCTGGGGGAGCTCTGTCGAGCCTGACGAATCACATCGCCGTGTTGTCAACAGAGTTGTCTTTGTTTGAGGCTCCCAATACATGACAGAAAACCTGTATTAAAACCTGAGGGCATGAGGTTTCGAAGATGTGAATGGATTGAAAGCGCATGCGATGGGTTGCATTACGGTGAGTGCAGGTTCTGTCAGAGTAATGGTGCTTTCCAAAGTGAAGTGACTTTTCCACGCGCTGAGATCACATACATAGTTAATGCAAAGACGCAAATTAATTAATGTGTGTCACATGATCGGAGCAGCGCAGCTCGAGTCGGCCGCCTGAACTCGTTGCAAGCATCGGCATGAGTCCTCAGCCCCGTAACGCTGATAGTTATATCATGTCACATTCACTCAGTGCTGCGGTGAGTGACTCCTGCTTTGAGTCCCCTCTCTCTCTTCGTCTGATTCACTCAGGTCAACAGGGACAGGTTTGCTGCTGACATTGTCCACTTCATCTCTTTAGTGTGGTCGATCTCTCCACAGGGCTCAGCATACACCAATTTAGAACCCATTTTGCAGGGCAGGCCTCATAAAGAGGTGGGGGGTTTGTGAGGTGGACTAGCAGAGCGTCGTGCCACAGAGTTGCAAAGGGGGAGGAGGAAGAGGAGTGTCACTGAGGCAGAGGTCTGCGGGATACGCCTGAACAGCAGCAGAGCAGCCAAGCTTCAAAGTGACAGTGATGGGGGCAGACAGGGCTGCTCCTCCCACAAAGAGAGACCATCACCACTGAAATCAGACTGACGGAGCCCACTGATCTGTTGTACATGGGAGACATGATTCAAAATGAGCTTTTTCTATTACAGCACCACTGTTCATTAACTTTCATCATAACGTTCTATTGGTGTCCTTGCTAAAAGAGTAAAACCCTTTCTCACAGTGGGGTATACTAACATGATTAAGTTATCTCACAACACAGTTATGATAGTGTGACTATACATTGGGTATGGGTTCAATTAAGGCCTATATGCTGCATTGTGTAAAGCTACAATGAAGAAGAATAATGCTGCACCTCTCTGATGGACACAATGTGTATTTTTCGTGGTATTCTGTGAATTATTTTGGGAAATAAAATTAGAAAGACGACAGGACATACAACATACAGTATGTTCCTAAGTGGATGCAAATTGGGGATGTTTCCAATAATGGTTGGCTCCTTAGGGCCAATACTGCAGGACACCAGGACATCTCAGTTCTTCTATTAAAAGTTGTTAATGGACAGGATGCATTATACTGGAAATTGTCAAAAAGTCGTTTTCCAAATATGTGTTTGAGCCAAATAGTCAGATGGAAGACGGTGGGCCATGAGGACAAAGGGAGTGAAAATGCTCTGGAATGCTACAGGAGGCGATAGACTTAATGTGAATAAGCAGCAACATTACAGAAAATATTACAAAGACTCATAAGACGTGGTCTAACCAAATCCATTATTAAGTTTTGATATTTTAGAAGAGTAACAAGAGATAAGATACAGATAAGATACATTTATTAGTCCCACACACATGCACATGACATGCAAGGGGGGAAATTTGTTCTCTGCTATGACCAATCTGGTTAACACAGGAGGACACACAGAGCAGTGGGCAGCCATGCACGGCGACCCTGGGAGCAGGTGTTGGGGGAGTAAGGTGCTTTGCTCAGGGGCACTTAGACAGTGGGGTGGGATAGGCACTTTGACAGTGGGGAACAGGTCGAGGTGTTGTCCATCCAAGTATGTTTTTTTGTTGTCGCTCCGTGGAGTCGAACCAGAGACCACCGTCGGATTTCCTGCCCATAGTCCAAGTTTCTGCCACTAGTCCACCGCCTCCATTCGTGCTTTATCCTTTGGAGCCAACATAACAAGATCATTTAGAACAAACAACTTTTTTTTTATCACTGCACAGGTCAAACTAAAAAGGGAACTGAGAGGACACCAAGGAAGTTTAATGAAGGAATTAGCACGGGTTGAGATTGCAGTTAAAACTCTGAAGCCTTGTGAATCCTGAAATGCCAATAGAAGATAATGTTCTTATTATGTTGGAGAGGCTGGTGCTGTTTGTCATGGACAGCAACCTATAGAGCAGCTGTGTGTGCAAGTAGCCATCAGGTGAGTGGGGATCTGCAGGCAGAGCCGGAGCCAACCGCTGAATGGAAAGTCAATGACAGGAGAAATTAGAGCAGGCCGATAGAGTGAACGGCAGGAAACATGTTGTTGTTATGACAACATGCGGTGCCTCATCATCTCTGCTGATTGAATGGAAGAGTATAAACTGCAGCTTTGCACCAGCACACTCGTTCTTTTTTAACTAGTACAAACTGCAACCCACAAAAATAAGCAAGTGGATCAGGTCTTTTCGGCTCATGGGGGAGTCCAGTGTAAATGTGCAAGTCGAGCTCTTTCAACCAATTCACCACTGGTTTTGTCCGGCAAGGTGGTTTTATTTATACAGCACATTTCATACACAGAGGTAGATTCAAGGTGATGTACAGGGACATTAAAAACAGCACGGAGACCAAATTAAACCAGCTCAAGAAAGAAGAGTTTTAAAGCTCAACAAAAGCGAATATAAAGGGTAGAATAAAAGCGCTTTAAAGGGGTAAAATAAATACAAATGATTAATCCATATAAAAAAAAAAAGCTGTGGGAGTGAAATAATCCAAAGTAGATAGAAATGTGTACAAAAATAACACACAAATTAAATTAAACACAATGAGGGTGTGAGCCGCTTTTTTTAAACACAATAGATAAAAAATAGATACATACTCATATCAGACAGGAAAATGGTACATGATTACCCTAATATAGGTTTGATTATAGAGTGTTATTTGCATTATATTCATAGGGTTCTCTCTGCTTTTCCGCTGAGGCAAATATCTCTGGGGGAGGAGAGCTCCCTCGGGGAGTAATTACAACCAACTGTGTGACACTCGCTCGCGCACAAATGCAAACTCCCTCTGTTTCGCATATGATCTCATATCAAACAGCCAAAATGAAAACTCCCCACAGAGTGGGCGGCAAAGAGAAAGAGGTTTTTCCGCTGGTCCTGGTTTTCTCTCCCACTGAGCGTGCTCTGTTTTACACTGCTGTGCAGAGCAGGGATTTAGGAGGTGAGCTGAGCAGCCCCCCCGAGGGCAGCAGAGGCCAGTTCTGCCTGGACGTGCTGTTACTGTTAGCTTTATCCTCTAATCTCTGTGTCTGGGTTAATAAAGGACTGACTGGCTTCAGACGGGAAAATGCTGGGAAGACACTATTTTAAACTGGCGTGCTGTGCGTGTGCGCTAACCATTCTTCAAATAAATCAATTAGTCATAATGAGACCTCAAGGGAGGCAAACTGATGTGCAATTCATATTTGTTTTGGGGCCTCGCACTGCCTGTTGTATTTAGGCTGACCTTTTTAAAGAATTCATAAGCATCTCAAACATACTCAGAGTTAACATTAGCATCTCAGCTCCAAATTATGCAGCTAAATTAAGAACGAGTTCAGAGAGACGAGCGGTGCTGCACGAGACGGGCGCAAGCGCGGCTCATCACTGTCATGGTGTGAAATGACGGTGTGCTTTCAGGCTCATTTGCTCCCCCCTGAGATTAAAGCGCTGCAATGGATAATCATCAAACCTATCAGAGGCTGGGACTGCACACACACACAACCGACCAAAGGATGTGAGAGACAGTGAGAACAAATACGAGGTCTACTCAAGAAGCAGCATTGTTTGTCAAGAAGTCAAAGAGTCGGTCCAGAAATACATCATGTGAAGAAACGGGTAAACATTTAGGTTCACAGGTTTTTCAAGCTTTCTTGAGGCGGTAAATGTGAAAAATAGAAGTGAATGCCATGCTGACAATGCAAATATGCTCATGTTTATCGTTTGCTATCTCCACTGACTGTGCAATGCAGACAATAACAATGGAAATGTTTCATATGCTCTTAGATTTATCTTTTAATGAACATACAGACAAATTATCAGATGTAATACATTTAGGCGCCATGGGCTGATTTTTAACCTCAGCATTACAACATGCTCACAATGACTATGCCAACATATGCTGATGTTTAGCAGGCACAAGGTTTACCTCACTGACCATCTTAGCTGGGCATATAGATAAAATACCTAGGCTGAACTAGGGCATATTTGTCTGTGAGCACCACAACTTACACCCAGGTCCCAGAAGCTCAAAACCTCCATTGTAGAGGCAGCTGGTAGGAGTTGTGATCAGAAGGTTATCTGGGCCTGTGGTGGAGATTTGAAGTGCTCTGTAGGAGCCAGGGGCGGTTCTGGCTAATTGGAGGCCCTGGGCAAAGAACAATTTTGAGGCCCCCCCCCCCCCCCCCCCAAAAAAAAATCTATTTTGACTATGTGCGTGTGTATGTGTGTGAGAGAGAAAGAGAAAGAGAGAGAAAGTCATTAAATAAGTGTGTGTGAAATGGAGACTTGTCTGTGTGAGTGTGTGTGAGAAAGGGAGACATGTGAGTGAGTGAGTTAGTGTTTGTGTCATACTAACCCAGGGGTAGTCAACCTTTACTATCGAAAGAGCCATTTTGCCCCCTCTTCCCCCAAATTAAATCTGCCTGGAGCCAAACAAATATTTGATAACACAGGTTATAAAGTTATATATATAGTTATACAATATATATAAAAACTATAGTTTGTTGCATTTATTAAATTATAGAACGACAATAAAAAAACTGTTTAACTGGTATTTTAACCTGTTACAAAAAAGGAAAACACCAAACTCTTATGAAGAGGAGAACATAATACATGTGTAGGCCTACTTTGAATTAAATGAAACACAGGACTCTGCTTTTTTTGCTCATCTCCAGCTTGTAACTTTTCAGCAGATGCTGTGTGCTCGCTCTGGAAATGTCTTTCAACATGACATTTCTTATTGCTTGCTAATTCCTCGCCACATATCAAGCATACAGGTGTATGACAATGTATGGTGAATTGTCATACACCTGCATCGTTGCATCGTTGGCAGTGAAAGTAAATTAATCTGTCCACGCAGAATTAAACTCTCTATTTACCTCATCTTCCATCCAGTCTGCATCTGAGAGCTCTGGGCTGTCCTTGCCTTTCTTTTCACAAAACTCTTGAATCTCTGCTCTCAGGTCCCATACTGTTTTAAGCACTTTGTCCAGACTGAGCCATCTGACAGCTGTGTGGTAGCCTATGTCCCCATGTTCAGTCTCATGCTCCTCCAAAAGTGCAACAAACTGTCTGTGATTCAGCTCCTGCCCTGATAAAGTTAACTAATTTAGTTACAACATCAGTAACATGATTCATTTTTAGCACTGACTTACACAACACCTCCTGATGTATAATACACAGGGTCAGGGGTGGACTGGGACAAAAATTCAGCCCTGGCATTGTCTGTCCAGACCAGCCCACTACATTATCAGCGGACACCACATAGAAGTCCACAAATCTCGCGGCGTCTTCTCTCATGCTTACTACTGTTACCACCTAGCTCAAAGATGGCAACAAGAAGGGAGGCCACACACAAACCTCTCAAGCCAAAAGTAAATTTATTTAACTCCAAATCAAGATAGCTCTAACTACTTAGTGGGATGTGTAAAATATGTTATGCGTCAGTGGTGTTAACAGTGTTTGGATGTGTGAAAATAAGGTGTGATGTATGTTGTAAGGTGCAAAAGCAAAGAAAAACAAAGGCTGAGGGCCCCATGCCCCTGGAAGCAGCCTTTAGATCTGCAGCTGAAGCCCAGCCCAAAAGGGCAGGCCCAGGGTGACGCCCCTGCCAGCTCTACCTGTGTCTGGAAAACAACTCCTCAGGCTCTCACATGTCAAGTGGTCAACCTGAGAAGGAGATGGATACATTATAATGTCTCTAATCATCACAAATTAAGTATGATTTCATAAAACATAAAAAATGATAAACTCACCAGACTAGAGGAGACTCAACAGACAAACTTTGGTACAGTGAAGGCAGAGAGTGGAGGCAGACAGAGAGCAAGTCCTCGGACATGGACAGAGGGCGAACAACTCCTCAGGCTCTCACATGTCAAGTGGTCGACCTGAGAAGGACATGGATACATTATAATGTCTGAAAAATAAAGAAAATGTTTTCCTCTGTCCTGCACCTAGAGTTGAGAACTTTTTGGATGTGTGTTTCTTTTAAAACCTTTTGAAAATTATTATAATTATGAAGTATGAATTTATACATTAAAAAATACATGATAAACTTACCAAATTCTAACAGTGGTCCCAAATGTCCACATATAAAATAGAGGGAGAACGACTCCTCAAATATATCACAACAACCTGTAATGGAGAATAATTGATCATTTAGTGTACATGATCACACCATTAAGGATCAACACATAAGCACAATAAAACTTGTGTGATAATAACAATAATATTAAATATTTCTCACCTTATCAGTGGAACATTTACACACAAATTATACCTATTAAATAGTTATCACCTCAATAAACAATAAATTAATTAAAAGATTACAATAAATTCAATGGCAAATATTTCAAATTAAACTAATTATTCCTTATAGGTTTACTTGTATTCTGTTTTCAATACAGCTTGATTCTGCATCTCTATTTACAGCTCAGAAAGTTTACTGTTGCTATGGCAACAGTAAACGACGTTAGCAGCTCTTAGCTAGCTTAGCTAAATCATCTGAACAATAATAACCCATAATAGCACAATTCGGCATTTTAAAACAAAATCAAAAACGTTTTCTACTTTGTTTTGGACATGTCTCAAAAATGTTACTTACCATGTCTGCCTCCACTCGCTCATCATTGTCGAGTCCTCCTCGCTCGTCTCCCGGCGCACCTGCTGCTGCTGGGCTGGTGAACCCGGCACCAAACAGGTCCGTCAGTTTGGCACATTTAGCAGCCTCCACCTCCAGAGACTTCAGCTTTTTTTCCCGATGCTTCTCAGCGCCACCCGGGCGTTTTTTACTCTTATTATCCATTTTAAGTTTCTGTATCAGCAGCAGCCCGTCCCGCGACTCCCCCCGCCAATGCCATGAGGTCCCGCCCCACCCTGGTTTGAGTTGTGATTGACAGCACTGTCAGGGCTCTCTGAGCCTGTCAGCCCATGATTGATTGACAATGACAAACAATAGACCAATAATATGTGTCGATGCTGGCAACACACTGCTAGCCCTCTGTAGCCAATTGGCCGGCCCAATTGGAGGGAATTTAGAGAGGAAGAAGAGAAAAAAAAAGCGACTTTCCACGACCAAACATTTTGTGAGATTTCAGTGTATACATGCAAAAGAGACTAAATTTAGTATTTAAGATAACAATAAGAATTTCAAAGCATACAGTAAACCTTGAATTACACAAATGAGTGAGACAATAGTTTGATTGACGTCTGTTGTAACACATGGCATGTACTTTTCCATTTGTAGCCAAGCATGGTTAAATCTACACTTCCCTGGCGTCGTGCATTATCTCACCTGCTTCCCCACCGAACATTTCAATTAGTATGAGATAGTATGCCTACTTATATTTTGAGCGTATTTCTTTTTAAAGCATTTTAATTAATTAAAACTCAGCGTAAATGAACAACATGAAAATATGAATATAACAAATCTCCATGACTTCTCCAAAACTTTTGGGATTTTTTTAAAGCACTTTTCCAGGACTGGAAAATAAACATTTAACAATTCCATGACTCTTCCAGGTTTTTCATGACCGATGTCCTCGATCCCTCTCGTTACGTTTCGTCTCTCCGTGCTTTGTCTCGTAGTGGCGGTTCAAATTGTAATCCTTCAAAACAGCGATCTTTTCTCCACAAACTAAGCACACGGCTTTCCCATTGACTTCAGTAAATAAATACTTAGCAGTCCATGTCTCGTTAAAAACTCTATCTTTCTTGTCTTAACGTGGGCTGACACTTTTGCGGACTTTAACAGCTAACTAACATCTCTTCTTAACTCCGTTCGCCAACATATCATCCGCTCGCGGCATTCAGGATGTACGTCAGGTAAATGTTAAAAAAAGGCACCTTCAAAATAAAAGAAATGTTGTTGTATTCTCTGCATGATATTCACTTATTTACGTGTGATTCCTAATATTCCGTTGACCTCACGCGGGCCGGTCACAGACAGCCAAAGGGCCGGATGCGGCCCGGGGGCCGTACAATGCCCAGGTCTGCTGTACAGTGTTGTGCGGGCGAGTGTGTGCGTGTGTGTCCCCAGACATCACACACACACAGGCCCCGGGGCTCCGCCCTCTCACATTCGCTCAGAGACACACAGTGAGATCAGAGCTCGTTCCTGTTAAGCAGCCGGTCAGTGACAAACAAGACACAGTGTTCAAAAACCAAGTTGAAAAGAAAGTACGATGAAGCCTTTCTTGCTATTGGGTTCATATTGAATGAAGGAGGACATGAGGAGTGATTTATTTGAAAAATAAAGAAAAAAATCATAAATACGATGAGGCCCCCTGGTGGCCGAGGCCCTGGGCAACTGCCCGACTTGCCCAATGGGACGCGTCGCGCCTGGTAGGAGCCCCTTCTGGGTCTCCTGCAGCAGCACACAGGTACTGAAAGGCCGGAGGGGGGGCAGCAAAAGCAAACAATTCGATGGGTGAGGATTTTCATGGAGGCTGTGGAGCATGTTGAAGTAATTTTGTTTGGTATCAAACAAGTTCTGCCAGGGCATAAGCTCAGGCTGTGTTTCAGAAGGCAGCATGACATTCCCCTTTCACCACCTTTCATGGTGAAGGCAGAGACCTTAACATCAAGCATATTGTGCAGCATTAAACACATATTTAAACTCATGTCATCCACCTGCAATAATTCTTCCACAAGAACAACACGAATGACCTTATCAGCTGCCATACCTGGAACGTTCACACACGTCTCAACAGGGCGTTCTACGCAAAACTAAACAAACTTTTGAAAAAACTTTTTGTCCTGGTGTCAGAAACTTCAAAATAGAAATGGACACAATAAATCCAGAGTGCAATCCACTAGGATAGAAATACAAACATTTTAATCCAAAGAGCAAACACAAGGAAATAACAAGGCCGTAAGAACTAAATGGAAATTCAAAGTCCAAACAAAGTAAAAGAAAATTACGTTTGAATTTAGATTTATTTAGAACCTAATGATAGAGGAAAAATCATGGCTTTATTATATATATATATATATATATATATATAGATAGATAAAAAAATTATGATATTGTGCACATCATCAAGTGCCCTCACAGAAAAACGGTAGTAGTATCTTGAGTGTGATCAATTTTCAAAACAGAGACAAAACCATATGATAAATATGACTTTGATAGCCTTATTGTTTTTTTTATTTTATTTTGACAATGACGATCAGGTACTGGTAATCTGATATCATGACAGCCCTAATCACTGTTTTTATAACATATTATACATGATATTATCTATTATATACGTATCATTCTAAAGTGAAAATATGATCCCTGTCTCATAACTTCACTTGGCTGTGATTTTATTCCCCGACCGATCAACGATTTGGCTCAGAGAGCATCACATGGTTTACTGGCAGGTAGAAATTTAGGTCAGCCGTCTGAACATTACCACACCAACATGACTGCTGCCAAAAGCTTGGTAGTAATTTGCAGTGAGCCTCTTTAATATTATGGAGTTGTATTTTACTGACTGAGGCTAAAATTCCACTCATGCGACACATGCCTTCCTCCCTCTTTGTCGACTCTGATGTAGGTGTGTCTCTTTGGAATAAAACATTGAGGTTGTCACTGGACACAACCAACTGGGTTTACATGGAGTGTCATCATCACAGTTGGAGCAAAACAGTTGCATGCCTTGCACGGAGGTCAACTGAGATCTGTACAATGTACAGGATTGTTCAAAAATGAATGCAACCTTTCCTCCTTATGGCAGTCGGTGCCATTTGAATCTCCTGTGTGTGGAAAAGGCAATAAACTGTAAACAATTTAGAGATGCAGAGCTGGGCCGCTCACCCAGGTGTCTTTATCAGACTTGATGAACTGGATTTCTTTTGTTTGGCTCCTCAATCCACGGGGACCCCAGTGTTAAGGTTGAGATCAGCACTGACATCGCTTGAGTAATGGCCCCCTGCTCTGGACAGGAACTCATAAAGCTTCCGATAGCACTTTATGTCTGTATAACCACCACATTTCCCCCTGTGGAATACAAACTAGGACTTGGGGTGTCTGTGCACCGCTTGCCTCTGAATTATAGAAAGAAATGGAAAGAAAAAGCAAAACTGACACGTCTTTATGAAGCAGAGGCTCTTTTTCTAACCTATTCTCAGCTGCTGTCTTCCCATCATACACATACACCACATGCTTTACTCCACATGCCATGCACTGAGTCTCCAGAGGTTCCACCGCTGTGTCTATGGCTGGGAGGAACAATACAATGAAGCAACTGACAGCTGACTGATGTGTTTCTTTATAATGCATGCTGCCTTTCCCTGTCAGCTGCACACTTTACATCCCTGCTGCTTTAGGTGAAACATGCAGCGTACTGTATGTGTGCAAGAGCCAAGGCTTTTAAAAGATCACATCAAATGATAGACCCACCGCCACACACCTCATGGAACCGCCGCAGATGGATCGTCGGTGGATGCTTGATCTTTGACATATCTCACGTTGGGCTGGTACATTTAGGGATAGTGATATGTTTTAAAGACCGTCCCCTGCAGGGGGGTAGTGAATTATTATCCACTCCGATGAAATAGACCTGCGGCTTTTGCTATAACAATCTCCCAAGTTCACCTTGCCCTGCCAAGCTGCAAATATACAGTAGAAGGCTGTTATCACCTCCAATGTGTGTTGACTGATAGTCAGGTAGCACACGCTGCAGTCGGCTTCACCGGGGATAATTGAAAGAGGTGCAGTCAGTAGGTCCTCCTGCAGGAAGCGCCTCAGCTCACACATATTCTTATGATGTGCGATGTGTTTACGGATGTCTGAGCTCGTTCTGCAAGCATCTCTCCTGAATTCATTTTCTTTCAAATCACAATTATTATCACAGTTGAGGGTCACACTCCTGCTGCATCACCCAACTTTCTATCCACCCTGACATTCTCCTAGAGGATAACTGTAAAGATAAGCAGCCTCAAATCACGATGCTCCCTCCACTGCTCTTCACTCCACTGAGATTACATATTCATGTTGGTACACAGTTTCCATTTTATACCATATATTGTGTGTTCTTTACAAATAAGTCTACAGAACATTTCCCAGTAGCAATGCAAAGTACTTTTTTTATTTGCATACTCCATGCACCATGATATGTGTGCAGGAGAGTCGTGACCCGAGATGTGTGTGCGTGTTGTCAGCCTCTTTTGCCTCCATTGTCTCCTTTAATTGTAACGTGTGCATGCACGTACACATGTGGAATATCGTTGTTTCCTGTGTGGTACACCACCATACTTAGTACAGTGCAGGCAACCACCCCTCAACCAACTGTAATGATTAAACACAGGAAAGGAAAAGCTTGGGGAGGGGAAATGGGACACCTTAGTCCCCGATGACAGTCACAAGCATGGCCACAGTAATAAATGTTTTCCATTTACTGTGGACGGGTAAATATCCAAACTTACTGTAATGAATTTGTACCAATTTCCAGCTTTACATAAATCCTCAGCAGATGCTTCTTGGGATTACCAACCTCCAAAAGTCTGAGTGTTTTTCTTTTTTTTATCACAGTAACTCTAATCCACACCTTCAATCCTGTCTCAGTAATTATAGCCTGCTCCAGGGGCCTGTACTGCAGAGCTGAATGTTAACCTGTTAGCCGACACGCTGGAGCAGGTTCGGCTCTAGATCACAGATCAGAACCAGCCAACGGCCAAACTACTGAACAGTCAGATCACTGGACACTGGACCAGAGTCATTTTTTTCCAGTGAGAAATCATCAAGGGTAGCAGATATTTTTCAGACGGGTAAAGATAATGTTTCAGACTTCACTCTAGTTTTAAAACCGAGCCAGCAATTATTGCTTCATTTGAATTCAACGAACACCCTTGGACCCTGAGAGATGTTCTGACCGGGTTGATGCTATTATTCTATCGCTGCCATCCAGGAACACAAGCAGAACCTAGTGTACACATGGAGATTATATTTGTTGGTACAACGGTGCGTTTACTTTCTCGGGAGACTGAGGTCATTTGGAGGAAACAAACAGAAACCTGCTATTGATTTTCCAAACTACGTGTCCAACAGTCTGGAATCAGTGCATGTTTGTCTCTCTGGTAAAGCTCCATTGGGTAGACCGCTACATATCTGCTCTAAGATTGTGAGTCAAGTGCTTAAAAAAATTGGAACTGGCAGGTACTATTACATCCAACCACTCTCATCACTTATTTGAAGAACATAAGCTTTTGCCATCAAACACAAGATTTTAGAGAATAATTTGTTCCTAATTCTTTGTTAAATCAAAGTTTGATCCTCAAAGCCTGTGTCCCTTTGAGCACTAAATGTTTAAAGTGAGTGATAATATTGATTGCACGGCAGCCACTCATTCATAATGAAGGGTGTCTTCATGATCTGCTTTAATGTTTCTTTATGTTTTGTTGTTGTTGTTGTTGTCGTTAATGTAAAAGTGCACGTTTTGTGACGATATAGTGCTATCTTAATGTCTTACCTACATTATATATGAGCTAAGGTATTTCAGTAGCTTATATTGCAGTGCCAGAATTGTGTCATTACAGACCAAAGGGAGGGTATGGAATCCATCCCTCACGGTGGATAAGCTAATTTTTCATGTCTCACCTATTACCTGAAACAAAACAGCCTCCCTAGCATGGGCTCTGCTTTTGGTCAGACAGCGTGTCAGGCTGTGACACACTTCCTGAAAGAAAAAAGAAATGAAACAAACATGCAAGAGGATTTAACTCTTTTTTTTTGCTGAGGACACAGTTGAGGAAACATTACCTGAAACACAAATCTGATTAAATCAGGATGATAAATAGAAGGTGGCGTGAGTAGATTATCTTACTTTCATTAGATGGTGAATCCTGCTTGGAGCCTCATTCTGTGTGTCCGTGGCAACATCTCTAATTCTATTAAGCATGTGGAGATTCACCGGCGGGTCGGTTGCGATTTGCACCTGAACGCAGCAGATAAGAGACAGTGACAGTCCTCATGTCAGACGGTTTTGACTGAGAGATGCATTTAAGGCCCTGATAATTTCACATGATGAAAATCAACACAGACTTAAGGCAAGTTACACCATGTGATGAATCTCAGAGCTCCTGTGCTCACACTATTGTATTTGTTGTTCTCAATGAAACATACACATTATGTTCAATACAGGGTGCACACCTCACCTAACGTATAATTGTATTGATTGGATGGGTTATTAGCATGAGCAAATGTTTTATTATATTCTATATACCATTCTTTCACACTTATGAAGTAACTTACGTCCCTAATATATAGAATATCCATTGAATGCCTATGCAGTCTAATTATTCAAGTTTGTATGTAAAGTGTTTCCTAAAATTAAGTTTTATTTCTTAATCCTCTAGTCCCCCTTTATTTTAACTTATTTATGCAATGTTTTTAAACAACAGGGGATTTGAATATCATTTGTCAGACTTTGAGTTCAAGCTGAGTTTCATAAAGTCCGTATCACTTTAGAACATACAGCATTAGTTCAGGCAGAGCACTACTGGAAGTACAACTACATCATTTTCTCAATCATCACATTCCTGTAATGTGTACGCTACAACAACTTGTTGTAATTGTAATTGTAATCATTCATCTTTTAATTGTTGTGCCTGCACACTACAAGACTGGTCTCTGACAGGGGATCATGAGTTACAAGATCTTTCACCGGGAGGAATCTCCAACAGGTCTGTCCGCTCTTCAGACTGTGTTCTATCACACCGACACGACAATATCACACTGACACAGAAAATGCTGCCTCATTGTAAACACAGAGTGTGGCCGATACAATATCAAGTTGGCAACAAACCACAAACGGATCAAAGCACAGACGGAGCACATCCATCTATTTTCTTCCGCTAATCTGAGGTTGGTTGGGGGAGGCAGCAAGCTCAGCGGGGTGTTCCACTTCCCCTCGCCCCAATAACACTCTCCAGCTCCACATGAGGGATGTGTTCCCAGGTAAGATGAGATAACTAATCCCTCCGATGAGTTTCAGCTCCACCCTGGGTGTCATCGTTCGCCATGATCTCAGCCTTTTCCGGTCTACTTCTTTGTTATTCTGCTTTCGATTGTGTTGTTTGTGTATTTTGGTGGGCGTGGCTACTCCTTCTTTAGCCCAAATGGACTCGCCTTCATCTCATCTTCCTGGTACACACACCACTTGGACTGGCTCGTTTCAACGCAGAGGTTCTACTCCGTGCTCCCTGGATATCTGAACTCTCATCCTATACGTTGGGCCCCTTCTGACTGAGCACAGATCAATAAAAAGAAGAGGCTGAAAAGAGAAAATCAAAAAACAGTCCCTTATGTTTTCATAGACACCTAACGCTTAAAATGAGGACTGAGAATTATCATTTGACCATATTTAAGCACCTTAGATTATATCGACCACTCAAAGCCGTTTACACTATAATCTACATTCAACCATTTACATACACATTCCTAATATGTTTTTTCCACAGGGACACTTTGACAAGGGGATGTGTGACTAAATTGTTTAACGATAACAGTCGGGCTGTTGTATATAATTTCCACTGTATTCATACTCCATAATAACAGTTAAGATTATTATCTATCATTCTAATCTGGATGATTTTCAAATCCTTCAAAAAATACTGTCTTATTTCAAAACTCACAAAACGTACCTTTGTTTTTATCAATGTTGTTCATTAGCATACGTTTAAAATAAATACAATTTATGTTTATTTCCGTTTTAAACACTTGAGAGTGAGGTATCTGTTCTTTATGTAATCAAATGATTGCTTCAGGATCTTAGGCCACATCCCTACGACTACATTTACGACAACAAATCAACGCTCCACCCTACTGCAGAGCTTTAGAGCAACGGAATGGAAAAGTATAGAAACGCTGCTGGCCCCGTTTTAGTTTGAAAACTCCAGTGCTACATTTCAGTCTGGACAGGCAGAAACGGCGATGTTTGCAGAAAGACTCAGTTAGCTGAACGGGTCAGCAGTGCTTCCTACTCCTTACAAGCTGAAATCTCAGCACAACTATACGCAGAGACCTGTGCATAAAGAAATCTGACTGGTTGATTCAGCTGCTGTCAGGGTGCATGATTGTTCAGGAATCACCGATGCTGGTAAACAGCTCTGTTAATGAATGTGTCCACTGTGCTCCTGGGAGAAGGTTGTGTGGACTGATGAAACCAAATTTGACTTGATCAGGCAGAACATGAAGCAGTACCTGTGACGTACTGATGTGCTGCTGCATGCCCAGCGCCATGAGTTTGTCCATTTCTTTGGTTTATGCTATGCAAAGACTCAGTAGCAAATGTCAGCATGTCAACACACTCAACTGTGGTGGTGATCATGGGAGACATTACATGCTAAACATTAGGATATTAGCATTTAGATTAGAGCCCTGCTTTGCTTCAGCAGAGCCTCATAGAGCTGTCTACAGTCTCCCGTCACACGTCAGTCACCGTGGTGAAGACGCTTTGTCACACCCGTGCTGGCATATCGGGCGCCTTGTATCATTTACCGTACACTCTCTGATCATCCCCGCCTCCGTTCGTCAACACCTTGGTGATCTACGACAGTCATTCATCCCACAACAGTCAGTGACATTCACGGGAAACCATAAAAAGCAAAGCAAAAACAATTCTCCCTTGGCAGACGAGTCAACACGTAGTGACACCACACAGCACAGAAGCAATGCCTCAGCACAAACCAGAGCTTGGTAGTCGGGTCACGTCTGTGACCTTCACGTGGACCGCCAGGGATGTGATCACACAACGTGTATGCATCCCTGAGCCCTGATGATCCAGCGTCCCCCGCGTCCATGTCTCCAAATGAGACGTCTTATCTTAAGTTCATGCTGCACCAGCTTCAGGATCAGAGTAAAGAGTGAAAGGTTGAGTCTGTTCCCTTCAACTCCAGAGGGGCAACAAGAGGCTGTAAGTGGATTTCCAGAGCTCGTATGAATCCATGTAGCATTATGTTAATGCTATGCTGGCTTGTATGCTTATTAACATGTGCTTATGTTGACACCAGTTGATCCATGGACCTCACTGGTAACACTGTACAGTATAAACAGCCACATATAATGTGTCATGCTCTCTACTTTCACTTCTGGAGTTGACAAAAGCCAGTAGCTTAATCGACAAAATAGGACAATTGTAAGAGCAAAGGAACAGGATCATTCATAAAAACTAATGATTGGTGTTGGCTAGTCTGCCATCTCTAAGACTTGTATAAACACTTAAAACTAAATGTATGGACGCATGGAGGTCTGAATGAAAGCAATGTTGGTTGGCAGGATATGAGAGTGCTGTCTTCAGTGTCCAAGTCAGAATTGTTGAACACCACCATGACCCCATGGTTGTCACATTGACTTTGATCTGTAGGGGCAGGCGTAGATCTACAGAAACATTCATGTTGGGGAAAGAGGGTAGCAGAAATATTACAAAAGTAGATATATATGCTGAATTAAAACAATAGAATTATGTATAACTCTTTGTTTTGAAAATTCCCACAAGCTTGTCACTGTTTATCATAAAGTGGAAATGTGATTGTCAAGCTCTGATTGCTTGATTATAAAAGTGGGCATCAGGGGGAACACTATATCTAACTGTATGAGAGCAGTGATTCAGAGGTCTGGAACCAGGCTGACAAATTTGATGAAGTCAATGACGTTGACCAAGCAAAGAGAGCAGTTCTTAAATGCATCATCTGAATAGGAGATGGTAGGGTGTGTAGAAGCTGCTCATGTATTCAAAGAAAACCCTACAAAACCCTCATCTCCCATAAGGTCTTATATCTGCCTCCACATGGAAGTAATGTGCCATAATGTTATTGTGACATTGTGTGGCAGTGTTGTTGAGGAGCTACCAGGGAAAATACCGCCTTAGTTAAGTACTTGAGGGAATTTAAATAGTGGGCTGGGTTCAATAATTGTTAGCCTGTGGTGAAATATAACTGTCAGGTGGAATCAAAGGGTGTCGTTTTGGAAAACCATTTAAAATGCACTTACATATAAATGTGTTGAAAAGACATTTCAACTTGTCTCCCGGGTTTCCCCGCCCCCACTGTCGGTCAGACATGTAGACCACCCATGTTCCACCACCTAAGCACCAGGGGGAAAGTAGCAGGTATGACAGCCAGTAATGAAAATGCTGTGTCCCCCACATTAGTGATGGAGTGCCACAATATCACATGAAACAATCAATAACGCCTTACGTCACTTATATTCTTCACAGTCAATGAATTGTGACAGTTTTGCTGACAGCTGCTAAGGGAAAATTCAGAGGTCCATCGTCTGTATTTTGCCAAATCATTTAACATCTTCCCTACAAATGCTAAAACTGAAACAGACATTCTTTGGGTACTAAATAACATAGTTTACTTACCACTGTGACACTGTAATCGAGGTAACACTTAAAATTCCAAATCCTTGTATGTGCAAATTGTCTGAATGTAGCGAAAGCTTAGAAAACATGAAATGTACTTAATTAATTTCTCTTTGTGAAGAATTTGTGATGTGCATGGAACTTTGAATGTATCATATAATGCAAATGGAAATAGTAAGAAATAAAGGAAAATGTACTCAATGTAAAATGTAAATAAATGTAAAAAATGTAATAAAGGAAAAATTTCTAAAACCTACCTTTTTCAAACAGGACCCACAAGATAAGTAATTCATACTTCAGAGAGACCAAAAATGCAACAGTTGTAAAGGAATATTTTCTCCTAGTTAAAGTCATGAAGTGATGAACCCCACAGAGGCTCTCAGCTTAGTTTAATTTAACCAACATTTGCAGATTTGCACATTTTAAACTACATGAATAAATAGTGATCTGAATCATAGAAGTATCAGCAGGATCATGTAAGTTATGCAGAGGATTTTGCACGATAGAGCTAAAAGGGGTCTGGACAGTCCAACACGATCAGTGATTTATTTCAAAATAATATTAACACCCAACTCAGATCACTTACCCTCCAGACTTACAGTAAACTACAACAGGTTCATAATACTACAATATGAATTATACTATAGGCTAGGTTAACCACGCTGTTCGGAATACCACACTGGATTATCCCCCAGAAACCTTCCTCTGTGATGCTCTCCTCCTGAGACTTGCATCACACCAGTACACCTGCAGATCCCAGTTGCCATCTGGTGCAAATTGTGCAGCGGCTTGGACTCTCTTGATATGTGCCTGCAGGTCTAGTTTGAAATATCTAACGGAGCTCCACCGTCTTAATCTTTTTCAGATTTCATAGAACTATAGCTATGTCTGTAATTTTCATTTAGAAATTGTACATTGAATTACCAGCTTTTTGAATAAATATTGAATTAAAGACATTTTTCACAATCATTCTCTTTGGCACAACTTTGAAAGGTTTTGCCAACACCTTTATCACAGTTTGTAACAACCCAGTCTCATCAGAAAATGTTCAATGGTAACGTTGGTCCACTTGGACCGACGTTACCATCTCACAATCTGGCCTCTCAGATTGTGAGATGGTAACATTTAGTCCTCCCATTGTTTTGCATTGGCGTGTTCTCACGTCACGTGACTCTCAAGCTCCCGTCTGCGGAGAGGAAAACATGGCGGAGATTCCTTGTTTTTTCAGATAAAAATATAATTTTGTAACTTAGTTTGGGCATAAAAATACATTCTGACACCATTTCTAGCGAGAAATGTGGTCTTTGCTTCCACAGTCTTCAGCCAGTTCGTGCTTATGATAAATATTTTAATAGTTATCACGCATGTTTTTATCGTTGCTATGATGGTTGCCATGGCACCACGGGCGCAGCTTGGTGTTTAAATCACAGTCCCTGCGTGGTGTCCTTCAGTGATCGTGAATGTTATTCATGTTATATAATAGTAATATTTGAGGCTAGATTACATCTCTAATGAGAAGGATCATGCGAGTCTGTTTATACCGAGGCCGGCCCGAGTGCGCGACCGGCCCGAGTGGCGCGAGCCGAGCGGCCCGAGCGGCGCGAGCCGAGCGGCCCGAGCGGCGCGAGCGCGCGAGCGGCCCGAGTGCGCGAGCGGACATGACGTGTGGCTGTCGTAAAAACCCTATTTGTAAACAACCAGCCCTTTAACTCGGGGCTGCGTCATAAACACGGCGCGCTTGGAAGACCACGATGTCATCTTCCTTCTGTCAGGTAAGTAGTTTATTGTTTTTAAAGATCGTTACGTTCTAGGTTTACAGTCCGAGTGCGGAGAGAGTCCGTCAATCCACACTATGGACGCTGTTCATCAGCTAATACGCCATTGTTAGCCACATGCTTCAGCCCACGGTAGCCTGTGCTACCTGGGAGGTGAATACATGGTTGTTGAAAGCAGTTCAAGACGCTTAGCTCATCATTGAGGGACGCTACAATATAAATATAAACATGAATTTGATTTATGAATGCTTTAGATTAATAAGGAGTGTATTTGTCTACCATTACTCCACAATATCAGGTCAATTTGGTTTAATGTATAGTATGCACTATGACAATAATGTTTCCATGTTATGGAGTTGCGATTCATTTTATAAAACAATTGCTATGTTCTGTTTTTTAATCAAGGAGGATCCCAGTGAAGCTACAGGAGTTTCATTAACGTCAACAACTTGGACCAAACAGTTTGTTTTGCTTGATGAAGAGCAGGAAGGGCAGCCTGGAGAGAAAGAGAAGCCGGGTTGAGCCCACTACCATCATCCACGTACCACGAGGAAGATGAGGGAGAGAAATGATCCTACCATTAAAGAGGTACTTTTAAGTTACATACCAGAAAAAACATTTTATATAATTTGCCAAATATACATTTTTATTAAATCCCCAAAGTACACTTGCTGAAATACAAGTTAATATCACACTGAAAGAATTTTGATCAATCATGCTTCCCTGCTGTGATTGTTTAACTAGGAAAACAACTTTTTCCACAGGAAGGCAAGTAAATTTAAGGAATACATGTGCAAAGTTTTCCTCTGTTATGTATAATGATGACCCCCATCAAACATAATGTTAGCAATATTTACACCTTTTAATTTATACTGTTTATTTCTGTCTACATGTGTGAATTTGCCTTCATTAGTTTCAGAAAAGAGCGATGATGTATCGGTCAGTGGGCGGCAGCACGAGACTCCGCAAACTAGTCTGTAAGCAAAGCAGACGAAGGCATCGAGGTTGCGGCCTGCCATCATTGTTATTTTGCTTAAGGGACTGAATATGTTTCATGTAGAAATATTAGCATTTCCCTTATATCTACCAAAACTGCTTGTTTCACAGACTGCAGTTTTGTTTTGATCCGATGTGGTGTGCAAATACAACCGTATCTGCAATGGGTTGTGGGGCATTAACATTTGTAACTCTAATTTTGTTTTGACAGACTGTGAAAAGAACGTTGAGAACATCACCACTCTACAGGAAGACACAGTCCAGTAATGGGTGTCAGAAGTTCAGTAGTGAACGACAGGTACTGTGGAAAAATATGTGTCATTGTTGTACAATGTCCTTTGACTCTGTTTAAACAAGGTCAACACAAAAAGGTTTGATTGTAAACTGATATCGGTATGAATTCATGTTATTCTCCTCGTCAAAAGAAACAAACAATCCAAATTACCTGCAGAAAGCCCTTGATGGACGCTTCAGCTGCATCGTCAGACTGGTGAGACAGCAAGATGCCAACTTTAATGCCAATTTATTTGTGTAACATTCTGTGACCAAATGTATAGATAACTTTTTGTAGATTGTAAAAATAGATAACCCATTTATTACAAAAAAACTACACTAGAATTATCGCACTGCGTTGTATGACTCCGCTAACCAGAGCAGTGTCCGTCTACATATTTCTACATATTTTCTCTCATATAAATGACACTGTATCTCTTGACAACTGAAACCATAAGATGAGGTCAGTGTGGCCTTGACCTTTTTACTTTAAGACAAATACAAAGTTAGACAATCCGAAAACATGCAGTTATGCCTCCGGCGACTCGCTATTGCAGAGGCATTAAAACCGTAGTGTAGTAGATTGGATTTTATTGGTGTTACATTGGACATCTTGTATGGGTACACCAAAAAATATATTTGGTTTCACATTCTAGATGGCAATAAGCAGAGTCATCAACTCAGGAAAAATATTTCTGTAGAAAAGAAAGCCTTGTATGTGTGTATGTATACATACACACAAACGCACTATTGAGACGTTTTGTTTTTTATCATATATTCTCAGGCAGTACTGATGCATTTACTGAGACGGGACGTGAGGGCCTACTCTGCGTGCTCAGAGTTCAAGCCCAGCAGGCTGCAGCGGGCCTGACATATTCTGGAACAGCAGCACAGTCTTTGGATGACTCCTCTGAAGATGAAAACATGGCGAGGTACTTCTCCACTGATGAAGAACTGTGAGGGCTGTGATTAGCTACACTCTCTTGCTACAATGCTACTCATGCTACTCCCTGGCAGCCTTAGGAAGGCATTAGCTTGCTGTGTGGTAGCTGTTAGCTTCAGCATTTTTAGTTTTTAGTGGCCTGTCTGACGTTTATGTTAAAAAAAAATCAGAGGGAACCATCTTCATAATTTAACACTATGGTTTGTTTGTGTCCTTCAGTTCTTCTCAAGAGAAGCAGTACAGGTGTGCCTCAGCTCCACGGTCCCTCCTGCAGCCTCCGCTCCTGATGCTAACCTCATGTCTCCATCACACCAAGCAGCAGACCTGGATTGACAGACCTTTCTCCAGAGCTGCCCCCTCCCTCTGAAACCCCCCTCTCCAAAACACTATTTGTGTAGTTTTTAAAGTATTTTTTGCATGAGAATTGTTGATCATAACATTTCCAGCAGATGCCTTAATATAATGTTTGTGCACAATAAATGACATTGATCATAACATAATGGTATTTCCTTGCACTTCTACACCATGATATTGTCAGATAAGATGCTGATTACATTAAAGCAGTGAATGCTCTGCTTTAAGCAACATAAACACACAATGATTCAATGGATCTGAAGTAGAATGGGCACATTACATTCTGTAGAGAATGCCTCAGTTATGGAAGTCAGAAAATAACTTTCTTTATCTGAGGTTCCAGCCATTTATAGTCACAGCAGAGCACACAGGTCTGGTTGTCTAAGTGGCGCCCATATCATTGTTTAAGATGTGTAACATCAAGTTTGTGTTTCAGTGCAAAATTAGTCATTAGTCAAGAGTTCACCATCTTGTTTACACTAAAATTAGGTGACCCAGATGTTTCACAATGCAATCTGATAAGGTCTTATGAGAAACATTCTTAACATTAAAGAAATCAACACAGAGGATAGCAATATCTGTTTGACTTTAATCCGTAGCTGATAATCAGCGGCCTGACTTATTCAAACACATTAATACTACAATGAATAAGGCAGGGGTTTTCCATCAGAAATCATTTCTGGGACATTAATTTAAAAGATCTCCAGTATAAGCAAATGTATTCTAAAATTGGTTTATATCCAAGTGTGAGGCTGTCCTGGCACATGGAAATAAGATATATATATATTGTTTGTATTAGCTTTCCCTCAGTTTAGTACTTGCACTTCTTGAAAAGCTCTATATAAATAAGATGTATTAATGTTTATACATTGCCCTCTAGTATATGTTTTCCTAAAAGTCACTGTAGATACAGAAATAACAGTATGGTTCAGGTGACAGTAAGTGGAAGCTGAAGGTAATTTCCATGTGCTCAAGAGAAACATAACGTGACGATATAGTTGATTTCTGATAGAAGGCCCTGCCTCATTCATTGTAGTATTAATGTGTTTGAATAAGTCAGGCTGCCGATTACCAGCTACTGATTAAAGTCAAACAGATATTGCTATCCTCTGTGTTGATTTCTTTAATGTTAAGAATGTTTCTCATAAGACCTTATCAGATTGCATTGTGAAACATCTGGGTCACCTAATTTTAGTGTAAACAAGATGGTGAACTCTTGACTAATGACTAATTTTGCACTGAAACACAAACTTGATGTTACACATCTTAAACAATGATATGGGCGCCACTTAGACAACCAGACCTGTGTGCTCTGCTGTGACTATAAATGGCTGGAACCTCAGATAAAGAAAGTTATTTTCTGACTTCCATAACTGAGGCATTCTCTACAGAATGTAATGTGCCCATTCTACTTCAGATCCATTGAATCATTGTGTGTTTATGTTGCTTAAAGCAGAGCATTCACTGCTTTAATGTAATCAGCATCTTATCTGACAATATCATGGTGTAGAAGTGCAAGGAAATACCATTATGTTATGATCAATGTCATTTATTGTGCACAAACATTATATTAAGGCATCTGCTGGAAATGTTATGATCAACAATTCTCATGCAAAAAATACTTTAAAAACTACACAAATAGTGTTTTGGAGAGGGGGGTTTCAGAGGGAGGGGGCAGCTCTGGAGAAAGGTCTGTCAATCCAGGTCTGCTGCTTGGTGTGATGGAGACATGAGGTTAGCATCAGGAGCGGAGGCTGCAGGAGGGACCGTGGAGCTGAGGCACACCTGTACTGCTTCTCTTGAGAAGAACTGAAGGACACAAACAAACCATAGTGTTAAATTATGAAGATGGTTCCCTCTGATTTTTTTTTAACATAAACGTCAGACAGGCCACTAAAAACTAAAAATGCTGAAGCTAACAGCTACCACACAGCAAGCTAATGCCTTCCTAAGGCTGCCAGGGAGTAGCATGAGTAGCATTGTAGCAAGAGAGTGTAGCTAATCACAGCCCTCACAGTTCTTCATCAGTGGAGAAGTACCTCGCCATGTTTTCATCTTCAGAGGAGTCATCCAAAGACTGTGCTGCTGTTCCAGAATATGTCAGGCCCGCTGCAGCCTGCTGGGCTTGAACTCTGAGCACGCAGAGTAGGCCCTCACGTCCCGTCTCAGTAAATGCATCAGTACTGCCTGAGAATATATGATAAAAAACAAAACGTCTCAATAGTGCGTTTGTGTGTATGTATACATACACACATACAAGGCTTTCTTTTCTACAGAAATATTTTTCCTGAGTTGATGACTCTGCTTATTGCCATCTAGAATGTGAAACCAAATATATTTTTTGGTGTACCCATACAAGATGTCCAATGTAACACCAATAAAATCCAATCTACTACACTACGGTTTTAATGCCTCTGCAATAGCGAGTCGCCGGAGGCATAACTGCATGTTTTCGGATTGTCTAACTTTGTATTTGTCTTAAAGTAAAAAGGTCAAGGCCACACTGACCTCATCTTATGGTTTCAGTTGTCAAGAGATACAGTGTCATTTATATGAGAGAAAATATGTAGAAATATGTAGACGGACACTGCTCTGGTTAGCGGAGTCATACAACGCAGTGCGATAATTCTAGTGTAGTTTTTTTGTAATAAATGGGTTATCTATTTTTACAATCTACAAAAAGTTATCTATACATTTGGTCACAGAATGTTACACAAATAAATTGGCATTAAAGTTGGCATCTTGCTGTCTCACCAGTCTGACGATGCAGCTGAAGCGTCCATCAAGGGCTTTCTGCAGGTAATTTGGATTGTTTGTTTCTTTTGACGAGGAGAATAACATGAATTCATACCGATATCAGTTTACAATCAAACCTTTTTGTGTTGACCTTGTTTAAACAGAGTCAAAGGACATTGTACAACAATGACACATATTTTTCCACAGTACCTGTCGTTCACTACTGAACTTCTGACACCCATTACTGGACTGTGTCTTCCTGTAGAGTGGTGATGTTCTCAACGTTCTTTTCACAGTCTGTCAAAACAAAATTAGAGTTACAAATGTTAATGCCCCACAACCCATTGCAGATACGGTTGTATTTGCACACCACATCGGATCAAAACAAAACTGCAGTCTGTGAAACAAGCAGTTTTGGTAGATATAAGGGAAATGCTAATATTTCTACATGAAACATATTCAGTCCCTTAAGCAAAATAACAATGATGGCAGGCCGCAACCTCGATGCCTTCGTCTGCTTTGCTTACAGACTAGTTTGCGGAGTCTCGTGCTGCCGCCCACTGACCGATACATCATCGCTCTTTTCTGAAACTAATGAAGGCAAATTCACACATGTAGACAGAAATAAACAGTATAAATTAAAAGGTGTAAATATTGCTAACATTATGTTTGATGGGGGTCATCATTATACATAACAGAGGAAAACTTTGCACATGTATTCCTTAAATTTACTTGCCTTCCTGTGGAAAAAGTTGTTTTCCTAGTTAAACAATCACAGCAGGGAAGCATGATTGATCAAAATTCTTTCAGTGTGATATTAACTTGTATTTCAGCAAGTGTACTTTGGGGATTTAATAAAAATGTATATTTGGCAAATTATATAAAATGTTTTTTCTGGTATGTAACTTAAAAGTACCTCTTTAATGGTAGGATCATTTCTCTCCCTCATCTTCCTCGTGGTACGTGGATGATGGTAGTGGGCTCAACCCGGCTTCTCTTTCTCTCCAGGCTGCCCTTCCTGCTCTTCATCAAGCAAAACAAACTGTTTGGTCCAAGTTGTTGACGTTAATGAAACTCCTGTAGCTTCACTGGGATCCTCCTTGATTAAAAAACAGAACATAGCAATTGTTTTATAAAATGAATCGCAACTCCATAACATGGAAACATTATTGTCATAGTGCATACTATACATTAAACCAAATTGACCTGATATTGTGGAGTAATGGTAGACAAATACACTCCTTATTAATCTAAAGCATTCATAAATCAAATTCATGTTTATATTTATATTGTAGCGTCCCTCAATGATGAGCTAAGCGTCTTGAACTGCTTTCAACAACCATGTATTCACCTCCCAGGTAGCACAGGCTACCGTGGGCTGAAGCATGTGGCTAACAATGGCGTATTAGCTGATGAACAGCGTCCATAGTGTGGATTGACGGACTCTCTCCGCACTCGGACTGTAAACCTAGATCGTAACGATCTTTAAAAACAATAAACTACTTACCTAACAGAAGGAAGATGACATCGTGGTCTTCCAAGCGCGCCGTGTTTATGACGCAGCCCCGAGTTAAAGGGCTGGTTGTTTACAAATAGGGTTTTTACGACAGCCACACGTCATGTCCGCTCGCGCACTCGGTCCGCTCGCGCACTCGGGCCGCTCGCGGGCTCGGGCCGCTCGGGCCGCTCGGCTCGCGCCGCTCGGGCCGCTCGGCTCGCGGACTCGGGCCGGTCGCGCACTCGGGCCGGCCTCGGTATAAACAGACTCGCATGATCCTTCTCATTAGAGATGTAATCTAGCCTCAAATATTACTATTATATAACATGAATAACATTCACGATCACTGAAGGACACCACGCAGGGACTGTGATTTAAACACCAAGCTGCGCCCGTGGTGCCATGGCAACCATCATAGCAACGATAAAAACATGCGTGATAACTATTAAAATATTTATCATAAGCACGAACTGGCTGAAGACTGTGGAAGCAAAGACCACATTTCTCGCTAGAAATGGTGTCAGAATGTATTTTTATGCCCAAACTAAGTTACAAAATTATATTTTTATCTGAAAAAACAAGGAATCTCCGCCATGTTTTCCTCTCCGCAGACGGGAGCTTGAGAGTCACGTGACGTGAGAACACGCCAATGCAAAACAATGGGAGGACTAAATGTTACCATCTCACAATCTGAGAGGCCAGATTGTGAGATGGTAACGTCGGTCCAAGTGGACCAACGTTGCCATTGAACATTTTCTGATGAGACTGGGTTGGTTTGTAACTGGTTGAGTAGAGTTGGGAAAGCAAAACTGCTCAGCTTGCTGAATTGCATCTAATCAAACACTCTCCTCACCCCCATATCCCCCAGCTCTTCACTCATGCCTTATCTACTGGTAGGGTCTTTTTGTTTTTTAACAATCCAGGGAATGCTGTGGCTGCTGTGAATACGTTTAAGTTCCTCCTCTGGGAGCCAGAGGCCTGAGACGTCGGAGGAGGGAGCCCGAGGGAAGCCTCCTCCTCCAGTGGCACAAGGAATTGAGAGACTTTGCCTCCATCAGTCCTCCACACAATCAGGGCTTTGACCCGCCAGCAGCAAGCGCTCAGAATGGAAATGAACTTGCCTATGAAGTGATAGTGTGGTTGAAAGTGTGTGTGTGTGTGTGTGTGAGAGACTGATTATGTATGTGTGTGTGTGCAGGGGCGGGCACAGAGGCTGGTAAGGTGTCTAGACAATGAGGAAGCACTTTTGAACTCTCTGTTGTCTCATTACTTTTGAGCTTCTTGTCTGTTATCCTCCATAAGTGTTTGCAGTTACTTCCTGAATGAAGGCGTCTCTCATACCTGACAGCAGCCGAGGGTCATAGCATCAAGAGAGGACTTTTCACCTACTCAGCCTCCATACTAATGCAGCAGACAGGCGCCGGTGGGGAATTCTTAATCATGCTGCAGGGCATCGTCCTCATCACAGCTCCGCGGTTACAGCACAAGCACTGAAGGTCATCACACTCGTCTATAGCTTTCGATCTACAATAGCTCTCAAGTGATCTCACTGACCATCACCTCCATAAAATTGTTTTATTGTTTCTAAGTCCCTTCCTGAGGAAGTATTTTATGAGCAAACCGGTTCATATTTGCCGACCGGACCTCAGAGAACAGAGGTGAGTAAACACACAGCATGCAGGCGAAAGGTCTCTTTCTATAAACATGTTGGAGGCTCAACCGCTGGTGGAGAAAGCTAAACAAAATAAAACAGGATTATCTAGACCTTTTGAACTATTTGTCTGTTAAAAGAAGTTCAATATGATTTGGAAAAAAAAATCATCGCTAATGAACACTTTGTTTATAATTTGTACAATTAATCAATCAATAAATCTGCTGAATACATTAAAACGGTTTCACAGGGGATTAAGTGCTGGGATATTTCGTAGCTGGAGTTCAGAAGGTCCCAGCAGACGCTTCATCTATCCATCAATCAACTTATACAATTTTATTTGTACAGCTCATATTCACAAAATTACAATTTGTCTCATGTGGCTTAACAAGGTGCACCATCCTCCGTCCTTAACCCCCAGAGAGAGCGGGGAAAACTCAGTTAACAGGGAGAGAAAACATTGAAACCTCAGAGACAGAACAGCAACAAAAAATATATTTAAAATATTGATGAGAAAAGACAGAGTCGAACACAAATGAAGAGATTCATCAATGTTTAAAGCAATTATATGTAATATCTGCATGTCTGGGTGTGGGTGTGGTTTCTCTCTGGCACAACTGTAGCAGATCTTTATTTTTGACAACCCTTCCACAAACTGGTCATCCAGCATCTCCCCAACAATTCCCACTATCTCATCAATGATGTGGTTGCTGGTATATTTGTTGTTTGCATGGACCTAATGGGGACAGAAAAGTAAATAGGACAGTACCTAATTATTTGACAATAATTACGAGGAGATGCTTAGTTTACAACCATGTAACTAAAGAGCTGAAGTATTTACATTGAGTATTTACATTCAAAATGGTGCAGCCCAATCGTTTGCACAGGGACGTGCTAGGCTCATAGCTTGTGTTGTGGGGCCACTTTTGCTTGAGGCGTTCATAAATTATTTTGAACCAGCCCTCTAGACAGTGGTCCATGTCTACTTGTGCAGCCAAGGCACGCTGCAGTGTTCTCCCTTGAGGCTAAACAAAGTAATTATTTTCTTAACAAATATTTGCATTATTTTTGATGGAATAAACCTGCTGTGAATGCGCTACCTTTCTCTAATCAGATTTTCTTCCACTTTATGGGAATCGGTCATATCACAGCGTTTTAATGACACAGCAGTCCACCTACATCTAAAGGAGCAGGGACAGAAATTTGAAGACAACAATGTCCACATTTCGGCCATGAAGACAGATGGTTTGAAAGAGAAGTGAAGGAAGCCGTCTATGTGAAACTAGAGACACCATCTCTGAACAGGGGAGGAGGTTTAAGACACAACCTATCATCCGCAGACAATGCAGTCTTGACTTCCATCCCCAGGAAGTTTAACAACAATTCACACTTTAGTCATGTTGGTGGGTCAGCTACTCCCAATGAAACCAACAGCAGGGTGGGTCCAGCCTCTCAAGTAACCTCAATGACTCCTGACTACCCCCAAGTTAAATACCGGGGAGTCCCAGCAGTAAGTTAGAACTGAAGAAGTCTCTTGGATGAGAGGGGAAACATCTTTAAGAAACTCAATCAAGACCAGTTGACCTGTTTTTGGCACTTGAGTGAGCATTCGTGCGGATAGCAAATTAGTATCGAATATATTGAAAACCATTTCAGATGGTATGGTCATGTCATTCCTTCACATTCCTTCACAAAGGAGGCAATAAATATTGTCTGGCTAACAATCTCTATGATAGCAAGACTCTCTCCTCTATATTTCTGGATGTGATGACTTTGTTTAAATGTGGTAATACCTTTTCAGGAATATCACCTGTAGAGTTCAGCAAACCCACAAAGACCCCTTGACGAATATATATTCATTCTTAGATGACAAGAATTGCACCCATTAAAGGGCTCGTCCGGGATTTGAACCCTCTCGCACCCGAAGCGAGAATCATACCCCTAGACCAACGAGCCATGAAAGTCAAGATTTCCATGTCTGTAAATATTGTTGATTGGAATTAAAGTAGGAATCAAACAGCTGTAACACCTTGGTATAGTAAAGGCTATAATCACAGTTTGTCATTGTAAGCCTTAAGTGCAGCACACAAGTCTAAACTGAATGAAAATCTAATTTGAACCAGGGACCTCTCACACCCTAAGCAAGCATTATATATTCTCCAAGACCAACAAGAGGCTGTTGGATGTTGTTGACCAGTATTAAGGCATACATCAGACTGCATGGCATGTCATGACTTCACATTCACCAAGTAGCCAAATCATTGGGCCTCATGCAAGAACATGTTTGTGTTCTTTTCCTAAAAATGTTCTAGTGGTTAGCACTTACGAACATCCCAACTCAGAAAAGTATGTAAAAGATGTGTATAAAAATTCTGATTATCGCTTGTGTGTATTTGAGTGAGCATGCGTGAGGATAGCATATTATATAAATCAAGGCTACTATGACTTCAGATTTCCAAGAGCAGCCATACGTTACAGTTCATCTGTAGAGTTTAGTTGAGCCAACATACAAAGACACCTTAATTTTAACCGATATTGGCCCTTTGAAATAAAGGTTTAAAGGAGTGAAGGGCTCGTCCGGGATTTGAACCCGGGACCTCTCGCACCCAAAGCGAGAATCATACCCCTAGACCAACGAGCCACGATGATGCTTATCCCCAAAGCAACAAACGTAGTAAATATTGTTGATCGGACACACCGTAGGTATCAGACAGCAATTATTTGGGGACCAATTTCACCAAATAATTGAGACTAAGCACTTAATACTTCTTGATACTACATGTGTTGTGTTCATTGATTCATGGCGGTTTCCAAAAAAGTATATAAAAAACTTCTTCTGAATAGTTCTCTTGCTCTTGGATCAAACACATTGATTTAATGCTCAAATCTAAGACCTTAAACCAGTGATTTTCAACCAGTGTGCCGTGGCACACTAGTGTGCCGTGAGAGATCGTCAGGTGTGCCGTGGGAAATTATCTAATATCTAGTGTTGCACCGAAGATGTTTACCGACATCTGCACATCGGTAATAAACTTGACTTTCACCGATATCATTGGTATTTGTGGTTAAACCGCTGGGCAGGTGCCGCGGCTGGGGGAGCAGTCGCCCCGTCGCCCTCCTCTCCACGCCTCCGGAGACCCGGCGTGCGGCACGCCTCAACGTTTTTTTGGGGGGTGAGGTCCTCTTCTGCGGTGCCTCACGGCGTCAGTGGTGCGGGGGCTTTCTTTCTCTTGGACCGTGGGGCGGTGTCCCCCGCCGGTGCGGAAGGCGGGCCGTTGGAGGGGACCGGGTACGGCGGTCGGCGTTGGCGACTCTGGACGCGTGTCGGGCCCTTCTCGCGGATCACCTCAGCTACGGCGCCCGCTGGGGGAACCCTCCGTTCGCGCGGGGGGCCCCCCCTGGCGGTGCGCCTCGGCTGGCGCCTAGCAGCTGACTGGTGCGGACCAGGGGAATCCGACTGTTTAATTAAAACAAAGCATCGCGAAGGCCCACGGTGGGTGTTGATGCGCTTCTGCCCAGTGCTCTGAATGTCAAAGTGAAGAAATTCAATGAAGCGCGGGTGAACGGCGGGAGTAACTATTGGCACTCAAAACAGGTCAATCTGTTTTAGACAGGGTTAAAAGGTCCTGTTTTAAATGATCCTTGTGGTATTTTGACCAAAATATGTTCCAGACATTTCATTAAGACCCCAAGGAACCATATCAACTGTGATAAAATGGGTATAAAATGTCTCCGTTAAATAAAGTTTACTTAAATCAAAGATTGTTTCATAAATCTGATTCAATACCTCATTAAAAGGTAAGAGTAATAAAGGGCTGAAATAATTTAAAATAGTGCTTTTTAATACATCTAGAAACTATATTACTAATTATATGTATTATATGTACTGTGTTAGGCCATAGAGTGTCATTTTGTGTCATTTTGGTTGGTGGTGTGCCCCAGGATTTTGTAAATGTAAAAAATGTGCCGCGGCTCAAAAAAGGTTGAAAATCACTGCCTTAAACGATAAGGCAAAGGGACTCCGGGGGAAGAAGTCAAGTCGGTAACATATATTGAGGAGATATTCATTTCTTTAATGTGATAAGGAGGGAGAAGAGGAAGGAGAAGCTGGGATGAGAAGCTCTGTGTGTCGTGTGTCATGTGTCCCCAGACGTTCTAGACCTATAGCATCATAACTAAGAGCAGGTCTAAGACAAGCCTGGATCGGCTCTAGCTGTAAGCTTTATCGTTAAGGGAGGATTTAAGCTTTCCCATACCTCTTGCTAAAGGTAGACATAATCTACCAATAAGATTATTTCTGCTCCCAAATTTGACCAGTCTCTAAAAACGGTTTTGTAACACAGACACACACACAAACACACACCAATTTTTCTCCCTCACTGAGTAGACATTTCAAAGTAAAAAAACAGGAGCATCACCTGGAAAAAATGATCCAGTATGGTTGAAATGAGGCTTTTGATGTCTTGCCATGCACCTTTGGTGTATAAACTCTCTTCTTTTCCTTGCTGGATTGCTGGATTGCTGGATTGCGCTCATGCAGGGAAACTCAATGAGGGAACATCAAAGTGAGTTTGTGGCTTCCACCAATTTTCAGTTCCTCTTCGCTGACTGTGTGGATGTGGCTGTTCAAAGAAGCCCCAGCCAGTAGGCATACTCTTACAGACTCCAAATGACTGTATTAAATATGTTTGTGTGACCCACTTGTGCTCTATACAATGTAATTTAATCAAATATGCCTCAATAATAAACAGTTTCTATCTGAAGATCGTGCTGTTCTATTTTTGTTGAATCTGTCTGAGGGTTAACAGTGAAAATAAAAAGCTCTGAGACGACCTTGTCTCAAACTTGTGTTTTTCATTTTTTGTTTGAGTCTTGACTTTGGACAAAGCAGTTAAGACAAAATCCCTGAAAACATGTGGTCATACAGGGGAGATTACAAGTTCTATCTCTATCCAAAGGTTCTGTGATGTCAGATCTTACTCCAGCAGTAAATGACACTTTCCAGTAATTCTGGCCTATTGTTCACAGTTGATTCAGAGCTTTAGACCTTGACTGGTTGAATATTTTGTAACTCTTTAAACACCCTGAGGCATTTTCTGGCTTCTTTCTTCTACCTAGTGCATCTCAAGGGGTAAATCACAGCGTTATGTGAATACTGAGACAGTGGATGGTTCTTTAAATGTAACAGGGAATGTAAAAGTGGCTACATGCTACATTATCAACCTGAATTTATTCAGGTGAAATATGAAACTCTGCTTATAACCCATCACAACCGCATATTGACTGAGTCCCTTAAGGTTCATGTTATTTGTATTCAGACCATCCCCCCATCCCCTTTCAGGTTTACTGCCTTTTTCTACCTGCATGCCTGCCCAACCCCTGTGTTATCACTGTAAATCAGATGTAGCTCAATGATGTATATCAAATGAATATTTTCTGTGAATGCAATATTCAGGCTTCTCTGTTATTCAATGGAGAGCATATATACCTCAGGGAAAGCCTGCAGTGTCTCCTTCAGTGATTCAGCCAATTATTTATCATGTGTTTGTTTGTTTTTTTGTCTTGTCGTTGACATGTGTGAGGAATAAAACATGTGTGCACAACTGTTGGATGGGAGCCATTATCCTAACTATTCTGTATCAAGGAGCAGATCATGCTGAGGTAGTTGCATGATGTCCTGTATATCTTTATTCTACAGATCTTATTCAGGCACATTACAATGCCCTCAGCGGCTCCAACAATCAGTTTGCTAGAGGCATGTCTCCTGTTTCTCATTATGAGACTGCTGACGGCTGAATTGTTGTGGAACATAGGTCCATAAGTGTCAATGATGTTCTCCTTCGCAGGATGAGGAACTGATGGTTGACAACTGGTGGTGTCAGCAATGTTGACGGATTGACAGTGATATTGGTTAATGTCCATTAGCAGTACGTGTGTATATTTTTTTACAAAGCATGTTTTACATCTAGACTGCTGATCATCATTATTATTATGAATCACCTCCTCAAAGGAGCTTATGTTTTCACCCCTGTCCGTTTGTTTGTTGCCTGATTTTGTATTTTTGTTTTGAAGCATGCCTACAGTACACAACTGAACATAGTTCCATGAAACTTGGTGGAAGGATGCGATATGGATCAGGGAACATCCATTCAATTTAGGTGCAGATCTGGATCAGGGTATGGATCTAGGGATTTTTTTTACCTTGACCTTGTACTTTGAGTGATCGATAGAATTTAAGGGGACTGTAAGGCATTTGTGGAGGCACGTGTTTTACTGGGTGCCAAAATAGTTACACAACTGCTCCAGTTTGATGGATAAATTAATCACCTATCTCTGTGTGTGCGTGTGCATGTGTGTGTGTGTGTTAGAAAGAGAGAGATGATTGTGACTGCTCGATCTTTAAACCACAACCGTGAAAATCAGGTTACGATCATGTAGCTCCCTCAATTAAAGCTATATAGTATACGTGAAGGTATTCATCGACCATTTACTGCTTGTCATTTGCAGGCTGAACACACAATGGCAGTAAAATAATTCTGTCTTTGAATCTAGATAATGTAAGAATCTGATAGTGTAGCTGAAATAAAATATTATATTAAATCTTGCCTTTCATCTTAAAAGTAACTAAAGCATTCAAATAAAGTTGAGTTGAAAGAACCATGCATTACACTGGAAAGTATTGGAGTGGATGGATAAATTAGCATAAAATAGAAATCCAGTAATGTTCACGTAGCTCTAAATCTTACGTTATTATGCAATTATTCAGATTTACAAAGTGTATCAGCACTAACAGGGAATGATAATATATCAATGTTGTGTATGTGGGAACAGTGCACATATAAATATTAACAGTAAGACATAAAACAATAAAGTGTAGAATTGTTCAGATTTACAGTGTGTGTATAAATTGTAACTGAAACCACAAATCATTAAATTGTGCAAATATTAATGTTTTCTGCTGCTGCATGTCTAACAGTCTGTGTCCTGTGCTGCTCAGCCTCCTCAGCATGTCTACAGCAGTTCGCCCAGTCTTGGAAAGTGCCTGCAGCAGCTCTACTGTGTTCCTCCAACTCGGCAATCTGCCTACCAGTCCTTTTCTTTTCATCTTGTATGCCATCCTTTGCCTGGGGGGGCTGGTGGCTGGAGGGACAGACGAGAGGGGTTAGCAGGACAGAGGGAAGGGCCAGGGGCCAGAGGAGAAGGCATTAATCTAGGTCCAAAAACAGGCAGAGGTCATTCGTCGATTAGTCGATTGAAAGGTAAAATAATCTCCTTTCCTAACCACTATTTCTTGACCCCAGATGGAAGACATCTCAAGGTGAAGGAAAGATGCAAAGGAGAAGATGTAAGGGGGGGGGGTTATGGCTCAGGAGATTGTGTCGTCCTCTAATCAGAAGGTTGGTGGTTCGATCCCCATCTCCCGCATGCCTTAGTGTCATTGAGCAAGATACGGTTGTGCCTATGTCTTTGATAGCGAAAGTGCTGCAAATAGAAGCACTGTATGAATGTGTGTGAATGGATGGATGGGAAAACTGTACTGCAATATAAATACAGAAATCTGACTCCACTTTAACCCTTTTTTTAACCAACTTTATTCATAATAGAAGACACACACACACACACACACACACACACACGCACACACTGTATTGTGAACCTGTCACACACTCTGATAAAATTGATTTCATTGAAAATAAACCGGACTGAAATGTCGAAATAATATAATAAGGTGAGGAATCTACATAGAACACATTATAGAAGTGGAGAATTAGGATTGAAAGGACCTCTCCTGATTATATTTAGTACTACTGATTGATGATTTATTTGTATTTAGTTTTGTTGATGTTACAGTGAGTGAACTATAAGTTCAATAATGCTTGTTCATCGTGACCCCCTGACTGGACAGATGTGACAGAGAAGATATAAGGAGCTCAGACAAATGTGAAGATCAGTTCTGGACCATGACAGGAGAACAAAACAGCTGTTCTGTTTGTTTTTTCCACTAGGTGGGTCTGTCCAGATGCAAATATGAGGCTGCATCACATTAAATCTTTCCGCCACTGAAATACTTCCAGGCTATTGCACTCAGTTAGGAAGGTTCCTCAGCAAACAAGATTATTTGCATGCAAGCCTACACTGCTAGGAGAACAAATTGATGGGAAACTGAAAAATAGTATGAGGAGAAGACATCACAAAATAAAAGAGAAAAGGAGTTACGTGCAGTCGGCAGTGTCCATCACAGCATGTTATACAATCGTCCTTTTGCAAACATTCGATTTTTAGTAATTTGGTTTAACATGAAGCTCTATCTCTTGATTATCTTTGACTCCAACACCTTCCTCCAAATCGATACATTTGTCCAAGAGACCTGTCTAGTTAAAAATTGAATAAATTCCTATTTGTCTGGAGGCACAATAGCCACATCAATCAGACTGGGCCCAATAACAACGAAGGCCTGATGCTATTAAAAAGGTTTGAATCCCTCATTTGTCACAAGCTGACTCAGGGCTCTGAGGGAGAGAAGTAAATCTAAATCAACAATAGGGTCTGGAAACCAGCAGAAAAGAAGGGCATGGTTATGGAGGATGTGACCGAAGCGAACTAGATGAGCTAATGGCCTCTTGAGCAATAGGATGACCAACTGCTCACTTTGAGAGAAACGTCACATTTACCCCTTTTGATTTTCTTATAGCATAAATCTCAGGCCTCTTTACAAGCTCTCCGGGAAGACATCTACTTCAGTACATGATTAATGATATAATCAACAAGGAATAACACTGCTGCTGCTGCTGGGCAGGCTTTGTGTTATTCAAAAGCAATTATTATGCATCTTCCATATGTATAAATGTAGTCGAAATGCACTTATATTTACCTTGGTAGAATCATTTAATTTTGAGCACATTGTTTTCTGGGAATAAATAAGAATAAATAATTGAAACACTGTGAAAATCCCCCACTGTGAAATACAAATGTATGATTAAAAATAAATAAGATGATCCATGTTATGCCTCTCTCTCTCTCTCTCTCTCAATCTTTTTATTAGAAATGCTTTCGAGAGAAGGGTAAACACTCATGTGTAGACAGACTAAGGTGACCTGTTCCCCGAAGCTTATTTATTTCATTTCTGAGCATCGCACTTTGAAAGGTGCTTAAAGAGAAGGTGGATCGTTTAACAGCATAAACCAGTGAGCTGAACATGTTGGTTCCAGCCTGTGTTTAAAGCTCAGGCCTGTTATCAGTGTGACTAAGCTGAATGCTTGCAATAGAAAGAACAAATGGTGCCATGAAGAGATTAGCCCCGCTAAGACAAAAGGAGAACATTTATAGTAAGTGCTGAGCACTGAAATCCTTTGTGACCCACCACCCACTTCCCCTGGTTTGTTATTAATCCAACGTTCTGCCAGACTTCTTTGTTTAATGCAGCACATTGCCAAAAAGAAGACATCTCCAGCCAAATATCTCCAGCTGGGTGTGCTGTGTTGTGCTGCCACTCTGCTCTGTTAATTCCTCTGTCTTTGGATCCATTTACTTTTCTCAGGTTCAGGTTACTCATTACCGATCACAGCTGCTGAACTTGTAGACCCTGTTCGGACCTGGTTTTAACATCCTGTGGGATCTGATCACACGCTGACAGCTTTAAGTGAAGGTGTGGACGCATCCAAGATACGTTGAGGACTCATTTGAGATCTGAGCACTCAAACCACAATTGGAGGTGGTGTGGGGAACATGTGGCAACGGTTCTTCTGTGTGAATGCAAATAATCAATTGAAGGCAGTTTCACTTTTGAACTAAAGATATCTTAACACTTTTCAGTGTTTCCACAGATACAGTATTAATTCTAATGTGTAAAATCTTGTTCTATATTAAAGCTACACACATTGATTCACTCAGCAACAGAGTCGCCAACATTTACCAACTACATGTGTTCCACGTGAATAGAAATGACGTACATTAAGAGCAGGTTGCCAGGTGTGAACCGACACTCTTGTGCTTGGATCTCTTTGGACAAGTGATATTTCCTGGTCCGAACAAGGCCCTAATCTCAGGTTGGCCTCAGACAGCCTTTCTTCAAGTGCAGGAGTTTTCAAAGTCTGCCAAATTAGCTATTAGTTGTTGTTAACAATTTACCCATGGGTATACTATTGGGAGAATAAGTTGAACTTAAGAAATATGGATTCAATTTAGGATTGCAATGCAGGACCACAGCAGTTTGGGTCAGTGACATTGACTGGGCTGAGTTACTACATCAGGCCCGGCGGGGTTTGGACAAAAAAAATTGAATGCCTGTCAGGTTCAGGTCAGGCTTGTTTAGTTTTCTCTCGGGCTTGGATGGTTTCAGACAGAAAACTGCGACTTGAGCCGCTGCCTTATTTGGACGCAGACCTTGGCAACATGAATTTACAGGCTACACTTGCAAGGCACCTTCTAACTAAAAGCTGGAGTACTGTCATGATTCTGCCATGATGGCTCTGAAGTTTTTAAGTATGGAAGACAACTTCTGTTTTATGGACTCTTTGGTTTATTGACTTTTACCTGTGTTTCCTTGTGTTTAGGTTTGTGTTCAGGTTTGTGTTCAGTTGTTTACCCCTGAGATCTCCGCTTCCTGTTTTATTTTTAAATTAAGTTCCCCGCCCCTGTGATTGTCTGCACGTGTTCCTCATGTGTTTCAGCTGAGTTCAATAATTCCAGCCTCCCCTATGAGATATCGTGTTTTTGGGGTCTGTCCATACTCAAGGTCTCTCTTAAAATTGGGTACAAACGTTCATTTGGACTCAAAGATGAACTGATTCGATTTTTGTGGTCAAAGCTCAAACATCAAGACCTTTTTTTTATTGCCTTGTGATTGCCTTATCCTGAGAACACCTTGAGAAAGACGCTGTGAGTCTCAGTGAACATTTTTGCTAAATTTAAAAGGATTAACTGATTAGATTTAGGTGGTCAATGGTTAAGGTCACGGTCGCCTCGCAAAACATGTTTTTTGGCCTATTCAATATGATATCTCAAGTTTATCCTTTGGTAATGTATATGCATTTTGACCAGTAGTTCTTTGACTCAAATATTGTCTTATTATGGTCATTTTAATAATATAAAAAAATGGAGGAAATAAATAAAAGATAACTGATTATGTTGCACAAGTATGTCAGTTGTCAAGTTAAAGTGTGCATAGATTCTGTTCTTACACGCTGTGACCATCTCTTAACTGTGTTCTGCATCTATGTCCTGGCTGTAACGCTTTATACTATAAAACAACAGCAAATACCAGACTTTACCTGACTCAGTATGCCACCCAGCTCCTTGGCACAGGTCGTCTCTCGCCCTGCTCTTCTGGCAGGCCTCCCTCCATGCATAGTGAAACCCGTACAGAGAGAATGCAGCGACTGGTCATCAATCAGCCTGAAAGGGCACTTGTCACTCCGCAGCTTATTGACCTCCACTGGTGAACAAATATTTCACTGGACAGAAAATTGTAATTAATCAAATGTTATTTGGGTTGCCTGTATTCACAAATCACCCTTAATATCATATTGCTAACAAGGTGTGGCATCCTCTGTCCTAAACCCTCAACAAGAGTAAGTAAAAGCTACCTTTTAAAAAAATATATTAACCAGGGACAGGCAGAGGTGCAATAGATCTGTAACTGGACAAATCAACAAAATAACATTGTTTACAACATTATTTGGAAGAAACGGTTTGTAAGATAATGGAAAGTGGTTCAATGTCTAAAGTATTTAATCAAAAGAACATGTCTGATAGAGATGAAGGGAGCAGCAATGACAAATGAATTGAGGAGTTTTAGTCAGTAATGGTAGAGTATGTGAGTGGGTATGTGAGTATTGTATTTCAGCAGTCTTATTGTGATCATAGTCCAGGATCATTTGCCACCCCGATGACTTCAGGGTCTGAACCCATCTGCTTGAACTCAATCAGGGGCTTCTGCTCCTTACGCTCCATCCCCGCATGACTGTTCTCCTTTGTGGCTTCTCGACGGTGGAATGTGCTGTTAAAGGCTGTCAGAGCAGGGGCATCCCTCTCTATCCTTAAGTCCCTCCTGAGGAGTCATCTCTTCTTAGAGCACCTCCTCGCCTAACCCTTGTAACAACCTAACGTGCCTAACTAGCACTTGCTGTGTGCTTTCTTACCTGATCTCCCTCCACTTTGCCTTAAACTGGGGCTCAGACTACAGGAGATTTAAAAATCCTGACGGGTTTACAATCGGGTTGCATCACGCACGAGCGGAGAATGTTTGCAAACAATTTTCTCTGTTATCTCAAATAAGCCTCACTACAAGATTTGAAAGTAATGGTTCATCACACACTGCAGGATATTATTCAGATTATCACTCCAGGGGGAGCCCAGCCTCTGACGGGAATGTGAGGAAGAAGGTGCAAACAAAATGATGGAGAATGGCGTAGTGCGACAACTGGCCCCATCAGTAATAATGCTTTGTCGTGATTTAAAACAAAAGCAGAAGAAATTAGTCCGGATGAGAAAATAGCTGGGGAGACACGGTCAACATGGCCTGTCAGTTCTTCAGCGAGAACCGGAGCTGAAATTTAATTAATCTGTGTCAACAGCAGTAAGCACATCCTCATATCTATATGGCTGTTCTCCAATTCAGCTGCACTCAGAAAGTACAGACATTATCATCCCAATATTAGATCCTTGATATAAACCATGTTTGATGATTAGCTGTGCGTTTTTTTGCTCACAGTTCTGGAGGTTTCAGAATTACTATGTAACAACAGCAGATAATCTGGGGTGAACATTAAGGTTACGAACCAGATTTCTACTGCTATTCTCAGAGGAGGGGAATCTGGGCTTAAATCTGCCTGAACTTCTCGTAGTCTGAGCCCCAGGTTTATTGATTTGTACCTTCAAGCTCTCCTGCTGTAATCAAGCTTTAGGAGCGTCCCTCATTATCACATCCTGTTATGTTTTATTTTGATACCCATTGTGACTCATTTCAGAACACTTCGCTTCCTGTCATTGTCCGCTTTTCCCGAGCCACACTGTTAACAAACTTTACCATAATTATAATCAAACATTGTTTTTTTTACTTTGCCTTTTGCCTCTGTGATTCTGATATGATTCCTGATCCTGACCTTGAGCCCTCACTTGTGTTGCAGCAAAGTAACAAAGTAACTTCGGTTAAAATAGGACTAATGAGAACATATAAGGTATTGAATGAAAAACTATAAAATAAAGACCAAAGTCGCATTTAACCGTAAATACTTTAACTAAATTTGGGAAATTACTAGAGCTCAGTGATGAGTAGCTTGATAAAATCCATTGACAACGCTGTCTTCGATTGATCCAACATCTGGGGACAAAGATAATTTAAATGCCAAACTGAGGTTCATTGGTTCTTCTGTGTAACGTCAAATACTTTATCCAAATGTGTATCTTCATTGTGTTTCCCTTAATTGAAAGTTTGAGTGGCTCTCATCTTTTACTAGTGGGGAAGCCTCGGTGTGCCCTCACCTAATTATAATGTTGGTGATTAAAATATGCAGGCAAGCCAAGCATTGAGCTGGGTTGGTGCTCCTCTAATTAATTTGCCTTCCTTCCCTAGGCATATAATACTATTTTCACATCCTCTCATGCAGACTCAAAGTTTAACTTTAGATTTCAAATGATATCAGGGTAGCTTCAAGATTCTCTGGATTCATGGGAAATGTTCAATTTTCATTGCCATACGTGTTCCCCATTAAAAGTTCTAGTGGGAACGGGAAGCAAAACCTCTGAGTTGAAATGACAAGTCAATTACAAAACAAACTCTAATCCGCACGCCCTTTCATTTCAGCGGAGTAAACAGCGAGCGGCTTCACCATCTCATCAGACTGCATGACGACGTCCCAGCACTGGAAGTTTACTCATTCTTCTTATCGGACGAGCTGGGAGGGGAGTGGAGGAACGAGGAGTGTTGAGAGCAGCAAGGGAGGACAATAAATCATGTAGTAGAAGCAATGCCTGAGGGCCAGAGCAGCAAAGCAAGCGGTGTGGATGGAATAGCTGATGAAGAAGGGGTGAGGGGAGGAAATTAATGAATTGACTTGAGGAAGACACAAGCAATGAGAGACAAAGAAAGGGTGTGTGTTAGAGAGATACATAAATAAAGGACAGATGGAGAGATTCAACTCTCTGGACTATTCTTTTTAGTAACGTGTTCAGTTGGAATGGAAGATCCACAACTTCAAGAACCACTGAATCAAGTTTCTGACCTCAGAGAAAGATTACACGAAAACGAAACCAGTCTCCACAAGAAGAGTCAGCATTTTACAATAATAATAATAAAAAAAAAGATATCATCACCTGACAGTGTTCTTAAATTTGTCAATTTATCACAGAACTAGGTGCTGTTGGGGTTCATTAAAAAGAAAGCTGGGTTGTCTATTAAATTAAGAACAGTAAAGTGAATTATTTCAGCTCATGAAATGTTTTATTTTCTTCAGACATACATGACATTTAATTCTACAAAACAGAAATATTTAAAACTTCATAAATACCTTTGTGGAGACCTTGAGTCTTGAGAAATAAGCTGATAATATTGGTTCACCTGAAACAGAGTTCAATGATTATACAGGATATCTAAAAAATCTTACTTTATATAGTGTGAAGGCTTATATCTTTCTGTTGAAAGGACTAATATTTTCAACATTGTCAAAAGAGTCTCTTTGCAGATGGTTTCTGGTGACGTAACAATGACACAAGGTTTGCCCAGTAGTTTTCTGCTATGCATAGGGCTCCTCTTATCAATATATAAATGATGTAGAGTGTGGACCTCCAGAGGCTAGAACATAGCACCTCTGTGCAAATTTCTTTGGGCTACAATTGGAAAAAGTTGGGCAAGAAACTTGAGAAGTGCAGTTAGCTCAACTGGCCGTTACACTGGTACTACCCTCAGACAAATGTAACAAGCCAAACTCTACCACTTCATAAGCTACTTTTTATATTTATATTCATTTATTAACTATTTCCCTTATCCTTTGAGGGCCGGCTTGAACCAATCCCAGCTGGCAGGTGGAACACAACCTGGGCTGGTCACCAGTGTTTCACAGGGCTGTTTCATTTTGCCAGTTAACCTAAGATGTAGACTGTTGGAACAGTGGTTGATCACTTGATCAATAGAGATCATTTCTGTGAAGAGTTTACATGTTCTCCCTGGGCCTACATGGGTTTTCTCGCACAGACCAAACTCATGCAGGTTAGACTAATCGTTTTTATAACTGAACAAACTAAACCTAAATCAATGCTATGATCCGTCTGTCAAAGATATTCCGGTTCAGTTAAATGTTGTATTCGGGAACAGCCGATGATCATGTCAACATATATTGTGTACATTCCCGGTTCCCTCTGTGATCTTTCTATCAAGTAAACTCAGCCATGTGTGTCTGTACTCCCCTAGTTTGACTCACTGGACAAACAAACAGAGTGTTTTTCCCCAGAGCAGAATGATATGGATGCAGCCATGCAGCCAGACCGTTCTCCAGCGCTGACATTGAGCTGTGGGGATCTCGCCATGTGAGAGTAGTATTCCCTTCCTGCCCTGTCCTAGGCATCAGGGCAAGGACTGGTACATGACTTTGCACTATGTAAAAAAATGTCTTTGATTTTTGTTGTATTTCCGCTGGAGAAGGATCTCCTGTGTCTGAGCATCGGTAAAGTAGCTCGTGTTGGGACATCACTTGATCAATAGAGATTAGAACTTTAATGTTCCCATCAGGTTACAGAGAAATGTTTTAAGTTTGCTACTTGTTGTGAGAATAATATAATATAAAACATCGGCATCAAAACAAAATCCTGAGTGTGCAGATTCATCTCATGCAAATGTGTTCTTCTAAAAATGCATACTGCTGCATTTAACTTGTTTACACACGTTCTCCTTCATCTCCTTCTATACATAGCAACTATTATAAGCACGCTGCTTGTGTGTGTTCAGTGTGGTCTAAGTTGTAGTTCAGCGGGTCTGGGCCTGACTCAATTTTCCTGTGAAGCTCAATTGAGAATCAATAAACGGCACTGTTGGCCAGTTTCAATTTAAAAGAGTCAACAGTGAGTTCAGGTTCAAATGAGACCAAACCTCAGACAGCAGCAGCGTGAGAAATAAAAGAATGTAAAAAATAACAGAACTGGGAAGATTTTCAGGATCAAATCTAGAAAAGCCTGGAGCTTGTATCCCATGTATCTGTGGGACACTATGGGACACTATGCCCCCCCCCCCCCCCCCGTAAGCACTAGAGCCTGGCAAGCAGCACCACAGAACATATTGTCACATCTACAGTAACTCTGCTCTTTTCAGTCTGTCTCTTCCCAATGAGACAGATATGCTCCATAAACTGGAAACTAGTCTTCAGGGTGATTGTTGCCCTCTTCATTAGTGAACAGACCATCAGTGGTTACAGGGGTCAAACTAAATCCTCAACCACACATAATTGAGTCAATTTTTATTTCTCGGTCTCTACTCCCCTCTCGTCTGCCTCTAATCTGGCCCCTACTTAGGCTGCCTGATGTGCCTGAGAGGAAAGGCTGCCTCATTAGAAGCTGCCCCTGCAGCCGCCTGCAGTGGTGCACATCTCCGCGCTATGACCTCGGCCCACTTCCCTCGGCGAGGGAGCAACGAGGACATCGCCCATATCGGATCACCTCGGGCTTACCCCAGCCACCGTCCCACTCAGCTGGAGTGTGACTCTCTTTTATCATGTTCCATTTCACTGTTACTTTATGCACAGTTTTATAACCGTTTCACTCCTGGTTTGAGCAGAGTCAGTCCATTAAAATCTAACGTTCCCCTTGTTTGGTATGCAGCCTTTCAGAGGCGGTGCCGTAACCTGAGAAGAACTTCAGTGTGAAGTCACATAAAAGTCCGACTGTAAATACTTCACATGGAGCAGACACGTTTATTCCCCACCTTGAAAATATTTGTTTAAAGAGAGCAGGAGTTTCTTCCATGAAAGCTAAGAAAACTTTCACAGCTCAGAAACGGATGAATCAAGTATATATAATGAATTAAAAAAAAAGACAGGTTGGAACAGGTTACATTCATTAGGTATAGTGCAGGGGAAAGCAGGTCAGGGCAAGGCGAGAATCGAGGCCAGCAGAAGGCTAGTGGTATGAGACCAGGTAAAAGTCCAGATGATCCAATCTAAGTGATTTATGCCAGCTATACACACGACTTCAAAGCAGCCTAACAAAGAGCTTAAAGAAAATATTAGAGGAACTTTAAAAGGATGGTTCAGCCAAGAATAAAAATTCACTCATTATCTACTCTGTGCCAAAGAAGTGTTGGGTAAAGTACACAAAACACTCTTGGACTTGCAGGGGTAAACAGGGTTGCAGCCAAATCCATTACAATTAAGTAAATGGTGACCGATTCTTAAAATGTTAAAAAACATAAAATGCCTCCATGCTGCTCCCGTGGTGTGATCCAGGTATCCTTAAGCCCCGACATTCATATTCAGCTCGAAAGGAGGTCATTAACATCATGTTTTTCTGGTGAATTTTCCTTTTTGGGTGAACTATCCCTTTTAACTCATGATCATGGACATCTGTTCACACAGGCAAACATGCTATTTGTTTTTGACGGCTGCAAACTGGCTTTAGTTCGGTAACTGAACATCTGGACAATGAAAGCATCTAAGTATGTCAAATTGTTACCTTCACTAGTGAATCTGGAGTCTGTTGATATTGTGGAGAAACTAAGGTTTTTAGAGGATAGATGATTCCTTTCACAAGCCATTAAATAAAAAAAAAACGTATTGTGAGTAATAGGAGCAGATGGAGAACTTCCACTGTGATGCATCGCCGCGAGTTCCCGAGGTGATTCTAAGCAGACTCTCATCCACTGTGTATCATCATCACCTACTGAGGTCTGGTGCTCGGCCGCCACTCGGCACAGTGAGCACGCTCTGCTGACGGAGGAAGTGCCGTCTGTTAAGCAAACACATTATTATCATGCACACAAGATGCTGCAATAACAGAGCTGAAGAAAAAAAAGACCTGATAAATTCGTACCGCAGAACTGAATACCTCATGGATTTGGCCCGTGGGCCTTTGTTATTCTCTGTATATTGTTGTACACTAACCTTAGGAAACAGCATCTTATATTTGCTGTATTAACATGTGTAGACACACACAGTGGGAGAACTGCCAACAGATTAGTCGGCCTGCTGTAAATTATCAAACCCCAGCAGGAGGTTGATGGTTGACTAGATTACCCATTACACTGATTAACTGTGGGCATTACATCTAAATGTTTATTCTCATTAAGATCTCTTTGAAAACTTGGAGACGTAAACTTTGGAATCTTTGAACAAAAGTTGCTGCGGAGAGAATGAAGCCCCTATTGGGAACAAGCTTATATCAGACTGTGTTTCCACTGTAGGAACCTTCCCCCAGGAGCTAGGAACCTTTGCAGGAACTTTGTGTATTTTCACTGGAGAGACCAAGTTCTAAATTAAGTGTCAGGGAAATCGTTTCACACCCCCAGCCAAAAAAATACCTGCTCAATGGTTATTGCTGTGATTGTACAGGAACCTTTGGGTGGGATGGATGGGAGTTTGTCTCAATCATCTCACGGTCAATCTCCACAATCAAATCGGTTTCCTTTATGTAAGTCAAGCTTTTTGCTTGTTTTGAGTACACGTGTCAAGTTTTAGTCTCTTTTCCTGTGTTGACTTAATAATTCACAGAGCAGTAAACCAACATCAATAGGAATACAATTCAAAACTCCTCCATGTCCTCCAATATAGGTTTATCAGAAATAAAAAATTCCAGATTTAGTTTTACATGTGCACAAAAAAAAGTATAACAAGCCACAAAAGTCAATGCAAATAATGAACAGAAAGAATTAAATGCACAATGTAGATGTTCTAACATCTAAATATTGTACATGGAGACAACTAATACTTTGTATGTAAACTAATTTCCCCAAAAACATGTTGCTGTCGTCTGTGATAATTATCCCAACTCTCCCCTGGTCTTTACACCGCTGTAGAAACAGTGGTCTGCAGGAACCTTTTAGAGTTCTTTGAAAAAAGTTCCAGGACTACACGTTCCAGGTGCTGTTGAAAAATAATAATTTGTTATTAGTATCCTAGAATTTGGCTTTAACTTGATTATGTCAGTACCACATGTGCTATTATTTTAATAGCAGCATTTGGCTGAAAGTAAATGTCTACCAGCGGAGAGTAATGGCTCTGGAGGCTAAAACAGCTGCTCTGTATTGCTAGTTGCCATTATGAAGTTACATTAAAGTTCAATTACTCAGACATTATGAGCTTGTACTTTAGCGGAAGCACATGGATGAGAAGAGATGGCCTCAGAGGCGCTGAGGTCTGAAGGTAGGATTGCTGAAAGAGTGGTTGCTAATAGAAGCTGTTCCAGGAAACCATTGTTTTCACTCACTGTGCCATCAGGCTCAACGAACAGTTCCCTCCTGTAATGGCACAGCAAGCGTTAGTCTTTAAGAATAACAGGCAGGCATAACCATGCAGGGCCCCTCACACAGGACCCCCGCTCACCGGGTCAAACCAGAGTTTGAATGTTCACTGTGTGTTCACTAATGAATCACTATATAAAGCCTACTAGAGGTTGCCATTTTTAAGTGCTGTCCGAATGTTTAGTGACGTTTTTTTAAACACTATATAGTGCACTCATTGTTTCCCATGATGCATCGTGAAAAGAAGGGTACAACTGATGCTCACAAACCAAGGAATTGTATATCATTATATATATAATTATGATTATGTATATATAATTCATAAACATTTTTATTTCTCTTTAAGGTATCTATCTTTGTGTGTGTTTCTATAATTTTAATGAATAAGTGGAAAATATGGATCCCTTTGCACAGAAGAAGATGTTTGTCATTATTATGTGAATCCTAATAAAGATAAATTAAACAAACTTAATTAAATAATTGTGGCCAACGCAAGTGAATATGCAAAGTAGGGTCCAACAGCGTTTATATATTTTTTTGCTGATGAGCTCACTATAAAGTCCTAGAAGTCACTATATAGTAAAGTAGGGGTTAGTAATGAGTGATTTCAGGACACAGCTACTGTGTCTGTTGCTTCTTTTACTTTCTGTCTTTGTCTATTTTCCTGCTCTTGTGTTTTTTCCTGCTTTGCCCTGATGTGATTCACCTGTGTCCACGTATCCCCACCTCTGTTGTGTATTTAATATCTGTGCTCCCAGTCGTCTCTGTCAGTTTGTTTGTTCAGCTCCCCACTGGTTGCCTCATGCTGCTGTTCTGTTCCCCCGGAGTTTGCCTGTGCTTCTGTTCCTTCGTGTTCCTCTCTGTGTTCTGAGTTAGACTCTCTGTTTGCAGCTGTCTACCTGCCAGAGCATATTTATTTCGTATAAAATTATTTTCACTGCACAGCTACCTGCCTTTGTCGTGTATTCTTAAACCCACAACAACAGCTAATTAAAATCTAGGATTGAGGTTGGAGAAAATGTCTCCCGCCCTCATCCCCTAGCATCCGCATTTGGATGATATTGGCTCAGACATGATCTTATCCTCCGAGAAAGAGGGAAGCTTATGCAAAGCAGGCACAGCAGATGACGCAGGAGCAACAATGTTCTGATTATATCAAACAAAATGTTAGGATTTTGTTTAGTATCAGAGATAAAGTTATATAAGTAGGTGCCTCTGCTATCATTGATCATATTGTCTAAAGTTCAAAAAAGTTCCGTAAAGAAAGAACTTGAGATGAGCTAACATCCAGCTGAGTGACACAGAGACGTGAATCTCCAACTTGCATGTTTATTTCATGGAGGAGTGAAAATAATGAAGGACACTGATTGGGAAACAATTTGCTAATTGAAAAGCGACTGCCCTCTAATATCAACATCCTTGCATGATGGAAATAATGTGCCAAATTAAAAAGCGTCAGATCACAAGGAATTACTTCTGGATGGTAAAGTAAGGAATTCTGGCCGTAGCCAAGCATACGTTGAGTAAACCTTGCATATCACAGGTGGGACAGGTGGATGAAAACGACTGAGGTCAATACTTTGAGCCATGAGCATGTGAAGACCAGGTGGCCACCAGCCAACATATCAAACAGCCCCTGATCGGTGGAGCAAGTCCTCCACCTCAGCCTGATGTCGTAAGTGAGCAGATAAAAGTCTAATCCTCTTCTAGGTCATGTCACAGATCCCTCATTTAGAAACAGAGAATTAAATTAAGAGAACAAAGGTGGCGATGGCCACCGAGCAAGCATTTGATGTCACCAGGGAGGGCAGATGTCAGGGGCTGACTCTTTGACGCAGGCAGACTCCTCTGACCTGACCAAGGGAAAGCTGACACCATCAGTAGTTTCAGGGAAGACCTGTTGAAGGCAGGAGCATCATTTTCAAAATCATTAAATGGAGCTACAGGGTACGTCAATCAAAGGCGCACCAGAGACGATAAATGTTGTCTTCCACTCCTCACTATCAGATACATCGATAGATTATGATTAAGGGATAAGACTCCGCATGTGGGGTCACATATTAACATGTTGCCTTGGGTCTTCAAATGTCATTCAAGGCAGCAATTAATTTATCCAACAAACAAGTAATGTAAGCATGTGTTACTCCCTCTGCCAATACTATGACTTCCCTACCATTATGCCTGCCCAACACTGGTTGTGTGTGCAGCATGTGTCGGCTGCAGTTTGTCTGCTCCGGGCCTGCAACTGATGTGATGGTAGATCGTGTTCTAGGTGGCGGCTGATCATGGACTATGATTGCAGCAAGACTGCTTGATACACAATACGCCTAGACGCACATATTCTACCATTACTGACAATAACTTCATTTCAACAGTCATAGCTTCTCCCTTCATTTCTATCAGGTATTTACTTATGTATAAATAATTTAAACATTGACACATTTCCCCATTTTGTGCACTTCTGTCTGTCCTGGAATAGGCTCTCTCTGCGGTTTCTATGCTTTTTCCCCTGTTAATATTTGTTTTGGGTCAGAGAATGTCGCACCTTGTTCAGCCCTAGGAGACAAACTGTGATGTGTGAATATGATTAATCAATTGATTGATTAAAAATACAGCTATGGAGGCGGTGTGGCCAAGGGGGTAGAGTGGGCGTTCTCCAACATGAAGGTTGCCGGTTCAATCCCCACTCTTCCCCATCTGCATGACGGAGTGTCCTTGGCAAGATACTGAACCCCTAAATGGCCCGTTCATAAATGTTGAGTGTACTGAAAATGTTACTCGCTTTGGAAAAAAGCGTCAGCTAAATGACATGTAATGTAATATATGCAAATGAGTGCTGGGATAATAATTAAAACATTGTTAAAACACATGAATGGATTCAGTCAACAACCATGTGCTTTTACTTTGAAACCAGTAAAGGAAGTATCGCAAATGCCTGTAACTGAGACACGTTCAGCAGATATAGACATTGAAGCTGTGAACTGTGTATGGTCTGCAGATAAATTAAGCGAGACTCCCGACTCTCTAGAAGAGCAGCCTCATCCCTCAGAGGACTCAGGCGCCTCAGGTGTGCTGCTCACGCAGGCAGTATGGCCGCTCTACACTGGGAAAATGACAAAAATGGAAAAGACACAAAAGAGAGTGCCTCTCACAGCCCTAGGACCATTGGTTTCCACCAATGACTGAATATGAAGGTGGTCGAAATGACAGCTCCCGAAAGTGAAGCCGAAACACCTCGTTCGCCCTCTGGTGGCTGGCTGCCGTATCCATCATAAACCCTACTTCTTTGGGAGATGGGCCATAAAGCACAACGAGAGGTCAGAGAACAAGTTAAATATTTGTTTCCAAAGATAGTTTCTGTCATTTAAGGTTGTTCTCATCACACTGACCTATTTCCATGTGTTTCATTTTAATGTTATGTAAAAGGAGTGAAATGTCATGATTGACAGTCTGGCTGTACCTTCAGTCCAGGTGACGTCACCAGTGCAACATGGCAGCACCTGTATCTGAGGTATTTTAGTTTAAGTTATGTTAAATGTTGTGGTTATTAGCACTCACTGATTTCTATGAAAGACCAGGTTCCCACCAAAAGAAAACCATCTAGAGTTTCTTCTTTAAATGGCCAATTTGATTGAAATACCAAAATATAAATAATAATTGAATTGATTTGTAAATCAATCTCAGCAGTGTATTAATCCACATTTGGTGTAGTGAATACTTCTGACACCAGGATGGTTTATATGAGATGGAGTCAAATTAAATTAGAACTGTTTGTTCATAGTAATGAAGTTACATATCAAAGCGCAGTATGTGTAATAGAGATAAGTTCACCAGGCTTTATGCACACAAAGTACTAGGTAAGTATTTGGCTCTGAACAAAATATTTGCTCACAACATGAAAAGTACAGAATACTTCCATCCTTACTCTCTCGGGAGAAGATACCCCAAAGTATGAATAAACATAACAACTCCAACCGGACCTTTGCAGTTCTGACAAGCAGGTAATTGTATAGCTGTGATTTACCACTGCTAGTGCAAAGATAAGTAACCACCACGTACATAAGAATTTGTTCTGTTGAGTATTTATAGCGTGATGGTGACGGTAGAGGAAGGGTCAGGGGGAGGATGCATCCTGTGTGGGTAGTGATCATACAAATTGGCCTTTAGCTTGCTTGAATGTTGCCAAGTAGATAATGTTTTTCTTATTGCAGGGGTAGGAAGAAATGTTAGAGGATGAGTAAGGACAACTTTAATTGAGCTAAACTTTATCCGATGAATTATTAAACCCAAATATAGAAAAAATAGCTCCAAACCTGCTTTAAAGTCAGCGTTCTTGATATAGAAGCGGTGAACAAAGAGAGGATGTGTATGTGAGGCACCCAAAGCCAAAATGATAATGTGTTAAGTGAAAATATAGTAAGGGATGGTAGAGAGGGAGGGAGTGTGGCGGTGGCAGCTTTAATGAAGACTGTAAGGAAGATTAATGAGAGCATATTGGAGCAGGCTAGAGAACAGACAGCCCCTTTTGGAAAGGCTGCAAAACAGAAAGAGCGGCGATCAGCCATCAAGGTGGAGACTGAACGGGACAATTAGAGCTCAAAAACAAAACAAAAGTGCTCCTCTAACTGGGAGAGACGTCACAGGTGAACACTACTTAACCTCGTGCAATATCAGCGCTAATGCGATGTCAGTGAGCATGAATCTCAGAGGAGCAGATCCCTGATTTCAGTGTTTTGAGTGGTTGGGTCTTCAAATCGAGATCTCCTCTGACCGTCCACTCTGTACCCCACGACTGTTCAGGGGGGTCAACACTACGTACAAATCTAGGATTGTTGGGGATATGCAATAATAATTGCTCATTAACACCCTAAACTTTGGGCGACACATACTGCATGAGGCAGGGAAGGTGAGTGGTTTCGATCCACAGCTCATGCCGCAAGACACTGAACCCAAATTGTCCCTGAAGGCTGTGCAGGAACGATGTGTGATAGAGAAAGTGCTGCACTTGAAATGCATACGCGCGTGTGTTAATGGATGAATGGCAAAGCTGCACTATAAAGCACTTGAGTGGTCATCAAGACTAGATAACAGCTACATAAATACAGACCGTTTACCTCCGGCAGAACTAATTGGCCACTTTATCACCATATTGCATACACATGTAGTGAGATCAGATGCGCCCGGATCATTATCCGCACTAAATTTCATCTCTTTTATACAGTATTATTTCTTGAGCATTTCACAGAAACGTTGAAAAACACTGTAATCAAATCTGCTCCAAAGCTAAATGAGTTTTTTCCCTGGCCCGCACTTCACCCTTCTAACAAGTTTCGAGAAGACTTCTTCAAATAAACAACAAACAGGCGATGGAAACATAACGTCCTTGGTGGAGGTGCAAACAAATGAAAGCTGACTGTTATTTACCGGAGCAGTCATTACATGGTTGCAAATCCTCCCCTGACTGCCTGGTCATGTAGAGATCACGGCAGCCTGCGCAGTGGTTGTTCAGAGGAGGTTTTCATGTCATCTCGTCTCTTCTCCTCCATGTTTTAGAACATGAGTATTTAAATACTCTACTGCACTTTGCATATTGTACATAGCTGAAACGATGTTGTGAATCAACTCTTATTAACAGATCAGTACACAATTAAACAGCCAAATGGGAGCTAACTGAGCATGCTGCGCTGATGAAGATGGAACCCGTGAGCTGAATCCAGTCCAAATATCAACGCATCTGCGAGGGTGCCTGCGATTTACAGTCACCGACCACGCAAAACACAAAACACAGATCCCTATTGATTAACTGGCGTTTTTTCTTTCCCACTGAAGGCTGTTTTCAGAGGCGCTGGTTTTAGAGGAGGATTAGCCATGAAACGCTGACAGCTATCTCAAGAGTTTCCAATCAGGCTTCTTCTAAACCCCTAATTTATCTCTTTATTGCATGGGGAAGAGGCGGTGGGAGGCAGAGACTTTTATGTCTGAGCATCAGCACCCCAGAAGCCCCGGAATCTTTATCTACTGCACACACAGCATTACGTTGGATCGCGTGGTTGTTTGGATGCCGACTTACATTGCACTACTCCTCCCCGGAGAATCTGCAGCTTCCTTAGTGTTAATGAGAACTGGGACTGAATATGTTTCTGTTTCAGTTTATATTCCTTAATTTTACATTCACATCGGGAACTGCATCTCTGGATTATGTCTCAACTGCAGTGGATAAAAACCATGAAGTAATGTATAAAGGCTACAAACTTATAACTTGGTTAATTTAAGTTTTATTTCAACAATAGTGAATTTATGGAGTAAAATTAAATCACAAATTAACATTCCTTATAAATTCATGTATTTTTCTATACTCTTTGAAATAATATTCTAAATAATATTAAAATTTGTTTAGGGTGATCAGATAACAATCGGACTGGGTGAGTGTATATGGAATTTTGTTTTATAATTCATACAATAACTACATGGACAGAAAGACAAAATCACATGTGACTGTTCTAAACCAGTGAAGTAGTAGATGCTAGGCAGCTAGCAGATTTAGCCAGTAAACAGGAAGTAGAAAGGTGGAAGACTGAGTAGACAAGGGCTCGTCCGGGATTTGAACCCGGGACCCCTTGCACGCTAAGCAAGAATCTCCTAGACCAACGAGCCTCCAAATATCACCTTCAGCAGATAAATACATGCAAAAATGATCTCTTTCAGCTTTTCCTGTTGCAGTCAGTGATCGGCTTTCCATAGGCGATATGTTTTTTTTTTAAAGCCAAAAATGTAGTGTCATCGAAAACCTTCCTGTCTGCATTTCTGATATCAGGACTTCAATCTGTGAACTCCTAAAGTTTGTCTTTTTACTATTTGATATCAACCGTAGCCTTATATGTTTTTTATTGGGGCATTAAATTAAAGTATTATGCTATCCTCTTACAAACTTCTCTGAAGCTAAATAGATTTGGGATAAGAATGCGAACATGTTCTTGCAAGAGACCTATTATAATCAGCTGCTGTTGCTGTTCTGGGCTGACCTGTTCAATGTCTATTCATTTATTATTAACAAAAATTAGTCTTCATAGATGAACCCTGAGACCAAATCCGAGAGCTGAAACTCAGTGATTTCAACAATCCCTCATTAAGGCAACATTTGGGAAACAAGAGAGACCTGTCAGTCAAATCTTCAACTATTGTTGCTCATTAATTTCTCTACAATCTCCTAGACTCATGCTGTGCTCATTTGATATTCATGATACTCATGTATGCTGATAGTAGGTGCTCATGATACTACACAAGCAACATACTGAGCAGTTGATGTGAAATCATAAAGAATCTTAAATTCACTGTTTAAAAATGTAGATCCTTCACTTACTGCTGCTTCACTTAGATCAGGGGTGTCCAAACTACGGCCCCCGGGCCATCTGCGTCCCGCCATCCATTTTAAATTGGCCCGCCTAAAAAAAAAAATTAAAAAAAAAATTACATTTAAAAAATATATATATATTTTTTTTTTTTTTTTTAAACTAACAATTTGGTAGCACTTAAATGGCACTTACTTATAGCACTTTGTAGTTTTGCTCTATTTTTTAAGAAATTTTACTTTCTTGATTCTTGTTGTTCTGGGTTTGTACCCTCGGGTAGGGGAAAGCGTGGTAATGTGAGACATTTTTTGCATTTGCTCCCCTTTAGGCGAGCTAAAATTATATATCAGTAAAATGTACACATTTCCCATTAATTCAGGATGTTTCTTAGCAATGGAAATGATCAGACTGTCTTCAGGACAAAGGGCAGTGAAAATATGATTGTTGTTTAAAAAGTGGTCTTGTTTCTCACTTTACCCCAGCCTAGGGGTAAAGGGAGACAGACAAGAGAAATCAAGGGGGTAAAGGGATCCACTTACTTTTTCCAATTTAAAACTACCATAACAACACATGTTGTACTAGGTAAATTAAACACATTTATGATTATTTTCATGTGATCTCTTGCACACCCTAGCTTACCTGCACATTGTTTCTCTGTCCAATTGGCAGGGACAGAGATATTGTTTTTCTCTGCGTATTCAAATGCCAGTTCACGGTACTTAACTGGAGCAAGGCCATGGAACTGGTCAGCTAGTTGTTTCAAGTGTTTGGCAAGCTCCTCCTCCATCTCATCTGTGAATATTCTCTTTACCTCAGCTACTGCACCCCAGGCTACTGATTTTACTTTCCCTTTCTCTTTTTTCTTTATGAATCTTTTGAGGGTTGTCTTTTCAATATTTCTGTCCCTTCCAGCTTTTCTTAAGGACTTCTTTCCTTGCATGACCTCAGCGGCTGCACTCTCCATCTCTGCGAGGGGTGTTTGGCCCCAGGTTGTCTTCCTGGTGTGTAGTTTCTTGGCATGATGGCTTTTCTACAATGTTTATGACATTAAAAATAAAACATATGTAATGTAATATTACACTAAAATATGTTTAAGACTAAACTTAACTTGTGCTACATGTCTCACTTTACCCCAGAGCATTTGTCTCACTTTACCCCACAGCCATCATTTTAGAAAAAACAACATATCTTAGCAATTCAGGCTAATCTTCAGATAGCATCAATCACATGGTTTTATATGTTCGAAGTTCATCAACATGTATGATAAAAGTTTTTCTACCTGGATACATTTGATTAAGTTCAAAGCAAGAAAATTTACTTTGTGAAAAAACATTCTAACCACAGCACCAGCACCAACTTCTCCTTCATGGCAAGGGTGGAATGGGAGTGGCTTGAAAACATAATGATCACATGACCACAAATGTGTTCTGTTGCCTAGATACAGGGGGTGTCTCACATTACCCCGGTCTCCCCTACCCATGAATGCACTGATTGTAAATCGCTTAAATTCAGCTAAATGAATTGTAATGTAATGGACTATGGCCCACTGTATTGTACTTCTCAGTTTTGACACTAGGTGGCACCCAACTCACCCCTGACCTGCCAGCTGTACCCTCAGAACGCCGCCACGCCCCCCCCCCCCCCCCCCGCCCTAAGCAACACGATTGAGGTGCACTGTCAACAGTCCGCTCCAGGGCAGGGGGGCGTGGCGGCGTGAGTGGCCCAGACCTTCACATTTTTTTCTGTATGTGGCCCTCGGGATGAAAAGTTTGGACACCCCTGACTTAGATGTTTGACCTTCACTGTGCGGAAATATGTTTGTGAAGAGTTTGACACTAGAGGCTTGTTTTTCCTTTTCTGAAAAGATAAAGTTTCTATTTACTCACCTTTAATCTGAGTTTCAGGCCTGGAACGTACTATATCATTTTGGAAGATCATAATAAGCTTGGTGCCTATCGATTTGCCTTTGAGTGTTTTTCAACAACTTACCTTAGTTTTTGTAAAAAAAACGTATTGGATTTCTTGAGACGAGTTTTTGTGGGTTTTGTCCTGCTCAGATTTTGATAAAAATAAAATCTCAGACCATCAAGCTGGGAGGTTAAATCAGGTTTCTTAAATCATGTGGCAAAGCAAAGCAGCAAACGCACATTAATTTAAATGTTGTAAAGCGTTACTGATCATTACTTTAACCATTGTTATTTGTCTGCTGCTGGTGCAGTGTCCCTGAGAGACTCTTCATTACAAAGATCCATACTGTGATCGATACATTAGTTTGCTGGATGGAGAGAGGTGATAATGTCCGTCTGGAGGAAAATGTATTGAATGGCTCTCTCTTTGCCAGATATGGATGAATATGTCTGGTGGATAATTGATAAAGGATGCCTGCCACAATGGCTGCTGACTTTTGCAGCTTTAGCGTTGGGATTTTTGGTGTTCTTGCCGGCCACCACTAGGTCTTCCTCAGAGCGTGACTTGTATAGACAACTGATGGCCAAGGAAGCTAAACTTGATACAACCTTTCCTTCTTGGTTACTCTGAAGCTTTGGAAATGTAGACTCTTTGTTTGAACTTTGTTATTATTTCCTGTTTTGTTGATGTATTTGTTTGTTTCTAACTTTGCTTGCCTGGTTGTTCCTTCCTGTCTTCTTTGTCACTTTGTTCATGGAAGCTGAGACACCTCATACTTTTGTTCATCTATGCCGTGTTGGTGTGTTAATTCCTATGTGTTTGCTATATGGAATATTTTTGATTTAAGGCTTTTATGTTGCCTGGTCTACAAGAAACTCTGTTCAGACTCAGTATTTATCTATATGAACAGATTTTGCATGTGAAAATGTCGACTCTGCTGGCAAGGGAGACATTTTCGGGCCAGAAGCCTTCGGCTGTGTGAAGAGCAAAAGACACAGAACTAAATTGACTGATATGCATCCACTATCGGCTTATTGATTTATATGCATTCATATTAGATAGATAGCTGTTAACAACCTAACTGCTTCTGGCCCTAAATCACCTACAACCATTATCACAGTTGTGTTTCGTGTGTAGAAACTCGTGTAATAAAAGAACAATAATTGGACTTCAGACAGTGTATGGCAACTGGAAGACTGGGTCTTGGCCCGAATATCTGCTCTTCACACCGGAAGACCCAAAATATTGGCCCATCCTTTCAAGTTCAAGTCTAAGGGCTCCGAGATTGAAAAGGAATTAACGTCTGTCTTGGCTGATCCTATCAGCTCCAGGAACAGGTGCGAAGACAAGACGGAATGAGGACACATTGAGCTCAAATTTTAACATTGAACCACCGCCAGTACAGCTGAACTCCTATTAACTGTATTTTCACAGTTCTCAGTGTTTCACGTACCTTGATTTATTCGGGGCCACATCCACAATATCAACACTGACTGACACATATCGATATTCAATTTTTTTTTTTCAAACGGGTAAAATCTTTCATTCTTTCATTTCATAGTAAAGCTGGGCAATGTGCCTTGATTTCTTCAGCCCAACTCTATTTCTCTCCCCCACACACACAGGCTGACAAACACTTTGCCAAGGGACATATTGTATATTCAGGCTGGTTAAAAATCCAAATCAGTCTGTCTTTGTAAACAGAATAGACGTATGTCTTTATTTGTGTAAAGAGCCGGGAATTGAGATGTTGACACATTCTAATTCTGGGGTCGACACATTACATGTTAATAACAACAGAACTGAAAAGGGCCAGAGACTGTGTTAGCCTTTTTATTTATAATAAATACTCTTCACTGCACTTATCTGCCTTATCCTGCATCTGTATGTCAGGACCTGAACACTCAACAGAACCGTCATATCACATAGTAAATAAAAAAAGTAGACCATTTGGAAAAGAAGCCACTGTCATAACTACCATGAACAAAAAAGGAACATTGAAAACATGTACGATAATGAAAGGTGTAGACCAGGTTCCATGACATGTTGGAAATCCATTCCTTCATTAAGACCTGGGCACACCAAAGCATTGAATTCATAAATCCAATATGTCTCCATCTGAAGTCATTTGTTTAAACGATCTGCCGCTCTACCAGACTGCTCCACCAACTCAATGGCCTCCGCTTTCTAGAAGGCTGTCGTTGCCACTATGATAGATATGGAAGTAGCATGCCTCAGGGTAATCTAGGTTATTAGTTTTTATGGCATATTTGTGTTCTGCCACTCAGTCTTTTGAATGCCCCTTAGTGGGTTGGATACATAATAAAAAATAATCCACGTACGGAAGTGGGAACAACACAAAATGTTTATTTTAATATATCTTCTGTCTTGAGATCCACAAAATCACTCTATTTTGAGATTTTGCAGCAGCCAAGTAGTTTTCATACATTTGTCTGTCTTTTATGGAAGGGCCTCTTGTGTAATGGAAGGTGGGAGGAAAATCTTGCTCAGCACCGGGTTGCTCACTGAAGATCAGAAAGAACTATTTACTTCATCTGCTGAGTGTGTTTACTGAACCCTGACAGGATGTATTCATGTGTTTGCCTGATTGATGTAGAAGGTGATGACATCCTAAGGATACTGCCTTAGTCTGAGCTGTGGAGAGTGCTCTGTTTGTATGATCTGTTGAAATAGCATTTTCCAGGTGGCAGATCCTCGAAGGCTGTTCCACTTTCTGATGTGTCTTGGTCAAATGCATCACTAGTCTGAATCAAACCCAGTGTCTTCAACTCAGGACACATGCTAATTGGTGAAGCTCTAAGTCCTCAGTATCTTACGTCTCTTTTGGTTATTTTTCATCGGCTCCCTCTGCACATCAGTTAAAAAGCCTTGTTTTTTGATGGAACCTTCCATGAAGGGCGTAGATCTGCTCAGTGAGACCGAAGAAGTTACTCCACGTTCTTGCAACTCATCAATCACTGCTAGGTCAAATCGATGTGCATAGCAATGCATAAATAATAATTTGACTCTGCTGTTTAATGAGAGTTTGCACAACCCCTATATAATCCAGACAAAGCATCACAGTCATCAGATCCTTGCCCCATGATGTTGCTGCTATATGTCCATATTCTCTGAGATTCTTGGCAAGACCAGCACGAGTTGCATCTTTTATTTTTTATATTTTTGGGACTTTTGGTCTTTATTTCAACGGAGACGGAGAGAGCTAGCCATGAAAAGGGGGCAAAGAGAGTGGGGGATGACATGCAGCAAAGGGCCACTGGCTGGAATCGAACATGAGCTGCTGCAGAGGCCTGTTGACTCACTGGGGTAGCAGCTCTACCAGTTGCGAATTTAATCTTTGAAATCGACCTAATCGAATAGACTTGTCAATATTTTTTCAACAAACTGGAGGATGGCAGACAACTGATCCAGTTTAGATTTGGTTGTAGTGGTATCAAGGTACACAGTCAAACTTCATATCCTTTAAGGCACAGTGTACCCAGAAAATAAAATCCACTCATTATCTACTCACAAAGTGTAATACAAAAAGTATTTCTCTTAATATGAACATTAATCTGGTAGAAATTGATGAGGATATATATATATATAAATGGAAAAAAAAGTCCCATTCACCTGTAGTGTTATAATAGTGTCACCTATAGTGCTCCGTTACAGGACTATCGTCCCGGATAGAGATTTTGGCACACATCCCACGTTGTTCAATGGGGTCATATTAGTCTATAACAGTTATGTGAAAGAAAATGAAGCGCATACAAATCTTCCCCAGGACCTAGACTACTATGCCAATGGATGAAGGTACTGCAGCAGTAAGTAGGTGGAGGAGAAGAACGGAGGACATTGAGGCTAACGAAGTAGTGTAAATGATGCCGTTTGACTCAATTTTTTATGTCTGGGCTTGCAAACACTTGGATGACACCACAGGAGCAGTATTGAGTAATTCTATGCTTTTTTTCTTTAGTCTTTTTTACATTTGAAGAAATGGTCACCAGTTACTTCAATTGTATTGGATTTGGCTGCAACTCTGTTTACCCCTGAAGCTCCCAAATTATTCTGTGGACTCAAAGACTTCCCCCAACCCTCCATCGGAACAGTGGTGAGAAGAAAATGAGTGAGTTTATATTTTGGGGTGAACTATCCCTTCAACTATCGTTATAAATACACTTCTGATTTCTTTTCCAACACATGGAGTCTTCTTGGTCTGACTCTGGGCAGAGAGATAACTGGGGACAGCTTTAGGGTGGTTCTTGGCAGAGTCAGAGTGTTTATAAGGCCTTCATCATATCTTCCAACCAAATCAGCCGTTTGTCTGAAAACACCAGGGTCTGATTCATCATGGCCTTGAAAGGGTAATCTCCATCGGGCAAGTGTAGAGTTTATGTCCGCTAGTCCTTACACAGCACTGAGTCTGCTCTCCCTCTCTTTTGTCTTCACCTTTATCTGATTAGCTTCCTTGGCTGGGTTGTTCATCAACAGTAGTAGTCATCACTTTTAAAACTGTTTGCTGGGTTTGTGTTCGGCAGAAACTTTTATCCACGGCTTCCAAACTCCACATAACTCAAAACAAAACTTACCGTCACAGATTGCAGTGCCTCGGGACATTCAAGGGGGATAATAAAAAGCTGCTTCTGTCGTTTCCTCACATTCCAATCACTGGTAATTTTTGAAACCGGTTTCTGTTGAAACTCTTATATTTACTTCCAATTCAAATGGAACCCTTTCCGTCTTCTCTTTGAATGGACCCTCGCCTGATTAAACCGTCCCTCGCCAGACACTCAACTTGGGAAAGTAAAATAAGCATCTTGCTCTGAAAAGTAGAGCATGCCTAATTAAGCTGATCTATGTATAATAGTATGTTTACATCAAGCATCACATTATTTCACAAAGAGCAGACTTGACTCTCTCTCCCTCCCCCCCCGACATTTGTAGCCAGACATGGGGAATGAAAGTCCGTGAAAAAAAAACATTAAATTAAGGGAAATTCCTTACATAATGCTAAGTGAAATAAAATGTTTTTTTTGTGGCTTTCGTCATCAATAAACCCCCTTATTTTGTTTTCTTTCCCCCCAAATAGGCTAATTGACTTCTTCTTTCACAGTACTCTATTACTCATATTATTATTATTTCTATTTGATTGTGATGTTTCTTTCTTACTGTTAGAACCACCACTAATCTTTTAGTTCAACGGTATAACTGTTTTTACACAGATCAGCAACTGATCGGCATTATCATCATGCCTGTGTTGGTCTACATGTCTGGCTAAATCCACCGCTTTCCATGAAGGAAAAAAGCCTATCACAATAATGTGACAGCAGAGTTATTATTCAAATTATTTTATCACAGGACGAATGAGATGTTGACTGTTCAACTTGAGTCCAACTTTGTGCATTTCCTTGGTCACACATATCATAGCCAATAAGTTTGTTCTATAAAAACATAAAGTTTCAATACAGATATTGATTGTTACAAAAGTAAATACCCTATACAACAAAACATCAGTGTCTTACATTAAGCAAGACATTAGACACCTTGGCAGTTCCTCGAGTGCAGGGGTGTCCAATGTTTTTATCCCGAGGGCCACATACAGAAAAAAAACGAAGGTCTGGACCACTCCCTATCCTGGAGCGGAGTGTTGTCAATGCGCCTCAATAGCGTCGCTCAGGGCAGGGGGCATGGCAGCATTCTGAGGGACAGCTGGCAGGTCAAGGGTGAGTTGGGCGCCACCTAGTGTCTAAACAGAGAAGTGCAATACAGTGGGCCATAGTCCATTACATTACATTTCATTTAGCTGACGCTTTTATCCAAAGCGACTTACAATAGGGGCATTAAAGAGTACCCGAGGGTACAAACCCAGAACAACAAGAGTCAAGAAAGTTCAATTTCTTCAAAAATAAAGCAAAACTACAAGGTGCCATGAGTAAGTTAAATTTTGTACATTTTAAATTACTTTTTTTTTTGATGCGGGCCAATTTAAAATGGATGGCGGGCCGCAGATGGCTCGCGGGCCGTAGTTTAGACACCCCTGCTCTAGTGTTATTGGATTTAAAGCTATTTTGTTCTCATCATTAAATGCTCTTGAGCTGAAAAAACTGTCCAAGGAATCCTTCACATAGTTTGTCAACGAATACATATACATCTTTTTTTTTTTTTTACCATTATAATTTAATGAAATTGAAAATTGATGTAGCTAGAGTTAGGACTCACTTAGTTCCTGAGAATATAAAGCTGCACCTTAGGCACAAGTTGAGGGAGAAAATATGAAGCAGTGAAAATAATAAGAGAGACTGTTGAATGGAAATATAAAACACTTCATGTGCAGCAGCTTGGAGAAAAGAAATGTGCTCAATAAGTTGGAACACCCGCAGGTTGAGACTGTTCAGACAGACCATGGATGTAATTCTTAAGATATGCTACTATTACAAATTGACAAACAATCTTGTAAAACTTGCTGGCCAATGAATGGTGTTGAGTCATCTCTGGCTGGGTCTAACGTGTGTGAAGCAAACTACAGATTTTGGAATTGTTAAATAAAACACTCCCCTTCTTGGTTGGTAAATAATAATAACAGAGTTAACAATACTTTAAGCAGATTAACTAGTCTTAAATTATGTCTGGTTTTGTTGATAACAGATAACATCATCGACCTCTGGTTACCAGTTGCATCCTATAAATGCCATGTGGAGGCATCTGTGTAACCCCTGCACTTGACACACACCCACTCCCTCAGGTCTAAGGTCTAACATGGCTAATATGGAGTCAGTATCCTTCATCGTCGAAGGCATAAGGCTCACACCGTTGTTTGATTCCCTGCTGTTTGGATTAAACCTTGATACCTTCCAATGAGTTTATGAATAACTCACTCAGAGATTAACGCTGTATACACTATTTGGAATTCAGTCTTTGCTGTAGAAAAACCTTCAAGAAGCGTGTTCAGGGAGTTTGCCAAGTCCAGAGGGCATGCCAGCAACATGGCTGGAAGTTACAACCTAATAAAGAACTGTTTTGCAGACAAATAAAATACGTGGGCTGCTGAGTGGAAATTGACCTGAAGGACAGGCTTTTTCACCAGAAAGAATCCAACCATTATTGCACTCAAAGATTGAAATGCTTGTGTGCCTCTGTAGCTGTGTCTATTACTTATATTTCTATATAAGGTTATGTTTTCACATCTGCCTTTTTTTGGTTTGTTTGTTAGCAGCATAACACCAAGGGTAGCGGGATTAACATGAAACTTGGTGGAAAACGCTACGAACCTTCCTTGGAAGTTTTAGATCAGGGCACAGATCCAGGATTTCCTTTCCCCTTTTTTAAACCTGTTTAGCCAGAGAATAATGCAGGGAATTATTTAGCGCATTCAGAATAAAGTGTGTGAAATTTAGTGCAGCTTGATTGAATATTAGGGGACTGTTAAAAACGACTTAATAGGCTTATCCAGGATTTTTTTTTTTACTTTCTTTAACATTGCAACACAGCGCATTTTATAACAGTTTTGTTAACCTTTCGGGGAGATATATAATGTAATGGTTTTAAATGGTTTTGTATTTATACAGCGCTTTTCTAGTCTTTGATGACCACTCAAAGCGCTTTACAGTACAGTTTTACATTCACCCATTCACACACACATTCATACAGTGCATCTATTCGCAGAACTTTGATATTCTAGGGGGGCCATTCGGGGTTCAGCATCTTGCCCAAGGACACTTCGGCATGCAGATGGGTCAAGATATTTATGAGTGTGTACAATTTGGTGCGGATCTAAAAAACAAGACAATCATGCGAAGGCAGACGTTTGCTGTGTGCCTTTCCAGTTTAGCCTATAGTTTTTTGACGTGTTTTGCTGACTGACTGAAATCTATAAAAAACGGACAATACAGATTTCTGTACTGCAGAAATAAATTTTAAATGATCTGTCAATGTCTGAAAAATGCTAACCCCGGCAAGAGCCTGGCAGTGTGTGGGTGTCAAAAGATAGACAAGCTACACAAGGGGGGGAATTACATTTTTCCACCTTCGGCTTCGGGTCGTCTCATCTGTGCCAGTATGAAGCTGCTTTTGTCGACCTATATCCACTGTGGTGATAGAAAAATGATATTTGCAATATATATATAATTAGGGCCTGAGCACTGACAGTGGGAATCCCTATTGAAATTGTAACGATTATTATTATTATTATTATTATTATTCAGGCAAATTAGTGTTTAGGGCTTTAACATGCTCAAATTCTTACAAAAATTTGCAGAAAGTTAGAAAGTGGTGAAAATTTACGTATTCTGGAGGAATTTTCAATGGGCGTCGCAAATGGCTCAATGGTGCCCCCCAAGACCCCCTTTTTTCAGGCAAAACGCATTCAACGCTTCAAAATGCATGTACTCAGGCCCGTTAATGTGGGTATCTGGCATGGCTACCGTCCCAAAAACTCTTGAAAAAAAAACCTCCTGCGATTTGTTGTGGTTCCTCTATGTCAGAAACTATACGCTAGAGTGCGTCGAATGGGAATACGACCAGAATTGACGTCACAGTTGGTCTAAATGGCATAGCCCCCCCTGGAGGCGGAGATCTGGCGGAGGAGACCAGGGTAAATTACGAGCCACAGCACCCTGCTCAACTCGAGGCGGCGGGTGTTAGCTGGGGAGCTAGCCGAGGGGGAAACAGAGCCTGCGGTCGGGCAAGTTAGAGCCACAGCCCCCTCCTCAGCTCGGGCTCGCTGGGTGATGTCCGCGGGCTGCTGGCTCACTGTCAGCGACTTGCTTCTGGTGGACGTGTGGGTGTTTTTTCCGGGGACGTGTCGGTGTTGGTTTACGGGTAGCAGCAGCGAGCTAACGCTAGCTTCTGTGTGTGTGTTTCGCCCCGGTAGAAGCAGCATGTATAACTAGAAAACAGCTGTTTGTCGGGAGCTAACGCTAGCTTGCTGCTAGTTTGTGTTTAAAGTTGCAGGACTTTCTGAAATGGTTGCTTGTGAACGTATTTACAACAGTATTGCATGTGGCACCCCACCCGGGAAGCATCGGCCTGGGAGGTGTGGGGATAGATCCCATTTCGGGTCCGGAATGGAGGAACAATGCTCTCGGAGGCTAACCCAAGTCGTAGCTCCTGTGTTTGTGTCGCCCCGGTAGAAGCTGCAGGTATAAATAGAAAATAGCTGTTTTTGTGTAGCTTTGTTAGAAAATAGCACCGGAACGTGTTCCAGGACCCCCCCCCCCCCCCCGGTCTCCGGCTGCATTGTACCCATGCTTGGGCGCTCGCTCAGCGGATAGCCTCTCCTGCGATGCGGCGATGCGGAGGAGGAGGAGGGGGGCACGGAGCAGCGCCTTGTAACTTTTGTGGCCCGTACAGATTTGCTCCAGGCACCCCGAGCTGCACGAACCGGTTCCAGTCACCAGCAGCTCGTTGCCGCCCCCGTCGCTCGCTTTAAAATAAACTCATACCCGGGGTTTTAAGTGCATTTCGCTGCAAAAGTTGCGACAGTGTTAGCCTCCAAAGCTTTAGCCCCTCCACGATCCCTTTGTCTGTGACTGTGTGTGTATGTTAGGGATGGGCATAATCAATCGACGATCGATGAATTGATCATTAAGAATTTCGTCGATGACATTATTTTTTCATCAATGAAAACTATTGCATGTTCGCTATGTGGCAGGAGATCGGGATATCCGAGTTGCCCTGAACGCAGCACAGCGAGGATGTTAGCAGCTGAACGAAGCAGCCCGGAGCTAAGCCTCCGCTGCTCGCTCGGCTTCATGTCCGCACACGGACCGTCAGTCCATGCAGAGGGGAAACCGGACAGACCCGGACTGAGACGTCGAGAACCGTCAAATTGAGCTAGCTGGTCTCTCATCGGAGCTTGAGAGTACAGCAGCGCATATTTTCAAGTGTAACCATTGAACGGATCCAGTTTAACTGCCACAATAGTTGTTCATCTTGTTATAAAGATCTCAATGAGGAAACAATCATTTTAATATAGCCTATAAATAGTGAATTTTTATATAAAAATATAAATGAGTAATCAAAAATCTATCGTAAATTCTCCCGACGATCGATTAAGACAATCTAATCGAATGCTCATCCCTAGTGTATGTGTGTGTGTGTGTGGGGGGGGGTTGTTGGTGAGAGGGGGCGGCGGGCGGTTAAGGGGGGGGCACTCAAAACAGGTCAATCTGAGGAGGGCTGCTTTAGACAGGGTAAAAAGGTGCTGTTTTAAATGATCCTTGTGGTATTTTGACCAAAAAATGTTACAGACATTTCATTAAGACCCCAAGGAGCCATATCAACTGTGGTAAAATGGGCATAATGTCCCCTTTAACATGCTCAAATTCTTACCAAAATTTGCTGAAAGTTAGAAAAGGTGTAAATTTACGTATTCTGGAGGAATTTTGAATGGGCGTCGCAAAATGGCTCAATGGTGACCCCCGGAACGTGTTCACATTGATCTATCTTCACCAAAATCGATACACAGGTGTATCATGACCAGACCGACCAAATACCGATATAGTTGCAATTGGAAAAACACTACAGGAAGCCTGCTATTTTGCATTTAGTGGCCATTTTGGCCATATTCCACATTTTTACTTTGAGGTACTTGTACTTGTCCTTACATTTAATGCAAAGATAAACATTTGCAGGTGGTGCATTTAAGGCAGATAGGAAAACTGTCACACACACACACTGTGTCCTACCATAAAAACATCTTTAAAACTTGAATACTGAGATACTGTGAGTTTTATGTTTCTAATCACTGATGGGTGTTGATTTCTTTTACATTGAATATAAAGTTTTCATGTGGGCAGAGCAGGACACAGCCCCACACACATCCTAGTCCTCCAATTAGTGGGCAGCTATGGAATTGCCCCAGTAATGTCTCTAAATGTCAGTTGTAGTGAGTTTAATCATTCAAAAGTTTAGTTTAGTTTACACTAGTTTTAGAGGAATGGTGGAGATGTAGAGCTGGACGTCATCAGCGTAGCAGTCAAAATGGAGACTGTGAGGACGTGGCTGAGGGGGAGGAGGCGAGGACCATGCACTAAGCCCTGGGGGATGCCTCGGGACAGAGGAGCAGTGGTGGAGGTGCAGTTATTGAAATAGATGAACTTTTATTGGGCTGTGAGATATGACCTTAGCCAGGAGAGGGCAGCACCAGGGGCACTTGTCAGCAAAATCAGACGCAAACTCAAAGTGGAAAAAAATCCCTTTGCTATTGAATGTTTTATTTTGTCTACATGGGCAGTGGGAACAAAATCTAAATATGAAACCATCCATCATTGAACACGCACTCTGCGACTGAGGCGAAGCAGGAGGATACTTGTGGGGACGGCCATTTGCCTCTGTCAATTGGAAAGGTGAGAGACAGAGGGCATAGAGAGAGAGAGAGAGGGTAGAAAGAGAGAGAGAGAGAGATTTTTAGATTTTTAACAACAACTTTATTAGGTACTATGTTTTGACAATACACATTGAAACACCTAATAAGTTATTTTAAAATACATATAAATAAATAAACAAAAGACTCACACAATATAATCAGCATAAACAAGTTCTTGATTTGTCACAGAACATAAAACATCTTCAAAACACCACAGATCATTAAAAGAGTCCAGGTCACCTGCTGCTTTATAAAAACTAAAATCAACCAATATTGTGGATTTAATCGTGTTGACACAGACAGGGACCGACTCATTGTGGACGTCCTACTCTACCTTCCTCTTCCTGGTTATATACACGGCCATCTTAGCCTGCCCTAAAACAAAGTTTAAAAGCTGGCTTTTGTATTTTTGTTGGCGCGTGTATTTAAAACCATAAATAAAACCCTGCTTGTTAAAACCTCTTTAAAACTGGTAAAAACAACTTGTAAAAACAGAAACAAATCGGACACTCATGAAAACAGTGAGACGGTGACACTCATGAAAACAGTGAAAGAGAGTTTCCTTTACACCACAAAATGGGCATTTGTCTTCCACTGTCTTCTTGATTATTGATAAAAAAGCGTACACTGCCATGATGCCGTGGAGCAACCTCCACTGGAGGTCTCCGTGTCTCTTACTCAGTGGAGGTTTGTAGAGCGACCTCCACTGAGGTCCGGTTCCTTGGGCTCCACCAAAAAAGCTCCTCCAAGGAGTGTCACTCTGTCAGTTCAGTCTTTTAATGTTAAGTGTTTTTACCAGAAGTCGGTATAGAGTCTTCCCGGTAGTTCCCTCCAGGGAGACCGGGCGAGCCGGCTGCACCAGAGGTCAAGAACAGTCCTTCAAATCCAGTGCCAGGAAAGTGGCAGGGAAAGGGTCCTCAACATTGGGGGAAATGGACCCATCTTTAAAAGAGTTTTAAAGCGAGATGTCCTGATCTGCGAGTCTTGTCCTCAAGTGGTCAATCACCCTCTTCATTGTTCGTTCTGATCTGATGCCAAGTTTGTTGGCCAGCCCTGTGGGGTCTTCTAATTCAGGACCGGCTAGCTCCACCATCTGGCCCAGCGTAGAGACCCCGGCAGCCTGCAGCAGTCTGGACAGGGTGCCCTGTGCCCAGCGGGGGGGATCTAAAACGGTCCCATACAGGACAGGCTCCTGCAGCAGCCAGTGCAGGGAGTCCCCTTGTAGCCTTTGCTCTTTTTTTAAAAGGTTCCCGACTTTAAAAACACTCATGAAATCCAGGAAGAGATGGTGAGACTATCTTGTCATCGCTCATTAAAAACAGGCTAAAATCCAGACCCAGGCTGTTAAAATGTTGCAGGATGCACCGGGATAGATATCATGCTCAGAGACATCATTTACAAGGGGGCCTCCTCCCTGGACTCTCCGGAGCTTCAGAGGCTACCTGAGCCACTTCAGTCTGCCATGCTGCCTGTTAGCATACACGCGCACACTCAATGACACAGTCACTCAGCAAACTAATCTAAACAGAAAAAAAACAACCAGACAACTAAAGACCAACAAATAAACATACACCTAAATGGTAGAGCTCAGTAAAGTTAGTCTTAATCCCACAATACTTTCACACTCACACACAGCTCTCAGCTCCACGCTCACTCCGCCATGACAGAGAGAGAGAGAGAGAGAGAGAGAGAGATTACCCAGGAGACAACTGTCTACATCAGTGGTTCTAAAAGTGGGGGGCGCAATGTTACAGACGAAAAAAAAAAAGACCGACCTCAAGGGCGAAATGCTAGGGGCTGGACTGACACAACAAATCAAATACTGTTTCGTTCCTGATCCACGAATCAAAAGAGGAGTGTTATCATTTGAACGCGAGTTGCACGTTAGCTTCCAGTATAAAAGTAACTGCAGGCATGGTCAGCGCTCACCCTCACTGAGACGACACCCTGCAGAGTTTGTGCGATTGCTCTTGTTTCCTCTATAATTCAGATATTCATTGCTTTATAAACAGTCTTTTTAAAGACGCACTCCTTCCTTAATAATACCTTCCTGCACTTGCAGCAGGCCTATTCGTAGCCTAATCTAAGGAGTAATTTGCTCCACAGTCTTTTTTAGAAAGCTCATAGCCCCAAGCGCTAGCCTTCTAGCTAGCTAACTTCTTCCAACTACAGCTAGCCCTTTTCTCCTTAACACCTACCTTTACATCTTCAATCATCCAGAGTGTTTACAACAAATAAAACACCAACACTTGAATACTATTCTGTGCTGTCCCTGTCTACATTGTGTACTGTTCGTTTTGTTAGGAACCATTGCCTAGCACAGCCTTATTCATGATTCCAGTGCAAGTCGCTCACAGCCACACATACAAACACACTCAAAAGACCACGATGTTGCAATTAGAACTTTATTAACATCCCACACACTGTATCAGCAAACAAACACAACTATGGACATATTACATGTTGCCTGACTCTTACATTCGTAACAGTCAGGCAACCGATGCGCCGGTTGCGAAGAAGCCAAAGCTTCGCAAATATGACGAGAGCTATTTGCAGTTTGGTTTCACCGTCACTGGCACGACTGGGCAACGTCCTCAGTGTGTTTTGTGTGCCGAGGTGCTGGAAAATGACAGCATGAAGCCATGCAAATTAAAAAGGCACCTCGACACCAAACACCCCGACTTGAAAGAGAAGCCTGTGGACTTCTTTAACAGGTAAACGTGATGGCCTCCAGCAACAACAATCCACCATCTCCAAGCATAGCACTGTCTCCAAGCTATCTATCTATCTATATATTGTGGTGTAGTTAAGGGCGGTGGTGGCGGGCGGCGCGGGGGGTGGGGGAGGGGCCCCAACTACCCCTAACCAGCTTTGGGGGGGCCCAGCATGCAAAAGTTTGAGAACCCCTTGTCTAAATCAACAACCATTTGGTGGTTGATCCTCAAGCGATCATGGACCTGATGTATAACTGCGGAGCGTCTGTGGACGACTGCAGACTCTTGTTTGTCCGATTGTCCTCTGAGCAGGGGGACGGCCTCTGCTTCTCTGGACGATTGGCAGCCTATGCACTCGTCGGCTGCATTTGGGCCTGACTGGGCAAGTTGGGGGACCTCTTTGTCATTGGAGAACGTTTTGCTTTGTTCTTTATTTCTTTGTTCAAATTTTCTACCTCCAACTTTTTCTCCTTGAGTAATCCGATGAAATGAACCCTCAGCATGTGCACGTGCTCCTGTGCTTCCATCAGCTGATGTTGTAAACGTTTCACCTGCTTTGTGGAACTCTCATGGCGTGTTTCACTGAGATGCAACTTTTTATTCAGAAGGTAGATGCGAAGCTAGTAGTCTTCTTTGGTTTCCTCACCCACCCTCACTTCATCATAACTTGGGCATTGTTCTTTCATTTTCTGTACCCCGATTTTTACTTTCTTGGGGTCATGGATAACACGGGCACAAGACTCTACATTCGCGTTGAGACGCAGCATACGTGTACCTAGGATCCTGGTCACCTCCTGCTTCTTGTTCAACTCCTTCTCGCTCATCTTTAATTTACTGATTAAAAGTCTCTTATTTTCAGTCAGTGTGACGTTTTGTTGCTTGGTCTCAGTCAGATGTTCTTGCATTTCCTTAAATTTCTCTTTTTCTGTCTGTCTTTCCTCCTCCAGTCGCTTGATCTTTCTCCTCATTGCATTCACTCGCGACTTAAGAAGAAAGTTGGTTTCCTGTACAGCGGCCATTTCACACCCCACTGCTCTCATTCCCTCTTTTACAACATCTATCTCCTCAACTTTGTTGGAGAGAACCAAACATTTCTTGGAGGTAGAGATAAGTAGAAGGTTCAATGACTCCTTCTCCAAGTCTGTGATCCGCTCACCCTGCTCGGTTATTATTTTATCCTGCTCCAATTTATCAAAGACAGCATCCTTTTTATCAGTCTTCCTCCTCTGTTTCTCGTTCTCAATAACTTTGTCCTTTTGGGACAGTTCGTCTTTAAGTTTCTCAACAACCCTCTGCTTCCCCTGCTCCAACTGAACGAGCTCCTTTTTGAGGTTTAACACCACATGCTCCAGTCGTTTTGCCTGATTTTTCATGTCCGTGAATGCATTCTGTGTTTGAATCCCCATCGTCCTGCATGCATCCATCGTTCTAAGCATGTGTGCGACCACTGAATCCCTCATTCTTTCAACCTCAGCTAGTGACGCTCTGTATTGCATATGGGTGTCAGCTAACATTTGTCTGGTCACTGCATGTGTTAAGCTCTTTGGTATAAGGTTTCTCTTAATTCAGCTTTGTCAAATTTTCTACCTCCAACTTTTTCTCCTTGAGTAATCCGATGAAATGAACCCTCAGCATGTGCACGTGCTCCTGTGCTTCCATCAGCTGATGTCGTAAACGTTTCACCTCCTTTATGGAACTCTCATGGCGCGTTTCACTGAGATGCAACTTTTTATTCAGAAAGTAGATGCGAAGCTAGTAGTCTTCTTTGGTTTCCTCACCCACCCTCACTTCATCATAACTTGGGCATTGTTCTTTCATTTTCTGTACCCCGATTTTTACTTTCTTGGGGTCATGGATAACACGGGCACAAGACTCTACATCCGCGTTGAGACGCAGCATACGTGTCCCTAGGATCCTGGTCACCTCCTGCTTCTTGTTCAACTCCTTCTCGCTCATCTTTAATTTACTGATTAAAAGTCTCTTATTTTCAGTCAGTGTGACGTTTTGTTGCTTGGTCTCAGTCAGATGTTCTTGCATTTCCTTAAATTTCTCTTTTTCTGTCTGTCTTTCCTCCTCCAGTCGCTTGATCTTTCTCCTCATTGCATTCACTCGCGACTTAAGAAGAAAGTTGGTTTACTGTACAGCGACCATTTCACACCCCACTGCTCTCATTCCCTCTTTTACAACATCTATCTCCTCAACTTTGTTGGAGAGAACCGAACATTTCTTGGAGGTAGAGATAAGTAGAAGGTTCAATGACTCCTTCTCCCAGTCTGTGATCCGGTCACCCTGCTCGGTTATTATTTTATCCTGCTCCATTTTATCGAAGACAGCATCCTTTTTATCAGTCTTCCTCCTCTGTTTCTCGTTCTCAGTAACTTTGTCCTTTTGGGACAGTTCGTCTTTGAGTTTCTCAACAACCCTCTGCTTCCCCTTCTCCAACTGAACAAGCTCCTTTTTGAGGTTTAACACCACATGCTCCAGTCGTTTTGCCTGATTTTTCATGTCCGTGAATGCATTCTGTGTTTGAATCCCCATCGTCCTGCATGCATCCATCGTTCTAAGCATGTGTGCGACCACTGAATCCCTCATTCTTTCAACCTCAGCTAGTGACGCTCTGTATTGCATATGGGTGTCAGCTAACATTTGTCTGGTCACTGCATGTGTTAAGCTCTTTTGGTATAAGGTTTCTCTTAATTCAGCTTTGTCCTGCTCAATTTTTTGGATCTCATTTTGGCTTTCCTTCAGTCTCTTCTCCAGGTCCTCCTCCCTTCGTCTGCCAGCTTCTTTTGGAGATCTTCAATTTCTCCCTCAAGCGTGTCTATAACCTTGGCTTTGGTGTTATCTCTCTCTTTCCACCAATCATTTAATTCATCGTGTTTGGATTTTATCTTTTCCCTCTTCCAAATGGCATATTTGGCAGAAGACTGCTTGGAGTGTAGTTTGTCAGAAGGTTTCTCCATTATTGCGTCACTGGTAGTTGAATGTCTGAAAGAATTTCTGATCGACTCAATTCCAAACTCATACACTATGATTTTTCTTCATTATTTGGTTTATTTTATGTGAAACAAAAGCAAACTCCCTTTAAATATTTCTTTCTTTCTTTGATCCTGACCTTTACTCTCCTTTTGATCTAACTTCCAACTTCTGATGCCCAAGAACTTAGACTGTGACATAATTATTTGATGTTGGGTCACAACCTGCTCTGCATTGCCTTGTTTTTAATCCTGTCTCTGTTCTGTCAATTCAGATCCAAATCACAAGCCTCAGAGCTGCAAATCTGTCCCACCACTTTCCGACATTAAAGTCAAATTCATGTTTGTTTATAAGTTGTATCCTTTTTTTCAATATTTGAGTTTTCATATCATCAGTGATGATTATTATTAGGGCCCGAGCACTGACAGTGGGAGGCCCTATTGAAATTGTAATGAATATTATTATTATTATGGCAAATGAATTGGCTTTTTGAGGGCTTTACCATGCTCAAATTCTTACCAAAATTTGCAGAAAGTTAGAAAGTGGTGAAAATGTACGTATTCTGGAGGAATTTTCAATAAGCAACACAAAATGGATCAATGGTGCCCCGAGACCCCCAAAACAAGGTCACATTGACCGATCTTCACAAATATCGATACACAGGTGTATCATGACCAGACAAACAAAAAAGTCTGTAGGTGCAATTGGAAAAATGCAACAGTAAGCCTGCTATTTTGCATTGATACATATTCCAAATTTTTACTTTGATATACTTGTACCAGGGCTTTCATCAGATCAACTTCAAATTGAGATCAGTGTCATCACAACAAGATGGAGATAAAAAGTTACTAAAAAAATCGATTTTTCGTCACACGGTGTGAACGTGGCGTGGCGTCAAAGTTTGACTACACGCCATTAAAACACGAAGTTCTGGACCATGAATCCTTTGATGCTGAGACGTAAACAAACAACTCCACTCCACTGCAGTGTCAGTGTTCAAAGATCGAAAGGAATCTGTATGTCTTGCAAAGGTGACGTCTCTCTCACTCTCTTTCCCTCTCTAAGAATTGTACATTTCGTCAAACCTTGTAAACATTGAGGTACGGCGAAGGTTCATCCTTCGCCAAAGGAGACAATGTTGTCAAATTACATGTTATTAATTTGAGTTGTCTACATCTATGTATTGTTTTTGTAATAAATCATGATATTACTACTTCATCACCTCTACGAATTGTGCCTGAACAGCTGTATGTGTCAATCCTGAGTCATTATTCAATGGGAGGCCCTATTGAAATTGTAAGGCTTATTCTGAGCGTAGTGAAAGGGCTTTTTGAGGGCTTCAACATGCTCAAAATGTTTCTAATTTATATTTTAATTTTTAATGAAGAACACATGAAGTAACATTAAATCACATTTAATTTGCAATTCAGATTAAAAACCCTGAAGTCTCATGGCACTCATTTGGTTTCCTGTGACTATGGTGGAGTCAGAGTCGCACAGTTATCACAAGTTTCTTTGGAGAAATGTTTCTGCCTCATGAACCAATGTTACGTTCTCAACGTTACCTGGTTAGGTCAGGCTACTATCAGCTCCCTGCGCCATTGACCTGCTTCTTCAGCAGCTGTTCAGATGATTTGTGTCTGCATTTCAATAATGGATATCCGGTTCTGGATCAATTCCTATGAATATGTTATGAGACTATTTCCCCAAATCGGTTTTCAAAATGTAAACTATCTGATTAACCTCACTTCAGATGAGTTGGTAACTATCTCTTGCCAGTCAACAAGCAGCTTCAATTAAAATGCAAATAATTAACTTAATTTGAATAACAGCAGAAAAAGTTCACATGAATTGTGCTTGAAAATTTAAAATCAGAGAAAGTTAATGAATGCATAAAGTTTTCCTTAATCGACAGATTAATACGAATCAAGAGACATAATGTGAGTCCAAGACAGAGACTGAAGCAGGCAGCTGACCACTGACTAATCAACCCTACACTGCTGCAGTCCTGGATCTCTTACCATGTTGGCTGCTGTCGTCCGGTCAGAGTTCCTGGGGAGAGGAAAAGTTTTAAAACTCAGCACGTCTCTTCGGAGCAGTTGTTTATCACTGTGTTATCACCGTTTGTGTGTCAGTGTCTTGTTTCCAGTAACATCCAAGTCAAGTTAGGGCAGGAAGTTAATCCCCTTTCGTTAGACATTTGAAAAGAACAGGTAGGAACCGCTAGCTAAAGCTACACATTCAAACTGCGGACAAATTCTCTGGGACAGATATATTAAAATGTTGTTTTTGTGGTCCGTTTCTTTCTCCTCATTCAATAACCGCAACCGCATTTTGTGTAAATCTTCCTTAGGCTGGATTTATATTCTACGAAGAAATCAGCTAAACTTCTGAGTCTAGTGTTTGTGAACATTTGTTAAAGCTAAGATGATGAAGATGAGGTTTCCACCTACACTCAGTGATGAAGGTATCGACAGCAGTGATGATGATTATTCACAGAAATGGCTTCACACTCAGTCAGAATTCTGATCAGTCTTCACTGTCATCACATCTGACACACTTTGTTCGTCAGACTGATAATCAAGACTTAAGTTTATCAGAACAAGAAAGAACCAATCAGAAAGACTATTGAAAAAAAGACAATTTGTGGATGTTACGAAGTAGTATTAACAACATGATGGATCACACAAAGAATACATGGATCAAGACAACACTAAGGAAATAAATAATGTATAATTTGATAAGTAAGTCAAAACAATCAGTTTATCTATTCGAAATTCGCTTAAAATCACCATTAACAGTTCAGTTATAAAAAAAAGAGAATTCGTAGGGGTCATGAAGTAGTAATAACGTGATTTATTACAAAAACAATACATGGATGTAGACAACTCAAATTAATAACACGTTATTTGATATGTGAGTTAAAAACATCAAAGTTTATCGATATACGAAATTTGTTTAAAGTCAAATCAAATTGTATTCTTATAGCCCATATTCACAAATCGTCTCATAGGGCTTTAACATGCTGTGACATCCTCTGTCCTTGACCCTCAGCAAGAGTAAAGAAAAACTACAAAAAAAAACTTTAACGGGGTAAAAATACGTAGAAATCTCAGAGAGAGCCACATGTGAGGGATCCCTCTCCCAGGACGGACAGAAGTGCAATAGATGTCAGGTGTAGGAAAACATCATCAAGATTAAAGTTTTTAGCAGCATTGATGCGGGTAAACATTTTGAAGGATAATTTCAATACTATATGTCAAGCTTTCCTACTGCAATCATAGTCTATGGTCAGCAGCCAGCAGGATGATGATCCACCATCCAGATCAGATGCCACTTTAGTCCTAAATCATTGTCCACTGCCGCTTATTAGGATCCATCATGAGCCGCTGCCGCGGTCCTGGTCTACCGCCCGTATCTGATGCCAACGCGACACAGGATCCGCCATTACCACTATGCTCAGCCCACACGATATAGAATCCGCCATACTGGATCCACCATTGCGACCTCTGATGCGCGATCCACAAATCACAATCCATGGTCAATCAATCAATCAAATTTTATTTGTATAGCCCATATTCACAAATTACAATTTGTCTCATAAGGCTTTAACAGGGTGTGACATCCTCTGTCCTTAACCCTCAGCAAGAGTAAGGAAAAACTACTAAAAACCCTTTTAACAGGGTAAAAATACATAGAAACCTCAAAGAGAGCCACATGTGAGGGATCCCTCTCCCAGGACGGACAGAAGTGCAATAGATGAGTGTAGAGGAAAACATCATCAAGATTAAAGTCTTCAAGATTAAAGATTAAAGTCTCTAGCAGCATTTGATGAGGGTAAACATCCCGAAGGACAACCCCAACATGACATGCCAAGCAGTCCCGATGCAATCACAGTCCATGGTCAGCCAGCAGGACCACGATCCACCATCCAGACCAGAACGCCACTCCAGTCCTCAGTCACCGTCCACCGCCACCCAAAGAAAGGACATGTCTGATTTTTTAGATATTACACAAGTGGAAAAAGGCGGTCCTAGAAATTTGTTTTAAGTGACTATTAAAGTCTAAATCGAAATCGAAGATCACTCCCAAGTTCCTGACTGTTTTGTTGGAAGCAAGGGCAATGTCGTCTAGCGCAGCTATATCATTAGATAATGTATCTCTAAGGTGTTTGGGGCCAAGTATTGTAACTAGGGATGTCCGATAATATCGGTCGGCCGATAATATCGGCCGATATTAGCCTATTTTTTTAATATCTGTTCATATCGTTATCGGATTTTCCACCGATAATGAAAACCGATTATAATGCCTGGGTTGTGCTGCCGCTGCTGCTTGTTGGGTCCTGACATTTACCGGCGCGCAATTGATGACATCAACAAACCGCACCTGGAACCAAAACAACAACAGAAGAGTGTGGTTAGTGTGGCTAACAGGTTGCCCCCTAGTTGCTTCACAAAATGTCTGCGGTCTGGAATTTTTTTAACGTTTCACCTGCGGATAGCAGATTTGCGGTTTGTAAAGATTGTGAGGCGCATGTCATGCGAGGGGGGAGCAAGGCTTCGTCATTCAACACTTCGAATTTAATCTGTCACATTAAGAAGAACCACCCCGAGGCACACAAAGCGTTTTTGCAGCAAAGTAAGGCAAAACAACAACGAGGAAAGGACTCCCTGCAGAAAACAACGCAACTGTCGCTCAAACAGTCAGCAGAAAAAAAAATGAAATACAACAAGGAACACCCGAGAGCGAAAGCTATCAGCCAAAAAATCATGGAGTGCATTGCACTGGATAATCAGCCGTTTTCAATCGCGCAAGACGCCGGATTCAGCAAACTTGTGGAGTTCCTCGAGCCGCGCTTTGCCATGCCCAGTCGCAAGTATTTCTCTGATGTTTGCCTCCCCGAGTTGTACAGTGTTGTTTATGAACACGTCGACAGGCTAATTTCTGATGCTGTAGCCATTAGCTTCACGACAGATATCTGGTCTTCAAGCGTTAGCCAGGTTAGCATGCTGAGCTTGACGGCTCAATGGCTGGACCCGGACTTTAAGCTCGTCAAGACTGTGCTTCATTCTCAAGAGTGCCGTGGGTCTCACACGGCACAAGCGATCACATGTGCCTTTGAAAAGATGTTTGAAACATGGAAAATCTCCAAGGAGAGGGTGCATGTAATAGTTCGGGACAACGCACGCAACATGGCTAAAGCTACGTCGGAGTTTGGTGTGCTAAGTCTTCCCTGCATGGCACACACCTTGCAGCTGGCAGTGAACGGAGGTGCCCTGTCTCAACGCAACATAGCAGATGCTCTGGCTGTGGGTAGACGTGTGATAGGCCACTTCAAACACTCACCACTGGCTTGCAGTCGTTTTGAAGACATACAAAAATAACTCAACATGCCTGTGAAAAAGCTGCAACAGGATGTATCCACTAGGTGGAATTCCACCTATTATATGATGCAGAGACTGGTGGAGCAGAAGAGAGCATTGAGTGCATATGCTGCAGATTATGAACTCCCAGCAACATTGAATGCAACTCAGTGGGGGATTCTGGAGAAGATGACCAACCTCCTGGAACCATTTGAACAACTTACCAAAGACATCAGCTCTGCGGAGGCCACTGCTGCAGATGTCATCCCTGCTGTGATGTCCCTCACACGGCTGCTGGCCAGGGTTGATGAGTCAGACAAGGGTGTGCAAACGGCCAAACGTACTCTACTCGAAGCTGTCTGTAATCGCTTTAATGGTGTTCAAAGTGAACCACTGTATGCCATTGCAACCTTGGTTGATGCTCGTTACAAAGATCGGTATTTTGACTCAGACAAGAAGGGGGAAGCACTGAATATGCTGCTGAGTGTTGTGGATGAAATGGCTGGTGGTGGTAACGATCAGCAGGAAGAGACTGCTGGTGCCAGTGCAGATGACCCAAGCCAGGAGGACGGGGACCCAAGACAAGAGGAAAGGAACCCAAGACAGGAGGACGGGAACCCAAGACCACCTAAGAAGGCCCGAAATGAAAGCCTGCAGGACATGTACCAAGAAATCCTGGCAGAGAATGATATCATCACTCAAGCAACTACAGGCGAAACAGCTTCACAGGTGAGTAAATAATAAACTATTTTCATTCTGCTTCATATTGAAGTGTACATTAGATGAAGAAAAACAAACATTTGTCTGTCAGTGCTTTGAAGAATAGTTAATAGAAAATTCTATTTTTGTGTTTACTTTTTCTTTAGGTGCATACATACCAGGGAGAAGTCCTCATCCTCAAGAAAGAATGCCCTTTGAGCTACTGGAAGAGCAACCAGGCCCGCTTCCCTGCTCTTGCCTGTGTAGCACGCAAGTACCTCACTGCACCCTGCACCAGTGTAGACAGTGAACGGCTGTTCAGTGCTGTCTCGCATGTCATCGACGAGAAGAGGAATCGTATACATTGCGACAATGCTGAGATGCTTATTTTCATTCAGAAAAATCTCCCTCTTAAACAGTAGTACGAGGATGAGAATTAGAGCACTTTAAGTCGTTGCACTCTAATTTATGTTTGCTTCTTTCAACTGAAGCTGTTTTTAGTTTTGTGCCTTTTTTATTTGCACATTTTTTGTTATTCATTATGAAAGAGAGGGCAGAAAGAAACGGTTTATATTTGTAATGATTGTTTTAGCCAAGTTATGGACAGTTACATATGGCCCATCAATCTTTCAGCATCATTTTCTGGACAAAAGGAGAACTTTGTTTACTACTCTGGAAGGTTTGAACTGAACTGTGTGCCTTTCTTGTTTTTATTGCACACCACATTAATATTACAGGTTGTGTTTTTGCTCATGTTTAGCAGGGCTGATTGAGCCCAGTTTATATTTTAAATTGACAAATACTGTATTAGTCCAAGTAATGGGCTAAGGACTGAGTCTGTCTCTAGGCTATATCTTTGCACTTTTATTTCCTTTGTGTGCACTTTACCTCATTCCAAAAGTGTTGTTTGTTGTACCTCATAGAAATTTGTTTTCAGTAGGCTGTCCTACACTACACATGTTTACTTTAAATGCTGTATGAAGTTGTACAGGACAACAATGTTGTTGTTTTGTTTTTTTACAATTTGTGAAGAAATCAGATTTGTCCTAGTTGTAATGGGCATTGTCAGGATGATCTCAGGAAAAGTATGATGATCCAATCTGTTGACAAAATGTTAATAAATATGGAACTTTTCCATAAGTTGAAGTAGTTTCCTTATTTTTTTATAGACAATGTATGGCAGAAAATAATGTGATGGGACCTAAAATTAGTCTGGGGGAAAAAACGCCTGCATATGTATATCGGTATACCATATCGGTTGAAATCGGTATCGGAAATTAAGAATTTGGAGAATATCGGCTATCGGATATCGGAAAAAAGTCAATATCGGACATCCCTAATTGTAACCTTTGTTTTATCTGAGTTTAATGAGAAAAAATTGGGGGTCATCCAGGTTTTTATGTCCTTGAGACATGCTTGAAGTTTAGTTAATTGATTACTTTGTTCAGGTTTTATTGACAAGTATAACTGGGTGTCATCCGCATAGCAGTGAAAATCTACAGAGTGTGTCCTGATAATGTTTCCTAGTAGAAGCATATATAATGAGAATAAAATTGGTCTGAGCACAGAGCCCTGTGGAATACCATGGTTAACTTTGGTGCGCACAGATGACTCATCTTTAATTTGCACGAATTGGGAGCGATCAGAAAAAGAAGATTTAAACCAGTTAAGGGTGGTTCCATTAATGTTAATTAACTGTTTACGTCTTTGTAATAAAATTTGATGGTCAATTGTGTTGAATGCTGCACTGAGATCTAACAGAACGAGGACAGACACAAATCCCTGATCTAAGGCCATTAAAAGGTCATTAGTGACTTTTGCCAAGGCTGTCTCTGTACTGTGATTGACTCTAAACCCAGACTGAAAGTCTTCATATATATTATTTTCCTGGAGAAACTCACACAGCTGATTGGCTACCACTTTTTCTAAGATTTTAGACATGAAGGGGAGATTAGATATTGGCCTGTAATTGGCTCAAACCTCTGGGTCTACGGTGGTTTTTTTGAGTAGGGGTTTGATGACAGCTATTTTAAAAAACTGTGGTACATAGCCTGATGATAATGACAGATTGATTTTGTTAAGTAACAAACTATCAATTAGGGGCAGAATTTCTTTAAGTAATGTTGTAGGAATGAGATGTAAGATACAGGTTGTTGGTTTAGAACCTGAGATTATTTTGGTAAACTGATCACGGGTGATCAGAGAGAAGCTGTCTAAATAATGGGAAGGATTCTCAGCCGTTTCTGAGATCTCTGTTGTTGGGAGGGTATTAGTGCCAATTGAGGGCAGGAGATGGTTGATTTTATTTCTAATAGTTAGAATTTTATCATTAAAAAAGGTCATAAAGATATTGCTATTTAGGGATCGAGGAATACTGGGTTCGGTGGAGGTGTGACTCTCTGTCAGCCTGGCTACAGTGCTGAAGAGAAACCTGGGGTTGTTTTTATTCTCTTCTATTAGTTTTGAATAGTAGGCGGCTCTTGCTTTGTGGAGAGCCTTTTTATATTCTTTAACACTATTCTTCCAGTCTATGAGATTTTCAACATGGTTGCTGGAGCGCCACTTCCTTTCTAGTTTTCTTGACAATTGTTTTAATTCATTTGTCTGGGAATTATACCACGGAGCTAATTTACTATGTTTGTCATTTTTCTTTTTTAGAGGCGCTATTGAGTCTGATGTTAATCGTAATGAGTCTGCAGAGCTATCAACGAGGTGGTCGATCTCATTGGAGCTCGGGTTTTTAAAGAATTTGATGTGTATATCTACGGATAATACGGGTTTAAATGTAATTGGAATTATTTCCTTAAATTTAGTTACAGCACTATCAGGTAGACATCTAGAAAATGAGTTTTTTATTATTGGCATATATTCAGTTATTGAAAAATCAAAGGTTATTAAATTATGGTCTGACAGAACTGGATTGCGCGGAAGTACTGTTAAATGTTCAATTCCAACACTGTACGATAATACAAGGTAAAGTGTGTGGTTACAACAATGAGTAGGTTGGTGTACACACTGACTGAAACCAATAGAGTCTAGTATCGAAATAAATGCTACGCTAAGGCAATCTTTATTATTGTCAACATGAATATTAAAGTCACCAACAATAATAATTTTATCGGTCTTTAGGACTAAATTTGATAAAAACTCGGGGAAATCCGTAAAAAAATTCGGTATAAGCCCCTGGAGCACGGTAAACTACAGCAAATATGATTGGCTGTTGGTGTTTCCTGGATTGGCGTGGAAGACTAAGAACAAGACATTCAAATGAGTTATAGCTGAGTTTAGGTTTAGGATTAATTGATAGACTGGAGTTAAAAATAGCAGCAACTCCACCTCCTCGCCCAAATTCTCTGGGAACCTGTGCATTTATATGACTGGGGGAGTAGATTCATTTAGACTTACATATTCATCAGGATGCTGCCACGTCTCAGTGAGGGACAGTAAATCGATGTTGTCATCGGAGACTAGTTCAATAACTAAAATAGCTTTTGATGACAGTGATCTAATGTTTGAAAGACCACATTTAAAAGTCTTAGTTCCCTGTGTTGTTTCAGAGGTTGTTTTAATTTGTATTAGATTTTTGTGTGGAGTTCTCGCTCTGTTATTGTTTAATTTCAATAATTTAATCGGGCGGTGGACAGACACAATCTCTATGGGGTTGTGTGACTGATCCAGAGGATCCAAATGAATTGGCTGTTTGAGGGCTTCAACATGCTCAAATTCTTACAAAAATGTACGTATTCTGGAGGAATTTTCAATAAGCGTCGCAAAATGGCTCAATGGTGCCCCCGAGACCCCCAGAACGTGGTCACATTGACCGATCTTCACAAAAATCGATACACAGGTGTATCATGACCAGACAAACAAAAAAGTTTGTAGGTGCAATTGGAAAAACGCAACAGGAAGCCTGCTATTTTGCATTTAGTGGCCATTTTGGCCATATTCCAGTTTTTACTTTGATAAACTTGTACCAGGGCTTTCATCAGATCAACTTCAAATTGAGATCAGTGTCATCACAACAAGATGGAGATAAAAAGTTGTTAAAAGATCGATTTTTTCGTCACACGATGTGACCGTGGCGTTGAGTCAAAGTTTGACTACACGCCATTAAAACACGATGTTCTGGCCCATGAATCCTTTGATGCTCAGCCGTAAACAAACAACTCCACTCCTGCAGTGTCAGTGTTCAAAGATCGAAGGAATCTTTATGTCTTGTTATGTTTGATATTCATCAACCAAATGCTGATGTTTACAACATGAAAATATGCACAAAAGGCTTTACATAGGTCAGGAATGTATTTGATATGTGTGTGGGGGACATGTCACTTGTGACCTGATATGGTCCAGTTTAGAACTGGTTCAGCTAAATTGGTATTTTCAGGGGGGTTATAGCTCAGATACCTTATGTTAAGTTTTACTGCAGCGCCAAAGTAAGAGCATGTTCAGAGGCACATACTGTTTGACCAGGTCTACTTTGAAGAACGGTACATCCCTCAGATTTACAGTCAGAACAAACTTTTGCTTATCTCATTCATAAATTATCAAGCTTTTCTTTTTTTACTGCTCATTGTAGAACAAAACTATTTTTTGCTTTTCTTCTCAAAACCAGAAGAAGGGCTTATTTGGGTTTGATACATCGGGGTACAATGTGAGGTTGTGCGAGGAGAACACAGACAATCATTGACCTGTCGTTCATAAAAAACTGGTAACACTGCTTGTGTGTGTGTTATGCAAAAGGATGGAACATTTTGTTTCTTGCTCTGTGCTCTCAGAGGTCGTGTTGTCAGGGGAAACAGGAGGACATAAGCTTTCTGTCAGGGAGTCAACCTGGTTCAAAAAGGCCGTCGGGCTTGTCTTTGCACATCTCATCCCTTATGCACATCTCACTCAACTGATTCCAATACTGCCCGTTCTTCACGCCTTGGTAGCACCAACTTAAGCAGTCAAGTAATTTGCTTTCGTTCATTATTTTTGTTAAAGTGTTAATAAAATGCCTCTCCCCTTAGCCAAGGTCCGAGAGAAAGGTTGGGACATTTTCTGAGACGAAGCCAAGACAGCCTTGCGTGTTCTCAAGATCTACTGCACCTTCCACGGCTGCATGGCTGCCATGATTCTTACACTGGAAAAACACATGCAGTGGTTATGCTGCATTTACATAATCCATGTAGCGAATAATTGCACTGCTCCACTCACACGATTTGCCTCTTGGTCCACTAGATCATGTGGGGGCGCACAAAGCTCTGGGAACTTCAAAGTTTCCTCCAGGACCTGTACCTGAATAATTGCAGTTTGCTACGACTTGTGGCCGGCCAGATCACCTGCTAGCTCAGGTCGGTGCAAGAACCTGATTCAAGTGAGTTTCATTCTCAGTGCTGATTGACTTTGGCGACATCATATTTCAACAGAAATGATGGTAGAAAACGACGCAAACATCTTATCCATCATGTCATGTTTTTCCCGTCTATCACATCATCTGATTGACCAAAAACCAGGGCTGCAGATTTCACATCTATTTCTGCTTTTGCATTGATTTTGTATGTAAAAAAAAAAAAAAAAGGTGTCAGGTTTGGTGTTAACTGGCCTTTAGAGGAACTTCAATGTCCGTTATCTTGTCAGCACTTATTTTCAACATTATTTACCCTCTGGCTCAACCATTTAAAGGAACTGAATTATGGCCTTGTGGTATCTAACCATGCAGATAGGTTTGGTTGTGCTTACCCAGGTTAAATAAAGAAAATTGTGCTGGAACTAATACGAAGAGATGAAATGTATTCACTTAGATGTTAAATGCTATGAGAATCACAAATGAAATTCATTCTGACCACTGCTGCATTTGGGTGGAAGCAGATTTCTAAAGACGATATCTCACAAACCTGTAAAATCAAAATTATCTGTATGTGACCCTGCATATATATTTCATTATTTAGGTACAATAACACTTTGATTGTTGATGACCTCAAGAAAAAACTCTAATTAAACTACTGTGTGTATTTAAAGTACTTTGGATTGGCATATATTTTCATATGTATTGCCAACTGTGAGAAAACACTAAGATGAGTGAGCATGCGTTCGTCCTCGTCTAATCACAAGAAGCATGATGTCATTTCAGAAGAATTCTCTAATTGTTCCAAAGTGATACAAAGAGTTATCAATCATTTTAAATTAAGTTTGTTTGAGAATAAATTGCTAATTGTTAGAATGGCACTCAGTGGTGAGCAGATTACACATGCTGCTATATGGAAAGATGTATCTACATGTATGTGTATCTAAGTTTTCAATGGGCAAGATTACTGTGCACAATGAGGTCTTTACATTTGTCTAGTCAAACCAAAACCTCTATCGTGCTCAAACCAACAGCTAGAAGCAACACTGTTAGTTTCTGTTATGGCTGTTTGTGATGTGTCGTTGGAGTGTGATGTGCTGGTTCCTGTTTCATTGAGTAATTTTCATTCACCACGGTACTGTGTAAATATGGAGTAGGGCCTCCATATTAATCCAGTTGCACTAAAAAATGAATTTATGGCATTGATGTATATTATCTCTTAAAATCAGCATCATCAGTGAAAGAGCAAAGTTGGAAAAAAGAGTATTTACGGTGGGACATTTTATTCAGCTAAGTCCACTAGACCACATCAATTAGCAAACGTTCATTTCTTTAATGTATGTTGAAGTGCTGAAATCCTACCATTGGTTAGATTAATTGTTACAATTATTCAACTGTAACCTGACAAAGACAAAGTGCCGCTGGCAGCAGAGGATGAAGATGTAGATCAAACTGTGAGACAACCTCGTAGTTTTACCCAGATACAGACACAATCGCTCATTGCTCTGGTGATTTGCTGTTGAAAAAGCATTGAGGTTAAAACAGAGCGTAAATTCCCTGAAGTCTGTTTTACATTTAAACATTTTGCTCATAAGCATTATATGACAATAATTCAACATGTGGTGAAATGCTGTTGAAACAAGTTCAGACTTTATCAAGCCTTTATCCAAACACTTTTTTTTTCAAACCCATTATTCCAGTCATGACCGCTCAGAAATATCACATCATCGACAACCTGATACGAGAACTATGACCCATCGATGCGATCAATCACAGCATGAGAAAGGTTCTTTGTCTAAAGTTTCACATATTTTGTATTCATTTAAAATGATCAATATATGCTTCAGGGCAGGAGATTGATTAATAACCCGACGGTTGTCTTAATGTGTCAAAGTTACAGAGACAGACATGTGTTCGTTTGAGCTGAGGATGGAACGACAGGGTGTAATCAATGTGACTGTTATGAGAGTGCTGATGACTGATTGATCATGATGCAACGAAACGTTTTGTCAAGATGGATTCTGGGTAGCCGATGTATCCTGGTTAAAGTCCAAACTAATGGACTAAAGTCCCTGTTCCTTTTGACATGAATGGGCATTAGTGAGCCCTGTGTGGATTAGTTCCCAAAAAAATGTTTTAATTTATAAAAAAAAAATGTAATCCAGCATATTTTTTTAGCTGTGATGTCTTATTATTAATCACTTATTCCATAAAGTCGTATTTGTTAATAATAACGAAGCCTTAACCATTTACACCTATAATTAATTGAATAGCTATCATTAGCTTGTGTTAGGCTGCAGACCACACCTGCCAAGAATGATCTCAGAATGCATCAGGTGTCGGCTTCTGGAATGTCAGGATCACCTCAACTACTTGAACAGAGGACATACTTATCAAATTGCATCACATTTCTTAATAGAACTGGAGAACTGAGCTCTGGTCCATTTACTGCAAAGTGTTCTACTGTGAACATTTCACCAACTATGATTTTAATTAGTTTTCACATTGTTTCATTGTAAATTGTAAAATAACACATAGTCACATTCCGCCTTCTCCCCTCACATCACCTGACATTTCTCAGGCAGGTGCATTTTTCTTCAACCGTGAAAATTGGAGGAACACCAGTGTAACGTGTTTTTTTCTTTGTCAGGTTATTGTATCATTAATATATTGATTGTGCGATATTATCATCTATATATGCATCCACAGCCTAAAGATACCTAATTAATATCATGGTGAGCTTCAGTGCCACATGACCCCACTAGCCAGTCCACACTCTTATGGCAGCCACACAGTGTTTAAGGTGCAAACAATCTAGTTTGTTGCTACATCAGCTGCTCTTTTAAATTGCCTCCATTATCCAAAGGAACAATACATTCACCATTTAATGTATGTTCATTTCATGAGGGTTTCATTAAGCATTTATTGTTAACTTTTACATTGTTTTGGGCGGAATGTGAAGTTTGCCAAAGTGAACACGTTTTTAACTTGATTAAGATTCAGGAAGGGGAATTTGTGCGGAGGTTTTTTCGTGCACTTCACTTCTCTTTTTGGTAAACGGCTTTGCTGACAGAGGCATGTGAGGATGCGATAAAAATGTCCTTGTACGTCAAGGCTCAGATATACAGAGCTGGCAGCAGAAGCATGGATGCACCTTTTGAAACCTAACGTTCGCCCAGTGGAGGTTGGCTGTCAGGCTTTTGTTTGCAGATCAGACTTGTCCCTGTTAGCTGAACAGCCATGAACCTAAAAGAAGGCACATGTGCATACAAGGGCTCTAATGGGTAACAAGAAGGTGTTTACTTACCTTTTTATGGTCCGAGTTTTAAAGGGCACATATTATGCCCATTTCACCACAGTTCATATGGTTCCTTTGGGTCTTAATGAAATGTATATTTTGGTCAAAATACCAAAAGGATCATTTAAAACAGCACCCTTTTCACCCTGTCTAAAACAGCCCTCTTCAGATTGACCTGTTTTCCTCCGACAGACCTCCGCCTTTCACCCCGCTCCCCGGCTGGTTAGCTTCCCCCCTCGGCTAGCTTCCCAGCTAACACCCGCCGCCCCGAGCTGAGGAGGGGGCTGTGGCTCGTAACTTACCTCGGCCGCCGGCTCTGCTCCTCCGCCAGACCATTGCCTAAAAAAGTGGAATTTTCATAATATGTCCCCCTTAAAAGGTTGAGTCTAATTCAACACAATTATTTCCTGAGCATTATGTGACAGTTCAGAGCACGAAACCTTGCCCCCTCACCTTGCCCCCGCCCCTTCTCACTGTTGCCTGGCATCCGTCCCCTGCTCTCCCGTCTCCTTAGTGTACAGAGCTCGCTGCTGGCACACTATCAAAGTCCAGTCTGCTTTGCAAACTGACTGAGTTTCTCTGGGTCCTTCACTTCAGGTCCATGTGATCCAGGAGCTCACTGAAACAGGACACATACATACGGTGGACTTTTTCCTTTTAACAGCCATACACAGATCAGGGTGCGATGCTGTAACCGACGGCAACAGAGGTCTGTGTACGTAGCCATGTTGGTTTGCAGAGGTGGGACCAAGTCATTTTTTTGCAAGTCCCAAGTAAGTCTCAAGTCTTTGCCCTCAAGTCCCCAGTCAAGTCCCAAGTCAAGACAGGCAAGTCCCGAGTCAAGTCCAAAGTCAAGACTGACAAGTCTCAAGTCAAGTCCAAGTCCTGCAGTTTGAGTTTCGAGTCTTTTCGAGTCCTTTTGATCACTGAGTAATAATATATTTACACAGATCATGTATGCTTTTAAAATCTGTATTTATTTATTTATTTATTAAAACAAGTGCAATTGAAATTACAGAAAAAAAAATTGTGCCAACATTGCACTTCCCTATTGCACTATTAACCAGTCATTTTTAACATTTAACTCATATTTTGCAAGAATATTCTTCATTTTAAACCACTCCTACAGAATGAATACACATTTGAAAAAACAAGTGCAACTGTAATTATTTGTACAAAAGTGCTAACATTGTATTTAGCATTTCAACTAGTTCCACAGCAGTTTCTGTCCTGTCCTGTGTTTATCTCATCTCATTTATCTCACCTCATATTATCTGTGTTTGTGTGTACATGTGAGAAACATAACAAATACTTGAACATAACAATGAACGGGGTTGTGCTTTTTATATGTCAGGGCCCTATGCTGCATTGCATTTGCAAAAGACCAAATTGGCCAAAAGTCTGTCAGTCATTTGTGCACGATGGGGACGTAGTATGATTCCAAGAATAAACAAGTTAAACAAGAATAGTCTATCTTCTTTAACTTTTTTTGAGCAATTTGATATATCTCTTGTTCTGACTTTTTTGTGATATACATGGACAAAAGGTACCTAATATTTCTATACTGAAATAATATCGGCATTATAATTGTAAGTTAATTAATTTTAATGACGTTATTGTTGAGGGTTGATTTGTATTTCCGGTTTTAAGTGGGTTGTTGGTAGTGACTCTTATTTTGAAAGGGGGTTTAAAGGAAGTGGGTGCTGTGATGAGTGAAGTTGTAAAATGAACTGAGGCTAAACGGGTGTGCTGTCCCGAGCGCATGACCTGCTCTCGTGTCCTTTGTCGGCTGAAGCCGGACTTATGATACAACCAAACGCTCGGCTACATAATTATTATAACTATGATGATTTTTCAGTTGCTTTTTTTTTGGTGCCCCCTCAGGACTTGGTGCCCGATGCACAGCGCGTAGTGCGCGTTCTGGGAGCGGCGGCGCTGCACACACACACACAGACGCACACAAACACGATGAATGATACAGAGCGCTCCTTAATAACATACTTTTTAATCTTTTTGCTTTGGGGAAAGGAGCAAGTCTTATCAAGTCAAACGGCTCAAGTCCAAGTGAAGTCACGAGTCATTGAGGTTGAAGTCCAAGTCGAGTTGCAAGTCTCTTTACATTTTGTCAAGTCGAGTCTAAAGTCATCAAATTCATGACTCGAGTCTGACTCGAGTCCAAGTCATGTGACTCGAGTCCACACCTTTGTTGGTTTGTGACGTGATGGTAAACACAGGTGACTTCTTCATGGTTCTTCACAGAATGTCTGGTGTGTAGGCATCTACGCCCCCTGGAGTTTTAGAGAACACTTCAGTGTTGAGCATGTGTTTTGTGCCATGATGATGTCATAAAATATTTAGTGCAGGATCATTTAAACAACAGCGAGGGGGATAAGGAGCTTTCACTTTTTCAAACATCCGGAGAAAGAGAACCCAACTAACATTATAGAAAATTATAATGGAGTAAATAGAACAATATTTGCCTCTGAAATTGTATAAAGTTGTATAAAGTAAAATTGTATTGTAAAATGAGTTGTATAAAGTAAAATGAAATTGCAACATTCAGGTAATGTAGGCCCTGAAAATTGTATGCAGTAATCGAGTAAATGTACTCAGTTACATTCCATCATTGTTCATCCACACCAGTAAATAAAGAATAACAACAACAACAATAATGATAAATGCTTTTTTTTTGGACTATATTAGATTTCACTTGTTCTGGTCTCCTAATCTATATATACAATAGTCTTGTATCTGGGAGACTGAAGTTCATCCACCATTTTTATAATGACGCGATAATTATAGTTTACCAACCTATTGTTCTAACCACTACAGCCCAGGTTCGGATGCTGGAGCAGGTTTCATGGCTTTGCAATAGAAGGAAGGTAAGTGATGGGGGGAATGAGAGCTATATAAAAAAGTCATAGTGCTTTGCGTATATGATCTGTTGCTCGCTAAGATGAGGTTACTGAGAGCCCCCTAATTTGTTTAAGATAGATTGAGGGCTATAATTCACCCAGAAGGCTTGCTAAACAGCGGTTATTACTCAGATTAGTGGAACCAATTATCCAGTGATGGCGGCTTGAAAACTGAGTGGGCCTGGCTCTCGTAGGAAGCTGCCAAATAAGCCCCTTCAGCTTCACCTGAGCAAATACAAGGTGATGTCCATTCATTGGCAGTTATTCAGGTACAAACTAGCTGCTTGTTCTGGTACAGTTAGTTAATCCAAATAAAGTGAAATACAAGGGACCTGCCATAAATATTCATTCATGAAGGTTATAATGTTTGGATTTGTATTGAAGCTGCTGGCGGTGTGGGCGGCTGTTGCCTGTGGTGCTGTTGAAGTTTAATGCATTACACAAATAGGTGTTTCTATTATTCGGCCTTCCCTCACTTTTACAAATGGAGAGTACAAAATAATAGAAACACTTGTAACATTTACGCACACTTTCAACTCTTTAAAAAAATGGAACCTACAAAATGAGGCATAAAGTTGAACCATCACATACAAAACTATTTTATCACAAAATGACCAAATTACCAGTAAGTCATTAAGGCAGGAATAATTACAGGCCTATGTCAGACAGCTTTAATTTTAGGGGTGAGGCTAAAGGAACACAAGATTAGACTCACTGATGAACTGACCATTAGAGCTACATCAAAAGGAGAGATAGCAGGACTCCTTGTCAGGATTCTGCCCCCTGCTTCCTGTAGAAACCCCTTGAAAGACTGTTTTGGTCCTGACCTTTCTGTTTATGGACTTCTCAGTTTATGGACATTTACCTTGGTTTTCCTTGGTTTGTGTTTGGTTGTTGTGTTCTATTATCCCCACCACCCTCGTGTATATGTCTCAGTGTTTCCCTTTGTCTTGGTCGGTTCGTCTTGACGTGTTTCCAGTGGCATCTTGTTCACGGTGTTTCTAATGTTTTTTTGTTTCTTTGAACCTAGTTTTTTGGACCATGCTTGATATTGTATCTTGTTTTTTTGTTGTGTTATATTTGCCTTATTAAAGGAAAACTTTTGTTATTTCATAAGCTCCTACGTTTTGGTCCTGCTTTTCCCCAGTCCTTGACAAAACGAACCGACCTTGGCCCAGCTTTGAAATTCATAAATGTTTTCATGATGAGCATTCTAGCCTTCCGTCTACCAACCCAGATTCAGTGATCACCATCAACCCGTTCCTTGCGGTCCCATGTCAGCTGTCCAGCAATTTCTATGGATTTTTGGTTATATTCAAGGCCTTTTTTTGATATTCTCATGTGTCGTGGTCCTCCTGCTCACATTGACACTCCTGATCACGGTGTCTGATGAAGCACAGTACATCAGCTTGCCCTAAGCAGTTACTGTGCACATAGGGGATCAGGCTAAGAGTTATCCTATAGTGATGGTACTTTAGGTCAGGGCTGATCCTGGGCTCAGCAGATTTATGATATCACACAGCCTCATAACCGCTAAAGGGCTCATTGAAAGTCTGTGTGTCTTTTCTTGCACGAGAGGCTTATTTCTTTAATTTAAGAGTAATGTCATTTGGAATTTGAAAACTGGTTTTGCCACAAGCTTTGCTCACACATGCTACTTGTGTATTTTAGTTGTGTTCACCAGTCTTTTGAGGCATTTGAAATGTTAATTCCTTGGTCAGGCTTCTGTCAGTATTTAATGTTTGGCACTGTCATTTCTTTCAACAGTCATGCCATTTTACTTGACCTGAAATAAGCTAAACCAAACTAATGTGTTTTCTCATGCTATTTAAAATATGTTTTTATTCTTAGTGTAGTATCTCATTTCCGAGCTCATACGGTGAGATGCTGGGTTTTAATAAATGAGGCTGAAATAGAAAGAAAGGATGCATCTTCATTTTATTTTATTTCAAGATGATATACATGGACTGGAGATTATTTTTAGATTGGTCTATATGTATAAACCCTTACACAATCTCCCCTCATCAATCTACACTCAATACTCCAAAAATAGTTCTGAAAATGTTTTGCCAATAAAAAGGAAATTTGTTTGATTGATTCTTTAGCACTTGCAATTTTGCTCAGGTGCCTTTTATTTTGGGATGTTTCTAGCCCTGTGGTAAAGTCATGATTTGGAAAGAAAGGGGTCTTACACCTGACTAAGCACATCAGATCAAAACACTGAAATGTCATTGATCTTAGCAAAATTGAAAAAAGAAAAGTAAGTACTCTTTGAAAACACGGCACATGTTTGCAGTTGGAGTAGATCGATAGGATAGCGATTAGTTCTGTAGTTTTCATATCTTTACTAAACATATTTATGATAGTCTGACATTGTTAGAGTTCATCCGGAGAGATGTAAGAGTTCATCCGGAGAGATGTAAGAGTTCATCCGGAGAGTTATTAGAGTTCATGCGGGAAGCGATGATCAACTGTACTTAAAGCATAGTCCCCTAACAACAGCATATGCCAGCCCTGCTGCCTATAAGAAGCTCATTAATATCTGCTCACAATGCAGGACTGACGCGCGGAAAAATCCTATTAGACAAGCATTTATGCGAAGACTCATTGTGTCATTGTGTAGATACAGATCACGTTGCAACTCAACATAAATGTAACATGAAACACTGTGCCATTCATAAGCAGGAGCATTCATGACTTCTCGGTTGCCTGTTTTTGAAAGGCCAAAAAGATAATGAATAATTCAAATTGAAAACACAATGTTCAGTTTGAAAATATAACATATTTACATTTGATTGAAATGCAAAATCTACCGCCAACAAATACAGCGTCTGCCCTTAGCACTTGACCCCAGACTAGGCACATGTCCGCTTCCCTCCAGGATCCCAGCTGCGGAGCAGTCTGGACGAGTTGATGAGATATTCCACAGGGGTGATCTTCCACAGAGCAAGGACACATAAAGAACACAGTGTGTGCGTCTGGTTTATTTAATAACGGCAGCCTTCAAGCCAAAACACATACACACACATTTTGTAAAAAGAAGAAAAGGGCAGCAGCCCAGAGACAGACGCATCATGTTTTCCACTTTGTCGGTTGTTTGCAGGCAGTCGCCTATCAAACCCCTGACCGAGCCCTGACAGCAGGGAGCAGGGCGCCACCACCTCTGTCGTGGTTCGACCAGTATCTGGTGAAAAGGTCATTATGGTGTGACTCATCAACCTGCTGTGTGTGATGGGAATAAATGAAGGCAGGGAGCTGTGGACCAAAGCAGATGAAATAAAGGGGAATGAAGCATTAGAGGGACACCTGATGAGAGGGTTGTACCTGCTAAATGGATTATTTTAGATGAAGAACACATCCTGGATTGGATCTCGAGTAAGCCTACACGGGCCTGGTAAGATTAAGGGATTAATGTTAAAGATGGACATTAGCCTGTGGACCGGCTGCTCGATACAAGACGCGCCTTAATCTGAATACAATATTCAGCAAAGCACGAATAATGCAGATTGAAAAACTTTCAGTAGTAGTTTATGAGGATAACAGACTTATGTCAACATGAAAAACAATAATATCTTTCATTATTACTCGTATCAAACCAGTGCCCCCCCCCCCCCAACATATTCTTAAAGCAAGCAATGTTTTTTATGATTTTTCTCTTGCTCCTCTAGACATTGAAGCTGTTCCACTCATCTCCCTCTCGAATCCGCCCATGGTGACAGGCATTGTGATGATCCAGCTTAGCAGGAGCTAAGGGGATCGAGAGCTGACTTGATTAGGGGAATGGGGTATTTGTTTTTCACAGTGACGTTGTTCAGAGGGTTACAGTCTATCGTGGCAACATAGAACCAGTAAATCTTTCATAGGAAGACAAGATCGGTGAATTATATCCAAAGCTATAGCCAAAGAGAACATGACGGGTTGTAGAGGCATCTCGTGGTCAGGGATTTACTTGAAGTCTTTACGGTCATATGGGCAGTCATGACTCTGAGAGAAAACAAGCTCTAAAACAAAGTTATCCTAAAGTCCTCCAGCCTGTCTGGCGATTGTGTTTCTCATGCCAAGGGTGGTCAAGAACAAAAGGGGTCCTGGGAGCTGTGTTGCTGTTAAATTGGATTAGTTCATGATGGTTGCTATACAGAACCAGCGTGAGGGACACATTTTGATTAATGATCTGAGCCACTAAAATGGTTTCCTGATTGTAATAAAGAATTGCTTGAATTTCTGGGTCAAGATTGGGCCTGAGAAACAGCCGGATTCACAGCTACTACTGGTGGGTGCTCTCTGAAGCAGTAATGAAATTAGTAATGGACCCATATGCTGTGGACATATGCTTCCATATTTACCAAAACAAGTTGTGTAGCGGAACCAATTGTGTCAATCACAACATTAAAATGCACATAATGTTAAAATAAATAAAATATTGCACACACCCGAAGAAAAAACACATTGCACGTAGCAAAAATTGCACCAGCCCATCGTAAAAACCCCATCAATCTATTGCGCAATCCCGGCACCATCAAGCATTGTTATTTAAAAGTTTGATTGAGGCAGGATGAGTTTATAAAACGATGGAACAAGTTTTCAGTGGGGGACTCTGGGGGAAGAGCTGATATTCTTTGCGATGGGTCGGTCACTATCCTCTGAGCCTAAGAACAGACTGCTCATATATTGATTGAAAGGACTGGTAGTCACTCCTACCTATCAACCTCACGGGAGGGTGTACCAGGCGAGCAATCTTAGTTCTTAGTTGCACAGTCAGGTTGCCATACCATGCTGACATTCACTAAGCTCTCTAGTACAGCCTGATAGAATACAAAAATGATCCTCTAGTCCACATCATACACTCTGACTCTTCGTAAAAAGTACCGTCTCTCCTGTAAACAAGAACACAAACTTTCGATATGGACCTTCCAGCTGGGGGGTGTACTTTTACAAGTGTACTTGTAAAAGCAGACCTGATTGATGTTTGTGTCATGTGTGAGCAGAGGACTGTGATCCCCCACTGATCTAGGGTCCCAAACCATTTCTTTTGTTTTAAAAGTATTACAAATCAGATGGTTGTCACACTGCAGCACCCTCCATTCTCCGACTTTTGTTGTGGCATAGCATTTGAAATCGATTGGCAGCCGGGCAGCACCGTGGCGTCGTGGCAAGCTCTGTTCCATCTGTTCCCAGGTCAAATCTCAGCTGGGGTCTTTCTTTGAGGAGTTTGACATGTTTCCCCCCCGTGTTTGCGGGGTATACTCAGGGTTCCTCCCTCAGTCCAAACACATGGACATTTGGGTTAGGTTAATTAGAGACTCTAACAGGTCTCAAGTATTATTTCGAAGTTAACACAGAGTCAGCAGTCCTGTGCTTAGTTTTCAACTTGGCTTTAGTTGAGGGACATATGTACAATCATCCCTCTCCGTTGGCTTCCACAGAGATAGTTGCGTTGAATGACCCTAACATGAACACAGCAGAAAAGAGGCCCTGTTTTTCGAGCTCTAAAAAATGATTGACCTCATGCATGGAACACATTCTCGCAGGCAGCTAATCCATGGGGAGGATGGCCTGGAGCTGCCTCTTGCATTGACTGCTTGTATTAAAACTGCTTCTCTCACATAGAGAAATAGAAATCTACAAGGTATGGATATTTTACAGTTTGAGGCTCAGAGTTGTAACGTCATCCCTCTTAGGCGCACTACAGAGCTGAATATATGTGTCCATACATAATGAGATGCATTTAAAGCTTTCCATGCCGTCCATAGCTTCCCGCAAACAACCGCTGTTTGTTTCAGAGTTTCACTCGGTCAGGCTCAGGTGTTGACACATCTCAAGCCTCCGGGTTCGCAGCCAATTCCGGATCAATACCCGCTGTCACTCACACACAGGCTCGGCGAGCTTTCCACTTTTGTATCCCCCCCAATCGCTCAAAAGTGGAGTAAAAGAGAGCGACAACTTGAAGTGCTGGTCAGCAGGGATGTAAGGTAAACTCCTCCTCAGTCCGTGTCAGTGCCGCATCTCTGCAATAACTACACCTCCCAGAGCAACATCAGCCCTGGTTAGAGGGATGGAGACCATTACTTACTGTTGCATGTTGGAGAGCCATTGATCAGAGGCAGCTCCTTCCACAGGGCAACCTTTGAGGAGGTGTCGTAGCTCTTATTACATGTATTGATCAGTGGCGCTGAATAGATGGCTTTCCAGCGTGACGCCATCTGTCATTTCAGAGGCAACGACCAGTAGAGTCCCCACACTGGGAGCGACTCGCTCCTCTTTGCCCTGGAGTCTGGTGTAAGAGGAATCAGGTCTGTCATGCAAATGGCAGGGGAGAAGGAGATATCTACGCAGACCATAGACCTCACCATAGTGGTGCAATTTGTTACAAATTTGCTTTTATTTTTAATTATACTTCAAAGTCCTGTGTGAAAAAAGGTACTATTCTATTTTATTTTTCATATATAATACTTGTGGTTCTAAAGGCCTATGTAAATTCACTTGATTAACTATTGTGTTTGTGTTTCAAATAAATCAGCACCGGTCAAATCAGTTGCACACAGGTTTCCCATCTGCCATCGGACGACATACTACAGTTGGAGTTCTCACTGGGAAGATTTGCCTTTGCTTCGAAGCTAAAGTGCAGAGATCGCCCTAGAGTGATGCAAGTGTTGCACCAGACTGGTGTGTTGAAAGAGCCGAGGGTGAAGGTGAAGCTTCGTGTTTTACACAGATGCAACTCACCCTCGGGTGCTTTTCATTAATATTTGCATTGTGTTTTTCTTCCATTTACTTTATTTAAATTCCACATGCTCTTTCATGAGTATTTTTTACGAACAGTTTGATTTCCTACTACTACTGATTTAGGTTGTACTCTTAAAGGTTCAACGTGTAGAATTTATTGACCTCTAGTGGGGAAGTTACATGTTGCAGCTGAATACCCCTCAGCTCCCCCCCCCCTCCAAACATTAAAGATAACCTGTGGAAGCCTTCAGTTGTCATAAAAACTCAAAAGGTGTTTAGTCCGTCCAGTCTGGGCTACTGTAAACACCATGGGAGACTTCTAGGGTCCAGAAAATAACAATTGTTATAATTTAGGTGAAGCGCACTAGTCTACATCACTATGATTATTTTATATTAAATTTCTGCCAATAGATCCCTTTCACCTCAATCTTACACACTGAGTTTTTTTAAATCCTTTCACTGTGAAATAATTTCATTGATGAGACAAAATCATTATTTAACATCTGCTGCTTTATTTCTTCTTTTGTTCTGTTTCAGTCAATGATACAGTTGAGCTAAATGGCAGTTCTTTCCCCTTTGTAAAGAGACTCCTGCAGTGAATGCACCAATTCAAAGGGTGGAGCAAAATATGTGATTTTTTTTTTTAATGTTTTTTATTTACTGTTTCTGCCATTTGTTGAACAAATGAAAATTATCATTATTTTAGGCTTAGATAGAATCACCTTGCTGCAGGGACTGTGTGATGATATGTTTATTTTTTGGGGGAAAGACAGCGATTAGAAGTTGTGTTTTGTGCTGCTTTCTGTCAGCCTGCACACAAGCGTGTGTCTGTTTCACTTGCAATTTAAGACCCAAAGCCGAAAACTGACCAAACCATCCATCCACTGATCCATTTGATAAGAACAGCCTCTGGAGGCCCCCGGCAGCCATCCTCTGTTGGGGCAACAGGGTACTTAATGCTATTCAAATTTTTTAGATACGAGGTTTTTGTGTTGAAACACAAACAAAGAACAAGAAACATAATAATCAAATTGTAGCCAGTTCTTAACATAAAAATAATGACTTGTAACTTATAATAGAAGCAACTATTAAAGGTTCTTGCATCAGCTGTAAACCTGCCTGTTTGGAATAGGCTGTTTGCTTGGCCTGTGTTGATGCTCTGGCACCTACTTCAGAATTATTAATAACTGAAAATTAAATATTAAGACATGTGAGGCCTCCAATATTCTGTAAGATGGCTGTTAAGCAATCTTGACATACAATACGCATATTCTACTATTACTGACAATAACTGTTCAATTCATTTGGCATTGCTGCTCATTTCATCAGACATTTTATGTATAAATACTGCAAACATTGACACACTTTCCATTATGTTACAAATTGTTTCTTCTAATCAATGTTGTAAACACTGTTATTTTGTTGATGTTTGTGATTAGCTACACGTGGAGTCCATTGCTCTTTGGTCCATCCTGGGAGAGGGATCCCCACATGTAGCTCTTTCTGAGGTTTCTATGTTGTTTAAACCTGTTGATGTTTTTTTCCTTCACCATTAGACAAATGGTGATTTTTGAATATGGGCTATACAAATTAAATCTGATCGATTGATGATTCAGCTTGATATAATACATGGCTTTGATCAAAAAAATGGTTTTTAATCTGCTTTCACTTAGTAGACAAATTGCGAGAGACGAAGTTATTTCATGAATGTTGTTGCCATGATGGAGACCAGCACAGGAGATTGTATGCGTCAGTCCGATAAAATAAATAAAATAATCTCATTATCAAAATGATCTGGTGGCAATTTTGAACCACAGTTCGACAAAGTTTTGAACCCTGCCATAGTTCATTCAAGTCACTTACAGACAGAAAGACGGACAGATGTTTGTGCAATGAGTGGGTAGATAACACGAGGAGGTGAGTGCATTTTGCAGGTGGTCACTAACATCTGCTAACATCAACTGGTGGCAGGCATCAATTAGTGCGGTAGAACGTACGTTTAGTTAAAAAAGGCATAGAGGTAATTACTTCTGATCCACTGAGTGGGCCACATGGCTTTCACAGTTCTACCATACAAGCCTGTAGACAGTCAGATTGACCTTTATCCTCAGTGTACCCTCAGGTCAGGCCTGTATAATTTATTACAAGGTCAAAACACTTGGTGGCGCTAAGGCGCACCACTGTTATGTCCCTAACATCCGCTGCCAGCCGCTAACACATGCTAACATGGTGGTGGTTGGTAATTTAATTTGTTCACAAGACCTTCAAACATACCAGGGATATTCACCATCTAGTCCTATATTCTACATAAATGAACACATTATTTTATTCTATGTTTTCATATGAATGACTGAGACAAAATAGAGACATTTGTAAGAGAGCTGTGGCCCCGCAAACAATACATCTGCTAGCCAGAGTTTATGAAGGCTACTTTAAGGGCCCTTAAATTTGTCAGTAGAGAAAACTTTGTGTCAGTAAACTTTGTGTGTCTCTGTTCCATCTGATGTAGACACTTTACAAAGACAGCAAGATTGTATCCCTTCACATTTTTCAGTCAATCGGCTGAGCAGGCATAAGGCTCCATGTGATAACGGATGAAAAAGGGATCTGTGCTTGTGGCAGCGAGCCAAAACTCTGCGAGGAGACATGCTGTCGTAAGAGAGCTGCCACTCTGCGGAGGAGGAACAACTCAGCTCTGTCCCCACTGAACTTTAAACTAAGACTTTCAGCCATCTGCCGTCTCGGCCCTGCATGCTGCTGTGTTAGAAGCAGCTCTCCTCTCCCTGCGCGGCGCTCTCTGATTTGAGAGGAAATGATCCATGTGTTAACTGCACGGTGGCGAGCAGCCCGTGATCTGACAGTGCACACCCTTGATTTGGCAGCTCTCACTGGGCCAATGGCTGGTGGGGGGAGATCCTAACGAAAAGCGATTCAGTCTGAAAACATGTTGTCCTCCTCTGGCTTTTAACAAAGACAGGAGTACGTGTCTGCAGCAGTGTCTTATTCAGGTTGTAGGATGTCTGTAGTAGTTGTGGCAGTAACAGCAGTAGATTAAATAATAACGATGATAATAACACACATGATTTATGCAGCACTTGACAAGAGCAAGTGTACACAGTGATTCTCAGAGGTAAAAGCAGAAAATACATGATGTAGTTACATATCGTTTAAATGCGATGAAGGAATAAAAAAGTTGAAAACCAATTAAATGACTCAAAGCATAACACAAAAAGGAAGCCATTTCATAAAATTGGTTTTACAAAGAGACATAGAAATATATGGTAAAACGCAGCAAGGCGTCACATTGAAAATCAAATGCAATGAGGCTAGAAAAGGGGAGATGTACTCATATTATTTTATTTCCTTTAAGAACCCTGACTGCGGTACTTTTGCACACCCACACACTTTCAGTGCTGGATCACGGGTGCACTGCAAACTTTGGGAAAGTAAGAGCTGGCTGAGTAAATCCCTTTGTGCTTTGGGTCCAAACACCATCACCTCGTCTTCTCACTGCCCTCCATTGAAACATTATTGTACATCCAGGAACCAATGTGTGCAGGACCGGCTGTAACTTAGGAAACTGAGCTGATTTCAGGATTTTATGGATAAGAAGATAATAAATTAGTAGCATTGTTCTGCATTAAAATTGAAAGACATGCTAGACGTATATGGATAACTTCACCAGGTGGTAAGCTTTCTTTGATTTTCAGTCATTTTCCAGCAAAGTTCTGATTTCCCATTTCTTCTCTTTCCCCTCAGTTTGCAGATTTAAAAGGTATGTTGCATCTTGCAGTTTGTTACATGCATTTGCAACTACACAGATAGATAACAATAATAATTGAGAGGGGAACTGTGTAAGGAAACACTACAGCCTTCATATTAATATAAACCTGCATTATCAGGATGTGGAATTGTCACCCAGCCGATTCCTAAATGAATATAATACTAATATTATACTATTTATAATTAATAATCAATAACAGTATAGAGGCAATAGAGAAAAGATGAAAGTTTGAATGGAAAGAACATTATATTCTATAAAGCACTTTGTAGGTGGTGCTTGCACCTCAGTATATTGCTGTCAAAACACTGAATTTGCCAGGTACACAGTAAGACAGAAGGATTTTCTGCAGAGGAAGCTGATCTGTGAGCATGAAGTCAAAGCGCATGAGTCGACCATCTATGACAACGTGCCCGATTCCAACTAAGCTCCCCGAAGTGAAGCAGGCGTGGGAGGGATCGGAGTGAGAACGCACCATGCGCCCGTCTACGGGGACACATAATTCTCCATATCTCAATAATGCATTCTTAAAATAACAGTGATAAATACTGCACCACTGAGGCTGGACCAGGCTGTTGCTGCCCCAAGATACTACTGTTGTTCATTTTAAGACCCACTTGCACATGGGATTTCAACAACTTTGGACAGGAAAATGAAAACTGTGTTTGATACTTGCAGACACACGTGTTGTACTTGGCACAGCCTTGCATCAGGTCTGAGAGAACCTTAGTCTTGAGGACTATTTTATGTCATACCTCTGAAATGTGGATTTTTGTATATATTGAAAGAATATAGCGAACCATGCTCGATGAGATATGCTCACTTAAAGCATCAATCTACTCCCGAAAATGTCCCCCCATGTTGTAATGAAAATAAAACCGAGCAGCTGTTTTAGAAGATTACAATACATGTCTTTCTTTTTTATGAGAAACTTTATATTTGTGGAGTCTTGTAAAACATTGATGTCTTCAGCAGAAACCAACCCCAGGGCTCAAAAGCCACAGGCAGGGAAGAGTTTCCAAAGTATTGAGAGATGCACCAACAAGTTAATAGTTTTGTTGTTGTGATGGTATCTGTTGATTGTAAGAGAGGTGCAGTGTAAAGCCAGACTCGTCCTTTGAGTTAATATGTGATCATAATATTGTTTGGCAGGTGTTGATTTTTAACTGTAAATAGATTTAGGTTTAAACTTAACTGAAGATGAGATAAAAAAAAAGGAAATTCTAAAAAATATAAGAAAAAAAAAATATACGGTGTATACTGTATACCAAGTAATGCAGATTATTTCCAGTGCGTATCAATCAATCAAATTTTATTTGTATAGCCCATATTCACAAATTACAATTCATCTCATAGGGCTTTAACAGGGTGTGGCATCCTCTGTCCTTAACCCTCAGCAAGAGTAAGGAAAAACTACTAAAAACCCTTTTAACAGGGTAAAAATATGTAGAAACCTCAGAGAGAGCCACATGTGAGGGATCCCTCTCCCAGGACGGACAGAAGTGCAATAGATGCCACGTGCAGGAAAACATCATCAATAATCAAACTCTCTAGCAGCATTTGATGAGGGTAGACATCCCGAAGGACAACCCCAACATGACATGCCAAGCAGTCCCGCTGCAAGCACAGTCCATGCTCAGCAACCATCTAGACCACGATCCACCATCCAGACCAGACACCACTCCAGTCCTCAGTCACCGTCCACCGCCGCCCACCAGGACCCATCACAAGCCACCACCGCGGTCCTGGTCCACCGCCCGTGCTCAATGCCAACGCGACACAGGGTCCGCCACCAGCACCACGATCAGCCCAGAATCCGCCACAATGGATCCACCACCGCGACCCCCGGTGTACGATCCACAAACCGCAATCCATGGTGCGGCCACAGAGGCCCTGGATCTGCGGGTGATAAAGCAAAGGGATTCCGGGGAAGGGGGATAGGGATGGAGAAGAGGAAGGAGAAGCTGGAAAGAGAAGCTCCGTGTGTCATGTGTCATAAAATAGAACAAGTAACGTTCTGGCGCACTAATTAGCTCTAACTATAAGCTTTATCAAAAAGGAAGGTTTTGAGTCTACTCTTAAATGAAAAGATGGTATCTGCCTCCCGAACTGAAAGTGGTAGATTATTCCACAACCGAGGGGCTTGATGGCTAAAAGCTCTGGCTCCTACTCTTTTTTTAGAGAATTTAGGGACGACAAGTAGGCTTGAATTCTGGGAGCGGAGTGCTCTAGCGGGTTTATAAGGTACTAACAGCTCTTTAAGGTAAAAAGGCGCCATATTATTAAGGGCCTTGAAGGTGAGGAGGAGAATTTTAAATTCTATTCTAGATTTAACTGGAAGCCAGTGTAGCGACGCTAATACTGGAGAAATGTGCTCTCTTCTCTTTGTTCTCATCAGGACACGTGCTGCGGCATTTTGGACAAGCTGTAGAGTCTTTAACGACTTACTGCTGGAGCCAGATAATAATGAATTACAATAGTCCAGTCTCGATGTAACAAAGGCGTGGACTAGTTTTTCTGCATCTTTTTGGGAAAGGACATGTCTAATTTTGGAAATATTACGTAAGTGGAAAAAAGCGGTCCTAGAAATTTGTTTTAAGTGAGAATTAAAGGATAAATCAGGATCAAAGATCACTCCCAAGTTCCTGACGGTTTCATTGGAAGCAAGGGCAATGTCGTCTAGCGCAGCTATATCATTAGATAATGCATCTCTAAGGTGTTTGGGGCCAAGTATTATAACCTCTGTTTTGTCTGAGTTTAATAAGAGAAAATTGCGGGTCATCCAGGTTTTTATGTCCTTGAGACATGTTCGAAGTTTAGTTAATTGATTACTTTGTTCAGGTTTTATTGACAAATATAACTGGGTGTCATCCGCATAGCAGTGGTATGTAAGTGGTTAGGTCGTGAGAACACTGCTGCTGGGCAAAATGGACGCTATAATTAACATTAGTGTTGGTTGGTGAGTTCAGGTAATTTTAGCGGGGATGTACTGCAGTGTTTGTGATGCAAAGGCATAAAGCACCAAGGAAAAGATGTGTTGAGTGTGGACAGAGTTTAAACAGACAATTAACCTGGTGACTGAAACATACCCACAAGGCTAAAATTTACCTCGGGTTAAGAAGCTATGTTAAATACAACTCTGCTTAGCTACTGTCACATTCTTAACTGGAATATGACTGAGAAAGACGGCTCAGCGATTCTAAACCTTTTACGGCCTTCAGAATATGTTTATTTCCTTCAGTACATCCGTTGAGGTCATGGCCGCCTGTGATGCTTCCACCACTGCTGCTACACACAGCATAAACTTTTAATAGCAGTCTTGGTTACTTGACTTAACAACTGTGCCCTAATTGGCTTACACAAAGAGCAGTGAATATTGATGGACCAGTGAAATGAGCGATTAATACATTTGTTGTAACTGTAGAAGTACAGGCTGGTTAAGCTTCCAATTTGTATATGAACGTTTTTGATGGAGGATCAAGTATCGAGTATTATTGGTTATTCATAATGAGAATCACATTTGAATAATTCAAAACGTGCGAGATAAATTATCCAAATCATTCAAGGACCAGGTGGTGTATAGAGTACTGGACCACTAGGCAGATGGAGAGGCGGTGGACTAGTGGCAGAAACTTGAACTATTGGCAGAAAAGGTCTGTGGTTTGTCTCTGGTTCGACTCCATTCTCCCTGCCCTGTCTAGTGCCCCTGAGCAAGGCACCTTACTCCCCCAACATCTGCTCCCCGGGTGCCGTACATGGTTGCTCTCTGCTCTGTGTGTCCTGCACCAGATAGGTTTAAAGCAGAGGTTAAATTGCTGTGCAAGTGTTTGGGATAAATAAATGTAACTTAATCTTCATCTTAATTGATTCTGATGGTTTTAATACAAGAGCCTCAAAATCCTTGAATATAACTTGTTTATCTCATTCAATATGGTCCCTAATGTTTCATTCAATAGCGTCAAAAAGTATTAAAGCTACAGCACGTTGTAATAAACGGATCATTCCACTGAGAATCCTCTTCACCAGGGTAAGGGCAACTAATTCGCATTCCCAGGTCGTCAAATACTGAAATATCAAAGCCCGTCGACTATCTGCAACAGTAATAAACGCCCTGAGGAATGTCTCTGGACGTCTATTGACTCCAATATAAACCTAGCCACGGTACTATTGGATGCTTTGAGCTTTGCCGAGGCATGTCTTGCCATCTGGTTGGTTGATGCATGATGCCACAGCATTACTATTGCAATGAACTGTCAGTCATTATGAATCCCTGTTCCTATCAATCATTGATCCACATGGAAGAAACAGGCGAACACCAATACTAGGATGGTTTCGAAAGAGAAGAGGAAGGTATGAAATGAAAGCTAATTAGCGTTGGTGAGTTGAATAAGATAAGAGGACTGGGGAACTGGACGAGGGAAGATTACACCGAAATGAGAAGGAGCGGATAGAAGTGGTTGACCTCACTGAAATCATGACGTGCATCGTAAGATAAGAGGCCCCATTGCAAGAAGGTTCTGCCAGCATCCCAGTGACATGACATTCATTTAGTGAATGGAAGAATGATGTGGTGGGTGGATGTTACAAGGGGCAGAGGTCGATCGCAGGGGGTAAGCCTTGGCCAAGGCATCCCCCATGGGCCGGAGTTGGTGGTAATCATCTTATCAAGGTTGAGCTCCAACTGGGATTTGCACTCAAGTCCCAGAGCAGCGGACCACCGCTTCTCGACACAGTCATACATGCTCTGCAGTTGTGTTTACAGTTATTGTCTCTGCCCCCTCGCTCAGTGTGAGGGATTGGAGCGAACCCCTGGAAAGGGAGGCTCCGCAGCTTAGAAAGCCATAAAAAATACATTCATGAGGTACATGAGTCCATGCCTTTTCTCTTATCACAATTCAATACAGCAAAGTGTCCCCATATATTGCTGATTGTTTTTTCTTCTTTAGCTGAGGAAGATTTAGAACTTCCAATCACTGCAAACTTTCTTTTCTAACAGCCCATCACAGAGGCAGGTTTAATAGCTGCACCTCAGCGTCCTCAAATAGAGATTGTTACAAGCTCTGTTAATAGATTGGCCCCCTTCATTATTATGTGCACAGTGTGGAGTCGCTGATTATATACACAGAGCTGGGGACTTGCTTGGTACTCCCGATAAATTTATATTTTGAAAACAAAACACAACTGTTCTTTGGATTAAAAAGGTGGGACAACAAAATACCCAGTTTTACACAGCATGAGGAAAACGGTGTGTTGTGTTTCTCTCTACATATATAAATATTATGGTCACTGCATGGTTTACCCTTATGGTTCCAAGGAAAACAATGCAGTTCAAGGAAGACCACTGACTTTCATTACACACTTGCACATTTCAGAATTTTCCTTTTTCGAGAAATGTTTCAGCAATTTTTATATTGATCAAAGAACAGACATTATGGAGCTAAAATCAGGGAAATTGACATTTAATTATACTGCACAAAACATACAGAATCTTTCCCCAAAGATTTTAACATCATTCTAAAGTTACGTGTGCATTGTAATAAAAGTGACAGCATGCACTCACAAATAAATAATGTAACAGTTTCAATCTTACATTTAGAGCCCAAGGTTTTCAAATGTCGATGATCCTTTTTGAAAACTCCATTAACAAGATTAAGTTATAAACCGAACCACTGGCAAAAAAAAACAATAAATGAACATAGCACAGTTATGGCCTTTAGAAAGAAGTTTAGTGGCTACTGTTGTAGATGGTACAGCACTGCGACAAGTTAAAGTTAGTATATGTTTTGGTTGTTAGGTCATATTGTAGTGTTTTACTCTCACTGTAGAGGCATACAATATTGTTCACCTGGAAAATTTGAAGAAATCCAATCGTGTAATTTTCAGCTATTTTAGTAACCCAGTATTATAGTCCAGCACAAAACACACTCACTTATAAAAATCATTTTAAGAAGTTTTGGCAGTCCAATCCCCTCCCCTTCCCAATTCTCCAACTAGCAGAAAAGTCAGGATGTCTGGAATAGATGCAATAAGTAATGTTGGTCGCAAGATAATCCCCCAGTACCTCTGAGTGGGAGGGTGGAAAAAACCATAAAGACACAGCATTTAAATGAGCATGACCCCTGTTGCATTAAGTTGATCATATATTGTCATTTGATGCATTACTATATGAGCGTTAGTGCTCAGGAAGGAACACAGGAGAGTGGGAGAGCACCTGAGGCAGAGAAGTAAAAGCCATTAACAAGGATGAATGGAGAAAAGGGAAGGTCACATTTGATTAGGATGCTTTCATGTGGTTTGTGCACCGCCTCGGCTTTGCAGGATGTTTTCCCTCAAACAAATAGCAGTAACCAGATGCACTTTCAGCGCTGACTGGTTTTACTCACTACGGAGGGTCTGGGCTATTATCAGAGCAATTATACACAATGCCTGGTAAAAATGGGATCCACCGTCAAAAGGAAATGCCTGGAGGCAAGGCATCTGCCCTGAAGTCAAGAACGGTCTTAAATGCTTTTACTGGGCTGAGGAACAGCGTGTGGAGGTGGAGAGGAATGTCATTTGAAAGGATGGAATGGAAATGGTGAAAACATCCGAGGGCCTGTGAAATGGAAAACTGAGGAATAGGTTTTCATCCGATTTCGCCATTAAAATGTTTATAGTTAATAGAAATAAGAAGGTGGAAATCTGGCTCAACTGTTAAGCCACAAAAAAGGAAGAACAGGAAGGTGGGAGCCCGCGACAAAGGTTGTGATTATGACTTTTACTATTAGAACCCTTGGTTTGCTTTGGTTTATGGCTTTAACCCTAAATAAATTAATATTATCCTTTTTATTAGTGTGTTTGTTATTTGTTATCCTCTGCCATGGAAAAACAAAAGAATAACATTAGCTACAAACATGAAACTTGAGCCAGTAACAGGAAATTACATGCAATGGCTCCCTAAGAGTAATGAGACCGACAGGACAGATGGTGGTGCAGTGATTAAGTCCAGAAAAGCCCAGTTTTGGAAAGGCCACACCCCCCACACTGTAAGTCCAGTAGACCTGAGTTTTGAGCCACGTGTACAGTTAAATGTGCCGGAGCGTAGCAGGGAAATGTCCACGACTCATTAACGATTTGTCCAATCATCATAATCCCAGCTATAGCTAAATTGTATCGTTATACTCACGGCCCCGTGTTGCACATGTTGGAACAAAAGCACTTGGCTTTATATCGTGTGAACACGCCAGCACGGTCTCAGCTGCAAGTCACGACCACATTGCAGACTGACAGTTCTGGACGGACTCTGGCAATGGACAGTAAAATGGCTGCAGTGGGTCTCAACTGTTACCTGAACCCTGCTACCCACAACAAAAGCTGAAGTACAACATATGTGCCAGACGTGACTAGTTACTCATCACTGCCACTTAATATACATATGCGTTTTGTGTCTGCTGTATAGCCAGCTAGGGGATGAAGATGATATTCCTGTTGGATCATATCAACTCCCTTATGAATTGTAGTCTCTCTCACACACAAACACACAAGTACTCTTTTTTTCTTTTTTAAATCACACAAAACACAAAGTTCCCTCACTTGGATTGTTCCTCTCTGTCAAACACGTCACTATTTCCTTCACAGACACATTCATCATACTAATTCACACGCACACAATCATTGTTTATCACTTACGTTGTCATTATTTTTCTTTCATAGTGTGTGTGTCCGTGCATGCATGCGTTCCATGTGTTTGTGTGTGTTTGTGTGAGAGTGAATAAAACCGTCTGTAAGTGAGAATGATAGTGCTTACAAAAAGAACAGCTGTGTGTAGGGTAATTATGATTTATGGCCCAGACAATAGTATGTATGTGTGTGTGTGTGTGTGTGTGTGTGTGTGTGTGACAATAGCACATCCAGAATATTGCTAATGACTGGGTTTGGGAAAATCTGGATGAACTTGAGGCATGTGTAAACCTGGGTTAAAAAAATAATAAACTGGCAGAAGCTAATTACTGTGTGCCTGGTGCTCATGTCAGAATACCATGTAGTCATATTAATGAGCTAGCAGCCATGTTTGCATCAACATTCATGATGTGATAGCAGAAATGGCTCAGTCACTGATGAGCTACTTCCACTGGAACATCACTTGCATTCCGTTTTGAGGATTCAATTGAGACTTAAGAGAAATGCTTAAGAGTAAACTTTTTAGTAGTAGACGGAAACATTTCTTTGTTACAGTAACAAGACAAGATATAACATATGACTTCCACTCTTACTTCTGGGAATAAAAACTCTGTCCACTATGGGACCAATGATCCTTCAGCTCAGGTAAATCTTCCTAATAAACAGAACTCCCATTGAGCCATCTGCTATTCAGTATGTTGCGTAGAAACGGTAGCAGATAACTGAACATCGCACAGACAAGGCTCAGAATGCTAACCAAATGTAGCTGATGTGTTTCAATGTCCTTGTTGTCATTATTTGTTCTTGTTTTCTTGCCTCGTTTTAAGTAGGTCACCGAATAGGATACATAGTAAGTGGTGAAGTGTTTGTTAACTGTGTGTGGCATTAAGTAAATGTCACACACAGCATGATGCTGCACAACGTGTTATAATGGCATCCTCGTGTTGAGTTGCACAGAAAACGAAGTACACAGAACTGATTCATTATCCAACGTATAATTACTTTCTTAATTCACGTAAAGGAGGATGGAGCAGATGAGTTTTGAGCAGCAGGTGAGCTATAGCCCGCTTTAAAGGCCTGATCCACTAAGATCCCAAATAAAGAGCACTAAATTGAGGGTGCATTATAACAGATTGCACGTTTGGTTGGTGTTAGTGGAAACAGCAAACAAATATGTTGTTGAGCTACAGCAAGGAAATATATATAACAAAAAAATATTTGATTTGTGAGGAAGCAAATGCTGTGGGTAAAACATAAATGACGGCTGATGAAGTTAAGAGAAGGGGGCAGGATATAAGAAGATGAACCAAAGAAAAAATAGCTTATAATAAAACCTCGGCAAATAAAACAGATTTATCACAACCACCCAGGCTTTGTAAATTACAATGCGTGTGCTAAATTCAAGTATTTGCATGTACTCCTCCCAGTATTTTGCGCACTTGGGTAGAAACGCCCGATATTGCATAATAATTAAGGTTAACGTACTAAATTGACAGCGCATGTTATTCTGCACGCCATCCTCAGTGTGCACCATTAGTAGATCAGCTTGCATGTTTTTTTGCGAGTGAAATCATGTTTGGACTTTTAGATCAGGCACTTAGAGCATCAGAACAGTTTTTGGTGCAGTTTAACAAAATCTGAAATAATTTTCAGTTGTAAAATTCTTGACATTACCATTTAATTTTGTTCATAGCAGCACATCCATTGCACTTTCTGATAATTTTCTACTAAGTTTCAAAGATAGTAATTTGTGGGTGCTGAGTGGCACTATCCATGGTACTGAAATTGGAATGTCATTAAATAAGCCTTTTAACCTTTTGTATGCTTGTGTATGATCACATTACATTCATGCCATGTCAAAAATAAGGGTACTGACTTCTAAATGTGTTTCATTAAATTGAATGTACTACCAGGAAACAAGATATGACTGGAAAACACGACTAAAATAGACAAGGAACCAGAGAAACAAGATGACAAGACCAACTGACACAGTCAAAGGGAAGCACAGAGACTTGTATACACAAGATGATCACAAGAGTGGGAAACAGGACAAAGGCAGGAAATAAAACAGGAGGTACACAAGGAGCATCATTTCAAAATAAAACAGGGAACTGGACTCAGAATGAACAACTAAACACAAATCAGATCAAAAGGGAAACCAAGGTAAATGTCCATAAACTAAGGAGTCCAAAACCAAAACAACTTTTCAATAGTTCATGTCAGGAGTCAGGGAAGAGTAATGACTTGAAATAATAATCTTTGAAAGTTTTCTGAGTTATGAATAAAGAAAAAAGGGATATATTTATCATGTAACCAGACCAGGGTTTTGTGATTAAATTCCAGGACGGTGACTGACGAGGACACCAGGTTCTCTGTCTCCACTGCTCAAGATCACTCCCCACTTTCCAGCTGCCACCAAGCAACGAATGTCCCACTGCACCTATATACACTGAATGTATATAGCTTTAGCTTTGTATTGTATTTTACTTTTTTATATTAAGCTCTTTCTAAATTGCTTTTATTTTAATTAAACTACTGCACTGCTGAGCCGATTGGTTTCTTATCGTCCAGCCCCTTTATTCTTCTGTTGACTGAGTGTTCACTTGCAGAAATCTGCTATGTGCTGCAATGATCTTTATCGTTATTGAGGTTTCTTCAGTATCCACACAGGATCTCTGGAGCATCAGGTTCCTGGTCGCCCCTCTTAACATGATCCTTTAGCAGGGATTTCTCAGTTTCGGATTTGAATTTCAATATCCTCATGACCGCTCCTCTGTGGTCCCCATCAGGACAAATTGAACTTTGCAGCTCTGCAACTGGCAAAGCAGATCTAAGAATAGCAAATAACACAAATTTATCTAACACTGGGTTGTGGGCTTCAGTGAACAATGCATCTCCACGGGCCTTCAATATACATATGTTGCTAGCTCAAGCAACAAATACCACACAAACTGCAAAGTGTGATTCATTCTTGTCTCAGGGTTTCATCAGCAAACTGTGGATGAACATAGTTTTCAGAGCGAAACCCACAAACATAGCCAGCTATAGGATCTGTCATATCTATTTTCCTATGATTAGATAACCTTGATCTTTTTTTACGCTCCAGGGATACTTTCGAAATGGGAAATGAGAGGTAGCAGTCACTGGCCGCAGAGGACAAAGCGGACAAATAGAGACGGATGAGTACAGGTCGGGTCTCACAATGTCACCTCATTACTGAGATGGCGTTCACGTTATTCCAGTGTCACATTCAGGCGGGAGAATCAGGCAGCGCATCATTCACCTTGGACACACTGATCATCTCTCTTCATCAACACACTGATGAAAAACAACAGAATGACAAAACACTGATAGAAAATGTGGATAAACAACTGCTTTCCTGTCAACATGGATCCAAAACAGGAATTCTGGAACAGTTAGGGAGGAAACACAAGGATATGTGGAGTTATACCTTTTTAAATGTGCGTTATATATTAGGACCTGAAGCTAGCTGTGCAAATCTGGCTGTGAAAATAAAAATCTAATCTGTAGACATATTTTGAATGGATCTTTGTTTTTTGTTTTTATTGGATAATTAATCATATATGTCTCGGACAATTAACATCTTTTTTTGGAACTCACTCGAAAACCTGTTATAAGCTTCCCTGAGTAATTGCTTTTTTGTAAAATTATTTTAATTGTGTTATATCGTCAGCTTTATGTTCAAATTGAACGATAACTTTGTAACTTTAGAAAAAAAACAGTAGAGTAACAATTTCAGGTATCAGCTCATGTCGTTCGGTGGTGAGATATGACACTGGCAAAAAAATAGAAGAACTATATTACAGATAAAAGCAGCTGAAATGTTTTGAAGCATGGATAGCTTTAGCCTTAGGCCAAATTCAGACAAACAATATCTAGGAGTGTGTTCAATTTTACTTAGGAACCTTCCTAACTGAGTGAAATGACGCAGTAGTACTTCAGCGGCCGCCATAATAAGAGCTGTTTGAATTCTCTTAAGGGTAAAGGAAGGAGCTTCCACGCTTCAGTGCGTCCGACCTTATCTCCTTTCTAATGATAATAATAATCTTTATTTATAGAGCACTTTTCAAGACATATGTTACAGAGTGCTTTCCAAAGCACCGCAGGAAACAGCTGACCATCCTTTATGAAAGGAGAAAATGATGCCGCCCCACAATTACGTTGCTCCTGATTGTTTCTCTGTCACATCTGTCCAATGAACAACAAACATATTGTACTAATAGTTCATCATATCATCGTCACAACTAAAGTAATTTACCCCCCCGGCTTTTGGAATGGACACAATTTTCTTTTCTTCACATATATCCCTCACAGTATTATATTATTTCAGAATTTTTTCATTTTCATTTGAACTGTTTTGTGTTATTTCCTGACAGTAAGTGATGATTAGATGTTTCATGATAAACTGAAAATATCATTCAGTCTTGTACAGGAATCGTTATTATTCCTGTCAGAGCAAACCACAGCGTACAGTCTATTTTCTGCGTATCTTCCGTTCTAAATAAAGATCTTTTTTTGTTTTAAGTAGTTTAACCGGAGTTGATTTTTCCCTTCACCGTGGTTCTCCTTTGTTAACTCTTTACGGCTTCTCCTTCACATCTGTCCTTGGCCTTGTGATGTATTCCATCGGGGTCACGGAATAGTGGTTAGGGAAGAAGATTATTTGGATTTACCATGGCACCTACGCGAACCGCGTCAATGGAAAAAGACAATTCTCTTGCTCATCTAAAAAACACATCACGGGCGACATATCTCCCTGCTCTTGTTTTCAATCTGTGCAATAAAAAGAAGAATCTGGGAGGAGAACTGCTGTTCCAGTCAAGGTGTTCTGGATGTGTGACTTCTTGGATGCCTGAGATTTGTTCTTTTAATGCATCCACTGTGTATTGCTTCAAATTGTCTTCGCACACCCCCACACGGTCCAGGTGATTTGAGGAAAGCTGTGCAGGCAGGATTATGCTGCTATAGTCAAATATCCCAAGTGACAACTTTTATCACATTAATAGGATTAAATGGCTCGAAATCGAGTAACTTGTGGCAACATTTCTTTTATTGTTGTCACACGCTGCAACATTAGAAGGAAAGTAAAAAGCTTGTGTGAACATTTGTTTTTCAAAGAGACGCAGACGAGGTCAGCCAGAGGCTGAGGGGATAATGAGAGTTTGTGTGTGCGTGTGTGGGGGGGGGCAGGAAATGCAGTGTGAGCGAAGCAGGAAGCAGTTATTAGGGTGAGTAAATCTAGGTGGCTCAGAGGTAAACAGGAGGGCTGGCAGCGAGAGGGCTGCAGGAAGTCAAAACCAGTTTGGCTAGAGGGAGAGAATCAACACAGCTGGAAAAGTACAGACTGATCCTGACAGACATGACACCGCTGAGAAGACCCATTGCCACTGTGTGTGTTGGTTGTATATATACATATGTAGTTGAACACTCATGGAACAGCAAAAAAGTTGCACACATTTGTTGCCAGGTTTGTTTCCTGGTTCAATCAAGAGCTTAAGTACTGCTTCCAACCTAGGCCTCAAATGTTCCAATCCTTGACCAGTAGTAGTAGTTTTCTATTGACAAACCATAATGATAATAATTCAGTGGTTTATAATGGTTTCATGGTGGAAATAGACAAACAGTGACATGCTAGAGGCTGTCAATCAGAAAATGCTTGTATGGGATATTTATAAAGGCAAAAAGAAGCAAACCATTTTTTTCAAATTTCATAAAATTGTATTGAAACGATGACTATGATCAAAACAAACTGAGGTTAAAAAAGTATTTACCCTCTCTCCATAATAAATTACTTCATGAATATTCATACAAATCCAAAGTTCAGGTTAATGGAGTCTTCAGCATTCAATTTCTTTTGTGTCGTGTCAGTCTCACTTTGTGGTTAGTCCTGCCTGTGTGTGTCTTGCTGCGTGTAGTGTCTGGTTCCTAGCTCCCATCAGTTCTCTCTCCTGTATCTGCTAATCCACTTCTCATGCTCCGTTGCCCGACTGATGAGTCACACAAGCTGTGTCCAGGTTCAGGGACAGAATCATTCAGATTCAGAATACACAGTCTCCTATAGAGGCACCTTTGTCAGTCTGTTTTATTTCCTACAATATCCGCCCATACTGTTGCATTGTTAGTTAGTTAGAGGTGCTGCACTTACCAAAGCTCTTAGCTTCGCTCAACTCACAATGAATCCTGGGAAGGATCCAGCTTTAGGATCCTTTGCTGCTTAGGAACGAAAGTGCAAATGCGTTGGCCGCGTTTTGAAGGGGCTCTCGGAACTTCCAACTTAGGTGTCTGCTCTCTCCTCTGTTATGACTTAAAAACACCTTGTTCAGATCCAGAACTCAGAATCAGTTGCTGTCTGAGACTGGAGCCTTTTCAAAAACAATTTGCACGTTCCAATGCGTTTGGTTTTAATGTTTGTTCATGTGTCCTGATTCTGAAAACAGGGGGTTTCAGCAAAAAGTCGAACGGAGAACGCTAAACAGATTTCCATTACGTTTCCTGTAAGGTCATCCTGCTCTGTCTGCTTCATTTACATCAAGAGAGTTGATCATAATCTGCACAGACAATGTCAATATAAGATAAGATAAAATGCATTTATTCGTCCCAAACACATGCACAGTCATGCAAAGGCACACTCATGCAGGAAGGGAAATTTAACCTCTGCTTTTGACCCATCTGGTGCACACAGAGCAGTGAGCAGCCATGTACGGCGCTCGGGGAGCAGATGTTGGGGGAGTAAGGTGCCTTTCTCAGGGGCACTAGACAGGATAGGGAGACTCTTGGATTTTTGGACAGATCAATCCAGGTTCTTCTTTTGTTGTCTCTCCGTGGAGTCGAACCAGAGACGAACCAGAGACCTTCTCTGCCCATAGTCCTAGTTTCTGCCACTAGACCACCGCCTCTCATATGCATATGTACATATGCATCACGTCACAATGTTCCTACATCTGGTCTCAGCGTGGGTGAAAACCTTCCTCTTCAGGGGGCATTCTTATATCACGTTAAAGATAACCTTGGCTCCTGCAAACCTTGCTAACAATATGCTCACACAGTGAACCAATAATGACTCATGCTAGATTCCAGCATTGATAATTAATCACAGGCGTATGGACCGAGCTTGCTGTGAGTTACATTATATTCATAATGGCTGTGATCAATTGAAGAGTAGGATGCAGGCCTATAGAAGGGCAGCAGAGAAGTGGCTTCTGTTCAAATGGTCCGTCTGTGGACATTCGGATACTTCGGACTTCTCCCACAGTTATGATTGATCACTTTTTTGGGTTCCAGGGTATCGGACACGAATCCAAGATGAACGCCGACTTTATTCTCGGAGAACAGACAAATTGCATTATTATTAGCACCTTTGAAGTCTGCAGGGGTAAAATGCAAATGTATGACTTTTAAAAGAGACTGACACTCAAATTGAAATTGCAAATGTGTTCAAAATCGAAATGTGGGCTGCGCGGTGAGTCAATTGTAACCTTTAAGAATTCTTTAAAGTGATGGTCTAAAATGTATCTTTATCCAAGAAAGTGCATCTTTAACCTACAACAAGCATATTCTGAAATTCCATTGAAGTGCAAGGTGGCTTGGTGGCGCAGAGGTTAGCAGTGTTGTTAACCTTTTCTTTGGAGTTTGCATTTTTTTGCTTTAAAAACCTAAATGAATATTTGTGTTTCCTCAATTTTTTGGCAATATAATTATTAAAGCTAATGGTCACTTTCTTATTTAAATCGTGTTAGAATAATTCAGTTAATTCCAAGTGTGGGTTGCAGGCTGTTCACATATAAAACATACCTGAGGGATTAACCCTGAGCTGGGCATTTAAAAACTGGGCTTCTCTCCACCTCAATGTGATTGAAGTTTTTTTTGTTTTTGTTTCTGCCCTTAAAATCACTCATGGTAATGAGGATTGTCAACATTGACTCTTGTGAAAACCTCACTTTTTATACTTGTTGCTCTGGCACCTTTAAGAATAATTGAAAAATAATCAAAATGGACTCAGGAACTTTACTTTAAGAGCCAGGAATCAAAATACTTAGAAAATTAGAAACCCATCATATAGTTATCGATAAACCCGCCAAAAAGATAAATATTGATCATTAACGTACAGTCTATTGGTAATTGTGACATTTATAGCAACCTGTTTTGGTACAAGGTATTGTTGGATAAGCATTAATATATACTTTATTAATTCCTTTCATTGAGTCAGGTCTATATTTCTACACTGAATAACTAACTGAATATCAGAGACAGAGGACTGAAGCTGCAGCCTCAGACACATATGCTAAAGGAAATTAAACCGTGCAGACCCATTTACATTTTAGATGTAAAATCATGTCCAAGCTCACACAGTTTAACCACAAATGTGGTTTTATCAACTGGAAACACATGTAGATAGGGAACATCTTTCACTGGGGGATTATTTACTGTTGCCTTGGGACCCTATTAGCAGGTGATGAAAGCCATTAGTCATAGTGAGATTAAACCTCCCATCATCTAATGAAGTCACCATTCAGGATCTATTTCAAATGAATATGTAAGCAGTGTGACTGTCGTGTCAAAGCGTTCTATTGTCCAGTTGTCAAAAGTCGGTAAATTATCGGGAGTTAATTAGATAGGGATTCCAAATCCCTGGAGGCTTTTGGAAGCATTTTCCTGCAAATCCTGTATTTCTAAAGCTAGCCGAGTGGAACGGTTATTATTGGATATGGAGTACAGAGAAATCAATAGCTCTCTATCTGCCTGCTCTTAACTTGCAACCACCGCAAACAAAATCCTGAGCACCGATAGCAGTGGTTTTTGCAGTTCAAAGTAGCAATTTTCTGAAATGCTTGGATGTATAATACATGCTTTGTTGAGTTTTCGTGAGCACTGATGCAGATCAGTGATTGTATTTATTTCAGGCTTCGATTCACTGACACAAGTCGGTCGAAGCTATTTCAAGTTTTATATCTTCACCGTGAAACACTGGCATATTTTGTCAAACACCGAAATTAGTTTGTTCAACGCTAAATTTTGCTATAGATGAACTGCACTCGAAACTAAATTGAGAATACACATGGATGTCTTGTTGTGCAAAGCACTGAGTCAAAATTCAGGCATTAATCAGTAACTCCATTTATCTGTAACTTTAATTCTCAAATCCATTAGGCCACATACCATCTTAATGTCTTCGATGATGGGATAGGCTCCCTACCCATCCTACAACTTAATTCACTTTGTTTATCCATGTGACTTTTTGTGCACCTATTGCTGCATCCACACTAACACGCTTGACCGGTCTCTGTCCAGTCAAGCATTTTGGCTCTGGGTCAGAAATCACTTCCATTCATAAAAACAACTACTGGAGTGCTTGCTGTGATGAATGTAATTCCACTGTTTACTCCATTCCCCTTTGCTTTGGTTTGGTCACTGGCCAAAAATATCTTTCTATTCATTTGCAAAATGCTGAACCACATTTTGTCAACATTGTGAATTTGAAGGTCATAAAACCAAAGCAATGAGCGAGGAGACATTTAAAAAGACACTTTGTAAAGAATTTGTAGAGTTATGTCACAAAAACATTATTTGTGGCATATGTGTTTGTATAACAAAATCAGTTCCTTGTAACTGTTTCAGCAGGGGAACTCTGTTGTTACAGTAAATTGTCATAATGCACACAAATGGCATGGTGTCAACACCTTCTTGTCTGAAAAGCATGTTTTCCATTGACTCCTCATTAACACGCATGCACCAGACATGCACCTCAGTTACCGCCGTCCTGCCGACTTTTCACTTGCTGCGATAATTTGAGCGGACAGCAGAACCACGGCTCGCCTGTGATTGGATCAGCGCAGAGCAGGCCCCCGTCCAAAAGCTGCACGCTCTAATGCCCCTTGGCTGGGGTTCAAGTGAAGCGCAGCTCACAGTAATGGCCGCTGGCTGCGAATGGAGTACACTGACTCCGGCTTTATGTCCACTGGCTCGGTTTCAGCTGTCCAGCAGCCAATCACACAGGTGCAGATGCGCGGCTTAGGAGAGAGTCTCGCCGGGCACATGTGCATTTGTCCACCTATACAATCCACATCAAACACAAAGCCAGGGTGCAGGCAACAATGCAAACAGGCAGAATAAGCAGCGAGTGTGAACCACTTTTCATTAGGAATGCGTCGCTGGGTTAGAGGTACAGAGGACACCACATCCACTGTGGAGCAGGTAGGTGTAATTGGGGCAGTCAACAGGGAAGACTGCCAAACTTTTAGCTCATTAGCACATCTCCCAACCACCGAGGCCTCTAGACCTCTGGCTCTGCTTTCTTACTATATCAAATGTGAATGTTAATGAAGTCAGATCCCCCTAATTGTCTCACTGCTGACCCTAAGGTCCGTCCTGATATGTGAACCCAATGCTAAATCTCCCTTACAGATTGCTGCATCTTGTTTCGTCTGTGCTCCGGTTGCGTGGCCATGCATTTTGATATTTCTCCTCCAAATTTGACCGTGAATTCAACCGTAATAAATCATTATTCACAGAAGGTTTTAAGGAATGTAAGGAAGAAATAGCTATATTATTTGATAAAGCTATTTTACAATTTGATTCAGTTTTATTTGTACAGAGTAAGGTCAAGATTATATATTATTATTTAGAAACCTAACAGTTTCAACAATGAGTAAACATCGAAGCCGATGGATGGAGAAAAAAATGCTTTCAGATGAGCGGTGGAGAGATGGTGGAGAGAGGAGAGGTGGGTGGAACAGGGGGAGAGAAGAGAGAGTGGGAGAGAGAGAGAAAACATTTGTGTAATGCTGTGTTAACACCAGCACTTTTTTTCACACTATGAGATAACATACAAGTGTGAAAACATGTGAATTGATGAGAAATTCAGTCTGACTTTTGTTTCTCACCTTTTTGATACAATGATGGAATCATTTCTATGATGACATGTGTTACCCTGTTCAACGGGCTGCAGGAAATGGAGGTTGTTGTGTCCCTCTACACTGTGTCCATATATATTGTCCATGTATGTTGTCCCTTGTGAGTATATGGAGTCTCCCAACGATGTGGAAACTGTTTCTGCACAGACAGACCGGGATGTATGACTGAGAGATGAGGATGTAACACCCAGCTCAGGATGACCAGTGCCCCAGCAGATTGCGTTTCGAAAAGATGAGATGTTTTCGTCGATAAGGGTAGAATAGATGTCGAGGAGAGCACGGCCAAACCACAGATAAGACTAATTCATTGTTGAGCCATCTGGACAAATCCTTTAGAAATATGAAAAATGTAAAACAACCCTCAATCTCAGCAATCGAGCAAATATGAATACAGCTATCATTTAGAGTACTGATCAGCATGAAAGATACCTCCTTTTCTTTTAAGCCAGTCTGTGTTTGTCTGCCTCGGTGATATCATTGACTCGTCCAGGTTGCCAGTGACAGAGATCTTCCTCTAGCCCTTTAAAACCGTTGCAGGATGCCGTAGCTGCATCCACTGCTCAAATAACCCACAGTTACACGCAACAAGCCACTGCCGCTGTTGCACTGCCACACAAACTACAATTTCTCAACTGTAAACAAGTTGCAAGACTTTGGATTTACTTTGAAACAAATTGAAGTCCAAACCACGCTGAGTCAATTGGATAGCTATAGCTGAAAAGAGATTCATAGTTTTTCAAAGAAATGACACAGTACTTCCCGAGAAGAGAGCAAAGCATTTCTCATAACGACAATCCCCCCCCATGGAAAAACAGTTAATGCCTTTGGAGCAACAAATTCATGTGTCTGTCCATCTGTCTTCAAGAGAGGTGGCTGAGGGAGAGAAAATATCTTTCTTCTGTTTTGCCTCTGAACTATAATTATCAATTTGTGTGAAAATGTTTGGAACCTGGAAGTGGGATATACTACTCTTACCAAATGGCTATACTTCTTAGACAATGTGTATCAAGGGATATATGTTTCATCTCCAACAATTGGTGATAAAAGGTATGAAATTAGATAATAAAACAAGCCAAAATCCACATTACACAACAGGTTGCAAATATATCGTTCGCATAGTCATAGTACACAAATCAAGGCCAAGACTTCCAGGACCAGTGTAAATCTAAAACAGCCTAATTTCAGTTCCTTCTCACATGCTAATCTCAGACCTTGGTTGGCTTGCAAAGTCCTGGGTAAATATTTTTCAACAGAATCCATAAATGCAGAATCGAGAACTCGGGTAGCAGGTGCTGGTAACAGGAGTGAGTAAATGTAAACATTGAAGTTTAGTGATTAACTGCATCACATCATTCATGGCAATGTATTACTCACATGGATGTTTATTATAGAAACCAACATTAATTTGATGTATTACATTTGGAAAATTTTGAGGATTTACATTAGTTTGCTTTTCTGTATTTTTAACAGGAACCTTTACATTCGTTTAAAAAACAAATTGTGGTAGGAAAATCAATTAATATGGACTTCATATTTCCAATAGACATGTAAGTGTTTGTTTCTGCCAAATTGAAAGAAATATAACAAACTATCATAAAAGGACTCTAGCATTTGATACAGTGATCACTTATAGTTGTATGATGTAAAAACATGTATATGTTTGAACAATGGTTACATAAGCTTTGAAACAAGCACTGTGCATGCACGCATGAATGTCATAACACTTAAACTAATAGCACTACAGCTCTGAGGCTACATGGTGTTTTTATGAACCACCAGATTTCATAAAAAACAAACAACCCAGCTAATGAGTTGGTTTTATAGAACGACGTTGCACGTTACGCAGGGCGAAGCTGAAACGGGAACATGGAGCTCTGCCCGGCTAAACCCAGGTAAGTAAACACATCATCAGTATGCAAATGAGACTAAGCACAAGGAGCCTCACATCGTTCCCTACTCTTGTTTACGGTCCTCAGTTGAACTCCGGCGAGGAAGAAGCTGAACTTATGGAAATAAATGGTGATGAAGTAAAAACCTTGCCTCCAGTCCCACTCGCATCCTTTTGTCTTTGCCTCTCAGCATGGTCTCAAGCAGAGGGGGAATTAGAACGCTTGCAAATGGTTTGCTTTACCCCCTTCGCAGCTGTTATGCATGACAGAATCATCCAATAGGAGTGCTCTCAGTTTCTAACCCAACGGCCCCCCCGCTAAGAATGGGGTAGGCAGCGTTTTATGTTTTGTTTTTCCGAGCTTTTATTTTGTATTTCACACTCTTCTCCTAATTTTCTGTATCACGCTCTCGGCACCCAGCTGTGAAAGGATTCCCATAATCCTCTCTCATTATAACTTCCTCAGGTATCATTTTGCCTTAGGTTTCATTTGAGGATTTAGTGTTGAGCTAATTAAGCCGTCTCCCCAGTAACCCATTTGGAGTTGAGCTCCTAACATATGAGTATTCGAGGGCTCAACTGCAGGTTGTGTAATAGCACAATACAAACACTTGCATTTCATTTCCAGGACGTAGATATTGCACAGCAGAGAACCCCAGCACGTGATTGCATTAATGCCTTTGACACGTCGGGACAGGCACTAACACAGAGTGGAGAATCGAGTTAACCCGGCATGCAGCCAGTCAGGGCTCTCCGTGAAGCCGATGACTTCACCGCCGGATCTACCTCTGATCTTGCGACGCCCTTTAACGTCTGTTTGGTAACAAATTAACCTAATTAATCAGTTTCATTGCTCATGTGTTATCTCCAATGCACCGAGGGTAGCTGGAGGTCACCTGGTGTCTGGAGCCTGTGGTGAAGGACACATCTAGTTTTGCAATCCTTGCACAAGGAAAAGCCAAGAAGTCCTTGCCACATGTTTGCGACACAAAAATGTTTTTTTTCACGTGATATGATATAAAGTTAATATGAGCCTAATTTGCTGGCTGGAGCAAAAAGTATTCAATCCTGCAGGAGATGACCACCCTAATATAATTTAATTTTATAAAGAGTGAATACAATCTGCAGCCAGACGAGGATGTAGTTATCAGAAAAAAACTATGTCCATGCTAACATGACCTTTCACATGCTCTGCTCATGTATGTGCCGGTGTAAACAAACCAGGAGCATCTATAGGTGGTGACGGTAAGTGTTTGCAATGTTTTCATTTCACCACTGACGTTTGAGTCATTAATATCAAGACCAACTCAGGATTCTAATTTATGTATCCTTAGCAGCGCCACCCTGTTCCCCAAAAGTTGTTTAAGGAATTGGAAATTTCCAAAGTAGAGTGGACACCAGACATATAACGACAAAATGCTCCGCTCAAGAACGTGTTAGTGTGGATTTAGCCATTTTAACTGCATAAGTGTTGTGTGACATTTCCAAGATCAACTGTGATAAGAGAAACCAAAGGGTGTGTGTGACTGAGCTAAGGACCAGAGACAGAGGTTAATTGGGTTAAAATCAAGACAGTCAACTATCAGGTAAAAAATTTAGAAATAAATAAAAATCCAGATTATCTGAAACAACCTATTTGGCTGTCCAACTGAAAATGAAAACTAATTACATTTTAGTCTAGTTTTAGTCACATTTAATAGCCATATTAAACTCCTTTTCTTCCCTTCTCAGGCCCAGGGACCCTGTGTTGTGTCTAAAACTGCCAAATAGTCTAGCTTGCAGTACTTAGGTTGTCCATTAGATATCCCTACCAGCAAAGGTCTATAGCAGGGGTCGGCAACCTTTACTTTCAAAAGAGTAATTTTGCCCCCTCTTCCCCCTAATAAAAGTTGTCTGGAGCCGCAAAACATATTTGATAACAAAGCTAATAAAGTTTAATATAAAGTTATACTATACTAAACTATAGTTTGTTGCATTTAAGAAATTATAGAACGACAATAAAGAAAACTCTTGACATTTTATTGCTATTTGTACCTGTTACAACAAAGGAGAACACAGAACACTTATGAAGAGAAGAAAATACACAGGCAAGTGTAGGTCTACTTTGAAATAAATTAAACATAGAACTTTGTAGGGCTATTTGAATAAGAAGTACCCTATTTTGAAATAAATAAAAACATATAGCTGCAGCCTAATAGCTTAAAAATATATATTTAGTTTTAAATGTGAAAACAAAAAGTGAGAGCAGGTTAGACTGGAGGCGGACACAGAAACTGAAGCTCGGTACAAACCACCTGCAGCTTCTGCTCTGATCAAGAAGCTGCTGCGCTGATCTCTGATCAGCTGAGACCAGAGAAACTCTGTGTTTTCACTGTTTCCACTGTTAAGAAGCAGCTTCACATGGACGAGCTCAGATCTTGTGTCTCTGAGCGAGTGAGCGGGCGGGGGGGGGAGCCTCGGGACCGGTGCGCTATCTGGGGCGCACACACACACACACATACACACACACACACACACACAGACACACTCACTCGCCCGCTCCTGATACTTCATGACGGCCTGATACGATGTTTAAATAAATTGTGACTTAAGGCCTCAGTATGCTTCTCCGAGTCCGTTGCGGAAGGACGGACGGACGGAGCGGACGGACCCTTTTTGATTTATAGTTCTACGAGCCTTTTTGTTCCGAAAACAATTCACCGCCAGAACAGTAGTTGGCGCAACGGAAGTCGAGCTTAGAGAAGCCTACCTCATGAGGTATATAGAAGAAGTCCACGCTGGTGTATTTACGTCCCCCCGGCTCCTCAAACACAGTGAACGATGGCAACAGAAAAAGGACGTTGATGACGCGACAGTTTTGCTGAAATAAAGTGACACCCAGCGGGTCAAAATGCTTATATTATCGTGTCTTAACGCAGTGGTTCCCCGGTCTTGTTTCCAAACTGCGTTGCTAATTCAGCAGCTTGAAGCTACACGGAGGCAGCTAGCTCCCCCCCCAGCTTCCACACACAGTCAGCACGGACACCCGATACTAACTAATACCAAGTGTTTGCTTCTAACCTGACGGTGTTTGAGAAACAGTGTCATGAGAGCCGTGGGATTAAAGTCAGCGGGTTTTTGCGCTGTTTCCACCGCAGTTAGCATGGTGGCTAGCCCGCTATCCCCGTTATCAAAGTTCGTTATAACCGTATGTGACCGTACACACATGCTGTAAGTGCTCTAACCAGCCACCGTCAGCCGGACAACGCCGCTGGCTTAACACACTTGTCACATTAATCATAGAGTCGTAGTTGTGATTTAGGTTTATTGTGATTTAGGGAATGAAACGGGAAGTTAGAGGTCCGGAAATGACGTTGGGCGGAAATGATGTTTTTAGTGGATCACAGCCAAGTGCTATCCGTGGGCTGTCCGCCATTTCGACGTGTAGTTAGAAAAATTAGAGCTGCACGAAAAGCTCTCCGAGGAGCCGCGGAGAGGCCCGGAGAGGGCGTTCCACGTTGGAGAAGGCGGTCCTATCTGTCCGTGTCCGTCAAAACAGAGAAGCATACATTGGCCTTTAGTCAACCACCAACATTTTCGTCTCGTCTCGTCAACGAAGTTAAAACAGATTTAGTCATAGTTTTTATTTTCAAAGAATCGTTTTCGTTACGTCTTCGTCTCGTCTTCGTCATGGAAAAAAGATCAGTAACGAATATTTTTCGTCAACGAAATTAACACTGGAAACCATGCATCCTCCATATTGTCAGATGGTTTTGGGATGATGTAGACATTGTAGTTCAAATCTGTTCATTTTTAGCCTTATTCTATTATATATTATTGTTTAGAATCTATGTTGTGTTTTTATAAACATTGTAAAGAAAATGTCAAAGAATTATTTGAAAATGCATCACTCACAATTCCCAAATCCGAGGCAAAGGCTGAGGGTAGTGATTTCTCTCTCCTGTGGTCTCAGCTTAGAAGACACGCATGTATGAAATAAAGCTGTAACTTAATAAGAAGTAGTTTACAATTAAAGGAAAAAAGCCACAGTGAGTTCCCAGGGCTAAAGAGCTTAACTTCAGAATTATTCAATATATATCTATCCTGTTTACAACCTAACAGGATGGAAAGGTGAAAATGGGAAAAAGAAATAAATCCAGATTGCAGAGGATGAATTGAAACGTAGTTTAAAGCAGATTAATCAATGATCTATAGATTTAATGGTGCAAATTCCCCTATATAATGTCAGAAATTCAAGAATTGAGCCTTTGCACCAACTTTATTTTTATTCCAGACAAAATAAACAACCTCACAATGGTTAATGTAATATAACCATCGATTTACATAATGCCTCATATCAGCTCAGAAATACCGTCTAATTTTGTGGAAGAGTAAATACTTTCCTAATGTCGCAGTATTATGATGTAAGGAAGTCGGGATTGTGTGGGCTGTGAGTAGTTTTGTCTCTCTCTATATTTCCTTTTCTTTTGTACTATGCTTAATTCATATGTCTTAAAAAAAGAATGACTTCTGTATTATTTCTGACTAATGTTCAATAATTATCTCAATATTGCAACTGTATATTCACTGATGAACAGAATATATATATATTTATGGAAAAGGAGAACAATCCTTTACCAGCATTCACAGCTTTGTGTCATCTCGGGTAACATCTCAAAAACCTTTGCACGTGTAAGTTTAGCCATTCTTTCCCCCATTTTTCCTGGCGGATCCTCTCAACCTCCTGGAAGGGAAGCATCTGTGAACTGTCAGATTGTTTGGAGATCTGCCCAAAGGATTTGGTTTTTGCCTCATCAGAGCGGAGAACATTCTCCCCCCGTGCTTTCAGAGTTCTTTAAATGCCATTTGGAAAAACTTCAAGCGGGCTGTCAAAGGCCTTTTACTCGAAGTGGCTTCTGTCGAGCCGCTCTACCTTAAACGCCTGATTGATGCGGTGCGGCTGAGGTCATCCATCCAGCACATCCTCCACTGCTGAAGCTCTGTGACTTACCACAGAGTTACCTTTCTGACCGGGGCCCTTCCTGTCTGATTACTCGGTTTGACTGGACATTCACCTCTAGGAAGAGTCCTGTCAGCTGCAAACTTTATTATAAGACATTAGTGATGTTGCCGCTTCGCTCCTGGGACACTCCAAGCTTTAGATTATGATTTTATAGTAAATAGTAAATGGAAAGCATTATTATACAGTAGATTATAGACTATTAGGACAATAATGCATGAGTAGAGAAGTGTATATTGCACTGTCACACAGTGCTAAATGCACTTCTCTACTCATACATGCGATTCACCCACTGATGGCACAGACGTCAGGGGAGGTATGGGGTTCAGAGTTCCCTCCTCAAACCACGACCTTCCGATTAGTGGATGATCCATCTTATCTCCTGAGCGGCAGCTGCTCATTTAACCACATCCACACTGAAACGAAATGGGTTCTTCCCTCGCCCACGATATTCCTCCCAGTTCAGTTCTCTCACAAGACATAGGGGTGAAAATATAACCTCCCTTTCAAATGTACACATCCAAAATCCACAAAAAAGTGTCAATGTGGGGGCCAAACAAGTTCAATGGTTCAATCAACTTCCTGCTGGCTGACATTTGTAGGAAACTAAATGTGAACAAATATCTGTACAAATATGTTTTCCATGGATGCTTCTTTAGCCTGCATGCTACAGCCGTGAGTCAGAAGGAAATGGGGAGAGGGGAGAACTGCTTGTGGGTGCAACACCATTGAGACTAAATAATTATATTCTAATAATATGCTGCAAAATGTATTTCTTGCCCGAACATTATCCAGGCATAGATTACAATGCTTCCACAAGGGATTGACCATGGAATTATAGAATATCATTTGTTGTAAGGGACTCTGTGGACATACTGTGGCAGGGACTGTTGATAGACAGAAATTGCGTAGTCAAATGAAACTTTGAAATAAGCCTGATTCGCATATAAAAGCACAAACAGTCTGCTGAGGAAATTATTATCACCGTCTCTTGAAAACGTGGGGACCTTTCTTTTGAGCTACTTATCTCATCATAAGCTTTCAGCACTAGATTTGAACTCATGGGTAACTGAATCCTTACAGTCCACAGCTGCACACGCAGAGATGTTGTTTTATCTTATTAGGTTCTTCAAGGAATCCCGTCAATCGCCCGAAGCGCCCCACAGGAACGCTCTCCTTGAAACGCAGACAGCGATGTTCCCGGATAGAAAATGAAAATACCCTCAATTGTGCTTCTGGGATAAACATACTGCATATTCATAGGCGGGATGTTAAGTGTAAAAGAGGGGGAACGCAGTCGCTCTGGACACCTCACCAGAAAAAAGTCAGCAACTTAAGCATCCAGGGGGTAGGCAGACGGCTAACTTTTCTGCTGACTCATGTTCAAGTTGCTCCTCGAGGCTGTATTCAAATATCATCAGAGAAATTACCGTCATGCAGAGGCTTAGCATGCGTCCCCCAAGGCCTTGACAGCCAAACAGATATATTTTAATTTACAGTGTGTCCCTGAAGTTTCAGCTGCGTGACTTAAATTTACATTCCAGCTGTTTAGCTGACTCCCACTGTGCGCTGGCACTGGCTTTTAATGAACAACCGAGCACATTCCACCGCTGTTATAACAGATCTCATCATAGTCGAGTTTGAAGTGATGGGTACTGCCTCCAGGAAATAGCCATATGCCCCCCACTCTGAGGTTCGACGATGAAATAACCCTTCATCTCATCACACCAGCTGATCGTATATGTTTCCGACTAACTATCGATATAAATTAAAGCATTGCAACCCGGCATAGTGTTTAAACAAACTCTCCGATTTAAGTTAAGCTGCTTCAAGGAACGGACTAATTGAGCAATGTTTTCTACTCGGGGCTTATGATGTAAGACATGTACTCTCTGCTGAAACTGTTCAATATAAACCCACACACACTTGTAAACTCAGCTCTACTTGCCAGCTCTCATTCACACTCTGGTTGCCCTTTTTGACCGTACTTGCAAAACTTGAAGCACATACGCCCCAAAAATGAACTCGCTGCTGTGGTTAATTTAAATACGTCATGATTTAAATACTATTATGGTTTCCTCATTATTTTACGGTGGCCCTGAAAGCTCAACGAACGGCAACTTAAGAAAACACATGCAAGTTGACAAAACACCTGCAAAAAGAGAAAAGTGCTGCAAATACCGGAACGAGCTGCAAATAGAGAAACGCGCAGCAAGAAGCCAAACGCGCAGCAAGAAGCCAAACACGCAGCAAGAAGAGGCCACAACACAACGGAAGTGTTTCCAGGGGACAGCTAAAAGTGATGGACACTGCTGCCACAAAAACGTCCAATACACCATAGAAATTCGGTTCCACACAGGGTTCGGCCACCCGCGGCTCTTCGGCCCCTCTGCAGTGGCTGTACAGTACAATGTTGTGCATATGTTTAGCGAACGCTGAACTTAACGAATCAGTTTTCATATTATTAACGTGAACGTAACGATGAACGTGAGTGAACGTCACGTACATTTTTTAAATCATCACCGTATCAGGCCATCATGAAATACCAGGAGCGGGCGAGTGTGTGTGTGTGTGTGTGTGTGTGTGTGTGTGTGTGTGTACGTGTGTCCCCCGGCGCTCCGACCCCGCCCACTCACTCGGAGAGAGCCACAGTGAGCTCTGATCACGGAAGATGATCCGATCTAGAGACATGTCGTCTTCTCCTGTTAAACTGAATAAACAGCGCTAACAAGCAAGCCCCTGTTTGTGAGGCAGTATATTGTCCATAGTGTGCAGGGGTACGAAACCTTTACTATCAAAAGAGCGAGTGGGCGGGGTCGGAGCCCCGGGACCCGGGACCTATATACAGTCTATGCCCGGGACCGGAGCACTCGCTACACACACACACACACACACACACACACATACACACACACACACACACACACACACTCGCCCGCTCCTGGTATTTCATGATGGCCTGATACGGTGATGATTTAAAAAATGTACGTGACGTTCACTCACGTTCATCGTTACGTTCACGTTAATAATATGAAAACTGATTTGTTAAGTTCAGCGTTCGCTAAACATATGCACAACATTGTACTGTACAGCCACTGCAGAGGGGCCGAAGAGCCGCGGGTGGCCGAGCCCTGTGTGGAACCGAATTTCTATGGTGTATTGGACGTTTTTGTGGCAGCAGTGTCCATCACTTTTAGCTGTCCCCTGGAAACACTTCCGTTGTGTTGTGGCCTCTTCTTGCTGCGCGTTTGGCTTCTTGCTGCGCGTTTAGCTTCTTGCTGCGCGTTTGGCTTCTTGCTGCGCGTTTGGCTTTTTGCAACGCGTTCCGGTATTTGCTGCGCGTTTCTCTAATTGCAGCTCGTTCCGGTATTTGCAGCGCTTTTCTCTTTTTGCAGGTGTTTTGTCAACTTGCATGTGTTTTCTTAAGTTGCCGTTTGCTGTTTCATTTCTTTACATAGCACCAACGCAAAGGCAATATCCGATTGCAGCTTGATATTGTTTCATTTCAACCTGATACTTAAAAAAAAAATTTAATGCTAAATATATGTAGAGCCCTGCACTCAACATACTGTATACGGAGAGAACAACACTGGCACAGCAAAGCACAACAGTCCAGCTCTGCACAAAAAAACTACACAAAATACATTAGGTTTTTATTTAGATTTCTTCCAGTTTTTTATTTGAGTTTTCTGTTTAGATAATATCATGAATTAAAATGAAAATGCATTTGAATCAATGTAACCCACAGGATTACATGCGATTAAATAAACGTGTATAAGTAAGAATATATATTACTTGTTTTAAATCAAATAATCAATCTTGAGAATATATTAGAACTTTATTTAATTCAAATTTAAAAATACAATTGGGAATCATGCGTGTTGTTCTGCCATTCATAGCATGAAACATTTTCAGAGCTACATGAATGGATGCTGTTTACTGAGCAGTTGCATCATTGCTGAAATACACAGCTTTTTAATCAAAGTAACCCGCCGCTTTAAACCCGTCTTGTTTTCATTGGAAAAAAAAACATACATATGCATGAATCGTACAATCTGCTCTGCCACTGTCGGACCCTGCTGGGTGGATAGTTGTATCTGCTGCTATGCTGCAGCTGCTCAACAGCTACAGTATGTGGAGACCCCCCATGCAGATGGTTTGCAATTTATCCTGTGTTTCTGATGAGGATAGAGATCTGAAACGTGATGAAGTCTCATTATCTCCCACACATCTGACTTTTCCTCTGCAAAACTTCTGCTAATCGTGACCACTGTTCTCTGTGACCATGAATGGAAAACATGGTAAAAAGTATATAGAACTTTTCTAGTCCTGGTGACCACTCAAAGTGCTTTACAGTACAGTTTTACATTCACCCATTCACACATATTCATACAGTGCATCTATGGCCAGCACTTTTATCTGTGAGAATGGCACTGTTAATGGGCGATTAGGGGTTCAGTGTCTTGCCCAAGGACACTACCACATGCAGAAAGGAAAAGACTGGCATTGAACCGCCAACCTTATGGTAAGAGGACGACCACTCTAACCCCTGAGCGCAGCCGGCCAAATGTGACAGAGCAGCGTTAAACACTGATGCTGGACCAGAAATCAAAACCTTGGGGCTGTGCAATCTTTGGTGTGACAAAATTCAGTGCTTTCTAAACCCTTGGTCCAAAAAGAGAGAGAGGGGGGGGGGGGGGGGGGGGGAGTACCTGAACAACAGAAAAGCATGTGGTGAAGCAACTGTCAAGTAAATATAAAAAGCAGATTCATGAAGGGGCAATGCTGATGATGTCGGGTAAAACCAATTTAACTAAACTGTCACGACTCCCCAGGGGCCTCCTCATCCCAACAAACACACATTTCCCCCATCCTGATAGTGACAGACGAGCATGCACAATGAAGTCGGGGCATAATTGTGGTTTGCCCACAGAGCCCCAGCATGACTTTACCGATTCTACACCTCACAGGCTGTGGTCAAGCTGAATGTGTGTTGTGAGCGATCGCCTCCTGTTCTCTCCTCTCGCCTCCAATGGGCCCTGGAGTTGTTTCCAGGGCCGGGTCTAGACAGGCATGTATGAGGGGGCAGCCACAAATCTTGAGGGGGCATTGTGCCTAACCCTAACCCTAACCCTATTTAGTTTGAGGGGGCACAACATTTATTTGAGGGGCCCAGGCCCCCTCTTGCCCCTGCCTAGACCCGGCCCTGGTTGTTTCACCGATGGCTGCATCCTGACTGGGGAAAGCAAATAAAGCCAATTAGAACTTTGTGTGAGGGGACGGTATCATCCTGTGCCACTGAAAGAATAATGTTAAAGGGGGAGGCAGCTGAACTGATAACTATTATACAGTGGCCCTGAGAGCTCAACAAACAGCAACTTAAGAAAACACATGCAAGTTGACAAAACACAAGCAAAGTAAGAAAACATCTTCATCAATTTCACAACACAACACAACACATTACAGAAATGCGCAGCAAATACAAAAAGTGCGCAGAAAATACAAAACGTGTGCAGCAAATACACAAACGCGCAGCACCGCGCAACAATTAGAGAAACGCGCTGCAAATAGAGGAGAAACGACAACGGAAGTGTTTCCAGAGGACAGCTAAAAGTGATGGACACTGCTGCCACAGGAGACACAAAAACGTCCAATACACCATAGAAATTTGGTTCCACACAGGGGTCTGCAACCCGCGGCTCTGGGTGTGTGTGTGTGTCTGTGTGTGTAGCGACCCCGCCCACTCGCTCAGATGATGGGGCAAAATGTCTCTTCTGATAGTAAAGGTTTCGTTCCCCTGAACACTATGGACAATACATTGTCTCACAAACAGGGGCTTGCTTGTTAGCGCTGTTTATTCAGTTTAACAGGAGAAGACGGCATGTCTCTAGATCGGACCACCTTCCGTGCGCAGAGTTCACTGTGGCTCTCTCCGAGCGCGCTCACCACACACACACACACACACACACACACACACACACACACACACACACACACACACACACACACACACACACACACACACACACACACACACACACACAGAGGGGCTGAAGAGCCGCATGCGGCTCCAGAGCCGTGGTATGCAGACCCCTGTGTGGAACCGAATTTGTATGATGTATTGGACGTTTTTGTGTGTCCTGTGGCAGCAGTGTCCATCACATTTAGCTGTCCTCTGGAAACACTTCCGTTGTCGTTTCTCCTCTATTTGCAGCGCGTTTCTCTATTTGCAGCGTGGTGCTGCACGTTTGTGTATTTGCTGCACACTTTTTGTATTTGCTGCGCATTTCTGTAATGTGTTGTCTTGTGAAATTGATGTTTTCTTACTTTGCTTGTGTTTTGTCAACTTGCATGGGTTTTCTTCAGTTGCTCTTCGTTGAGCTCTCAGGGCCACCGTATTATTAAGTCAAAAGGAAAAACAACTTGACAAACAGAATACATGTGAACAGTCAGGTCAAAAGACGAGTCATACTGGTTATGATGGGACGTGACGATAGGTTTTCCAGTCTGCTTGCTTTAGATTGGTAACATCATGGGTTTCCAAGGAGATGCAGATGAAGGATATGTCTGTCTGTTCGTTTTTCATATGCCTTTATGTAAATAAGGGCATTAAAACCACTGGAAATTTATATTTTCTTTCAACTTAACAACCTTTTTTTGTATTATTATCGAGTTTCATTGTCCTGCCAATGTCCGGTCAACTAAATGTCACTTATTTGTTGCAGATGAGAAGAAAAGCTCAGAGTCAGGAGAACTCATTTACTGTATCTTAATTCTGTGCTGCTGCCAAACCCCAGGCTCTGGAACGCGGGGCCAGTAAGTGTTTTCTAAAGTCTTGGAGGACGGCCAGAGTGAAAGTGATTGAGGGACAGGACGACACCGTGTCCAGCCCATAGCAAAACTCACTTATCGTGCGTACCACTGAAGGTAACATTGTGACGTTGATGTTTGCTGCAGCAGCACAACCGTTTCCTTTGGCTTGGACCCAATCTATGCACATTAGGAAATATGGAAAAGGTTACACACCATTAGTCAGTTCTCTTTAACTCGGAGTCACCGAGTTGTCATTAGAGGCAGGATATATAATCTTAACCGTAATGTACGGATGAGGTTTGATTTAATATGTGATACTGGATTTTACAGTATCAACCTCAGGATAACAGATAAACACAGAGACTGACAAATTGTACCTTTTTCTTCCCTCAGATGACTGAGCGGGCAGGCCACTAAACAGAAGGTTGGTGGTTCGATCCCCGACTCCTCCAGTTTGCGCACCAAAGAATTCTAAACTGCACCTAAAGGCTGTTCTGTCAGAGAAAGTAGAAGAAAGGCACTTTGAGTTTTCAATAACACTATAAAAGCACCAGATACAATCCATTTAACATTTCCACCGAAGTAGTGCTCAAACAATTAGTTGATTAATTAATTCACTAACTTAAACCTAATCAGCAACATTTTAATAACATGCAGATGAAGTGGTCTCTGGTTAATTGGTTTACCCAATTGATGATTCAATTTACTCAAACTAAACTTTCATTAACTAAAGTGAATTGTTTATTATTTTTCTGATTAGTTGAAGTAGAAAGTTAAAGATTGATATTCATAATAAACTCTCAATATAAGGCTGCTGTAATTTTTTTCTTTACATACATTGGCCAGCAAACATTCTACCTTCACCAAGGAGGTTATGTTTACTTGTGCATTTGTTTTTAAATTAACAGGTTTAAACTACTCAGCTGATTTTCATGACATCTTTAGGAGGGGTGAGTCATAAGCCAAGGAAGACCACATTCAATTTCCATGTGGATCTATATCAGGAATCAGACCCAGGATTGTTTCTTTCACTTTATTTAACATTGTAAGATGTTTTCAACATTTTATTGATTTGCCAGATCACAATTTATGGATCTTCATGAAAATATATTCACAAATTAGGGGACTTATATTTATGAGTGTCTGTAATTTGATGGAGATCCAAATGAAAACTTTGCTTCATAAGGGCATAGTTGGGCCTCGGCAGAGGTATGTGCCCTTCTGAGTAATGTATATTGTAAATAGCTGCAGGCCCTTATTATTGATCCCCGTGTTTACTCCTTTATCAACCATCAGGGGACTTGATTTGAAACCATTTGCAACACCATTCTGAATTCTGACAGATAGATCGGATTTGGAGCAGCTGTAGGCTGAAGAGTAATTGAATCCAATATAAAGGAGCTTATTTAACAAAACTTATGATCGGGATCAAGGACGATTGTGGTACAGAAGGTTAACAGTGACATCCCCTGGAACATCAGCTGCATCAGTTATTGTATTATGAGCAGGTCTCGGTTGTGGTGGTCTTTAATGGATAATTATGATCAAAATTAGGAGGCAGTCTGGTGGTCACATAAATGAGTGGGCATAGTGGGCAGGACTCTTATACTGTTTCTCCACAACATTGGGTTATTTTTAAGCATGACGGTTATAGTTTATTCCCAAACTTGGGCCACATTTAGGAACATCCCTCGATAAAAAAACAGCAACTCTTTTATTCTCAGTTGTAAAATATATAAACAGACTACATATTGTATTGACTTGTTGTTTAAGAGAGGTGGAAGATGAGATATAAGGGTTTGCCAGGACTCTTAAGTCGGATTCATGCCTGTGTGTCGAAGCCATGCTTTAGCCTACACTTAGACGTTTACCCTACGTAGAGCCCTATGCTGCACCCTGGTGTGCACCTGCTCAAAGATGGAACCTTGAAACAAGGCAACGCAGACCGCAAGAGCTGTGTTGGTCCGCTTGGTAGTGTATTAGGAATTCTGCATTTGGGTAATGTTTAATGAAATAACAGACATGTATGTAAGGGAATGTATGCAAAAATGTGTTTGCTCAAAGAACTTTTTATGGCTTCCTCCCTTACATTGTCACTTAACAAAGGGTTCACAGGACGGGGGACTTGTGTGTTGTTAATGTAGATCAGGGATCTCTGAGACAGATGTTTCACGCCAGGAGTCACTCAATGCGTCTGGGACCGAGATGGAGATAGGATAGGAACAAAGTTTATCTTTTCTTCGTTGCAGCTCCTCAAGAAAGAATAATTGCTCTTCAACATAGATCAGCTCCAACTCCGGCACGATCCGCTTAGTAACACTTGCCATTGTACTAAAGTAAACAGAGACGCCAGAAAATTTGTAATTAGGCGGACCAGAAACCAGAAGGCGGACTCACAAACACACCTGTGCACAGCTAGGAATGCTCTGCCCCATGCGTACCTACTTTGCAGCTTTGACTCAGAAGCATGAAACGGGCTTTATAGACAGAAACTGGAGAATAAACTTCAGGAGAACAACATCAGGGGTGTGTGAATGGGCATGAACTACATAACAGGCCTCATCATCAAAGAGCGTCAGCGGGGGGGGTGTGCGCAGACAGAGACATCAAGCTGAATGTGGTTTTTAATAGGCTCAGCACTGGGCCTGCAGCTGCGCCCTCCCACACAGGGGCAGTCTTCACAGGGTGTCAGACACAAAGCACCACGTCCCCCCCTGCTGAGCGTCAGAGATCAAAACGTCAGCCTCCACAGAGATGACCAAACTGTCCCTGAATAACTGTGATGACGAGTCGGGTTAGCAGACAGCTGAGACTCCACCGAGGTAAGGAGGCAAACCATGATCGCATTGGGGTCCTCAAGTCCTGGACTATCCCGCCGCCTGACATCAGTTTTGAGTCATCCGATCACCAGTGGTCAGCTCGAAGTACAGTTATAAATGCAACCTAGATGCATTGGGGACATATTTGAGATCTGATCTATCAGGCCCTGCTCAGACCTTAACCAAATGCCAGAATTAATTTCCAATTATATAAAAAAATATTATTTGTGTTTTTGGCTATCATACAGATGCTAAATTAAGAGGAGATTGTTAATTTCAATATAGCATATACAGTAGATATACAATTAAGGTATGAGGAAAATTAGCGACATTAGGCATAATGGGGCATAACTTTAATTTAACAAATTTCCAGTCTCTTGCATGTAGATTATTGCTGCTTTTGCTTGAAATTGAATAACAACATATGTTTCTGTACAATCATTGCTGTTCCATTATCAAAGTATTTCAAATACAGCTTAATACCTCAAAATAACTTTGCTTCACCGTCCCAAGGGGCTGGTATGTATTTTCCACTCTGACCGCTAGATGGCGGAAGAGTGCTTCTAATACCTTCCTTGGTATGTGTAGTATTTGCACCATCAGGCACAATCGTCACCTCGGCAGCACTAAGACTGGAATTGCGTTTGAGGAAAATTCGCGAAATTCTTCTACAAGGGGTTAACATCTGTCATGAGTGAGGTGATCACAAGTGGTCAGACATTAGACACCAGGCATTAGAATGTGTCTTCATAGCAGTTTTCAGACATGAACTCCAGAAAATATCCGCAGAACAGGTTTTGTTCCACACATTACCAACACAGCAGGAGATTCACTGCTCAGACTTGTTCACAGGACTCTCAGGAGCCCTCAGGTTAGGGGTGGTGCAGCAGGTGGAGGCAGGACCTGACGTATTGATTCCATTGCGAAGATCACAGGTTTTTGCTTATAGCACATTGACACCAGCGCCAGCCCTCATCACCAGAAGTTCTCTTGACGTCTTTGTGGGGGTCTTCCACATGTATTCGATTGATATTGTATTTTTGCACCCATCTCATGTAAGAAACGGAATTATTATATTTCCTGCAGAGAATCTAACATAGGCTCCTTCAGGTACCTTTTAGATTTCTGACCAGGAGGCTGGTCGTGAAAACTGGAGAAAGTCCTCAGCCTCTAACTCGGACATTTTCTTTCTCACATACAGCCCCTCCGGAGAATGTCCAGAGATTATCCAGAATCGAGCGCATGTCTGAAAGCAGCTCATGTGCTCTCTTGTGAGATCTGATCTCACCCACCAGCTCTGTATGCAAATAAACATGTACATAATTTATGTTCAGACCAAATTATGTTGTTTTTTCTGGCAACACAAATATGTCCGTTTTCAATGTGTTTGTGTGAGTTTGTGTTTGTGGGATGGCACCGAGCCAGCGGGGGCGGAGTTAATCAATGCACTGTGTGCAGCTACAATATAAAATAAGATTTCACCCAATTTGAAAACAAAGAAAATCAATATGTTGTGGTCAGTGTTAAAACTGTGTTGGTGGCCAGGAATAAATCAATGAAGGTGACACCCGGAGAAGTGTAAAGATATTTATGGTACTTTATGAAATTGCAGTCAGTGAGAGGATGTCAGCTGAGTAGGCGGTCCTTCATATGTGGCCCAGTACACATTCATTTATCCATCTGCGGATAGAATAATCCAAAGGGATCGAAGAATAATGGACAATGCAGAGGCTAATTACACTGCTAATTAGACAAGTGATTATCTTCCTAATGTATGTCTGCCTACACCACTGTCCACTGCTGAACTTTTCATGGTCATCGGTCACCGGCAATTACACGACCACTCTCAGCTGATCAGATCGGTCTGTCGGCAGCATAATGGGTTTGCACCATTGTGTCTGCGTGCCTTTATTTATAGATTCCTTTTTTTTTCTATCTTTCCAGTTGTTTGACTTTCATCAGTGTGTGAAATTGGGATGGATTCAAACATGGATGGATTATTGACCAGACCTGCTGGGCACAGGCCAATGAGCTCAAGGGCTGCATCGGTAAGAACCTTTGAATGAAGTGATGTTTACTGGCTTTTATTTTGTGAGAATCAAAGAATTAATTCAAAGGAAATACTCTCTGTCAGATATGTTTATTATTATATTTCTATATTTTTTTCTGTTATTAAGAAGCCCAAAAGTGCATACTTGTTTATATTGTCTATTTCTTATATCAGTTTAGGTTCAGCATTTTGTTTTATGTATATTGTGCGGTTGTGATGCGACTGAGAGTGCTGGACAGAATCTATCACAGCCTCCCTTCACTTCACTGGAGCACTTGTACAATGTTGCTGAGAAATATTTATTTTTGTGAAAGTGCTCATAGGCTGCACAGGATAACAATGTCAAATTTATGTGTACCCAGATGCCTGGACTAAAAAAAGGTCCTATTGGATGAAACTGCATATGATATAATAAAAAAATATATACATCATAAACCTGAAAAAAGCACTCTCTAAATAATGTATGTAATTATATATATATAATATCTATATGGTAATAAAAGGGTGTTGGATCACAAATCCGGATGGTTCTTGTCACTTTAACCCTGATGTCCTGGCTGTGCACGTCACGTCTCCTGTTGAGTGGGAACTGCGTGCACGCAAAATGTTTAACATTTAAATAAGTGTCTCCGTAACTTTAGAGTCAAACGAACAAACAGAAAGTAAAGTTCAAGTCCTGTAGCCTACATGTCATGATGGCGTCTGATTGGTGAGGAGGGCGACATGCAGCAGGGTGATACGCACAGAGAATGAACGTATCAGGGAAATTATTTAACGGATTAACCGACATGTGCAAAATTAGGTTGGTTCGAGGTTATAATGTCGGTTTTCGATAATTTTCGATAAAAGGGAAGTCATTTATTAACGGTGCTGTCGGAGTGAAGAAGCTGCTCTGTCGTCTCTGAAGTGGCAGAAGTTGATTTGTGTGTTGCTTGACAGACGGCAGCACAGTGAACAGATGTAGTCCAGTCATCTCACTGATATCTGCAATTCTCAGAAAAAAGGGAATCAGCTGTGTTTTGATCACCTGCTGCAGGGCTTTTTCAGTTCTGGACTCTTCACAGCCAGAAAAAAACTTGTTAACCTTAGAGTTTGTTTTTCTTGAGATACACACATCCAAAGGCAGGTCCATGAGACTTTCTCATGTAAGTGGGCCATTCTCCCAGTCCGGCTCAGCTGCATTGATTCACAGGGTGCATATCCTTACCTCGGGTTTCCTGGAGTTTTTTATCACTCCCCTGTTTTTTTCTCGCTGATGTTGAGAAGCAGCAGTTTGTTTTTTTCTGTGCACCGCCCCCCTGCTAGGTTAAAGTAAGTGGAGGTGGAGGATCGTTGGGAATTGACAAGACACTTTGTGGGCAACAAATGTAAAGGCAATGAATAAATTACATTCCAGAGTCACATTTGACAACATTGGTTTTTAATATGCAAATAACTGCATTGTGCTGCGTTGGAAAATGATTCTGCGTCGTGATCGGCGTCTGCTGTCCCCGTTTGACTTCTTCTTAAGGTCTGCGTGAGCAATATTAGTCTTTGAAAAACAGCTGAATCAAACTCATTACTCTGAGACCAGGGACGAGGCCATTGTAGGGAAATGGAAACAGGTTGCCAGGGTGACTATTGCCCCCTCATAGCTTCAACATTATAAATACACTACATTCTTTACAAACTACACATTAAGATACGTTTTAATGGCAATGACAATTCAAATAATTTCCTGTTGATTTAATATAGCGGGCTTCTAACAGTACTCTGACCATTTTAACTGATATTATTATTGGCATATTTAGTTCCTATCTCCAAAGTACTGATACACAGCACCACCCTCTACCTCTTCCTCCTTATAATGCTCCTCATGAGAAGGACTCCTTTTAATGTAGACTTTGTTGATTAGCTCCGGAAAATTGACAACCTCAAAGAGGCTATGGCCACACAAGCATTTTCTTGAAAAAATATATATACAGTATATATTTATATCTTCAGCCAGGAGAGCACTTTAGCTCCTTCAATACCAACAAACCTAAAAACAACTATTTAATGGCGATTCATGCACCGTGGTCATGTGCATGCTGTGTAAACAGGACCTCGTCCACCCTGTAGTTTGTTGCTGAGTTGCAGGAAAGACTACAAATGAGGAACAGCAATGGTGGGAAGGATCAGCTGGGATTTCTTTACTTGGGGTGACAACATGGTGGAACTTTAGCTGAAAGTGCTAGCAACCCACCACTGGTAGTTGGGTTGTGACAGAGAAGTCCCAATTCTTGAGTTATTTTTGACCATCCTCAAACATTACTGTATATGCCACTATATATATTATCCCGCCTATAGTATATTCATATTTATATATTTTTATATATTTATCTTGCTCATAGTTCTTATTTCACACAATACCTGTTAATACTGTAATATTCCATATATATTTCTTAGTGCTCATGGTTTTTATATCATACAATACCTGTTAGTACTGTACTATTCCATATATATTTCTTACTGCTCATGGTTCTTATATCATACAATACCTGTTAATACTGTTCTATTCCATATATATTTCTTACTGTACATATCTTATTTATTTACATTCCACTTTAAATACGCACAATACTCTGCACTTTAACTGCCTTCTGGTTAGATGCTAAACTGCATTTCGTTGTATAAGTTCTTGTACTGTGCAATGACAATAAAGTTGAATCTAATCTAATCTAATCTAATATATTATGTATATAATGCACATTATATCTGTAGCTCTGCCTGGTCCATACAAAACGTCAGACTTTCCAAAGTAAAACAGGGTCAGCAGAAGCATTTGTTTTAAAGGCTCAGAAACTCTGGAGTGGTGTTGATGCCAGGAGCAAACATAGCATAAGTTGAATGCTTTCAAAGTAAAGCATATTAGTGTGGATGTAACCTTGACAGAATAAAGGAAGGGGAAAGAAACTCATAAGCGTAAGTTCACTATAATATGGGCACTTAAGGAGCCATTCTCCATCAATTCTCTATCATTGAGTTCAAAATATTTTTTGAACATTTGGAAAAGCAAACCAACTAACAAATCTAAGAGAACATGTTATTCAAGGTCAACTTGCTTTTTTAAAACCTACGGCACATTTTTGCGAACATTTATCCCGACAGCCTGGATGGGAACCTGAAGGCTTGAGCCCTTCTGTTGCAACTCTTACAAATAATCCTACAAAAATAGCATTGCTGACTATGACAGGATTAACATGGGAACTTATATAGTAGTGACAGAAACTGACATAAATTACCTTATCTGTATTAAAATTACCTTAATTTAAGTAATTCACTGTGGTAATAATGGTAATTTACATGTTTATTTAGTTTGAACAAAGCAAAGAAAAAGTCTTTAAAAAAAGAAAACGTAAGAATGGAAATCATGCTAAGAGAATGTGATGTCCATGTTACTCCCACTCGTGTAATAATTATAATAATCATAGGCTATTATTAATGTGGCTGCTACACACAACGGTGAAACAAGACATCCGTGTTGGAAAGGTATCACCTCGGCACTAGTCTTTCCACAGAGACCTTTTCATTGGTGTGAAACAAGAAAAATTGCTGCTCTTCACTCCAACTCGCAGGGAGCTGAACGTATACTTCATTCTGCTGATGTTTTGTTCGAGCTGACAGCGGGCAGTTTTTCTTCTAAATATTGAAAAGTTATTAGAGCACAACGAGAGGCCCTGGTGTTGTTTTACCAGGAAATCAAGTAAAAAGGGAAATTAATAACCGTCGGGAGTATTCAGTATGAATTCAACATAAATGCCATTATGATGAAATATGCAATGTGTATTTGTAGCATTTTGTAAATGTCCCATGAATTCAATGTATACTGCAACTGAATATGTGATTCATATTATCAGCAAGGAGCTTTATTCAGATAGAGATTGAATCAAATGTGAGATATGTATTCCACTGAAAAATGGTTGTGATCTTTTTTTGTATTGTAGCAGTGTCAATACATTTGGTTCAGAAAACATCTGAAGGTGTCAGGTGCTGTCAGCGACCACGACTTTAGCACCATATCCTTTAAGATTGCATTTATTTCCCAGCACATCCCTCAGATGCTTGATCGGATTGAGATCCGGATGATTTTGAGGTCAACCACCTTTGACTGTTTATGGTGTTCAACGTTTTTTGAAGAGGCCACTGCTATGTGTTGCCAAGGAGGGGTGTACTTTGTTCTGCAGCAGTGTTCACTAAGTTGGTATGTGTCAACGTGCAGGACTATGCAAGGCAGGACCCCAGGAATGTTTCATATACTGTTTAAATTAAACACATGCACACTCGCTTCACCCCTTCCTGAGCCACATCCGCCCACAAGTAGTTTGTTTCAGTATCACTGACTTAATGCGGTTACAGGTATGTCTGTGTGTTTGTGTGTGTCTTATAATGCCTTTGAACGCAGCCAATCATTATTAAGAAACAGAACTATCTACTGTAAAGGCGGCTTCTGTAACTACCTCTTTAGTGCCGAAGGATTTAAATGAAAGGACTGAGTTCAGTTAACTGGCGCTGCCTAAATGCTCCATAGAAGAGATTTCAAGGATGACGACAAAAAACGGAATTGGTCTGACAACTACATACCTACGTCAGAGAGCAGCATACAGCTGCCTCCCTGAGCTCCTTTATGAAACCAAGTGCACTGGATGAGATCCACGTGACACTGGTGGTTTTAAAGGACAAGATGAAAATTGACTTTCTTTAAAAAGCGACTAAAGATCTTATTTGCAAGCATGGAGACAAGCAAAAGCTTCCTGAAATAGGGTTGATAGTGAAGCACATTATACACTGATTTGATGTTTATTAATATTTAGTAAATGCAAACATTTTGTCCAAATCACAAAAAAGGTTATATAAAGTCATCTATATGACAGCTTATGACATAACATTCATGTTCCCCGGAGGATGAACCCAATCATTTGGGATAATCATGAGTCAAAGATGATCTGAAGTGATGAATAGTCCAAAAAAACATCCAAATACATTTGTTTAAGAAAACCTCTTCTGTCCATTCATGTCCTTGTTATATGAACACAACACTCTCCATGAACACTGGTCCTGGTTACTGTCGCACTGTGTCGAGCTGTCAATCATCAGCTTTCAACAAAAACCTCTGTGAGCGCTGCCAAATGTCACCATCAGTACCACACAGAGAGTCTAAACACATGCCCTTTCATTTCAATCACGCCAGCTCACCACAATGATGTGGCTGACAAAACACGGGGGGGCTTGTTGAAGTGACAAAGAGTTCCATAATAGATTCCGCCTCGGACAGCTGTGAGCTCGCCATGATAAATACAGCGGGGCTAACCGAATCAGCAGGATACAGTTCATTCCACTCAGCCCAAATTGTATACCTAGAAATGACACACATTGTTCATCTCATGGAATGGCTAATGAAATGAGGACACGCAGTACAGACACTGGGACCACAATGGGAGGCGCGGATGATTAATGTTCATGAATAACATGAAAAATCACTGTGGTAGGGGGAAGCCATGGTGCAGTGCCACCACGGCTATGGTGCGTTTACATCCAACCTGCCTGAGTTTGTTTCAAATTCAAATTGTATTCTTCTCTTAGATCAACCATACACAGTCGACATGCAGTGAAATGCTCTTCTACCACTCTCCTTGACATAAGAATGAGATTGGATAAAGGATTTTTATATTTTGCCTGGAGAACAAATTGTATGTGGAGGGATAAAGAGATTTTTGTTTTGTGTGCAACCATGTGCTGTGTATTTGAAATTTGAATTTCAAACATCAGACTGAGATAGTTACGGTGTAATATATAAATAATTTAATCTAGGGGGTGTGCGATACTTGTTTTGGCCAGATTTAGAGTCCGGATGGCCTGCGGGGAGAAGCTCTTCCTCATTCTCTCAGTGTTGACCTTCATGGGGAGGAAGTGCTTCAGAGAGAACAGTCCATTGTTTGGGTGGAGATCTTTCACCACCTCCCTGTCTTCTGAGCGGCACCGCTTGGTGTTGATAGACGACAGGCTAGGGAGCTCAGTGCGGATTTTGTACTCAGCCGACAGCACCACCCTCTGGAGAGCCCTCCTGTCCTGCATGGAGCTGTTCCCAAACCAGGCTGTGATGCCTCCCGTCAGGATGCTCTGGATGGGGCAGGTGTAAAACTTCACTAGCACCTTCGAAGGCAGCTTGAAGTCTCTAAGGTGGTAGAGACGCTGTCGGGCCTTCTTCATTAGGGTGTTGAAGAGAAGGGATCATGACCGATCCTGCGTGATGTGAACACCCAGGTAGCAAAAACTATCCACTCTCTCCACTGGGCTCCTGTTAATCCTGAGGCGGCGGTAGCTCCTCTCTGAGGATTAACATGACCGGGAAGATTAACAGTTAACTCAAGTAAAAGTATGAATGAATAGTCAAAAAGCAACTTTAGTGAGAGTACCACACTACATTTGCTACTTCAGAAAAATTAAGTAAGCACATTCTTTAAGCTATACTAAGTATACAAAGTAAAAGCACTTGCAGAGCCTTTTTGTCTACTCAGCAAGGCAAGGCTATTTTATTTATAAAGCACCTTTCATACCAAAAGGTAGATTTAAGTTGCTGTGCAATTTTAAATGAAAGAGAAAATGTGAAGAAATCTATTTAAAATCTGAAAGCTCTGCCAAAAACATTAAATGATATGACCTTATAAAATAGCTTAGTTAAAGGCAAATTGCAATGGAAGGAGATCACAAGGTGTTTTTTCATCAGTGCTGAAGATGATGCCGCTGCAGGGGCTTTTTACAGTCGTTGAAGCAGCTGGGTTTGAATGTTTACATGCCTGCTCTGATTAGATCAGTGGATTAATTCCCATCCTCTAATTAGGGAATACTTTTGAAAATATGGAAAAAACAATATGAACATATAAACGCGGTATAAAGTAACCATCTAGTCGAGTTGAAAGTACACACATTTGCTAATACATGTGTAAACAAGTACCCCAACAAAAATCTACATTTGTCACTGATCACTGTCTTTCAATGGGCACAGTAAGAGTAAATACAAAGTGGGGAATTTACTGTAGGCTACTTACCTTCATTTTGGTGAGTGCTGTTTCTTTAAAATACACCGTTAGTTCCAATTTAAGAGATTCATAAATACTGAATATATAGCATTTTTTACTGCAGTTACATTCCCATGCAGCGCACTGTTTAATTCAAATATACTAGCAGTTACCACTACACATTTCAGGATAAGCCGTATACCATGACATTTCATTACAACCTTCTGATCTAAGTGTAGTGTGATATGTTCCTTTTAAATGCACAGGTAGTTTCCAAATTATAAATTAATACAGCACAAAAAGCAATTTTCGTGGAAGTGTCTGCGAAATGTGTATTTCCTATGATAAATGAACACAGTTAAAGAAATGGAAACTGAGTTTAAAAATATGTGTAACCTAGTCAGAGACACACACTCAATCCGTTTCCATTGCTTAGATGGGCAAGTTCAGTTTAGCCAATTCCTCTGGTCCCGCCCTAACCGTGACACCATTCCAAGGTCTATTTGGGAAAGTCTGACAGCTCCTATTCATGGCTCGTTCGCTGACTGTCAACTCAACATCGTCCTATATCCAGCTGCAGCGCGGTCCACTCTTTCTATTTTACGTTATCCACCATGTGACATCCCAGAAGTGTCTGTCCTTACAGCTCATTGCAACCCACCGTTGTGTTAAACTGATTGGTGACCTCTCGCAACTGTAGTAATTGTAATGGGAAATATATAGATTCAGGACCCTGAATTAGCGCTAATGGCAGTGGTAGAGAAAGTGCATCACATGCACTGATGGAATGTGCTTTTGAATGTGTGAATGGTAAAAAATTTACTGTAAAGGGCTTTGAGTGCTCATCAAGACTCAAACAGCCCCATAAATGCAGACCATTTACCAATTAGACCATTTATATATGGTCAGTGTTCACATCAGGAGGTGGTTGGGGTGGATAGATGAGAAAGAATGTTCATATGGGAGACCACTGTTCTTTGCCTTCATGAACCTGGTAGTTGTTAATTTACTTTTATTTTGTACATTTAAATATAGCCCAATACCAGGTACCACAAATTTGCCTGAGAGATGAAAGATTGAAGCCTTAGAAACACTGCAGGAGGCAAATCCAAGTGAAGTCGTTAATGAAACAAAGAGGAGAAGAGTAAGACAAGACTGAGACTCCTGAAGGATGGAAATCCAGGAAGTGTTGGTGAATATTGATGCCAAACATTATAAATGTTTTCCTAGAACCAGTGAAGTAAGGCTTGGGCTCCTTGTTCTGATGCCAGCAAACTTTTCACCCATCTTCAAAGATTTATCATGACCATTCCACAACCATGACGATACATTATTATTCTGCTTTATATGTTTTTTTAATCAAATACACAATCTATTCCTAATCCTATAATCAGGTAGTTTTAGTTTTCAAAAGCTAACATCACCATTCCATAACCTGAACTGCATTTATTACCCAAACGAAAAAGGTCCAGTGAGCCTGTGTTGTATTATTGTTATAATGATGAAAGTCCGGCATGCCCGTCACTGGTACTTCGATTGATTGTATTATTTCTACCATGACAGCAGAGGTCTGGAACATCTGCCACTTCAATGCTCCCACAGGTAATAGTATTGATATGCTGTGCTAGTTGCTTCTATGAATTGCATCTGAGTGCAGGGACAAATGACTGTGGTCATTAAGGTTGGAGGACTTCCTGTACGTCAAACCCCCTATGTGGCCACAAGGTCACATTGTGCAGTCGTTGCCCCCTTAACTTTTAAATATGCTGAGAGAGGCTTCTAGCTGAATTTGAGGGTGTGCGTTGAGATGCTGACCTGAATAAAACTTTCTAAGGTCAGCTTTTTAAATCAGCACAAATGTCCTGCTCAGAATAATGGAATGAGAAACATATCTGGATCTATTCATTAAGTTTGACCGGGTTGGTGTTGTTTTGACCATTGTGGTTTCCAAGGTCAGGATGAACTGTCAAACTGAAAGTAATTTAGCAATCTTTTGTATTTGTTCTCACCCTTGAATTTGTGGTACACTTTGTTTTAATTCAGTCTTGACTCAGACTCTGATTTGTCTCAATATTTAAATTGAATAGACTCACACTTAACTTAAGTGGTGTGTATTAAAGTAGTGCAATTAGCTATTAATAGTTATATCAGTAGCACTTTTAGTGGTATTACCCTGATTTCATCCACCGCTCCACATTTCTCATCATGGGTATCATTCTGGTGCCACCCAGAAATATCTACAGCAGGTGCAGACATATGATAGTTTCACAGCGTAGTGAGAGCAGACTGCATCTTGTTGGAATAACAGGATAACAAACACAGAAATACTTCTCTGCGCTAACGTGATGGGGTGTATTTGCTGGCACAAAGAGTGGAGTGATCCTGAGCAGCAGTAGTCTCTGTGACCCAGTCTGTGTCCCATGGTAACGCTCAAGAATGAAAAGCTTTCTTCCCAGCCTCCTCTGCTCCTGACAACCAGGAAGCATCCAATCCACACACAGCCCCTCTCTTCAGGCTCGCTGCTGGCTGAGAGCAAAACCTGGCATCAGCGTGCTTCTATGACTGGATTGGGGGATATTAAAGAGGCAGGCCGGGATATTTATTGTCCCCATTGGTTAATGAAGCACAGTGATTTACAAAAAGAGCCATATACTACGTTGGCCCTGAAAGCTCAACGAACGGCAACTTAAGAAAACACATGCAAGTTGACAAAACACCAGCAAAGTAAAAAAACATCTTCATCAATTTCACAACACAACACAACACATTACAGCAACGCGCTGCAAAAAGAGAAAAGCGCTGCAAATACTGGAACGAGCTGCAAATAGAGAAACGCGCAGCAAATACCGGAACGCGTTGCAAATACCGGAACGTGCTGCAAAAAGCCAAACGCGCAGCAAGAAGAGGCCACAACACAACGGAAGTGTTTCCAGGGGACAGCTAAAAGTGATGGACACTCCTGCCACAAAAACGTCCAATACACCATAGAAATTCGGTGCCACACTTCTTCTGGCCAAGTCACACACACCATGAATGCATGAGTTAATTTTGAGACCAAAAGTCTAAGAAAAGTTATTTTAAAGTGTTTGTGATAGTCAGAGAAATGCAGATATGTTCTTTTTTACAGCTGATGTTTTGGAAACGCACACAGGAGGTGTGCGTTTATTGGGGGGGGGGGGGGGGGGGGGGGGGGCGACAAAAATGTTGTCTGTACATATTTAACTTTATTATCAGTATCAACATATCTGTGACTTATGGCATGTCTTTCTTTACATTAACATTAAACCAAAATAAGTGACATCAAATTGAACTCATTCAAATCAAATATTCAAGCCCATGCCCACAAACCACTATTTGCCTCAAAGGGCTTAACAATCTGGACCAGATGCAAGATTCTCGGTCTTTTACCCAGGAGTCATTATTGTGTTCTTTCAAAACGTGTTATATCATTGCTTGGAGACGGGGTTGGCTCTCAGTTACTTGGCTCTCAGTTACTTGGTGTCTGTGTGTGTAACCCCCCCCCCCCCCCCCCCAAACCTGCTGTGGTTCAGAAGGAGAATAAAATGTGGATCTGTCATGCTTGTGGGAAAGTGTCTGGCCTAGGGCTTCTTCGTGGGCCCTTCCAGGGCAACAGCTGACAACTGACAGTCCGTGTTGCTCTTCTTATCGTCAACTTCCATGGTGCACTATTCCTAGAAAGACTGATGTTAGGCATGCTTCTCCCTTTAGTATTAGCTACAGTGTCTGCAGTTGCTGATTGAAGCCGTCACTCGGTTTAAAACAATTTGCATTTGATCCTATCAAGGTTGCTTTATGGTCATTTAATGACTTGCTGAGTGAGCAACTAAATGCTGTGTTAACCTTGCACTATAGAAGGAAAGACTGATGCTGGATTTCATGGGTGCAGATTTTGGTGCTGATTCAATAACCAGACTTATACAAGAGTGTCCTACCTTATCATTCTATACAATAAAATATGATTCTGAGAATGGGCTGAGCAACTGATACAACATACCATCCCCTCAGGGGACATTTGGCTAATGGCAGTATTCAACACCAATTACACAAAGACACAGTATTCTACCAGAGTTTGTCCTCTATGCACATCAGAACACACAGCTGATGTTACAAATTATCCTAAGAATCTGTTAGACTTGATCTCCTGAGGAAGAGGCACCTCCTGCCTGCTGAGAGTAGGCTCAGTGAAGAAGGTATTGAGAGTACCCTCTTGGTGACTATAATTTCATTAGCATGTTCAAGGTTATTCAAGTAAGTGCCGATGGTTTTCTGAAATACTTCCAGGAGCAATCTAAGCGCACATTAAGTCCACTCAGAGACGGGGTTGGCTCTCATGCCAAAGTATCAGTTTAGTCTGTTAATGGCTTTACTTTTCCCATTACTCTGCTATAGATGAAAGTCTGTGCTTTGGCAGGGTGTTTTTGTTGTGGATATCAATGAGCATGGCTGTTGTCTTTGAGTCGCTGCAAATATGAGTAATTTCACTGTTTGAGAAAACTTTTCAAGACCACGGCCCATCTCATGGTTCAACAGTTATAATTCTAATAACAGTATTATAGGCATACTTGAATATATATCGTACAGAGGTTCTCTGTGGCCTCCTTGTAACAACCAGTCAATATATACAGCTAAGGTCAGTCATTGGAAGGTGAGCGAGCCCTTGAGCTAGAATTTTGTGCTGAGCTAAAACCAATGCTACTGTTGCATCCTCAACCTCCTTGCTTGATATTCAAATTGGAGTGGGTCAATTATGCTGTGTCATGGCCAGTATCCTCTTCATGATTCGCGCGAAAACCTCCATTGCTAATGAAGTGAGCATTGTTGGGTGGTAATAAATTCAGCAACTTTGATGATGTAGCCATAGCCCATGGAAAAAGTTATTATTTTCATAGTTTGGAAACTTAATTCTGTGATTAAAGAAAAGTGATAGAGAATTAATGTAAAGATGCATCAGAAGAACAGGCAACAATTTGACAGCAGTCGGTCACTGATGTGGTCAGGCCCATGACCTTTCCTCACATTTGTCAAAAGTTCTCCAAACAGCAATTTCGAGGGAGCATGTTTCGTTCAAAGGTCAGAATGACCCCTGAAGGGAATATTTTGTGAGTGAACACAAGTTAGATTAGTTTCATCTGGTCTGAATGAGACTGCATAGTGCTCTTTGTGTGCGGAGCAGTGCAGTTGCTCTGCAGTACTGGGAGTTGCTTCCCACGTGCTGACAGAAAGGCAGATAGCAGAATGCTGAAGCTCCATCCATCAAGAGGATCAGCTCATCAATCTGTAGCTGACACTGCTCCACATTAGCAGGGACGATGGCGCCTACGTCTGCTTTGAAACTCGCAGAGAGACACATACCTCGCTATGATAAACACCCTGTGATTACATTTGTTATCAAAACTCAGTCTCTCAAAGGATGATTTTCCTTAATTTGATTTTATATAATCAATTTTTGGAGTTGCACTTTTTTGTCTCTTCTGTGTGGTCAGCGCTGAACTCTCGATTTAGCTCTGCTGCAGTAAGCAGTATAACATCTAGGCAAACTGCCCAGATGTGGCATCAAATAACCAACTATTAGTCTATGTACGAATGCTTTGTTTGTTTGTTTCTAATTTAATGATAATAATGAGATCATCACTATGCGTCCTTATTCTAAGAGTCATCTTAATTTGCACTGTTGAAATAAACTAATTCAAATAAAAAATGTCTTTTGGCTTAACTAGATTGCTAGAAATTTGTGTTTTGATTATATTTTAGACTATATATGCTAAATTAACAGTGGGACAGCCTTAATTATTCTAAGACATCTTTCCAAGTGACATTCTTAAACCACACTGCTAGCCGAATACGGTCAGACATGAATAAATGAATAATGATAGACAATGTTTTGCCTCAGTTCCTCAGTGTGAAGGAATGACAGGCCTTTTGGAATCTTGCTAGTCTATTGACCAACAGCATTTACCATATGATTAATTTGGTAATCTTTATTATGTCATTGTTTCGTTGATCTAATGGTGGCATTCTTGCTCAGGGGGGAAGTGGTCCAGTATTCAACTTCTTAACATCCCAACATCTTAAACCTTTTTCCTCAGATGATGGACTGACATCCGGTTGTAAAAACTCTGTTCTAACTCTTTGGATAAATGAACTATCCCTTTCTAAAAAAGGAAGCTGCGAAATGAAAAAAGTCTTGCACTTAAGAGTCATAGAATGGAAATCTCAAGCTACATCCTGTTGGTCTTTAGTCTTGCTTTGCATAGAGATTGGAAGCAGGAGACGACGGTTTGCTTACTTTCATCAATGTGAAGCAATGACAGGCAGGCTGCCTGAATGTTGAATTTTCATAAACACTGTTTACTGAGATGGTTTCTTTGGGAAACTGTTAGTTTTATGTGGCTCTTTGGTCCCAGGCAATGATTCTCACATCGGGTGCAAAAGGTCCCATGTTCACATTGCGGATAATTCCTTTACCACATCGTTTTCAGCTGATGGAGAGTCCATGGAGGTGTCAACTCAATTATAATTAATTGAGACGTTATTGCATGTTGGCCCAGCTGAACTCTGCAGTTCAATGAACAGTCCCCAATCGTCAAATTTACATAAATCCACATCTCAATCAAAGCAGTCACGCTTTTCAGAAACATCGAATTGAAATCTCAAGATACATTCTGTTGGTCTTGCTTAGCACAGAGGTTGGAAGCATGACAAGTGTAAAGGAAGGCCACGCTGTCTGATTCTTGCTAGAATACCCAACGTGGTTAATTTGGATTTCATTAAGTGTGTTGCTCGTTGGTCTAGGAGTAAGATTCTTGCTTAGGATACGAGAGGTCCCGGGTTCAAATCCTGGGAGAGCCATTGATTATGTTGTTGTGGTGATTCTAGAGAATCTCACACAAACTAACAAGGTTTTTCTTCAGCTCTTTATGGTGGTTGGCTTACCACAAACTTCTGAATTGGAGTGTGGAACAGAAAAAAAAAACGGACATGGAGGAGGACTGATTCCTGTGTGGTTTTACAGCGGTAAATTAAAAAAAAGAGACAAAATAATGGATATACAGTAGTCATGGCTCTGAAGGTGGAATTGCCTGCACATTTTGCAGCACATGCTGGAGGTGGGTTAGAAATGTATAGTTGTTGCTGAACTCTGTTTGGAAACGCCCGCACAATTGTCGGAAGGGCCAAATCAGGTCCTAAATCGGCCCGATTATTCTCTAGTTTGCAGAAGCCTTTAGTGTTGCTTAGCATATAGATTGGAACCATTACTTTGGGTGCAAGAGGTCCCAGTTTCAAATACCGGACAAGCCTTTGACCACATCATCTTCAATCTTTCTCTCTGATGATGTACTACAATGTTAATGTTAGTGCACAATTTTAAATTGTAACAGTAAATCTCAGTGAAAGTAGTCACAATCATCAGAAACTCAATGGAATCTCAAGATTCTCAAGTTAACACTGACTTGATGAGAATGGTGCAAGAAAAAGAAAGAAAAAAACATCCAGTGAGCAGTGTTTGTTTGGATGGAAATAAAAGGTCAGAGGAGAATTGTTAGACTGCTTGGACCTGACAGAAAGACTAGTAATTCACATAACCTTTCCCTGCAAGTGTGGTGAGCATAAATACATCACAGAATGAACAAAACATCCAACGTTACAAGACGTCCCCAATCATCTGTTTGTGTTGTTCGTACTGTTCCCTCAGGTTCCCTGTGTGAATTTTCATCTTCCCTGCCCCTGCTTGCTTGCCAACTGTTCCCTTAGTAAAACTACCTGCTTGCTCTGTAAGCCTGTCATCTTGTCATTTCAAGTTACGTCTTAAGGTCATGACCTGTGTGCCTGCATTTTGGTGCTCTGCCGGTGCTGCCATTTAACAATTCTGACAGTTTTATAAATATAACATGGGTGGCAGAGTGGTGTGTGGGCGGACCAGTGGAACATTGGTTTGCTTGCTCACTCAGAGAAGGAAGGTTGTATGCATGGATTTACTCCAGGTACTCCAGCTTCCTCAGAGTCCAAAGAAGGAAGGAAGGAAGGAAGGAAGGAAGGAAGGAAGGAAGGAAGGAAGGAAGGAAGGAAGGAAGGAAGGAAGGAAGGAATGGTTGTTTGTCTCTGTATGTCACTCCTGAAATTGACTGGCAACCTGTCTGGGGTGTACCCTACCTCTCACCCAATGTCAGCTGAAATTGTCTCCAGCTCCACATGGCCCCTTGACAGGGAAAAGCTAATTATTGATTTACTGATGACAGAATATATAACATATATCAATGTGCCCAAAAAAAATCAGCTTACAATCTGTCAAATCTCTGGAAATAATAAACTTCTTCTTCTTTGTTCGGCTAACTGGTGGGTGGCAACCCGGAAACAATACTTATTCTTTTTTGTTCGGTAGTCAACGTTAAGGTGCATTACCGCCATCTACCGTAACACCTAATTCACTATGTGATAAATGTAATCTTCTTCCTCCTCATCCCCTGTTAGGGCCATTGGCAGCTGGCAACTACCGCCAAGGTGCACCACCGCCATCCACTGGATTTGCCTCCTCTTCCCTGCTCAGCCTATACTGCACAGTCAATACTTGATACTCGATAACTTCTTCTCATTCGTTATAGCTAATGCCGGGTGGCAACCCATTGTGTTGGAGTGTGAACCAGAGTTATCTCTGCCATATTCAATCATTTTGTCCAATCGTGTCTCTTTCAGACAATAGAGTATACTCCCTATTCCAATGGTTAATACTATTTCTAAGCTCAGTTCTTCCACTCCATGCTTTGCAATTTCCCTCATTAGCTTTTTTATTTATCTAACATACTTATTACAGTGAAGCATAACATACTCCACTGACTCCTCTATTTGGAATTAATCTCATAATCCTGTTGGATGTCTCTGTATTAAGTGCAGTGTATTATTGGGTCTGATATGTCCTATCCTCACCTTAGTCCACATGTTCTCCACTTAGGTGCTCCATTTTGCTCTTCTCACTACCTGCTGAACTACATAAAGGTGTCTTCCTGTGTGAGATACAACCCAGATATGAATCTCAATTTCTTCTTCTTCCTCTTCGTTTAGTTTATTGGCGACCAACGTCAAGGTGCATTACCGCCGTCCACTGTGCGTTTCAAAATCCAACTTCCTCTTCTTCCTCGTCCGCTACTGTATCTCTTGTGTTGGATAGTAAATCTGAGTTATCTAGGCCATATTCAATTCTTTGGTCCAATCTTGTCTCCCTCAGATAATGGAGCATACATGCACCACTGAACCCTCTAATATATTATTTTCTCGCTATTCAATATATAAAGAGTATATAGCATTCAACTTCCTCTTTCATGCAGGCAAGTCAATTTGTTTCTTTCATTTAAACACTGCTTTTCCTTTATTGTCTTTTCTCTTTCAATTCAATCAGTAACACGCTGTAATCTACAGAGCAGGGGGCTGGTCTGGGGAGTCACTCTATTTAATGACCATATTTTGCGTTCACTGCCAACTCACTGCTCATTTGCTCGATGTCAATTATCAAGCACAGAAGACAAAGTCAATTAAACAAGGCCGGTGTTCAGTTGCCCTGGTTTTGTTTGGGCAAATCCTGAGGGGACGTGTTATCAGTCAGTGGGAAATGTAAGACAGGCAGCGAAGGCACTCCTGCGTAGATTCAGCGGGAAGACGAATGGGCTAAAGAACAGCAGAGCAGGCAGCCTGAAAACGTCCTGTGATAAAAGACAGTGAAGACCTCTGCAGCACACAGGGCTAAACTGGTAGGAGGGTCCATTGAAGCCGAAGCATGCTGCTGGGTTCATTTCAACGCCATTTCTATTGACATGTATTCATTTTGGTCCAATGTAAGTCATCCAAATACACCGGGCTACTTTTCCGAAATGAACTTTACATCCAATTTCTTGTCATGTATTATCTCAAATGTCTAAAGCTGTAGCTATTGCCTCTGACACAGTTGGCCAAACAGATTGAGAGGAACCAAATGCAGACTAAAAAGAACTGGGTGATGGAGTGAAGGAGGTTTAATACATAAATAAACTGTGATAAGCAGGGGAGCAGAACAGTACAGGCAAAAAAAAAACTGTTAATAAACAGGAAGTATGGTCAAACTGTGATACAAAGGAACATGTCCTATTTCTCAAATCAGAAACTTTGTAGTCCCCTGTGGACAATAGTATTCTACGTAGTATAGTGAGGTAGCATGTCAGTTTCGACATGGTAGTTATGTCACATATACAACATTGCCCTTGTGAAATCACTGGAAATGACAATTCCAACATTCTATCATGGTCAGCATTGGTCACTCATCCAAACTATCTGCAGTCTAAACTTTTTACTGTTGGGCCATAGGGAAAATATTTATAGTGTGCTCTGTTGGACAGGTTCTGAGGTACACATTATTTTACACAAGCTATTTGTGGTGACCTCTATGGGTCTGACCTAATTCTAAACATAGACTGAAGCTATCTACCAAGTTTTATCATGACGGAGCAAAAAATAAATGAGCTAACGCCAACGATGATTTACAGATAATTTGGTTGCAATCATAGGAACCTACAGACCAAACTGAAAATTAAAATTAAAATCCATCGAGTTGAGGATTGAAGAAGAGCACACTGATTACATTACCATTTAGATCTTTAGATATGTTTGTACTAGGGCTGTGAAATGATTACAATTTTTAATCAAATTAATCACAGGTTTCTATGGATTAATCATGATAAATCACATTACCGATTTTTTCGGAATATTTTTGTGAAAACAAGATTTATGACATTTAACTTTTCTTTTGTGCTGCAACTCAGCAGCTCTTCAGCAGTTATCATTGCTTTTCCATATGGAACATTAATATAATCTTCATCCTAAACAGAATTCGGGTTCCTTAGCCATTGTGTGGTTGAATAAAACTTTTTTTTTTAAAAATTAAACAGAAATTATTTGAGCTTCTTAGCCATAGGATGGTTGACATTTTTTATATTTTTTGTCACACAACCATTAACCACACCATGATACAATCTAATGCCTCTAAAGGCCCTCTTAGCTACTCGGTCTTTAGCCAGTTGGTGAGGCAAACTAACTTGTTCAAATTCTCTGACAGTAAAGCTGACCGCTTCTTTTGCACAATGTGTCCGGCGAGTGAGTCTAGTTTGGCGCATTCCACTTGAACGCCCCTCGCCAACCAACACATGCTTCGCGTTGCGGTGGTTAGGCAGGTATTGCTACGGTGAAACGATAACGTCTTCTCGCAGAGTGTGCATATCATCTTGGTTTTACTGAATGTTCGATCTTTGTTTTTTTGGAACACGATCTTCCCGTCCAGAAGGTCCTCAGGTTCATCAGAATTATCCATGTTGTTTGTTTGTTTGAATGGCAGCTGCCGTCTGACTGCATTACGCCGGGTTCACACCGGACGCGGAAGCGACGCCGAAGCGAGGCGTAAGCGCAGCGCCAATCCTCTGGCTCCCATCCACTCCCATGTTAAACCGCAGCGCTGAACACACCGGAGGCTGAAGCGTAGCGTTGTGCCGCGGCTGCCTAGCGCCGTGAAGCGATCGTTTCGGCGTTGGGTCTATTTTTTTCCGCTTGACGCGAGCGTATCACGACAGGAAACACACTGAAAAATGATTTTAAACGATATAGATGACATATTTTATATGATATAAATGATCAAATATGCATCCCATACTTTGTATTCACGTTCTGTTGTCTTGGAGTTTTAATTTTACCACTTTTACCAACCACATTATTTAATGTCCCCCTCTGCCCATCCACTACAGCCACACAAGCAGTCATAAAGGTAAAAAGAGAGGGGGGGCTACGTATTCTCCACATAGGCTTGAGTGGAGAATACGTAATTTACCCTCGACACCCGACATTTACCGGAGCTAACAGCGGAGAAGTTCTTCAACATGGATGACATTAAATAAATCATTGAAGTGGAGAAGTAACTTGAGTTGTTGATTCTCAGCATATGTTGTATAAAGACAACACCAAAAAAGACACATGTTGGGACGCTGTTGCAGTTAATGTTGGAGCAACAAGTAAGTATATGCTTGAAAAAAATGATTAAATGCCGTTTTTACTGCAGGCTGATAACAGCAGCAGTATGTGATATTATTAGTAATGCGCGGCGCTTCGGCGTCGCTACCGCGTCCGGTGTGACCAGCCAAGCGCCGGCGCGCCAGGGATTAGCGCTTCCGCCACGCTTCGGCGTCGCTTCCGCGTCCGGTGTGAACCCGGCGTTAGAGCGGCGACTAGTGCAGAGGCGGCGGAATTGGAAGGTCCTTCTGCGCATGCGTTAAATGCGTTAAAAAAAAAAAAACAGCTCTAGTTTGTACATGTGCAGCATTCCATTTATTGGGCCAGGTTTGTATACGTGACAAATGGCTTGTGACGTATTTGAGCCTAGGTGGCAGACAACAAAGACAAAAACAACAGGGTTCTCTTGTGCTGGAGCCAAAATAAACTAGAATTATCCTTATCTAAACAATGCTAACCAGGTCTAATCAGACCCATTTATTCTTGCAGCCACACAAGGACAATACATGAAAATCTCCATCATCATGGAGAGTAACTCTTAAGGGCTGTTGTCAGGACAGACATGCAGGCCAGTGGGAGTACTTTTGAAGGGAACACATGTACAACCTGAGGCCAGCTCCCTACAATTAACCCAGCACTACCTGTCACATCCAATAATATCTGATCAATTATCCCTGCTGCAGTCCCTGACAGGAGGGTGGTGGGTGGCACTGAAACCTAGTGTGTGTTTGAGCGATTTGAGTTATAAACAGCATCAGGCCACATCTGGTTGCCTGTGTCCCCTGGGTGCTGTCCTGCTATGGCACACAAGTTCGGTGACCAGAATAGATTCCCTCCCCGCCTTGTTTATTCTGCATTGACTGTCAGGGCAGCTGCTCCCCAAACCCAATCATGAAGTTTGTTATTGAAGCAGAGCGGTCCCTGCAGGAAGAATTACACGGCCAGTCCTGTTTAATTTTATACAGTCGAGGCTGCCGCTGCTTCCAAATTGTGTCAGAGGAACAGAGCAGCCAGTAGGCCTCCTGCGGGGAACCCCACACACAGCTAGGACCAGGGAAAAGGGAAATAAACAGTGTGTCATAAACTTTGACTCACTAATATGTTTATTTCACATTCGTGTTCATCTTTTCCTTGTGTCTAGTCATTACAGCAGCTCAGGGCAACTGTCCGTTGTTTTTTTTTTATTCAAAGTAGGAGACGTGGTCAATGTTACCTCTTGTTCGAGAATGTCCAAACAGGGATCATTTGATACATTTTCTACTTAAACAAATCATAAACAGAGCAATAATGTCTTGAGCAGTCATGCTGGTGGTTTTGTTAAAAAACAAGGATTTGGGTTATGCGTATATATATATATTATGTCAGTCTCTGTGGCCATTTTGCCATCACCCAAGTTTCCTCTACTGCCACCGTTATGACAAAATGTCAACTTTGCATACACGAAGCATTATCATAATTCGCTGGCATTTCTTCCAGCACCCTCTTAATATAAAAACAAATAACTTAGGACCTTCAGGGAACAAATTATGCTTTCTTTTCCAAACATTCTTTACATAAAATTACGATTGTACTGTTTATCCATTTTAACCTTTAAAAAAAATATCCTTTCACGCATAATTTTGTTTGACAATGATGTACAGTTCACATTGCAGACAAGTTTAAGTCAACTCAAAGTGACGTCCCACATCAGTTGTCATTGTTATTACAAGGCAAAAAAGTTGACGAGACTACGATAATTAAGATTTCACAGTCAGTACAAGTGGCAGGTGAAGAAGGAACATACTGTAGTACCTTAGAGTGGGTGTACATCTTCTATATTGTAAGCTGAGTAGGGAATGGAAAAAATGAGAGTTGCATTTACGGTGTAACATTATTACTTACTCTGCCACTGAGTACAAGAAATACCACTCATGCCACCTCATTTTAAATAGTTCAAATATTAATATTAATTTCAAGTATGAGATGGTGACATGGTGACCATCAAACACTGATGACATCTTGCTTTTCTAATAAACCAATCCTAACTTCACAGTTTTATATTTTGCTATAGTGGGATAGTCTTTCTGTAAAAGACCTGAAACTTGTACATCAACACTGTCTCTTAATGTGTGTGTCTGTGTGTGTATCTCTGCTCCAGCCACATGTGGCCACAGTCTGTCAGTATTGTCCATAGACACACACGCTGACACACACACACACACACAAGACACTGATAACAGCCACATGTGTATAGTCACACTGGCTAAACAAGTGGTCACTGGAGACACATGGAGACACAGTTTTTCATTTATTTTGATTATTATTTGATTGAAAACATTGGTGTTCGTTAACAGATTACTAATGGACCCGGCTAAATTCAATTGTTACATCTCAAACCCCATACACGCCTTGTGTCTAGTATCTGGAGGCCAGAGATTCTTAGCTTCTATGCCTGTGAAGATATTATGCTCATAAAACAGGACAAAAATGATATTGGCTTGACAAAATAATAGTATTAAAGGTGCACTGGACCGCTGGAGTATTTGCAGGTTGGCCCCTTTACCTTCACATTCTACAGCAATGAGAATGCAAAATTCAAATGGGGTCAAAAGAAGATAACAATGCAGTCACATAAGGTTGAGAAGATAAAAGAGGAAAGTGAAAATATTCCCTCCCTCCCATATCTCCCGGGACTGAGGGTTTCAGGTCATTTTCTGGAGGATTATGAGATGCAGTTGTAGAGGGAGGTGACACAGCATAACAACAGGCTCTCTTCCTATTAAAAGCTGATTAATTTAATCGTCTAATATAAAAGGTTTTGTGCAATCTAAGGTCTGGAAAGCAAATTGACGGAAACAATTTAAAGAACAAACACTGCAGAATGATTGGCTCTGGGGGAAAAGCAGGGAGAACCATCGTCGGCCAGATATGGTGACATCAGCAATAAAACAGGAAGTCAGTCGTGGGAAACGGGAAGTGAGGGAGAAGAGGAAAATGTAAAAGAAGCATCAGAGCAGGGATTCCACACTTGCCTCAGATTAAACTTTTGTAGCAATCAATTATACAATGGCTCAGTCATCACAATGAATTGGGTCAAGAACTCGATTTAGATCAGTAAGGTATAGGTGCATCACAGGAGCTTGGTTGATCCGGTGTAGTCCTGGAAGCACAGAGAGGAGGACGTTAGGAAAGGCGAGACACCAGGAAAATACAAAAAGCATGAACAGCAATGAGTTGACGTTGAAGTGCTGCAGTTGATGATGAATGGAAGGCAGAGAGGCTTACCGAGCTGATCACATTGAGTTGAATGAATGACGACTCTGGCTGGGTCCAAAATCACCCACTCACTAATACGTTTTGAACCCAGAATACAGGACAGATACAAATATGCAGTTTATTGGATAACTGAGAATAGTAGGGAGATTCCTGTTGGGCAGGCAGAACAGCAGAGAGGTAGCAGTGGGGGGTCCAGTGGCTTAGCAGCTGGGAGAGGGGGGTAGTGAAGGCGGCTGACGGTAGGTATACTAGCAGGTGGCAGCTGAACAGGGCGTTGTCCCGATGGTCAGATGTAGAAACCACAGTAGTGGACGGAACGATCTGGCAAGGACTCTGAGGAAAGCTGGGGTTGAAGTACTCCAGGAGCGGATAAGGTGAAGAGTGTCATGTGGGCTAGCTGCCAGAGCTCAGGAGCAGGAAGCCACGTCCACACACACACACACACACACACACACACACACACACACACACAGACACACACACAGAGAGAGAAAAAAGTGGGGTGGGAACACAGTAAAAGGTAAAAAAAAAAAAAACATGCTTCCACTTACATTTATATGACAGATTGGGAGCGCAATGCATGATGGTTTATACTGCCCGAAATAGTGACCATAGGTTGTAAACTACTTTTCACGATGCATTGTGGGAAACAGTGAGTGCACTCTAAAGGGTAGAAACAAAACTTCACTAAACATTTGGGCACCACTACAAAATGGCAAACTCACTATAATGTGCACTATATAGCTGATAGTGAGTGATTTGGGACACGGCCTCTGAAGCCGGGGAACGGAGACCACGCCTGCTCTCACACATACACTCTCACATGCACTCACCACAGACACACAGACAGACAGTGAGAAAACACAGGAGAACGTTTGGAAACTGAGGCTTAAGCCATAACTACAGCAGCTGGCTTCCTCTGATTCTTGCTCCTCGCATCTACTCTCCCATGCACCTGTTTCTCACTCAAGCAAGCTGTATCTAAGACCTGATGTAATCACCACTACTCTGCCAGAACATTGTCTTTCCCATCGGTATTTTCACCTCAGCCATCACTTGCCATGGTCTTTGAAAAGCTTGATTTTTTTCGGGGATGAGCCCAATTGCGATTTAACCTCCATGCTCCTTCAGCATCAATACTCCCTGGATTTCCTCCTGGAGAAACGATCTGGTCCCTGTAGTGTTTGCGACACTGCCGTATATTGGTTGGTCATGATGTAGTGCTGGAACGAGGCAGACGTGCATCGGAGATCCCGGAGATAAACCTGAGTTCATACAAACAGTTGTCCGCTCGTCTCATTTCAATATGATAATCTACAACATCACACTGGCGACGAGGATAAATATGGAACAATAAAGTCCGGAAAAGAAGAGGAATATAAAGCGTTTCCTAACCGCGGGAGCTTAGCTAGCTTCACAGTTAGCATAGCCAGCATTCCGAGGATTGAGTGGCCAACGCTACACGCTACACTCAACATGTCGCTCGCGCACACTCCTGCACTCCATGCATTTGACTCAGAAACGGATCCAAGCTCGGTGGGACCGCGTTGGACCAAATGGGTGCAGAGGTTTGAAAACTACACTACTGCGGTCAACATCACCGGCGATGCTAGGCTAAAGGCACTGCTGCTGCACCTAGCAGGAGAGCGCGTGCATGATATCTACGACACGCTCGCAGATGAGGGAGACAAATATGCGGACGTAAAGGCAAGGCTCAAAACGTACTTCACCCCCAAGAAGAACACTCAGTATCAAGTTTATATGTTCAGAAAGGCAGTGCAACTGTCAGGCGAAAATCTAGACACATACTGCACTAGACTGCGCATGCTTGCAAAGAACTGTGAGTTTGCAGACACTGACAAAGAGATCAAAGCACAGCTGATTCAAAGCTGCAGGCTGCGTCGACGCGCGCTGAGAGAGCCTGACAAGGGCTTAGATGACCTTCTCGACCATGGTAGGTCACTAGAACTGTCCGAGCAGCAAGCAGCGGGCATGGAACAGACAGATACTGCATCAGTGAATGTGATCCAGCAGAATTGGCGGCCCAGCCAATACACTGGGAGAGGCAAGCCAAGCAATAACTGCAATAACTGCAGGAACTGTGGAGGAGAATATCCACATGAAGGAGACTGCCCAGCACGGGGCAAGGACTGCAAAGCATGCGGTAGGATGAATCACTTTGCTCGACAATGCAGATCTAGGCAACAAGAACCAACCAGAGGGCGTGAGCCAAAAGACGAAGAGAGAGAGAAAGGTAAACAACACAGACGCAAAGTGTACAATGTGACCAGCACCGAGCAAAATGGTGGCTACAACTCTTCTAGCAGCGATGAGAAATATGTGTTTATAATAAACAGCAATAGTGGCAATATGCAGCCACAGACATGCATCAAGCTCAACGGTACCAAGATATCAGCACTCATTGACTCTGGAGCTGCAGTGAATATTATCAGTGAGTCCGTTTTCAACACAATGACTCCACGCCCGCAGCTCACCACAGTCAGTGTAAAGATATATCCTTATGGCTGCACCAACTCACTGCCCATAGCTGGAGCATTCAACTGTGATATAGAGGCAGGGAACAAAAAGACTAAGGGCGTGTTCTACGTGCTGGAGGGTGATGGCTGCTCCCTGTTAAGCTACCAAACAGCCGATGAGCTTGGCCTGATCAAAATAGTCAACAGCGTCTCATCCACAAGCGGCCGAACAGTGGCAGACAAGCTGGTGGACAGTTATCCAGAGCTCTTCCAGGGAATAGGCAAACTAAAAGATTTTCAAGTCAAGCTACACATCAACAAAGACGTGCAGCCTACCTGTCAGCCACACAGGCGGGTGCCGTTTCACATCCGGAAAAAAGTCGAAGACGAACTGCTGAAACTCGAGAATGATGACATCACAGAAGCCCCTTGGCTTAATATCAGTGCGGATTTCTATGGCCCCCTCCCTACGGGAGAGTATCTCTTAGTTATTATAGACGAGTACTCACGCTACCCTGTAGTTGAGACAATAAGGTCTACTTCCGCTAACACAGTTATCCCAATGTTTGACAAAGTGTTTTCCATGTTTGGTATACCCCGAGTGGTCAAAACAGATAATGTTCCACCATTTAACAGTGAACAGTTTTCCAAGTTTGCTGACTGCCTAGGTTTCCATCATCGGAAGATAACACCCCTCTGGCCTCAGGCCAACGCGACAGCAGAGCGTTTCATGCGCACACTCAGGAAAGCCATCCGAGTGTCAGAGACTGTGAACATTCCGTGGAAGCAGACACTCAACACATTCCTCCGTGAGTATCGCTCTACACCTCACAGCACCACTGGAGCATCCCCAGCCGACCAAATGCTGCGGTACAAGATGCACACAAAAGTCCCCACACTCACCTCAACCATCGAAAAGAACATTGACCACACAATCAGAGACAAAGACAACACAGCTAAGGCCAAGATGAAGCGCAACTCAGACGCACGCCGTCACGCCAAACCACGCCCCCTCATTCCTGGTGACGCAGTGCTTCACAAACAACCAAAACACAACAAGCTTACAACACCATACAACAGTAAGCCACATACTGTTTCAAAAGTGAAAGGCTCAATGGTCACTGCGACCAGAGATGGACATTCCATTACTCGTAATTCATCCTCTTTCAAGAGAGTGAATCCAGAGATACAGGACATTCCATCAGATCCCGACGAAGATGATGACGGTGACGCTGTCACTGGTGCCTCACCAAGGCCACAAAGGTACCCCTCCAGAACCAGACGACAGCGCCCTCCATACCTAAGGGACTATAAGTGAGATGTTGGTCAAAGGCAATATGCCAACATAGCTCATATTACTGTCAGTGAACATGACAGCTCGTTCTAATGACTGTTCGTACCGAGTACACTTGCACTTGTAATGCAGAGAATGTTATGCAAATTACTGTGAATGTTATAGCACAGGGTTGATATATTTATTTGATATTTGAAACATGTTGAATACCAGGGTATATGAGACATTTGAAACCAGAAGAATGTTTACTGTTTGGTACTGTGTGAAGTGTTATTTTGTTTACTAGAAGCCATAAGTAAATGGTATCTGGCCTCATCTGTTTACATGCATAAGTTCATGTATGCCTATTCAGAAATGTTGTGGTGTTAGGCGTCTAAAAAAAAGAAGGGAGTGATTTGCGACACTGCCGTATATTGGTTGGTCATGACGTAGTGCTGGAACGAGGCAGACGTGCATGGGAGATCCCGGAGATAAACCTGAGTTCATACAAACAGTTGTCCGCTCGTCTCATTTCAATATGATAATCTACAACATCACAGTCCCCTCCCAATGGACACTGGACCTAATGGTATTGGTGGTTTGTACACTAGTAGTATTGTATTGGGTCTGAGTCTTTCTATTTGGAGTTTGCATGTGTCTGTGTGGGTTTTCTCGGGCTACTCAAGTTTCCTCATACAGTCCAAAGACATGCAAAACTGGGTCTTGCCCGATATTAGCTGGGACTGGCTACTATCCTCAAAGGTTAAGCAGTCGAGGATGGATGAAGTTGTGTGTAGTTGTTGGTCACCCTATGCACTGAATGAAGATACTCTCTATGCTCTATTCATCTTGTGTCTTAGTCCAATGTTCTGTGAATCCTAACAGAGATGACATGTAATGGTCTCCGGCTGGATTGAAACTGTAAAATCTGCACCACCAATCTGCCCAATTTTAATGTTTTATAAACTTACTAAACCTAATATTTAATATCTAACGATAGCTACTGTTTGGTTTGAGTTATATTATGGCTACAATTGGTTATTTAACAGTTAGCCTGCTTTTTTCCTCATTGCATGGAATCCTCATGGTGAATCCAGTTAGGATGTCCTCGTGTCCCAGGGGTTTGAGACGCTGACCATGTAATCATGATGGCTCAGCTCCGGCAGGGGACTTGCATGTCATACCATTCACCCCTTATCCCCTATGGCAATCTTGACTTTTTACTATGCAATAAAAGGCAAAAAATGCCGGGACTACATTCAGTGCAACACATTTGATAAGCATCTTTTGTTGCAGCACAAACTGAATGGGTCCACCCTGCATTTATCGTGAATTATATCTGGCGAGTAATGTGAAATGTGGAGGGTTGCAGTCCTTTGTTTTTTTTTCATTGATTTCCTCACTTGCAAGGCCAATAACTCCAGTTATAATTGGACAGTAAATGGGTTTTTAAGGTTATCTTTATAATTCAGGGACTGTTGACTGAAGAGGCACAATTATTCCTGCAACTTCCACTCATCCGGTGTGACAGCTACAAGACCAGCGAATAGCACAGGTAAAGTCAGGATGTGCCAAATGACGGAGTGGGACTGAAACTGATTTGCTGTTCAGGGTTGTTATGCTGAAAAATAGGACAGCGTTTACCTCTGCCCTGTGTGTGTGTGTGTGACTGTGTGTGTAAATGTGAGCCAAGTGTGTTCTGAAATCAGTGCAACGTGCATTAAACATGACCTACTGAGGAACGCATGGATGGTTTTGGAGTTTGTGTTTAATCAGAGGTAAAAGAGGACAAACATTTCCTCTTCTTTATCGCTCGTTCTGTTGTCTTCATTCACTGCCTTCAAACAGCAACTTATTTCTTCAATATCAAAAAGAATATCTTGTAAACGTGGGCAGCTGGAGCCAAGGGTTATGAGAAATGGATTACTACAGTATGTGTGTGATAAATTATTATATTTCGCCTCTTTCAGCTCTCTTCTTTGGTTTACAGCACGCACACACACTCTGCTCTACTCAACCTAAAAAAAAAATCTCTTTACATATGTACATAGTAGGCGATTTGCTATACATTTTAATTACAGTGAACTTAGAAGAGGAGATAGGATGAAATAGTCTGATTAAGTTAGTTGTCATATTTTGTAATGACACATGTTTTGATCCTTTCTAATAATAACTCAACACCAAACTTGGTGTGAATATTACATGTGAGAGTGTCGCCAGATCTTTGGAAGCTTATTGGGGATGTGAGTGTGAAGCATGACACCCTTGCGCAGAGTGTGGTGTCCTCCCCTTCTTATCCATGCCATTCTCTCTCTCTGTGTATTTAAAGTGTGAATCCTGTGATTTAGTAGAAGTTATCAGCATTAACTATCGGATACTCATCGGCACAGACCAAGTCTCTATCTGCACATGCATGGTATAACCTCTCAGAACCTATAAATCGCCTACTGCCTGTATACCTGCCCAGAACCAAGCAGACAGTGGTCACATCCACACTGATACGTCATCATTTTAAAACACATGACTATTGGTGTGCTTACACCTAGCTTACACTTTTGAAAATGTTTAGTCTGAAAACTTCTGGGTTACTTGTTAGTATGGCCAGACAAAAAACGTTACTATAGGACGCGATGACAGCCCTTATGCAAATGCAACAGATGCACTTATATTAAACTTCTATATATATGAAATTGATGTACATATGAAGTAAAAATAAATATAAAACTAAACACGTTAGTGTGAATTTAAGAGCTTTAGAGAAAAGCTAATGCACCTAGTGGAGCATTTGGTATAGTGTAACATTTAGAGGCAGACTTTTGCTTGGCGACCAACTTGGAGTAAAAAGAGAATACATGCATTGAGGTGGACACAAACGCCACTTAAAAAGAATGATAATGTTGTTCTGTGCCTGTTGGTCCAACTTCATCTTGTCACAATACATTGTGTCAGTGTTGCATCCAACTGAGCTGCCCCCCCCCCCCCCCCCTCCCAAAGTGGCCAGGAAAATCAATAAATGGAGATTGAATCTGAAATTTTGTAGTAGCTGAGAAAATGCTGATATGAATTACATTCAATCGTTTTCTCTTAGAAGTAGGAGGAGGTGAGAAAATGTCAACGGGAGATGTTTTCAGAGGCGATGTTTGTGGATGAGGTTGCTGTTCAACCGTATCTGCATTTAATGTTATTCCCACAAATCAAGGTTTCAGTGCTGCAATGTCTTCTCTTCAATGCCAAGAACAAATTCAGCTGGAGTCAGTAGTCATACTTTTATATATAGGTGTAGTGGTGAGAGGATAATGAGTGGATTTTCATTTTTGGGTGAACTATCCCTTTAAGTAATTTGGACAGTGCTTTGAAGGTCAATACCAAAGTAGCAGCATTTGTGACAGTTGAATGTGTTTTGCATGACTGGCATCAGAATTGATTCAGAACATTAATAAATGTAAGTGAAATTGAATGGCTGTATTGTGAATGGTGTTTATTTTGTTGAATACATAGTTATCCTATAATTTGGTATTACACAAACTCACTAGCACGTATATGTATGTCCACTGTGCATATAGGCAGTATATATTCAGTGAAACATGTATAGAGGATTTTAATAAAAAATACAATCAATCGGATTCATCTTCAGGAGACCATGAATGCCTGTAGAAAATGAGATTCCTTTGAATCAAATAGTTGTCGATATACAGTATTTCAGTCTGAGTCGTAACGTTTGCCCTAAATGTGGTGCAGTTTGGAAACAAGACAAATCATCATGTCAAAATAGTATTCATTTGTGTAATGAAATGGAGGGTTTTCTTTTCACAGTAAAACACTCACTGTATGTCATGGGAAAATCCTATTGCACAAGCAGCACACACATTTGAAAGAACTAGTGTAGTCATACTTCATTTAGTTCTCAGAAAAATTCAATGTTAGAGTGTCAAGAATCCCCTGATATAAAAAAATTCTGTAAAAGAGAAAGATGTTAGCATAACAGACCGAAATGATGCGCACAACTAGCTTGACAAGAGATAATAGAAACAATGTATTTCAGCGTATTGTTCTGATGCCACTTCAGTCTTGCTGTTCTTTGATCAGTCTCCCATCACTCCTCATCAGTCTGCAGTCATTCAAATGTGACTGCGTCACTGTGTCACATCACTTACACGAACAACCAAGCAGCTCCTGGCCCTGCGCGCTGCCTTCATTAGGATGAATGGGAATGGAAGCAGTGTATTAACATGCTGCCGGGGCGGTCGGGGGATTCAGGCAAGTCCTCATCAGCAAATGTCAGCAGCTCTCGAAATGAGATCTGAAGAGCTCCCTGAGTCAAGAGGAGGGATGAAACAACACCTGTCAAACCGAGAGGTGAAGAGGTTCAGCAAGCTTTAGCGGCCTTCATTTACATTTACATCTGACGTTACTCGGCAATCCATTTGTTGGGAAAAATCCTCCAGCGCTGGTGGAATTCTCAAATGCTTTTTTGTGAAAATAAGTCTTTGCTATTCTGCTTGGAGCCAGAACATGCCAAACCCACATCTGGCTGGCTGCACATACCGTTCAATTCTAGACAGTGGGGATCTGTTCCCTACTGTCTAAGTGCCTACCCCACCCCACTGTCTAAGTGCTCCTGAGCAAGGCACCTTACTCCCCCAACACCTGCTCCCCGGGAGCTGTGCATGGCTGCCCACTGCTCTGTGTGTCCTCCTGTGTTCACCAGATGGGACAAAAGCAGAGAAAAAATGTCCCGCCATTTGCATGTCCTGTGTGTGTGCATGTGTGTGTGCATGTGTGTGGGACCAATAAATGTATCTTATCTTATCTTATCTACTAAGTGGCTTTAGCACAGGCATGGGTTTGTTTAGTTTGACTTTGAAAAACAGGTCCATCCCCTTTAAACACAAACCTTGTTTAAAAGAATACATTTCAAAATTGAGACCATACCAATACAATTAACATAATCATCGAAACGGTGGCCATTGTTTGTCATTGCCCAAACTGTGCCGACAGTCGATGCGGCAGATAGCATAAAAAAAAAAAGAATAGAATCATGATCACCGCACAATGGATCAATAAATGACATGTGTCAGATTATGATTGTAAGCCTCCCCCCCTGGGTATAGGTAGTCACATTTATATTCCACAGTGACACAGACAGTGTTCCGTGCTCGGTTAGTCCGCGGCTGCTGTGCCTGATTCAACGAGTGGGATGTCTTCTTTTCTTCTTTTTGTTGACAGAGCAGCTGGCACAACCTCTTCCTGCTTTTGCCAACAACACAAAGCAGGACACATCACTCTCCTCCAACACGTCTCACTTCAAAACCGTTATGAATGCGAGCCCACAGCCAGCCAATGGGATGCCCTGGTGTCAGGTGCCCCAGCAGCACGGATGAAACCACAGCTCCCTGTGCCTGGATGTGTGCCTGCGTGAGTGTGGGTCCCATTGTTCAGGTGTTTGCATGCGGGCATATCTTTATGTTTCCCTCCTGCCTGCACGTTTGTGTATTTCTCTGAAGAACATGCACATACTCTCCGGTATTTAAAAAAGAAGAAATTTCCTTTGAGTGTTAGCTTAAGAACATAAAAAATTCGACTCTGTCCTGTTTCTCTTTTGTACTCTGGTGCTCTTCACAGCTCTCAGCGCACTGAACTAAAAGCAGTGATTGTGTTAAGGAGTCAGACAGCCAGCGGAGTACCTCTAAGTGCTTCCCTGGATTTCTGACAGCTCATTCATCACTTGTTGTTTCCACTTTTCAGAAATGAGGAAAGTTTTAATTTGGCGCTACCTTTATTTTGGTCGAGCCTGCATGCAAAGTAGATTTGACACCTGAGACCCCCTGAAAGCTAAGTTTTGGGGGGGGTCTCATAGTTAAAATATTTAATCTATATTTGTCTCTTGTAATTGTTATAAAAATTCCCTTTAAAAGCGTCAAGGGCGTAGGATTATATAGGGACGGTAGGGTCCCGACCCTACCAAAATCCAGCCTCTACTGTGTAGTCCCTACCAATAATACACCCGCTGTCCGTATTGTTTAGGCAATAATTATAGTACACAAAGGGTTAAAAATCAGTCTCTGATAGAAGTCCCGCCTCTAAACAACTATCGCGCTTTGATTGGCTGTAGCGGTTTCCCACAAACCTATATTCAACCTGATTGGCCGTCCCCGCTGTCACTCCATCTGCTTGTTAAAAAAAAAAAAAGCTACCGGCAACATGCTAGTCCCAGACAGGAGGAGCAACAGGACGCCTCAGTGCATAGCTAATATCTGCATCTGCGAGTGTAAGTTCTGCCTTCGGTCCCGTCAGCGAGACGGATTTTAATATCAGTGATGTCATTTGCAGTAACACTTAAATTTGTGTGTGTTTTATGCTTGTGCGTGCGCGCGCTGTGCGTGCATGTGTGCGTGTGTGTGTGTGTGTAGGATGTCGAAGAAACGAAAACTGGACATAAGAGACTTCTTTAGAAGTCAACGTGTAAGTTAATTAAAAGGTTATATATTTTAGAGCCATAACAATAGTGATATTGATTATTAGTCAGCATAGGCTATAATGCCAAAGAGATCCGCATTTTAAGGTATAGGCCTACCATTATTTTCATGTTTTATTTGTGTGTAAAAGGGAGCAATGGTTTAAAAAAACATTTTGGGATAAATAAACATTAATTAAATTTAATAACCTTTATTTTCCTTCAAGGTTTCCCTCTCATTTACAGTAACAACAAGCACATTGCAGATGCTCATGTGATTTTATACATATATATTTTGGGGGAATAAAACATAATAATTGTGCGAACATTTTGTCTACCCATGTATGTACCCTAATATATCTGTTCATATGTCATGCATCAACATACTTCTGTCAGGTGACAGACAGTGGAGAGACTGGAGGAGATAAAGGAGGAGAGACTGGAGGCTGGAGGAGGAGAGACTGGAGGAGATAGAGGAGGAGAGGATAGAGAAGGAGAGACTGGAGGAGAGGATAGAGAAAGAGAGACTGGAGGAGAGGATAGAGAAGGAGAGACTGGAGGAGAGGATAGAGAAGGAGAGACTGGAGGAGAGGATAGAGAAGGAGAGACTGGAGGAGAGGATAGAGAAGGAGACAGAGGAGGAGATGCTGTAGAAGATGAAGGAGAGGCTAGAGAAGGAGAGGCTGAGGAGATGGAAGAGAGGCTGGAAAATCACAGGTGAGGTTCAATAATGATTAATATGTTAGTCATGAGATTCAGCATTGTGTCAAATATTAGTCTGATTATGACCTGAATAACAATAGGCCTATATTAATAGTGTGTTTGCAGTAGTTGCTACAGCGTGGTCAAATGTATACTGTGATTTCTTAGGAAACTGATCCAAATGGAGAGAGCAGCAGGGAGAGTGCCAAGGATAGGGTCAGGGAGAGTGTCAGCATTCAAGAAGATATTCTGGACAAACCAAACCAACCTCACCCAAATTACATTCCAGTTCAACAGCTGCCACACAAGCTCCTCCATTTTCAAGAGAGTTGGTTCAAGCAGTATCCATGGCTGCACTATAGCCCCTCCATCAAAGGGGTTCTCTGTTTTCACTGTGTGAAAACATATACTATAAAGAAAAGCACACTATATAAAAAGGTAGACCCTGCCTTTTCGTCAAAGGGATTTAATAATTGGAAGAATGCACTTGCCAGTTTTCAGCGGCATCAAAATACCAAATCCCACCATCATGCCATGACAGTTAGTGCTCAAGAGGGAAGCCCAATAGATTGGCAGCTCTCAAGTGCATGGGCACAGCAACAAGAGGATGCTAGGTACTGCCTACAAAATATTGTAGGATCAATACAGTACCTTGCCAGGCAGGGCATAGCACTGCGAGGCCATGAGACAAAAGATGGCAATCTATTTCAACTACTGAAATTTAAAGCCAGGGATGATGTACGTCTCAGTACTTGGTTAGCTCGCTGTCATGACTATACCTCTCCTCAAGTGCAAAACGAGGTTTTGCAGATGCTAGGAAACTGTATTGTCAGGAGTATTGCACAATCCATCCAGATGCTACCAGTTTTGCAGTATTCACTCATCATTGATGGCACACAAGATGTCACAGGAACAGAACAAGAGGCTATTTGTTTTAGATATGTGGACCATGACCTGGTACCACGGGAGGTTTTCATTGGTTTGTATGAGGTCCCTGGTACTACTGGAGTGGAGATTGCAAGAATGGCTGAGGATGTCCTCTTGAGGCTCAATATTCCCATTTCTGGGTTAAGAGGCCAGACATATGATGGTGCTGCTAATATGTCTGGCAAATATTCTGGAGCACAAGCAGAACTGAAGAGACAGCAACCGTTAGCGTTGTATGTGCATTGTGGGGCACACTGTCTTAACCTGATTACGCAGTCTGCATGCAGAGCCAGTCCCTTGATCAATGATTCCTTACAGTGGGTGCATGAGCTTGGCACATTAAACAAGCAATCAGGAAAATTCAAGAACATATTTTCCAAAGCCATAAGTTCAGAGGTACCATTAAAATCACTCAGACCACTTTGTCCAACCAGGTGGACAGTGCGGGGCAAAGCTATCAGAGCGGTGCTGTCTCAGTATGAACGTGTTTTGTCTAGCTTGGAGGAGATGGCATCAAGTGGGTCAAACACAGGCATGAGAGCAAATGGTCTGCGTGAGAGGTTTGAGAAAGGGAAAACGGTACTTGGTCTTTGTCTGGCATTAGAAGTGATAGAGGAGCTGGAGTGTCTGAACACATCCCTTCAAAAAAGGACTGAAACTGTTGCAGGTATGAGAAGTGCCATACAGTGTGTGAAATCTACTGTACATGCCAAAAGAAATAAGGAGAGCTTTCATGAGGTTTTTGAGAAAGCAGTGGCTATGGTTGACTCCCTTGGGATTGAGCCCATTCAGATTCCTCACCAAAGAAAGCCACCAAAACGATTCACGAGTGAAGCAAGCCAGCACATCCCCAAGTCAGCAGAGGAGCATTATAGAACAGAGTTCTATAAAATGCTTGATAGTGTGCACATTCAGTTTGAGGAGAGGTTCAACCAACCAGAGCTAAATGTCTTGCAAAAGCTGGAGGAAACTCTCCTTACTGGAGAAGTGAATGACATTGTAGATCAGTACCCAGAGCTGAACAGGGACATACTAAAGGTCCAACTAGCCATGTTTAGGTCCAAATACACTGTCAAATCTAGTGTTGAAGTGGCAGAAATAATGAGAGGATTGACAGTTGAAGTGAGAGGTCTGTTTGATCAGGTTGAGTCCCTTATCAGGCTGCTTTTAGTCGTACCAGTTGCATCAGCTGAGGCTGAAAGAAGTTTCAGTGCTCTCAGGAGGCTTAAAACATGGCTGAGAACCACCATGACTCAAGTCAGATTGAACAATCTTGCAGTGTGCCATGTCCATCAGGAGACACTGGACAACATTGACCTTAAAGAAATCTATCAGCAGTTCATTTCTGTTACAGAAAGACGTAGGCATGTGTTTGGTTCTTTCAAATAGGAAGAGCACAATGGACACTAATCTGTGTATATGTTAGTATTAGTGATTCCTGGCTGATGACCCTGCAGCTGGCTCATGGGCACTGGAGGAAGAAATGCCCAGCAGGAAATTATACTGACCTGTACATTTAGTGATACACCTGTTGTTGTATTATTTCAAAAATATTTATTTACAATGTTGTTGATGTTGTTTACAGTTGCACCAGTGTAAAGTTGAAAACTAACAAAAAAAAAAAAAAACCTATCAACTTTAGGAAGCACTTTCATATCCCACGGACCCCACCAATGTCCAAATCAAACCTACTCCCTTGAAAAGCGTACAATGTCAAGTAGTGGGTAGCCAGGATTCCTGCTGCCCTCATTTCTTTCCTTCAGGATTGGGGCGGACACACATTTACACTTTACACGTTAACAATACACAACAGGATCTGAATAGTACTGAAGTTTACGTAGTGTCTGTTTGATTTGCTCAAGAGACACATATTTACACTCATTGCATGACAGTGGAGCACTAAGGGGGGACCCACCCAATGGCACTGGGTATTTTGGCCACTGGGTAGAACTCAAGGAAAATGTAGTAGAAATGAGGATTTACTGGATGGTAAACATATTTCACCATTGACTCCCCCCCCCCCCCCCCATTCCTTCCACCTTGGTGTGACATTAACAAGGGCTCTCACGCCACACATGTTTTTTCTCATGGCAACTCATCGTTTTCGATTCATGGACGTACTCATTTAGGAGTTCAGAGGGTCCACTGTATTTTTCTTTCCAAAGTGTATAAACCATAAGTTGTGAAATAACTGGAAAAAATCGACTTTGTGCTGCAAAGATAAAGTTTTGTGATTGTGTGTGGGTGGGTCAAGTCATTGATCAAACCAGACAAATGAAGACAGGATTCTTTGATAGAGATGCTGGTGAAGATTCTTCTTGATGGAAAGGCTGTTCTCAACTGAGGCCCTTTATTAGCACTATTGTGTCAATCAGTATACTGGGAACAAGGAGACATCAACAATGTGTTTGGCCAATCCGGCCGAGATAATGAATCGCTCTTCTGGGATTGGTCCTCGGGGGTTTAATTGTATACATGTGGAAAGCATCAAGCTTCTCCTGGTGAAGGGTATCATGACAGAAGCTGCACACCGACCAACATCCAATCAATCCAGACATAATTGGAAAATTTGACCATTAGCAGGCAGTGTGTAGCTCAGTGCTTTGCTCCAGACAAAAGCTGCTGTGTGTTTATGGTGCATTACACAGTGGCCCCTCTATGATGCTTTGTTATGTTGGCCAGCTTATGCTTTGGGTTCTCCCCAGGTGGAATCAGCTGACCTCTATCAGTGCAAATCAGTGCAAGGTCAAAGCGGAGGAGCGAAGCTGTGTTCGCTGCCAAGTGGGCCCTTCGTCATCCGGAGAGCTGTGTGGTGGTCGGGAGACGTGCAGTCTTTATTTGGTGAATTGGTTTTCAGCTCGTTTTGGAAGAAGCTTGTCTTTAGTTGTTTGTTTAGTTAGGTAAATAAACATAATTTTCTTTCTCCCCCTCTAGAATATTCCCCCGTCATCCTCTGGACTTTATTTTTGGGGAGGTAACATACTTTTTAGTTTGACTGAGTAGATATGGCGACGCCTGCGAGCTAGTTCTGGCAGGCAACTCGAGCGGTGCTGCGCCAATCAGGTGTCATACATCATGTGACATACATCATGTGACATACCTCAATCTCCACAACCATCTTAATACACACCCACCTTATCAGGTGGTCTATTTAACCAGAGAGACATTTCCCATCAACCCCTCTTGCTCGCACTGCTGCTGCAGTATTGCTACCTGTTGCTTCAGCGTCTCAGCCGTTGACCAAGTGACCGTTGTTCCTCCGTGGGTCGTTGTCTCTCTCAATCCGAGTAATTCCTCCTCTGAAGAAGTTCGCTTTATTTCCGAAATTTCGGCTCGGTCCTTCAAGATTCACTACGTGTGAATCGGACGTCAAGCGTCTGCGCCACGACTCCCGCGGGCCTCTCAGCGCGCACCACATCCTGGAGGAGCTGCGCACCCGAAGCGTTTAATTCATCGGGTCTGAGCCACGAGTTAGTTTCAACTACTTCTTGACTGAAGGCGGCTCCGCGAGGCCGAACAAACGCTGGTGGCAGCGTCACTGACGGCAGCTTCGCTGACGGATTCTTCCCGGGACATCTCTGCTCTACCAACTTCTCCCTTACCGCGGGATGTTGTCCCTCGGAGGCAGAGGAAGCGCGCCTGGATCCGCTGGGGCTTTCATCCTGTCTCCTCTGCTGAATGAAGTCTGCACTGAACGTTATGAATGAAACAATTCAGGCTAGAATCACACGCCATCTTCCCGGCACGTGATGTAAACAAAATTACGGGACCGGCTCGTGTTATAGTACTTCCTGGTACGTCACTCCAGCAGGATTATGGGAGTTGTAGTCCAATCTCCAGCCATGGGTCTGAAGCTTCTGTCTCCTGACAACAGTACCTTTCCCAAAGGAATCAAAGGCTAGCAGGTAATATGTTTTGTTATTCCGGAAACTTTCAATTATATAATATAATATATATGTGGGTGGAGTGGTCTTCCTCCAACCAAGGGTTGGGGTTCAATCTTGTGCAGGGTGCTGGGCCCTCAGGTGGGCCCTCATAGATGTTGAATGCAATAATTGTAAATAACTTGTATATATGACTTTCTTATGACTTCTGGCATGCGATGATTTCGCAACGGACGTGCCATGTGCTATATTTATCGCATTGCACATGCCCGAGTTTCAGGGATAGGAAGGGAGCGAGATGGCTCACTCCTCAGCTACTTCCATCAGCACCTCCGGTAAAACAAAGTTTATTACAGCTGCGCGAATAACACGCGCATGTGGTAACTAACGAATGATCGAATATTAAATTCGCGGGCAACTATTTTGTCTTCGGATTGTCAACTACAATCTGGTGCACTTTGAGGAAGTGCACCAGAAAATTCTGGACATCCTTCATTGGATGTGAGAGAGTGGTGGTTTACTGTTGTGTCAAGACACCACAACACTTCTGTGCGCAGCGTTGTCGTAAGGCCTGCATGATTATGGCCAAAATCATAATTACGATTATTTAGATCAATATTAATATCATGATTATTCATACATTTTAGGAACAATATATTTTTATAGCATTTTCATGTTTAAAGGCACAAGAACACTGCTTCACTTCCATGTTGTGCTACATTCCAGCTAATGTACACATCTTTCATTAGGTCCTGGGCAATCGACTCTCCTATCGGTTCTTATGGGAAAAAATGACGTCTGTAAGCATCGACTCTTCATTGCAAATTACAATCAATGCAGTGAATTGTCAGGGACATGTACGGCTCCATTGTTGTGCTTGATCATTGGTCACAGTATTTATTGGACACATGTCTTTGGCCAAATGAAATGCGATCGCATCAGTTATTCCAGTGTGTCTTCGGGAAGGGGATGGATACGCTGTCGCACCATGCATGGTCGTTTATGGTTTTCTCTGTTGACGTTGGACATGGACGGAGATTCAGGGAGGTAATGTTAGTTTTGGCCTTGATGCACTTGTTGTACTATGGTTTGTGGGTCGTTTTTTCAGGTGGTTAAACAAGGTAGTTGTATTGCTATGCGGCGCAAACACAACTCTAAACGCACTCTGGCATGAATTGTTCTTGGTTATCATCACTTGACCTAAATTCCAAAACTACCATACAACGGTTGATGATCCTTTTCGAAGGACTAGCTCCTCGCCTTCTGCTCCTGATAATTGATTTACCTTTCACACGACACCGTGATTGGCTACTCTCTGTCTCTACTCTCTAAGAAATACCGGAACTGACTGCAGACAAAACGTTGTTCTGGCTACCGCTGCAGGGTGCGTGCATGACAACTCCCATTTTGTTCTCCCTCTGGTGGTTAGCGAATGTTAGTCGAGAAAGCGCTTGATTTGATATGTAGCAAAGCACGCATTTTAAATGTCAATATCGCTGACGATCATGCAATTCGATTAATTGTGCAGCCCTAGTTGTTGTGGCTCCCTTTGTCACTCTGAGGTCCGTAAATAGATAGATAGATAGATAGATTACTTTATTCATCCCCGAAGGGAAATTAAGTCGTCATAAGCAGCCGGTACATTTGATTACAATAAAATAAATACAATAGAATAAAATATTGAGGTAGAAAGAATAAAAACAGAAACACAAGATAAATAGGTAGATAAGGTGCAGTGGCAGATGATGGTAATAGTACTGATGATATGATGGTAATGTTATTGTTAGATAGTATATAAAAAATTGTATAGTATATATAATATATATTTATATATGATAGTAATTATACCAATATAATAGCAGTATATAGTAATAATAGCAGTAACAGTATATATAATAATAGTCAAATATAATAATAATAACATGTACACATATATAAATATGTGTATATAGACTTATATATACAAAGAATATACAAAGAGTATGATATAATATATAGTACGGGTATAAATATAAGTATTTGGCGATGCAATAGATAATATAATGTACTATGAGTGTAAGAATATGTAGACAGAGTGTGCAAAAGACAATATTATTGTATAAAATGATGAATTGAGACAGGTATATTTAGTTTAGTTCAGTGATGGTGGCTCTGACAGAGGTAGATGCGTTGTACAGTCTTATTGCGGTTGGGAGGAACGACCTGTATCGTTCCTTAGAGCAGCGGGGTTGAATGAGTCTATGGCTGAAGCTGCTCCTTAGCCTGTCCAGTGTTTTGTGGAGGGGTGAGACGGATTGTCCATGATTGCCAGCATTTCAGGTGGTTTGCTGGACTTAGAGTGTTAAATTCTGGGGTATAGGTTGCCATGTGCCAAGTTCACAATATATTCTCCTACAGCCAGGGCAGTTGGGGGGAACCTCACCAGGCAGTATATATTCTCCCGCGACAATGTGCCTACAGCGAATGACCACACCACGGGGGTGCATGGTGCGCATCACAGTTTCACAGGTAGCATATTCTCCTGCAGGCATGCGCCATGGAGAATGGCCCCACCGCGGCGGTGAATGGCGCACATAATCAGTTTCACAAGGTAGCATATTCTCCTGCAGGCATGCGCCTATGGAGAATAGCCACACCGCAGTGGCGTGGAACACATAACAGGCTCACTAGGTAGCATATTCTCCAGCAGGCATGCGCCTATGGAGAATAGCCACACCGCAGTGGCGTGGAACACATAACAGGCTCACTAGGTAGCATATTCTCCAGCAGGCATGCGCCTATGGAGAATAGCCACACCGCAGTGGCGTGGAACACATAACAGGCTCACTAGGTAGCATATTCTCCAGCAGGCATGCGCCTATGGAGAATAGCCACACCGCAGTGGCGTGGAACACATAACAGGCTCACTAGGTAGTATATTCTCCAGCAGGCATGTGCTTATGGAGAATAGCCACACCGCAGTGGCGTGGAACACATAACAGGCTCACTAGGTAACAGGCTCACTAGCCAGCAGGCATGCGCCTATGGAGAATAGCCACACCGCAGTGGCATGGAACACATAACAGGCTCACTAGGTAGCATATTCTCCAGCAGGCATGCGCCTATGGAGAATAGCCACACCGCAGTGGCGTGGAACACATAACAGGCTCACTAGGTAGCATATTCTCCAGCAGGCATGCGCCTATGGAGAATAGCCACAGCGCAGTGGCGTGGAACACATAACAGGCTCACTAGGTAGCATATTCTCCAGCAGGCATGCGCCTATGGAGAATAGCCACACCGCAGTGGCGTGGAACACATAACAGGCTCACTAGATAGCATATTCTCCAGCAGGCATGCGCCTATGGAGAATAGCCACACCGCAGTGGCGTGGAACACATAACAGGCTCACTAGGTAGCATATTCTCCTGCAGGCATGCGCCTATGGAGAATAGCCACACCGCAGTGGCATGGAACACATAACAGGCTCACTAGGTAGCATATTCTCAAGCAGGCATGCGCTTATGGAGAAATGGCCACACCGCGGCGGTGAATGGCGCACACATAACAGATACCGATTCATTCGTCAGGCTCCGAATTTGTGCAGTGTTGGGGGGTTACAGTATTAGCTCATCACTCCCATCATTCCTGTGTTAGCATATGGGGAGTGATTAAGTTGGAGCCTAGACACCAAACACAAACATGTTCTATTGTGAATAATAAATATCTTAATAAATAAGATAAATAATCAAACGTGAGTAGTCTGACTGAAATGGAGCGAAGCCAGCGAGCTAGTTCTGGCAGGCAAATCGAGCTGCGCTGCTTCAGTCATGTGCCATACATCAGGTGACATAAATCATGTGACATATATCAGGGGACATACTTCACTTGCCACAACCAGCCACAGCACTCATCCACTGCATTAGGCGGTCTATTTAAGCAGAGGGAAATCCCATCTGTCCAACCATACCCGAGCGTCTTGACCCCATGGTATTCATCCAATTCCTACAGAGCAGTGAATAGATCAAGAACCAATAACCTTATCATGTGTCAATGCTGCTACAATAGAAAATCTATGAATCCTCAATGATGACAGGTAAGACTGTCATTTACCTTGGCTTTATATTTCCTTATTACTGAATTGTTGTCAAGGTGAGTCAGAGTATACGATAACGGAAGCAGTCTAATAGGAAATCTGACAAGGACGCTCATTTAATCCTCTACATGACCTTATCCTCTCTAGTCTTAGAAGAACACATGTTCACAACAAGTCTGATAGATCTTGTTGAGACTTCTGAATTATCATTGCTAAGAATAAATACTGCTTTCTGTTCTTTCTTCTCTATGATCAAACGCTTGCATCCCTCTTCAACCCATCTGACGACACCCTTGCCTACCAACAATGGTTGAAAATGCATGACGAGATCTCCTCAAAGCTTCGCCATCCCTGCCAGAGCTGAGGCCTAACACCGGGATGCTGTCCCCGCACTCCCCAAGATGTGGCACCGCTATGACTGCAACACTCCATCATCAATGCTACTCATGCTATGTTGGACACCACAAGAAGGAATATTGACTCTCAAACATCATCTGCAGCCTTGATGTTTTAATATGTAATCTCCGCTGCACAAATCCTTTGTTGCATGTCAGATCTCGGGATCCATCACGTCTCCGCGTCCGGGTATAGTCACAGGCATGTTTCGGCGCGCCTTCATCCCCTCAAATGGTGACGATACAATGCAAACGATGCCAAGGGATTCATTGCACCCTTGCCGTGGCATACATCTGTTCCTGTCCATCCTGGGAGAGGGATCCCTCACATGTGGCTCTCTCTGAGGTTTCTACATTTTCCCCTGTTATGGGGGTTTTTTGGTAGTTTTTCCTTACTCTTGTCGAGGGTTAAGGACAGGATGTCGCATTTGTTAAGCCCGATGAAACGAATCATGTTTTGAATATTGGCGATACAAACAAAACATGTGAGTGAATAATTTCTATGTGCTTTGCAGACTGATTCTTTTATTGCATTTCAGGTGGTTTGCTGGGCTTAAAGGTGAAATTCCGATGCATATGTTGCCATGTGCCAAGTTCACTATATTCCCGTATATGGAACCTCACCAGGTAGTATATTCCCCCGCAGACAATTTGGCTACATCGAATGACCACACCACGGCAGTGAATGGCTCACATAACAGGTTCACTAGTTAGCATATTCTCCTGCAGGCTAATGCCCCTACGGAGAATGGCCACACCGCTGCGGTGAATGGCGCACACATAGCAGATACCGATCCATACGTCAGGCTCCGACTATGTGCAGTGTTGGGGGGTTACAAGTATTTGCTCATCACTCCCATCATTACTGTGTAATCATATGGGGGAGTGATTAAGTTGGAGCCTAGACGCCAAACACTAAATCTGTTGTAATAAATATATTACATGATCAAACGTGAGTTGTCTGACAGAACTAAGATTAATTTCCTCCATCTGATAGATAAAAAAAGTTGTAATGCCCTTTTACAAAGTCTGTGTAAAGAGTCCCTGGTAAAAGAACACACTTCGGTTATACACAGTGATGTGCCACACTATCTCACACTGTCAGTCCCTGGAGTCTCTGCTGGCAGCCTTCTTGGTGAGTTATGAAATCTGCAAAGCAACATGTAGCTGCCAAATACATGTAGTGGAGTGAACCAAACAATATTTCCCTCTCATTTGGAACAGAAAAGTGACAGCAAATGGAAATATTATGTAGAGGAGGTTCAAATCTGATAGAGAGTAGATAGAGAGTAGACAGCGTTGAAAGAGAGTAGTCAGCTCTTCGTGGAGATTTAGTCTGTGACTGTGATCGATGCAATTATTTTGAAATTGTACCTATTTTAATTTTGCATTAATAGTTTTGATAATCATTTTTGATTTCTTTAATAATGTACTTTTTTGAGTAAAATACATATTTTTCATCTCATATGCTTCAGACTCTTCTATTCAATTTTTTCTATTTAATTTTTTTTAAACTATTATTTATATTTTTTAAATTGCACAAACTCACTACATCAAATTCCATGTAAGTGTAACCCTACTTGGCGAGTGGTGGGTAGTCAGTGGTGAGATGTTACAAACTTCTTTTATATTCAGAAACTTTTCATATTACTCCACCATAACAAAATGTGTGTAATTTCTACCCCACTGCATTAGTTGTTGATGTATATATGTATATTTTTATATTTTTTCAAAGTAATAAATAGCAAGACGGGAAAGGACCAGCATCAGACCCCGCCTTCTTCAACAAAAGTAAAGAGTGTCAAAAGCAGCAAACACCTAAAATGGATTGGAGGAGTCAACGGCCGAGACACGGCCATTAATCACAATGTCTTTTTCGGTTGCATCATGTGCAGCATTCTTTATTAATATGACAGAGTCTGTACCATACAGCAGACACAGTTAATGATGTACATCGCTTATGGAATAGGCTTCACCCTGTTAGTTTTATAACTTAAAGTATATTTACTTACTTTTACTCAAGTAGAACATATTACAGTGTACTTTCTGTCAATTTATGTTTACTTCTACTTGAGTAAAATGTTCGAGCACTTCCTCCATGACTGTCAACAGTAATTTTACCCTCAATAAAGACAATCCATAACAAGAAAAGCTTTACTACCACTAGTTCCCCTGGTAATTATTGTTATGTTAATACTAAAGAGTGTAAAAGCTTAAATTTAATTTCTGAGGTTTTTATAATGGGCTTTGTGAATTGATTTCCAGGACAAACAGCACGGTAAAGTGATGTGATAATTCCTCCTCAGCATTTATTACAACTCTGAACTGCATCCAGTATGGCTGTCGGTACTGTAGTAATTAATACAAGCGAGTTCCGCTGTGTTTTCACAATCTTTGTGCATTGACAGCAACTCCGCCTAATGTTTTGCGTCTGTCTGTTCAAGGGCTCCTCCTCAGAAAGAGATGCATTCATCAATGACCACCTCCCATGCAGCTGGCAGAAATCATATCATGGCCTGCCAGCGCGCCGCTGTTTTTGGTCGTGAATTAATTGTCCTTTTGCAAATGAAAAATCACACGCTGAGGAGACGATGGCTTCTCTGTAATGCGGCGGGTTTGTTTGTGGGCGTGGATTGGAATGGAAGTCGTCACCTTTGTGAGAACAACAGAGTTGGATTTCAAAGTTGAAAAATACCGTCGGTACAGGAGTGTTAGGGCTCGATTGAAAAAAAAAAGCTGAGCTCATGCTCTATCACACGTCTCAGGCGTATTTATCACAAGTCCAAATCCATTAACGTTGGTTTAACAGTGGAAATAGGTGCATGTCCCATGGGTGTATCTTGGGAGTAAAGAGCTATAAACCAATTAGAGTGCCATATCATCTTTGCTCTGAAAGCTGGGTGCAATTCCACCTTGTTGGATTTATATTATAAAAGAATAAAAATCTATTATAAAAAGATAAGGTAAGAGAGAACGCTTCTCTGAAGATAAAATACGATAGATACGTTGAGATAATCCTTTATTAATCCTACAACAGGGGTTGGTGCATATTAATGACGTGAATATTTGCCATTAAGATAATAGTGAAATCCAGTATGACCATCAGCAATGCATAATGCATCTGTCCACACACACATAGGTGCTCAGATGGGTTCAAGTGCTTCTGCTATTCAAACCATCTGGGTGCTGGATGGGAAAATGACAACTGTGTCAGTCTGGCGCTGCTTTGTGCCGCGTGCAGGACAGGGCCCTTAGGGTGTCTATAGCTGAAAATCATTTTTCACAGTATTACTGCGTCCACAGTAAAAAGGGTTAAAGTAGAAATCCTGGTGCTGGAATGATATTTCCAGTATGCATACACAACTTCATATAAGGAATAATATAAAAAAAAACACACCTTTCCTACGTCTGCTTCTGCACATATAAGCTCATTTACATACAGACCCCCTCATTCCAGATATGGTTTTCACTTCCTCTTGTATCTTTTACTGTAGAATTACTTGTTTATGGACAAAAAGCTACTGCAGCATCCTGGGGGGGGAAATGCTGCTGCTGCTGCTGTTTCATAAATATGCTGTATAATGCTGAGTTGTATCTGCAGGAACATTTAATAGCTGTTTTGAGAATAAGAAACTCTATCTTTGAAAATGTGTCCTTTATTGTTTTTGTGCTCTTTTATTAAGTTTGGAGGTATTACTGGAGTGGGCGGGCGACATCACCTGATTGTGGAGGAGGGGTGGGGAAGGCAACGGTTTTCACACTGCCCAGTTCAGGGATGCAGAGGACTGGATCCACAGTAAAATATACACAAAATAACGTGTCGGACATCTCAATATTTCACAAATATTAACTTTTATTCACATCATTTATATATGACAACTTTATTCACAGACAAAATTATCTGTCTTTAGTTTTCTTCTTTACTTAATGACTTGGCGTAGGCCTCTCTCCGCCATGAACACAATCTTTCTCGACCTCAACCAGGTTTATTTGTTGCCTGGACCATAACCACACCCTCAGTGTGGGTGGCAGCTCAGAAAACACACACATGAATCACTCGTGCAACTGACAAATGTATTTCTGAAGACACTGACGAATGACGTCCATCCAAAAAGGGGGCACCAGAGCAGAAAACACTCACACTGGTTGTTTTGGAAGAAAAGGGACTAATGGTGTCACAGTTCCTCTGTGCCTCCAGTGCCCCTCCCCTCTCGTTTCTCCTTTTCCACAGGTGCTGTACATCCCGGTGATGACCCGGCTCTCCAGGCGCACCTGCACCAATCAACTCCGGGCTTTATCTGCCCTGGCTGTGCTGCGAGTCATCGCCAGTTCGTCCTCGTTACTACAGTGGTAGTTATTCGTTCTTGGCTCAGTTAACTATCTCTGGATTAGAACCCTGTATTCTAACCCCCTTGTCTTTCCCTCTGTGCGTCAGGAATTAACCCTTGGACCCTCGTGTCTTCCTTAACCCTGAAGATCTCTCGGAGCTCTCAGCCGTCCTGACTACCACCACCCTGAAGATCTCACGGAGCTCTCAGCGGTCTCGTCTACCACCACCCTGAAGATCTCACGAAGCTCTCAGCGGTCTTGTCTACCACCACGCTGAAGACCTCACGGAGCCATCAGCGGACCCGCAATTCTGTTCTCTCCTACGATCAATAAACATCCTTGAACGCACCACCACCGTGCTCTGTGTTTTGACTCTGTTCCAGGGTCCCTCTCGAGACCTCCGGTGTCACAAATGGCCTTGTAACAAGATGAGTGAGGAGGACAAAATAAAAACCCTCCATGGTATTTAGGGGTTAGAAAAAAAAGAACCAGGCTATTTATTTGCAATCTTAACAAAATTATCGTTTCTTGAATTTTGGGAAAACTCAACAAAAGAGAACCATCTGAACCAGTACCAGGTGTTTTTATAACCAGTCCAGTTATACTACAACTACTCTCCTTATCATGTTGTTGTTAATGTGTGAGTTGAGTCAGGATGATGTAGAATAGAGACACAACAAACTTCACACTTACATATTCATCACATTCATACTTGAGCCCCCCCCCCACAACCCTCAAAGGAAATTTGGTGTTGATGGATGGATGGATCATAAAATGTGTTCTGCGATTTTAATTTTAAAGCTTGCATGAAAACAATGTCACCAAATATTCAGTGTATATGGATGGCAAGGGAGTGGGAGGACAGCACCAGCCCCCGTCTTTGTACTGGCATGAACAGCTCTGGGATGCTACCGCCGCGGCTTCACTTTCATGTCCGTGTTTAACTCCCATTTTCAAAGAAACAATCCCTGTTTCGTGAGAAATCAATAATCATCAGCAATTCTAATATCTGACAGTATAGTTCAGAGTTGGACGTTCTCCTCTAGTGAGAGTTTGAGATAAAGCCTCACAGTCCTGTACCATTTGTGAAGTAATCACACTGAGGATGTTAGAATCCGACTTATTTAAAGACTTGATAACGCTCTGCCCGGTTCCCATCTTCTCCCCTCCGACATGATTGATCACATGTGTGAGCAACACGGCCACTAGACTCTATTCTAGTCATGCCCGGGTGCATTGTGGTGTATCATTTATAGACCCCGTGGGTGAGTCTGTGCCCTGTTGTGACACACAAACACACAGCTATCAATCTAAGAAGAGAAAGAAAAAAATTGACTATGATTCAATGACTTATTGATTTTGCCGCCCGGTCTTGATTGAATGAGTGAGTGTCCTTTGCTCTCTGTGGCAAAACAAATTGAGCGGCTTATAATCACAAAATCTAGATATCTTTTAAGAGTTTAAACTAAAATGACACTCAGTTGTCTCGGATCCTTTAAATTCATTAAAGCCTTTTAATGAAAGCAAAAAAAACATACACATTTTGTATTTATAAATATTCAAATTTTATTATTTTAAAATATATTTTTAGCAAAATGGCGGATAAAATATCATGAAAAATATAATGCATGAAATAAAATTTGATGTTTTTTCATTGTTTCATAGATTTACCTGCATTCTAAACCCAATATATGTGAATTGTTCTATAAATATGTGCTACTATCCTTATTATAATATTTGTTTTTATTGACTGGTGCTGTAGAATAGGTTTATTAAACGACAAACTGAATTAAAGCCTAGCTGATTGAAATTCAGCATATTCACATTTTTATTTGTATCCACAACAGAGTGCACATACTTATATAAATTCCAAAATATTGCTATTACTTTTTCATCTCGACCATAAATCATTTGCTGAGAAATCTGTGAAAAAAATATAAGAAAGTCAGATCTCACAATTTCGAGGAAATTGACAAAAACTAAACATTCCTGGATCCGTCGCAAAATTGAATGGGTTCTAAATTTCCTGGAAATCTGTCCAGCAGTTTTTGCATAATCCTGTTTATGAACCAACCGACCAACCAGCCAACACACAGACTGGGGTGAAAACATAATCCTCTTGGTGGAAGTAACTATGTCGCTATTAAGCAAGACTTTGTTTAGCTGGTGCACAGCTACATAACAGAACCATTACTTTAGCATTTTCATAATTATGTTTCGGCACTCACACAGTGAATAACACAGTAATAATATGGGTCTGAGTAACATCATCTGTTCTGGAGACGCATAAACAGAAGTATTTATTCTCAGTAGCGGATGTATCAGGGAGACCACGTTGATGAGCTGCAGAGAAAGTCAAACGGTTACTGTGGTATCTGAGCTGTACTTAAAAACATGTATACATGTATTCACAGAGTCACAGTGGCCACATACCATTAGTCTTTATGTGGAGCTACCAATATAATTAACCTTGGCTCATCCCACCTAACCATTGTTCTGTCGTCTCTGTCTGTCTGTCTATATCTAGCTTCCTAAGTCAACCCTGGGTCCTACACATTCTGCAATTGAAGGGGACTTAGAATAATAACATAGATATAAGGTGGATCTAGACAATCTTCCACTCATTTGTCTCTATGCACTGTCATCTTGGGTTACTGAGGCCAAAAAATAAGACAATACATAACGAAAGAATGATTTTTGTTAAAAGTGCTAAATGATGCTAACTCTAAATGAGAAAAGAATATAACTAAATTAACAAAATATACCCAAAACCATAAAAAAATAAATAAATCAGGGCCTGTCTCCCAGTCCACATAACATTATGAAATCATCATCATTGAAATTTGATATGCTGCGGGTATGGTTAGGTGTAGGGTAAGACTAGGGTCTGGCAAGTAGATGTTATGGTTTACGATTAGAGTAAGTCTCCAGAACATTAATATAAGCCCGTGTAATATCCTCTGAAGTCATGATGATAAGGCTCTGTGTATATTCAATATTATTTCTATAGTTCCAAGGTTCAGAACTTACAACATTTTAGATAATTACTATGTTGTAATGATAGTATTTCCATCATCATTATCCTCACTATCACAAAAGTTGTTTTTGAGTAGTGTCAGATCTAGATCCTTAGAGATAGCTTCAGTAAATGTATCCTGTAGGATTACTAGACTGATAGAGGCTAATTTTGTGGAAATTTCAGGAAACAAGGCTCATTAAGCAACAGGATACTTAAACAAAACATAAAATAATATTATGAATGTCATAATGTGGTAAATCGGATATCTTAGCCAGATGAAAATGCAGCAAGAAAATCGCTTTTTATGTATTTTCCGGTGTGTGGATCACGCGTTGATAGCAGACGGCCAGCTCATTCTTATTCGTCGTCCTTACGGATGTCGGGAGCGTGTGCTCTTCTCATGATTGCCTTCTAATTTAGAACCTTGTTCAGCAAAGTCTCAAGTCATAAATCAGCCTCCCCTCCCGTGAACGAAGGGTGTCTGTGTGCAATGAGTTCATAAAAAAAGAAAAGAAAACTGAAGCGCTCAGTTTATCACCTGACCATTAGACTATAAATAAGCCTTTGCTGAGCCTGGCAACAAAACAATACTAATGATGTTTTCCAAGTTTGTACGGCTGAGGACGCTCTGCTGTGAATACTGAATGCGCCGCTCCCTGCTTAGCTCAGTTACCGCGCTGTGGGTGGATTGCATTCACATTAATTTCCTGGCTATTATGTCGGATGAGACTGGCAGATGGTGTTTTCACTGCTCCTCGCCTTCAAGGTGTCTTTGTGGCCCAGAGCTGCAGAAGAAGCAGATGCATTTCCTGTTCCAGTCAATATATCATCTTCCCTCTCCTGACCCATATCTGCATTCACCTTAGTCACTGAGGCTGCAGCACACACACACACACACACACACACACACACACACACACACACACACACACACACACACACACACACACACACACACACACACACACACACTCACGCACACACACACTGATACCTGCTCCTTTCACCTGCTTCCCATTTGTTTGAAGTATTTCCATGCATTTATCGGTAACAGCCTCCCACTAATTTGTACTAATCCTTTCAATCAGCCTGCCATCTGGTCCCAGCCTCTCCTACACAGGCCGCATTTCCGTGTGCGTGGCCTTTTTTCACAACTGACCGAGTGCAGATAACCAGGTGATGTATGAACATGGATGGAAAACTGTCATCACCCTGACACTGTGAGTTCACATATAGGAATCCATGAAAAGGATGGTGTTACTATAATTTAGAAGGTCTGTGTCAGTTTAGATCATCGTTCAGTTTGGAAGCAGAAATTTGAACCAAAAAAACAAGATGGATAAATAAAAAAAAAGTCCAGTTGCAATCTGAACCACATTTTATCGTTCTACTTGGATCCTTGAGTTTAGAGAAATGCATTATATCAATATTTACCTTTATAAGACTGTTCTGATTGGAAGTTCTAGAACAACTTAATATTTGAGGTTGTTTTATCAAAGGTTGTATGTAATTTAATTGGCACTAAATTTGTCATTTAAAATCAATATAATTTAGCTCATATGCTGATGCGTGCGCTTGCAGTGCAATATCACTGACTCCAGCATTATTATTGTCTTTTTTATTATCCTATCACCAAAGCTATGATCCGTCCCCAACCGTATGCAAGGGGCCTTTGTTGCTCAAACCACAGACGGGACTCTGGATGTGTCCCGTCTGTGGTTTGACATTCATTTGTTTAATACACCCGCCATCCATCCCAATTACTCACTGGCACCTGCATGCTATTATTGTATGTAGCTGTTCATCAACTTAAAAGCCTCAGTAGAAAATAAAGCCTGGTGTGTACACTTTATATACCTCAGTCAGGCAGTGCTAACTTTTCATTATGACATCAATATGATGAATGATTAGAAATTGTTGATTGCTTCTCTAATCTTATTGGTTGTAAAAGTTAATGCAATTATCAATTATATGATGTAATTTTCTGACTTCTTTCTGACTATATTATTTATAACTTGGAAAATATGTTGTTATGACCTCCATCGTGTGGAGATAACCCACAAAGGCCATGTCCACATTTGCTGGTGTGCAGGAGAAATATCATTTATTTCTGAACATGATTGCGCAGATGCTTATTTCACCACCACATCAAAAAATGGGAAAATGGTTTACTCCAACATTAATCTAAATTCTTGGAGACAGGCTTAAATAATGACGCTGTTGTGAAGTGATGACTGTACTTGATGAGAGCCTGGAGGCAACACACACATATCCGGGCTATGATTGACCACAGTGACACAGTTTATATGTATCTCTAGACACTTCCATCTTGGAAAACTTCCACAAAACACTTCAGCCGTTCTGCAAGATTTACAAACACCAGCAAAAATGAGAGAACAAGAGGGCAAAACCAATTTGCCTCCCTTTTAAAAACTAAACATAAAGCCTCATCTTGAAGTTGGTAACATTGATCAGAGTGAAACTGAACAAATTAGGTCATTAGTCGGCGATTAAGGGGATAACAAAACAGCGGCCAGAGGCCAGTTTGACATTTGCACAAAACATGCATCGGCATGCAAAACGGAATACTAATTCACAATAATGAAATGCATGTTATTCTGTGCAGCTCGGGAAAATATGCATCAGGGAGCATAAGTATGCGTTGAGAAATGGGCAAGAGGTGGAGCCGAACTCCTGCAGGCAATTATTTGGCAGCACAGCCGTGTAAACATGGCATTCGTCTCGCTGGTCATTTATTGAGCTCTGAACGATTTGCTTAGTCTTTCTGTGGAATCCAATGCTTTTTTCAAAAGATATCCTCCATGCAAAGTTTCCTTCTCCTGGCATCCTGCAACACTCATCACAGAAAAGAAAGGGGGATTACACACAGTGTAGAACTGAGGTAATTTGACCATTTGCACAGCCCCAGTAACAGATAGGCTTAGTGGGTTTCTGAGGGACGGGAAGGTGCTTCGACATGAATGATAAGATCAGAGCCTCTGTCTGCATGATTACAGATGAGTCACGCAGTTCCACCCGGCGGTAAATCCTCCACATGCCTCCAAAGCCTGCTCTGAACGCGACACAATGGAACTGGCAGTTTCTGTGGGGCTAAGAATGGTTCTGTGAAAAGTCTTGGATGGAATCCGTTGTGACACCAGTACAGCGGTAAGACGCATGGGCAGAGTTTCAGAACCCCCGGAGCCAGGGTAGGAAATCCTTTCAAATCAAAGCAGAAGCATATTTTGTTGTCTGCGAAGTAAAAAAGAGGAATGAAAAAGCTCAGTGGAGCCGTCTACTTCTTAACAGTCATTTTCATTTCACTCTCCAAACTACATTACCTAATTGATTGCATTACACGGACAATTTCCCTTTTTCCTGCATGGATGCATGTGCCAAGATTGCCAGTGGAGGAGAAACCGAACACACACATTGCAGTCAGGGGAAAATGCTGTGTGTACAAATCAGTGATTCGTCATTAAAAAGGGCTGACCCTATGATACAGTAGCAGTTATTTCAAGCTTTCCAACACCTGGTGAAAGTGATGTTGAGGGATGCAAACGGTGTAAACGAAGCATGGGATGGCTTCAAAATAGCAAACTCCTTCTGGATGAGGAGGATGAATGTCTTCATTCTCTACGTGATGGCAGATAAGAATAAAGTCTACTATTTGAGGGGCCAGCGGGACGGCGGCCTCGTGCTCGGAATCTCAACGCGTAGATAAAGTGCTTATAATGGAAGATCCAACTGTGACCGGGACAAGATGAAGAGAAATCTGACTGTGAGTGGCAGCGGTTCTCCCAAGAATTCATTTAGAGTTTCAGCTCATTTCACACACGCAACGATGACGGAGTTTGTGAGCACGCTGCGGCTCTGTTTCACAGCCAAGGCGACATTATCAGGGGAGGCTGGGCTGTTAAACCATGGAGCTAATATTTTACTTTACAGAACATTGTTTAGAGGGTTGTGAAACACGGGTTGGATTCAGTGCCTGACTGAATACAAGTCAGAATGAGGATTTAAACTTGTTATTCAACTCACCTTCCCATGCAGCTTTAAATACGCTGCATGGGTTTTGATGATGTTGGTTGAAATTTGTTGTTATGTTTGAGCAACAACACTGTACATAAAGATAGCACAAAATGCCATCTTTAAAGCCACAGTCTGTGCAGTAGCTATCCCCGGATGGAGCCGCTGTACCAACCATCTTAGCTGACTAGCACTGGAACAAGCAGATCAGATAAGAACTGCCAAAAAACATCTTTGAGATTGTTCATTTAATGCGTGTCTTGCCTGTTTAGCTTGACCCATGATGTCACAGGCCTTGTTTTTAGTCATGTCTCTTCTGTCATTTCAAATCCAGTCACCCTCACAAGCCTCTCATTACCTCATTCCCTTTACCTGAGTCACCCCATACACAAACACTCACCCGCTCCCCCTTGGTTCCTCTGTGTATTTCAACCGGTTAGTAACACTCACTCTCTGCCAGATTGTCTACTGTGTTCCTGCCGAGTTATCCAGCGTTATATTTCTGAGCTCTTGCCTGCCTGTACCCAGACCTGATTATGACCCTGTTTGGATTTCGGATTCTCCTTTATGCCTGCCCCCCCCTTTTGGTTTTGTTTGTTGTCCGGACTGATTTCCCGGTTTTGACCCTCCTGCCTGTCTTGTTGACCTCAGTTCTGTCTCTGGTCGTTGCACATGTCCCATCCACTAACATGGAGGAGGCCGGGTTAATGACCTTTACTGCAGCCGACCACCAGACCTTTTGGCTTTACTTTTGGAGCTATGCTCTGGAGATTGCTAGGCTATCTTGAAAAGGCAGAAAACATTTTGCAGAAACGTTTAATATGTATATTAGAAACAGATGCATTAATAAACGAATGACCCAAGCTGAAACATATTGAGCTAACGCAAAATGGAATATTTGCAGGAGGTCCAGCGTGCACTGTGAGCACTCCTCCTAGATGTCTGATGTTGTTAGTTACAATGTTGTTGGTTAGGAGCTCTATTCGATTGTAATCTGATCACCCAAACTACTTTTTATCAAAGGTGGGAATTGCGTGAGAGGGATCAATAACACTGCTCGCCGTTCGAACAGCACTCGTGGAGCAGAATGGTTGTTTTAACCTCTGAATTAATTAAGTCTTGGAGCAGCAGAAGATTGTTAAAGTGAAATCTGCCTCTTAGAAGATTTCCATAAATGCTTCACTCCACGCCAAGGCACTGAGAGGTGACAAGCTTTACTAGATTTAATAGGAGCAATTGCATTTAGGATGGGGGAATAAGTACTTTTGAATGTATTCAAAAGTGATGGTAAAAGCAGTGGTAAAAAGGAGGAAATCAGTGCTTTTAGATACTTGTGGTCCAACTAGGCATTCACATACTTCTTCGTTGTGTTTAGCATTTAGGTGATTAGAGGGTTTGAACAACACTGGGACTCCTCTTTACAACAAAGGCCCAGTAATGGAGAGCAAAGAGAAAAGGAGCAGGTGACAGAAAGACATACAAATGAATTAAAAGAGACTCACAAGTAGGGTTGCAAAATTCCGGGAATATTCAAAGTTGGAAACTTTCCGTGGGAATTAACGGGAATATACGGGAATAAATTGAACATTTTGTGGGTAATTTATACTAACTGTATTTACCTTGTCATATACAGACATAAATATAAACATTTTGTTTAGTCATAGGCTGATTTGAGCCCTGAGGAAACTTTGGGCCCTTGACTATATGCTTCTGCATCTTTGTGTCATTCTTGACATAGGTCTTTGCATCCTATTTGCAAATGTACACAGCCTTTCCTTCTACATTTGTTTGGGTGAAATGTCTACATACATGAGATAGTGCACGTGGAATTGTTCTGTACAATAAGATGACAAAAAAGCTTGTAAAAAAACACTAATGCAATGCCAAACAATTGGAATCGTCTTTAAAAATATTTTACAATTGATGGATAAATTAATAGAAATAGGCTAGATGAACAGATGAACAATCCTCAATCAGCATGCTAATATATTTTCCCCAGTAATATCATCGAAACTTACCTGACTAGTCCTGCACACTACAGCAGGCCTCAATAGCCCTGCTGTAGTGTGAAGGATGCTGGGAATTATCTGTGCATGTGATGGACAAATGCACAGTGGAGGGTTGAAATTCAATGTGCAGTGTGTGCTGTATTCCATACATCTTTAAAATAGAGTTTTGAATGATGTTTTTGTTGCTCAGCGTTTATTTGCGTATATATATATTTTTTTTTAATTCCCAAAATTCCCGAGCTTAATAGTCCCATGGAAAGTTTCCGGAAAGTTTCCAGAAATTTACCGAAAAAATTGTCCGCCCCTTTGCAACCCTACTCACAAGCAGGAATCAGGCAAAACTCAAAGTTCAAATCAACACAGGTTATACATGGGAGGGTTGTAAGCATAGAAAATATGACATGGACAATGTCCCTTACAGTAATTGGCTTGGCTAATCTATTCTTTATATTGTTCCTCTGAATTAAGAGTGCCAAGTTTGGGAACTTTGCAAGATTTTGCAAGTGGATAAAGTTTGAGAACTTTAATAAGAGTTTTACAGGTGAGGAGATAATTGTTACAAAGTATTGTAAATGGCAAATGGTCTGTATTTATATACCTTTTTGTTTTTATCACCACTCACAGAACTTTCCACTTTGCCATCCATTCATTCCCACACACCGCCCACAGCCACGCGTGTATGTGTGTGTTTGTGATGTGCATATAACCCTGTAAGTGAAACAGTAGCTTTTAGATTTATGGCTCAGAACCAGTAAAAATGCCAAACTTTAATTTGCACATTGTCAAAACATGTCCAGTCCACAATGTTTGCGTTTCCCTTAACTAAAAGGTTCGTTCTGCTGTGAAGTGATTCCAGTGTCATCACCCTTTGGAACAGTAGCTCTGTCGGGCCTGTCTTCCGTTCGTATTGTGAGGAGTAATGAGTTCCGCAGCAAGAAGAGGGCTTTTCAATTTCACTCTTGTTTGCTCTTTGACAGTCGTCTGACTGGTTGACTCATTTATCTTATGACCTGCATTTGCATCAGGCAAAATGACCGACCATATCCAATGCTGTCAAAATCGTCCATGGGCGCTTCTCTGGCTTTGACATGTCTGCCTAAATGATGCGGGTGGCGTCCCCCCCTCCCTTCATATTTATTTTCAGACGGCTGAAACAGTCATGTATTGATATTCAGAGTCTGAAGCTTCAAAGCAATGACATGTTTTAAATTGCCGGGAGAGGGGTGACAAAACCACTGAGAATAAGACACAAGACAGAAAAGTGACAGAGGGAAAATGTCATGTTTGACACACCTCGGTGAACTGGGATTTAAGATTTACACAATGGTAGCCCGCGTACCTCCAGGGTGTGGTAAGAAGAGGGAAATGTTCTCAACACTGAGAAAAATAAAAGGAATTAAAGGATGATTCAGCTTGATTGAAACTTCTCAATTCTTTTCACAGTACTGGTCATGCATTGGGATCATGATGATGGGTTGTGGATCATGGTGGCAGCTGATAATAGACTGTGATTACAACAAGACTGCTTGATATACAATACGCCTACTCCTATATTCTAGCATTACTGACAATAACTACCATTACGGAAATCCCATCAAATTTGGTACAAATGTTTATTTGGACTCACGGATGAACTGATCATAATTTGGTGAGCAAAGGTCAAAGGTCACAGTGATCACAAAACATTTTTGGGGCCTTTTGAACAAATAACTCAAGTCTTCCTTAAGGAAATGTCTTCGACCAGTAGTAACTTTATTTTAAGAATACCTGATTAGAAACCATTGGTTAAGGATAAAGCTCATGTTAACCTCATATGAGTCATATAAAAAACTTTATGTAGATTGAAACTGTGACTGACAGCAGAGGCGAATGGCCGCTTGTAGTTGGGGTGTGTGTATAACTGATATTAAATTTTGGTCAAAAACAATGCGCCATAATTGTCCCTGTAACAGTAGAGAACAAATAAATTGCATTGGGCCAACAAGGTGTCGTTTCAGGATAAATTAAATCCTGAGCACTTTGACCTTGAAATAACATAAAATCTCAGCTCGATCTTAATTTATAGAAAATCTACACATCTTGTGACGGTTGTGCGGTGACATCAGTGCAGCAAATCGAGTAAAGTCTTGATCCAACAGTTACACATGCTCCTGCTCGAGATCCAGCCCTGGCATCACCTGCCAAGTAAATCCTATGTGGGGGGGGGGGGGTGTATACAATGAATCCTGAGCTGCAGTCGGAGTGGAGCCCAACAGATCTGAGCCTCCTGCAGGGGAATCCTCCCACAGCTCAGTCTTGGCCGGATGAGATGAGGACAGAGCGTGTTGACATATGCTGCTCCCTTGAACAAGGGCTCCCCCTGATCGAATCAGAAGTTTAAAGTTGTCACGCCTGGCTCGGCACACTTTGTCCCCTCACTCCTGCGGTGTGTGTGTGTGTGTGTGTGCTACTGTCTGAATTTAATCTCAGTGGTTTCACGGTGGTATTTGTTTGTCTTATTCAAAGTGTTAGCGACAGATGCGAGGCGTGTCGATAGAGGGGGGGGGGGGGGATAGAATCGCTGTCGAACAGATGAATAATGTATCACAGAGAAGGGGAAATATTTTTGCTACTTTTAGCAAAAGTGGATTGCAGTCACGAATCTGCAGCCTGGCACACATCCACCTTACGTGTGACTAGACTCTTGTAACAAGTGTCTATGTGTTGAGTTTTTCTGTACACTGATCCATATGTTCTAAAATCTGCCTCATTTTAGACATAGTTTGTGTGTTTACCCGGAATAAATAACATATGGGTTTTTATGATCAGAACTGGATCATACATATATTTAATAATTCTCCTGATGTGTCTGTTTACACGTGCACAAAGGAACATTTGCATTTAGGCCGTGTTTTTTTGTCTCACCTGATGAATGCAAAGAGGATTTATCAGCTTCTTCCCGCTAGAACTGCCGATGATGAGATCAACAAAGAAAACATTTTTAAATAAATACAGTACAGCTTACAGCTCAGTCTTATGCATGAGGGGAGCTTTAACCACACAATATGATGTCCCTGTTGTGTATCTTTAAATTGGAGGAGACTCAACCTTTTCATCCCTTTCATCATATTTTCATAGTGATTCATTTGCATGTCCGGTAAACACATCAACTGATGAAACAGCACAAACTGTTTATGAAGTAATTTCCCTCTGCTAAATTGCAGCATTCATTTTTTGGGTTGTGCTCAGTTCAAGGTCAGTTCACTCCAGTTTTCACTTGGAAGGAGCAAAAAGTTTCAGCCAATCACAACAAGTGACATCACAGATGGCAGCAGCGAGACTTGGCAGTGCACCTTCAGGATAATGCAGGAGCACCTTCTTGGATGCATCTCGCTGCAGCCAATTGTCTCTAATGAAGTGCAGAAATCACTCTCGTATAGTGGCATTTTGGATCTAGTCACCAATAAATAACACTGCATGCTCTTATTATCTGTTAACTGTACTTCCTTACAGTTAAACGCTGATTCATGCTTCTGAGTCCACGCTACAGGTGCTCATGTAGCCTACACACATGGCCGATCGTCACATCTCAGCACTATTTGTTCTATGAGGGGCAATTTGGTTCAGCCTCTTGCCAAAGGACACTTCGGCATGCAGATGGTGAAGACTGTGGACCGAACTGCCGACCTTCTGGTTGGAGGACGAACGCTCTACCACTCAGCCACAGCCGCCCTTGTGCATAGGTGTGTGTGTGAGTCGCCCTTCAACAACACCGCCAACAACTTTATTGGGCGGTAGTGTTCTGATGCTGGGGTTGAGTTTCTTCCGGTTTCTGGTCCGCTTTTTAACATATTCTCTGGCGTCTTTGTTCACTTCAGAACAATGGCCAGTGTTGCTAAGCGGATCGTGTCGTAGATGGAGCTGATAGATGCTGAAGAGCAATTACTCTTTCTTAAAACACTGCAACAAAGGAAAGAAAGACCGTGTCCGCCTTAGTTCCTAAAACTCAATTAAATAATCATGGGAGATGTGACGCTACCAAGTGGACCAATCACAGCTGTTGTGGTCTGGGTAGTTCAATTTTTAGGTCAGGGTATGGCATAGGGCCCTGCGTAGGGTACATGTCTACGTGTAGGCTACATGTAGCTTTGACGCAGACACATGAATTTGGCTGTATTGTAGTGCGTTCACGTCGAACAAATACACAGATCATATCAGTGGTTCTCAAACTTTTTCTGTCATGCCCCACTTTGGGTCTAGAATATTTTTCATGCCCCACCCACTCCCCCGCCCCAACGAAATGGGCCAATTTTAACATGTGTATATACATAACATACACATGAACATTTAATCCACATTACTTTCAGGAATTTCTGATGTGCAAATACAATCCTTTTTCAAACAACATTTTTCCGACATAATTTTGTGTCTGTTAATCCAGGCGTTGCGAATCATGTGATTTCCCAACATTTTTGTCCATCGCGTTGGGCGTTAACGCACATTAGGTGATCCACCAGTGAAAAGTAGATATACTGCTTTCCACAGCCCAGCTCTCTGTGGATTTTATTTCTCCAGACTCTTGCACAGTAATTCCAGCAGTTTGTTTCTTTCTCGGCTTGTTTCCCCATTACCTACTGGAACCACGACTGCAGCTTCATTTCAATGGTTCCACGTTTATTCACAATACATCAAGGAGAAGAAACGTAGCTCTACGGGGGCTCTGTCTTACACCCGGCACAAAGCTCGTCTGAAGTCGGTGTTGCAGTATTTCACTGTTATTTGAATGCTCATTATCGGGATAGAAACGTGCACAACAGATGAACACTGTCTGCTAAATACACACTTTGCTCCTGCGCATGATGATTCCTCTTTAGAGAAGCGTTATCTCTCCTACTAAAGGACAAGTATAAATTCATATTCATATAAGAATATTAATCCACCAGGCTTACCGTAATTTTCATCATGGATACACAGTTTCACACAGGACTGAACAATGCTAACTCTGAGACAAAACAACAAAATAATTATATCACCTCGAAACCTAAAGTCGTAAATGAAGCCAATATCATCTGATTACAAGTAGTGGGGACCCTCTCCGTCCATATCACATTGTTATGGTGCTTAAACCCCCTCTTGGAATTAGAAAGGACTAATAAGTGTACAAGAACTGCAATTCAGTCAGACAACTCACTTTCGATCATGTAATATATTTATTACAACAGATTTAGTGTTTGGCGTCTAGGCTCCAACTTAATCACTCCCCCATATGATTAGACAGGAATGATGGGAGTGATGAGCAAATACTTGTAACCCCCCGTTGGAGCCTACAGGTGGATGCTGGGGTGGTGGAGGGTTTGAAGCAACAGGTAACAATACTGCAGCAGCAGTGCGAGCAAGAGGGGTTGACGGGAAATGTCTCTCTGGTTAAATAGACCACCTGATAAGGCGGGTGTGTATAATAGATGGTTGTGGAGATTGAGGTATGTCACATGATGTATGTCACATGATGTATGTAATATGATTGGCGCAGCACAGCTCGAGTTGTCTGCCAGAACTAGCTCGCAGGCGTCGCCATATGAGTTGGAAATCTCATTAGAAAAAAAAACATGTAGGCTTCATTAGTGCTTAAAGCCTCTTTTCACCGACATCCTTCACCCCCGTACTCAATCAGCTGGGGAAACCCTGAGGTTTGTGGAATCTCTCAGGACATGAGTCCAACATTGAAACAATCGAGAGAGAAGCGACTCCTAGCAACAGATGAGGATGCCCAACCGGCTTTGTTGACCTCAGTTCTACGCAGCAAGTCTATTCTCTGGTCAGGCAGTAACTGAGAGGTCTGAAGAGCTCACTGGTGTCCCCCTCCAGGGTCAAGAAAACAATCATTGCAGACCCCTAACACTGTTTACATAACGGTTTCACCGTCTTCTTCTTCCGTAGCGGCAAATGTCCAGGCCCACCAGCCTTTATCCACACATCACACAAGTCCTTACAGGCATGATGCTGCCGCTGTCTTGTTGTTTGGCACTGTATAAATACAATTGAACTAAAATGGATTCAATTGAAAGAAATTCTTCCTTTTGTATTGACTTTTTATTATTATTTAGACTTTGTGTTGCACAAATATTTCAATCGGCAGATTTTGTACCATGAGTTTGGACTTATATGTTTTACATTGTCCTTGTGTGTCCCTCTTACTTTACTTTCCTCTAAAGTAAACATTCCTGTCTTTGTCCAGTTCCCCTTCTTCATGGTTTTCTTTGTAGCGATTTGAAGACTGATTGCATTAGAGCACAACACTGTCTAAATTCCAAGGCTCCTTCAAATGCGGCTGACAAATATGTTCTTTACCAGGCGACGGTGGATCCTCCAAAACCCTAACTATCCCACGATTCATTGTGTTTCAATGACATAGGCTGTGTCAATAATCAATATAGTGCCCTATATAGTGAGTTTGTCATTTTGCAGTATTATCTGAATGTTTAATGATTTTTTACATATAGTGCTCTCATTGTTTCCCACATTGCATCGAGAAAAAGTAGTGTACAACCGATGGTCACTAACGAAAAAATATAGACCATCATGCATTGCGCTCGCGGGTGAGAGACGAGAGGAGAAATGGCAGCAGGAACAGCCTGACCTGTCGTAAAAATGTAAATACGCAGAGCAGCACATCACAGCACAAACTTAGGGAAGTTTACTTTTACTTTTAAAGATAGTCATGCAACATGTTTTTTTAACCTTAGAGTATTAAACCAAATGTAAAAACTTTTTTAGTGAGGAGGGAATAATGAGTGAGTGGGTGATTTTAGACACAGCCAAACTGTTTTTCAAAGAGGTAATGGTGGCAGCAAACGGGGCGAAAATATCAGAAGAATTCATTTTTTAATGCAAGCACTCAACCGAATAGTTAAACAGCAAACATCTTTTCAATATTATACTACACCAAATAACTGTTTCGTCCACAGCTCTGTTGCTAGGCGAAAGGTGTATGAGCGGGACAAGCTGGTGATTCAATAACAAGACCGGACTGTCTCATTGTGGGTCACGGTAGCCAATGAAGGATGTAGAGGAAGCCGACTGCGTTGGTCGGGTTCAGATCCTGAATTTGGACACAGGTTTGTTTGCCTGCCTGCTTTATCCACATACTTTGGATTGATGTTCTGGTCGGCTTGTGGGTCCATCAGAAATACTAGGTGACACTTAACTTGATATAATATCTTTGTTTTGTTTGTTTCTATGTGTTTTGCCTTTTCTTCGACTCATCTTGAAACTGTTTCATAGTAAAACGATATCTAGATCATTATAGTTTCTAGACATATACTTATAATTTGCATATCTGATAAGATGTCCCTACAATAACATTTCTTTCACTGAATGCATAACTCAACACCTGCATATATTTAAAGAACATGTTCCGAAATACATCAAAGCCTCATGCTAAAATGTCTTAAATCTTATGTTTATTCGTAAAACATCTATAAATCAGCCAATGTAGGCTACATCAGGGTCAATGAGATTTCATACGGAGTCCTCGTTGTTACTCTGACGGGGTTTGGTTCAAAGAGTGTTGTGAGCAGCATGAGTGAAAGTGGAGAGGAGAGTAAATCCAGGCGTGGCTGTGTGACTGCTGACCTTGGAGCTCATTATTCACCGGTATCTGCAGAGGGAGATATGCGGGGACAGTCGACAGCTGATAGAGACTTTCCCACCGACTTTTCTACATTTAATTAGATTAAGATTCACAGTGCCTCCCCTTTTCACCTCTCCTCAACAGCTGTCTGCAGGAGACAGCGGATAAATGGCCAGTGGCTGAACAGCTTGAATCGGAAAGGGCAGCACAATACACTCCGTCTGTCTGCGTGATCTATGGAGCTTTCTGCCTCGGCTCTGCCCTGGACCCGATTGAGGCCTCCGCTGAAAAACCAGCCGTTCTCAGGATCAATACATCCTTGGACAGTGGAACAGGGGAAGTTCATTAAGCATGCAAACACATGTCATGATGAAGACATCTGAGGACAAATGCCTGTAATGATTTTTGCTCGGGGAGGGTGACAGAACTTTGAGGGCAGCCTCCAGGGAATTAACTTGAACACAACATCTCAGGTTTGGCTATCTTTAGCAGGCGGAACTCATACTGTTGAACAAGTGAGTGTCCTTTAATAAACTAAAGGGAGCAGCATCCACCAAAACAAAGCAAAGGGGATATTGATTAATAGTTGAACTTTGATAATTGGGTAACACGTTGTCCCAAATGTTAAAGTTACATCATTCATTGGTCCATTGGAGATTTCTTTTCTGTTAAAGCAACATGAAGAAGTGGTTCTTGAGTGGCTCAAATAAAAGATTTGTGATTCTAGCTTAAACTCTAAGTTCAAAACAAAACCACAACTAAAACACTCCTGTCAGCCGTAAAGAAACAGGCCTGGGGTTCACTGTGCGGACATGTATGACGTGATTGGTCCGAACACTGGGGTGTAGCCCTCAAAGACAAACCACGTCCACAAAACCAGTTTGCTCCTGGGATTCCTTGACTGGATTATTGACTTTAATGACTTAACACTTCACTTGGCTAATTCAAATAAGGTTTAACGATGAGTTTAACACCAATGGCTTGTGACTGCACCTGGAAGCTTCTTGTTCAAAAGGATTTTACTCTCCCCAAGCCCAAAATTATAAAGTATGTTTTGAAAAAGTGTATAAAGTATGAGTTACTTCTTTCCTGGAAAATAGATATACACCTAAATGCAGATGTTTTATTTAGTAGTCCTCTTATTAATAACACCATACTAGTACTGGGTATATCTCCCCATTGCTCTATAAATGGTTTCAGTACTTTGTCGTACAGAATCCTTTGAGATAGTACTGGCTGTGGACATCTCATCATTTCTGCAGATTTGTCATCATTTTCTACAGACATCGCTTTAAAATCTGGTGAATAGGGAGGCCATTGAAGTGCACTGAACTCATTCTCAGACAGGTTGTCGCATTTTGTATTAAGGGGCCAAATGTCAAAACCAATTTCAGCAGCTCAAAACGGAGCCTCTTCAAAATCTTTCCAATAGAGCGTTGAAACCGACCAGCAACACATTCTCTTGAAAGACTTGATTAACCCACTTTATTCAAAGGTTCAAGGTCAGGAACATGATTTTTAACACGACTTTTATTTTCCGACCCCTCGAGGCTTTCACAAGCTTAGAATTTACCCAAATGTTTTGTTAACCATATGGTATAGAATATTTTTTAATTTATAATTTGGGTCACATTGTCATTCTATGTTTCTTTCATCGTCCAAAAGGTCTTTTGGTTCATGTGTATGATTCTGGTTACAATTCCGCGTTAGGATAAGGATGAATTTTCCGATTAATCCAAGAGTTCAATGATTCAAGAAATTCATTGTACGCATACAAATGTAAACATTGGATTTTTTAACATAAATCAAAATCTTCCCTCAATGCCACCCTGTGCTACCCTTGTTAAAGGTCCATGGTTTTGACGTGGTTGAGAAATAAATTGGCTGTTTCTTTGACTGACAGGTATCTTGATCCTCAATGGCATGGCCCAATAACTCCTGTCAGTCTACAAGGCGGCCCTGTCAGCTGTGAGTGTTCGGCGTAGAATGTTCAGCTCCAGAAACACTGGGGGCAAGAGGAAGTTGCACTGGCCTGGAGAATATATGTTTGCATTGTGAAGGGCCATTACTGGGAGACTAGATCGCCTCTGCTCTGAACCCTCTGCACCCTGTTATCTGTTTGAGAGCCTGGAAAACCATTTAGTGAGTGGAAGTAAATTAATTATATGCAAAATGTAAAGTAATGTGGCTGAAATGGTGAGTGGAGAGGATTAAGTGGAAGCTGTCATCTGGAAAGCGACAGAAGCCCATTAGGAGCTAGCACTCAAGTTGCTATTTAACATATTTAGTGGATTCAGAAACACTGACACAATTGTTGACAGAACCTTTATATCGGCACTTTAAATACCTTTACTAATATTTTTTAAGTAGTAATGTAAAATACCTGAGTGTAATTTTAATATGAATAAACATATGTGCTGCTAAACTTCATCTCATTAGTGTTGGTTCCACTCAGGTAAGTCCAACAGGACCAGCACTTCCCTACAAACCCCTGAGGAATGCCTCCAACACACTTTCATCCATCCATCCATTATCTATACTGCTTATCCTCAGAGGCTCACTGGGGAAGCTGGAGCCAATCCCAGCTGACATTGGGACAGGTCCCCAGCATATCACAAGGCTGCCATACGCGGAAAAACAAACCATTCACCCCAAACACACCTGGTATTAACACGTGGGTTTTGTGATCCAATCACAGGAGGACAGCTTTAAATTCAGGTGTGAACGCACTCAGTTCCGATCACACCAGACCACATTCGGAGGTGGTCTGGGCCACATGTTACCACATTCCTTTAACAGTGTGCCGTGAATGCGTCCTGAGCCAAATATGAAGGACCTCTCCTTTGGCAACTCTTTCTCTGTAGGACAAAAAAACTAAGAATTGAAAAAATTATAGACTCTCAAATATATATATATATTTGTACATTTTGTCATAAGACTTTATATAATATCTATTGCACTCACTCCCTTTAGCTTCCCTCCATCTTGCACTGATAATTAATTAATTAATAATAGTAATTTAGATGTTTAGGTCGAGGTTTTTTGCCTTGTTTTGAGGGGGACCAACAAAGGAATAAGTTGCCGTCTGCATTGAGCTCATGTTAATCTTTATATTTTACTCTAGCACGGCATAACATGAGGAGCAGAGTGCCATTCCTTTTTAGTGTGTGCTAAGTCCTTGCAGGTGGTTGGTTGCTGGGTGGAAGTTTGCTTGCCATTGGTTGTGACACTGGAACCCCTCCCTCTCCCCATTCCACCTGGGAGAGGCGGTGGACTAGTGGCAGAAACTTGGACTATGGGCAGAAAAGGTCTCTGGTTCAACTCCACGGAGAAACAACAAAAAGACGAACCTGGATTGATCTGTCCAAAAATCCAAGAGGATTCTCCCTACCCTGTCTAGTGCCCCTGAGCAAGGCACCTTACTCCCCCAACACCTGCTCCCCGGGCGCCTTACATGGTCGCTCACTGCTCTGTGTGTCCTGCACCAGATGGGTCAAAAGCAGAGGTTAAATGTACCTGCATGAGCGTGCCTGTGCATGTGTTTGGGACAAATAAATGCATCTTAATCTTTATCTTCCTCCCATGGGTTTCCCTTAGACCTTCATTTACTTGTAATTTTCCACGAGAGATGTTTCGAAATTGTATTAATAATATGTTTTGTAATATAGAAATCTATTTTTACCTTGGTCCCATTGTAACCATTTGCAGAGAATTAATGACCCTTATGAAAATAAAATTGATTTAAGTGCTCTTGAATCCTCGTCTGTTCCTTTTCTTCACCAAACCACAAAGTTTCCTCTGGGTGAAAACTACAGTCGATGAGTCACGGCTTCACAGAAAATCTGTCTTGAGTCATGTATACCAGCTTCGACTAGATATAAAACTCATAGAAAGAAGTGGACACACATCCTCCATCTTTATATACCGCCCATGGTATCAACTTGATCAACCCGTGGATGTATTGTGATCTGTGGCGTGTAGGGTTTAAGATGTTAGGGTGGTTTGGATTTGAATGAATGATAGTTCGTCCTAAAATAGAGATGATCTGGTTTCCTTGTATGACATTTTTAGTTTGTTGGTACTCAGCAGCGATCATGAGCAAACCTACTAGTGAAAATGCAGAGTTCAAAGTGAAAACTTAGATCCTTTTTTTTGTGAGTTCAAAAATTGAAGTGATGATCCAATGAACTCAGTGTGACTCCAAATAAAGGACTTTTCTACTTAACATGACCCTTCGAGATTTTTTAGGTTACACTGTAATGTAAGCTCTAAAATCCCATCCACCAGTAACGTCTTGTTGTTCGTCTAGAAAAGCAGCAGTTTCATCACTTTAGCTACAATGACTGTCATTTTGGTTTCTGTGATAATGTGTGCTGTGGACAATCCAGCAGAGAGAAGAAAAACCGACAACAAAAAAGTGGGTCAGCAGCAAAAATAACTCCTGGAACAATACCCAGACTAGACGGGAGGTTTGAAGTTGCACTGTGATAAACAGATTACTGAGTCATGGTCTGCTCCACAGCACTGGGTGTTTTATTCAGAGGTTGTGACGCTGTCATGTCCTTCTGACCTCTTTCAAGGTACTTGCAAGATGAGACTTAGTGTGGCTGTGGCTGCGGGGGTATAGCGGTTGTCCCCTAACCGGAAGGTGGGCGGTTTGATCCCAGTCTTCCTAATCTGAATGTCAAACTGTCCTTGGGCAAGATGCTAAACTCCGAATTACCACTCATAGATAAAGTGCTGCGGGTTGTGCACAGTGGTTGTTGACCTTTCTTAAGGGAGACAGCTTTTGCATTAAGTGTCTTATATCTGGGAATACTGGGCTGGATAGTGCAACAAGTAGTTCAAGGTGGCTGTGGCTGAGGGGGTAGAGTGTTAGTCCTCCAACCAGAAAGTCAGCAGCTCAATCCTCAATCTTCCCCATATGCATGCCGAAGCGTCCCCGGGCAAGATACTGGCCCCTCATAGATGTTGAATACATTAACTGTAAGTCGCTTTGGATAAAAGCGTCCGCCTAATGTAATATTATCCCAACTGATAGCAAGTCTGCTGCAGCAGCAGCAGGACTCAGGGGCACTTTGTCTAATTTAAAGTTAAACCTTGTCTTGTTTTTGTAATGAAAACTTAAAATTGAATCATTTCATATCTTCTCACAGCTCACATGCTTTCCGTTGAGCTTGAACACTGTGGAAAGTTGTTTCAAGGTGAACACCTGTTGAATTTAAGGAGTCCTCTCGGCTCAGTGTTTGTCACCAAGGTCGTATTGTACATCAAACCTTTGCTCATCGGTTCCTGCATGAGAGACAGAGAGAGCGGCAGAGTGACTTTGTGAAGGCTGCCACATGTCTCAACAGTTCACAGCGATCTGCCTGCGGGCCTCCACCGTGGGGTCTCCTCCGCTGCAGGCGCCGCTTTCAAATCAGCTCTGCTGTCAGGACAGGATATACGTGAAAAGAAAAAGTCTAAGTGATTTTGTCGTTGATTTATATTCAGTTCATTTGTCAGCTGGGTCACATAAAAACTATGAACTCCTAGAATGGGATGACAATGTATAGATTTTTCTGTCTCGTCTATCTTGGCCAGTGTAGCATTATGTATGGGTTGAATAAGTCTCCTCCTAACAACACCCTCATCATGTGGGGTATTGATTTATTCTTTCAAAATAAGACATGTACTCTATCCTGGTTTAACAAATTGTGATTCAGGTGCTCTTGTCTTTCTCCCAAAAAAAAAAAACAGACATTCATTTTTGGGAACTGGATTTAATATAAAATGTGAAGAAGGTTTGGATGATGATGCGACACTAGAAGTTGAATTATTCTAAACCTGAAAAACAAAAATCAAATAATTAGCCTTATTTATGTACACATAAACATTTTATTCTGTATTAAATTGAATATGTTATATACACTATTCTGTTGTGTACTCTAAGGGAGTACAGGGAGGGGAAGTCGATGAAAGACTAACTTAGCATAATCAATGATTCATTAAGTGTTAGTTTTAAGAAGAAACCAAAACAAAAAGCCAGAAGACAGGCGTGCATGAACAGTTACATCTCTCTCCTTCAAAGTCTTCCATCCTGCAGCGGTGGCATCCTCCCACAGGACTAACAGCCACTATTAGAATAAAATAAGTAGAGCATCACAGCTAAACCCTATACAACAACCACTTCTGTGTATTTCCTAATCTCCACTTAATGGTTGCCATGGAAACAGAAGGAAGTGCTATTCATTCGGCTGCTCAACCAAGGTCACATTGTATAAAAACTAAGTTAAGTGTCCGTGTTCTTATGAATTTGGCTTAATGATTCTAATGTCAGTGTTTATATCACGCTGTGAATCAGCCGCACACTCAGATAATACTTCATCTTTCTCCAGCTGCTCTCTGCTCGTGTTGAAGGAGGTCTCTGAGGGAATAACAGTTTGTTGAAGAGACCATTGATATGTGATGCGTCGGCCGTCATCTCTATTAGCTACCACCTACCAGCTACTTGGCAAGTAACACAAATAACCACCTATCAGTGGACTGGAACAGCGCGAGTTAACTGAAAAGACGTGGATTGCCTCCATTTAACCTTGAATTCATCGCTTCGTACCAGCTTTGCATGGATTTGAAGTACAATGATATCAAAGCTACAATGTCCCATTTCGAATGATCTTTCAAAAACAGCCAAGAAATGTGTCCTTCCATTCCCAAGGATCCGATAGGTGAGCAGGAGCAGGACAAGCTGGTGACACAAGCATCATCACCTGCCATCGCCCTCAGTTCATCCTTTAGCTGGCCTTCACTCCACTTTAACTTGACTGAGGAGTCTCCAAAGGATGTGGCCCGATAATGGAGACACAGCAAAAGTGGAAGAGAGTCTGAGAGTAACGTCATCTATTTGTATAAAATAGTATTTAGTCATAAACCGAGCTACAGATTTTAACCTGATCATGGCACCAGATGAGAAGTATGGCCAACAGCTAACTATCATGTATAATGCAGTGCATCCAATAGTTGTCTACACAGAAGTTTGAACCAAACAGTTTGCTGGAGTAAAAGTCAGTATTTCATCCTCTAAGGACCAATTAATGACCCTCTAAATGCAGTTTACTTTGACTCAACCTGATCTTACACCATCCTGACCTGAATATCCTGAATATTTGACATTGACTGAAATGCATTAGCTAGGGCTAGCGAGGGTGGCTGTGGCTGAGGGGTAGAGCGGTCATGCTCCAGCCAGAAGGGCGGCAGCTCGATCCCAGCCTTCCCCCTCTGCATGCCGAGGTGTCTTTGGGCAAGATGCTGAACCCCAAATGGCACCTCATAGAAAAAACCTCTGCCTTTGTGTGTGAATGGGTGAATGGCAAAAAAAACTGTACTGTAAAGAAATGTTAGTGGTTATCAAGACTAGAAAAGCGCTATTTACATACAGCTGTCAATAGAGATTAGTCAAAATTTCATCTGCACCTACAACATCTCCAAAAAGTATCACTGTTAGTGTGTTGTGTTGAGAAATGTTCAACTTGTACTGTAGGGTTAGTGGAAGAGGAGTCTTGGCCCAGATATCCCTTTTGCACAGTAAGACCCAGAATATTGGCTGCTGGCCCCAGAGGCTAATTCATCTCCAGACGATCGCTGCAGGGCTCCGAGATTGCCTCCCATTTGAATCCCGTTTGTACAGTGACTGGCCGGTTTAGGAAATTAGTGAAGGTTTTTGTTTATTAATGAAATTACACGCAGCGTTTGTGAGATGGATTCACACGTTCATTGAGAACTAATGTGCTCGGGGCTGAGAGCCACAGTAAGTGAACGGAATTTAAAGTGTTTTAACAGTGAGGTAAAGGACAAACAGATGGGGAGAGGACCTGGAAGATGAATTTGTGTGATTTTTTCACCGTCCTCTCAGGAAAGATGGGCCATTAAAGGTGCGTCCATATGCATCTGTAGCCTGCGAGGCTCGGTTTTTACGATTGTGCTTTAACTCACCAGCAAATTCAGACTCTTTAGCTGTGAACAGATTCTCAAGTGAACTGTAACATGCTACACGGCTGCAGGCCTGAGGATTTATTCAACACAGTTAATTCTCTGAAATGGTCAGGGTCTGTTTGTCTTTCCTGGCGCAAGCCTCTGAAGCCGGCTCTAATGCATGAGAACAAATGTGCATCATAAAGACGGGTACATCAACACGGCCACTAGATCCTGATTCCTACATACAGATCATTAAAGGATTCCAACGTTGAGTTGTAATTTTTTTACGAGCCCCACTAAATCCAGGGATTTTTTACTATGCCATTCAGATACAATAAGTGAAAACATGTTTGCATTTATAATTGATGCAAGTGTAGTGCTGCTGGTACCCAGAACCCTTCGGCTGTCCGGACATGTTTCACGGCTTCATCCACGGAACAACCGCCCAGTCAGAGGATGTGTTTCGTCATGCAAGTAAATCTCTGTGGATAGATCCTCCTCAACAACCCTGACAAATACTGCATGATCGGATTTAGGTGATCCCCTGATTTAACTGTGGTGCCATCGTGACGTTGGCATGAACCTTTGCACAGATAAAGGCGAACCATACCCACCAGCCTCAACCCTCCTTGGCTTAACTGATCTCTTTTAGTCTGAGAACTCATCAGGGTGCCCCACGAGGAACTGGAAAACTTCGGGGGGGAAACAGACATCTGGACCGCGTTGCCCAACTCCAAATATGAGGTGGAAGATAGATGAATAATGCAAATGTTAAAAAATAGTAAAAATCACTGTAAATATGGGTATTCTTCACACATCAACAACCTTTCCCCCTCACTGAAAGTTTGCAAAAGCAAGTAGAAGGTAAATAGCAAGAGTCAAAGTCCACGGTTGTGCTTTGGTCGGACAGCCACAGGCAGGATTCCCAGGGCAGATCAAAAGAAACAGGCATTGAAGTCAGAATCCTAAAACAGGCGAGGGATCAAGAAAACAGGGAGGCAGGAATAAAGACTGAATCTACAGCGGGAGGGGAACAATAAGTTTGGCAGGGAATGAGTGAAAGTGGGCCAGTATCAATACTGAGTGAACTAATGAGGGAAAGGGGGGAAAAGATAAGAGGGTAAACCGGGGGAATCGCCAAGAGGGCTGGGGTCACTCCAGGACAACTTGGTTTTTAGAGTTTGGCAGATATGAATAAGTGGATGAGCTGAACCATGAGAGAAAGCAACAATGGATCGATTTATTTGTTCCCATTTCACCCATATGACATAAGTTCCCATATGGGAATCTGTGAGAGTTTTATATGGAACAGACAGTGCCCATTATTCAGCAGCACTGACACTGCAGCAGTCCACATCATCCCATAATGCCCCCTTGTTAGATTACACTGACTATTTCAATTAAACAGCCGGAATCAGAGCCGATGACAGCGATGACAGAGACTGAGCTGCTGTATGTCCTGTAGTGGCTGTTCCAGAGCCTGTTACAGTTTAACTTACTCCAGAACCGATGAGGGGTATCGTTAAATCGACAATACAATTTTGGAGAATCAATATTGAGCCCAAGAAAGACTAATAGGTCTGAAATACATTGACCAAATACAAGAGGAATTGATCATTGTTAACCTCTTTACAACATAAATTCATAGACTACTCTACAGTAAACAATTTATATACATATATAAGGTCAGTGATGTAATAATTCTCTAAAACTGTAATGGGTTTTATTCAGAATGCTGGCTTTTAGCCTTATGATGATAACTGGGGTGAGGCCATGCATTAACCTATCATTTTTTATCCCGGCTTTCTGCCCCTAGGCACACACATTGATATAAAATGCTTTGGCCATGCAGGAAATAGATGCAACAGTGTCTTTAAATTTTCAAATTATTGTCCGTGAGGCAGCCAAGATAAAGAGGCAAAAGTTACGATGCGTAATCACTCACCCCTAAGTGATATTTAACATTATCCTTACACCAGCTCAATTCTCCTTTTATATGAAGTACTTTAACACCTTTTTTAACATTAACCTCAAAGCAGTTGATGTAGTTATATGATGTGTTAACACCCATACTTGAGGCCCATCCAAAACCATGGGCATCAGTGTGCTGCTACAAGAGCTCCCCCCAACAGGTGTCCCACCCTGGAACCAGCCTCCAGGGATGTCAGACACTAAAGCATTAAATATATATTCATACATACAATAAAATGTAAAGCACTTTAAGTGGTCATCAAGACTAGAAAAACGTGCTATATAAATACAGACCATTACCCGTATATATAAATAAATAATATGAAACATTCTTGTAAACATTCATATGAATACAGCTAAATGAAATGTAATGAAAACAACATTAAGCAAACAAATGGGTACCGTAACAGCACATGATGAACAAATTATGATAATATGGCACAAATGGCAAAAAAGAACCTTCAATTTATCTCTCAGTCGTCTTTAAAAATACATCAACCTTGACAATAGTAGCATTTCACTTACTTCTCAAAAAAAGCTCAGTATAACCATATTGCAAGACTTCCCATCGGGGAGAGCTAATTTCACCTCTTCATCATATGACAAATCCAAATGTTTCACAGAAGCTGTAAATTGTCTCAGTTCAGACCTTTTACAAATACAATTTTGTTTCTTTGTCTCCTTTTTGCTAGCTTTTGGCCAACACTTGACAGATATCTGCGAGTATGAAATTAATAGGTTTGGCATTGTTGTAATCTTTTTGGTATGAACCTAAAATAAAACAATTAGGATTATTTCTTCTACACTGCCAAACATAACTGGAGGTGCACTCAGCGAAATTCAACACCCATCGTGCAGCTAGTCTTCAAAATTGGCAACATTCCTGGTATCAAAAATTTGAAATTTCAGCCACATGTGAAATTATGAAAGATCCATAACTTGACAATTACAAAAGGGTAAAAGCCGATGAAATAATAAAACATTGATAATGCAATAGTCAAATCAGATTATCAGACCTGAGAGGTATGTGTTTAGTGCTCTTAATGATAAATCGTCTGTGTCGTCTAGAAAACAACATGGTGTCTCCAGTGAATTTGATACATTTTCCTAAAAGGCGTCTTCAGTTATGAACAGAGATGTGATAGGTCACACTCATGTGCACCAATCAATATGACTCTTGAGTTGAACAGGGAAATCCATTTCTTTATTGAGCTGGCTTTCTGCACAGGAACACAAAATACTTAAATATCAACTTTAAAAAGACAAGAAAGAAAAACTTACAGAATAAGTGTAGTGCTGTGACGGAAATGCAAATGACCTACAGATATGACAAAAATCATCTTATTTGAGGCCTTAACCTAAATACACCTAAAATGTTGTTAATAGATACAAAGAGGAAAGGTTGTCTTAATCATCAAACTATAAGAAGTTGATTTGATATTTGTGATGTGACAGTATCACCCCAGCAGCATCAATACTAGTATATTTCTACAAAGATTAAATACTGAGGAGAACAAATTTTGTGCACTGCTGAGAGAACAATGACGGGATGGGGGTTATGCAAACATGTGCATGCAGGCACACTGGGAACACTCAATTCCTTTCCTTTAAGAAATCTTCGCACATTCACACTCCAGCAGTTTGTTTCATACCTCCGCGGAGATGGCAACGGCCAAATGAAATGTCTGTCACTCTGCTCGGATGCTGCAGCATCGGCTGAGGTGAGGTGTAAAGGCTTGTGAGTGTCAGGGGAGGCAGGGCGTTGCATTACTATCAGTTAGGGACAAGTTTCCTCACTATTCATTTCTTTCAGTCCAGATCGGCTACTTTCTGTCCCTGGCAAAGTTTGTGCTCCGATCGAGTCCTGTCAACTTTTTAACCTGATGAAATGTAGTACAAAGGATCAGCTTTATTGCCAGTCCCTTGTACTTAAATGACTCAATTCATCAAACTGAAAAACCCAAGTACTTAACAGCCATAATGTCCATGTACATTTGGTCGTTTTGGGACTTGTACATTAAGTATGTACAAGTATTTGAATTGTTTTTTAAATGCAATACAAGTTAAATTTACTGAATTGAGCAACAGGCTGTTAAAGGTCTTTGAGTCGGTAACACTCATGAGCATTGACTTGTCTCACTGTCATGGCCGCCTCTTGTGTCCAACCCTTTTTTCTGTGCTGTTTTGTCGATGTAAATCAAGGTTGGCCCTTCCTGCTCCACGGTTGGATGCAGCTATAGGAAGGTGTGGCCTTCCCACATTTTCTCCTGCTGCACGTTTTCCTGTAACTGAAGCCTGCTGCCTGATTGGTCAGCCCAGTCCCTGCTCCACCAACCCCTGAGAAGCCAGGAACCTGAATAGTATATAAACCCAGACCAACTGCATGTCATGTCAGCTGTAGTTTAAAAAGCTGATTACTTTCATACATAGAAAGTTTGTTCGAGTGTGTATTATCCACACTAGGCTTACGACTGCTGCCCCTTTGTTCTTTGGTTTGAATGGGGGTTTGTTTCCATTTTCTCATTACTGTTTTTTTATTTGTTTAATTTACTTTAGATTTAGAGTCCTCATTGTGTTGGTTTTGTTTCTTTGAGTTGGAGAATATCCTTCAGCCCTTATTCCTTTATAGTTGCCTCGCCTCTTTTACTTCCGGAATATCGATTCTGGCTTTTGCAAAAGAAATCATTTAATTTAACCAATAACATTTGTTTCAATAAACTTATATTTGTATCGCACCAAAACATAATACACATTATCTCAAGGGATTTTACATAGAGCACATCATTTAATGTTCCCCCTATAAGCTCAGGGTTGTAACAATTACATTAATATTAACGGTAAATGGTTTGTATTTTACATTTACTTTTCTAGTCTTGATGGTAAACCCGCTTTACAGTCCAGTTTTCTGCTATTTATCCATTCATACAGTGCATCTATGGTCAGCACTTTTTTTAAATATAAATCTATGAGAACAGCACAGTCATCAGAGGTAATTTCTTTACCTAATGGCATCGATAGTACTCTGCTGTGTTTTGGGGAAATCAGGGAGGACAGATTTTTCTATCTTGCATAAAGAAACTAGCGCCATGTTGATGTCTGTTTGCCTGAGGACACGGCTGAGCTCACACAAACACACTCACACACATTTACACTCCTGGCAGGCAGCAAGGCCACAGAGGAGGGAGTTCCATTTTCTCAAGTTACCACAACTGTGCCCTTTACTAAAAGTACAATGACAACTTTAGGAATAAAAAAGCTATTAGATTAATGTATTAAAACAATCGCTGAACAAGCACGATTTGCAGAGATGGGACTTGTTCAACTCCTTTGCCCTTTGTCTCCCATCCAACAGAACCAGATGGTGGCCTGCCGGCACTGACCAGAGATTGACAACAACTGAAGATGTTTTTATGTTATTATTTACCTTTCGACACAAGTGTGTCTTGTGGAAACTGGATACCCAAAAGTGGGATGAAGTGAACAAAGTTAAACCTGCATTTGTGCAAAGAGAAAAATGCTGGGTCAAGCTATTTTTCACAAAATTGGGGTTGAGCCTGTTTTATTTTTCTGCGTTATTTACAGTGAGTTGAGTAGTTTTCATTAGCGGCTGGTTCACTGTGAGGTCCGCCCCTCTTCCAAATCCAGGCGTCTACCCAGCCGCTGTATTATCTCTGCAGCCTTTACTTTCTGGTTCTCTCCGACTAACCAGGCAAGCATCAACTGCATCATTTGAATGCTTTTTGAACACTTTCCACCATTTAAATTAAAATCCCTAAAGTGCATTATTTATTGCATGTATGTCATCTGATCAATTAAACTGTTCACTTGTTGGTTTGTATGTGTGTTCTCTAAAAGGGGTGGCTGTGGGTTGTGAGTAGCGGGTCGCCCACTCACCAGAATGTTGTTGGTTCAATACCTGGCTCCTTCAGACCATGTACTGATGTGTTCTTGGGAATCATCATGTAAGATACAAAAAGCATTGCATACATCCGTATGACTAAATGTGCACACAGTATTATTATGTATATAATGATTCTATAGACTTATTCACATATGGGGAAAAACCCACCCTTAAGAGGTTTCCCTGTATGTAGCTGTACATATAGTAAACATTATCTTTTATTGTGTAAACCCAGATGACTTAAATAGAAACACGTATTGAAACATCCCTCTCTGAAGCATTCCTTCTACACACTATATGTCCAAATAAGGTCATTTTTTCATGGAAGCAGATCCTTCAAATATGTGTGAAGATGATATTTGGTTCCACATTTTACCTATAACTCCCATTGTATAACCCCATAGCTCTGTTACTAACCAAGAGACTCTGAGACACCGGCTCTTTGTCATGCTTAACTACATCATCATACAGTACTTCGACCTTGGTTGCTAAGGCAACTGCCATTGGGGAAGGAGCAAGTTAAACTCTCTTTGACAGCGAGAGACTGATAATGCACTATTCTTCCAGTAAGTGAACTGTGAGTGACCTGAGGACAAACTGCTTTTAATACAATAGAAGGGTAATTTCACAGGTGATTAAAAATCAATGAACACAAATACACGATCACTTAAAAATACATCACAAATACATGACATTATAGTTCCATCAGCGGTGATAGCAGAAGTAAAAATATTTAGCATTCAGAGCCTCTTTACAAAGAGTAGCTGCTGACGGATAATGTTTACTTTATTTTGCTTGAGGCTTCGATCATTCGTAGCAGAGCCTCTGTAATTTGGCCTCATATTTAATTTCCTCATAATATTTTATTTAAAGTGAAACTCCGAAAGATGATTTACATTAAAAAAGAAAATAATCCTTTTGGATTTACTAGATGATTAAAAACATCAGTCTGAGATCCCTCAATCCGATGTGCACTTTAGTGGTAATTTTGGTCCCCTGAAGTAGCTGCGGAGTGAGTGCCCCCTGATTTCATGCTGCTCTTTGTCGGAACATAATTCTACTACCTCTTTCTTCTGTGGAGACCTGGACACAGGGAAAGTGTGAGTGAGACGGAGGCAGCTGTGGTCAGGCTTCTGCCCAGAGCTGGACAAAGTACAGCTCACTGCAACTTAATGCATCGCCAGTGTAGTCAGCACCCATAAGCTCAAAGGGACACCTTAATGCATTGGATCCATTATGTGAACGTTGTGTGACCCTGAACGTCTCGCCGAACCCCATTCCACAATCTAGTAGCGTGAAGCACTGCTTTAAAAGTGAATATAATAACAAAGAGAAACAAATTGTTAATTCAAAATTCACATCGAACATCCAAATTTGATTCAAGACACGGATTGAGCACTAAAACAATAAATGTAAGAAGTAAATATGCATTTATCAAGAGAGCGATCACACAATAGTACAAGTAATTCCACTTTAAGACTTGGCAATTGTATATGGTATAAATATCCACGTAGATACATTTACATGCTAAGCAGCATTAAATATTACTGAGATTTCCCCAGAGTGTGTGAGTAGAGTGGTTTTCCTGAAAAGTTTCTTAATTGAAAGTGACATATGTAAATAAATATATATAAAGCGGCCATGTGTAGCTACACAATCATAAGATATAACTTGTGTGTGTGTCAAAATATTTCCCATGATTTAAATGCCACATTCAGATATGATACCTAAATATAATACCATAGAGAAACAAATGGAGACATACCATGGGAATGTACATATATTCTACATAAACATACTGTATGTGCACAACAAACCATGGATCATTTGTACCCCCTCATAGCAAAGTGTGGGGATATATCAGTGTTATACAGGATTGTAATCTCAGCAGTAACATCTTTTGTTAGTGTAATCTAGAGATGAAGAGGAGACAGGCAGTGTTGCTGACACACACACACACACACACACACACACACACACACACACACACACACACACACACACACACAGACACATTTTCTGACATCAGCACTTTCCTTAGGCCACTTCTGGGCAGTTCGGGGAACGTCAACATTCCCTCCAGACAGGATGAACCTCTTGCTAACAGAGAGATAGAGAAATGGCCTTGTTGGTTTTCATACGTCACAACTATGTCTGCATTATGTGTGTGGACAGTGTTATTACAGCAGGAGAGCAGAGGAGAGAGACCACTACCCTTTAACCAGCTGCAATAGAATGAAGGTGGCATGATGGGATTTTAATTCAAAAGCAAAGTTCACTCACTTGTTGTCATGTAGGGGAGAGCAGGAGTGGATTTTACAAAGGTTGGTTGGAATGCCTTCTAGTCAAGAAGAGTCTTCATGATCAGTTGCATGTCCTGGTTGTGTTACACAATTAAACGTCACTACTTAGTAGAGGCTGGGGACTTTGGGGAAGAGCTACTGCTGGAACAAATTCACCAAACTCTGTTACTATTGGAAAAAAACTGTTTTTTAATGACTTCTAGTTCTTTTTAGCTGACGTACAGGTCCCTATCAGTGTTGAACTTGTTGGACCCCGATACTGACAATTGAAGCTGCCACTATCAGTCGGTTCCACACTTCTCAGAGGAGATCACTCACCAAAGTTACAAGGAGCAAGAACAGTCCTACGGGATGAGGGGCGGCATTGCAAGTTTCACCATTCTCACTATTCTAAGACACTGAATCAGAAACTTCAAGCTATTTTAATGTAAAAAAAAAGAAAGAGGGGTTGCATAGTTTTGATTAAAGTTACCTTTGTCTTTTCTTTCATCAAGCTATCAAATGAAGTCTAACTGAACGTAACACTGTGACAGTCAGGCAGAAGTGTTGCCAGTGAGTTGCATCAGGATTTGATCTGCAACAAAGACCTAATAATGTAGATCAACATGTAGAAGATCTGACATTTCCTCAGCACACTTGGAGAAAAAGTATTTCATCGTTCTCTGAATTGGCCAGTCTTGTACGAATAACCTAATTTTCTGATGTTGACTGTTGGAGGATGGTCTTCCTATTGCGTCACCAGCTTTTCCCGCCTATAGCAACAAAGCTACGGACAAAAATGTTCTTCGGTTGATTAAAAATGTTGAAAACATCCTTTTTCTACTTATATCTAAAATAAATTCTCTTGACGTTTTCACCTCGCTTTTTGCCGCCATTCTCTCTTTAAAATCAGTTAGTCACTAAAGCGTAATCAGTTATGGGATATGTCTGGACACATTTGTCGAATTTGGACAGCCTTGTCAAGATGAAGGATGCAGCCACTGAATTGGGACACAGCTTATGTCTCATATAACAGTTTTTCTAAAGTTTTAAGGTTTTATTTGTAAATGTTACTCTACATATATTTGAAATGGAAAATAAGGTGATAGGATAAAGTTGAAATCTTCCTGTTTACAGTGAATTTGGCAGCTGGTGCCGTCCAAAACCTTTATCAGTCATTTTGACCAGGAAGTTAACATTGAAGACGAGTCAGCTCTTGCCACAGTTGCTCTCAACGAGGGCATAATGAGAAGCCTTCTCTGTGATGACTGTGCACTGTGGGTATGGAGGCTTGAATTTCTCAGTGGCCGGTGAAGTTCTCGTCAGTGATTCTTGCTGAAATCCAATCCCAAGTGGGCCAAACTGGCCAAGGTAGACTGAGCGATCCCCATCTGCAGAGGGAGGGCTCTCTCTCTCTCTGCAGAACAGGATCAAAACAGTGCAGCAAAGTCGCCTTGAGGGAAACCAAGCTCTGGAATTTAAAGAATTCATGTTGGCTGCTGCAAAAGCTTCACTGTTATGAAGCAGTGTGAATGATAAGCTGGCTAATGGTGGCAGTTTGCTTTAGAGATTTATATTTTTTTAATGATCTGTTGAGAACAGATTATTTGTCAGGAGTTATAAGTTTGTGAGAGAGGGGAGAGGGAAGGGTTCTGCAATGATGCAATGGCACAAAGTACTAAGTTTGAAATCTTTTATGTTTTGTAAAAAAGACTATCATAATAAAACAATGGCGGGGCACAAATTGTATAATGTGTATATTAAGGTTGCTGTATAATAAAAACGCACACGCAATCATTCTCATTTGATTTCAAGTTAGCAGCGACACACTTCTATTCATTCTATTTTAGTTCATCTGAGAATATGTACACCCAGAGCTGAAGGACATTTTTTAATTTGTGTTTTACAATGTAGACTTGTATAGTATTCATTTAGTTTTATTCAATTTATAAGGTTGTCATTATAATATGGCAGCAGGAAGTCATCCCATCATATTATATATGCTATATACCATGATAAAATCTATATAATCCAGGTCATGTCTACAGTCCTATAGGACCCAGAGATACTTCTTCATGACGTCAGTTATCAAATTACATCATATGATAGGCAAACATTTTCCAATGTAATGTACATATTAGCTTTCAATTGTCTCTCTGCTATTGCAGTGATATCTTGGAAAATGGGATAATTGAGACCATATAGTTGTTGGCCTTTAACTGATCAGCTCTAAAAGTTAATCATCTGGAGATATACTGGAGATAAACCAAGACATAGTCGCATCAACTTTAGTGAAAATCGATGATTAGCCTGCACACCAGCTTAGGTGTTTTCAATCATGTGTGTGTGTGTGTGAGTGTTGGTCATCCTATCAATCTAATGTAAACAATATGACAACAATAATGTGGCTGTTTGGTGCAGTAACTTGAACAGCCCCATTGTCAGAGGATGGAAACTTCTTTATAGCTTTTGTAAAAACCTTCGCTTCACAGGCCCTCGTCTTTCAACCTCCGATACCTGCTGCCTGGAAGCAGCACCCAGCCCAGCACCACTGTACAGTGATGTGTGTATGTCAGGAGGTTGAACAGTACAGTGATGTCCCAGTGGGCGAGGCTCCCTCCCCTCTGTTGTCCGAGGGGGGCGAGAGGCTCACAGAGGTGCTGCGAGCATTCAAAGAGGCCTGGAAAGGCGATAAATCACTCAGGAGCGGCAACGCCTGAGGGCCCGAGCAGTGAGCATGCTCTGTGGACGGAATAGCTGATGACGGATGGAGAGATGCTGCCGCACGAATAAAAAGTGCAGAAAATAAAGTAAAGGAGGTGTTTGCTACAGGAAATGAAGACTTGAGAGATCCTGAAATAAGGTGTTTACAATTGAGACAGGAGGTTAATAGTGAGTGTGACACGTGGTGGACACAACATGACTCGGATCATGAGAGTGATGGGGATGTGTGGAGAAATATGCAACGATTAGGAGGTGTGGTTTAGTCTTGTCACACCAGATTGTCTTATGGTGGAACAGTGCTCCACAGTCAGTGCTCAGAATACAGGGAATATTTACCATTACCTTGAAAATCTTCCATATGATATAGGCTTGTATGTGAAAATATTATTCACATTAATTGTATGATCTTATCATGATTGTACTTGTTGAATGGTTCAACATTAATATCTTTGCAGGTATTGATATTTAGCGCTTATATAAATATTTTTAGTTTAATTCATTCAGCAACAACAACAAAAATTAAAGCCCCTACCAGGAACTTTAAAGATGATAGATAGATAGATAGATAGATAGATAGATAGATAGATAGATAGATAGATGGATAAATTCAGAAGCAGTAATGTATATTTTATTCCGATCAAAGACATTGAAATTAATTAAAGGTTCAGCGTGTAGAATTTATCGACATCTAGTGGTGAAGTTGCATGTTGCAGCTGAATACCCCTCACATCACCCTCCCCTTCCAAACATGAAAGATAACCTTCAGGTGTCACAATAACTCAAAACGTGTTTAGTTTGTCCAGTTTTGGCTACTGTAAAAAAACATGGTGGCCTCCGTAGAGACGACCCGCTAGGGTAAAGAAAACATTGTATACAATATAGATGATCACACACGAGTTAAAACATCACTAGTTTTATTTTATATTCAGTTTCTGCCAATAGATCCCTTTCACCTAAATCTTACACACTGAACCTTTTAGAGGCAAACTTCTCCCGGATTGTCTAATTTCCTGTTATAGGTCATAAAGAGGCAGCAGTATCAAAGAAGCCTGTTTCAGATAATTAGGGTTAGGGTTATAATTTTAGTTATTTAGGTCACTATCAGGGATCTAATAGTGAACCAGGGTAACTTGGAAGTTCTTCACTAATCCCTCAAGAGGCTGCGGCCGTGTGTGGAGGCCCAGTTTGACCACAGCTACACCCAAGGCTCTCTCCCCGTGCGCGTCTCTCCTGGGAAGTCTGTGTGGAGCATGATTGCTGCATGTAAACACCATTCAGTGTCTGCTTCGATTCGGCCAACAGGGGCACTGATTCGATGCTGCCAGCCACTGACAGCTCCAGATCTACACACACACTCCACACACCAGATTGGAACAAGTAGGGGACACACAGTTTCAGGTGGAGTGCTGCTCCATTGTTAGCTTCCACCATCACAGCGGAAGCTATCCCTCAGGGAGTTCAAGGATTCTTCAATGAAATAATATCCACCAGATGATTGACATGTTTTCCATCTTCCTCAGGTGTACTAAAGATCGTATCCTGAGCTTTCACCAAGCAGAAGGGACGTGCAGAGGATGTTTGAGCGATTCTTGCAAATGATTTAATAAAATGACTTATGTGACACTATTGAATGGGATAAATTCTTGTAAGCACTGTTACATGAAAGTTAATGTAATTCATGGCGTTTGGCCTCTTAAGAGGTTAACAGGAATAAGCTATAGGATCTTCAGAGAGAGCCACATGTGAGGGATTTCTCTCCCCGAACAGAAAGAAGTGCAATAGATGACACCTGTGACAGAGCACCTCATCAATATAACAACATTTACAACGAGTCTCACATAAATAGAGTTGTATCAATGTCTAACAGAGAAGAAGGGAGCAATAATGACGATTGTAATGATACAGGTATTGGGAAAATTGGCGTGGCAAACATCACGATTAAATTCAGCAAAGGGAATGTGCGTACTGGTCAAACCTCCCATTTCCTCGATTATAGTGGCAGGTAACAGTTGATAAATATGTGATGTGGAGATTTGGGGGAAATTAAACCGGTTTCATTTTATTGGTATTCATTAGTGTAAATATTTGTTGTATGAATAGTGACTATGGTAAATGGCTTTGTATTTATATAGCGCTTTTCTAGTCTTGATGACCACTCAAAGTGCTTTATATTACAGTTTTTACATTCACCCATTCACACACACATCCATACAGTGCATCTATTCGCAGCACTTTGTTATTCTATGGGGGGTGCATTCAGGGTTCAGCATCTTGCCCACGGACACTTCGGCATGCAGATGGGTCAGACTGGGGATCGAACCGCCAACCTTCAGGTTGGAGAACGACCACTCTACCCCTCAGCCACAGCCGCCCATGTTGTAAGTATGCAGTGTTGAATTTGGGGGGGGGGTATGATTATACTTAAAAGATAAAATATTGCCATGCTGAAACGTCACCACCCATTGCTGTTCCTCACTTGCCTCCTTTGATTGACCTGACAAGGCCACAGTGTGGACATGTTATTCATGTTGACCCCCAGGCCCCGCGGGGTATAATGAATCTGCACACACTCAATCGGGTATATATACACGATAAGTAAAAATTTACTGAGTGTAACCTATGAAGATATACTTGTTTTTCAAGTCATCCCTTATGGTACAAGAGCTATTTGATTTGCATGATGTAAACATTAAACATGATGACAAGCACCTTTTCTATTATTTCGGTCTCAGTTGACTCAAGTAAAGAAGCACAGGTGTAACTGTCTCCGACTTGTTTCCATTTGTTCTTTCAGGTGAGCACGTCTGTCAATGTAGAACCGCCATGGCACATCGTAAATTGCACTCTTGGTCTATCAGCAAACTTTCTGCCATACTGGCCCTACGCTGCCCCCTACCATTAATGTGCATATTGCATCTTGTGTATGGGTAGTAATCATTTCGGAGAATGTGCACGCTGACGCTCCGAACAGATGCAGGAATCACGAGGCAGCTATTATTGAAAGTAAATGTATCTCAGGCCTTTCCGACATTGAAATCAACCATGTGGCTGCAGGTGGAGCTTCTCTGTGAATAACAACTAAGAACGCTCTGACAAACCACTGTTTAATTTTTTTTCCCCGATTTTCGTAATGGTCCAATTGTGTTATTGCGTTTGCGTAAGATGTGTGTGTTAGTTTTGCTTGTTACTTATGTGAACCATCATTTTTCTAAAGGGAGCCAAGTGAGCTCTCTAAACTAGGAACTACCTCCACAATGTGAGGTGCTCAACTGGATCCGCGGGGGAGTCACCCCATCACCTCCAGTGCAGATGAGGGAGGGCAGAGGGTGATTCATTCGCCTCCCCCCCATTCCATGTTCCTGCCTGACACATGTTTCCTATTGCTGCACTGTGTGGGCGGACGAGGATCTTATAGCTATTACACACTGTCATATAAATAAAGGTATCCATATTGTAACCACAGTGGTGATAAATGGGGAATAAGATATGAGACAGGCAGTCCCTGTGATTTTATGAAGGGTTGTAAATATGTTTAATGGTGTGCACGATCATATTTCAGAGCGTAGACAGCCTGAATGCTGCTGGCAAATGTAGATAGACTCGGGGGTGTGGTGTGATGCCATGCACCTCTGTATAGACAAGCATGTTCCACTTCAATGTGCCCACGTACAGTTCCTCCTTCACCTGACTGAGCTGTGGATCTCATTTGAATTGGAGGAAAATGTGTCTCTGTCTCCATTCATCTGAAATCAATGATGTATAATGACCCGGTAAACCATCAGGTGTATAAAACATAGATTATTTACTCATTTGTTGAAAATCCCAAACTGAAATCTCTCATTTAAAAAAGTATTCAGTATTCATCCTGTGTTTTAACTCATAATGTATGGACCTTTGTTGATTTAAATATGCATGAAATGTGTCTAGTACCTGACTGGAGTCCATCGGTGGCATATAGAAATAATTTGACATAGTCTACAAAGGAACACATCTCGGGTATATAAGGTCCCACAATATATACTACATGTCAGGAGGAAAAATCAAGACATAAACTCTGAGGAGCTCCCTGCAGACATCTGTGATAAAACTGTGGAGAGGCTTAGATCAGGGTAAAGGTATAAAACCGCGTCTCAAGCTTTGAGCGTTCTCAGGAGTACGTTGGCATCAAGAACTGTAAAATGCAAGAAGTTTGAATCAAATGGGATAGTTTTCCCCAGAGAATTGAAAGACTTTGTCCTGCAAACACTGGTTCACTGGTTGATGCCATCAAAATGTTAAAGAATCTTTGTGGCAGCGTCATGTTGTGCGGGTGATTCTCAGCAGCAGGGACAGGGAGACTAGTCAGAACTGAAAGAAATGTGAATGCAAGCACATCCAGAGAGGTCTTGAAGAAAAGAGTGCACATGATCATGGACTGGGAGAACAGGACATTACCAGAAGCATGTATCCAAGTCACCTCTTATGTCTGTGAGACTGTTCCTGAGTGGCTCAACCAAAGCTCAGACTTAAACCCTCGGAACATCTGTGTAAGACTCCTGAAGACGAGGTTTACAGACAGTTCCCATCCAATCCGACTGGGCTTGAGAGGATCTGACGGGAAGAACAGGATAAACTCTCCAAATCCAGGACTGAAAAGGTTATTGGGACGTTGCCAAGAAGAGTCAGAGCTGATCGTTAATGTGCTGAGCTGCCAAACGAGCTCCTATCGAGTATCATGTCCCTTTTGGTTTGAATACTTCAAACATGTATGTATTAGAGTTGTTGATATATCATTTTAAAATGGCAATTCCATCCAATTCAAATTAAATCACCAACACAAAAAATGTAGGCAAAAAGTGAAAGGGACTGAATTTCTGATGTCACAGTACATGTCATTTAGCCATGATGCACGTGAGCCGAGCTTATGTTGGAGAAAATCCCATTTGTACTAGTACATCAACAGTGAAGTCAGACTTCTAGACTGTGGATGTAAACCCAAGTCTCGCTCGACCACTTTCTGGAGACTTTATCTTTATCATTACACGATGCCACTACCTACATTCACTCCCCCCCCCCCCCCCTCATAAAACTTTGCCTCGGAGCATGTGAGCCATTACATCCAGCCTGCTTCTCCATTTCTTACAAAACCCATTTGCTGCTGCAGTTTAGTTATATCTAACTAAATGTAATTTCTAGGAGACAGGGTTGAGTGTGCTTATCTGCTAAGCTGCTTATCTGCTAAGCAGCATGTCTCAAACAGCCTCTTTGCGTGTGTTTGTGTGTGAGTGTGGTTGTGTGTGATACCAGCACAGTCACTGATGAACCTACTTACACTTTTTCCCCTAAGTAATAACTTCTGTTCGAACAAGTGTTTAATGCAGGTGAATGAATTTGACATGATGTGAAATTAATTTCTCGTGGATCACATTTTCAGTTGCAAGCCAAGTTTCCAAGTCATCTGATAAGTATTTATGTGTGTGTGTGTGTGTGTGAGGGTGTTGTGTGTGTGTGTACGGGTGTGTTTTCATCCCAGTCACTCTGTGTTGTTCTGCAGCTCCTTGGTGACTCCTGCAGCCTCGATGAAGAACTGCTCTCAGATAATAAAGTTCTGGAAACAACAACTTCCTGAGGGAAATAACTGCAGACCTCATGTCCTCTCTCAAAACGTTTTACCCTGTTGCTGTGTCCCGGGGTGAACTTGTGAATGATGGTGGTCCCTGGGGGAGGGGGAGGGAGGGGGAGGGGGGAATCATTCCTCTATCAATCAAATAATCAATCCATTGTGAGTCTGTGAGATCACCTAACTGCCATTCAGTGATGGACAGAGATAAAAAAATGGCACTGACGTTTGTCACCGAGCGGCTCTGTGTCCAGCCATAAACCAACCCACATGTTCACATTTGAAGCTTGAGATGAAACCATACAGATGCACACAAATGAGACTCACTATAATCACTAGTGACTGACGTATGCGTACTGAGAGTAGCAAAACATAACATGATGTGTTCAAACGAAATTACATTCAAATCCATAGGCTCGATAATCTTGTTGTGAACAATATGAAGTCCTGAGTCATTAGGATCTCTTTCACCGTCGTCATCAGCCTAAGAGTCTGAGTAAGACATATGTTTTTAAATAAAAATTGAGAAACATTCAGACGCTTGAAAAAAAATGTTGCCTCCAAGTCCGATCCTGCCGCTCCCTGTAATCCAGTTTTCCCAGTTGCATCAGTTTCTGCCACAAGCCTGGGGTCCAGCTCTGATTCTTCAGTGTCTTCCTCTTTTCCGTCCTCCCTGGTCTGCACGGTCCATGTCATTGGCACTGTGGACACTTTTCAAAAATACACATGATCATATTCTGGGTTTACATTTTAAGTCAACCGTGCTTACTCTGTTTGTTCTCTGCCCTCTTTGGTTATTTGGTGCCCTTATTAATTTTCTTTAGCCTGGTGACTCCCTTGTTCATCTGATGCTGTATCATACACACCAATCCTGGTTTCCACGCTCCAATGACCCACTGGCTCCATCAAAGGGATCAGGATAGTGCTTATTAAAAGGCACAATTGGGCATATCAAATGTTTTTGTTGCTGAATAAATTGAAATATGGCGACGCCTGCGAGCTAGTTCTGGCAGGCAACTCGAGCTGCGCTGCGCCAATCACGTGACATACATCATGTGACATACATCATGTGATATACCTCAATCTCCACAACCATCTATAATACACACCCACCTTATCAGGTGGTCTATTTAACCAGAGAGACATTTCCCATCAACCCCTCTTGCTCGCACTGCTGCTGCAGTATGGCTACCTGTTGCTACAGCGTCTCAGCGTTGACCAAGTGACCGTTGTTCCTCCGTGGGTCGTTGTCTCTCTCAATCCGAGTGATTCCTCCTCCGGAAAAGTTCGCTTTATTTCCGAAATTTCGGCTCAGTCCTTCAAGATTCACTACGTGTGAATCGGACGTCAAGCGTCTGCGCCACGACTCCCGCGGGCCTCTCAGCGCGCACCACATCCTGGAGGAGCTGCGCACCCGAAGCGTTTAATTCATCCGGTCTGAGCCACGAGTTAGTTTCAACTACTTCTTGACTGAAGGCGGCTCCGCGAGGCCGAACAAACGCTGGTGGCAGCGTCACTGACGGCAGCTTCGCTGACGGATTCTTCCCGGGACATCTCTGCTCGACCAACTTCTCCCTCACCGCGGGATGTTGTCCCTCGGAGGCAGAGGAAGCGCGCCTGGATCCGCTGGGGCTTTCATCCTGTCTCCTCTGCTGAATGAAGTCTGCACTGAACGTTATGAATGAAACAATTCGGTCTCGAATCACACGCCATCTTCCCTGCACGTGATGTAAACAAAACTACGGTACCGGCTCGTGCTATAGTACTTCCTGGTACGTCACTCCAGCAGGATTATGGGAGTTGTAGTCCAATCTCCAGCCATGGGTTTGAAGCTCCTGTCTCCTGACAACAGTACCTTTCCCAAAGGAATCAAATGCTAGCAGGTAATATGTTTTGTTATTCCGGAAACTTTCAATTATATAATATAATATATATGTGGGTGGAGTGGTCTTCCTCCAACCAAGGGTTGGGGTTCAATCTTGTGCAGGGTGCTGGGCCCTCAGGTGGGCCCTCATAGATGTTGAAAGCAATAATTGTAAATAACTTGTATATATGACTTTCTTATGACTTCTGGCATGCGATGATTTCGCAACGGACGTGCCATGTGCTATATTTATCGCATTGCACATGCCCGAGTTTCAGGGATAGGAAGGGAGCGAGATGGCTCACTCCTCAGCTACTTCCATCAGCACCTCCGGTAAAACAAAGTTTATTACAGCTGCGCGAATAACACGCGCACGAGGTAACTAACGAATGATCGAATATTAAATTCGCGGGCAACTATTTTGTCTTCGGATTGTCAACTACAATCTGGTGCACTTTGAGGAAGTGCACCAGAAAATTCTGGACATCCTTCATTGGATGTGAGAGAGTGGTGGTTTACTGTTGTGTCATGACACCACAACACTTCTGTGTGCAGCGTGTCGTAAGGCCTGCATGATTATGACCAAAATCATAATTACGATTATTTAGATCAATATTAATATCATGATTATTCATACATTTTAGGAACAATATATTTTTATAGCATTTTCATGTTTAAAGGCACAAGAACACTGCTTCACTTCCATGTTGTGCTACATTCCAGCTAATGTACACATCTTTCATTAGGTCCTGGGCAATCGACTCTCCTGTCGGTTCTTATGGGAAAAAATGACGTCTGTAAGCATCGACTCTTCATTGCAAATTACAATCAATGCAGTGAATTGTCAGGGACATGTACGGCTCCATTGTTGTGCTTGATCATTGCTCACAGTATTTATTGGACACATGTCTTTGGCCAAATGAAATGCGATCGCATCAGTTATTCCAGTGTGTCTTCGGGAAGGGGATGGATACGCTGTCGCACCATGCATGGTCGGTTATGGTTTTCTCTGTTGACGTTGGACATGGACGGAGATTCAGGGAGGTAATGTTAGTTTTGGCCTTGATGCACTTGTTGTACTATGGTTTGTGGGTCGTTTTTTCAGGTGGTTAAACAAGGTAGTTGTATTGCTATGCGGCGCAAACACAACTCTAAACGCACTCTGGCATGATTTGTTCTTGGTTATCATCACTTGCCCTAAATTCCAAAACTACCATACAACGGTTGATGATCCTTTTCGAAGGACTAGCTCCTCGCCTTCTGCTCCTGATAATTGATTTACCTTTCACACGACACCGTGATTGGCTACTCTCTGTCTCTACTCTCTAAGAAATACCGGAACTGGCTGCAGACAAAACGTTGTTCTGGCTACCGCTGCAGGGTGCGTGCATGACAACTCCCATTTTGTTCTCCCTCTGGTGGTTAGCGAATGTTAGTCGAGAAAGCGCTTGATTTGATATGTAGCAAAGCACGCATTTTAAATGTCAATATCGCTGACGATCATGCAATTCGATTAATTGTGCAGCCCTAGTTGTTGTGGCTCCCTTTGTCACTCTGAGGTCTGTAAATAGATAGATAGATAGATAGATAGATAGATAGATAGATAGATTACTTTATTCATCCCCGAAGGGAAATTAAGTCGTCATAGCAGCCGGTACATTTGATTACAATAAAATACAATACAATAGAATAAAATATTGAGGTAGAAAGAATAAAAACAGAAACACAAGATAAATAGGTAGATAAGGTGCAGTGGCAGATGATGGTAATAGTACTGATGATATGATGGTAATGTTATTGTTAGATAGTATATAAAAAATTGTATAGTATATATAATATATATTTATATATGATAGTAATTATACCAATATAATAGCAGTATATAGTAATAATAGCAGTAACAGTATATATAATAATAGTCAAATATAATAATAATAATAACATGTACACATGTATAAATATGTGTATATAGACTTATATATACAAAGAATATACAAAGAGTATGATATAATATATAGTACGGATATAAGTATTTGGCGATGCAATAGATAATATAATGTACTATGAGTGTAAGAATATGTAGACAGAGTGTGCAAAAGACAATATTATTGTATAAAATGATGAATTGAGACGTATATTTAGTTCAGTGATGGTGGCTCTGACAGAGGTAGATGCGTTGTACAGTCTTATTGCGGTTGGGAGGAACGACTTCCTGTATCGTTCCTTAGAGCAGCGGGGTTGAATGAGTCTTTGGCTGAAGCTGCTCCTTAGCTTGTCCAGTGTTTTGTGGAGGGGTGAGACGGATTGTCCATGATTGCCAGCATTTCAGGTGGTTTGCTGGACTTAGAGTGTTAAATTCTGGGGTATAGGTTGCCATGTGCCAAGTTCACAATATATTCTCCTACAGCCAGGGCAGTTGGGGGGAACCTCACCAGGCAGTATATAGTCTCCCGCGACAATGTGCCTACAGCGAATGACCACACCACGGGGGTGCATGGTGCGCATCACAGTTTCACAGGTAGCATATTCTCCTGCAGGCATGCGCCATGGAGAATGGCCCCACCGCGGCGGTGAATGGCGCACAAAATCAGTTTCACAAGGTAGCATATTCTCCTGCAGGCATGCGCCTATGGCGATTAGCTACACCGCAGTGGCATGGCACACATAACAGGCTCACTAGGTAGCATATTCTCCAGCAGGCATGCGCCTATGGAGAATAGCCACACCGCAGTGGCGTGGAACACATAACAGGCTCACTAGGTAGCATATTCTCCAGCAGGCATGCGCCTATGGAGAATAGCCACAACGCAGTGGCGTGGAACACATAACAGGCTCACTAGGTAGCATATTTTCCAGCAGGCATGCGCCTATGGAGAATAGCCACACCGCAGTGGCGTGGAACACATAACAGGCTCACTGGGTAGCATATTCTCCAGCAGGCATGCGCCTATGGAGAATAGCCACACCGCAGTGGCGTGGAACACATAACAGGCTCACTGGGTAGCATATTTTCCAGCAGGCATGCGCCTATGGAGAATGGCCACACCGCGGTGGCGTGGAACACATAACAGGCTCACTAGGTAGCATATTCTCCAGCAGGCATGCGCCTATGGAGAATAGCCACACTGCAGTGGCGTGAAACACATAACAGGCTCACTAGGTAGCATATTCTCCAGCAGGCATGCGCCTATGGAGAATAGCCACACCGCAGTGGCGTGGAACACATAACAGGCTCACTAGGTAGCATATTCTCCAGCAGGCATGCGCCTATGGAGAATAGCCACACCGCAGTGGCGTGGAACACATAACAGGCTCACTGGGTAGCATATTTTCCAGCAGGCATGCGCCTATGGAGAATGGCCACACCGCGGCGTTGAATGGCGCACACATAACAGATACCGATTCATCCGTCAGGCTCCAAATCTGTGCAGTGTTGGGGGGTTACAGTATTAGCGCATCACTCCCATCATTCCTGTGTTAGCATATGGGGAGTGATTAAGTTGGAGCCTAGACGCCAAACACAAACATGTTCTACTGTGAATAATAAATATCGTAATAAATAAGATATAATCAAACGTGAGTTGTCGGACTGAAATGGAGCGAAGCCAGCGAGCTAGCTCTGGCAGGCAACTCGAGCTGCGCTGCTTCAGTCATGTGCCATACATCAGGTGACATAAATCATGTGACACATATCAGGTGACATACTTCACTTGCCACAATAAGCCACAGCACTCATCCACCGCATTAGGCGGTCTGTTTAAGCAGAGGGAAATCCCATCTGTCCAACCATACCCGTGCGTCTTGACCCCATGGTATTCATCCAATTCCTACAGAGCAGTGAATAGATCAAGAACCAATAACCTTGTCACGTGTCAATGCTGCTACAATAGAAAAGCTATGAAGCCTCAATGATGACAGTCTTACCTAACATTTACCTTGGCTTTATATTTCCTTATTACTGAATTGTTGTCAAGGTGAGTCAGAGTATACGATAACGGAAGCAGTCTAATAGGAAATCTGACAAGGACGCTTATTTAATCCTCTACATGACCTTATCCTCTTTAGTCTTAGAAGAACACATGTTCACAACAAGTCTGATAGATCTTGTCGAGACTTCTGAATTATCATTGTTAAGAATAATACTGCTTTCTGTTCTTTCTCCTCTATGATCAAACGCTTGCATCCCTCTTCAACCAATCAATGGTCGAAAATACATGACGAGATCTCCTCAAAGCTTCGCCATCCCTGCCTGAGCTGAGGCCTAACACCTGGATGCTGTCCCCGCACTTACTAAGATGTGGCACCGCTAGGACTGCAACACTCCATCATCAATGCTACTCATGCTATGTTGGACACCACAAGAAGAAATATTGACTCTCAAACATCATCTGCAGCCTTGATGTTTTAATATGTATTCTCCGCTGCATAAATCCTTTGTTGCATGTCAGATCTCGGGATCCATCACGTCTCTGCGTCCGGGGTAGTCACAGGCATGTTTCGGCGCGCCTTCATCCCCTCCAATGGTGACGATACATGCGAACGATGCCAAGGGATTCATTGCACCCTTGCCGTGGCATACATCTGTTCCTGTCCATCCTGGGAGAGGGATCCCTCACATGTGGCTCTCTCTGAGGTTTCTACATTTTCCCCTGTTTATGGGGGTTTTTTGGTAGTTTTCCTTACTCTTGTCGAGGGTTAAGGACAGGATGTCGCATTTGTTAAGCCCGATGAAACGAATCATGTTTTGAATATTGGTGATACAAACAAAACATGTGAGTGAATAATTTGTATGTGCTTTGCAGACTGATTATTTTATTATATTTCAGGTGGTTTGCTGGGCTTAAAGGGGAAATTCCGGTGCATATGTTGCCATGTGCCAAGTTCACTATATTCCCGTATAGGGAACCTCACCAGGTAGTATATTCCCCCGCAGACAATTTGGCTACAGCGAATGACTACACCGCGGCGGTGAATGGCTCACATAACAGGTTCACTAGTTAGCATATTCTCCTGCAGGCTAATGCCCCTACGGAGAATGGCCACACCGCAGCGGTGAATGGCGCACACATAGCAGATACCGATCCGTACGTCAGGCTCCGACTATGTGCAGTGTTGGGGGGTTACAAGTATTTGCTCATCACTCCCATCATTCCTGTGTAATCATATGGGGGAGTGATTAAGTTGGAGCCTAGACGCCAAACACTAAATCTGTTGTAATAAATATATTACATGATCAAACGTGAGTTGTCTGACAGAAATATGGCGACGCCTGCGAGCTAGTTCTGGCAGGCAACTCGAGCTGCGCTGCGCCAATCACGTGACATACATCATGTGACATACATCATGTGATATACCTCAATCTCCACAACCATCTATAATACACACCCACCTTATCAGGTGGTCTATTTAACCAGAGAGACATTTCCCATCAACCCCTCTTGCTCGCACTGCTGCTGCAGTATGGCTACCTGTTGCTACAGTCCCTCCACCACCCCAGCATCCACCTGTAGGCCCAGCATCCACCTGTAGGCTCCAACGGGGGGTTACAAGTATTTGCTCATCACTCCCATCATTCCTGTGTAATCATATGGGGGAGTGATTAAGTTGGAGCCTAGACGCCAAACACTAAATCTGTTGTAATAAATATATTACATGATCAAACGTGAGTTGTCTGACAGAATTATTTTTTTGCATGGAAATCCAAAATGAATCAATGCAATGACCTATTCGGAGCAGCCCATACATGGCCGGCCCTTCTGGCATTTGCCCAATTGCCAGATGGCCGGTCCGTCACTGCTGCTCTTGTTCATTGCCCCACTGGGCCTGTTTCTGAGCTCTCAGCAGCCACTTTGGTGAGTACAATGTTGTCACAGACAGGAACAGAGGGGCAGAGGCTCCAAAACAGCGAGCAGAGATGTTCTGCCGTCGATAAGTTGCTTTAGTTTATTTTCTTTGCAGGAGGGGAAAAGAGCCGTGGCCCGGGACAACACTACATCTTAATACGTTTCCGACGAGGTCTTTTCTTCAGCACTCTGGTCCAAAGGTAAAATAAATATATAACTGAAAGATAAATACGTGAATATATAGGTATCAAACATATGTCTAACTAAAACAATCATTAAGTGAGGCAGTGTGTTACTTTACATGATCAACATTGTAAGGATGTGACCGTTGCTTCTCCTGCTAATGTGTGTTTAAATGTCTGCTTTTAAAAAAGGTCTATAAATTTAGATTTATTTGGAAACCTTTAAAAAAAGATATCTGATACGTTGAGGCTGTTCAAAATCCTGGTTCGCACGATTGATCTTTAAAGCAGACTGGTGTGTAAAGCACAGAGACTCAGATATTGTAGATGGTTAAAGAAGAAGTGGCGATTCTCCAAAAATGCAAACACATCGATCAAATCTAAAATATGAAGGAGCCTCCTGACCTCTTCCTGGTCAGGGCAGGAGAGACGCGTGTCTCTGTTCAGTGACTGCAAAGTTTGACTCACTCTCATTTGATTTTCGGGATAATGTTGTTTTAGTGAGAGATCCTCTTAAGAGTGTTTAATTCTTCACTGCCAGCTATTTCTTATAAAGTCTCCTGAAAACGAAAGAATGTACAAATTAAGGAGGAAATAACAGGAGGCAGGTATTGTGGTGTTGTTGCACAGTGTTGTATGCTCGCCTGCAGACAAATTTGACATTTGCATGTTCAGCTGACATCAGCAATTCATTAGAACTCATTAACTCACAGTGCAGCTACTAAATACTGTTTCCCCTACAACCAGGAAATCATGAGACCCTTGAAAGGGTTGCCATTAATCTATTACACAGATCGACTGCAACATATCTGTATATGGTTTAGGCATCAATGGAAATAATTGAATTTAAAATAAAAGCAACATACATGTAACATTTTAAATATACAAAATGCAACAATCTTTTCAAATACAAAATGAAAAACATTCTAATGTAGAAATAAAAATTCAAAAGGAAACATATCGTACATGGATCAGTACTGGTTTTCATGTTGTGACTGATCAGTGTGTTTTCTCAGTCTGATGGTGTGTACAGTGAAACATGGAACTGTCATATGTCAGTGATAACAAAAGCCTCAAGGTTGATTGTGCGTCCTTCACCACAACACTTGCGGATTCTTATCAAGTCAAGTGTTGTCCCCTCCTACAGTCGTGAATAACAAGCTTTTTCTCTTTTTTGAAATGGTTTGTATTTAAATATTTATATAGCACTTTTCTAGTCTTGATGACCACTCAAAGCACTTTACAGTACAGGTTATTGCCATTCATCCATTCTCACACACACACATACAGTGCATCTATGGGCAGCACTTTTTCTATAAGGGGCAATTGTGGGTTCAGTGTCTTGCCCAAGGATACTTCAGCACAGCATTGTTTCAACCAAATGAAACTTCCAGATAATAATGCACATGAGGAGGGATGAGTGTGAATGAACTGACTTCATTTATTAACTTGTGCACAGATTAAGTATAAATTAAGATAAGCCTACATTAGTCCCTTAGAGGAGAAATCTGCAACGTTACAGCATCCAGAGGGAAGTCAAAAATAAACATCAATAAAGTAACACTAAGTTGCATGCAATACTTATAATGTAAGCGGGTAAAAAAACTAATAGTGTGAACAAGTAAACAGTGAAATGGATTGCACATTAACCATTGAATTTCGCAGACAGAAATGAATATAGCAGTTAAAAAGTGACTTTATGATCTACTGGGAGCAGAGCTGGTTGTACAGTCTTACCAGATACCATTCCTTCAGACACCCAGGACAGATCAGTCTGTCGCTGAATGAGCTGCCCAGTGCTGCGATGGTTTCCTGCCGGGGGTGGGACTGGTTGTCCAACAGAGAAGACAATTTCGACATACGTGTTAAAAAAACACCGACATTGTGATGGCAGACTCGTCACAGAAGAGGAAAAGATGTTGAGCTCCACTTTGACATTATTTCACAGCCCACGTCACAGCAGAGCATCTTTCTGGGAGCATTACAGGAGCAGGTGCTGCCAGAAACTATCAGTGGAGGAGGAGGAGGACACCCCCCCCCACCCCAACACGTCACCATACAAACGAGACGGAAACCCAGCTACAGTTTTCATGCACTTCTTTAATATATCAGTTTTTCATATTCACAACAAATACATTAAGCTTTTTCTTCTTATGATACAGCCTTAAATAGTTTTTACACTCAACTGGTTTTCTCAGAAGTCTGCCTATCAAAACATCTTTTAATCCTTGTCTCTTCATTTTCAACAGCTTATCATTTGTTACATTTGTGGTCTCCATGCCTCCTAGCAAACTGACAGTATTTCCTTTGTACAACTATTAACAGGTGAAACAAAAACATAACCCCAAAAAAAAAATTCTCCATAAAGTTAGTTTTTTTTTTTTTCATGATAGTTCTCAGTTGTTGGGTTTAAGGTGCAGGCAAGGAGGGGGGAGGAGGGGAATGTGTCTGAAGAACAAAAGGGGGGAATGAAGAGAGAGCAAGGCTGTGCATTACGTGGCGGAGAAGAGAGTGAGAGAGTGAGATAAGAGGAGGGCGGCGGAGGAGAGAGTCAGTCCTGTAAACTCTCCGGTTTATAGACGGACATCAGCAAACGTGATAATAAATACAGCATTCTTAAAGACGTTGCTGTCTACTTCCTCAGGTCCTGTAACAATGAAGAATGTGAAAATGTGAAATCCTAGATTACTCCTATCTGCTAGTTTTTGAAGGACCACACCGATGGACTGAGACCACGTGATATTTTCCAGTGAGGCCGCCAGTTCATTGTTGACCTAGTAAAACGAAGTTTACCAACAAGTCCACTAACTCACTGGTTCTGGACCATATCACGTGTTTGGAGGCTTAATTGATTCCAATGTGTGGCCTTTAACATTGACCTACATTTGTTACAACAAGCCAGTAAGTAAACGTGGAGCTGAGGTTCTTTCCAACGTCAAGAATGAACCTCCATGGTCGTCTTTTCCCCCCCCCCAACATGAACAAGAAGGATTTGATCGGAATCATCCATCAAAGTTTGAACATCTGCATTGTTTCACCTGTGTCAGCTCAGTGTGCTGAAGAACACCATGAGATAGAGTCAACCGCTCCGAGACGAGCATGTGAGAGGACTTTGAGCAGAGACCAGACAGTTCTGGTTTCATGAGTTTAGGTTTGGAGATAACAGCCCGGACAGAGTTTACTTGCTTTCCAGCCTTAATTGGAACTCTAAATTAATTGAGATGCGACTAAATGTTTTTTGTGTAACTGTCTTAAGAAGCTAAACTCTCGTGAGAATAAAGTCAGATTCAGCGAGAAGTGGCTGACAGGGGCTTCCTCTGTAAACTGTGCATGTTCCCTGCAGATTCCTGCCACAGTCCACAGGCTCTGAACTGTCCTTTATATGAACGCGTTCGTGACTGTGTGGTCCAGTGCTTGGAGATGTGTATCCTTGAGCTGTAATGACCAAGGCCTGCGTCAAAGCCCTGACTTAAAAAATAAATATATTTATATATATTTAAAACATAATTATAGCTCTGAGGCAGAGAAGAGGATTAAATTAGGTTTCTGAGCCAGTTAGTAGAATGTAATGATTAAAGAACCCTTAACCAATTACCTCATCTTCCACTTTATCTCCAAACCTGTAGCCTTTCCTGACCATGACATCGTTGTCTCTCTAATGACTCAAAGTCTCCTTCACAACCTGAACCCGATGGTTCTTCTTCAGATGCTTAGTGAAGTTAAGGATAGAGACGAACGTCCCTCATACCGAAGGATATGTAACATTTAAGAGACTGTTTCTATGTCTTTGGAATTTACAGACTAGAGACGAGTACAAACCAAACCAACGTGGAGCTTAAAGCCTCATGGTGAAAGCACATTACTCGAGCTGGTCTTTAAAAACCCAACCAACACCGACTTGTGCTCAATAAGTGAAGCGTGTTACCATGAGGGCACAAGCTGTTTTACAAGACCTGAACCAAAGCATCATGTGAACCAGCAGCAACGTGGCCGACACCGCTGACACAACTACGGAATAATGCTCAGAATGATTACCAGAAAAATAGCCGGTGGGAATTAAGTACCGTGCTTTCATCAGTAGATGCCAGGCTTTACACAGATTTGGGTTTGGTTACTCTTGAAGTTTCAACCACACTTGCATGTTCAATATGCAAGTGTGACACATTTCATGAGCTGCCCTGTGACGAAAAAAGGTCCAAATTCCAGGAGGTCTATGATCCAGGACCGGGATAAGCTGTAAGACTGTCCTGGGTCGGGGCTAGCAGTTTCCCCCCCCTCCCCTCTGCTTCCAGTCTTTGTGCTAAGCTAGGCTAAATCCGTTGCAGCCCTAAGATGGGACTTGTGGGTAAGATGAGAAGTAAGTGTATCTCTTCACAAGCCGGACAGTTCCATGAAGCGGGTTAGGGGGGTGGGAGTGGGGGTTAAGTTCATGGCGTTTGTGATGGAAAGGCATGATCCGTGATGAATGTGAAGAAGCAGTTTGTTGTATTTGGATGGATGGGCGCTTCAACTCGTGTGCTCTACCTCCAAACATCCATTCATCAAGCCGGCAGCCTCGTTTTCTCCGCTCCCCATCACACGTGGTGACATACTCGGCTCGTGGAGGCTTTATCAAAGAGTCATTCTCTGCAAAATATATTCACACTCGGGCCTCGGCAGATGACTCATGCATTAGGTGGATTTTTAGGTCATCAGCTCTGTATGTCACAATTTATTCTTCATAAAAAAAAAAAAAGTCAAGGCAAGTCGCTCATTCGCTTCGAATCCGTGTCATCTCTACAAAGTGCAAGTACACGAGTCACAAAGACTAAAACAAGCATCTAAAGAAAGACAGAGCGTAAAATAAAGCGGTAAATAAAAAAGTTTCACATAAATAAGTAAATATCTGCAGGCCTGCCTGTACAGAAAAAGGCAAATAATGACAATAATGAAAAAACAAGAAACAAAAGAAAAGAATGTTTAACACCTACAACACACACTGGAATGAAAAGAGTACAGGTGCATGTGTGTAGAAAAAGGTTAGAAAGGTGTGACTGAAAGTTTCAGAACTTTTTTTTTTCAAGACTAACAGAACCTGCCAGAAGACCACGTGTCCCTTCAGCAGATCACGCTGCGGCTCATTGGTTAGCAGCGGCAACAAGTAAAGGTCCCCGTCTTAAGCAGAGTGCAATATTAAAGCCACGTGATTTAAAAAAAAAAAAAAGAAAGAAGAAAGACATGCAGTTGGTGTCACAAAAGAAAGTAGAGTTTGGGTTCTGTGGAAAAGCGTCAGAAGCGAATGAAAAGCTTTAGTTGCGAAGATGCTGTGTAACAACTTACTGTACACACTCTTTAGCTCAGTATAAACCCCGGGCAGCAGCTTGGCTTAGACTAGGCTCTTTAAAAAAACAAACCTTAGTTTAGCTTCCATCATCTATCAAGCCTGCATCTTTTCTCCCTTCACGCGCGGCTACCGAGTTTCCAAATGGAAACCACACGACTAACCCCTTCCAATGAGATCATTTGAAAAGGTAGAGCGTCTCCGTTGAGTTATCCAACATCGAGAGATCTTGCGAATCGAGACCAATCTCAATGAGTTAATCTCCGACCGGGTTCTTTTTAGATTGACTACGAAATCCCTCTCGCGTTGTTTCCACGAGTCGCCAAATAAATTAGCATTTCTCCTCCCAAAGAGCAGCTCCTGTGCCCGAGACTCCTGCAAATCTGCTTCTCCTGCTTTCGCATGCACAATCTATTCCGGAGAGATAAAGAGCTGCGGCCGTTTCATCACCGGTGTTGACTCTGTTGGAGGCAAACAAGAAGGCAAAACTCAGTATTTTGCAGAATTTGGTCAGCTTTAAGCCCAAAAGGATGGGAAAAAAGGGCCAGTGCTGCATGTCGCACTGCTACCATCTCCTCTAGAGAACAAAAGACAGAAAAGGGTCATCATTCCTAGCCAATGCTAGCTTAACTCTGAAACCGGAGAAACAACTGACAAAGTGAAAAAGAGATCTATCTTTCAAGTCATCGCTCTTCAGGTTGGGGGGTGGTGGGGTTAACCCCCCCCTGCCCAGTGACCTCCAGCTCTCGCAGGGGAACAAGGCCGGCGCCCGACCTTCCATCTCCAGCCCCCCCCAGTCAGACGGGAGCGCTGCGTCTCCTCCCTTCATCGTCGCCTTCATCTTCTCCCTCCGGCGGGTGGGAGAAACGGTTTTGGTGTGGATGTTGTTTTTCGTTTTGTGTCATTCAAGTTGCTTTGTTTGCTCTTTTTTTATTTTTCCTAATTCAGTTTTGTCTGTCGCAGTGGCTGTTTGACTGCAGGACAGCTTTTGGTTGCCGTCTTCAGGTTCTTTGAGACGACTTTAGATTTTTTTTCTCCAGTAATTAATCCACCGCAGAGACACGAGACTTTTGAGAGGTGACGAGGGATGGAGTGGTGGGATCTGCAGCACTTACTTAAATGCTGAAAACTCCCCTGAAAAACAAGAGAGACATGGAGAAAATAAGTTTTTGAGCGCTGCTGCAACAGCCACACTACTGCTGCTGCCAACACTGTATCCTACCGTGGACTAGTTTCCTCCCGGGTGCTGTGAAGTCAGATGTTTGTGTACGTGTGTGTGTGTGTGTGAGCTCACCATAGCCACAGGCCTGGATGGGGGTTTTGGGGGAGGCGCAGGCGTACAAGCTGAAGTCCTCCGTCTGGAAGCCGGCGCGGTTTAACGAAGGCTCCGAGGCGCTGCGGTGGATTTTGGGTAATGAGCGAGCCAGCAGCTCGATGGACGCCAGGATCTGTAGGAATACACAGCACAGCCACAGATCCATCAGTCACTGCTAGAGCATTTAATCAAAACCAAGACAAATATTGTGAGCCATGTTGTAATCTGTTTGAGTGAAATGTTCCTAACAGGGGGAGCAGTGGGGAAGGATCACTGGAATGAGAGCTTTGCAGAAATGGAGGGATGCATTCTGCCCTTTGAGTAAATGCAGGGCTTTTATGATATTGTCTTCTATCACAGGGACGGTTAGAAATGAAGAACTGTCTCAGAGCCTGTTGAAAATAAATATCTACAAGGGCTAAGCGATTGGAGGACTATATCGTCCATCTGCGATTGGCTGAGTCCAGCGTCGGTTGTTTGGTTTTGTGCGACTGGTTATTTCATTTTGCTGAAGTAATGTTTTTTTCCTCCGAGAATCAATTCAACTGTACAAAGTGTTAACCTACATACATTTGTATTCTTTATCCTGACTCCATCCACCCACTTTTCACTCTCTCTCTCGCTGAGACCCAGACAGACTAAGTTGACGTCTCTGACCCGCTGCAGTTTAAGTGATGACTTGAAGACAAACACCAATACACGCACACACTCGCACATAAAAACCGTTTCATGGGGACACATGTATATGGGCATAAATATCGTATTTATTCTATTGTATTTATCCGTCGTCTTCCCAATGAAATAAAAAAGCAGAAACATTTATGTCCTGACCTGAGGGAAGAGAGGTCGCTCCTCCCTCTTCTTCTTCAGACAGTCGGCCATCAGCCTCTTCATGGCCTTTGGACAGTTGCTGCGCACTTTGCTGAGGTCGGGGGCCAAGTAACCTCGACCCACCATGAATATGATCTGCGGGAGGAGAAGAGAGGAGGCATCAGAATGTTTTTAGGAGCCACTGCACTACATGTCTTTGTTTGTTAAATGTTATTATGACATGTTAATTATGGGCTAATATTATATTATGATTCTATTGTTGTTTTAATGGATTACGGTGAGGGCCCATAGTGCAGTTTGCTGCTAAATGGCAAACATGTTTTTTGAAGATCACAATAAGGTCAACTTTGATTTATGGGAACATGAATCAAAACAACATCCCTCTTCAGGTTCAGTGGCCACTACAATGGTACTTTTAAATTGAACCTACTTTTTTTATACTTATAAACAATTAAACAACTTCAAAAACCAGACTCTTTGTTTTACTATTATTGAAAAAAACATTCAATGGCAGCAGCTCTAACTGATTATTGAGGTTGTAGCTGGTGCGGAATCATTTGTACAAGGGACAGTCTAACATTGTCCTGGAGAGGAAACACTTAAAAACAAGACATCAGCACATTTCAGCTAAATGGAACTGCAACACGACTGTCAAGTTTTAAAATCCAATAGATTAATAAACTGTTAAATCAACCATCAGCACCTCTACAGTTCCCCTCTGCTTTCGTTTTTCCTGATCATATTTATTTAGCCGGTGTACAAAGAAATAATTACACTACAGCTTATTGTTTGCGGTGTTTAATAATCCGAGTATGACAGCCACATTATTATTATGGTTAAATTAAAAATAAGATCGAGTGTAAACAAGCACTTATGTTTATGTATGGATAAATACAAAATTATGACATATGAAACGTGAATTAAACCTAAATTTAACAAATCTTAATAGGTTCTCACCTGGTCTCGGTTGTTGATGTTGGAGTAGGGCAGCACTCCGGACATGAGCTCGTACAGCACGATGCCGAAGGCGTAGACGTCTGACTGGAAGCTGTAGGGATTCTTGTCCTGCAGCCGGATCACCTCTGGAGCCTGAGAGAGCAGATATGGTAAATGGTCTGTATTTATATAGAGTTTTTCTAGTCTTGATGACCACTCCAAAAGGGCTTTTACAGTACAGTTTTCCCTTCCAACCATTCACACAGTTCCTACAGTGGATCTATGTGCAGCACTTTCTCGATCATACATCACTAACCCATTAGCAGCACAGCAGGTTCAGTGTCTGGACACTCCCACTAAAAATCGAATCAGTTCTTCCTTGATTCCAAGTGAATGTTTGTAAAAATTTGAACTAACTCCCCTGAGGCGATCTTGAAATATCGTGTTCACAAGGGTAGTGCGATCAGACAACATGGAAATATAACGTGCAGAGGTCTAATAAAATAAAAGGCAGAGTGAATGTTAAATTTAGGGAAGTGATACTGACCATCCACAGAATAGATCCAGACAGCTGCTCAAACTGGTGGGAGCCACTCCAGCGGGACTTGACTGTAGCCAGGCCGAAGTCACCGATCTTCACCGTCAGATCCTCATGGAGGAAAATATCTGGGAGAAGGGGTCGTCAAGGAAACACTTTTCTTCCACACCTATGATCTTTGCTATGTCGTCGCAACTGAGTTCTATGCAGGGTTTATATTTTATTTGCAAGTTTGCTTAAAGGCCCCGGCCTAAAGCTTGACTTGACCCAGTGACATAAAGTGACAAAGGATACTGTTGCTCTTCAAATCTCTGTGGATGATTGACTTTGCATGCAGGTAGCTGAGGAGGAGAGAAACAGGGATTAAACACACTGAGACTGTGTATGTGTGTGTGTGTGTGTGTGTCTGTGTGAGTGAGTGTGCGGGGAGGGACACTCACTCCATGCCCTGAGCAGTCTGCCGGGCGATGTCGATCAGCTTGATCATCTCAAACTTGGTCTCGATGATGTGTAGGTGGTGGTACAGACTGGAGCCTTCGCACCACTGGGTCACGATGGCCAGCTGAGGCTTGGTGGTGTAGCCCATGAACAGCAGGATGTTCACGTGACGCGTTTTCCTTCAGGGAGACACACACACAGGTCGATGAAACTATGCAACTGCATGTGTTTTGTGTGGCTGTTTATATAAAAAAAAAAAGGTGCACGGATTCTCCTGATCCCAGAGCAGGTGGCAGAAGTTACCTGAGGACTCCCACTTCGTTCTTGAAGGCCTGGAGCTGCTGTGGTGTGGGCGCGGTGACATTCAACATCTTCACCGCCACGTCACCTGAGAGGAGGAGAGGACAGCTGGTTCTCAAATAGTCCAAGATGGCTTTGTCCACAATGTCAGAACATTTCAGAAAGCTCATAGCGACATATAAAACTAAATCAAACATCTGGAACCCACTAAGAAATAGACCGGAATACAGTCTGTATTGTCCTGACTCCTTGTATTAATTATGTTTATGTTTACTGATTTGATGCCTATAGGATGTTAACTGCTTCCTCACCAGAATGTGGTGGACTGACAGTAGAGGGTGCCGTTGCTCTTACCGTGCCACTTTCCCTTGTAGACAGTTCCAAAGGATCCAGAGCCTATCCTCTGGCCCAGAGTGATCTGACCCTCTGAGATCTCCCAGTCATCGCTGGAGTCCCTTCTCCCCAGGGTTTTCTGTTCCACAGACACATAGTCAGCACACAAACACACACACACACACACACTGAACTACAGAAACACTCTGCACCAAACCCCTTACCATCTTATTGCGGTCCTCAGACGAGGACGACGACTTGCGCTCCCTCTGCGGACACGGCGACTTCTGTGGAACCTTGACGCTGGACAGGGAGCCGGGGAGAGAGGCGGGCGGCGTGGCCGACAGCCCTGCGGTGGAGCCTGGAGACGGATCGGGCACGACAAAAGAAGGAGAGAGAATGAGAAACGCAGGTCAAACAGGGGAGGAGGAGAAGTAGAGGTGCAGAGAAGGAGAGGTTTGTAGGCGGGGGACTGAGGCGTCCGAATCAGTTGAGTGTGTCTGGTCACATGCACGGAGGAGAGGGGAGCGAGGTGCTTGGTTGGATGGTGGTTATGGTTTAATCATCCTGACTTTACAGATACATGTTATTAACTTCTTCAGGATCACAAATAATGTTATGATGTTGGAGAGTAGTTTAGCCAATTTAAAGTGTTTGAACTGTTTAATAAAAAGCTATGAACGAGTTTGGTTGGACGTTTTTAGGGGAAATATTAAATAAAATTAACTGAAGTAAATGTTACAAATCAATCTGAATTGGACTTGAAATGTTTCAAACATAGGATGTTATCATTAACGGACAGTGGGTTGAGTCTTCGTTTTCAGATATTAAAAGAAGTTGTGGAATCCAGGGGAAAAAAGGGGAATTCCAGTATTTTCCTTTATGAGGGAGACTTTCTTCTTGAGCGAGACATGTGTAACGTCACTACACTCTTATCAAAGACCCAGGGAAAATAACTGAGCTGTTCATTGTCAAAAAGTAGTTTTAGTGACAATTTTGAACCCCAGTTGTCCCATAATATTGCATTGTAGCAACTCCCACCTGTCAGGGCTGCCAGTGGAGATGATATATTTACAAACCCACATTTATAAACATAAGGCCCAGGGTGAAATATACCGGACTTCCCCTTTAAAGGTTCAACACATTATGAACATACAGGAGTTAGATTTGAGTCTGTAAAGGTTGACGATGGTGCTCGCTTAAACAAGTTTATCTGATCAAACGTTTTCAGATGTTAATGAATTAACTTGAATATTTTTTGGCACAACATCATTAAACACACTTCTCTAGAGCTGGTAGCAAAATTATTTTCAGTTTTCAAACCTATTTTCTGTGTTATTATTCCTCAAGTTATAATTTTAAAGACTACATCCTACTTTTTTTGTGCCCTAGTTATTATCTTTATCTAAGATTACTAGTGAAGAAAGAAGATACATTAGTGCTGATGTCTATTACAAAAATAAAAAGCTATACACAGGCCTAAGAATTGATTTGTTGATTGATTAATAAAATGTTGATTGCAATCACAATATTGACCAGATAAAAAAAATATTTTCCTCTAAGTATTCAAACTGTTCTAACCTTTAAATAAGTCAGAATGAGCTGTTAAATCCCCTGATTTACTTTCTGATGCATTCTACACTATAGTATGTTACAAACCACCATCCACACAATCACAAGTGTCTCATCAGAGTAAAGCTAGATCCCTGTGTAGCCCGTGTCGTGTCGGCTGTGTGGTAGAGAGAGAGAGAGCACGAGAAGACACAGAGGAAAGAGAGAGGGCACACACAGTGGATGTCGTGGATGGGACATAGGGAGAGTGGGGAAGTTGGTGGGGAGGGATGGGGGGTGTCGGTGGGGGAGGGTTTGGACAGGTGGGGTTGGGGTGGATGTGGAAGGACACAGGAACACGCAGAGGCCTAGCTACCTCGGAAAACAGGCTCAGGCTCAAAATCAAACACTATGTCATTGGGGTAGGAGTATAGGAGGGGGCTTGAGGTCCGTGTTCGGTGCTTCCTCAAGCAGCGGGCGGGGTGGGTCGGGGGGGCTGCAGGGCAAAGAGAGACAGACAGACCATCACTGCTACTCACCCTGCCCCTCTCACCTCTAGCTGGTGTCCGTGGACACCGCCGGGCTCCCGAATGAGGAGCCCCGCTACCTCCCTACGCTGCCAGCACGCTAGCTTAGCTCTGTCAGTCAGGGTATCTGCAGGTTTTCGCGAAGCCGAAACGTTCACGCGTCGATTTGCAATCATTTAACGCAACGGGAACGACTTTGTGTCAGAGAGCGAGACGAGTAGAAGACGCAGGGGGAACCAGCCGCCCATAGCACACCGCAGAACTACTGTTGAGCTCTCCAGGTGACTTTATTACCATGAATACTTTAGTAATTACGGCTGAAAAGATTCATCAGCTACGCATGTTCCTCCTGACCTGGCAGAGCAACTCTTAAGTAGGACTGGTCTGCACAAGTGGAGGTTATGTCCTTTCCAAATACCCTGACCCACAGATCTGAAAAATAAAACCTACTACTGTCAGTGACTGGCTGCAGGACTAAACAAATCTCCACACGCACACATTCAAACACTCACATATGCATACACACACACACAAAAGACTAAGAGCACGCAGACGCAGGATGGTGGGAACAGAAGCTACAGGCGTCTGCTGCTGTGAACCGTACCTCCATCTGATCGTGGTAAGCTCTGATCTCGAATCAGGTCCTGAAATGAAAGAGGAAAGAAAGTCAGGAATATGAACAGCATGTATAATTATTCACACACGCATTTAATATTGAAATATACAAAGTACTCTAGCCAGGCTCTAACAGAAGGTGCACCCATGTTTGTGTTGTATTCACAGGGTCGTTTTAGAAGCAACACATTGAAATAATGTGAAGGGAAACGAACTGATTTGAATGTGCTTTAAGTGTAATAACAAGAATAATAGCAGTTTTCCTACAAAGTACTTTGGTTTTATTTATTTTTTGTATTAAGTAATATGAAAGGACAAGGAACCTATTTGGCGAAGCTTCCGATTTAACCAGAAGCCAAATCTGTCATTTTCAAACATCGTAGACATAGAGAAATAGACATTACATCCTCCTGTCATTTGTGCAGGCCTAGAAACAACAACAAAAAGACACTAGAAGAAGAGAAGAACATGGTATCTATCTGTAAAGCTGTGTTATTGTGTCTTTCATTTGATTGGTCTCTTCTTCACATCTGTTTTGAATAACGTAGGGACTGAGGAGAGGACATGCTTCCTGACTAATGGCTGCTAGCGGCATCTAGCTCATTCGTCTGAACAGTCATGTGTGATTGTGTAATTCTGCCAAAGTAGTGGGTGTATGCAGTCGTCCCCTGACCATCGCCAGAGGGGGTTTGACCGTTTGGACACAATCTGTCTCGGGTGCATTTACACTTGTGCTTCCATGTGGTCAAGCTCAGTCTGATTGTCGTCTGATCTCTGGGGGACAGTTCATGGCTGACATTTCTCATCATAATACTAGCGGAGGGAGAGCAGACTCACGTCTATGTTGACAGGCTCGATGGTGTTAATATGGACGTTGGGGGCCGAGGACGAACGGTCCCGCTGGCCAAACTGGTTGCGGTGGTCCTCCTCGTTGGGCCGGAAACTGGGTGGGATGGGTATGGACCTGGACGGTGATACACTGGCGTGGCATATAGACCTGGAAAGATAAGGTTTGCTAGTTAAGAGTAGTTGCAAAAAACAAAAAGCACAAGACATCACTCTGCACATTTACTTTATGTTAAAATGACAGAGATTAGCATGAGCGAGTGTAACATTCTGGAATGAAAAACTGCAGAGCGCTGCCGGTGGACGACTCACCCCATGGAGTCGGAGGGGGGGAGTGACGGACAGGCCTCAGACATGGGGGTGGTTCCCTCCGAGCACCCCTCCTCCTGGGTGAACGGGTGATGCTCAAAGAACTTGGACACTAACAATAAGCTGCAGGACACAAATCGTCAAGGTTAGTTAATAATGCATTACTCAGTCACTCCCAGCCTGACTCAGCAATGAAGTCTCACTTATTTACAACTGAATCAGGAAACACTGCACAATTTGTAGTCATGTGACCGACAAAGGGAAGGCACAGAGCCCAAAGCTCAGCCAGGAGAACAGTACTGCACTGTCACATGTACACAGTAAATTCAGGGTTTGAGCGAAATGACCACTTCTAGTTAAATGTCCCTTCACATCCAGTCTAGATTTCAATTTATTTGAGTTAGCCAAACTACAAAATATGATCTGCTGAACGACATAGGGATCTATCACTGGTGACTGACTGTCATTAAGATTAAGATGCATTTATTTATCCCAAACACATGCACAGACATGCACAGGCACACACATGCACACACACTGGAAATTTAACCTCTGCTTTTTGACCCATCTGGTGCAGGACACACAGAGCAGTGAGCAGCCATGTACGGCGCCCGGGGAGCAGATGTTGGGGGAGTAAGGTGCCTTGCTCAGGGGCACTAGACAGGATAGGAAGAATCCTCTTGGATTTTTGGACAGATCAATCCAGGTTCGTCTTTTTATTTTTTCTTCATGGAGTCGAACCAGAGACGAACCAGAGACCTTTTCTGCCCATAGTCCAAGTTTCTGCCACTAGTCCACCGCCTCCTAAGATATGAGCCCAGCATCATGACCAAGTCACCGCCTTTACCCGTTTCTGATTTATCGCTTTGTTATTGCTAATTGAGTTTTTTAAGTGCCAGTGCTCATCACACCTTGACTGCCCCTATGTCATCATCGCCACATGCCAGTTCAGAGCACCCAACCCAAGATGAAACAGATAGATTACGTCTAAAGCTAACATCAGCAACCTTCACATCACTTTCCAGTATTCAGTATGACACACCAGCAAATAGACCCATCCACAGGAACAAATCTAGGCTCTTATCTAGCACCCTTCTAACTGAGCTAGCATGAGTTAACACATAGAAGCTTACACAGCTACACTTTGCAGTTCGCTACAGCAGGATAAAGGTATATTTTTACTGGACACGTGCGATGAAATCCAAAGTCCAAGATCACAGTGGAAGCCCCTCTCCTGTGTGCAACATGTTACAGGAGGTTCAGTCCCGACCGGGCAACAGCATCATGGTGCAACGACGCCGTGTGAGACTCACTCTAGCTGGTCGTAGTTGACGCACATGAGTGGAACCTCAGTGCTGCAGCGCTGGTGGAACTTGTAGCCGCAGGTCTGACAGCGGAAACCCTGGAAGAGCAGCTTTCTGCAGAAGTCACAGAAGGCCAGTGTGAAGAAGGTCTTCCTCACCTGTCAATCAAACACAGACACACAATCAGGCACCAGATAAGGCTGAGGAATAGAATCAGCAGGCGGAGTTTGTCAGGTCGTACTCACAAAGTTGTGTGTGGTGAGCGGCACATTCTCTAACACTTCTACATGTAACTCCTCCCCTGTCAGCCAGGATATGTCTGTGTCCCAGCCAAGGGGCTTCTTCTCTCTGAAACAGGAAGTTCATATTCCACTGATTTATATGATTTTTGTGATTATGAAATATGTAAACAAACACACACACATATGCATATGTAGATTGTATATGGACAGAGCATTTGTAAAGTATTCAGCCTTCCTTCACTTTCCACACATCTCGTCATGTTGCTGCTTTTTAAACAAAGTGAAACAGAATATTTGTACCTCAAGTAAATACTGTACCTTCGATTTTAAATTTTAAAACATGAAAAACAAATTTCACATAATTATCCAGACCCTTAATTCAGTACTTAGTTGAAGCACCTTTGGCAGTGAATATAGCCGAGTCTTCTCAAGTATAAAGCAACAAGTCTTACACATTGGGGTTAATAGAGTCTCTTCCATTGTTCTTTGCACATCCTCTCCTAAGAACTGAGATCAAACAGTTTAGTCTTGGTTTCACACGACCAGAATTTTTTTTTTTCTTTCTCAGATCTCAGAAGATCAAGAGAAATCGGACCAACCTGAGTCATAGAGCTTAATATATTTGTTCACATATCATCTCCCAAAAATGTGCATCGCTCTTTAAACCGCAGAGTAATCATTTAAATATCGAAGCTGAATTTTCCAAACAGGTTGAAAGCAGAACAGTAAAGAGAGTAACGGTAATGTATGTAAATTAAGTTCAGGACAACACTGTACATTTTATAATAATATATACAAATGTATAACCAAGGGAAATTATAGTGCGTAATGTATATCAAAGACATTGTAACCTGACACCAGTGTGTGGACAGCATACAACAAAAGAAAGGGTCAAGTATCAGCATATGCATTATTAGTTGGTCTCCTCCACAGTACAATAGAGACACACTTACCCGTCCTGCATCCTGTACACGGCACAGCACTCGGGGATGAGGCCTCGCATCATCAGAGCTTTCTTCAACGAGTCTCTCACAGTCATCCCACAGCGGGCTGGGACCTGAACACAGCACAGCAACACTCACTGAACTGACGCGGCACAGCAGAGGAGGCTGGATGAGGGGGAACTGCTAAGTTTGAGTAAGACTGTTCCTTGTGGCCATCGGTGGAGGTTAACACGGGTTCAGGGTCTGTCTGTATCTGGTGTATCAGCGGTTATCCACTGTGGAGCTCATCAAACATTCACAACACTGATCCTTTTGATTGATAACCAAAGATTTCACCACATTTGTCAATTATGATCCAGAACGACCCAGAACTGCTGAGTACAAGGAGGCCTTAAATGGGTCCGTCATGTTTAGATTATTCTGTGCTCTGACTTTCAAGGTAGACAAGGTGTGTGATGCATTACTGTGTGTAAGCTGAACTATGCGTTTTAGTCTTTGTCTAGTTTGCTTAGTGCTATTTCGTCATTATATCTAACTTTTAGCTGTGACCTGCCAGGGGATTGCAGCAGAAAATCAGCCTTAGCCTGGTATAGTACAAAGCATCATCTGGTAACATTTAGGTTTAATGTTGCACAATGTACCGACTATAATAAGCGAATAAAAAATAAATATCTATTGCAAATCAATAATAAATGGTTTCTTAAATCATCCCGACGTACCACTGTTCTCTGTTTGTTGGGCAGGAAGACCCTCACGATGGGTTTCTGCGGGGAGCGAGGGTTGGCTCGGCTGGCGTCGGTGGGGGTCTGCAGGCAATCCAATGTGTTGGGGGCCGAAGGAAAGGCCTGAGCGCCGCCTCCAGCCCCACAGCTCCCCATCTTGACCTCCAGAAGGGCTGGCGTGGTGGTGGGAGAGCAGGAGAAGTCTGTGCCGTTCCCCATGGCCTCCAACAGCTGCTGCTCCCTCTGCTGCAGGGCGTCTAGCTTACTGGTGTACTCCTCATAGGCCTGAAGGGGGCGACACACCAGAGAGCACTGACTCGACAGCTTCAAAACCTCGAGTGTCATTCATACGATTTTTTTGTCTCCAAAGTTTTATTTACTTAAGTCAAATCACTCTTACCTCTAGATATATGGAGGGAGGATTGTGTTCTCCTCCAAACTTGTCCAGAAGAGCCTCTAAGTGTTCCTGTGTCAACTTTATCATCTGTTTGATGTTCCAGATCTGTGGGGAAAACACACAAAGCAACGTTATGGAGTGGGTTTATTTAAATGAATTAACAACAACCTTAGTCTGAGGTCTATAGAATGAATCTGTCAATGACTTGGCCTCCGTTGATGTTGTACTTTTGCCTTTTAATATTGCCAATTTGTCACAGTAGGTTCCAGTCTTTCACATCTTAAAAAAAATAAAACGCACAATGACAAAGAAGACACCAGGGACAGAAGACTACAAGTCACCGGGATACTGATAGGCTGAGAAGCTTTTATGGCATTTTAGCTGAATTAATAACTTGACACACAATGACCCAGAAGTCAGACTTTTCGAACAACCCAGTGAAATTACTCAGGCTATCAGAATTATATCAGCTGAATAGTCAAAGACATTACAGCAACACAAAAGAGCTTAAAATTCATTCTTTGGTCATATTGCAAATGGTTATGCAGAAGTAAAAAAAAAGTGCCAAACATTCTTAATGGTTCATTACTCAGGTGAAGTATTTAATCTAACAAACAGTTAAAACAGGGTACCAACTAACAGCAACCAGAGGGACTAGTTATGACTAGGTTATAGTTATGAGCAGTGCAGAACCAATGCTTCTTCAATAAAACACTTGTTCTTCTAAGGCAGTGATTTTCAACCTTTTTTGAGCCGCGGCACATTTTTTACATTTACAAAATCCTGGGGCCAACCAAAATGACACTCTATGGACTAACACAGTACATATAATACATATAGTTAGTAATATAGTTTCTAGATGTATTAAAAAGCACTATTTTATTTTATTACTCTTATCTTTTAATGAGCAAAAATTGAATCAGATTTATGAAACAATCTTTGATTTAACTAAACTTTATTTAACGGAGACATATTATACCCATTTTATCACAGTTGATATGATTCCTTGGGGTCTTATTGAAATGTCTGTAACATATTTTGGTCAAAATACCACAAGGATCATTTAAAACAGGACCTTTTAACCCTGTCTAAAACAGATTGACCTGTTTTGAGTGCCAATAGTTACTCCCGCCGTTTACCCGCGCTTCATTGAATTTCTTCACTTTGACATTCAGAGCACTGGGCAGAAGCGCATCAACACCCACCGTGGGCCTTCGCGATGCTTTGTTTTAATTAAACAGTCGGATTCCCCTGGTCCGCACCAGAGTCAGCTGCTAGGCGCCAGCCGAGGCGCACCGCCGGAGGGGCCCCCCGCGCGAACGGAGGGTTCCCCCAGCGGGCGCCGTAGCTGAGGTGATCCAAGAGAAGGGCCCGACACGCGTCCAGAGTCGCCGCCGCCGACCGCCGTACCCGGTCCCCTCCAACGGCCCGCCTTCCGCACCGGCGACGGACACCACCCCACGGTCCAAGAGAAAGAAAGCCCCCGCACCACTGACGCCGTGAGGCACCGCGGAAGAGGACCTCACCCCCCAAAAAAACGTCGAGGCGTGCCGCACGCCGAGTCTCCGGCTGCGTGGAGAGGAGGGCGACTGCTCCCCCAGCCGCGGCACCTGCCCAGCGGTTTAACCACAAATACCAATGATATCGGTGAAAGTCAAGATTATTACCGATGTGCCGATGTCAGTAAACGAGGCAAATATCGGCCGCTACCGATGTTCGGCCGATACTTCGGTGCAACACTAGATATTAGATAATTTCCCACGGCACACCTGACGATCTCTCACGGCACACTAGTGTGCCGCGGCACACTGGTTGAAAATCACTGTTCTAAGGTACAGTTTGTACTAAAGGTACTGTAGATGTTGTAAAGTACTAGAGATGTCACTCTTCTCTGACTTTTTATAACCCAACAAAATGTCTGGACTTACGTCAAACGCAAAGGAAGGATGACGGAAGGCAGAATTGGTACAGCAGAACTGACGCCATCATTACCGTGGCGACAGCAGTGTTGCTGCTGATCAGGAAGCATCTGGGTAACGGGCCCTGACACTTCCTACATACACTAAGTGGTTGAACAATCACAAAAGAGTGGGCCAATCAGAAGTGGGATTTTCAGGAGGTGAGTCAAGAGCTAAAACGGAGCATTCTAGAGGGGGAAAACAGGCACGCCAGACGTGTACAGAATGAGAAAAATATTGATTTTGAACATAACAATATGTATTCTAGCAGAACTCCAAATTAAAGTACAGTTACTTTGAAGCAAGCGTTACTATTCCACAAATTTCTTTCCTTCTTTTTTTTCATATGTAGATATTGCCTTACAATCATGTGACGGGTCACTGTTAATCTGAATTCACCTCTACTTTACAGAGCTGTCCCCTAAATGACAGCGAGTCAACTCATCATTAAGAACTTGCCTTTTTTTTTTTACTTTTGGTTGCCTCATCAAGCAACACTGTAGAAACAGGATGGCGAGGCTGTAAACTTCACAAACTGACTGTTCTGTAACATGGAAAACAAATTTAAATGTGATGGAAGTACAAATAGGTAATGAAACGGGAAGCGGCACAACACCAGACAGGCAAAAGATATCAGTGATATCTGTTCATTCCAGCCCTCAGCTCTGGCACCTGTCAGTAGGCAGCACGAGAGACTCCATGTGTTTCAGCACAAGAGACTCCATGCAGAAATATGATGTTTTCACTTTCCAGATGATAAAGAAAAATGAAGTAACATGAGAGTATGATGCGGGGTACAGATGAGCTAACCTGACAATATATGGGCAGGGCTGTGATTGAGACACAGTATTTATCCTATTTGTCTAAACGATTTAAGGAGAAATAGACCAAGCAAAATTTTGTGTGAAAAGAAGTTCTTGTTTTGGTCAAATTGAGATTGTATCTGACTTCTCAAATATGAAAGTTTGGTAACAACCACATCCTCTAGCCTCTTGGCAACACTGAGATAGAACAGGTGATGCAACACCAATTCACAACAACAGTGAGACATTACTTGATTTCAGTTAGTGTAAGGTTCTATTAACCCTTATAATGAAAGCAAACTTGTCGTGAATGATTAATGCTAGTCTTTTTTATGCTGACAATGTAAGTTAGAACTGACACTTTTGAAAGCTGACATTCTACTTAGTACCACTAAACATTACGATCCTATCAACTGGTTGACCGATTTCTTTGATCAGTATCAGTCAATCAGATATATCAGTACTGATGTCAAATGTGAACTAACCCTGTTTTTTATATAACATAAAGCCAAAAAAGATGCTCGGGGTCAATAAGAGAAGGGTAAAACGCATAATCTTAAAGCTAAATTCCATTTGTAGTGCCTGCACATTGATAAGTGAACAGCAATGATAAAACCCATCATATCTGCTACAAATGGTTCAACAATGAGCATATTTTGCAATTAAAATAAAATATCGGCCAAAAATCATGCCTCAGTTGGGCTATACCAAAAATTGCCCCTGAGAAGTTGAGCAACTGTTGTGTCTATCAGCAACATTTTACCTCAGGCACTTTTACAAAAACAATTTAGGAAGTAAGGGCGGAATTTCCTGAAATTAATCCGGATTGTACCCAAGTCCAAATATAGGTCACCCCCAACAAAATGTCCCAACTTAACGGGTTGTACCAAATGGAATCTCTTTGGGTTAGTTAGACAGAACAACACATCTGTAGATCTAAACTTGATTTCTGAAAAAATCAAATAGCACTTTTCACCATTTACTGATATTTTATAGTCACTACGAATTGCTTATCCTGACAAGATAATCTGCACATAAATAAATTCGGAAAATAACTATTGGATTCAGACCCTACTGACCTGGGACCTGACCTAGATTCGTGTGACATAATACAGTCACAGGACAAGGGCTATTGATATTAAATATTGGAAGATCCATTTGCAGCCATTTTTTTATCTGGAACTCTGGCCCAAGAAAAGGAAAAATTATTATAAATATATAAATTATATTATAAAAATAATTATTCTTTTCTAATGGCTAAAGTACTGACAACTTGCTTGCACATGCAAAACCACTGGTCTTTTTGAGTTCAAAGCGCAGTTCAACATGTGAAGTGTCCTTTTCCTCCCTGCATTCGTTATTCCTCAGTTCTGATCAGTCTCCCTGTCCTTACATCTGAGGAGCAACTCCACAAGATTCTGCCACCCTTGTGCTTTCACCATAGGGATGTTTCAGCCGGTTGAATACCGGGTTTGCAGGACATTGCTCGGAGTTTCTTTCCCCCCTCTTTCTGGCTGTCATGTGCTCTGTACTCAAAATTGACTTTTGTCTAGCCACTGTACCGAGGCCTGACTGATGGAGAGCTGTCCTTCCGGTAGGTTCTCCCATATCTGCAGACAACTTCCGAAGCTCTGATACAGAGACGCCTGTATTACTGGTTCCAAATGTCTTCAATTTCCAAATTATCGATGTCACTGTGCTCCTGTGGACACTCAAAGCTTTAGAAATTGTTTTATATCAAAACCCTGATGCATGCCTCACCACAGTTTTATCACAGAGAGTTCCTTGGGCTTCGTGTCTTGCTCTGACATGCAGTCTGAAGTGTGAGACCTCACGTTGCTTTCTAAACCGTCCCCAACCAATTTAAATTGCCAGATATAGACTCCGGTCAAATTCTGGACGTACATCACTTTGACAATTAAAGCAGAGAGGATGCAGCTGACCAAAGTTTGGAGGGACAACCGAGGCTCATACTTTTTGTAAATGAGAGACGGTCTGACTTGTGAGAGACGGATTGCTGGGCTTGCAGAAGATTGAAGTATTTCAAAACTAAATCTACGACACTAAATGTACACATCGTCAAAAACACCCTGTTATTGTGCAATAACACCTTTATTAGACAATTCTTGTGCTTTGGTTTTGAAAGTGTTTCCTCTTCCATCGAGGCAGCAGCTGGTTAGAAATCCTGATCCGACGACTGAAATGCTAAAGCTGGTTTAAACATGACATGAAGATATCTACTTGACATATTAGTCATTTGAAATTAAATTAAGGGGAAGCCCCTGCACAGAAGAACAAGTTTACTCCTCTGCCTGTGACGAATATCTGTCTGTTGCGAGTCCCCCAACTTTACAACCGGCTTATCATTGAACTTCCTTTAAGTCTGCACATATCTAATCAGCCTCCAGGAGCTCTCCCTGAAGATAGACTGGGAAATTATGCCCTAGGTGTGGCCATAGGGGATCAGATGAAATATGGCTAATTGAAGACACAACGCTTATCTTGTTTTGAGGTCCCCGGCCATATTTGGGAAGGATGAGCACCAATCTGAACTAGGGTATAGTAATAATATACGTTCATTCAACATGGATTTGCTGCTAATGCTAGCTTGTACCCTGTGTATAAATGGTAAATAGCCTGCATTTTCCTAAACCACAGTCGCCCGATAGGTGTGTGTTTCTACCAGATCTTTGAGCTAGCGTGACCCTGTATGTGCCTTAATAATAATAATAATAAAATAATAACGATAATAATGTATTAATTCATTTTGCACTTTTTTTAAACAAAAACCAAGTTACAAAGTGCTGTTGTTGTCTTTGTTTGAGTTTATTTCTGCTTGGTCTTGGAGGAGGCCTGAAATATCTTTGTGTCCAGTAAATGTCTTTTAACATTGACAGTGGACTGAACATGATTTAAATTTTACATTTTAATTTGTAACTGACTCCGTTTCAACTCGTGCAGCAAAAACTAGTTTTTGCTGCACGAGAGTAACACACACACACACACACACACACTCCGATGGACAGAGAGGATTGAGGGAGATCTCCATTCAGGATAAGATCTAGCCCTTTCTGGAGACAAATTGATAGTTTCATGATCACTACGCTGTCTGATAAAAACCAACCCAAACGCAGGAGCGGCAGGGGGATCGCCTCCATGGACTTTTTGAATAAGTGATGACAGAGATGGTAACGATGACAGCCGGCTGACCCCAACATACGATGCCAAAGGAAGACTCTTTACTGACGTGATGAGCAGATTTTTAAAACTTGGCTAGAGGCCACAGAAGTGAGATATGAAATAATAGATTGTGAGCCGGTTTTAATGTAGAGGGCGAACATCTGATCTCAGCACTGATGCTGCGTATTAGAAACTTTTACATAGCGATTGATTCTTGAATGTTAAATGTCCTGCTGGTGTGATTTTGTTTGCTGTCATAGTCTAGCAGTGAGGCCTCAGATCTGCAGACTGGAGACTGATTCCCAGGCCGGGCTACATGGGACATGGTCACTGTGCTTTAAATGGTGTATGTGTGTTTGTGTAAACAGTCTGTATTTATATAGCGCCTTTCTAGTCTTGATAGCTACTCTAGGCGCTTTAGGTTTTTGGCATTCACCCATTGACATACACATTCATACAGTATGTCTATTTACAGCACTTTCTCTACAAGAAGGGTCAGTGTGTGTGTGTGTGTTAGTGCGTGTGTGTGTGTGTGTGTGTGTGTATGTGTGGAGGGGGGCAGTGATAGCCTTTAATATGAATAAAAGTAGCCTGTGCATCTCAGTTGCACTTCACAACACAGACACACACACACTCACAAGCACGACTTGATTTGGCTCCCTCATCCATCATCATCATCACCATCATCACCACAACCACCACCATCATCATCAGCCCTCTGAGGTGAGGAGCCTCTGGTGAAAATTAAAATGTGTGCACATCAGACTGCACACACACGAAATGCATTGGACAGCAGCGTGATTGTGTGTGTGTGTGTGTGTGTGTGTGTGTGTGTGTATATATCTATAGTAATGAGGACCACTTTTGGTTCAATCCCATCATTGTGAGGACGTTTTGGCTGGTCCTCAATTCAAAGGGCTGCTGTGGGTTAAGACTTGGGTTTAGGGTTCGAATTCGATTTGGGTAATGGTCTGGCATTCAGGTGGGATGGTTAGGGTAAGGGTCCAGGGATTAAGCCCTCACAACTATAGAGAGACAAGTGTGTGTGTGTGTGTGTGTGTGTGTGTGCGTGTGTGTGTGTGAGAGAGAGAGTGTAATGTGTATGTGTGTATGTGCGTGCGTGCGCTCTGTTGGCGCACCAGGCTGCAGCTGCAGCGAGCCTGGAAAAATGAAGCCAGGAGCGAGTGGAATAAAGGCCCGAAATAAACACAGGCTCGGCCGAATAAAAGCTCCCCCCTCCCGATCACTCGGCTCTGTCGCATCGCTCTGTCCGCTGGAAGCCGTGGGCCGTGGGAGCCCCAGCACTCCGACGGCTCGTTTACATTGAGCCCATCGTCAGTTGCCCCCTGCACTGCAGCCCCCACGATCCATGTTCCAGCCGGTGTTTCCTGAAGATTTACATCCAATTACCTCAGCTCGGAGCCCGTGTCCCCTGCCTAGCCTCCATCCGCAAACCCGCCGCCGTGCGCGCTTACCTCCTCATCCTGCGGACCTCCGGGGATCCCCGGCGCACAGGAGGCGTCCAGCCCGGCGCCCAGCTCCTCCAGGCCCGGCTCCCGCTCCGCGGTGTCTCCGTTAAAGACGGGCGGTGGGGACTCGGCGCTGCTCAACGCCGCCATTTTAAACTGCGAGAAACTGAGTGGAAAATAATAGAGGGAAACGCAGGCTGGTGCTGAGGACAGGAGGGGGAGACAGAGAGGGAGGCGCAGGACCACAGCGCTGATCCGTGGATGGATGGCACACAACCGCTACACACACATACGCGATCATCATCACTATTGTCATTATTATGGCCTGGAAGGTTATACAAGCCCTCTCTAGAATTTCCACTGGATGATGGAAAAGTGAAACTCATTAGCCGAGGTTAAAAATACCCTATCAAGTGACCAAGTGGTGCTGTGACAAAAATTGGGTTAAAATCCACCAAAAACACAATTTTGGTTCGCTGCATGTTTATGGGATGCTAGAAGATTAGGACCCTGAAGAAAATGGGTTCAGTTGATTTAAATATGATGTTTGCAATGGAAACGCATTTGAATATTAAAGTCTTAATTCTGAGATTAAACCCGGAACTCTGTCCTAAGAAAAACAAGTCACAATTTAAAGGGAAAACTATTTTGTTAGACCAAAATGATTTTTTTTAAGTTACCAAAATATCCTGTTTCAGTAAGAAATAGTGCATTCTTAATTGCATTTTTGCCTGCTGCTGTCTGGCCGACGGTACCGCAGCATCCGGGTCCGCACCACCAGGCTCAGAGACAGTTTCATCCCCCAGGCCATAAGACTTTTAAACTCCTCCAATCTGCAATAACTCCACTTAACCAGCACCTTAGCATATTTGCAATATTGCACATAATTGCACTATTGTTTTTTCTTCAGGACAGGTGTATATATATATATTTGTATATTTTATTTGTTTATTTGTCTGTTTAAAAAAAATTGATGTTCTATTTTATATTATTTTATTCAAATATTTTTTGTTTTGCTTGTAATATTCTGAGCATTACTGTAAGAGAGCCTATGACCCAAGCATTTCATTGCGAGCGACTGCTTAATGTCATTGTTGTGCATTTGACAATAAACTCTTGAAACTTGCAGAAAACTGTACAATACTGGAAATTTACCACATCTTATTCACTTAAATATCAAACTGAAAGTTTGCCATCTGATTCGGGAAAAGTTGTCAGTGTGTGCAATTGAATTTATAATCCAGATGGGGAGTTGTACCTCTGTATGTGATGCTGTGGAGAGGGCTGAGAAACCAGAAGGTTGGCAGTTCAATCCCAGTCTCCCATATTACACATGCTGAAATGTCCATGGGCAAGACATTGAACCCCAACCTGCCCCTGACATCTGAAGTGGCTGTGTGAGTGACAGAGAAAGTGCTGCACATAGATGCACTGTATGAATATCCAAGTAGTTAGCAGTGACCCAGCACAGGTTCAGATTATTTCCAAGACCTCGAGTTTTGGAGCTACAAGGTTAAACAGAGCAGAGAGACACTTCTGTTGCCAAAGCTTAAAAACAAAACTTGGAAGACATGATGCACAGCACAATGACCAACATCCATGTATTGTGTTAAACAATAGGCTTTGTAACGATATGCATTTCTCACATTGATTTTATTTTGAAAAACATAAAAGATATCAGTTTCTTTACATCCTTTTTCAACCATTCCATTGAAAGTTGAGCTAGCACCGGCAAACAACGTGTGCTGGTACGAGGGCTGTGTCATTAACCCATGAATCTTGAAAAGACATGAAAGTAGAACTTGTATTTCCGTCGAAGGGATCAGTGTGTTTATATCACATTGTACCTAAAGGCCTTAGCGTATGGTAAGATAATAATAATTTCTTCTCCATACTTTTTCAACCCCTGCATCTGGAATACAAGAGCTTATTCACGTTCAACCATAAAAGGATGTCATTCGCGTGAGCACAACAGACGTAGATGAGTATGTTTTATGCTGATCTCGGGTATTCTTCATGCCAACATAGTGAAGCTTCAGACAAAGCAACAGGACAGTCATGATTAGCAGCCCCCCCCCCCCATACACATAGTGATAGTGTTCACAGTGTACTGTTGTCTGCCTCCATAATAAGACAAAAGAAAAATGGTAAGTCCTGTAAAACGATTGCAGAACGCAGAAACGTCGCAGCTCATTTCTTCTTGCCCGCTCTCTTCCCTTCTCCTTTCTTCGGTTTCCCTTTTCCCCTTAGTTTCCTCAGGCGACGCATTTCGTCTTTGAAGTCTTCATGCTCATCTCTGAAAAGGAAGGGGGAACCATTTTTTATGTGTCCATGGTGATACAACCAAACTCAAATTTTTTTCAGAATTTCTCACTAATTCATTGAACTCCGCCATCTTGTTTGATTGCTGCCAAGCTACCGCCAATGAAACATAACACTTCCTGCATTTGGCCCGTGTGTCCAATTAAAATCCTTCCAGTAGCTCAAAGAATCTAATAACTCCCTCCCCTGGTGGGATTTTAATGCAAAATAGTTGCAGGAGGTATTACAGCAATCAAAACAAAAAAACATTGCAAAGTAAGAATGAATTAAAATAATCAATGAAATTGAGACACAATTAGTTTGAGATTATAGTGATTTTAATTTGCTTTTCTCAATGTGGGACTTATATATTTTTTAATTTGCTTTGAATTGTTTTGAAAGAATGATTTCAATGGCATCCATTCACTTTCATTAGTGTAATCCTTTAAAGTGCAAATGTGCCAGTATCAGTAATGTTTTGTGATCAGCAGCTGTGCTGGTTGAAAAAAATACATAAAATAACATTTTAGTTTATTTTTAGAAAGGCAAATATTGTCAAAGATCAAGCCACAACCCGAGTCATCAGTGTCTACAGTACCTGAAGAGTCCCATGAACCTGAGCTTCTGTGTCATGGCAAAGTAAACCTTGTGATGAGGGTACCACTCGTACACCTCCTTCGTCTTGGCCATGGGGGGTTCCTGGAACAGCTGGACCACCTTCATGGAGTTGGGGTCTGTCGGACGCACAACCTGACTGAAGATCTGCGAGCTCAGCCTGGCCATGCGGATGGCGTAGCTAGACACACTGGCCATGGCTGCAAAGCAGAGCAGATAGACTTGTCACACAGGGAAGAGATACGATGGTATTAGCTTATGCTGTTAAACTTGATCCAGTTAGATACTGAGCTTTATGCTTCGAGGTTTTAAACAGATAGGTTTGTATTGAGCAGGACAGAGTAATAAAACACTTGTCAGTGCTGTCTGGTGGACACCAATGACTTCATATATTTGACTATATTCTTTTTTTGCCTGTATTGCAATGTCCTTAGACCTCGGGCAATTGGTCGATTAATACATTTTGATATTCACATTCTATACTGTAAGAATTACATTCTATGTCCTCACAATTATAAGGTAAACATGATTTGGTTGTGATGACCCTCTGTGTTTGTAGGAGTTCTGGGTCTTGTAAATCAGTGCAGTTTACCTTCAAACAACATTTTACAGGTGAATCAGAACATTTTGAAGTGATGCTGAGAATTTAGAGCCGCACGTGAGCCCTAACGTTTAATTGTGGAAAGTCAATAACTATTTGGATACGTAAAAATGCATTTTGATAACTCACAATTATAATTCAAGATATAAGCTATTGCATGTTGACTACTTGGGATGAGGAAGATATATACTAACATGCTTGGCTTCAACTGCTCAGAATTCATTTTGGACATCACCAACTTCATTGTACTATTTTTAATATTTATACTTATATCATCAACAATTGTTTTTATATCAGATGCTGAAGTTATGATGAGTCAAAACTTATATTTGGACAGGATCAGCAACTGCACAAATTCTTGGAACGCAATTCTGACTAGTCCGAGTTTATCTAAAGATTTCCTAATATAATACAAATATAATACACTATTCATCTTGTTTCACATTGCTTTACTCTTCATTTCCATAACCTGTTGCTAGGTTCACACCTCATAGGTTTCCACATTCTCCTCTCAGCCAGTTCACTGAAAGATGCAGTGAGGATTTTCTGCAAGTTGCACTTGTTGTGTTTCAGAATCAAAACAAAGATGGCAGCCTGCAGACTTTCTGGTCTGGCATGTAGTGAACATGAAAACTGTTTGGTCAATTCAAAAACACAATGAACAAATATCATCGTTTTAGGGCATAAAATCAAATGCTTGAAAGTCCCCTCTTGGCTCTAAACACTAGTATGAGCCAATCTTTCCATCTGCTTCATGATTTCAACAAAATATTTGGAAGCCGTATGTTTAACTGTAGAAGTGAAAGAGTAAATGTTACTGTATGTGTTTCTATTTTGGTAGCTTCCACATTAAAGCTAAGTGTTAGCAGGTTCCTGACTTCACATGAATGACAGCATATGTTCACTTCTTCTCAACAACATGGCGTCTTACCTCAGTCTGTAGTCGACGAAAAATAATTGAAAGTAGTAAACCGTGTTTAATCTTAGCTGAATGACCACAGCTCCATTTGTTTGTTATTAATGTTGAAGCTCCAGTCAAATCTGTAACCTTCACACACACACACAGACACTCGCCACACTGTATCAGGCTCTAACGCGCATGACACTTTTCCCTGGAGCTGATTGGTCAGTTGCTTTCACTTCCGGTTTTCCACAATTTTATTTTCTAATAAACCGCTTCTACAAAACTCACAAGGATGTTAAAATTATTCACGATCATAAAGAAGAATAAATAATCCGGAACAGCCGCCATTACATCAGTTGAATCTCTGTGTAATGCGATATAGCCCTGACAGGAAGTCCGTCGCTATTAAAGAGCCGTGAGTTTGTTGAACCTTGCACAGGGTTCCGCTTTTCGAATCGCTCCAAATTGTATTGAAATATAATAATCATTTGTATTAATTCTACAAATCGGTTCAACTTCATCTTCATCACTGAAAAAAAAATACATAGTAGATTGTATAGGTATATACTTGGTAAACAGCGATTATAGTGTAAATGTTAATTGCATTCAATTGTATAGGGTGGATTTGAATGTGGAGGTTGAATATAAAATAAAACAAATATACATAAATATGTATCAATATGTGTCAATACATGTAGTTCAGGTGATTTACTTTTCTGCATCATGCATTCACTGAAAGAGTTGTTGAAATACTTGCATTGCTTAAAAAAAAGTACACCTTTTTAAAGTCGAACAACATCATCATCCACCTGGTAACAAATTGTTAGAGGTGTATAATTCCACAATTTAGAACCAACAGATGAAAATTGGGTATTTGTCTGTGTTTTTCGTTTTGAATTTCTCATTTCCTGTATGTCTCTCGTCTGCATGTGTTTTACCTGTGCTCAATTATCCTGGCTCCCTTGTGTAAAGAGTCTCTGTCAAGTTTCCCTTTGTCTTAAGGAACAGGGCTGTTTCATGTTTCCAGTTTTGTGCTCCTGACGTTTCAGTTTTACTCCTCCATTCTACTTTGTTCTTTTGCCTTTTGGAATTTTGTTTTTCAAGTTTGTCTACCTGCCTTCAAGTGACTGAATGTGTATTTAATAAAAAAACAAAAATCTTTTCTGGTTATTCCATCATCTACCTTTGGGTCCTTCAAACATTAAATCTTGAGACTTTGGTTCTGTTGGTGTGTTTAAGTATATCTGATGATTTGAGAGAATAAATTGTTGGTAGCTAAGAGAGGATCTCAGATGCTGATGAGACTTTTTCCTTTTTATCTTTTGTTTTTGCGGAGAGCTTCTCCGCAACTGCAGTAATGGAGAAAAACTGAATTTATATATGTGAGGGCTACTGCACCTGAATATTCTCATTAGATCTTCTGTGGCCAGACCAGCAGGGGGAGCTGGAATGAAAGTAGAGGAGGAGGCATCAGAGAACTGCCTGCCTCTGACACTGGGTTTAGGAATCTGGGAGGGGATGGAAGTGGAGAGCACATGATCTAATAAACTGACAATGTGTATGTGGACTTTGGAAACTGGAATGAAAACGCTAAACTAATATCAAGAGTATGGGCAATTTGTTTTTTGAGTGAGCCACCTGTGGAGTTCACTATACTGAGCGCCTTTCTATTTCATTCTGATTTGCTGGCAAATAAACTTTCCACTGGGGTGGCAGCTGAATTGTTTGTTACAATGAAGAAGAGCATCATACATACTACATAATTACTTGATTGCCAGTGAGTACCAGGCCAATTTCAGAAATGTAGTGCGGGCTAGTCTACATTTTCAGTTTGGATATCTGAGTTGTCTTTATGTCTGCCTACCTTCAAACACTGCTGAAGCCCCCCTAAAATGTGCTTCAGCCCCCCAAAATAATTATTGTGATTTTTTTTTTTTTTAATTAAACAATTGTTTTACACATGGACAAGTTATTTATAACTCTAACATCCTAAATGTCATTTTAAATTGACTTCAGTGCCATGAACATGTCTTCTGATCTGATATTGACCTCAACCTGAATAAATTGAAATAAATGTGTATATATCCATAAATATATAAATGATAATGACTTGTGTGTGTGTGTGTGTGTGTGTGTGTGTGTGTGTGTGTGTGTGTGCGTGCGTGTGTGTGTACGTGTATGTGTGTGTGTGTGTGTGTGTGTGTGTGTGTGTGTGTGCATGTGTGTGTGTGTGTGAGTGTGTGTGCGTGTCAGATGGGCGTGGTCAGTGTGATGGGTGGGCCCTCAGATGAGATGATAGTATTATTATTGTATTGTTGTCATAATTAATATATAGATTTGACCAAATGTAAAAAAGTTAAGAAACATTGTTTGTCTATGCTGTGCTGTGTTCGTATAAATAGTAGCAAACTAAATGAATCACACTGATTTGTTTCACTCCAACACTGTGTTAATTGATCAATGAATCCTGTATGTATATTCAGAAAGACAGAGGTAGATGTTACTGTACTAGTTATTTTTATTCAAAAAGTTTAACATATTTACAACACATCATTAGATCATTTCAAATATGTACAAAGGGGGACAGGGGAGGGGTTTGTTTTGAGGAGTAGAAAAAGGGTGAGGGGGGGGGGGGGGGCTTCTCCACCTCTTCTCTCTCCTCCAGCTCATCTCGGCCTCCTCCTTTCTGTAGCTCAGTCCCATAGTTGGAGTTGTCTCCTGCTGCAGTTTCGTCTCCTTTCGGCCCTGAAGCAAGCACCTTCTCGTTCTCCTTCTCCTTGTTGACCTCCACCTCACTGCTCCTTCTTGTCTCAGGTTCCTGGTGCAGGCTCCTGGTGCAGACTTGCTTCCACCATTTTAGCCTTGGCCTGACAGTCAGTGAGCTCAGCCAAGCAGTCAACATAGGCCCTGAGGCGAGCGCGCCGTTTCTTGACCTCCTTCGTTATGCCAACATCTTTGTCTTTCAGCTGGTTTTCCAGCTGCTCCACTTTCTCCTTCAGAGCCTGGATCTCCTTCTCCTTCTCCTTCTCCGTCTCCATCTCCCTCTCGGTCTCAGTCTCAATCTTAATCTCCTTCTCCTTCTCCTTCTCTTTCTCCTCCTCCTTCTCCTTCTCCACCGCCATCTTTATGACATCATCTCTGTCTTTAAGCTGGTTTTCCAGCTGCCACAACTCCTCCTTAAGCACCAACATCTTCCTGTTGGCTCGGAGGATTTCGACATTGTAGATCATCACAAGTTTCTCCTTCTCCTTGTCCTTGTCCTTCTCTTTCTCCTTCTCCTTCTCTTTCTTCTTCTCCTTCTCCTTCTCTTTCTCCTTCTCTTTCTCCTTCTCCTTCTCCTTCTCTTTCTCTTTCTCCTTCTCTTTCTCCTTCTCCTTCTCCTTCTCCTTCTCCTTCTCCTTCTCCTTCTCCTTCTCCACCTCCACCTCACTGCTACAGCATGTATCAGGCTGGGGTGGCTCCTGGTGCAGACTTGCTTCCATAAGCTTAACCTTGGCCTGACAGTCACTGAGCTCAGCCAAGCAGTCAAGATAGGCGCTGAGGCGAGCGCGCCGTTTTTTGACCTCCTTCGCTATGACATCATCTTTCTCTTTCAGCTGGTTTTCCAGCTGCTCCACCTTCTCCGTCAGGGCCTGGATCTCATTCTCCTTCTCGGTCTCGGTCTCAGTCTCAGTCTCAGTCTCAGTCTCAATCTCCTTCTCCTTCTCCTTCTCCTTCTCCTTCTCCTTCTCCTTCTCCTTCTCCACCGCCATCTTTATGACATCATCTCTGTCTTGAAGCTTGTTTTCCAGCTGCCACACCTCATCCTTAAGAGCATTAATCTTCCTGTAGGCTTGGAGGAGTTCGTCATTGAGGATCTTCAGAATATCTGGTTTTTCCATGGTTTACAGCAGAGAGTAGATCTATCTTTTGAAGAAGCTGTTGGATGAGTTGATGCACTATTTTCAGAAGAAGTTTCCGTTCTTGTCTGGAACTTGAAGTCAAATGGCTTTTGTCTGCAGGTGACAGGATGAAATATTTAGGTGAATTTGATCTATCAAACATTCAATATAAAACAATTGACACAGATAGAGAGACACACGCAGAGAGAAGGAGAGAGAGGGAGAGAGACAGACTGGCTGGTTTAAGCGAGAGATTGAGAGAGAGAGAGAGAGAGAGAGAGAGAGAGAGAGAGAGAGAGAGAGAGAGAGAGAGAGAGAGAGAGTGAGAGAGAGACTCCCCTCCTGCTACGTGTGTATCTGGTTGCCATGGAAACTCAACTGAATGCACCTGTTCTCTCCTCACTGGGAAGAGAGAAATCTAAACTCTGAGTGCACCACTCAAACAACTATTATTCAGAAACTATAAGTCCTATCTACGAAATAAAGACATCGTGAGAATTCCAAGACTTTGCCGGACACACAGATATATTTGAAATTTGTGAGAGTAAAAAAATGGGACCGTGTGAGCAAGTTATGCAAGTTGATGCTCCTTCCAGAAAAGTTTTCTCTGAAATAACATTAGACCCAATGGAGAGGGATTGTTTTTTTCCTTAAAGGAGCTACACACCTCATGTAATGTGCTCCTAGCATTAACTTAAGCTTCCGTCAACTTGTCCTTCAACACATTCAAACTACAAATTAACCAAAAAATCACCAGTAAATGTTTTTTTGAAATAAAACTTCCCTCATAAATCACCATGGCACCAAGCCCCTTTGATTTGAATTTGAATCTGAATTTGATTGGCAGTGATGGAAGCTGTTGTTTTTTTACCTGTTCTTAAAACCTAAAGTTAAACACCAAGGTTAATCTTCCCAATGTTACAAAACACATCGTTTGGTAGAATAAGCTGTGAAATGGGAACATTTCCTGGTGCTACAGGTGTTTTGTCCACAATGCCTCGCTGTGCCTGGCCTCGGCGACCTAAAGCTACTTAGCATTACGTTAACACATATCACCCATTAAGATAAGCAGCAGAAAACACAAAAGAAGCCAGCAACAATATTTTCACATTTGTCATAAAAGCAACAGAAAACAGCACATTATCAACATGTAACAGCAGAAGCTTCATATTATACAGTGGTTTAATTTCAAACTTGAATAATGATCCTGAATTGTATTGGTTAGCATGCTGGGTAAATACAGAGAGAGCGTGAGACATGACTTACCTCAGTCAAGGTCAGAGTGCAATAGCAACTGTCTTAAACTTTAACAGTATTTTAAGCAATCAACAGCCAATCAGAGGTCTCCTATCAAAATACCAACTATGATGCTATTCATCAAAGCATCAAAGGAGGTATTGAGAGAGTGTCCCTGTCAATCAAAATAATCTTCTATTTCAAATCTTAGCATCTGGTTGCTATGGTGATAAAACCACCTACTGATGAGGAAGTTTTGCGATCATTTATTTCGGTAAATAAAAACAGGACGTTTCATTTTGGTGGACTTTTAATTGCGTCATTCTTGCAGCATCTGATCTTTAATTTTTTAATGGCTCCTGTCTTATCACCTTCTTGTCTTAGTATTAATATATATATATATATATACAATATATACTTACATATATGTTTATATACATATACATATGCATGTATACATACATACACATACACATTGTGTGATGGTAGAAAATGTATTTTGTTTCATTTAATTCTCTATTGTTCATTTCGTCGTGTAACTCTTAGCCGCAGTATTTCATCACAAACGAACATGTGAACATTATACAACCCAGGATATTTCCAAACAAAATTCAGACTTAAATAGTTTAAATTTATTTTATCAAGAGTTTCATGTCACACTGTATGGAGAACATTTAAGAAAAGACGATTTTCTACAACCACAAATTCCATTGCACAAGTGTTTTGCAGCAGAAAATACCTTGTTCTTTAAAAATGCACAACAATGTTTGTCAGTAGAACTTCCTGATATCTTCCTCAACGATCAATGGACACACATTCTGTTCATCCACCGACTGCCCTACCTTACACATGGCATGAGAGTATGATTTTGAAGGTCAGATTTCAAAAACATCTCAGAGTTAATTTTTACTGTTTTAGATTCTTAGTACTGGAGATCCTTAACATCTTTCTGTCTAAAGTCGATTTTAGGTCTATTTAAGAAGACGTGTACTGTTTGTAGTGATCTATTAATGCAAAATGCAACAAATTGGCAGCTAACATGGTCTATCAATGAGGCCTAACTGGTTTGACCGCTATAGAGGCTTTTGGAATATATGAACTTTATATGAACGGCATATCAACGACAATAAAGAACCAATGTCTGCTGCAGATGTTCTTTAGAAATGTGTATTATTGTACAAAGATAACAAGAACTGTAGGAGTAACCTTTTGTACTTCATTTCTTTGTCAACATAACACACCATTCATTATGTAAGAGAAGTTTTTTATGAGATCAAATTCTAACCTGATGTTTTGACAGATTCTTCTTCAGCATGTCTTACAGTGCAGGGCTGTAATATTAATGTTGCTCTCTGTCCTGCACCTCACGTCACCTCTCTGTTCCTCTGGTAACTCAGACCAAATGCTTTCCTGAAAATCCATGTCATATTTATACTGTATTTTGGCAAACTGTGTGCACACAGCAGCACTGGATGATCTTGAGTCTTTACTTTGTTGCTCATACTGTTAGTTATATCAGTCATTATAAGAGTGAAGTCCTCGCAAAGAGATGTAATTCCTGACACAGCCAATATTTTCAACATTATTAGTAATAGCTCCGTTTGTTTAAACCCCTGCTTATCAAACAAAGTGGAAAAAACTATTCTTCTCAGGTTCCTTTTCATCCTCTAATGCAATAAAAAAATAAAATTTACTGCATTAAATTACTACCAAAGATGCCGGCTTCTAAAAGCATGCACATGTATTTATTTTACAGTAATGTGCTTCTTTTAAATGATAAACAGTGTAGTATATGAGGAATAATGCAGTATGGCATGCATCATAATTATCTTGTCGGACACATAATGGTTTCGGGTCTTTCTAAAAAAAATGTAGCATTTAAATCCAGAGCCTAAATTAGCGAAGTAAATTGTGAAATTTTAAAAACCCATTTTACTCAATCAGCTTAATGGAAATATATTATCAGGTGCATGTAGAATATATATGTAGAGTATTTCTTTCTTTCTCTCTCTTTCTACATTTCTTGTCTGTTTGTAGTACTTTTGTGTGTCTCTCTGTAGCCATTTTGTGCCACTTCAGACTTGTGTTGTGTCTCTTAGTCTTTTTTTTGTCTGTTTGCAGTGGATTTGTGTCAAATTGTATTTGTTTGGTTAATCTTTATAGTTATTTTTAGTTTCTTGGTAGTTGTTTGTTCTGCCTTAAAAGATATAAAACAAGCACGACGATTTCCATGACTTTTATAACTTCGGACGACAAGAAATAGCAAATAACGATTCAAAGGGAGCAAACAACATGGAACCTCGAACAAACACAGGAGAAATGATACATGCAAAATGATTTAGAACAGTCAATTATATTAATGATAAGATAATAAGATATAACAAATACGATTCTTAGTTTCAAAATGTACTCAAAGGAGAGACGTTTAAATGTGCAAAAGTATTGACATTGACAAATGTGACAACTGAAACAACGATCAGAAGTAGAACCCCAATATAATGATCCATTTCCAGGAACCTGATCAAGACGACATAATACTTGTTTAAATAAATAAAACTGTTATAATAACAACAACAATTGGATTTCCAATCATCTTGGCGGACACATGTAGTAAGTGTCAGGAAAGGGCCCACTGTATTTTGGTATTAAGCCGATCCAGTCATTTTTTATCTCTTTCTTTAACATTTTGCTTTTAAAACGTTTTCCCAGGGAATAATTCTTGGACCTTAATGAAAAAAATCTGCCGTATGTAGAGGAATGATATCTTTGAGTGTGTGAAATTTGGTGCGGCTTGATTGTATTTAAGGGGACTGCTGGGCCTTGGTGAATATGCGCTCTACTGAGTCCCATTCTAGTTTCTTTCATCTCATTAGATCCTGAGGGATCTTCCTTATGAAATTAGACCTTGATGAAAAGACTGAGCAGGAGGAGAACCAGACAACCAAAAGGCTTCACTCAATAATGGAAAATGTGTTGATTAATATTGAGTATTTCCTCCAAAACAAGTAGATGTATATAAATAAGAAAAATACCAGTGGAGGCTGGAGTCTCCTCTGATGTGAAGTTTCCTAAAAGAAACAACAGTTGATATGTGACACTGATCCACTTCTATAGAACACACAGCAGAGTGATGATGTTCAGCTGACCTCTGTCCAGTCTCACTGATAACCAGCTCTCTGGACTCTGCAGCTGTCTGTCGTTGGACGCACACCTGTAGAAGCCTTCATCTTCCTGTGTCACATTCTTAAGAGTCATCTTTATGACTCGGTCTGAACTGGACAAACTGTTAGAGTCAATCAATGCTCCGTTTTTAAAGAAGCTGGTTTGTTTGTGTTTGCCGCTCTGATACTGACAACACAAGGTGAAATCGTCACCCGTAAACACAGGGGAGGCTTGGGTCTTCAGAATGATGTCGCCATCTGTGGAAGAAAAATAGAAGGCAAGATTGAACTCCTACTTCTTTTATGTTACCTTTGTATTAAATACAGTCCTATGTTGTGCAATAGTAGGAGTAGAATTGACGTTGGCTAATTATTAATAATCATGAAATATGATTATTAAAATAACAATTATTTCTTAAAAATAATCAAAAATGATAAAGCCATTAATTAAGAAATGTAACACATTTAATTAGAAATGATACGGTTATCCATTAATAATAGTTAAAATAATTAATGAAAACAATAAAATTATCAATTAAGAATAATACAAATCTGTAATCATTGCTTATTGTTGCGGGGCACCACCCTGGTTACAGGGACCAACGATACAATCTATAAATATCAGTCTCATAATGATAAATGTCAAATCAATAATCTCAATATTTAATATTAATAATTATTTAATTAACAGTGAAGGCTACTAAGTTCGAGCACAGGCAATCATAATCCAGCTGCAATCACATACATATGCACAAATAATCACAGACTACAGATACTTTAATTACAAAAGCATTTATTAAAAAGGGGAAATAAAGTTAATGTTATTCAATGATTCATCATTTTAACAAACTCCCATATTTCAAAGATAACAACAGCAGCAGCACTTATCACAATTCAGAAAATACATGTAAAACCGGCGGTCTACCTATGTATGTCTGTCTATGTGTATGTGTGTGTGTCTGTGTCAAAGTGTCTCTCTGTGTGTGTGTGTATGTCTATGTGTATGCATGTGAAATAAAGTTAGTGTTATTTAATGATTCATCATTTTAACAAACTCCCATATTTCAAAGATAACAACAGCAGCCGCTTATCACAATTTAGAAAAAACACATGTATTCATCTATGTGTATCTGTGTGTGTATCTGTCTGTGTCTATCAATGTGTGTCTGTGTGGGTGTGTCTGTGTGTGTGTGTGTGTGTGGGTGTGTGAGAGAGCGAGAGAGAGAGAGAAAAAGAAGGGGGGGCGTGGCGATGACGCAGTCACTTGGTGACGTCACATCTAAGATGGCGGCCGATCATGATTCGTGGAATCAAGGCCTAAAAACTCTCAAAATGGCGGATTGACTACAAAACAAGATGGCGGAGCCGTTATGAATTTAGAGCCAGAATGGGAGGAGAGGGAGAGAGGAGGCGTGGCAATAATAGACTCAAAATGGTGGGTTTAACTTGCGTTATTCAAAATGGAGTCTATGTTAATGACACCATGTGGCCGGAGCTCACACTGGTGGTCGTCACATGAATTACACCAAGGGATTTTCAGACAAAGAGAATTCTTTGTCTCTGCTTTGGCGTTCGGCCGCATGGCTTCCAGATGTGTCCAGCCTCTCTGAATATAGATTTAACTATGTTACATGAACTGTATTCTAAATACAGATCGGATGTGTGTATAGGTCGGTTTAGAAGGAGAGAGAGAGAGAGAGAGAGAGAGAGCAAAGCTCTTAAAAGCACCGTCAGAGACAAGTTACATTTACTTTACCACTCAGCACCCAAGTGGCGTTGTGTGCTGAGGTTTGACCGGTAAAGTCTCTTTAAAGTTGTTCAAACGGTCACAATGAGCTGGAGACGCTGCTCACGGCGCTTAAAAACTGTGGCACAAGGCCGTAACCGGAAACCGGAAGTGGCGAGTCGCCGCTAAACATTAGAGACTCGGCGGTCTCATACAAAACAAATACGTTCAATTATTAAAACAATACGCTACGTATTATATTAACATCTGCCCAGACAATAAAGCCTCTTACTGTACCACCCTCGCGGTGTGCGTGCGCGTCGGGCCAGTGAATCACGTGGTCTCTCAAGCGGTCTTCGGCCGCTGGACCGGACAAACAGCGGATTTGCTCGTGCTGCTTCGACGAGATGAACGTCGTCCTTCTTCTTCAGGGATGTGGAGCTCGTGCTCCTCAGCGGAATGAATCTCGCGCTTCTGCAGGGGGTGAACAGCGGTAACGCCGCTGTGGATTTGGAAAGAAAGTCTGTGACGCTCGACCGGCGAGCGAGTTCCTGTGCGCGGCCTCTTCAAGTTAAAATAACAAAAGTCCTTTTGAAAATAAAAACGTCGACTGAATAAAGAAATAAAAGAAATGAAATAAAATAACTCTGGTTGATAAACTAAAGTTAAGGTTGCCCCCGTTAGCAACTGAATCAGCTGAGAGGCCCCGAAGGGGGCCTGGTGTTGTCTTCAGAGCAGGGTAAAAATGGCAGCGATTATTGGGGTCTCAGTGGTTTTGTTCTACCTGAGAGGTCCTCCTCCTTGAGGAGTTGGTCATAGGATGATGCTGGCTTTAAGCCAATTGAGTGTCAGAAATGGATCTGAGTGGGCGGGGCTTGGAACTGAGCGGGGGTTTCTGGGAAAACCCCAGGACATTTCTCCACCACCAGGGGGAGATTCTTGAGCCTGCAGGAGGATGTTTCCCGCCCAAAGTTTAACAACCCTTTGTTCCTCTTGGCTTCAGTGTCTGGGGGCCCCCCGCTGGGCTCTGGCCCAACAGTCCCCCTTTTGGTCTGGAGAGTGGGCTGTGACCCCGGTCTCCAGGGCAAACTATGGTCGAGAGTCCAGTGATAATCCATGAGAGGTAATCCTTGAGTGGAGTTGAAGCAGTGAAAGTTAGTTCATTATGAGGCAGAGAGGCATAAATGTCTTCGAGGCATGAGTCTAAACAGAGAGAGGTAATTGTCTGGGCAGACAGGCTAAATAACATATATTCTAAAACACGGCACACACTTTCAATTTCACATAATGCTTATCGGCAGTTAGTTAAAATACCAATGAATTTCGGTGAAGAGTGAAATGAAAGAAAAGTGGAAACACGAACAGAAGAAAATGTTTGAGTAGGTGCTGGTGTTTTGAGGTAAACATGTGTGTTATCCTGTCAAACCAAAACATTTAGAACGGCGAGTCACGTTCTGTTGTTCGCTAATCTGTGAATTTATGATAAATCCTATTTCTAGGTTTTCAGATCTACAGATATTGGAATTTCACTGCCAAGACTGAATTGCCAAGTGTACCCGTGAGGGCTGCACAACCGTAGTGGTAACGACTTCAAAATCCTCAACGAGGTCTAAGGAGGTTCACTACCTGAACTACGTTATACAATTTGCTGACAGAGGGTCTAAAGCATGCAGCTATTGATGGAGTGAGTGGTTTGAGCGGTTTTGTTTTAAAGTTGGGATTTCTTCCCCCCCTTTTCAGATGTGGAGGTGAGAGGGGGTTTCTGGCAGCGCCTTGGTCCTTCCCCGTCATTGAAGTCATCTTTGGGAGTGGAGAAGGAGGGCGTCTGCTCCTAGTTTCGCCAACGGGGTTCAGTGTCTGGTCTCTCAGTGGAGCCTGGAGGAACACGTGGCACAATGTCTCTCATTGCTTCATCCACACATCTCCGTATTTACTCCTCTGTCCCAGGATGCATCCCATGTGTTGGATTTCGGTCACCACATCTATACTCCTGGTACTGATAGGGTTTCCGTCTGTTCCAGCCCCTACTCCTCTGTTGAGAGGGATTCAGGTGCTGAGGTCGAAACTGTTTGTGGGGCTGGTTGAAATCCTCACCCCCTTGGTTTTGTGGGGCGCCCTGTTGGAAGGGTCGCTGTTCCTGGTTCTCTTTGCTGGGGTTCATCTTGGCGTGGGGAAAGTTGTCATCTTCCAGCGCCGGGTCCACATTTAGTTGGATTTGAACTGCCAGAACCACGGTGTCGTCTTCGTTGAACCCTCGGTTGTCTGGGTCGAAGCGATAAATGTCTTTTTTTTAAGGGGCTCTAGCTGCCGGGTGCAGATTTCCTCTCTTTGAGGGGGTGCTGAGTCATCAGGGTCTTCTGAATTGTGTGTGCCACAGTATTCATCTTTGTGGCCACCATCTCTTGCACCGGGAGTGGAGGACCATCCAGGACGCGACCGTGAGTCATGGTGCGCCCCTGCCTGAGTGGCAGACTGGGAAATCTCCTTCAGCCCTCCAGGACGGATTCCTTCCGTCGTTGTGGTGTGGATCAGCATGGCTCCGTGCAGGATGTGTTCCTTCTGGCTGGAGTGGATGCTGTGTGTCCGCTGGAAAGGCATTTGGAGTGCCTCATAGCGGTCCCAGGTCACTGCACGTCTAGGGGTTGAGTCCAGCCCCCCCCTTTGGAGTTGAGGGGGTTGGAGCGGTCGACTGCTGGGTGTGTCTGGCTCTCCAGAGCAAAGCTTCCTCTGCAAGAGGGTTGCGTAGCTGTGCTCGCAGCTTTTCTCCCAGTGTCTCTGTTCCGTTGGCTCCACCGGGAATGACGTCAGCTCCTGGCCCTGTCATCAGGGATATCAGCTCGAGGGGGGGCAGCTCTGTTTGACTGTGCCCCCCTTTCTGCTGACCTTTGACCTTCGCGTGCAGAGCTTCGTGCTCCTGCACCGCCTGGTCCTGTTCTGTGCGGGTCTCGATGATATGCCGCAGGTGGGAGTTTTTCTCCTGCTCCGCTCGACATGCTGCTTGCATGGCCTGGAGCTCCTTCGCATGTTCTTGGGCCTGCAGCTCGGCTCTCTGCTGGTAGAGGAGTGTCAGTTGACCCAGAGCATGGGGTATTTTTGGATGCGGGCCAGTGGGGTTGATCAGGTGAATGGACAGTTCTTTAATCTTACGATCGCAGGTACTTAAATCATACTCACTCAACTCACTCACTTCATCACTAGAAAAATTGATCAGACTGGCGACTGTCTCTGACAGGTCGTCTGGTCTTGAAGGAGCCCTGCCCCAGTGTGGTCCATGCTACTCATCTTCTGAGTGCGCAAACACCTGGTGGGCTGCTCAAGCTTGCTTAGATAAAAGCGGACAAAAACTCAATTATAGCATTTCTATAAAAATTGCTCAGACTGGGGACTGTCTCTGACAGGTCGTCTGGCCTTGAGAGAGCCCTTGCCCCAGGATCTTCTGAGTGCGGAAAGAGCCTGGTGGGCCGCTCAAGCTTGCTTAGGTTAAAAGCGGATAAACATTTAATAAACACTACACAAGATGCACAGGTGAGCTTCACTCTGTGTCTATATAGTAGCGCTATGTAGGATAGCTCGATGGCTCAATCCTTAAGACCTAGTTGGTTAACAAACAAGTCTCAACAAAACTAGTCTCTCAAATCTAGTTTGTTTCCTTAAAATTAAAAAGCATGCAGAAAATCTCCTATAAAAATATTACTAACCTACTGAAACGTAGTCAGCAACCAACCATAGCTATACACAACGCCTGCTTAGCAAAGGGAATTAAGAATAAAGAAAATTCAAAAAGAGAAATAAATTTCCAAAATTATTTTTCTCTTAAGAAAATTAATTATAATTATTGTGCATGGAGATGACACAACCACTAATATGCAATAAGAATCCAACCACGGATACACAAGGCAATAGCATACCTGCTTGGCAGAGGTGCAAAGGGATTACAAATAAAAAATTCAAAAAGAAATAAATTTCCAAAATTATTTTTCTCTTTAAGAAATTAATCATAAATATTGTGCATCGCGAATACACAACCACCGATTGCACTCTGCAGCCAACCACAGATACGCAAGGCACGAGTATACCTGTGTTGCAAAGGTGCAGGGGAATTTAGAAATTAAAAAAAAAACTATTTGCAGAGAAATAATTTTCAAAATTATTTCTGGATCATTGTACACAGTATTATGATACAGTTGGAGTTAGATAGCCTCAAGCAGCGGCACCATTTATGTTGCATGCGTGAAGCGTTCCGCCCTCACACGGGGATCCATTTATGTTGTGAGGGATAAAAAAAAAGTTTTGGAAGGAAAAAAAAAAAATTAATTAATATCTTTTTCTTCAAAAATTAATTTCTGGGGGAAAATGAATCTGGATTATTGTACAGTATTATGATACAGCTGGAGTTAGATTGCCTCACACGGGGCACCATTTATGTTGTGCAATAGTAGGAGTAGAATTGACGTTGGCTAATTATTAATAATCATGAAATATGATTATTAAAATAACAATTATTTCTTAAAAATAATCAAAAATGATAAAGCCATTAATTAAGAAATGTAACACATTTAATTAGAAATGATACGGTTATCCATTAATAATAGTTAAAATAATTAATGAAAACAATAAAATTATCAATTAAGAATAATACAAATCTGTAATCATTGCTTATTGTTGCGGGGCACCACCCTGGTTACAGGGACCAACGATACAATCTATAAATATCAGTCTCATAATGATAAATGTCAAATCAATAATCTCAATATTTAATATTAATAATTATTTAATTAACAGTGAAGGCTACTAAGTTCGAGCACAGGCAATCATAATCCAGCTGCAATCACATACATATGCACAAATAATCACAGACTACAGATACTTTAATTACAAAAGCATTTATTAAAAAGGGGAAATAAAGTTAATGTTATTCAATGATTCATCATTTTAACAAACTCCCATATTTCAAAGATAACAACAGCAGCAGCACTTATCACAATTCAGAAAATACATGTAAAACCGGCGGTCTACCTATGTATGTCTGTCTATGTGTATGTGTGTGTGTCTGTGTCAAAGTGTCTCTCTGTGTGTGTGTGTATGTCTATGTGTATGCATGTGAAATAAAGTTAGTGTTATTTAATGATTCATCATTTTAACAAACTCCCATATTTCAAAGATAACAACAGCAGCCGCTTATCACAATTTAGAAAAAACACATGTATTCATCTATGTGTATCTGTGTGTGTATCTGTCTGTGTCTATCAATGTGTGTCTGTGTGGGTGTGTCTGTGTGTGTGTGTGTGTGTGTGGGTGTGTGAGAGAGCGAGAGAGAGAGAGAAAAAGAAGGGGGGGCGTGGCGATGACGCAGTCACTTGGTGACGTCACATCTAAGATGGCGGCCGATCATGATTCGTGGAATCAAGGCCTAAAAACTCTCAAAATGGCGGATTGACTACAAAACAAGATGGCGGAGCCGTTATGAATTTAGAGCCAGAATGGGAGGAGAGGGAGAGAGGAGGCGTGGCAATAATAGACTCAAAATGGTGGGTTTAACTTGCGTTATTCAAAATGGAGTCTATGTTAATGACACCATGTGGCCGGAGCTCACACTGGTGGTCGTCACATGAATTACACCAAGGGATTTTCAGACAAAGAGAATTCTTTGTCTCTGCTTTGGCGTTCGGCCGCATGGCTTCCAGATGTGTCCAGCCTCTCTGAATATAGATTTAACTATGTTACATGAACTGTATTCTAAATACAGATCGGATGTGTGTATAGGTCGGTTTAGAAGGAGAGAGAGAGAGAGAGAGAGAGAGAGCAAAGCTCTTAAAAGCACCGTCAGAGACAAGTTACATTTACTTTACCACTCAGCACCCAAGTGGCGTTGTGTGCTGAGGTTTGACCGGTAAAGTCTCTTTAAAGTTGTTCAAACGGTCACAATGAGCTGGAGACGCTGCTCACGGCGCTTAAAAACTGTGGCACAAGGCCGTAACCGGAAACCGGAAGTGGCGAGTCGCCGCTAAACATTAGAGACTCGGCGGTCTCATACAAAACAAATACGTTCAATTATTAAAACAATACGCTACGTATTATATTAACATCTGCCCAGACAATAAAGCCTCTTACTGTACCACCCTCGCGGTGTGCGTGCGCGTCGGGCCAGTGAATCACGTGGTCTCTCAAGCGGTCTTCGGCCGCTGGACCGGACAAACAGCGGATTTGCTCGTGCTGCTTCGACGAGATGAACGTCGTCCTTCTTCTTCAGGGATGTGGAGCTCGTGCTCCTCAGCGGAATGAATCTCGCGCTTCTGCAGGGGGTGAACAGCGGTAACGCCGCTGTGGATTTGGAAAGAAAGTCTGTGACGCTCGACCGGCGAGCGAGTTCCTGTGCGCGGCCTCTTCAAGTTAAAATAACAAAAGTCCTTTTGAAAATAAAAACGTCGACTGAATAAAGAAATAAAAGAAATGAAATAAAATAACTCTGGTTGATAAACTAAAGTTAAGGTTGCCCCCGTTAGCAACTGAATCAGCTGAGAGGCCCCGAAGGGGGCCTGGTGTTGTCTTCAGAGCAGGGTAAAAATGGCAGCGATTATTGGGGTCTCAGTGGTTTTGTTCTACCTGAGAGGTCCTCCTCCTTGAGGAGTTGGTCATAGGATGATGCTGGCTTTAAGCCAATTGAGTGTCAGAAATGGATCTGAGTGGGCGGGGCTTGGAACTGAGCGGGGGTTTCTGGGAAAACCCCAGGACATTTCTCCACCACCAGGGGGAGATTCTTGAGCCTGCAGGAGGATGTTTCCCGCCCAAAGTTTAACAACCCTTTGTTCCTCTTGGCTTCAGTGTCTGGGGGCCCCCCGCTGGGCTCTGGCCCAACAGTCCCCCTTTTGGTCTGGAGAGTGGGCTGTGACCCCGGTCTCCAGGGCAAACTATGGTCGAGAGTCCAGTGATAATCCATGAGAGGTAATCCTTGAGTGGAGTTGAAGCAGTGAAAGTTAGTTCATTATGAGGCAGAGAGGCATAAATGTCTTCGAGGCATGAGTCTAAACAGAGAGAGGTAATTGTCTGGGCAGACAGGCTAAATAACATATATTCTAAAACACGGCACACACTTTCAATTTCACATAATGCTTATCGGCAGTTAGTTAAAATACCAATGAATTTCGGTGAAGAGTGAAATGAAAGAAAAGTGGAAACACGAACAGAAGAAAATGTTTGAGTAGGTGCTGGTGTTTTGAGGTAAACATGTGTGTTATCCTGTCAAACCAAAACATTTAGAACGGCGAGTCACGTTCTGTTGTTCGCTAATCTGTGAATTTATGATAAATCCTATTTCTAGGTTTTCAGATCTACAGATATTGGAATTTCACTGCCAAGACTGAATTGCCAAGTGTACCCGTGAGGGCTGCACAACCGTAGTGGTAACGACTTCAAAATCCTCAACGAGGTCTAAGGAGGTTCACTACCTGAACTACGTTATACAATTTGCTGACAGAGGGTCTAAAGCATGCAGCTATTGATGGAGTGAGTGGTTTGAGCGGTTTTGTTTTAAAGTTGGGATTTCTTCCCCCCCTTTTCAGATGTGGAGGTGAGAGGGGGTTTCTGGCAGCGCCTTGGTCCTTCCCCGTCATTGAAGTCATCTTTGGGAGTGGAGAAGGAGGGCGTCTGCTCCTAGTTTCGCCAACGGGGTTCAGTGTCTGGTCTCTCAGTGGAGCCTGGAGGAACACGTGGCACAATGTCTCTCATTGCTTCATCCACACATCTCCGTATTTACTCCTCTGTCCCAGGATGCATCCCATGTGTTGGATTTCGGTCACCACATCTATACTCCTGGTACTGATAGGGTTTCCGTCTGTTCCAGCCCCTACTCCTCTGTTGAGAGGGATTCAGGTGCTGAGGTCGAAACTGTTTGTGGGGCTGGTTGAAATCCTCACCCCCTTGGTTTTGTGGGGCGCCCTGTTGGAAGGGTCGCTGTTCCTGGTTCTCTTTGCTGGGGTTCATCTTGGCGTGGGGAAAGTTGTCATCTTCCAGCGCCGGGTCCACATTTAGTTGGATTTGAACTGCCAGAACCACGGTGTCGTCTTCGTTGAACCCTCGGTTGTCTGGGTCGAAGCGATAAATGTCTTTTTTTTAAGGGGCTCTAGCTGCCGGGTGCAGATTTCCTCTCTTTGAGGGGGTGCTGAGTCATCAGGGTCTTCTGAATTGTGTGTGCCACAGTATTCATCTTTGTGGCCACCATCTCTTGCACCGGGAGTGGAGGACCATCCAGGACGCGACCGTGAGTCATGGTGCGCCCCTGCCTGAGTGGCAGACTGGGAAATCTCCTTCAGCCCTCCAGGACGGATTCCTTCCGTCGTTGTGGTGTGGATCAGCATGGCTCCGTGCAGGATGTGTTCCTTCTGGCTGGAGTGGATGCTGTGTGTCCGCTGGAAAGGCATTTGGAGTGCCTCATAGCGGTCCCAGGTCACTGCACGTCTAGGGGTTGAGTCCAGCCCCCCCCTTTGGAGTTGAGGGGGTTGGAGCGGTCGACTGCTGGGTGTGTCTGGCTCTCCAGAGCAAAGCTTCCTCTGCAAGAGGGTTGCGTAGCTGTGCTCGCAGCTTTTCTCCCAGTGTCTCTGTTCCGTTGGCTCCACCGGGAATGACGTCAGCTCCTGGCCCTGTCATCAGGGATATCAGCTCGAGGGGGGGCAGCTCTGTTTGACTGTGCCCCCCTTTCTGCTGACCTTTGACCTTCGCGTGCAGAGCTTCGTGCTCCTGCACCGCCTGGTCCTGTTCTGTGCGGGTCTCGATGATATGCCGCAGGTGGGAGTTTTTCTCCTGCTCCGCTCGACATGCTGCTTGCATGGCCTGGAGCTCCTTCGCATGTTCTTGGGCCTGCAGCTCGGCTCTCTGCTGGTAGAGGAGTGTCAGTTGACCCAGAGCATGGGGTATTTTTGGATGCGGGCCAGTGGGGTTGATCAGGTGAATGGACAGTTCTTTAATCTTACGATCGCAGGTACTTAAATCATACTCACTCAACTCACTCACTTCATCACTAGAAAAATTGATCAGACTGGCGACTGTCTCTGACAGGTCGTCTGGTCTTGAAGGAGCCCTGCCCCAGTGTGGTCCATGCTACTCATCTTCTGAGTGCGCAAACACCTGGTGGGCTGCTCAAGCTTGCTTAGATAAAAGCGGACAAAAACTCAATTATAGCATTTCTATAAAAATTGCTCAGACTGGGGACTGTCTCTGACAGGTCGTCTGGCCTTGAGAGAGCCCTTGCCCCAGGATCTTCTGAGTGCGGAAAGAGCCTGGTGGGCCGCTCAAGCTTGCTTAGGTTAAAAGCGGATAAACATTTAATAAACACTACACAAGATGCACAGGTGAGCTTCACTCTGTGTCTATATAGTAGCGCTATGTAGGATAGCTCGATGGCTCAATCCTTAAGACCTAGTTGGTTAACAAACAAGTCTCAACAAAACTAGTCTCTCAAATCTAGTTTGTTTCCTTAAAATTAAAAAGCATGCAGAAAATCTCCTATAAAAATATTACTAACCTACTGAAACGTAGTCAGCAACCAACCATAGCTATACACAACGCCTGCTTAGCAAAGGGAATTAAGAATAAAGAAAATTCAAAAAGAGAAATAAATTTCCAAAATTATTTTTCTCTTAAGAAAATTAATTATAATTATTGTGCATGGAGATGACACAACCACTAATATGCAATAAGAATCCAACCACGGATACACAAGGCAATAGCATACCTGCTTGGCAGAGGTGCAAAGGGATTACAAATAAAAAATTCAAAAAGAAATAAATTTCCAAAATTATTTTTCTCTTTAAGAAATTAATCATAAATATTGTGCATCGCGAATACACAACCACCGATTGCACTCTGCAGCCAACCACAGATACGCAAGGCACGAGTATACCTGTGTTGCAAAGGTGCAGGGGAATTTAGAAATTAAAAAAAAAACTATTTGCAGAGAAATAATTTTCAAAATTATTTCTGGATCATTGTACACAGTATTATGATACAGTTGGAGTTAGATAGCCTCAAGCAGCGGCACCATTTATGTTGCATGCGTGAAGCGTTCCGCCCTCACACGGGGATCCATTTATGTTGTGAGGGATAAAAAAAAAGTTTTGGAAGGAAAAAAAAAAAATTAATTAATATCTTTTTCTTCAAAAATTAATTTCTGGGGGAAAATGAATCTGGATTATTGTACAGTATTATGATACAGCTGGAGTTAGATTGCCTCACACGGGGCACCATTTATGTTGTGCAATAGTAGGAGTAGAATTGACGTTGGCTAATTATTAATAATCATGAAATATGATTATTAAAATAACAATTATTTCTTAAAAATAATCAAAAATGATAAAGCCATTAATTAAGAAATGTAACACATTTAATTAGAAATGATACGGTTATCCATTAATAATAGTTAAAATAATTAATGAAAACAATAAAATTATCAATTAAGAATAATACAAATCTGTAATCATTGCTTATTGTTGCGGGGCACCACCCTGGTTACAGGGACCAACGATACAATCTATAAATATCAGTCTCATAATGATAAATGTCAAATCAATAATCTCAATATTTAATATTAATAATTATTTAATTAACAGTGAAGGCTACTAAGTTCGAGCACAGGCAATCATAATCCAGCTGCAATCACATACATATGCACAAATAATCACAGACTACAGATACTTTAATTACAAAAGCATTTATTAAAAAGGGGAAATAAAGTTAATGTTATTCAATGATTCATCATTTTAACAAACTCCCATATTTCAAAGATAACAACAGCAGCAGCACTTATCACAATTCAGAAAATACATGTAAAACCGGCGGTCTACCTATGTATGTCTGTCTATGTGTATGTGTGTGTGTCTGTGTCAAAGTGTCTCTCTGTGTGTGTGTGTATGTCTATGTGTATGCATGTGAAATAAAGTTAGTGTTATTTAATGATTCATCATTTTAACAAACTCCCATATTTCAAAGATAACAACAGCAGCCGCTTATCACAATTTAGAAAAAACACATGTATTCATCTATGTGTATCTGTGTGTGTATCTGTCTGTGTCTATCAATGTGTGTCTGTGTGGGTGTGTCTGTGTGTGTGTGTGTGTGTGGGTGTGTGAGAGAGCGAGAGAGAGAGAGAAAAAGAAGGGGGGGCGTGGCGATGACGCAGTCACTTGGTGACGTCACATCTAAGATGGCGGCCGATCATGATTCGTGGAATCAAGGCCTAAAAACTCTCAAAATGGCGGATTGACTACAAAACAAGATGGCGGAGCCGTTATGAATTTAGAGCCAGAATGGGAGGAGAGGGAGAGAGGAGGCGTGGCAATAATAGACTCAAAATGGTGGGTTTAACTTGCGTTATTCAAAATGGAGTCTATGTTAATGACACCATGTGGCCGGAGCTCACACTGGTGGTCGTCACATGAATTACACCAAGGGATTTTCAGACAAAGAGAATTCTTTGTCTCTGCTTTGGCGTTCGGCCGCATGGCTTCCAGATGTGTCCAGCCTCTCTGAATATAGATTTAACTATGTTACATGAACTGTATTCTAAATACAGATCGGATGTGTGTATAGGTCGGTTTAGAAGGAGAGAGAGAGAGAGAGAGAGAGAGAGCAAAGCTCTTAAAAGCACCGTCAGAGACAAGTTACATTTACTTTACCACTCAGCACCCAAGTGGCGTTGTGTGCTGAGGTTTGACCGGTAAAGTCTCTTTAAAGTTGTTCAAACGGTCACAATGAGCTGGAGACGCTGCTCACGGCGCTTAAAAACTGTGGCACAAGGCCGTAACCGGAAACCGGAAGTGGCGAGTCGCCGCTAAACATTAGAGACTCGGCGGTCTCATACAAAACAAATACGTTCAATTATTAAAACAATACGCTACGTATTATATTAACATCTGCCCAGACAATAAAGCCTCTTACTGTACCACCCTCGCGGTGTGCGTGCGCGTCGGGCCAGTGAATCACGTGGTCTCTCAAGCGGTCTTCGGCCGCTGGACCGGACAAACAGCGGATTTGCTCGTGCTGCTTCGACGAGATGAACGTCGTCCTTCTTCTTCAGGGATGTGGAGCTCGTGCTCCTCAGCGGAATGAATCTCGCGCTTCTGCAGGGGGTGAACAGCGGTAACGCCGCTGTGGATTTGGAAAGAAAGTCTGTGACGCTCGACCGGCGAGCGAGTTCCTGTGCGCGGCCTCTTCAAGTTAAAATAACAAAAGTCCTTTTGAAAATAAAAACGTCGACTGAATAAAGAAATAAAAGAAATGAAATAAAATAACTCTGGTTGATAAACTAAAGTTAAGGTTGCCCCCGTTAGCAACTGAATCAGCTGAGAGGCCCCGAAGGGGGCCTGGTGTTGTCTTCAGAGCAGGGTAAAAATGGCAGCGATTATTGGGGTCTCAGTGGTTTTGTTCTACCTGAGAGGTCCTCCTCCTTGAGGAGTTGGTCATAGGATGATGCTGGCTTTAAGCCAATTGAGTGTCAGAAATGGATCTGAGTGGGCGGGGCTTGGAACTGAGCGGGGGTTTCTGGGAAAACCCCAGGACATTTCTCCACCACCAGGGGGAGATTCTTGAGCCTGCAGGAGGATGTTTCCCGCCCAAAGTTTAACAACCCTTTGTTCCTCTTGGCTTCAGTGTCTGGGGGCCCCCCGCTGGGCTCTGGCCCAACACCTATTTAATCATCAGTGCTACACAGAAGTCGGTGGTTTCTTCCTGAGTTTGTCCTGAAACTTCTCTGTTACACAAGACTCACAGCTTACTGTAGTCAACATTAATGTTGACTGCGTTGCTGCGGCCCCTGGCGCCCTCACACCAGTACACTCCACTGGTCCCACTGGCAGCAGTGAACACAAATGCTTCAGACTTGTAAGGGCTCATGCTACCTCCTGGCGGTGAATAATGAACGGTGAGGTTTGAGGTCCCTGCTTTTAGGTCAGGAGAGAAATGCACCAGCTTCCACCCTGAGGAGTAAGTCTGAGATGTGAGGCACTGCAGAGTGAAACACTCCCCACTGAACATCTGTCTGGTGTCAGGAGTCAGGAGAGCGAGGGAGGGGGCAACTCTAGGACAGAGGTTGATAGAGAGAAATTGGGGGAAAAGGGGAGAGAAGATGAGAGAAGCAACAGAAACAGTCTGAGATTGAGGCTTTTCAGACGTATCCTGGTTTGACGATTGGTCAATCTGTAATGGACATAACTGAAATAGCCACATATCTTGACAAAATGTCCGAAACAACACAAAAACAGAGATGTGTTTGGCACAGTCAGAAAGTTTGGACAACCAATCAGGGATGAGTAAAGTCATTTGAAAGCAATCCATCGATGTGTCTGCCATTGTTACCTCTGCCGAGGTCAGAGGTCATGTTTTCACCCCTGTCTGTTTGTTTGTAAGGAAAATAACACAAGAACAACCCAACAGAGTTGCAGGGAACTTGGTGGAACAATTTGGTTTGAGTCATAGAAAAAGCCATTATATTTGGATCTTCCTGTAACATTTTGAGATTCTAAGTTTTTCAACACTTTCACCATTTTCCAAGGGAGCAATCTTGAAGAAAAAAGATCTGGCACATTTATGGAACTAATATCTATGAGTGAGTGTAGCAGCTTGATTGAATTTAAGGGGACTGTTGGGCCTTGGCGGAGGTGCGCTCCACCGAATGCCCTTCTAGTTTTAACTGTAAATCTCCGCTGTCTGTGAAACTTGTGCTCTCACTTATTGTGATTTTGCCTTCAGCTGCACTCTAATCTCCATACTTGCTCGACTGTAGTCTCTAAAATCACCTGTGCCTACAATTCACTAACAATTATACATTTAGGAAACACCCTTCTCATGTGATAATCTGTCAAACCCAGTCAACATAAATTTCTCCAGTAGGGGTCAGATTGCCTATTTAATTCCTACATGAACAACATAAAACCAACAATGTATCTAATGTTAGCATGCTGTGTCCTGCTCACTGTTGTTAAAGCAGGACAATGGCTTCACATCTCACAGTGATGACAATTTTTTATTAATGAGACATATTACAATTGAGTAATAAAAGGGTGTAAAATATTATGACTTGCTCTTATAATAACCTTGCTGATGCAAGGACACTAATACTTATAAAGGTAATGGTAGATGGCTCTCTGATTGGTTTATTGCATGTTGTGCCCAAAACACACCTCTGAATAGTAAAGAGACAAAAAAAATCTTGTGTCGAGTGCAGCAACATTTTGTAATAAATCAAGTACTACAGTGAGAGTTGTGTCTGTTTTTGGATTCAATGTTTGGCAAAAAAATGTATGACTGATGAAGATATCCTATTGATAAATAATATACATTTTTTTGTATATACAGTTTTTCATTTTGAGATTGACCTGTCCGGGGTGTACCCTCTCACCTAATGTCAGCTAGGGTTCGCTCCAGGGACCCTCAAAGGGGTTTTCAACATTTTATTGTTGCTAAACACAGTCAGTCATGAAGCCAAAATAACACATTTTTTTAAAATCTTCTGACAGTTTTCTGATCAATTAGAAATAGTATAAACCATGTTTTTACCCATGATAGGGAGGAGTGACAGAGGCTGTTTTGAGGAAAATAAGAGCCTCTATGTGTCTCTGCATTAGTCAGGTTGAGAATACACAACCTCTGTACTCATCTGATTCGTCCTGTGCAAAGCAGAAACCTGATGCCGCGCTGCAGTGGCTGCAGTCGTAGCTGCTGCTCACCTGACACTCCAAGCGAGACCGGCCTGGGCCTTTAGCTCAACCTCAGTCCGGTTCTCCCGACACTCGGCTTGGCACCAGTACCTGTCGGCCTCCTCCCGTGTTACCGCTGTGATGAAGTAGCTGTCACCAGAGATCAGGTGCCTGGGGGGGGAGCCCTGTGTGGTTTGGACCTGAACCACCAGTAGCTCTTCACAAAAGCAGAGAGGGACTCCACTGTGAACTGCAGGAGCACACGCTCACCCAGGTAGATGTTTGGCCCCGGAGGCTTCACAGAGACACTGGCCTCCAGAGATCCTGCAGGAACAGGGGGGTCTACATTATGGGCTTTTTCATGCCGGGGTTAGGGTTAGGGTTAGGGCTGCTGCGCTGGCTTTCTCACTCTGTCAAGTAACGTCTCTCATCAAGACAGCAGGATTACAGCCAAGGAGTTTAGCTCATAGTAAATGATGCACGGAGTGAAATTGTAAGTACAGGTAGTTACAGAATGTGGCTATCTGTAGTTGCTAACGATTGTTACCTGCTTAAATTTAGGTTTACTTGAGGCAAATGAAAGGGAATATTGTAATGAGCTATGTTAACACTAAGCTAGCTAGTTAGCTATTTTGTTAGAAAATGTCTCCAGTGAGCAAGAGTGTGAACGAGCAAATTTGAAATGTAAGAAATAACTATCGACAGCTCTCTATTCTTTGCATTAATATCTATCTCTAGTATTTTAAAACAATAATATCAGTGCCTATAGAATGTTGTTGTTTATAATCAGTTCATATTTGTGTTGTCAAATTTCACAATGACCCTGAAATTCTGTCTCTTCTGTTATTTTACACTGAATGAATGCAAGCAAAGATACAGAGAAAAATCACACTCTTTCTGATTGAACCAATCTATGAACTGTAAGAAACATGGATATCCGCAGCCCGCGCAAACATTCAGCATCCTTAGGGGCTAAGCCCCCCCTTTCTTTCAACCCTGGAAACGCCCCTGGTGAGAGGACACTTTCTTGGAGACGGATAGGGAAGAAACAACATTGCAGCCCAAAAGCTCCTCAAGTAAATTCATGGTTTTATGATCTGTCAGCAGTTAATGTATTGTACGGAAAAACCAGAGAATTACCTGTCACCGGGGAGGAGACTAGAGAAGGGGAGGCTATATAATGGCCGCGTATGTCCTCTTTCAATTCCTTTGTTTGAGACCATGCTGCCACACCAACCAAGCTATATTGTTACCAAGCAGGCAGAACCTTAAAAGAGAACCTGACCAAAGGAAGAATTCCGAGGCAGATGATGAGCGAATTAGTGATGAACTGTTTAATAGAGTAGCACAAGCCTTTTTACAAAGAGAAATACACACCTTATGACAAAGCGAATTCAGAACCTGCACTTTCAGAGTCTGCACACGTAACCGAATGTGGTAGGATCTCTCAGTCAGTACAGACACTCCCATGGCAGCAGGAGAGTGGACCAAAGCATGACACTGCAGAATGTATGAACGCAGCCCACAAACCTCGGAAAACCTGAGCCCGACCTGCACCTCAAGTCAATGAGAATCGATCTCATTTAACAGCCAGTCAAACGTCTCCTGCACTTTATCTGCCAGTCAGTGTCCCAAGTTCTTCTACCTGCCAGCCAAGCGCCCCCAGCTCAAGCACCTACCTTCCTATGCACACTCCAACCAAATGTCTACAGCTCCTGCGCTTATCAACCAAGCCAATTCAGCCTAAACATGTTCGAGGCCTTTAACCATCGTGCATTTTAGTAATCAGCCTGTGGCCCATGAAACCCCAAGACCAAATGCCCCTGACCTATGTGAATTCTAGTCAAGTGCCAACAACTAACGCACACAGCATATTCATCTACCCCCTCTCAACCCATGCTGCCCAAATCCAACTTCATGTTTATCCATAACAGCCTGTATATCCCCCCCTGCCTGGATCTTCATCACAACCTGTTTCCCCTTTCCAGCCTGATCAGTTATATAAGTACCAGTTACCCCACATACCACAACCCTGACCAGCTCCAGCTTGGCAACAGCAGGATGGGAACTACATGAGGACCCCCCTGTGAGTTTGCAATGTTAAAAATGACTCTAAATAACCTCCTACCATGGGAAAAACTGTGTTGACTGCTTCTGCCCATTCATCATCATAATAGGGAGAAAACAAGATAAAGGTGGGGGATTCTGTGCACTCACATAGAGGTACTTACCAGCCTTGATACTGCCAGTTTCCTCATGTCCCTTCGCAGTTTCATTGCAGGTAGAGGGCAACCTTATGAGTTATTATCTGATTGTGTTACCAACTTTAAAGGAGGAGAAAGGGACTTGCAGACGCCTTCTCCACACTCAATCCAAATCTAGAGGAACATTTGGAAAACTAACAAATAAACTTCTGCTTTAATCAACCAAATGCCCCTTGTTTTAGTGGTATGTTGGAAAGAGAAGTTAGATCATTCAAGTCTGCCTTAAGGGTCGTGTTAGGGACTCAAACTGTAACTGAAGAAGTCCTTGTAACTGTCCTGACTGAAATAGAAGGGATTCTAAACTCTAAACCCATCGGATATGTAACCACGGGTGTAGCTGAACCTGACCCTATAACCCCAAATATTATACTCATGGAAAGGAGACATACCTCCCTCCCTCAGGCAGTATACGCAGGTGCCACACCAGTCAAGCTATATTAAAATATTTCTTGTAAAAGTAACTCCCCAAACCTATTGCAGGTCACAGTGAACTAGACCTATTCAAATTAAAACTGAGAATGGGCGGTCTACTGAGGTACCCATCGTTTAAAGTCAAATTGAAGATAAAAGATTCTTTAATTCAACCAAAGGTTGTTCAGAGTTGCACTGATCCAAAGTGTTATCTCCTCATTCCAATATCTCAACTGAGTGATGATCTGACACTTATGGTCGCTTTCTCAATAATACAATGTACCTCTGTTTTAATGACAATTAATATTTCAGTTGATTCGTCACATGCAAGATTCAAGATTCAAGATTTTTATTGTCAAATGCACAACAATAACATTAAGCAGTCGCTGGCAGTGAAATGCTTGAGTCTCAGGCTCTCTTCTAACAATGCTCAAGTAATTACAACCTATACAATAAAATAAAATAGAAATAGTATAAAATAGAATAAAATAGAATATCAAAATTTAAAATAGAAAATAAAGTATATATATCTAAATATATATGTATATATAAACAGCTGAGGAGAAAATAAAACAACAATAGTGCAAATATGCAAATATGTCACAGAGAGGAGTTTAAAAGTCTTATGGCCTGGGGGATGAAACTGTCTCTGAGCCTGGTGGTGCGGGGCCGGATGCTGCGGTACCGTCGGCCAGATGGCAGCAGGCAAAAATGTTTATGGCTGGGGTGAAAGGGGTCTTTAATAATCTGCGTAATTCTGCGTATTCAGAAATGTATTCCTTTTATTAACTACATTACACACATTCTATATTATATTCTCATTTTATAGTCTTGCTAATTTCTCCCCAAATTTCCCTCATATATATATACAGTATATATATAATGTTGAATCATAGCAGTCGTTATTCTTATAGTGTAGTTGCAATTTATGAACAGAAGAGGGCGCCAGATAGAATTGAAACTTCAGCCACAGACTCCTCTGGACATTTTTAAACATTCCCCTCCACAGCAGTGTCACTGCCTGACAATTCCCACCAGACGTATAAGGGCCTGACAGCATGGACTCTGCTGGGGAAACATAAAACAGAATTGGAGTTCCTTCCTGCATTTCAGCTACACCAGAAGGTCTGAACAAGCAAGCCACCGTATATGGTTTAATTTGTAAACTTAACATTGTACTTTGTCATGCAGACACATACAGCTTCTCTTTCAGCAGTGACAAAAATATGTTTTTCATGATGACTAAGAGCCGGTCGATATACAAACATGACTCAAAGCTTCTCTGGGCCGCAGATGTGGTGAATTGTATCTCAAACCCTAAAGTGTTCGACAAAATGAGTGACATTGATTAATGAGGGATGACTAGAGGAGATAAAAGTAAGTTGAGGATGGAGCCACAACAAATGCACCATTAAAACTCAAAGAACCTTTTGCCCATGTGAGCAAATGGCTTTTATTTCCACATCCTGCAGATATAAATCAGCATTATCATTCATTCTGACATATTTTGTAGCCAATTCATGAATCCAGTCCAATATTTCCTCTCTTTTAGATCTGGTCTTGTCTATTCAGCTGCTAAATACTCCACTATGTTCAACAGTTAGTCTGTGACTTTGTAGTTTGGTGCTGAGCAGATACATTTGGTTTGTCTGTGCTTTTTTCCATAGCTGCCTGTTGGAAACATGTCGAGTACCCAGTTTGTGGAGTAAGCCTTCATCAAAGGATACCTGAGAAAAGATATTTAGGGCCTGAGCTATGACTTCAAAGGTCAGGTGAGACCCTATTGAAATTGTAATGATTATTATTATTATTATTATTATTATTATTATTCAGGCAAATGAATTGGCTTTTTGAGGGCTTTAACATGCTCAAATTCTTACCAAAATTGGCAGGAAGTTAGAAAGTGGTGAAAATTTACTTATTCTGGAGGAATTTTCAATGGGCGGGGCAAAATGGCTCAATGGTGCCCCAGAGACCCCCGGAACGTGTTCACATCGACCGATCTTCACAAAAATCAGAGACAAACAAAAAAGTCTTCAGGTGCAATTGGAAAAACGGAACAAGAAGCCTGCTATTTTGCACATAGTGGCCATTTTGTCCTATCACCCCCAAACTTCTGTCTCATGATCAGAGTTCAAGCCTGAACAGCTCTACGTGTTTAAATCTGTATGTTTACTTCTGCAACAAACTGTCTCTTATACTGTTTGCACTTTTATCACTTTAATCACTACGTTTACACTTTAGAGAACCTTATGCTGCTGTACTAAAAAATCTGTATGTTTACTTAGTATTAGGAAATGTCTTGTGCTATCGGTTGTGCCTGTTCACTTTATATGTTTCACTGTGGGAGAGTGGGAAACGTCGTATCGATTCCTTGTATGTCTTGAACATGTTAAGAAATTGACAATAAAGCTACTTTATCTTTTTATCTTTTTTTATTTATGTGTCAATATTTATTCATTTTTTTCAGGCAAAACGCATGCAACGCTTCAAATACATGTGCTCGGGCCTGCCCAGTGCTGCTTTGCAGTCCTAGAAATATTAGTTGTTATTGTTATTATTTATATTATATATATATATATATTTGTTATTGTCATTTGATACAAAACACTCATAATTTGGTGGGATTGTAACCAACCCAACATTTGATTTTGTTTATATCGCCAGAAGTGTCTTTCTGTTATTTTATTGTGAAATGTTACATGCGGTAGAGTCACAAACTTCCTTGGACGACGCAAACTTCTCGAAGGAAAAGGTTTATGTTTTTAGCAACCCTCCGAAGAAGCACAAGTTCTTACGTTGTCCACGGTTGTTTTAAGGTTTTTCCAGTTGTATTAAGGTGTTTAGGGAGATATAGTTTACTTTTGAAACTTCTTTTCACTCAAATAAGAGCATTATTCAGTCTGTTGGTATCAATTATTCAACTTTGCCAAATGCATCTATACCTCAGTTTCTATTTCTTCATCCAGTTCATCTACTAACTAATTCCAGATATATTTAATTATTATTGTATTATTGTCATTAATATATAGATTTGACCAAATGTAATAAAGTGAAGAAACATTGTTTGTCTTCTGTTGCTGTGCTGTGTTCGTATGAATGGCAAACTAAATGAATCACACTGATTTGTTTCACTCCAACACTGTGGTAATTGATCAATGAATCCTGTATCTGTATTCAGAAAGACAGAGGTAGATGTTACTGCACTAGTTATATTTATTCAAAAAGTTTAACATATTTACAACATTCACATAATTAAATTATTTCAAATATGTACAATGGGGGACAAGTGCTTCTCCACCTCTTCTCTCTCCTCCAGCTCATCTCGGCCTCCTCCTTTCTGCAGCTCAGTCCCATAGTCGGAGTTGTCTCCTGCTGCAGTTTCGTCTCCTTTCGGCCCTGAAGCAAGCACCTTCTCCTTCTCCTTGTTGACCTCAACGTCACTGCTCCTTCTTTTCTCAGGCTCCTGGTGCAGGCTCCTGGTGCAGACTTGCTTCCAGAATCTTAGCCTTGGTCTGAGAGTCAGTGAGCTCAGCCAGGCAGTCAATGTAGGCCCTGAAGCGAGCACGCCGTTTTACTTGACCTCCTTCTTTATGACACCATCTTTGTCAATCAACTGATGTTGCAGTTGCTCCACCTGCTCCTTCAGGGCCTGGATCTCCTTCTCCGTCTCCGTCTCCGTCTCCGTCTCCATCTCCGTCTCCGTCTCCGTCTCCGTCTCCTTCTCCTTCTCCTTCTCCTTCTCCTTCTCCACCTCCACCTCACTGCTACAGCTTGTATTAGGCTGGGGTGGCTCCTGGTGCAGACTTGCTTCCATAATCTTAGCCTTGGTCTGAGAGTCAGTGAGCTCAGCCAAGCAGTCAAGATAGGACCTGAGTCGAGCTCGCCCTTTCTTGACCTCCTTCGTTATGACACCATCCTTGTCAATCAACTGATGTTGCAGTTGCTCCACCTGCTCCTTCAGGTCCTGGATTTCCTTCTCCCTCTCCTTCTCCTTCTCCTTCTCCTTCTCCTTCTCCGTCTCCTTCTCCTTCTCCATCTCCTTCTCCTTCTCCTTCTCCACCTCACTGCTACAGCTTGTATCAGGCCGAGGTGGCTCCTGGTGCAGACTTGCTTCCATAATCTTGGCCTGACAGTCAGTGAGCTCAGCCAGGCAGTCAAGATAGGCCCTGAGGCCTAACTTGACTGCCTCATCTTTGTCTTTCAGCTGGTTTTCCAGCTGCTCCACCTTCTCCTTTAGAGCCTGGATCTCCTTTTCCTTCTCCGTCTCCTTCTCCTTCTCCTTCTCCTTCTCCTTCTCCTTCTCCTTCTCCTTCTCCTTCTCCTTCTCCACCTCCTTCTCCTTCTCCTTCTCCTTCTCCACCTCCTTCTTTATGACATCATCTCTGTCTTTAAGCTGGTTTTCCAGCTGCTCCACCTTCTCCTTCAGAGACACGGTTCCATATTTAAGAGCCGTAATTTCCTTGATTGCTCGGAGGAAACTCGCATGGAAACTCAACTTAATGCACCTGTTCTCTCCTCACTGGGAAGAGAGAAATCTAAACTCTGAGTGCACCACTCAAACAACTATTATTCAGAAACTATAAGTCCTATCTGTGAAATAAAGACATCGTAAGAATTCCAAGACTTTGCCGGACACACAGATATTTGTGAAATTTGTGAGAGTAAAAAAATGTGACCGTATGAGCAAGTATTGCGAGTTGATGCTCCTTCCAGAAAACTTTTCTCTGAAATAACATTAGTTTTTTTCCTTAAAGGAGCTACCCACCTCATGTAATGTGCTCCTAGCATTAGCTTAAGCTCCCGTTAACTTGTCCATAAACACATTCAAACTCCACATTAACCAAAAAATCAATCACCATTGCAACCAGACGCTTCGATTTGAATCTGAATTGGATTGGCAGTTTTTTTTTTTACTTTGTCTTTAATACTAAAGTTAAACACCAAGGTTAATCTTCACAATGTTACAAAAATCACATCGTTTGGTAGAATAAGATGTGAAATGTGAAATTATCCTGGTGCTACAGGTGTTTTTTCCACAATGCCTCGCTCTGCCTGGCCTCAGCTTCCTAACACTACTTAGCATTACGTTAACACATATCACTCATTAAGATAAGCAGCAGAAAACACAAAAGAAGCCAGCAATAATATTTTCACATTTGTCATAAAAGCAACATAAAACAGCACATTATCAACATGCAACAGTAGCAGCTTCATATTATACAGTGGTTTCATTTCAAACTTGAATAATGAGGCTGAATTGTATTGTTTAGCATGCTGGGTAAATACAGAGAGAGAGTGAGACATGACTTACCTCAGTCAAGGTCAGAGTGCAATAGCAACTGTCTGAAACTTTAACAGTATAGGTTATAGAACCACCTACTGATGAGGAAGTTTTGCGATCATTTATTTTTATTTTGAGATATATCTGAGGTCAGCAATCATATAATCTTGACCTTTTCTTAAGTAGATTATTGTCCGTGTAATTAGTAAGAGTCAGAGGTGCTGAGTCGCCTACCTTGGACTGAATGATAGCCAGATAACAAAATGAGAATAAACTTTTAGCTCAACTTTTAACTGAAACATCAATTCAGCTGAAAGACTTAATATCCTCCCCAAGACTAAAAATGAAAAAAATATGATTGAAGACGTGTGCTGTAAATCAACTTTTCAATTCCGAGATGCACTGTGCTTTTAATTAATGTGCCATCAGCCAGCTCAACAAATCAATTTTACTGTGTCACAGGTCTAACACACCATACATCTGATCACTTTCCTTTACAAAGTTTCTCTGAAATTCAAAAAGTATTGTCTCCAAATTATTATTTGGTTTGGTCTTGTATTTGCGTTAAATCCAAAATTACTCCCCTAGTCACTTTTGATAGGTCATATGACCCACAGTTCTGTTTCATAATGATGTGATAATCATGACAAGAGCAAAAGGAGGAAGCCAGGTTAGATAAAGAGAGACAAAGGAGATTACTGTGGACTTGTTGGTTGATTAAAGAAAACTTCACATGGAACACTTCTCATTTGAAACTGACAGTGATATTTTTTTACATGTAACCACCATATTTGTTTGTTAATATAACCTTTATAAAGAATGAGTCTTCATTAGAATCAAACGTTTATCTTTCCCTGAACCTAACCGATGGTAAGGTGCACTGAATCCAGCACATTAATACCAAAGGAGGCCAAGTGCACTATAAAGTAGAAGATAACAGCCTAAAGTCCTACTATCCGCTACAAAATGTGTATAAGCTGTCAATAATTTGTTGATTCTTATTCGGCTAAGCAGCATTGATTCAGTAAAATGTAGGCTACCATGTCGGCACAATCACACAATGTAAGAGATGAAAGTAATACAAGTATTCTAAAGTTGACTCAAGATGAGGAATAATACCCGACCAACTCTAAGCCTCATCACTGCAGTTTAAAATGATAGTTCCAACTTCCATTTCCTGTGTCTGCAAGAAGGTTCGGTGTGGAGGATTAGAGGGATCTATGAGCAGATGTGGAACACAGTGATCATATTTCCTCTGAAACTAAGAACTATGTTTTTGGTTACTTTAGAACAAACCCCTCGTATCTCCAGCGGGAGCAGGGTCTCTCACATCGAGTCCGTTGCACTGCCATGTTTCTACAGCTCAGAACTGACGAAAAAATCCTTGGAAATTATAGGGATAGTTCACCGAAAAATGAAAATTCACTTATCTACTCACCACTATGCCGATGTAGGGGTGGGATGAAGTGTTTGAGTCCACAAAACACTTTAGAGTGTCAGGGGTAAAAAGTGTTGCAGCCAAAATCCTGGAGTAAATTACTTAGTTTCGAGTCAAATTTGAATGTTGGGGCATCTGGAAACTTGGATGACACTATAGGAGGAGTATGGAGGCATTTTATGGGGGTTTTATGGGCATTTATTTCAATTGTATTGGCTGCAACAGTGTTTACCCCTGAGATTCCTAAAGTGTTTTGTCTGTCATAGATAATGACTGAATTTAAATTTGCCTGTGAACTATCCCTTTAGTGCCACCATAGAATCTCCTACACACATGCACAGCCATTCAGTTGGTGGCAAATTGCAACTTCACCACTAGATGCCACTATATCCCACTAAACTAAACTAAACTCATTTAAGTTAACCAACAGATTAATAATCAAAATTTTAAATAAATGTCCAAATCCACTGGTGTTGCTGCACCATTGACTTGGTATAACACAGGATTTAAAATCAAGCTTGTGTATAATTAATAGGGACACTGTGGTATAGTCAGTCAGATATCATGTAGCCTGTAAGCTAACACTGATCTCCTGCAGGCTGCCTGCTGTTGATTGGTCCATGGACAGGCTGGCTCTGTAGCAGCTGCCGTCATCCGGTCAGACGTGGTGTGGATGCTGAGTCCGATCCCTCACTCTCCTGCTCCCTTTGGATCATCCAGGTACTTTCATCCATTCATTCATTCATTCAGTCATTCATCCAGGTCGATATGAAGTTTAATTCCAGGGGTGGTTTAGTGTTATGTAGCATGACGTTGTACATGTAGGCTATGGGCTTGCATATAAATGCATCCGCACGATTCTCTGTGTAGCTGTTTCCTCCGCGCTCCTCTTTGTGCACCGTGTATCTAACCAGGGTGGGTAACGCACTGAGATATGTAGGCTACATGTGATGTGCTGTGCTGATGTGCTCGGTTTGTGTTGTGTGTCACCCCTGCTCAGACAGATGGATGCCGAGGATCCGCGGCTGATATGAGATAAGCCTCCTCCTCTCTTATCTCCGCCGAGCTGCAGCAGCGCCGCGCAAACGACGTGGGCACGTTGTGATCGGGAAAACACTGGAGTACAGGGGATTTGTGTGTGTGTGAGAGTGTGTGTGTGTGTGCGTGTGCATCTTCTACTTCGGGCAGTGAGCCGTGTCACCGTGAGCTGCGGAAGCTATTGCCTGCTATCGACGATGGTCCCCGCGCTGCTCTCCAGAGGTGATGTGAGCTGAGCCCGCCGAGCTTCGGGGGGGAGCCGCGCAGGAGCTGTCCGTCTCTTGAGGTGCTGATGCGGCTGTGACCAGCGAGCATGGCTGCCGGGAAGTTGCTGCTCTACGCCGGGCTCTCGCTCTCTCTCTGCGCCCTGGGCATGCTGGCCGTGGCGATGTGCTCCGACCACTGGTACGAGACCGACGCCAGGAGGTACAAGGAGCGGTGCCGAAGCTTCTCCAGCCGCCGCAAGGACCCGGGCTTCATCTACATCCCCAACATCAGCCTGCCGCTGCGGGCCAGCCGGAGCAGCGCGCCCCGCTGGGAGGAGAAGCTGCTGCTGGCCCGGAACCGGCGGCAGCTGTTTGCCATGAGCGCCGCGGACGAGTGCAGCCGGCAGTACAACTCCACCAACATGGGGCTGTGGAGGAAATGCCACCGGTTCGGCTTCGACCAGGAAATCGAAGATCGCATCCGGAAAGGTAAGGGATGAGAGGATGCAACCAGAGATCCAGGGGGGTTTGGAGTTGTTGCAGAATCGCAGACCCCGAGCAAGCTGTTACATGTATCATTAGAAAAATCAATCCAGGGCAGCTCTGTGGTGATTGTCCATTTGACCAAAGGGCGAGCAAGGGCATCGAGCTGTTTCCTTCCTCTGCCGGGAATCAAACGTTGGTCCAGAGAAGCACAACGGCGCCGCTGCCTTCCGTGTGCGTGGGTACATGCACGGCCTCTGGCTGCAGACGGCTTGTTGTCACGCTCTTTTGCTAAAACCAAAATGCCATGGTGAACAGCATGTAGACATGATCCCTCTGACTGTAGCTCTCTCTGACCCTGCTACTGCAAATAACAAGCAGAGGGATTTGCTCAGTTTCCAGGTCTGTGTGTGTGCGTGGCTAGATGCACCTATAGTGACCCCACGCAAAAATGAGAGCTGCCGGGCCGCTATTAGGAGCCCATTCCTCCCACACTGTACAAAGTAAATACATCCAGGAATAACACAGAGGGATTTACTTACACATCACTAGATTTAGAAACAGGCCCTGTTTTCAAGACAGGATCTCAGTGGCCATTGATAAGCAGGAGACATGTAAAGCATGGTCAAGGGTTTATCAGGTAAAGACTTGATGCTTATCAGGCTTCATTTCTGTGTACTGTGAAATCATTAGAGTTTTTCTACATGCCAGACGATACTGGGTTCTTCAGGTGGATTCTGTTGTTGATATTCGGGAGTTAAAAAAAGTCTTAAAATTATATATTTGCCAATGTGCTTATGATGTATTGACTTGGCTGATCACTTTTTAAGCAATTTGAAGATTAAACAAGTTGTCATTTTGTTACAGTTTCAAGAATATACATTTAATCCAGTGTCTCTGAATATTTGTGGCTTTTGACCGAGTGAAAGGTGACAACGTCCAAGGTCTTCACCATAACCTGGATGGGAGTTAAGAGAAATTCAAACAAGGAATGTTTTTTTCTTTTTTTCCATCTCAATTGTTTCAGGGATTTTTAAAAACCCACGGAACTGAAAATATCTAGTCACAAGGCAAAAGCTAACATTTGAAAAGGATTGTAAGAAAAAAAAAATACTAAATCTTCTTTTGCATTGATTTGTACAAACCATTGATTTAATCAGTTAATTAAACATAAGCAATAAACAAATCAATTTTGAAACCAGAAATCATTTCAGTAGATATGGGGGGGGGGGGTCAGGAGAAGTTTTGATCAATATAGAAAATGATGAAAAGTACAATTAAGCTGAGATATAATCATAGTCAACAACCAGCATGAAGCTTTTAAATTTTTTTTAATTGTCAATAAATCTGCCTCAAATACAAGTTCCCACAGATGCCCTCGCTGCTGATAATACTGCTGCAGGTTTGAAAGACAGGAAGGCTGAGGTTTCTGATGGAAGTCACTGCTCTGAGTCCAAGCCGGAAGAAAGGAGGGTGTGTGTGGCCCCTGAAAGCACGTGCGCGAGTGTGTTTGTGTGTCTGCTGCAGCTGCGCCTTCCTTTGAGGACGCCTCAATGGCCTTGATGGCCGCCCATCTGCAGTAATGGGCAGCCCACAGTCGGTGTGTTCAGTGATGAGATGAATGCCTCCACAGAGGGGTTGGAGCTGCTCCGGCTCTCTACTCCGTCAGCATGAAAAAGAACAGCGTGGTCTGTCATCCTCATGCATCTAACATCACATTGATGGGTCAATAAGGATTAACACCTTTTTTATCTTTGCGTGCTCTAGATGTGCAGTCGGGCTGTCGACACTTCGAGTTCTCATTCAGCTGCGGGGTCATGACACAATGACATTCAGCAGTAAACAACAACACTTATAGATACCGCTGCCTGATACTACTACTTGTACTCGCTCTGCTCCTGCTATTACCCCTGCTAGTACCAATTCCACTGCCATTACAATTGCCACAACTAGTACTAATTCTGTCCATATACTGACCCGTGCTATTCTACTGCTACTCTTCCCTGTACTACTACTGCTACTCTAACCATATCCTACTACTTATACTCGCTATGATCCTGCAGTTACACTTACTAACTGCTAGTACTACTGATTCCACTGCCATTACTACTGCCACAACTGGGACTAATTCGGTCCATACTCATACCTACTACTGCTACCCTTACCTGTAGGCTACTACTACAGCTACTCTTACCTGTTCTACTACCACTACTGCTATTCTTACCTGATTCTACTACTTGTACTCGACCTGGTCAGGCTATTACACTTACTTTTATTGTACTAGTACTACTAATTCCACTCCCATTAATACTACCACTACCTCTGCTAATCAGTCAATTCTTCTACTGCTTTCGCTGCTTCTTCAACTACTGCTACCACTAGTGTTACTGACTCTGTCTCTATAAATACTGCCCTTGCTATTACTTGCATACTTGTATTGCTCTGCTATAGCTTCTGATATTCCTTCAACCATCTCTGATGTGTTATTGCTATAGCCACGGCAATGACATCTGCTACTGCTACCACTGTGGCTATTCTTACCTTAACTACTACTGCTACAACTCTTACTCCCAGCACTAGTAGTACTAACAGCTCATTCCATTGTCATTTATTCTCCCATTACTAGTGCCAGTGCTTCTATTTATGCTATAATACTGTTGCTGATCTACTTCTGCTACTTCAACTGCTGCTACCACTAGTGATACTGATGCTACTAACTACTCTAGCTACCACTAGCCCAGTATTACCGCTCTGCCAAAGTCAGTGCTACTGCTGCATCTACTGCTAATGCTACTGCCACTGCTTTTACTGCTACTATGTCTGCTATGGAACTGCTAGTACTACTGCACCTTTTACTCCAACTACCCCTATCAATACAACCTCTACTTTTTCTATTACTATTTATCCCACAACTAACCCGACTGCTAATGGCAGTGCTGCTCTTACAGCTACTCAAATACCTCTACCCCTATTGCTACTGCTACTTATTCCCCTATGCCTACCCCTATTTTTAATACTGCCAGCATTGCTATTTGTAGAGACATTGCTCCTGTTGTCTGGTTAAACTGCTCAGAACTGAGGACCTCACTATGTCTGAAATGATAGTTATGGCCCTGGAATTCTAGTCCATAATATATCCACATAATGCATCTACTTCAGCACTGTTCCTTTTATATTATAGTAGCTTTCATGAACATGTGTAAGCCCTCCACCCTGTCATCTGTTAACATGTAGTGTAGAAAGAATATGGTTTCAGTCGTACAGGTATTCTAAGAGGTGGAAGGTCGGGAGCAAAACAGCTGCCCACCATATGCTGTCTCACTTTTATTCGATTTAAATCTCTCAGATCAAATCACATAGACACACACATACACACACACAGGATAATAGCGGCCTGCTGTTTCATAATGACTCAACATCTTCCTGTGTACGCATGTAGTTGACACATGAGATGAAGTAACAGAATCCATTAATGCAACGATGACCTACACACACTGCATCTGAACCCTAATAAGTAATTTCCTGGCCATTTGAATGAGATCATGTTTTATTTTGTATAAATAAACATAATAATAGTTATCATGTCAGGAATGAATCATAACCCCCCAGCACTCCTCATACTGTCTCTGTACACAGATATCATTAGTCTCCATTCACCTTCGCTAATAACTTCATATTGAACAACTCTGAAAGTCTCATTTCTCCGAGCACATCCATCTCTCTGGCGCGTGCACTAATGATGCTTCAGTGTTTGGCCGGATCAGCAGCATCCATTCGTCTCCTTATTTCGGAGGCTTCTTGCATAACCACAAGCTGCATCTTCATGCAGATTAATGGAGGCAGGAGCGTCGGGGAGAGAAGCAGTGTAAACAGGTCAACGCAAAACACTAAACCCTCCATTTTAATGAGTTCTGCCGATACAGTCTGAGCATAATGTGCGTGCTGGCGAATACGGAGTGGGTTCTCAGAGGATGACCGATGATCTCCTTCAACAGAGCCCACGAAAAGACCAACACTAACAATGAATGGAGCCTATAAACATGTTTTTTTATGTGTATCCAAAGTCAAATATCTCTTATTTCTCAGTTTTTCCTGACTAGATCTCTGACAATCAATCCAATGGAGCATCACAACATAGATAACTATATACTGTGTAGCCCTGCTGTTGTAAATGATCGTTTTGGAGTCATCCTCTCATTTAAATAGGTCACTGCCATACCAGCGCCTAATTGTTGATGTTCATTCCCAGTATGATTCATGGTGATAACCTGAACAGGAGGCATATGCAATCTTGTTTTTTTTTATACCGTGACTCGGCGCCTGACGTACACACAGCCTCCTGCTGTTTGAGCAGCTCCCTCTCTCATTCTGTCTGTCACAGGTAAAGACCTCCTCGAGAGGGAGCGGAAGATGAAGAGAAGAGATAAAAGAGTGTCTGAGAGGCACCGGGCGGAAAAATAAAAGAAGTGGTTTTTGAGGTGGAGGATGTGGAGAAAGTGAATACGCCAAGGCTGGAGGATGTCAGGAGAGGATTACAGAGAGGAGTCGGGGAGAAGTTCGGGGTGGTGGGGGTGGTGTTGGACTCATCTTGCACCATCTGTTGTAGCTCTGTGAGGGAGAAAAAAAGGCCTTTCTGGGCCTGATCAAGATACTCACAGCTCTGTCTAAGCAGAGAGAACAGGGAGAGGCCCTGGATTGGATTACCTTACTCCCCAGGGGTCTTGTAGCATAGGGAGGGCTAAATTAGACACTACGGGAGGCTAAAGGTGCCTCATAGAATCCCTGCCAATGAGCCTGCTGGCAAGGATGCTCATCTAATAGGCACAGGGAAGGAGCAGGAGGGCGGGTGGGGCGGCTGCCCTCACTTCCAGTATGACCCACTGCCGGATGACTATTAGTGGAAGTTAGCTGGAAGCGGATCATTTGTTTTTCAAGGTTTAATTATAGTGACAATGACATGAGGTGTGGCACGGCGGGGCAGTGGTTAGCAGTGGTTGCCAGTGCTTCTCTGAGAGGAGTTCTCATGCACCCTCTGTGCCTTTTGAGATTTCCTCCGGATACTTCACGCAGTTTTGGTTAACTGGAGACTCGAAACTCCCTGTGGGTGTGAATGTGAGTGTAGATGGTTATTTGAGATGAGACAGGAGACCGTGATGGAAAAGACGTGCGTACTTTACTGTGAGTATCACAGGACAGAAAATAACCAGCATGCAATGCAGGTAAACAGTGGGTCATTACGGATGCCCCGAGGGAACAAACTTAACTGGATATCAATACACAACACCTTGCCTCTGGTCAAATGTCAACTGGGATTGGGCAAAGTTTTGGGGAATTGGCTCCTGGGCCCCCTGCGACCCATAAAAGATAGGTGTTATATGAATGAATGAATGACTACTAATTGTCTGTACTGTTTATGTGAGTTGTGTGCAGTGTATTGCATCCTGATAGATATCTGTACCTATCCCCAAGGGTAAATTATCTGTATTTATTCAGAGCTTTTCTGGAGTTGATGACCACTCAAAGCACTTTACATTATAGTTTTGCCATTCACCCACACTCATTCATACAGTGCATATATGCCACTCACACACTAAGGGTGCAGCTGTCAGGGGGGTTCGATTCGGCATGGGGGAGACTGGGATCAAACCACTCGCCTCTCTGGTTTTTGGACCACCCGCTGTTTCTCCCCTCCTGAGTCTGCGTCAGTTGGGGCCGAAGGCCATACGTTTGAAAAGGAGAAAGCTCTGGGGGTCTGCAGCTTAAAAAGAAGTGGATTGATCAGTGAAGTGATTCAAACTCGAGCTCAGCTGAGGATAGTCTCGGTTCCAGTAGCGCACGACAAGCACCAGCCAAGAGATGAATTCAGCCATGTTGATTACGAGTGAGGAGAATCTGTTCCATCGTTTGCTTAAGAGATGGAGCGCTGATAGAATGTCTCTCAAATGCCGTCATGAATTTTAAGTGCAAAAATCTTCAACATGTTTTCACAGCATCCTGCTGAGCTGCACCTGAGGGATTCAGTACATGCTCTACTCAACCAGCCGAGGGGGAGGGATATCAGCGACCCATAATGCTTTCTGCTCTTTCTCTCAGTGTGCTTATAGGGTCTCATTTGTCCTGTGCTCGAAACTAGTTAAATCTGCAGCCAGGTCGTAAGTAGGGTGAGGCAGAGGTGGAACAATGAGGTTACGTACGTGTGAGGTAGTTTCTCTTTTTTTGTTGTTTTGTGTGGCCACAGCAGCAGACACAGGGGTTCTCACGTCTTCCTGGAAACATTCTAAATTATTCAGACACATATGGCAGCACTCCTTGCTCATTAGTGCCCCTGCAGTCTGCAGCCCAGCCGAGGAGACTGACTGACTGCCTGTTCGCTGCTTCTGCAGCCATTTACGCCCCAGAGACTAATGAAACAGAGATGCAATGCAACTCCGACTGTATTATCACCGGGAGTTCCATGATGACATCCACACAAATACAGGTGAAAGTATTTCAAAGGTATCTCAAAATGCAGGAGGATTGCTCTCCAGGCTGTTGGAGGAAGGCACTTGACTATCAGGAAAAATGCAATTTGATGGAATTTCTGACTTCCTGTGTGTCCCCTGGATAGTCCTAGGTATTTTGGTGAAGGTAAGCTGTTAAAATTTAATCTGGCTTCACTCCAAACAGTAAACAAACATGTTGACTCAAAAATAAAGTACAGTAAAGTTATAATGGTTTGTTAAAATAAAACCTGTTTGTGTGTTTTTAACAATGTGAGCATTAAATTTGTTTTATTTATTCAACTCAAAGACCAATAAGACTGTAAGAGCAGTTTATTTCTACATTAAATGCACTTTAATATACTTACACCTACAAGCTTCAGGGTCTGTTAAGGTAAGAACTCCAGCTGAGGGAGGACATCATGAGAGACCACATCATTTTAGTGGTACACCTGGCTCACCATCAATACTGTCTGTTCTCAACCCCACAAGAGGGATGCTTTTCACTGCACATTCAATCAATCAATCAATAGATCAATGATGCCTTACAGAATAACAGCAATGAGTTGCATCCCTATCCACGCATAGAGGAAAAGATTTCACAAATTTGAAATGAGGAAACATGAGAGGCAGGCCAACAAAGAAAGATAAAACCATGAAGATGACATAATAAAGACTAAAAGAGATAAGGAAATGATCAAACTAGTAACAGTAGTAATGAGCATGTTTCACTTGTAACATCTGTAATCATTTTTGAACACAATTCCAACTTTGCCCCAAGAGCATGGAAAGCTCAGCCCAGACATTCCTTAAATGCAAATAGATATTAATAAATGGAACAAGTTTTCAGGCTAAAAGTACAGGAAGTCAAGTGTTAGCAAATAAAATGAACTAGTATGAATTAATGTAAATACATTTTAAATGAGGCCGTTGTTTACATCCACAGTGCATGATGAAGATAAGGAACCATTCTGTGGTCGGAATTTCATGGTTTTCCTGTTTTCACGATGTGATTCAGAATTTTTGGTTCGGTGAAAGGATAATTAGGGACAAGGATTAATTGACCGACTGATGATGAGCCAGTTACTCAAGCGTTAAGTCACGAAAAAGCATCGTAAAACATAACTTAGGAAGCTGAGAGACGTGCGTGAGAATAATAGGTTTGTTTTATTTAAGAAAATTAACAGTCATTGGTCTATAGGTTCGATTTCCATCAGCAGTGTCTGTGCCAAAGGTCTGCCAACCATCTACATATCTATCAAACCGTGAACGTGCAGATTATAGTGTTGATACTCAGCATCTACACCTCACTTCCACAGAGATATGATCAGGAAATGTTTTAATGATTCTTTAAATCTGACACTAAACAGCATGTTATAATTGTCTTCATTAAATGTACAGGTCTAAGGTTAAAATAATCTGATTTTAATTACGACAAGAAATCCAAGGAATTGTGGAAAAAGAATTATACATTCATGGAAACTTTTTTTAAGGCCATGATCTTTAAACATTTATACCTGCAATACCTGGTTTTATTTCAGACAACCACTTTTACATCGTGTGGCCCTTTCTGCTATGTTGTACAGAAACACAATACACAGAGTATATCCTGGTCATCAAGAAACATGAGAAATCCAAATGTTGTGCTTTTCAAGGGAAAATGAACAAACACGCATATGATGAGAGCAGCTTGACATGCAGTGTGTAACTTTGATAACCATTTAGACTTATGTGTGTGTGTGTGTGTGTGTGTGAGTGTTTGAAAAGGCCAGAGTCAGAGAGCGACTCTGCAGAGACTTTGGGAGACTTACTCATCCTGAAGTCAGTCTGACTCCTGTAACCACAGGCAGAGTAGATGGAGGGAGAGACGAGCAGGAAGAAGCACGATGTGGTTCGCTTCCCCACAGCCGACATACATTTTTGATGACCTCATGCTCCCACCCACAGACCAGCCATAGCACTACGGACACACACACACACACACACACACACACACACACACACAGCTCTACATGTGTAGCCGCAGGGAGGCCAACATTTATAGCCGATGCATGTGCACATTTACACACATACGCAAAACACATAATACCTACTTAGGTGGATTCGCTCTACACGCCACACATCACAGACGTATAAAGAGCATGATTTATCCAACATGAATAATGAATGATGCTCTCAATGCTCCTCTTCCGACGCTGTGTGTTGAATGTGTATGCATATGATTCACTCGCACAGGGAGAGGAGTAGGGAGCCGCCGGTTCTCTGCTTCTTTTTTTCCTCTGCGGAGTTGAGAGAAAAACCTTCAGGATTCAGTTTGTTGAATTGAAATAAGATTCGTAAGCTGAGCTCAAATTGGAACGTTTTGTTACTAGAATAGCAATGACGAGGACCAAAGATTCACTGTAAACCAATTAGACATGAGGGCTGTGACAATACTTGATTTGCAGATTTGTAGATAGTTTTTCTGCTGACAACGCTGCCATTGTTTGACTATTGAGTCTTAATTTGAAAAGATCAGCACATCACTTATTACAGTTTCTCTTTGATAAAGACCGCCTACATGGTGTCACGTGTGTTTTAACCATTTATTTCAATAAACTTATTTCAGTTTATTGTCAACTGGAGCAAACTTTAACCGCAGCGCGGACTCTTTAAGTCAACCAACAACTGGTCCAGTTCAATTTGTCGTCATTGACATAAGTCAAGTCGAGCTCAGTTGTTGTTTCTGTGTATTTCTTCCTCTGATGGTGATGGTGACGTCTTGGAGGGTCAGCTGATGGGTAACAACCAAGTCGTCAGCCTGTCAGATGTAACTACTTTTGATTTGACATGTTGAAACTGATTAAAGCTCATTTGATAGGTGATTTTGACTTATACATTGTGACAACTGACAACTGTATTCCGCACAAGATCCTTAGCCTGGTTCTTGGAGCTTTGAACCATTGGCCCGACATGTCCACTTCTTTCATGAATTCATGTGATTCTGCTGTTGTGCTGACTGACAGCTGTTTCTCTTCTAACCCTGCTCCAAATATGCCAATAAAAGCGTCATCGGCATGGATTACGAGAGGAGAGTTGTGAAATGCGAGGATGAGGTCGACGCAGTGAGATGGTTCAGGTTGTTTTAGGTAAATTTACAGAGTCATCTCTAACGGACACTCGCTGAACCGCATAGTCAACCGGTGTTGCGATTGCTAAGTTTATATCTGAGTAACAATCACCACCACGGCATCTGAGTCAACTGAACACCATGTTGCATTTGGGTAAAACAAGGAAATAAATCCGTCATGATCCTTCGACCACTTTAACTGACGTCGGATCAGCCTTAGGCAAAAACTGCTCGATTATCGTTAAGAAGTGACTTTGGTCCTGGTTCAGTGAAGTGAAAAAGCAACTGGAATTGCTCCGGCAGAGGTAACGGACACTGGATAGATTTTTAACGGTTTCTCCCCTGACCCATGCCATACATATTTTTTGGGCAATGCTGCTAACTAACAAATAAATGAGGATAAAACCATAATGTCCTTGGCGTTGGTAATTAAGCATGATTACAAGGGGAACTGGCTGTTCACTTACCAGCGGGGTGTGCAGCTCATTCTGCATCTTGACACGTTGTTTGGTAAGACACTTAACCCCAAACCGCCCTGATGGTTGTGCCGTGAGTGTGTGATAGAATTAAAGAGAAGAGCAAGGCCTTTCATTGGAATGCTTGTGTGAATGGGTGAATGTGACTAGTAGAGCGAAGCACTTTGAGTGGCCTCAGGAAAGTGCGATATAAACGCATCTCCCTTGAATCCCACACACTTTGGTGACACATTGAGAATCTGGTGAAACTCTTACATAGTACAAATACAATACAATACAATTTAGGGCCAAGCTACCATCAATTGTTGCGACATGTTCTCTAGCGGATTAACCCTTTTCATTTTAATCCCTCTGATATTGTTCTTCTGTCGCACTACTCATTCACATTCAGGCACTCACAGTGTTTGATTAAGATTATGTCTTTGGTCTGAGGGTTCAGATCATCATGGACCAAACAAAATTGGTCCCTTTAGTCACTTCACACTGACTTGATGTAACACAACAACCAAGGGAGATTAAGTGATCCATGAACACGGGTGGGATTTTTTTCCTGGTGACTGGCAGCAGGTTGTAAAAAAACAGGATGAATAATATCAATTTCAACGAGGAACAAATTCCTAATAGATTCACAGCAGAATTCTGTTTGAATGCCTTGTCACTTTCAGATCCATCAGGGAAAATCCCCTGCTCTTTTGCTCATTTTACTTCAGTCGTTTTACTCTCCCAGATGGTGCCCTAGATAAAAGACACCGACAGAGTAAAGAAAGTACAGCACGAGTACAAAGAGTACACAAATCGTCTCCTATTACAAACAATACACAAAATGCAATACAGCAATAGCAATTTCTACAAAACTAAAGTGCTCCAACCGCATTTGGACTAAGGTTCTCTAAATGTCTGGCCAGAGGGGATCAAGTTTCACATTCGCAGTGATGTGGGATTGAGTCTGGTTTATTCCTCACCTTGCGGAGGACATGTCTTTGGGACACCTGTCATCCTGCCAGTTACCTTCAATATATGGCTGGTCTGTCCATCCGTCCATCCGTCTATCCCATTCTCGTGAACGCAATATCCCAAGAACGCCTCAATGTAAATTGGCGTGGTGGCCAAAGGTCAAAGTCACAGGGGCATCACTAAAGTACCTTTTTCTCTAATGTGATATTTTAAGAACAGCTTGAGAGATTGTGCACAAACATTCACTTTGAAAAAGGACGGCCTGGTTGGAATTTGTTGGTCAACGTAACATCTCAGGAACACGTCAAGGGAATATCTACTAATTTAACATTCAGTTGGACTTAAGGCTCAACTGATCACAATTTAGTTTTCAAAGGTAAATGTCGTGGGGACCTTGAATGAATCTGGAAGACAAATTTAGAAACTGCACCGAGGAGAGATTGGTCGACAGACTTGTCGAACACGGACAGCTACCTACATGAATAACAAATAACTTCTTCAGGAAGAAAAAGCATGGCTGTCCCATCTTACTGGCCGTCCCTGAATTGGCATCAAATTCCAGCTTCTTGTCAATGAGTGCTCCAAGATATATATATATATATACTGCTCAGCAAATTCAAAGCCAAGTCCTTTGAATGACTGACATATCTGGTGGGATGAATTCCCTCTAAAACCCATGACCACCTTTTTTGTCTGAGTGGATTTCAGCTAGAGGAAGGATCCATCACTTACTTTGACAAACTCATCCACCAGCAGGGTGGCAATAACCCTTTCATCAGCAAGTTTTAGGATGCGTCCGTCCATTTGCTTTTCCTGAACCTGCATACAGCCGTGTTTGGATTGCTTGCATAGGAGCTCACTTTGTTGACAGCTCTCACATTCAGTTTCAACCTTCATCCAAAAGGCATCTTCATTTTTAACTGACTGAACTGGAAGAGGAAACGTCTTCGAAAATGTAATGCAAGTCCTGCTGCCTTCATTTAGGCAGTATACATAAAAAAGTGATGGGTACAACACCTGCCCTAATGATCTGGCAGAGGTGGATCTAGGATTTTTCTAAACTGGGGGCCATAGAGAGACCACAATTGGAGGGGCCAATTATATACTTCAATACACAATTCCTGATTCAGTAAGCTGTATATTTAAGTCATTACTTGTTCACATTAAATATATTTAGAAAATGTACTTGTTCAAGCACATTTTGTCCCTCAAAATAGTTTTGAAAATTTAAATTCTTAACAAATTAACATATATTTGATTTTATAGCAGAGAAATTTCGGCTGGGGCCATTGCCCCCCTTGCCCCGCCCCTGTATCTGCCCCTGTGATGTGGCTATACCCTTGAACTGAACAGAACCATTTCCCTGGCACCACAATCTCTGAGAACGAACTGCTGCTTTAAATGGTGAATGGTTTTGTATTTATACAGCGCTTTTCTAGTCTTGGTGACCACTCAAAGCGCTTTACAGTACAGTTTTACATTCACCCATTCACACACACATTCATAAAGTGCATCTATTCGCAGCACTTTGTTATTCTATGGGGGGGCCATTCAGGGTTCAGCATCTTGCCCAAGGACACTTCGGCATGCAGATGGGTCAGACTGGGGATCGAACCGCCAACCTTCAGGTTGGAGGACGACCACTCTACCCCCTCAGTCACAGCCTCCCAATCAGTTGTTAATACTTTAAATGATTCAGATGTTTTAATACATCTGTGTTCATTGCTCAGACTCATTTTGACATTATAATTGTAGCTTAAAATGCAAAAGATGGACGACATCGGGTCCATATTAAAGCCCAAGAATGTTTTATTCACAATGGATCATTACAACTAATGTTGTATGGGTTATTGTAATTTGGGCATTATGGAGACGCTAATCTAGCCACAGCATGTCCACCTATATGGTCATTTATAATTAAACATATTTTGTATCATTATTTTCTAAAGACGCCAAAACCTGGCCAGCAGCGTTTCTTACAGACTCTGTTGTAGGGGCTTGAAAACCACAGAGTAGTGTGAACGCCAGGTGCAAATGTGAAGGGACGCGTTTTCATATTAAAACAGAGTGTGGACATAGTCAAAAGCACTTTCCATTATGTTTCACAGCCTTATTAATGGACATAGTGCAAACCGACACAGGATTCAAGAAGATGTAACTGCCCTGATGCTTCATTTCAACGACAACAGGGCAGTTCCTGCTACAGACAGTCCGGTACTGGGACCTCCTGAAGTGTTAGGGATTAAAAAACAAAACGTTTTTGATTTCATGTCAGGGGACATTTCCTTTCTTCAAGACGCAGCCCTCACTCTCCAGCCTTTGTCTTCCTCTGGTTCATTTAATCAATGGCCCATCAAGCCCAGAGAGCGCTGTTGGCCTGCGGCAGGAGCCTGCATCAATCAGACCCTTCTTTTGCCTGCCCGAAGACTGAGTGTCTGTGAGGAAGGAGAGCAGATGAAGGGAGCTCTGTGGCCGCAGCTGCCTCCCCTCACAAGAAAAGGCCTTTTTACCGCTCGGGACGACTGGACAATACGAGAATTATGTGCAATAAAAGGGCCATTGTGGTGCAAGTGGAGCACGCAGCCTGCGTGTTAAGTGAAAGGCTTTAGTTATCTTAGCAGTCTGCTGCCTTCGCCCGTCACATCGCCCCGCACTCACTTTGCAGCCACTCACTCACTCACTCCGAGGTTACTGAATAGGAGCATCATCATCATCATCATCTGCTCCGTAACTGTAAAGAAGCACCCGGCTTGTCCTTTCTTGCTTTTTGCACGAGTGCCGTTTGACAGATGTTATTCAAGCCGACTGAGCCAGCAGCTGAGCGAGGCGAGGCGACGGGGGATGAGGCGCGGGGGGGGGCGGGAGCAGTTCTGTGGTGTGTTTCAGGAGGTTGGACAACAGAGCTTCCGGCTCCGGATGATGACAGGCGTGAAAAGAGAGGCCGCGTTCCCACGGCGACAGCTTCACTGTTTCCAGCCATCCGCACCTCCGCTGCTGTCTGGGTGTGTTTGCTGTGTGCTCTGTGGGAGAGGAGAGGAGAGGAGAGGAGAGGAGAGGAGAGGGGCCTTGTGTCACTGAGGATGCTGATGAAAGAAGCACCATCATCACCATTACTTATGATATTATTAAACTAACAGGTCATTCAAAGGCTGGTTGACTTGCTGTGCTCTTCTATTCTGTGCAGGTTAAAGCAACGTGAGCCTTTAGCAGAGCTACATGTACCAAACACATAGCTGGACTCTGTTGTACATGGAGCAAGCATTGTACCATAAAACAAGATTTCGATTTTGTTCATTTCTTTACAAATTAGTGAGCAAAAGAACAACTTTACGAAAGCTTACTTTCCTAAAGATTTCCTTCAAATTAAAGCTGGATTTTCTACTTGACATAGGTTTAAGGGGAATGCTGACGGACACATTTCAACTGATGATGTTCTAACTCCACTGTCAGACACGCAGAGTCATTGTTCTTGACAAGTCCTCACCTCTGCAGCTGCTTCAGGTTGAAAGCGTATATACTGTCCTGGCCGGAGAGGTCATCTGAATCCGAGCCAAACCCTCTGACACAACAGATCAATAGGCCCATACATAATTCTATTACTGCATTTAGTGGTTTTTGAAAAGGACAAACCTCTTGAGGAAGACGGAGACCAAGAGAGTGGAGTGTATTGCATCAGTTAATGAATAAAATATCACTATTACTACTTCTAATGATAATGATAATGATGATAATGATACGCCTCCGCCAGCATCTCTGCAGCGACTCTCCTCAGGACCCCCTGTGTCTTATGGCACCGAAACAAAAAGCTTTCATTACTCACGAAGGCTTTTCACACATAGACATACTTTATATCAACCGGTCTGGTGTTTTTCTTTTCCTTTATAGTTCATTTTGGGAGGAGTAGGGGTGCACGTTGCACCATGGATGGCCATTGCACTCCGATGCCTCCCCCCTTTGGCCACGGGCCTGTGTCCATCTCTCATTGCCTGCATCTCATTCCGCTCAGCAGCTCGTCTCCTCGTACATTCATCCGCCCCTCACCTCAGGTTTCACCTCCTTTTACCCTCATGATTCATAATTAGGACGTGCGGAGTGATGGGAGGTGAACGGAGGTGAAGTGAGGCACGGTGACGCCACAGGCAGACACACGACCGCTCAATGCATTCAGATGAGAAGTGGAGTCAGAACCGATGGTGCTACAATATTGTTTTTAGCAAGAGGAAAAACTGGATTTTCTTTAAATCAAATCCTTATATTGCATATTCTCATCTGCAGTTATAATCTGTCATTTGAAATAACTGGTGGCATGACACAACTCAACTGAACTTCTGGTAAAAGAGGAGAGGGGCCTCCATCACCATCATCATCTCATCACCTTCATCATCATCCTCCATTTTAAATAGTGAACTTTTCTTTGTGACAAAATGGAAGAGCTTAACATGATTTTTATTATGCATCTTTATTGTTTCCAACTTGTCTACCAACTGTATGTTATTGTATAAGCAATGCCTGCAGTTCTTTATTAACAAATACTGTGTAATTCAAAATTTTGACACGCAACAACAAAAAATATAATCATCACACAATTCTAAAAGGCCTCTGATTGCATGCCAATATGGTTTTCTGTTTTGTCAAATAGAGACTGACCTTCCTCATGGCAACCTCGAAGTGGTTGTTTAAATTATGACCCTACAGCTGTGTCCCCAATTCAGGGGCAGCATCCTTCATAGACCTCAGCAGGAAGTAGAACACCATAGGAAGTGCTGCGCTGAATTACATTCTTCCCCTGGAGCCTTGACACTGGTGGGGGGGGATGAGGGATGGGAGATGGAGGTTGGGATGTCTCACGAGAGGCTTCTGATCGGATGCGTTGATGGTAGAAGGCCTGGCATCCAGAGTTGAGGTGGGGCAGGGGGTGAAAGTGGGTCATCCTATGATCACGGTGCTGAAGTGACAGCTTAATGACAGCAGGCATGGAGGGGGCACCTTTTTTTAAAGTTTGACAGCTCACACGTGATTGGCCAAAAGGTGAGCATGTCTTGTTGGGATTGGATGGAAACAAGGATGAGCAGGTGGAGCTTAGAAATAGCAGGAAAACTGTGCTCGTGACTTAGAGAGCATGTGCAAGGAAACAAGAATTGAGGTACTTATTTTCTGGTCTCCTCAGCATTGGCTGTAGATGTCATGATGCAGTGTCACCTCTGAAATCCTGGGAATGGCCCTGTTTTTTTTTGTTTTTTTTATATATATGTTTATTAGTTTTCCAACAGGTAATGCAACACAAAACAAAACAAAAACAAGACAAACATTTGGCTCACACACATATTCAAATCAATACAGGCAGAAGATTCAGGGGTCACGTCCTATACAAGTAAGAAAAAATTTAAAACAGAGTAAAATAGAAGTATACAGAAATAAAAGTAAATCAATTAAATGGTAAAACAGAGTGCCTCTTTTGAGGCAGAGCATTCTGATCTATGATACAAACCCTCTTGTGAGAATGGTGGAAACATTCAGACCAACATATGACAGAAAGGGTTCCCATGTTTTACGAAAGGCATCATCATTGTTGTGAAGTTTGCATGTCAAATGGTCCAACACAACATATTCAAATACAACCCTTTGCCACTGAGCCTTAGATGGAGCTTTATCTGTGATCCAATTCGAAAGAATACACTTTCTAGCACAAAAAGCAAGTGTCTGATAAAGTCTTCTTTTAAATTTGTCAGTGATGGACATGTCAGATGTACCAAGTAGCAGGTATAAAGGGTTATTATTACTGTTAATAGACAGAATCTTATTAATTTCCTGCCCTATGACCTGCCAAAACTGATGTATTTTTCTACAATTCCACAAACAATGTGTCAGACCCCCAGATTCTATCTTACACTTGGGGCACAGTGGAGATGTATTAGGGTTGTATTTATTACGCTGAGAGGGAGAGATATGAACCCTGTGTAGGAGCTTCAGTTGCATAGCTCTCACTCGGTTACAGATATTCAGTATTTTAGAACTTTTCCAAGCATCATTCCAGTCATTATCTGTTATCCTAACATTAAGTTCCATTTCCCATAAGCCCTTCAAAGAGGAGGTGTTTGTGATGTTATACTCCTTAAGGATATTATAGAATAGGCTAATAGAACTGCCAGATTTTTGCAAAAAGAGCTGTCTCTCTAGGCGTGAGATATCCTGACACTGAAGGATTGAGGTATCCTTCGTGACAAAATCTCTCACTTGCAAATATCGAAAGAAATCCTGTTTTGGAATATCATATTTCATTTTCAACTGACTAAAAGACATCATGGTAGAGCCTTCCAATAGTTTGTGTAAAGTAGATATTCTTTTATTTTCCCAAATCCGAAAGTTATTGTCCATTAGTCCAGGGGGAAATTCAGGATTGTCACATATTGGAGTGAATAAAGATGTGAATCGAGATCTGCCCTCTAATTTTCTAATGGCATACCATGCTTTAACTGTGGAGATTGTAATAGGGTTAGTACAAGCAGACTTCAAAAATGTATTTTTCCTAATAAACAGAAGATTAACCAAAGGGTGTTTAGACATTGAACTTTCTACATCCAACCAGAGAGACGTGGACTTATTATGCACCCAGTCAGCTATGGTACGCAAATGAACACTAAGCTGAAATTTTCTAATGTCCGGGAGATCGAGACCCCCCTCTGAGGATGGAAGACATAGCGTAGCTATTTTCAGGCGGGCTTTCTTGTTAGACCATATAAAGGAGCTAAACCAACTATTTAACTGTTTGATAGTCTTATGGAGGAACATGACTGGGATCATTTGTATGGGGTAAAGTAGCCTAGGGAGAACGTTCATTTTTAGAAGTGCGACACAGCCTAACCAGGAAATTGGGAGGGTATTCCATCTTTCCAGGTCTAGCCTTATGCGCTCAAATATGGGTGGGAAATTTGCTTTGTATAGCTGTTCAAACAAGGGTGTTACACGTATTCCCAAATAGACAAAACCTTCTGGCGACCATTTAAACGGGAAGGGAGATGGGGTTTTAGGCATCTGTTTCAGACAGCCTAATGGCATCACTTCCGATTTATTAAAATTTATTTTGTAACCAGAAAAAGTACTGAACATATTGATGGTCTCAATAAGGGTTGGAATAGATATCTCAGGTTCAGTCAAAACAATCAGGACGTCGTCAGCATAAAGAGTAATCTTGTGTTGTTTAGTGGCCAAGGTGAGACCATGTATGTTATCATTTATCCTGATAGCCTCAGCAAGTGGCTCAATTGCTAAGGCGAAGAGACGGGGTGACAGAGGACACCCTTGCCTTGTACCTCTAAAAATTGGAAAGTTAGAAGATTGTAACCCATTGGTAAGCACTGCAGACAGGGGATTTGTATAAAGTAACTTTATCCAGTTTGTAAAATGTTCACTCAAGCCAAATTTGTGTAGTGTAAAAAACAGGTATGGCATCTCTACGCGATCGAACGCCTTCTCAGCGTCCAAAGAAAGCACTTCACCATTCAAAGACTGCTGTTGAAAAACCTGAATTGTGTTTAATAATCTGCGCATATTATTGTATGAATTACGACCTTTAATGAATCCAGTTTGGTCATCATTTATAAGAATAGGGAGTAAGCCTTCTAGTCTTGTTGCTAGTATTTTGGAGAGAAGTTTCAGATCAGTATTCAATAGGGAGATAGGCCTGTATGACGCACAGTCTTCGGGGATTTTACCTTTTTTTTAAATTAGAGAGATGTGCGCTTCTCTCAAAGACTGCGGCAAAACGCCCCTCTTAAAAGAGTCATTAAACATATTTAGAAGTGGGTCAATCAGTAAATCACAGAACTCTTTGTAGAATTCACTACCGAATCCATCTGGACCTGGGGCTTTACCAGACTGTAATCCTTTAATAGCATCGAGTACCTCCTTCTTAGATATAGGAGTTTCAAGAGATGCTTTCTGGTCCTCAGATAAGCTAGGAAGGTTAAGAGGGAGAAACAATTGTTCATTTTTTCAGTTGTATCAGTTTGTAGTTCAGATTTATACAAACTTTCATAGTAAGTTCTAAATGCATCATTAATGGCTACAGTGTTAAATGTATGTTTACCCCGACTGTCTATGATTGAAGAGATAACTCGGGAGTCAGGAATGGCCCTGGTTAATATAAATATAAATATCTATAGATAGCAGAGAAACCCATTTTAGGATTCAGTGCTTATGCTGTTTTTCATTACCTAATGCAGCCGACTGTGAGCTATGTGCAGGCAGCAACTCAAACCCAGTTGTGTATTCACATTAAATGGTAAAATGCTAAATGGTTTGTATTTATATAGAACTTTTCTATTCCTGATGACCGCTCAAAGCACTTTACAGTACACTTTTGCCATTCACGCACACACTTTCCTACAGTGCATCAATGGGCACGCTTCGGCATGCAGATGGGGAAGACTAGGATCGGACCGCCAACGTTCTGGTACGAGGAAAAACCCGCTCTACCCCTCAGCCACAGCCGCTCCCCTGCTGCATTAAAACCTGCTGCAGGCTCCTGATTCGCGCAGCCTCTGTGATGCATTTAATTAACCGCCCTGACATGTGGCCGACGCTCGGCAGGACACTGGAATGGCTTTGACATTTGAATGACATCCATTTCTCCCTGAATAATTGGCCGAGGCCTGTCTGCTGACAGGCGGAGATAGGTGTCGGGCTCCCGAACGCTGCCTCTGCGCGACCAGGATCTCCACAGCAGATACAGGAAATACGTGCACACACACACAAACACACACACTGGCAGAAACAAAACTCTTCCCCCCGCAGATAGTAAGCGTCTACCTTGCCGCACCTCACGACGTGCCGCTGTGTGTCCCTTATCTCCTTCACTCCACTATTTGATTCTTCAATTGCTTTTGCCTCTTTGTTTTTTTTCCGGGGAGGTTTTACATCAACATAGACGCAGACACGGTCGTATATCTCCGTATCTCTCCATCCCACAGTGTTCCTCCACGTTCCCAAAGCCTAAATGGAACTGACTGTCACGGAAACAACTCGTGGGAAAAGAGAAATAGACTGCGATGACTGCGATGAGGAGTCCAGCCGCTGCTCACTTTCCTTTGCAAAGCTCACTGAATTCTTTATGTCAGTGTCTGCTACGAGACGGAAAGCCACAGCCTGTGTCGCTATCTGTGTCTGTCACAACGAGATCTGTATTCACATCTGGAGGTGCACACTGAGGGTTGTTAGAAAATAGTGCTGTCCTGCTCATCCATTCTACTGCCAGTTACTATTATGATGTGAGCAAGCTAATGCATAGTTTATGTAAATAGAGTTTAGCTGCTAACAAAATTAATGACCCAGGAGGAAATTAGAACGGGTGATATAATGGAAGGTGGGGCTCAGTGGGCCATTTCTCACAACTTTCTCTTTAAAAACTAAGTAACTGTAAAAGAAAATTTGTCATTATAACCCACTTTGCATAATGAACAGCATTAAATAACAAAACTGAAAGATGAAAATTCAGTTTGAGGTCGACGAGAGAAAAATTTGAAAGATTTTCTATGCATGTTTAAGACAGCACCGAACGTAAAGGCCACTAAGCAACAATCTGCAGAGAGGACGTTCTTCTTCCTGTTTACACCGACACGCCCAGTGCATATGAATGGTCATGTTCAGGTGTGTCATAACGATAGAGATTATTTCTCATACAGACAAAACGCTCATCAGGACACTGATCATTTGCATGTTACTTTGGACGAAGCCTAAATGATGGCTAACTACAATAATTTCATATCAAATATGAATTCATGATGTGCTGGTAATGGGGTCACACACAATCAAACACGGAGCATCCCTCTGGTTTAAATGTATCCGTGCATCGCCAGCCGTTCAACAAGTGTGTTGTGTTCCTCCCTTTACACAGGATTCTTTAGAAAATGATAGAATCCTTTATCATGTGAAATACAGCCACACTTTTCACAGTTTATCTTAAAGTATTGTGTTGTTGTGATGACTCAAATTGACCCAGAAGGCCACAGTCCACAGAGAACTGTCCACCTGTTTATTCAAAGTTCAGTGAAGCTAGACTCAATGCACAGAACCCTCCACTGTAGATCAGTTGTCGTTGTCGTGAACAAGCATGTTGTTGTGTACATTGCTCTTGTCGTGATCAACAACACTTATGTTGATGAGCAATGGTGGCCTGTTTATTCGAAGGTTTTTAATATTGAGCTCACAGTTTGTACAAATCACACCAAACTTGACACAGCACTTCCCTGGGCCCTTAACAATGCACATGCCAAGTTTGAAGCCGATAAGTCTCTTGAGACATTCGTTCCACATACAGACAGAGATTTCTGGAATTCGTAGATACATAATTGAGGAGCACAAGCACTGGTGGATTGGATACAGTTCTTATTTTAGTTACTCTTCCACTCGAGGCAACATATCCCCAAAGCCATCAACTCGGGTTCATGTGAGGTTCATGTCCAGGTGCCAGATGTCGCGGAGACGATTTCATCAGTAATCTCAGTGCAGTTTCAAGGGGCTGTGAGCCTGAACCTTCAGAGAGCATGTGACAGTGGAGGGTGTTATGTCAGCTCCCCGGCTCACTGTCACCTCGCACCCCAGAGGTCGCCTCTGAGGAGTCGACCAGGAAGCTGAACTGATCGCGTGTAGGCAGTTCAGTTCATACACAGGGAGGATGAGGTGTTATTGATGATTGATTTCAGGGAGGAGTTTGGATCTCAGGTGTTAAAATGCAAACCAGCTGCATAGGATCCAAACAGTCAATGATTTAAGGCTAACACAGACTTTAATCTTTAACCTTGAAGACTTTAATCTTGAGGATGTTTTCCTGCACGTGGCATCTATTGCACTTCTGTCCGTCCTGCGAGAGGGATCCCTCACATGTGGCTCTCTCTGAGGTTTCTACGTATTTTTACCCTGTTAAAAGGGTTTTTAGTAGTTTTTCCTTACTCTTGCTGAGGGTTAAGGACAGAGGATGTCACACCCTGTTAAAGCCCTATGAGACGAATTATAATTTGTGAATACGGGCTATACAAATAAAATTTGATTGATTGATTGATTGATGTAACCGAGTGGAGAGTGATGTTCTATGAATTTTTAAAACTCACAGGTACATTCAATGCAGCAGAGGCTAAGACATCCAGTATATTTAGCATATTTAGACTTTGTCTTCTAGTGTCACCAGTAACGGAGTAAAGGGAGCAAAACTAAACTGCAGAGATTTGAGATTTGACTTTAACATGTAGAGTAGGGTCTGCTCATTTCTATAAATAAAGTTTGATTGAAGTTTGAATCGAATAAATGTTTCATGTCCGTTACTTTGGTGTCTACGTTGTAAGAGCCGAAACATTTCTAAAACCTGCTCGCACACACTCAGATGCTCTGTCTTGATTGTCCACTCTGCCTGCTTGTGATGGCGACTCCTTTGGAGAGTGTAAAATGGAGGAAGATGCACGTCAAACTTCATCAACTGACTCATTGTGGAAGTAAGAACATATCACTACAGTATACAGTTGTAACAACATGCACTGAGTCTGCAAAATGAAGGTAAACAAAGGGAAATTAAACACACACACGTACACACGCAGGCAATTCGGATCTGTCTAACTTTCCTCTGTGATAGAACAGCGGAGTCAGAGTTTTTGTCTTTTATTGAACTGTCTTGACTCCTGACTCCAGCTTTAAAGAAATAACTATTTGCCTCTTTGACACTAAGTGCCATTTAAAAGCTCCCTCCAGAGGAATGTGGTGCTTTCCCCGCTCCGCTTCTGTCTCATCTCTCTGCCCCTGTTATTTGTCAGCGGCCTGTAACTGATATCACTCAGATACACTACCATTCAAAAGTTTTAGAGCCCTGCCATTTCTCCCCTGTTATTCAAATTTACAAGAATGAATGTCTCTTTTTTTTCTATAACAGAATCTTGTATTCTAGTTAACTTTTTGTAACTCACAGTGGAAATCAAACATTGTTTGTCAGATTCATCCCGGGTTGCACTTGCGGACGATTTTGCTGTCCAGTTTATCCCAAAAGCTTTAAGTGGAGAGACTGTGCTGCTATTTTCATCACGTTAGGTTTCCGTCTTCTAATGTTTTGGCTCATTATCTTGTGGATAGCGCTGTCGCAGCGAGAGGGATCCAGGTTCAGCCAGGGTCCAAAGACACACAGACCGGGGTTGGGGTTGTTTGTCTCTGTATGAAGGTCCCTGTGATGAACTAACGACCTGTCCAGGGTGAACTCTGCCTCTTGCCAAATGTCAGCTAGGATTGGGTCCAACCCTCCTGTGACCCTCAAAGGATAAACAGATAATGGATGAATATCGCTGTTGGATGAAACCTTGAACAACCAGTCTGTCGTCCTTTTGTTAGTTACGTCTGTCTCACCATTCTGATAGAAATGCACAGGAATAATTCTTACAGAGCAGCCGTTCTCCAATGATGCATCAGAGTCTGTAGAGGCACAGTTTGTTGTGCCTCGTACAGACACGGTTTGTGAGTCCTCACCAAAGGTAAGGACACCTGTAGGGATTGTTACCATTAATCCACAAGGATTAATTTACTTCCATTGATGCTAAAACTTTTGTCAATCCTCGTCCTCGTCCAGGAAAAAGACCAGTTTACATGATTGTTTTGGTGAACTTAACTTTTATTTTAGCTAAATAGATATACACCATACTGTGTGCAAACGCAATAGATGTATATTTGCGTTTTGTGGAGCCTGTTGCGTGGTGTTATACAGGATGCTCCCATTAAACACCCTCCTATATCTTCCATTCTTTGAGCATACTGATATGATACAAACTGAACTTTTAAGGTCATTAAATCAGCCATCAGGAAACGAACAATTGTCGAATGAAGAATCTAGATGCTGGAAAGTTCAACGAGTTATATTAAAGACATTTCAATGTCTGGCAGGTCGTCTTTTCTTTAAACGGTGGATGGATTTGGGGAAAGTGAGCCAGCGTTGGCAGAGGAGCAGGGCAGGGGGCGGGAGCTGGCAGGCAGTCAGACAAGGTGGAGGGCAAATCAGGCTGACTGGACAGAGTATAAACAATGAACTGGAGAAAAAGGCAAACACAGGATAAAACCAAGACCAGGCAAAACATGAGAGAACCTAGAGGTGGGAGTGGCCATGCAGTCCATATCTACCTTGAAAAACAAAATGCATTATATTGACTTGCTTGTTGAGTTGATGGGGAAAATAGAAACACTATGAGGTTTAGATCCTCAGTTAAACTACTCCAGAGATGATTGGAGCGCTTCCAGCAAGCCCCGACCAAAGGCTGACCAACAGGGCCTGACCAAAATAATTGAGACATTAATTTGAAGGGCGGCTCGGTAGCTTGGTGCCATGGCATGCAATGAATAAATGTGAACTATTGGTCTGCATTAGGGTTTTTCGTTTTGGATGAGTCAAGTTGAAGAAAATAAATTGCCATCTGGTCCTTACTAGTTTAGCTAATTCAGAAAGTTTACAGATAAGACTGGAGGCGGAGACTATCAAGTACAAATATATGACTATTTCCTGAATTATCAACCAGTTTGAAGTCTATTTGCATCGAACTTCCAAAAATACCAGAGGAAAAGTATTTTTTTTGGTTAGCGCAGGTGGAGGAGTTATTGAGGTTGCTTGTTGTTGTTATTGTACCTGGCAATAAAGAAACGATTTTGTCGTTATTGTTCAGTTTGGATTTAAATTCTTCCTTTTCAACTTTAGTAATTCAATATTGCAGACACACATAATATGAAAACCAGCACCTGTTTAGCTACCACACACAGGTTCTTCCAGTATAAACGTTTGCATAATATATACAATATTAGGGTGATAGGCAGTGCTGTCAATTAGCTGTGAGTCTAATGATTATTTGAATGCGCAAGTGATCTAAAGTCCTGCTGCTACCGAGACGGCGTAACGGTGTTGAGCTGAGGCTCCCAGCAGAGACGGTGTCATATGCTGAAAGCAATAATGAAGAAATCTGACACGGACTGTCCAATCAACAAACTATGGCAGATGCTGTGAAGTGAATCCAGAAAGTGTTCCAACCTGGCTCTCTTTTTGTGTTAGATTCTATGGAAATGTTCAATAATATTACCCAATCAAAAATTGAAAAACCCATAGTGACAAAGTGAGAACATGTCAGGTTTAAAAAATATGTACTGGGGGCATGTGAAGAGTGTGACGGCTGTGTTGTCTCCCGGGGGTCTGTTGTTCCCACAGGGAGCATGACTGCTGTGGTTCTGCGGCAGAGGTGTTACGTGAGGTTTCTGATATGACTCTTGTATATCCTTGAATAAAAGTACAGCTATATACTCAAGTAGGGGCCAGGGCACTACGGTATAAAGCTGTGCATCTTCTGATGCTGCAAATATTTCACGTGGAAAACCTTGTCAAAACAAATTCATCAACAGAAGTGCTTTTCATTTAAAACAGGTCAAGGAAGTGTGACTTATTCAACAAATAGACATTGAAACTGTGTTTAAAAGTCAATTTACATTGTCTATTTTGCTGTGAAGTGGTACGTGGAGAAAATAGGAGAGACCCCGACCCTCTAGAAAAAGCTGTGTGGCTCACAGACAGGACACATGCCTGAAACCTGCAGCTCACAGAGGCAGTGTGGCCGCTGTTACCAGATAACATGGGCTACCTGAATGAAAAAGCAAGGTGTTCCTCTGTGCACAAGCATCCAGTGGCGTTAGAGTCGACTGTTCAGCCCAAACTGCGGAACTGAACAAGAAAGGCCTTATTTAGGGAGATAACCAAAAAAACAGATGGTCAGTGTGCAGAGCTTCAGAAGCCCAGAGAGGGAACCTGCCGGAAGGATGACCAGCAGTGCTCCATCAATCAGGCCTTTGTTGTGGAGGAGCTAAACAGGAACTACTTTGATGAGAGAGCACATAGAACCTGCTCGGAGTTTGCCCAACTGCCTTTAAAGGACTGAAAGGAGAATGTGGAAAATGATTCTCTTGTTTGGATGATACACCTTGATTGAGGCTGTTCATCTTGTTCTTTCTCGGATTGGAGGTGTCCGTGAACTGTAATCTTCAAATGTGGCCCTGCCAAGTTCCGGACTTGTGAATGGGAAATCCAGATGTGCAGATCTTGTAGACTGCTACAATGTACCAAGTTTAGGATCTGAGAACTTTGTTAACGAGAGATAACTTAATGAATACACAAGCAAGTCCAATTACTTAATTTGACTTGGTGTTGGTTATAGATTATTCAGTATTGAATAAGGACTGAAGGGTAAAGGCTTTTTTCTTTCAGAACTATGTCAAAAAAGGTTGAAAAGGAAACTTGTTATTCACAAAATAGTTTGTAAAATTGTGACATTCATCAGGTTTTGCATGGAGGGGGATAATTCAATGCAAGCTCTCAGCACAGGTAAGACTGTGAACCTCCACGGCTATTACCTTGAGAGTTAACTTCATTTTTTAGTTTGAAACTTAACGCACAATTCCTTCGATTGAATACAACTTTCTTTTGTCACGTGACAGAGGTTCCATACTCACAGCTCAACCAGCTGATGATAAATGATCAAACTCCATATGCTTATCAAAACAATGAGATGTTGTTGAGGGACAGCTTTGTTTTTTTCCTCCAACGTCCCATAAAAGTCACCATTACATCCAATCTGAATCTTTTTTTAATTATAAAAATTCTTCTTTGTGTGTCTGTTCATACTGCGTGTCCTTGCTCAATAGTGATGGTAAACACTTTAACTTTAAAGAGACTGTAACTTTTGGAAGCTGTACACTTCGTCTAACAAAGATCGCTGAGGCCTCATGGAACATATAGGAATGCCTTATTGCACCAGACTAATTATGTGGATTTTGTCCCCCCACTGGAAGCAAATTAGAAAGGTGTATGTGCACAGCCGGTATGGGCAGGGGGAAACAGCTCCAGCAAACAAAAGCTGTTTTCAGTGCACATGAGGGATTTTGAGTATTATTTTAAGACAGACATAAAACAAATATATAAACCCATCCTTTTATAGCTCCATGAAATAACTGTTTAGTCAAAACAAGCCACCTTATTTGATCCGGATAGCGATGCATTATTGAGCTAATTCTGAGGCATGCAGAAAGGTTTAATGAGTTCATGGAGGTGCACGTACTGCACATGCCACGTTCAACATGATTTGCTGAAAAATACACGGTGAGGCTGTGATTCTAATGAAAGCTAATGGCTGAGGTGTGAAAACCATACATGCTTAAGTAACCATGAGCATCATACCTGACTCTCCTGTATATGTAGCATTGATGTATTGCTATATATCAGTTTACACATTTTTTAGTTGCCGGATGAGGTTGAGTTCTGGTCTTGACTGGTCAGCAACAGGTTTGAAAGAACTTGACTCTCTGCAACCAGTCAAGTTCTTCCAAACCAAACTGGTAAACATATTTCTTTATGGCACTGTCTTTATGCCACTTACAAAACGTCCGGTATCTAGACAAAGTAGTGTAAGTTTGAAGAAGACTGGATCCAAGGCTCTTAAAGAATCTTGGGTCTAGTTCTTTCAAGTCTTGGGAAACCCGGAACATAAAGCAAAAAATGCCCCTGAGAATTGATTGATTTCATTCAGCATCAGCTCTTCCCTGATTTTTCCTCTATTTGTCTCTCTGTAAACCAACTCCGTGTGCAGCCTCTTCATTGTCAGGATAGATTAAGAAAACCGTATCCCAAAGATGGTGGGGGGAATTCAGCCTCGCCACGACCGCTCTGCCTTCCATAATCTTTTTAGCGCTGCCGATGCCTGTGGCGTGAAGCGACTCAGTCAGGTATGTAGGGTGAGATAAAGGAAGTGGAGATTGCTGCCCTCATGTTTTTTTTCCCAGATACAAAGTGATCCTAGAAAAAAAAAAAAGGGATATAGCAGGGATCAAGGAAATCATAATTAACATAGTTCTTATCTAGATATCGTAGAATCAACTAAATAAGCTCAATCAATCATCTGAAAATGGATGTTTTAAAGAAAAGATATTTAGAGTTACTTATTTTTTAAGCTTACTGTTGATGCTTAAAATGGTTTTGAAAAATAGCAGATAATTAAGTGGCGGCTGTGGCTGATGGGGTACAGCAGTCCTCTGATAGAAGGTCGCTGGCTCGATCCTAGTCATCCCCGTTCCTCATGCCGAGGAGTCCTTGGGCAAGATCCTGAAACCCATAGAGAAAGTGCTGTTCATAGAAGCACTGTGTTTATGGGTGAATGGCAAAAACCTAACCCTGCTTTGGGTGGTCATCCAGACATTTGATTGGGGATGATTTCTCACATCCTTAAGTGGAATAAGAAGCTACATTTAACTGGTGAACTTCCATTTTCGAGACACACTTGTATTTTCAAAGTGTTTGTGTTTTTATTATATACAGATTAGAAGCGACACACAGAGACCTTCATACAAACAAGTGGTTAGTCTCTTATCAAAGAGAGAGAGGGAAAGCAACATGTGTTGAATTCATTCGGTGCAATCAATCAGTGCTGCTGTGCTGTTTGCATTGCATGCATGTGCTCGGCTTGATAGAATCTAATGAGGTTAAAATATGCTAATATTGACTACATCTTGATCGATGATTATAGAACAAGCGTTTCGTAATATCAGAAAGCAGATTTCTGTTTGGGCAGTTGCACCTATTTAATTGATTAATCTGTGTGTGTTGGACTTTATATCTCCTCTGCCTGCTCTTCTGTCTGTAAAAAAAAGACAGATTGTACTTCCACGTGGGGCCAACACTAAGTTAACTGGAAAGGTTGGGGTCAGAATCTTTCGAGCTTCCAACGATCCAAGGAACGTTGGAAGAATGAGGTCTCCTCGGGGGAATAGGAGTCTCTCCATTACTCTCTTGGCCTTGATCGAAAATCAACAAGAGGTCAAATGAGCTGCTGGAGGCTCTGAATGCCTTTAAAAGGTATTTGCCTGATGAGATTACATTTAAAGAGCTCATTGTTCAGTGTAGATGATTGTACAGATGCTAAAAATAAATCTTTCTCATAAGCATCCAAATACTATTATTTCACCTTTAACCAGAGAGAAGGGACTACTGCTGGGGATTAGTTGTCTAACAAACACACACACAGATGTGTGCGTCAAAGTGGACCGTGTCTGCGAGTTGCTGAGAATTTGACTTGTGCCAACCGGTGTCAGTGTCTCGGTGTCGGGGCGGCTCTCGGGTCTCATTACAAACACCTAGCTGCCCTCGGGGCGGCTTCCTCGCCACACTCCCGATCTCCCAACTGCTGTGACAACAACACGGGACAGATGGGAACACACGGTGACCTCCCTGCAACACGGTGTAGTACAGCCGCAGCAAGCCGACCAAATCATTGGAGAATCTGAAGCTGCAGCTGTCGGGTCAGAACACACTGATGCAGGTTGGAGCAGGAAGCACAGGAAACACACACATTTACAGGCCACATAAATCTTCTTTGGGGTTTAGGTATTTTCTTACTTGTTAAACCTCAGTGTCCCTGATAACATTATTAATTATGTATTACATTGCAATATAATCATAGCTGGAGCGGAGCCACTGTCGGTGTTGGTTATACCTGAGCCTTTCCTGATCTAACTCAAAATGACTGTGTGGAACCAATTAATTTGGTAACAAGAGTGTTTAGATACTGACAGGTCACTGAGATTCAGTTTAGTAAGATGCACTGATCTGTATTAATAATAATAACCTCACTTGTTCGTTACAGTACATTTCAAAGTGCTTCACAGAGACAAATTAAAAACAAGAAATCTGTCAAAGTCAAACCAACAGATGTAAAAGGCAACAAGTGAAATAACACATCAAAGAGTTGGAGCCCTTACAGCAAAGTCCCCGTTGACCTTCAGCCTCAACCTCGCAGCTTAGAGCCGGAAGAGAAGTTGAGAGCTTGGGGAAAGCTACCGTGAAGTTGCCGGGCAGCCAGCCATGTTTGTTGGGAAGTTATTGGTCCTGTAACCCTCTAAAATGGCAGAGCACCGTTTTGTACTATAGTTTCTGTTTGCCAAAAACACGAGAAGGTGGATCATGGTACGGTTCAGCAACTCGACTGTACAGGCCTGATTGATGCAGGGTGGCTGAGATGGGCGTCCTGGTTCTCTCCATCTCTGTTATAATGACCACTGGGCTCTTAATCACTTAGTCAGCCAAAGCCCTTCTTTCCCAGTTACTCTTACTCTGACTGAAGAAAAGTCCTGTTGTTTCCCAAACGTCTTCCATTTCACAGTTATCGATGCCACTGTGCTCCTCGGAACACTCACAGATTTAGAAATGTTTTTTTTTTGCCTCTGCCCTGATCTGTGCCAAGCCACAGTTTTATAACAGAGGTTACAGAGAGTTTCTTGGATTTCAGGGCTCAGTTTTTGCTCTGACATACAATGTGAACTGTGGGACCTTCAGAATTCAGTTTGCCAATAGATGGACTCCGTTCGAATCCTAGACCCGTCTCAAAGATATTAACAACACCAGGATGGACCTGAACACGATCTGGCGTCCCAATAGTTCTGCAAATATGATATTTACAAGTAAAAGTGTAAGGCAAAGCAAGCTTATTTGTATTGCACATTTCAACAACAAGGCATCATGACAAAGTGTAAAAGCAACATTAGACAAAAAAAATAAAAGAGTAGATGACTAGAATAAGAAATAAAATAGTTAAAATAATTCTGAAGTGTAATAAATAATTAATTATTTGATTGAATAATAGGCTGCGGCAAACAGAAAAGTCTTCAGCATCAATTGAAAAGAAATAGGATTTGCAGCTGACCTGCATTTCCTCTGGGAGCTTGTTCCACCAACTTCTCCATGTTTAGATTTGACTCTGGGGACAGAAAGCAGACCTGCCATCCAGAGGGGTCTGGGTGGTTCGTAACAGAGAAGGAGATCAGAACAAATGTTGTCCCTAAACCATTCAGTGCTTTATAAAACAACTATAGACTGTAAGTAGAAGGATAAAAATCGCAATCACATTTAGAATCTACAAAAAAATTGCATTTGCTAACACTGAAGGAGACTGAATGCTTTTTAAAGCCTCCACCCATAACAAATGAGCCTTCTGCATTTTCTTTTTTGTTTCTGAAATAATTTATTGGGACCTACTTTTTACACTGACACCAAAAATTCCATTTGAAAGAAATTAAATACAAAGTCTAATGTTAGGTTTTGGATATTATGTATAAATCAGTGGTTACAGATTGACACAATCAGTGTGCTACAGATAGAAAAGAAAGCAGCAGCTCTTTACCGCACTAAAGAGAAAACGTGAATCAGACTCAAACGCTATTATCAGCAAACTCCTGTGAAAGTTCGAGTTTGTCCTGTCTTGTGATTTGGTGCAGCCTGTCTTTCCTGTGCTGAAAGTCTCCCTCCTGCATTGTTGCTGCACTCTGCCTGGACTTCATCACCTCTCTCTGCTCCCCCTTGACTGACAAAGTGGGAGGATTACTCCTCTGCACTGACAGTAAACACCTCAAACAGGTAGAATTGAAGCCACGTCGAGGGCAGTTTGACAAGCACACTTGTTTGGGACAAGCTCCAGCCAGTCACGCATCAGAGATCAGCTCTCCCCTTCACTTTAAAGCCCCCAGACTCTGGGATACGGTCACACCCGTGAAAATGACAGAAACAACGGATCCAGCGACAACGGGTCTTTTTTTTACAGCAGACATTTTGACATGTCGCAGAAGGAAAATCACAGGTGTAAATCCATTTTTCCCCAAGTGGGATAGCAAAGATGACCTTGGATAATAAACTGCGTAATGTCTGTCTACGATTAGTGGGTAAAAATACACATTTTAAAGTGTAATTTCCAGCCGCACTAGCAAATCAGGGAGGTGGACAAACTTGTAAATTAATACATTTACAAGCTATACAGTCGTCTGTTTACATTTTAATATGTCCTTCAACCAAAAATATGTAAATGATATTGTATAAAAACTGTTTCTGGTTTAAAAATCATAAAACAAAAATCCAATAAACCACTCAGGTACTTCTTTTTGTTCTAGCACCGGCTACCACTGTAGTTCAAGGGTGTCTGCATCTTAACTGGGTCCTTTGTGTTATATTTGTGCGCCACTGTAATTGTACCAAACGGCAAGAGCTGATTTAATCACAATTTGTAGAGCTTCATCTGCTGGAAAATGAAGTTGCTGTGGTTCTGTTTGCAGCTCAACCCCCCCCCCCCCCCCCGAGCACAGCTGAGCCAGAAAGCACATTTCCTCTCTAATTCAGTGAGCCAGCACCGCTGCAGCCTCTCGGATCAGAGTGGAAATTTAGTGTGAATCTTTCCATCTTCCCGTTCATGGTGGTTGTTGAGTTCCATCATTCCTGTGCCGCTGCGAGCACACAACTGCTTGCTGATTTCCTTATTCCTAAATTTGCACAGAGCTTCAGTGTAATTATAGTGCGGGCAGTGTGCAGCGGAGCTCCGCCTCACTGTGCCTCGGTGTGCACATCTCTTTGTCAGCGGCTCACTGGAACAGACATGGACGGGAATATCAAACAGGAGGGAAAGGAAACAGGCGCACGAGTGCAGCTGCAGTTCACTGACGTCACACTGAGCCCAGGCAGGTGTTTGGGCCTCAGATTCACAAGAATGGATCAATAACCTGCTCTAGTCTGGTATCAGGCCTGCAGGCAAGTCTGAGCAAGCCTCTCATATGGTTGTGCATCCTGTACTTTATGTGGACACCAGCTGATATTTATTCTTATCCATAAGCAGGTCACCGTCTCCGGAGAAGAAAGATTTGTACAGTTTAGTCAGTTTAAAGGCCAGGACTTTCTGATTCAATTGATATCCTTCTGATCTCTAATCCACAAGATCACACAGTCAATGACCGGTCCAAATAGAACAATAACCAAGTGGGACAAAAGAAGAATGTTAATCATAAAATAGAAAAATAGGGATTAGACAAATGTTTATCACTAATCTACCAGTGGGTATCATGTCTGGGAGTTCATCTTTAGCAGTTATTTCAGGAGTTAATAAATTGGAGGTTATTTTGCTTATTGTGGTTGGTTGTCTGGGGTAGTTTCTATCCTCAGCATCTGGTGTTGTCAGCAAACTTTTCGCCAAACTCCAGGTGGATTTTCTGTCCTGCAGATAAAGTCTCAGTTTTGGAAATGTTGGTTTTCGGTATTATTATTTTCACAGTAGTAGTAGTGGAGGCAGGCAAGCAGTTGGCATGTATCTCTGAAGAGAGTGAATAAACTATTTCAAATACTAAACTAAACTTTTGCTCAGTTACTTATTTAAAAAAATATGTTGGCAGAATGACAAAAGCCCTAAAAAAAGGTTCAAAGAGATGCCATGATAATAATTCATAATAATGTAATGACAATATTCTACTGTACTCCTTCAACAATTCAATTTGATTCCCATGGCTAATCTTGCCACTGCATGAACGCCTGTTCCATCACATCACATGAACTGAATGCAAACACAACGACAGCATAATCATGAAGGAGGACCCAAGTGCAGACGGTCCAGGCAGGCTTAACAGTTCAATAATTTCATCAGAGATTGTGATAATAAAGGCTTACAGGCAGACAGGCGGATCCTCTGGCTTCCAGAAACACAAAACCAATGACAGATGGCCTCATTCACCAGAAGGATAAAACAGGAAACATTCCGCAGAGCAGCTGTCCTTGGAGGGATGGCCCAGAATTTGGGAACACTGGGAGGCTTAAGTGGGCAGCCTCTGTACCAGATAAGAACAGAGTTGCTCAAAACAGGACTCCAAGGCAGAGCTGAATGGGGGAGCCCCTCAGAAAGATGACCAAATGAAAGGACATGCAGATGGCAACTCTCTAGACAGGGTGCAAAGGTGCTGTGGAGGGTACCTCCCCGAAGATAGAACCTCCCAGGAGAGAAAGCAGAAGGCGGGCAGCATAAGATGAAGGGCTGGAGGGCAAGCAGGATACAGGGGTTCAGGGCAAACCAGAGCAGGTGAAGGTGGCAGATAGCAACAGGAACTGGTCCTGCAGTAGAACATCCACAGGTTGCAGTGGACCAGAGGCTCCAGTGGAAAATGGCAACAGGCCTGGCTGGGGGTCAGCTGAGTTGGTGGCCAGCTGAAGCTCAGAGTCACTGGAGAGCAGAGGACACTGAGCTCTATGAAGGCCATACTTCCTTCTTCTGGGGGTTCCAACCCTAGATTTCCTCCACAAAGTTGCACGAGACTGTTCAGGTTTTTTCTGGGGCAAGATGAGGCAGGGGCAGGCAGGGGGCAAACTGATGAGGACTGAACTAGAGGGCACCACGGGGAAAAGTCTGACTAAAGGTGTACAACGCCATCAATATTCAATGCTACTTTGCAATCCAGTTCAGGACTACATTGAAGTTGAATGACAGCATTGCTGGAGAGGCTTAGTCACACAAGAAGTGACACAGAACCTATCTGGTTCGGAGTCCAGTTCTGTGCCAGACAGCCCATTGCGGTTTGCAGTGATTTTCCATTTTCGGATGCCTCCTACGGTTGCAGCTGGCATCTCCGTGTCTGGCAGTAGATGTATGATTGCTGCTGCGGGCACAGATCATCACTCAGATACCAGCAGCCTCATTTCCCCTTTCCTTTTTTAAAAGCCCAGGGGCTGATCAAGACACAGGGACATATTGAGGCAACCGTGATTTTAATAGTGAAAGCTGTATGCTCCAGAAAAGCACATCATTTAAAAAACAAACACACAAACACATTCCCTCTACATCCTTTCACACCCCAGAGGAGCGGATCAGATGGAAGCACAGCAGCAGGGTTGGTGTTAATTAAATGCATGCAGAGCCTGTTTTTAGCTGGAACCTCCGAAAAGTTGGTCAAGAGAAGCAGATAAGCGCTGATGATGGATGTTAGTGTCTGTATATCTGCATGTGTGCTGTTGTGCATGAACACACGTGCCTGAAGAAGCAAAGCGCTGATGTCATAGGATCAGGATTCCTCCAGCATCCCCCCCCCCCCCCCCCCAAATACAAACATAACTTTCAAAGATGAAGTGTAGTTTGGGATGTACCTATAACAAAAAATCCATGTTTGCCTATTTGATCTGTACATTGTTTTCACCAGGGTCTACTGCGCCGGTAGCTGGCTATTTACAGTATATTAGTGCTGGTTGGCTGCATTACTGTTTTTTTGGTGGCATAATTATTTTTGTGGCTGGCTGATTAAATAAAATTTGTTTTATCTGACAATCCTTAAAAATCTATAAAATTTGGGATAAGTCTCAAACTCTAAAGTACTAGTTAGCTGTTTTTGAGTCAGATACTGAAGACATGGTAGTAGGTGTCAGCTTTAGGCCAAAGCAAAACTCTAGATAAAACTGATCATTTGGAAATTGAAATTAGACTAGTAAAGCCAGTTTTATGAAAAAAGATATTAGGTTCACGGGTAAAGATTTATCTAAAGTTCTGAAATATTGTCGTGAAGGTATGAGGACTCAATGCAGCTGTAATAGGATCAACTAGTGAGGTTTCAGTGGAGGGGTCTCCCCTAACTAGTTAACTCCTGAGGGGTATGACTATGACTAACAGGGCAATGTGTCTATTAAATATGCTCCCCCTGTCTGTCACACTCGCTACTTCCTGCACAGCTCTCCTTCACAGAGCTCCTGTGCGACAGCGGGCCCCCAGGGAACGACATGCAGCCTGAAGCTCCTCTCTTCCCGGGACGGCCTGCTGTGACAACATGGACCCAATATGTTAGGCAGAAATGAAACGAAATGCCATCAATGGGAAAAGCCCACGAGTTACTCAGTGTCCTGACTCAGGCCTGGAGATGAGTCTACTTATAAAGAAAGGCTGGATAGTCCGAACTAGCCAGAGATAGGCAGTATGTGAAAATGTCATGATTCAGTCTGCCTCCTTGTTCCAGGGTTAGCATTTGAATTAACATAAACAGTGACTATAGACTGCTCTTCTTCTTGTGTTAGAATCTTGATTGTCCCCTTTAGTGGCTGGTGTGTATAGGTCATAAACCATGCCTCCTCCATGTTAGCAGATGGGACGTGGGCCAAAAGTCAAACTACACACCAAATAAATCTCTAAAAATGGATTCTGTCTATGTTTCTGAATTAGTCATTTGATGAGGTCTACTGTAGCCGTAGTGCTATAATGTAATTAATAGTCAAGCACAGTGCTACATCGGGGCTACACGGTGGACTGTAGCCATGTCACAAATCTATGCAGGCCGAGTCAAAACCCCCTCAGGCATTTTAGTAGGCTATATTTTTAGTTTTTCATCATAAATATATATAAATAATGAAGACTATTTAAAAGTAAATAACCAAACAGCGACTTGTTCGCCACCTGATCCTAGGCTGCTGCTCTAGCTGCAATTGTACCATATGACGTCTGGATGTGTGCGTGTGTGTGTGGGTGGTGACAGTGTTGGGGGGTTGGGGAGGTGGTAATTGTGCATATTAGGCGAGTTTATGTGAGCATTGGACTGTTTTCTGATCTGACAGCTGAGTGCCAGAACCCAACCCACCTCCACAGATATGTTTGTGTTTAGATTTCTGTTGTTTTGATCATTACCTACTCACCTCTATGAGCGGTGCATGCTGGGATTACAGGACAAATATTAGCACTAGGTTGAGACTTAGGGCTGGTCCCAATCCATCAGTCTTTTCACAAGTCAAGTAGGAGGGGCAAAAAGAGGAGAAACGGAGAACACAGAGGAGACAGGAGCTAGCGGAAAAAGGGAGGCTCGGCAGAAAGAGAGAGGAACAGAGGGGAGAATGCAGCCCGCAGCAATTTGTAGGGAATTCTGTCATCATTATTCAAATGTGATGCAAATTGCATACTTCCAACTGATTCCACATTTTGCCTGAAATGGAACTTTGAATATGAGGAAGGGGAATGAGCGAAAAAGCATCAGAAGAGGATGAATCCAATCAAAACAGAGCCAATGACACGGAGAGGCCCTTATCTTGGAATCGGGGCCAGAACCTTTCTGGCTGATTAATACACTTTAACATCAAATTCCCATCTTTCTCTTCTTATGCAATGCAGATTCTCCCACCAAAGGGCACTCTAATTGGACTCGGCCAGTCGGGTCTGAAAATCAGTTTCATCAATATGTGAAATAACCTTCCACTCGCCGCTCCATGGTTTAAATTATTCACCTTCACTCTTCCATTTTATACTGAATGCAGGGAACAGTATTTAAATGTAAATGGCAGCAAGCAGGGACAACTAATAGGTAAGAACAGTGGGAGCCTTTCAAATTTGCTATTAATCCCCTGTATAATATCCATGTCATAACTAAGCCTCATTACACAATTATATCCTACTGAGCCTTTAACAACTACAGCTCATCATTTGTGGTAATAGTGAGCCTTGTTTAGTTGTACCATGACAAGTCCTGGTCATCTGTCAGTCAGGAAGACATCAACACTTCTGCTGTTCCTGGTTCCCAGAGGATAATTCTTAAATATCTCTTTTCTTTTCTTCTAAGAAAATTCATAAATCAAAAATATAAAAAAGAGCCTTAATATGCTGAGTTCGCCTTTCAGCTGCACTGAAGACTTAACACTTTATAAGTTAATATCAGATTTACAGACAACAGCATATACATCTCAGCAAAGGTCTCCTTCAGCAAAAAGCATACATTTTGTTTGAAGCATATAGCTTAGTTGCTTATTTGTTATCTTGTAACTGCTGTTATAATACATATTCCTATGTTTTAGAATGTTTTTGTTTTTTTAAACATTGGCAGATTATATTGTCTGTGTGAGCATGTTGGTGATGTTAGCATGCTGCTTATATGCTACTGTGTTTGTAAAGCCAAGCTGAACCACTTGCATTGCTGTCGACTCCTGACTCCTGGTTTGGTTGATTCTGAATAATGGGCTTTAAGTAAGAGTGGCCACAGACTCAGGTCTTATTATTTTAAATCACAGTCATCAGAGCTCATGCACAAGGACTATCAAATATCAAATGAACGTTGAAATGAGCTGTTATTTCAAATTAAATCTTGGAATATAAAAAGTTGTTACAGGGTCCCACAGCCTATACAGTGAGATTATCTTACTGGTTACTGGTTCTCAAACCAGTAATTTGGCTTTAGTTAATTCCTATAATGTCAAATGATATTGTAGATTCCACCTAAAACCTTTTGAGCCTTTTTTTTTATGAAAGAAGCAGGGGAAGTGATTTGTTTCACAACAGAAACAGCAATAACACCAAGTACGAGAAGTGTGGGAACAGTTTTCACCAAAGGTGTCAGTAAAACTACTAACAGAAGCTCAGATTTGATCCCTCAGCCGCCGTGGGACCAATGTTATTCTTTTCTTTCATGTTTGATTTAAAAACCTATTTTTGCCAAACTACCAGCATGGACAGATTAACCTCAATAAGATGATCCAACACGCAGAGTGAACAAATGTCCCGTTACACCATATGCATTAGCGTAGGCAGTCTGAGATGTCCAGATGACCAAGTGAAGCCAGCGCCGGTCTCTGGCCCGTCAGCACGTCTGTTCTCCACGAAGAGCAGAGTGTAAAATGAAGCGTATGTGGGTCAGCGCTGTGGTGTCGTCCCAGGTTAGCACACTGCTGAGTGGCGTCCCAGCTTGACTCCAGCTGTTCCACAGTGTGCGGAGATGGCGTGACACACATTCAGGAGACGGGCCAGAGGAAAATGAGGAAATGAGTCTCGCATAAACAGACCTTGGAATTCTGCAGGTTTATTGAAATATCAATGCAAGAAATGTTGCTTGCACAATTCTGCCGTCCAACATTTGTTTTATTTAATATTTAATGCTCACTTATCATTGAGAACAGTCAGGATTTTTCTCTTCTCCAACTTTCTGCTCAGACCTGATATTAACATCCATCCATAGTGGTATAATTGCTAGAGGACAGTTTTCCCTTCATTTGAGATACAATCACTCTGATCACATCGGTAGGTGCATGTGGCCACATTCTATTTGCTGTTTTAAATGCAAATGTGTCCTGGGTCACATTGAAGTACCGCCTACTCAGCTGACGTCCTCTGACCTGTTATAGTTTTACAAAAGCCCGAAAATGTATTTGCCAATGCATTGAATTTCTTTTTGGCCACCACCATAATATGATTGTTGACTGTGACATATTCATTTTTTTTAATTTTCCAATGTGTTAAATCTTATTTCATTGTAAAGCCGCGTGAAACACAGTGATTCGCTCAGCCCCTCCTGGCTCCCCTCTCCATCTCTTTCCCTCTTATACCAACACACACAAACATTGACAAAAGATCCATCTGCATAGTTGATATGGCTAAAAACTATTTTTAGTTTTCGTGAACAATAATATGTGTTTATTTGCATAAAGAGCAGAGACATGGGATTCGATCGGTCACGGGAGACCAATTCCAATGTGAACTGACGACCTCGGAGCTGCCCCCTTATGATCAAATCTCTCAGGATGGATGTTAATGCCTGGTCTGAACAGGGAATTAGAAAGGGATCTATAGCCACAATACATGATTTTCAAAGTTGTCAGATCGCTCGGCACTTCACCATGTTGTGATCGGGAGTCTTGTAGTCACTGATGAGTTCACATCACATGCCTGTCTTGTCTCCAATGTTTTGATCAAATCACACATAAGGAGAGACACGGCGAGTCCGACTGATCCTTCTGCTACAGAATGACACATCAAGCTGGAGGAGGTGAAATGCTTCAGTGGGCTCCCTTTCTGTTCACACCCAACCGACAACTAGCCGAGCCCGACCGACTCCAGCAGGACTTCTGTTTTCCTGTGCTAGCCAATCCGGGCCTGATGCAGTTAATGTGGCTGCGCCGAGTTTGTGTCACCCTGTCCCTCCCACGCACGGTTATTGCTGCAATCTCCTGATTACTCACAAGTGCAGTTTATTAAATCGGGAGGGGGGGCACCTCACCAGTACATTTACCCTCCCCCCGTCACCCCATCCTCTGGTGTGATTGGCTGGACTGGAGTTTGCGAAGCATTGGCAAGCCTCTCTAATTGGGTCATTGGCAAATCAGGATGGAAATCATGTAGTGGGAACTAGTGCTTAGATACAGTAGATACATTGCTCGAGGAAACAGCAAAAAGGAATTATGTGCACTATATTGAATTCCAGGTTAAAGATATATTCCAAATGTATAACTACTATAGTCCTGTGTGTTATTCATCTAATGCAACAGAGGTTTTGCTGACATTAGGGTTTAAAAGTCCACCTGCTTCACGGTTCCCCTGTCAGACGTACAGTACCTGAGGGCTGCTGTACGACCGACATTTCATTTTAAACGCCTCCTGCTGTTAAAAGCAATTTAAAGACTGCTTCTCCTCGAGCACACAGCATCTTCATGAAAGCTTCCTACACAATTGTCTGTGAGCCGTTTCTCTTTCTGAATGTTTGAGTGCACTTCATCTCGTAGCTCATGATCAATTACCAACGTCTTTGGTCAAGAATCAATCTTTAAGAGCAAAACAAAGATTTACCATCTGCAGAATCAACAGCATCGCTCGCTCCTCCGTGGTTATTGGAACACGCTGTGTTTAATGAGTAATTTGCTTCCATAAAAAGCAGCAGGCCTTGCTGTCAACTCGCACAGAGATGAAATAAAGTAGTGCCCAAATTAAAATAACAGCTTCTGTGCTAACAACGAGAACCGGGGCGCTGCAGACTCTGGAAGGAACTTGCTGACAGTCACCGAGGTGCCAGTCACATCAAAGGATTGGACGAAGGTGCCTCGGGCATCAGATATTCCACAAAAGGCTTTAACACAATCTGTCACAACCTTGCAGCTCAGCAAGGACCAGACCAATCTAAATGAATCAAAACAATGAAGTATATCCGCTACTGTAAGGGACTCAACTTTAAAGCTGAACTAGGCAAGATTCCTCTATTAGAATACTGTCAGCTTCAGCTCTCTGAGGTTGGAACATAGAGGGGGCGACGTTCCCCCCACTGACAGAAGGTATATTCGGTCTATAAATCCAAATAAAATTCTGCTGAGCTACTGCCACTGGTGCCAAGTCTACTGTAAACTGAGAAACTAACAGTAACAGCAGTCAGTGAGGTAGCTGCTTGCCCTGTGATTACACTTCCTGGATGCTTCTTTTCCTCTGTAATCCTTAGCAAACTAGCTCCAGTTGACCCTGTAGAGGTGTTGGGTGGAAGGAACTGAATTTTTCAAGTCAGGGAATGATCATGATCAGAGTCAAAAGAAGCTAACATCGACTGTTGCTGGGAAACAGGATGTGAACAGGGGTCTCTTGAGTCAGAGACGCTGTGCTTGCCCCGCTTCCATCCAACCTGACCTCGTCTTTCTGAAACTCCGAGACTCTTCATGAATGTTACAAAGGCACTTTTGTCTTTGCTCTTCACAGACAAGAATCATAAGTCACATAGTCAAACACTCGGCAGTCGAACAGTTATACAACCTTTGAGCAAATGGGGATATCCCGAATGGTTAGGAGGGGGTATAGGGCCAACGCATTGAGCAGCAGGTTTATTGTTTGACCGCTGGCTGGCTGCACCATTTACTGTGTGACTCCCCTTCTCTCTCACTTCGTTTCCTGTCTCTTATTCACTTTGTCAAGAGAAGAAGGCACAACGCCAAAAAGATGTGGATTGAGTGGACAGTCTCTTGAGGTAACACATAACATTGATTTTTGTTAGATTTCGCTATACTCTCAGCTGCTTTTCAACATATAGATGTGTTTCGCCTTCCTCTGTGGGGCGAGGACGACGGGTGGACTTCAATCATTGTCAGGGTCACAGGAGGGGGGTGGGGGTGGGGGTGAAGGCGGCTGCACTACCGCAATGAATCCATCATTTACTCTCCTTTACCGAAGCCTCCGAGGCATGCTGGACCCCGTGTTACACATGACTGACTTGTGATTTGTTACAGGGGAGGGGGGTTGCCACCTTTACCGGAAAAAAAAGCACCCAGACCTTCAGGGGAGACGAGAGCAGGCTGTGTGGGTGCAAGGTGTTGAAATGCCTGTGCATTCACTGAAGATGGCATAACCAAGCACGGTGTTGTCATTTCAGTATGTGTTGGCCCGCTGCACTGATCCAGTCAACCCTGTCCAGTAAGGGCAGGGTCGGTCTTTCCTACAGGCGACATAGGCGGTTCCCTAGGGCGCCACTCAGAGGGGGGCGCCAAAAACTGCGCCAAGCAAAGAAAAAAAAGAAAAAAAAGAATATGGTAGGCAGAGTTTTTTGCGCCCCCTTCTATATGTGGTATGGCCCAAAATATTGTATTTAATTACTTTGACAGTATTTTAAGTAGTTTAATTAGAGAAATCAGTAAATGACAGCAGCACTCAGGAGGAACGTTCGGCACGGGAGCAGTTGCACCCCGTCCTGTCTCTTTGGGGGTTCCGCCCACATGCAAGGTGCAGTCTGGATGAGGAACTGAATGGTCCGTGTCTTTACTGCTGCTACATTCATCCTGTATTCTACAGGTTAGTAGCGGGTGAGAGTCACCTACGTTAGCTCCTAAAGCCTCGCTTGATCACCACGGGTGTCATTGAGACGTGTTGATGTTGTTTTGATTGCCTACTTAGACTTGTAAAACTTAGAAACTCCGCTGGGCAGTGAGGGGAGACGCTCGCCCACTAGGTGGGCGGGGCTACATTCGCCTGTATAGGTGTTTATTTACCTGCGCGTCGTCTTGCAGGCGGGGCGCGATAGTATATTGTTTACTTTACAGTGTGTAGTTCAGCTCCGACACACACAGACTCTGTAATTCATGTATTGTTATCGTGCCTTATAAAGACCAGTTATAAGCTAATGTTCAATAGGTCTATATTGTAAATGCTTATATTTTTTCATGAGTGATCATGTATATTAAGATGTTTGGAGGAAATAGACACTATAATAATTGAATGTATGTTTTATGCACTTTAAAATGCAGTTACGCTCAGAGAAATGCTTGTACTTGAAATTGTGTTTAATTTGAATAAGATGCAGTCTGGATGAGGAAATGAAGGCTTTCTGTCGTTACTGCTGCTACATTCTTGCTGTATTCTACCGATATACTTTGTTGCTGTGGTATAAATTTTGGGACTCATAACATATATCTCCAAACAATATTTTGACTTAAAAAAATGTATCTAACATTAGGGTAAAATGAGGCAAAAATCGAAGTACGTACCTCCTTGGTGTTGTCAGAACATACTAGCACATTGAGGCTTATGTGTCCAAGCAACTTCGACGAAGAAAGAAATAATTTTACAATAAGTTTATTTTTTTTGTGTGTGGGGGGGGGGGGGCGCCAGGAGAGAAGCTTGCCCAGAGCGCCAAATATGCTAGGGCCGGCCCTGAGTAAGGGTCTTCTTATACTGGGCTGTTGGGCAAGAATGACTTGAACACTGGATCACTCCTCCGATTGTGTTGTAGGTACTTTTATAAAACTCAAATAGAAGGTGGATCTGGAAAGCTATAAGCTTGGGAGGGCATTAGCTAATTGACTCATTCGTAAATTCTGGAAGATTATAAAACAACATGACGTGTTTATATCCAGCTGGTACTTTAACATTTGATACCTGAACCTGACCGGGGACTCAAGAGTATAGTTTTACTAAAAAACAATTTGCTGAACCTAATATTACCCCAAAAACAAGCTTCAAGGTGTGCAGGTACATGCTTTACTGTCAGAGTGACAGAGCGTCTATGATACCCGGGTCAGCTTTTTATTTTTACCATGACCATGATCTCTAAACTTGTTCAGTAGTTTTAGTTGCCTAAACTAAACTAAACTTTAAGAATATATATATATATATATAGAGGATGGAGAGTTTGTTGCTGTTTAGCCATATATAGCCAAATTCAGCGTTAAACGTGTGCATAGTCAGGATGACCTTTTTCTCTGGGACAGCCTCATTCTTCCAGGAATAATCTTCTCAGAATAATCCTTCCTCCTGCCTTTGTGTTCTCCAGTGCAGTTCTAAATGCACAATATAAATATAATTACTTTAACAGTCCTGGGCTGCCTTCTGGTTGCGGTGAAAGTGTGTTCAGGAGCTTTGCATTGGTTTTTGGAAAAGCGACTGCTTAGACGGACTGGGTCAAATGAAATCCCACCGAGCCTCGCTGGAGAAAACACCGGGTTTTCTTCTCCCTTAATTGGTTATTACTGGAGACGTGGATCCGACAGCCCCGTGTTAGGCAGAATTAGACCAGCTGACGGTCGACGGGACCATGCTGCAAAGGACTCATCTCACTTCATCCCTTTCAAGCTAACCACATTAGAAGCAGCCTGAAATAACCTTAATGAAACATTGATATATGACTGAATGAGCCAGACAGCGTGTAAAACACAAGGACAATGATTGGTTGCTATATTCATAAAAGAAAAATGATTCTGCTAATAGGCTCCTACGTAAAAGAAACTAGATTATCATTTCATGGGTTATTTTGTCTTTCCATGCAGATAGTTTGCGTTGAATCTCTCCAGCTGCCTTCACCCACTCTAATGATTTGCACCGCTGACGTCAGCACATGCTCGCGTCTCTCAGGCTACAGTGAAGTGCTTTCAGCATTAACACATGGACACATGAAGATGGATGATGCGAACCCACTTCCTCTCATTGTGCAAAAATGATAAATGATAGATGAAATGATAGTGCCCGATAGTGATTGTGCTTCGGAGCCGCAGTATCGACATCCCGCCCATGGACACGCTCCACCTGCAGCGAGTCGGTCTCAGCTGTCAGTCATGATGTCTCACCACGTTTTTTATAGCAGGACATAATGTGAAGATATATTTGTGTGATAAGAAGTGTGACCCGAAAACACAAGAACAATTTAAGCCTTGTTTAAATTTCTGTTTGGGATTCAGACACACACACACACACACACACACACAGAGCTGATGTAGCCCCCAAAATGTCCTGTAATCCTGCAGTAGATGAGTTTGACTGTGGGAGGATACAGACAGAGGTAAAATAACAGACAGCTGGTGTTGGCGAAGACAGAATGGTCTGGCTGTGTAGGATGAACCCGGCCTTTTCCCTCCAGCCTCCCAGCCCCCATCTGTCTCCGCGCCTCCTCCCAGCTGGGTGGGTGCTGCATCAGGATGCCTGTACCGCTGTCCCCCCCGCCTGCTCTCCATTCTAATCTTGTGGGTCTGGGTGTGGGTGCAGGGAGGAGGGCCAGAGGGAGGGATGAAGTGGGTCAAACAAAAATGAGGCCATGTAGAGCTTGAACTGCAGCAGGACCTCCCATCTGGCAGGGAGCTGCCCAACCTACAGTATCTGCCATGGGCACATATGAAACAGGCCAAGGCAGCTGGCTCAGGTTTCCCCCGGGGATGTTCTCCAATCTGAGTACAGTATTCACCACAGTGCCAACAATGATTTTATTCAAGTCTTTGTTTTTTCCCCATAATTCATTAAGTCAACTTAGGAGAATTGAAACCTTCTTAAATAATTGAGCACATATGTATTCTGAGCCAGAAAGTCTACTGCTTCAGTTTCTATACTGCTAAGTCTTTAAAATGTGAGATTGATGAAGTCCTTTTTGCCATCTTATCCAGATTCAGTTGAGCAGATCACACTTTCTGTTGAGCGGCAGCCAAATCCCAGTAAGGAAGAATGTTTAGAAATTAGCAAGAATAAGTGACTTCATCTGAACTGTTTTTATTTGAATTTAGAGATTTTTCCAGCTCGACTATTCAACGCATAATAAAGAACATCTATACAGTACAACCGCGAAACATCTTGGGACCATAATCCGTTGACCAATGCCCAATCGTAATCCTAATACTAGGAACAACTGGGAAAGCTTCCAATCGACCTCCTCGTGTATTCCACATGTCCGAACCGAAAACTGAGGAAAGACTTTCTGCAGCATCTTTAAAGTTGCTGTCTCTGGGGATAGTGCCAGTGATAGTGAGCAATGATTCATGTTTTTTTACAAACAAGACCATGACCAACACTTGTATTAGGAAAGGTTAATACTGTGGTCATGATTACAACCCAGCAAACCTTGTTGGATTAAAACTGGATGTGAATTACAGCCTAAACCTCTCCAATCTCTGCTCCCTCTTTTCTGTACGTACTTCCTGCATTGGTGCTAAGACAGATGTTCCAGGCTGATCTTAAGGATCAGCGAGGGTCGAGTATGAGCCGGTCCTTGAACTATTGAACTCTTCTGTATTTTTTCCACCTTAGGACGTTAGGGCTGGAACTGTTCTTTGAAATCTGGCTGTGCAATAGGAGCAGCTGCATTTCATGCATGTAAAAAATTAAATATCATATGAGCAATATACAGATTTGCTAACCTCTTTCCAGCTAGGAAACTCCAGTTTAAAATACAAGTATTTAGAAGCTTTCTAATTTCAGCCGATGCAGATAAATGGAATAACATCTATAAGGACCTTTCAAAAATTATTGTTAAATTGACACAATTCTTCATTTGTTGGAATGTGTATTGTCAGACTGGCAGTTTCCCATATTTCCAGTGTCTGTGCTGCTAAATGCATTATTCACCTCTGTCTATACTAAACGCTTAGAGAGGAAGTTGATATAATGTTTTTGCAGCCATTTATGAGATTGACTTTAGTCCCTTTCTCTGTGATACTTCACCCAAATAGCCATGGGGAAGTAAGAAGAAAATCTCTATGTACATCACAACCCGTCATCTTTATTATTAAGACAGCGGGGAGCTAAATACACATTTAAAATTAAGCTTTCCCCAAAGGTCAAGCACGACCGCTCAAGGAGGAGATTAGACTCCCTCGCTACTGCCCAGTCAATCGGAAGTCTCTGAGCCAAAAATACTCCCCTGCTAGAAAATCATCCAAACAGTACGGATACATTGAGTTGAGATACCCATATGGGAAGGCATGCATACACACAGACCCACACAGGCTCTTCAGTGGAATCGCTTCTGCTTGCAATCACTCTACAAACAGTCTCTGGCTGAGAGAAGGTGGCAGAACCCTGAAGGGCAATTTGGCTTAAACGAGCTAGAGCTCCATTTGGGTGGGGGGGAAGCAAGATGCCTCCATCTCAGGGCTGCGAGGAATGCTTCTGTTTAATAGCACCTTGTTCCTGGGCATGATGGTGCCTGTTTTTGAGCCATTTCCACGAATCCTACCTGTTCTTTGAGTTTCTCTCTTTGTTCTCTGCTTGGGTGTACAATCGCACGACTCTCCTGTAAGTCAGAATATGGTGAACTTATGGTGTTTCCGCTCAATTATATTCCTCCATCCTTTATCTCCGCACTTTGTTCTATGCAGTGGTGGTACGAGAGGAGGAGAGGGGAGACGGGTTGGAGTCCAGGTGAAGCTAAGACAGATCTGCAAGCGAGGCTCAGTCAGATAACAGCAGTGTTCATGTTTCTGAGCTTTGGCTTGGCGTGTCCCATTATTCAGTGGAATGACTTTCCCTTATCTACGGGTGGGAATGTCAGACTCTCCTTTCTTCGACCTGTTTTCTTTCAAAGTGAGATGATTGCTCCCTTTTCTCCAGTGAGCGGAAATCTACCTGTGTGGTGGAGTGAATCCCCATCATCTGAACCCCCCCCCCCCCCCCAGGTTCTTCTGTTGGCAGCCATTCCGCCGCACCTCTCAGAAAAGCAGTGCTGAATAATCGCCCCCAAAGAAAAAGTTATTTGCGTTGATTTAGCATTGTCTGGAGAAAAAACTTAAACCCTCCGTTCATGACTGAAACTTGGCAGAGGAATGCGGGACTTGGCCCCATCATCGAGCTCTGCCCGAAGGATTAGACTTTCATCAGCACACCCAGCCTTCCTGGCCGCAGTGGAGGACTCGCTGCGCTGTTCAGGAACCACGTTGTGTGTCGCCTGGTGAACGCCGGGTCGTCGTCTTCATGTGTAGCTTCAAATGATTAAAGTCGGATGCACTAATCCTTGCTTTTCTTCCACTGTGTTTTTTTATCTACCGACCACACAGCCTGAACTGATCATTTTTTACTGAATCCACGGATTTTTTTCCCGACCCCCTCCTTAAGCTTCCCAGATTTGATTGCTGCTGATTTTTACATTCACGTTGATGCTAGCAACAGTTGTAGCCCAAAATCTATTAATATTACAGAGTCTGTAATCTCTCTCTCAGTATATGTTTGACTCACAGCTGAGGGCACAGTCTTGCTTTTGCTCTCGGTATGAATATTGATTCCTTATTTTCTGAGGAGCGATATTCCAATAAATTTGTCATCTGCTTTCCTTACACTGGCACAATATCTTTTGCTCTCACATGCAAAAGCCGGCTTTGGATACGGTGGACCACCCCAACTTGCCTGATAGGCTTGAGCAGTGAATTTTTAGAAATCTACACTTTGGTAGGCGTTTGTATTAATCTCCACTTTAGTGACTCAAAGGCCATTTGTGTGGACGAGAGGAACAAAGAGAGAAAAGTGAGTGTGTGTTGAATAATGCCCCAAGGCTCAGTCCTTGATCCTGTTCTGTTATTTTGGTATATCCACTTGGACAGTTAACAAGGCCCTTTGAAGTTAACTCCTATCACCGTTATGCAGATGATATTCAATAATGTGTCAATCAAATCTAAAAACCCATTTAAATTAGCCCAAAATACATGCTGGAAATGCTGAAATATCTGACCATTTTGTCGTCTCCAGCATAATTGATGGTCTCGTGTCTTTCAGTTTAATCATTCATAGATATCTAGTGGTAAATATGGACCAGGCTTTGACTCATCTGGACCAAAATTGTAAGTGTTTGATTAGTTTCTCATTTTCCCAGCAGCGAAACCTTTGCAAAGCCCTAACCCATTGCATTTCAAGTGGATATTGAAATGTTAATTGTTTTATTTCATCACATCTCGACTATCGCTGCCACCTTTTCATCTGTCTCAGTAAAACGTCTATACACAAGTCGTCCAAAATGCTTTTGACCCGGTCCTCCAAAAGGTCACATGTGACAGCAATTTGAATTGCTCTTCACTGGCTCCTCATTAAATTCAGAATCCAAATGAAATCCTTGTAACTAAATCTCCCATAGAGCTTTAGATGGTCAGGATCCTGCCTCCCCACTCTGCTGCAGTCGTCTTCTGGTCAGGGGGTTTCTGACTGTTCCTACTATTTGGGAATGCAGTTGGCCTAATAGTGTGTAAAATGTGTGCAGTGCAAGTACATTGTCAAGGTTCGATTAGGATTCTCCATGCACTCAAAACATGTTGATTTGATTAAATAAATAGTTTGTTTAATGTATATATTTATGTATAAGTTTAACTTTATCTAATTACATCACATCAAGTTTATTATTTGCTTCATTCACACTAATTCAACATTATAGAAAACATTTTCCTGTGTGTGTGTAGAGCAGCTCCAGGCCATGGAGAGTAACAGTTAATGATTCAGGATACTGGACGTATCACACAAGCCTGGCATCAGATTACTCCTCTTCCTCCTTCTCCACCCTTTAATCACACATTACTACATCCGTCCTTGTGAGGCCCCCCCCCCCAATCCATGTGGATTTGCACATTTTGAGACGTAACTACAATTCAATACGCATGTTTTTTCAATAAAATTCCAAATGATTTTACGCTACATAAGTGCACCACTGCATCACAGGTTTGTGTGGAAGGGAAACTGTTATTTTAAGTTATGTGGAATGTGACCTGCTCTCAAGACTTTTTCCAGATTCAGTTTGACTTAAACGACAGAAATCTCCTGACTGTCCAGCAAAATGCTTACACACTCGTCTAGGTTGCTCTCAATTATCAACACGCTAATCCAGCAACATAAAGCCTTCTGAGCCAAGTTGGAAAAGTCTTAAAGAGATTCATTGAAATTCACTCATAATGTCTGACGCATATACGGTGTTTTCATACGTTACCAACCGCATTTGCATCCTGGAACTGCAATGAACCAAGCCATGGTTTTATACATCACAAATCGAACTAATCTACTGTATCATTAGTGGGAGTGGGGTTTTCCGTATGATTTATGAAGACAAGAGTTGTACATGAAATACAAACCAACCATAGACTTATAAGTGACCCTGTGCAGTGTGTTTTTCTTCTCTGGCGCAAATCCGAAGAATTACTTGTTGCCATGATGTAGTGTAGGAGAGGATTGTGTGCTTGATAAGCAGGGTTGGAGCTGCAGACGAGCGGCGGAGGGCTGGGTACCAGGGGTGGGTACCATTACCAGTGCAAAATGTTAAGTAACCAGTTACCAGCACAGACAAAAGTCAGCACAGAAGAGAAGAAGGTGTGGACTCACATCCAAGCCATTAAACCAAACCTTCACCCTCGATGTGTTCCTGTGTGTTCGCCAGACGCACGACTGAGTCACACGGCTGCTAATGCTCCGGAATTCTGCTCATTGCTATACAAAGCTGTCAACTCATTTCCTTTGTAGAAAAAATATTTTTGAGTGAAATACAAAATGTACGTCTTTAAAGTCAAATATTTGTAAATAGTCTGGACTAGGCTGCTGATTATCGCATTTGACACGTTTTAGGTTATTTTCGTGAGCGCTGCGTGGTGCCTCATCCCTCTATAAATATTTAAACAGGGAGACTGGAATACCTGAGGCCAGAATACATATGAGGAAATGTACTCTAATAGCAGAACAAAATGGGTTCATGGAATGTGCTTTCAACAAGAATGGCTGATTGGATATTTGCACATATACTTGAAAATAAAAAGGTTCTAGTTTGCAAACTGCATTTATGTGTGGAGTTTGGAAGTTCTGTGTCTGCATCCTACTCCGGCTTCCTCCAACATTCAAAAGACATGGACTGGTTAAGTGACTCCAAATTGCCTGTAGGTGTGATTGGTAATGTGGCTTCCTCAAAGGATAAGCGGTATAGCTAATGAACGGATGGATTATACTTATATTTATTATAGCCCTAATTATATGCAAATTAGATCATTATTCCTACTAGAAATTTGGAGGATCATGAAATTTGAGCTGCTGGAAGGTTTTTAATGTGACAAATGTGTGTAGGAAGTCTTGAGTCTCACTGATCATAGCTTAATGGTGATCAAACATTAAAAAAACCAGCAGTGGTACTAACATTCATTTTAGAACAAGAAGAGCAGTCAGTGGAGACATGCCTTTCCCAAGGCCCAACACATTCAATCAGGCTGTTCAGTTAAAGAGATTCCTGGATCCTCTCCTTCGTCTGAGTTTGTGGCAAAATTGAATGGGTTCTTTCTTGGCCCTTGTTCCATCCTTCGGCCCTGTTATGTGGAAATACTTTCAGTAGTCTTGGGAATTGTTTTGTTTCGAGCATCGATCAAACAGAGAAAAGGCCAGGGGTGAAAACATGACCTCCTCGGCTAGGGTGAATACAATATGGCATTGTGGTGAGGGCCACATGGCTGTGTTATAGTTTAGATGGTATAAGAGCTCTAGATGTGCAGCGTTCTGAAGTTATCAAGACAGTTTAGCAAGGAGAAGCAGAAAGTCAAAACGGGAGCATGAAGGCCTCTTGGTATACATCGGTGTGTATTGTATGCCTGTTTCTAGTAAAGTCCTGTTTCTCTGCTGTTGTGGTTGATGACTGGTCCGTCATTGAGGGAAAAGAGGCCTCAGAGCAACTCACACATCATGTGAACGCTTTGTGCACGCTTACTCAATCTGAAAGGTGGACTATAATAATAGAATAAACTATAAAATAATGAAGAAAAAAAACGAGAGCTCATTAAATACTACTTGACAAAATTGAATCTTAACCTTAACCACATGGGTGGAAATGGCTGCTCTTAGATCTCAACAATGCTATGCAATGTTGTGATTGATCTGCAAAATGAGCCGATCAATACTGAAATCACTTATGAGTGGTCTCCTCCCGGCCAATATGAGATCATCTCTTGTGAGACAAGCTGCTGACAGATCCTCCTGTTGGCCTAACACTCAGGTGTATCCCTGCTATCTGACACCCGAGTTCCCTGTGGGAAGGGGGGGGGGATATACCCAGCTGCTCCTGAGAGATGAATGTTGCATGCAGGACGTCACTGTAGACTGACACTGTAGAGGAAATGAATACATAGTAGGTTAGTTGGTTGTGCAATAGTGTTTTTTTCCCATAGGCATTGGTATATGGGGACTAAATGTAAAGGGTGATTTATGCAGGATTTATTCTGGACTCCAGTAGACACCTCTGAGATGAGATGATGTCTTTTGCCCAATTTTAAGCTCCATGCATCCATCTCTTCAATATGTCAGCAAAATGCATCACGCTGTAGAAATACTTCATAAAGATAAAGATAAAGATAAAGTAGCTTTATTGTCAATTTCTTAACATGCTCAGAACATACAAGGAATCGATACGACGTTTCCCACTCTCCCACAGTGAAACATATAAAGTGCACAGGCACAACAGATAACACAAGACATTTCCTAATACTAAGTTAACATACAGAATTTTTTAGTACAGCAGCATAAGGTTCTCTAACGTTTAAACGTAGTGATTAAGTGATAAAGTGCAAACAGTACAAGAAGTACAAGAGACAGTTTGTTGCAGAGTCCTGAGTGTTGGGGATTTCAGCCTCCAGTCAGACTAGAGGATATGGCTGGGGGAGTGAGGGGAGAGAATTTAGCTTCCTGACAGCTTGGTGTATGAAACTATTTCCGAGTCTGGTGGTGCGGCAACGGAGGCTCCTGTACCTTCTTCCAGAGGGTAGGAGGCTGAACAGACCGTGTGCGGGGTGGCTGGTGTCAGTCACGATCGAGGTGGCTTTCCGGGTGTAAGTGTCTTGCACGGAAGGGCAAGACACTTCATACTCTTGTTGCTGAATATCCTAATATGATGATTGTAATAACAATGCACAGTGATGACTTGATTAATAAGCTATTGTCTTAAGATGGATATAAGTAACTTGGTAGAGACATGGGCTGCCAAAACAATGTTAAAAAATTCTGAATAATGTGACTGCCCAACTATTTATCTTATTCGGGCTGACAACCAGTTTCTTGGTTTTGGTACCTTATTAAAAAAAGTTTCTTCCTGCATTGCACATTTTCAATTGGTTTTAAAATGTAGTGCTGTTCGCTTTAGGACATATGACCCTGGGATTTAGGCCAGATATTTTGAAAAGGCAGGTTACTGTGAATTGTACTGCCACCACCTCATTTTTCTTTGCTCCCCAGAGAACATTTCTCCATTTTGGGAAAAAACCTTTTCCAATCAATTCAAAAATGGATCCAAACTACTAAGATTATTTTGCCTTTATTCACTTGGTAGGACAGTGGACAGCATGTGTGCAATGCAAAGAGAGTATTAAACCCCAGACACACGCAGAGGGTCAGGTCAGAATTGACCTTGCAGCCGCTGCTGGAGGACTCAAATCTCCCCAAACTATCAAGCTTGCATGCAAGATAACAATAGTCCACCTTGCTGTGACATGTGTGATGCAATTTTTTTATTTAGAGGTAGAAGAACATGTTGGGTCTGTCCGAAAAAAGCCATTTGATCGTTCATAGAGGGTTTCGTATCAGAAGTCTGAAGCGATAGAAAAAGACAAGATGAATTTGAAATCTGCTTTCTTAGAAAGGTCTGTGAGGGAAATGGAACTACCAGTATAGATTAGTCTGCAGTAGAAGATTTTCTCCATCGTGTGTCTTTGGTCCCATGCATTAGGGGAAAAACTTTATATTTGTCAGAATGAAGAATTCTTGCCATTGATAAGAGGACAAGAGGAACTTTTTTTCTGCACTCGTCTGCTCAAAACCCTCTGGACTTAATGGACTCTGACCACTTGTCATGTCCGCTCTTTGAATCGAAGCACATATTCATCAAAACATTCCGCCCAGCGCATAATAGGACGGCTGTTCTCACATAACGGGCAGCCGAGTAGTATTGATCACCTGAATGCAAATGTTCATGAGAACGGGCACTAATTAAAGCCCATTCTTGATTGTCCCTGCTGTATTTTCCGTCCACACTGCAGCCAATGAACCCTACAACACCACTGGACATAATTTGTAATATCCCCTCTTGTGGTGTCTTTACAACCTGTCTGTGAGCAGTATGCAAGCGCTGGTGTGCTGCCTTCAAATAAGTTGGTTCCTTAAATAGAAGCCCAGCGCCATGTTGCTCTGATGAGTCTTTTGCCGGGGTCATCAGTTTTATTGGCCTATTTGAAATCCCTCCAGGTTTCAGAGGCTTCCCTGAAACATCAGGAAAAATCCACAGCAGCCCCATGACTCTACTACACAAGACAGATCCCTGCGAGCCACCTTTCTGCTCATGCTGTAACACCAACAGAAATTGGTGTTCTAAAGCCAGCGGGATCGCACAGTTAGGATCAACTTCAAACGCTTCACTGGGGGAAACAGATCTGAAGTAACCTGAGATGACTTGTGGGAGCCTTAAGGAATTCCAGCACCGAGTACATGAATTACACAGCACAAGCATCACGCAGGAAGACCACTGATTAATCTGTGCTGCATTTTTGATGCCAGACACGAGAGAACGCAAGGCGAGGTTGGAACATTCGGTGGATGTTATTCGTGAATAGAAGCAACTTCCTGGCAACAGGAATGGAATGACATTTACCAGATGTCCTGGGTTACCGCACAGATTTACCATCCAATTAAAGTCTCATCCTGGTGAGGCATCGTCATACAAACGATTTTAGATTATTAAGATTCCAGATTTGTAATCGTATTTGGAATTATCCATCTGCTGCAGCACTGGTGAAGTCGCACAAATATTTCAGAAGGTGTCCGGAGTTCTGCTGATTTAATCAATGGCTGCCAGCGTTGGTTTGGCATATTCTTAAGGACGTAGCGAAGTCCCTATTTTTCATACATTAGGTAATAAATGTGCCATGAGACCAGCATAAATGTGTAAAATACAGTTATATAATTTAGTTTACAGCTAAAAAACACTTTTAAGCTGGCACTGTCTCTTTAACTGTACTTTCATCCAGCTATGACGAGCTTGTTCTTGAAAATGTTAATTTTCTGAAAAATAAAATGTGTTCAACTCCACTACATTTATACTACAGTATGTGAAAAATACTGTAAAACTCCATTGTGTGATTAAAAGATACAAATAACAGTGTTTTCAACTGTAACTATAAATAACTCTAATCATAATGATATAACTATAAAAGTAATAACCCTTTGGTTATTTGGGATGAAATAAGGATCTAAATATAAGGATCGTAATATGCACCACTGTGTCAATATACATTAACAAGGTGGTAGGCAGAAGAACTTCACAGCCATTCATTTAGGATTATCTACTCCGGCTTGAGCATCATGGAGCTGAGCGGTTGATAGACAGACAGACCAGCCCACTGCCAGGCGGCGCTAAAAATAATCACGTATTGAGGTATTTGTTCATATCACATGCTGTCACCAGTTATAAAAACATAAAACCCCCAGTATTATACATGACTAATGTATGGCACCTAAAGAGATTATTTACAACCTGCCATCTGTTAATATTTACAATTTCCCCCCAGTTTGTTGGGCAAAACCCAGGACAGATAACGGCAAAGACAGTTAATACAACCCATATGTTTTCAGAATTTTAAGCTTTTATAAAGTGATGATATGCACCCGCCTTCACAGCCCACCCCCCCTGCTGCGTCACGTTCTGTCCAGCTCTTCACTTCAACCAGAGGGACGTGTCCCCGACAGCTCATCCTAACTTGAAGTCTCATTCTGAGAGGAGTGCTAGACCAGAGGTGTGATCACGTATTGATTGACAGCCGTTAGCTCCCACCCCTAACTCTGGCCTCCTCTTAACGGTTGGAGATGTGGAAAGGAAATATCTTATAACGTTTAATGAATTAAGTGCATATTTTAAGAAAGCCGTCCTTACATCCTGTAACCTCACGGATTATGAATCCAATTTACAGTATAATTGTGATTTGTATTAGTCGTAATTCAGGATGTACACAGCTCCATCTCATGCACTGTAATTTCATCAGACACACCGAGTCTCTGTGTGAGCGACTGGGTGCTGGGCACAGTTAAAGAGATAGTCATGAATGGGTAATTATCATTGTCTGTAATTGGGGTCTCCAGGGCGTGCGTGTTAATGCCAGTGTGTGAGGTTTGCGTTGTTGCATTGTGCGTGCGTGCGTGGCTGCAGGACAGAGGAGAGGCAGTGGAGTGTCATCCCCCAGTTGTCTCTGTTTGTGCAGTTCAAATCTAACGGGACTCCATGAATGCAATTTTCAGCGGGCCACACAGGCTTGCCAGAAATAATTAGAGCGGACATGTGGTGTAATGTAATGGTGTCGAGAGGAAGCAGTGCTCTGCCCTCCACCAGCCAGAAAATTACACTCATGGTATGAACCAATTGTGTTTCGCAGCCACTATTCTTACTTTGTGTTCATACAGGGAAACACAGACACGCACCGACACAGGTCATTGAGAAGATAGTGGTGAAATAGAAAATATAGAGGTTAGATAAACAATTACTGCATTTTTGGACTCCTATGATAGTGGTGAAATAGAGACTGGAGATTGTGAATATGATTTTGGTTAAGGGGGGAAATGTGTGTGTTATGGACAAAATTTAAATGTGAGGTGCAATAAGAACAGGCTGCTAAATCATAATGCAGCTAGCATGTGAGTTGAATGTCCACTGAAGCTTTGGTTCAACCAGAGAGAGCCAACTTGTTTTAATACATGAAATAAATAGCAAAATCAGCTAAGGGTAATGCCTTACATATTGATGTGATATGAAAATGTTCCTACATATTGAGAAAGGGAGGTGAGCAAATAAACACAACGGATATTGAACAGATATAAAATGGCCTGCCACCACATTTAACATTCTGCACGACAGGAAAAAACCCTCAGAGTCCAAGTGTGCACATGGGTTTCCAATCACCTCCAAATCTATTAACATGTAATATGAAACAGAAAATATCCACATTTCTGAAACAACCTGTAATCATAGTAAGACGATGATATATTCAATAAAACTCAACAAGGGCAACAAGTTAGAGTTTCAGCATTCATTGTAGCAAGTCAGCAGTTACATGTCAATACTGAGTCTCATGCTAAGTAAAGCGGTCCACATCTGAGTTGTCGGGCAGCAGTGACTCTGTCCTCTCCTCCCTGTGCCACTAAATTGTTAATTAGTCTGGAGCGATCCCGTTATTGTTTCGCCCACGTGCCTGCGTGTGTCCAGCCTCCGCGACAAAGCCAAACCCGACATGAGCTCGTCCGACAATATCCACTTGAAATCAAGACTCTGTTTCGAAATGTCGACCCACCTGTTTATTGCAACCACTGTAGAGCTGTACCAGTATAGAACAAATACTGGATCCACTAAAAACCAATTTTGCGCAGACATCCTTTGGCTTTGGAAGATCGATCTTAATAGAGTTGGTGGACCCTGACTTTTCATCTAGCCCAACCATGTGGTTCACGTTTGTGTTTTCGAGTGTGACATTGTCATATTGTTATGGGAGTTGACACATTTATGAACCTCTAGCCTTCTGTGACCATCATCAAGTCAATATTGAAATTCCTGCATCTTCGGTTGTAAGTCAGCTTGTTGACAAAGGTTAACGTGATAAACTAACATGGTGAACATGGTAAATAATTCAAACTGCATGACATCAGCATATTTTCTTCGTCAATATGAACATGTTAGCATGGCGACCTTAGCATTTAGCTCAAAACACCCCTGTATGAGTCGCCGCGGTGATGGCAAAAACAGTGGAAAGTGGGAACGCGTGTCGGGAATAGTGAGAAGAGGACTTTGGGGAACGGGACTGCATTATTCACACGTCCACAAGAGGTCACTTATCAAGAACACAACAGCTCCTTTCAGGAAAAATGTCTCGAACCATTGTAGTTCAGTATCTCTGCACCTCCGCGCATCTCCATTAATTCAGACACGTCCGTGCCTGTCAGTATATCGTCAGTGAAATATGTTGCGTATAGAAATCCCACACGCATTACCAGGCCAGGGGACTCATGGAGACGTTCGTAATTACTCGCTGAATGGTTCCCTTGACTGATTAGTTAATAGCTTTTGAAGAACTCATTGTTTCTCTGACAGCCATTGTATCCGAGTTGTAGATAATAGAAATGTATGTTGAAAGTGTTCCGTCAGCGTTGACACAATGGGGTATAACACAACGGCAGATGCCCATTGTTTTAGGGAAGATGAGCGATTTGCCAGTGTCTGGGTATTTAATTAATTACTGCCGACATGGCCTCTCCAGCTGAATCATGCCACTGCAGAACAATGTTATCTCTACTTCCTGCTTTGTGTCATCACTGTGGATGTTATGTAATGACCCGCGAGTCATGTAGTTTCTAGATTTGAAAAAGGATTTTTAAAAAGTGTCTTTTTCCCCTCTGCAGGTTCCATCGCCAGGTGCTCCTACATCAAATATCACTACTCCTCAGCTACGATACCCAAAAATCTCTCCAACAACATCACCAAGACGATAAGGCAGGACGAGTGGCACGCCCTCCGTAAGTTTTCTACTTTTCTTTCCTTTCCTCCACGACTACATATCATTTTATTTTTGTAGGTTAAATGCTTTATCTTATTTAACTATCCAATAGTATGCAAATATTTTAATAGAAAGTACAGTGGAAGATAAATAGAAATACACCACATTGGCCGGAGAATTATTCAGGTTCCTGCTCTCCTTTCTTTTATTCCCTTGGGCTGACGGTGCCAGCTTCTAATGTAGCAACATTCAACAACAAAGAGCCGAACAATTTCAATGTGATTAAAGCTGGGCAGAAGTACTGACGCGCTGAAGCCTTCATTTTTATCGGAGCTGTTTATTTTTCACAGTAAGACTCCACTGGTGATGACTAAAGGCAACAAAGTGTGCTCCTGGGCAGGTTCTGTGTGGAGTCAAGCAAACAGCATTTCCTGTGTGGTAGACATTTTAAGCATTAGGTCATCCTGCCCTAAATGATCATTGATTTTTATTTATTAGTCAGTTCGGGCCTTTTTGCGCGAGAAACAGCCACTTCTGGGTATATAATGGAACATGCATGGTGTTATGGTTTACTGAGGATAATTGCTCATGAACTTTTGAATTGAATTCCCATGATACTTTTGGAGTTTATGGTCCTGAGAGGATGAATCCTGTCTTTCTTGTTTCCATGAATCCAGGTGTTTTTGTTTAACTATACTTTCTGTCAGTAAGGCTATCAGGTTTCATTCATCCTTCATTACCTGTTAATCCAGTGAAGGGTTGTTGGGGTCTGGAGTTTTGGGATACATATAAAAAAGCAGTAGATACCAGTCATGGTTTCCAGGAGTTGGACCATGTTGATCTCATCAGGTTGTAATGAGCATTTAACTTTGTATGTCTTTAAACATATTGTCAACACCAACCTGGAAACTGTGTGTGCATAAAATCTCACCCCAGATAATGAGCGCTATCATTCAGGTTAAACTATAGCAGAGAGATGTCAATTTCACAGGTTTAGTGATTTTTCAGAGTAAAGACCCCCATCAGTGGGTTCAGCCAAAAACTAATTTGTGGTTGTGATAAAGACTCAAGTCTCTACGTTAGGCTCTGATCTAGTTTAAGCCTCGCTAACTGCATATTTGTCCAGTAAGTCCAGGGCCTGGAGAGAATACACTCAGCAGCTGCGGAGCTCCATCTCCACGGTGCTGTTTGCCTGTTAGATTATATCAGCACGGGTATGAGTGCTGTTAGTGGGGAGTCGATCTACTTTTAGGATACCTGCCATTCATGAGCCGCTCCTCTGGGCATCTTGTAGCTCTTCAGTCGCCCGGCTACTGAGCCGAGTGGAAACACACTCTGACCCCAAACTGTCACTGACTAGTCCTTGGCTGTCAGGTGACAGGGTTGGGGAGAGCTCTTCTCAGCTCTAAAACGCAGAGGACTGTTCTGCTGTCTGTTTCCCTCTGTCTTCCTCCCTGGAAACAATCTGTCCCACAAAACTGGAGAGGAAAACACTTTTGTTTCGGAGGCTATTTGAGAGCATACACAGGGTAGAATAGTACTGCGTTGTATTGTTAACTAAAGTTATAAATGTATATATATATATATATAATATAATGTTATAATTTTACATCAGTTCTTCCAGTTCCACTTTTTGGGCACAGGAAAATAAACAGACAGGGACGAGGAAGACCTCATGGAAAACAGATACATATATGCACTCAGAACAAGATACATATATGAATTCTCAGTCATAGACATCTTGATAGAGTTAATTTTAAGCTACGGATTTTGTTTTTTGTCAGGCAGTGTACAATGTACTTTTAGGGTTCGATCCCCAGAAGAGGTCAGGTCCCCAGCAGTCGCCACAGAGAGAACACTGTTCAGGCTTCGAGTTAAAATCATTCCACTACATCAAACCGTCCTGTCCGCTTGGTGAAGATGTCTGTGACGATCAAGTGTTGGCACAAACTGCCTTTGCTCGGAGGGATGGCTTGACTTGTTTACTATAAAACGTGAATGTTTCTGTCACACTGAATCCTGTTCAAAAATCTGTCAGTACAGTGAAACATTGCTTGAAAGTGTGTATGAAAAACAAATAGTGGATGATTGGACTGACTAAATCAGGTAATCAGGTACAGCACTAATACACACACACATGTTGGTACATATGTCTTAGTGAGGACATTCATTAGCATAGTGCATTAGTGCATAGTGTCGTTTGGCTTTCTTGAAGAAATTGTACTTTCTTGATTCTTAATGTTCTGGGTTTGTTCTCTCATTTGGATAAAAGCTTCTGCTAAATGTAATGTAATGTAATGTTATGCATTCCCAAGCCCCTTACCCTAAGCCTAACCTAATTCTAACCCTGAAACCAAGTGTCCAAAAATGTCCTCACTCTGTAGATTGTAGGCTGAAAAAGGTCCTCCCAAAATATCTGTTCCAATAGACAAACACAAACACGCACACAGACACAAATTAGGGTAAGGGGTTGCATGTTGCATGCTTTCAGGTTTAGTGCTTACTCCAGCATTTCCTGCACGCAACCGAGTTGAATATATCCCATTTACCCTCCTCTGAAACAGACACGCCAGAGCAAAAACCACTGTTGCGTGACTATTGATGAGAAATACAATATGCTCTCTGCAGTCAAAAGCAGATCAGTAATATATTACCCCCCCCCCCCCCCCCATAATCCAAATGTGGTAAATCAGTGAATTGAATCTATCAGTTTGACAGTTTATGGCATTACATTAGGCATATTCAGCTCTGATGAGTTTCCCACCAGGACATCATCGACCCCAAATAATCTCCCGTGGATTGGCTTTTTATTTCCAGCCAAGGACGAATGACATCACATTTAATGGACTGAATAAGAGAGCTGATGCCGTGGATGCACGTGCTCTAAAAACGTTTGGCTCACTCACTGCTGTTTACCTCCTTTTGTCTTGGCTCATGTGCATGGGGAATGGGAAGGGTGTGTTTCTCTGCTATCTTGGTAAACGGAGGAAAACACATAGCTTATATTTATGGCTAGTCAGAGATGTTTAATGTCCTTATTACCCGGCCTATCCACACACCATCTCCGTGGGAGATAACTCCTCTCGTCTAATCGATGGCCTGTCACTGTGGGTATGAAAACGAAAAATAGAAATAGCAAAAGTGTGAATAAACAAAGCTCTGTCCACTGAGTAAGCATCCCTCACCTTCAAATCAATAGCAGGCCCGGCACAGCTCGGACCGATCCACGAAACACAAATCAAGCTCGCCCAGTGACAGTTGGCTTCGAATGAGTCCATGAGTCCAGGGTCTTACTGCAGATGCTGTACATTATGCAATGCATCACATTTTAAATGAATGTAAATCACAATCCTGTGCTCTCGCCTGTCACTGATGAAGCAACCTGAAGATGATTCATATGTTTCTAAAGTCTCTCGGTCAAAGAGCAAACTATGTCACTAAAAGTATTTTCACAGCGAATGGGTGAATGATTGATTTAGAGCAGGGGTCTTCAACGTTTTTCAGGCCAAGGACCCCCAAACTGCTGGAGAGATGAAGCAGGGACCCCCTACTATATTTATTGTATGAAATTGTGCTTTATATTAAACTGGGCCTAGTGCCATGTATAAACATAGCTACCCTGTTATTGTGCATTCAATACTAAACTATTCAATAATTCACAGATTCATGTTTTTATTTTAAACATACATCATGTATAAGAGACAGTTAATCCACAAGCCATCTGTGGATGGCACACATTACTCCCACATTATTGAGATGTCGGACCCTGATGGGTAGCACACAACTTATCTAACCTTGAACGGATGGAGGTTGTCAGGCAGGTCATGGCAGGTTGTCAGCCTCACAATATCTCGGATGCATGTTAATCTGTATTTAAAGCTTTTAAAAACTTTTTGGAAAAAAAATTGGTTGGAAAAAAATAAATAATTGTGACAACCTAAAATTTCGTGACCCCCCTGCAGCACCTCCACGGACGCCCTAGGGGTCGTGGACTGCCTGTTGAAGACCTCTGATTTAGAGCACAACCACAGAGATAGTGTTATGTAACAGCCTTGGGATAGGGCAGCTAAATTGTGACTGATGTCATGCTTACTGTTAATCGTGGACACTTACCTTTCGTTAAAACATACTAAATTGTTTGTCTTTTGGACCAATATGTGTTTCCAGATTCTGTATTACATATCTGTATTTTAACTATGGAAAAAAGGCACCGCAACAGAGGAAAATAAAACTATAGCTAGAACACGACTATCACAGCTACTTAGTTTTATTCAGACTTTCTGACGAACAGTCAGTGCAGTCCAGAGCAACATAACGTGTGTGTGTCTGTGTGTGTGTGTGTGTGTGAGAGTGAGTGAAAGGTTCCTTGCATCACAGTCTAGACCAATGGAGCAAACTTTAGTCCAACCAAAATACTTCTTTGTCCAGATCAAACTGAACCATCGTTTGCACAGTGAAATGTTTTTGGGGGTAGTCAGACTACCAGAGGGATGCAGGAATTTAACACCTCAATAAACGATAGAAGAAGAAAAAAGAAACTTGTATACTTTGCACAGATGTTATTCTTTTCTCTATTCAAACAGGAAGACTCCTTTTTACAGTGTACTTTAATCAAAAAAGTTTACGATTACAACATCCACAGTGACACCACTCCCACGTCGGACGCACAACGTCTACAAACCAATCAATGTCAAGTGTAGTTAGACGCAGTTCACTTAGGTGATCATGACAGGAAGGTCTTTTGTGCCAGATAAGTTAGTCTGATCTGATATTGCGACCACGTGAGACCCCCTGAGCTGCTGACTCATGACTGCATGTCAGCAAGAAAGCTCTTTCCCGTTGTAATTGAGCGTATTCTATCATTAGATGTAGACCACATATTGACATAGCTACGTATTAGCAGTAAAGATTGTGTGCATCAAAAGGCCAGAGTCAATTATACTTTTTCAACACGAGACATAACTTTGTGAGTCATTCCAGCCTCTGAAAGTGGCAGATCGAGTTCTTCTTCTTTTCTTTTTTTTTTACAGATTATATTTTTAGTGTTTGGTCAGCAGGCAGAGTTTTAATAGTTTGCTGTTCAACTTCAGAGATGCCCTCGACTAAATCCACCCACACTGCCTCGGGCCTTGTATGCATTAAGTAAGAATGACAACCTAGTCTCGACTTTTCATGAAGTGTGTGAAATTGCACTTGGGCAGGCCTGACAATTTCTCCCGCTCCCATTGCATAGAGTTGAGGAACCAGGGAGGGGGGTTGACATTGACACACTTCAAAGTCTCAGAGATGAACATGATTCTCATTTGTTTCTGTCAGTCAAAGAAAAAAAAAGAAGCAGGAAACCAAAACCCCCTTTTTCTATTACTGCAGAACATCAAAGCAACAGCGCAGAGTACACAATACCCCCCTCCCCCCCGTTCTCTGTCACAGATGCAGATAGCAGCGAGGGTGCGTACATTTTTTGGCTTTTTAGAGAGGACAGGATGGAAGGAGTTTTTCCTTTCTTTTTTTTTTTTTTACCCATACTGCAGCTTAGGGATTTTGTTACTTCAAAAGAAAGCATAAATTGTGAGCTGGGAAAAGCTGTCAGTGAGCGACAGGCTAATCCAAGGTAGCAGCCAAAGGTTGTGGCTGAAGCTAATTGTTCACCGAGCAGCCACACCCACTCAGTCTCATCACGCAGATACGGCGGCTACAGTTTGTAGATTGCGCGCCGAGCAGGTCTGCGTGAAGATGACAGGGATTTATCTCAATGAGAAGCACTGACTCACTGCTATTTAAAAGCTGCATAGGGCCACTACTTTCATCCAGTTAAGCTGATACGGTAGATTCTTCACCCCCGCAACCTCTCTTACAATCAGTTTCACTCTCCCACACAAACAAACAGAATGTCATCCGTCCGTCGGCCCATTTGGAAGCCGATCAGGTGTGAAGGTGTCCCTCAGCAGTTTGCCTGTGCAGCGGTTGGGTTTGGGGTTAAGTAAACCTGACCACCAGTCTGAGTCCCCCGATGAAACTGGGACATTTCTTTCAAAACGTACAAGTAAAGATGTCACGTGTGGAAATGGACCCTGTTTAACCTTGCAGACTCTTGGGAGCAGAATCTGTGAAGTTTTAATGATGAAACTTTTCATTTTTAGTTAAGGATTTCTGGAGCTTGAGAAGGGCACTTCACTGAATTTACATGAAAGGGACCGTTAACTATTCGTGGTTAGTCCCACAGAGACTTAGCATGTTTTGTTTGGAGGCGTGAAATTGAAAGATGTGGGCATTTACCATGGAATGGAAGGTCAAACAAAGAAATACCATTAAGAGGTATTATGTGTAGACACTCTCTGTCTTTCATGTTTATGGGAATGTGATACTAACTCCGTTCATTATGCCTGGAATTGATATGAAACCTAAAATTAATATATATGCCATATGTATGTGAGATAAATTGGAGAAGCAGCCAAAAATCTATTTTCTATGAAAAGACATAGTGACTTATTGGCAGCTTGAGAAGAATCACACATTGGTAGGCGCCGTTTGCGTGTCCATGATATAAGCAACACCTTGCTGAGAACAGCATGGGGCATTAGCTAATACAACATGTAGTGGCAGTGGATACAGTTTATATAACCATTATTGGTATTACACTCAATGCAGAAGAAAATCACCAAAAACCAGACTATAAATCCAGAATAACCAGAGACCCAAATGGTTTGAGGGGATTTTAGAACATAATTGCAACTAAAAGTTATGCTAAATGTGTAATATCACATCGAAGATTTCATTTACGTTCCAAGATCAGCTTTAACCATATTTCACATGTCACATCTGAAGAATTCTTATCAGGACTGAGGTGATAAAGAAAGGCCCCCGTCTCCCTGACAGCCCCCGTGAGTTTCCTTTACCAAAAACTGACCCCATACCTGTTTAACCCCACTGAACAAATGTCAAGCAGAGAGAGAAAGGAAGTGAAACAGCAGTAGTTTTATCTCTTCCATATTTAACACCAGGGCCCTGTGTTCATTTGGAACCTTATTGTCTGTGTGTGTGCGTGTGCGTTATGAGTGTTTGTGTGTTATGGAAGGGGAGGGGGGAGTAGGATCAGTATTTCTCCAAAAATTCTTTAAATGCCTTGCCAGGGGGCATGACTTTGATGTGAGGCAGATCGAATGATCAGAAGCGTACGAACGGTGCAAACAGCTGCAGAATTGTTGGAAGGCATATTGTTGGCTCGGACAGAGGCGAGCAGTTTCCTCTGCTTCCAGCCTTTGAGGTGCACTAAGCTAATCACCTCCCAGACCTGCGGCATATCCATACTGGACACAGGGATGATGACAAACAAGATTACCCCAAATTGGTCGGCTGTTTTTTTTTTAGGTTGTGTTAGTCATATACAATAGAGACTGTTTGACAGTTTTCAGATTTTCATTCCCTCTTGCCTCCATGTAAAATGTTCTGTTAAAATAACAAAACATATCATGGCACGGAATTCATTACTTAGAAAATTAAAATTAAATTAAATTAAAGATCTTATTTGTTTACACAGGGAATAGGGTAAAACTTTGAGATATATATGTTTGACATGATGTTTTACATGTTAGTTGCTCTGACTTTAAAGATATATTATGGATGCAGGGGTTGTTATCCGCTTTAATCTGTTAAAAGGTTTCTTATTTAAGAAATTTATAATGTTTTATACAGAGCTGCCATATGTTTTAGAGAGGTTTCAAGTAGATTTCGGTTGTAATCTGTCATAGTGGTTTAGGTTTCATCGTGAGTATGAAGGCCACCGATGAGTTGATGGATGTTTTCTTACCGAAGTGCTGTTTAAAGACCAGAGGAAGAGGAGCCACTGTTACGACACAGTGGCTAATGGGGATCTATAGTAAACTTAAATCACTGCAACATCTATAAACCTAAGGATCGATAAACTTCCACACACTTACGAGCAGGTGCATATACGGATTCTGTGTCTACACTGGATCATTTGTATAACGGACAACTTTATTACTCTCAGCAAATCTCCACTGGTGAGGTTATTTCAGGAAGTTCTCACTTTAGGTCCCGTAAGTGGCCCATTACTTTTCTTTCACAGCAGAAATTAACACATGGAGATTTGATGCCTGATGTGTTAAACTGAGTGCAACCCTGTTAATCCACTGATTAAGAAAATTAATATACCATATACTCAATGTCCAGTAGTGATGGAGAAACACATTTCCAGATGTAACTTTCTTATGTTTTCTATTTTAACCATACTCACGTCATCGATTCTGTCGATTGAACTTGGGATGCTTTTAGCTAATATTTGAAGTTGAGGTATTCCAGTCGTTACTAGTGACATGATGCTAAAATACAGCTGCATATTAAACTAAAATTGGCATTGACGGAGCCCACCAGGGTTACAGCTTGTCAGCCCGGAGGGAGAAACGTGTCCATCACCACCTACACTGTCTAAAGAAGGCTGAGTTTGTAGCACTCAGGTTGTAAGGCCTCAATCTCCATCTCCGACAGTCATTATATAAAACTCTCTTTTGCATGTGAGCCTGTGGCTTTTTCCTAGAAGTTGTGTGCCCCAATAACCCACCCAAAAAATTGAGTTTATTAGTTGTCGGCCCCTTATCTGCACTGTGTAAACATGAAATGTTTATATATACACATCACATTTATGATTTAATGTAGCTAAGTGCAAGGTTAAATAAAGGAATGAAAATAAGGCCTAAGAAGCTGATAGGAGTCAAACCTGGAGATTTTTTCTCCTGTAATTTTGTAGGTCTCTGATACTTTTTATTCATATTCATAACATTTACATGTGCTGTAACAATTTGCATTGGAAAACCAACAGCAACCCTTTGTTGCCTTGCATCTTAGGCACTTTAACTTCTTATCTCATTTGAAATTAACTGCATCATTTTCCGTTTTGAACCGTATCTCGGGAAGATTCAGCAGAATTTATGAAGGAACAGTGCAGCTCCACTACAGTGAACTTTGTCATCTGGATGTTACAAGTTTCTCTTCACAGGGAACATTTGCAGATAATGTGCTGTATGTTCATACGTGACGAGAGAACGGTTACAACGTGCAATTAAAACACTCTCACTGAGCTGCTGTCAATAACATCCTCTGTCACGTGGCTGAAGGAAACACTCATTCCAATCACCTCGACAGGGCTGAGTGTTGAAGCGTCAAAAACGTTTCCTGCATCTTCTCCTCTCGTCTGACGGGACGTTAAAGGAATCATGCTAAGCAGCAGGTAATTATGGCGATAATAATTAGAGGAGCAATCATATGTTGCCATATTTAGACACGGTGAAGGTGCACGATAGGTATTGCTCACATTCTCACATAACTATCTCGCCGTCTCTCACATAAAAGTATAGAGTAGATCCGGAGGTGCAGTGCAGGATGCGGCAGCAGCAGACATTGCAATGGATGAGTTTGCTCTGGTTGTGAATGAGTGATGGGAAGTACAATCAGGCCTAATTTGCAGGGAGGAAACTCTGCAGAAACACATAGCCGGCAGTCCTGGGTGCACCTCATTAACCTGATGTGCTTCAGGCCCTACGTATTAGAGGAAATCTGTTGTGTCCGGCCGTGTAACCTCGTCGCCCTGCAGGCCCGGTGATTCATCACTGCTCCTCTCCAGGGACCTCAGTGCAGAGGGAAGAATGGTGAACTGTCTCAATCCAGCAGGACAACCACTGTAGCTCAGATGGGAAGCTGGAAAGCTGACCAGTACGCATGCTCCCAGGGCTGGTCTTTGTCAAAGCTTCATGTGCTTCATGCATTGATTTATTTGCTCAGTGTTCAGTGGTCAATGGACACTGAACACTGCTTTAAGGAGACATGTTGTGAAGGGCTTAAGGGGTCAAAAATGCTCCTTCACTTTGAAACACATTTCCATAAAACTCTTATTGACAAATATTTGTAACCATGCTCTATGTTTTTTATAATGGATGCTGCTCAAGGGAGCTTCTGGATTCTGTACAGGTTCATATAATCTTTAAATGTACCCCCTAAAATATCGTTAATGCTCATCAAGTCTGCATACATGTTGTGAAATGTCTACCCTACAGAAAAATTTAAGTAAAAAGTGAATAAGGAGGTTAGTAGGGCTGCACCCTGACAGTTGAAGATTAAAATCATCTGTCAGAGAACTCTCAGTCGACTGAGTCTCTTCAAGTGGGGCATTCATTTTACCTTTCATTCAGACATTTTGCTCCTCAGAAGTAGCTGCAGAGTGAGAGTTTTCACACTGGTCTTATTCCACAACACCCAGTCGTCCTGTCTGATCATTGAAGATTTCTGGGATGGCACATGGAGCTAAAGGCCTGGACCCAGTTTCTAGAGTTCCTGAATCCTAATATAACACAGTCTCTTGCTTATATTTCACATATAGTGGCTGCAAAAAATTATGGACATTTCCGGACACAAACATATCATTAGCAAAGCTAGCACTAATTAACTCTGAGAGATAACTTTGCTTGTTCACTATAACGTTGTCACTGAGTTTCCCAAAGATCAACGGGAGATCTTCAAATATTTGAATTAAAGACCCAAGTCTGATAGCACTAAGTATAGCCTTTCTAAATTAATGGAAACTAACAGCTTCATGTGTTGAATTGAAGCTATTCATTAACAGGCTTGAATCAGTGACACTTCATGTCCACATGTAGATATTGTCCTAACAAAATGTAAAGTTGTAACCCTGAATGTTCATTGATAGCAAGTTTCTCAAAATTGACTATTCTTCAAAAGTAGTTTAGCAAAGATGTCTAAGTTAAGAATCTGCAGATGTCTTTTCTGTACATTCACAGATTGAATCTACTTGGATCTACAATATGCATGACATGCAAAAGTGGGAATAGGTTCCCTGTACTAGCAATTGATTACACAACCTCTAGTTGCCACTAAAGTAATTATGTCCGGTGGAAAGAAGGAGGTCAGGTAACGTATAGAGCAATAAATATAAAGAGCGACATATTGTCCATATTAGTGGGAGGTTGTAACCATGACAACAATAGCTTTTAATCTCAAGGAAGTACTTATTTTAGACCAAAACAAGTTCCTAAAAGTCTTCGAATCAATCTGCGACCCTTCCACGTGTTTATTATTGTTACCATCATAATGAATGTCCAGTAAACCTGCTGCTAATTCACTCATACAGGTCGTATTGTTATGTCTGCCACTAGTGCTCTCCCCCATAATCTACACTGCTTATCCTCTGAGGGTTGCAGGGGCCGAGAGCCGATCCCAGCTGACATTGAGTGAGAGGCGAGATACACCCTTGACAGGTTGCCAGGGAGAACTAGATACACTCTAATGGCTCACGTTATTATTACCATGACTGCAAAGGTGGTGATATTTTTAGCTGCTTCTGTGTTTTTGAAATTATGAATGACTTATACTTGTAGTTGAGTGTTTTTTACAGTGTGTTGTTGACAAAGCTCCATCACTGATCACCAATTTACGGTGCATTCATGTGGAGTTGCTGAAGAGCTCCGCTGTGGTAAAATGAAACCCAATACATAAACATGAACCTGTCAGCGATGTGCATTAAAACACTCTTTATTATTTAGAAAATTATCTGTATCACAATACCGATAATAAAGTGACAGCCCTAAGACCTTTCTCTGGTAGGTCACAGGGAGTCACATTAACAGACATTGATTTTCTCTGAGATCTCTGTATCATTTGCATGAACAAAATTACACATTTGTCTCCCAGCTGGTCCCCACAGCGCCCCCTATCCCCGGCTCTGCTGTTACCACACCTTGTTCAGTGAGGTCTCATTCTGTCTGTGCAGAAGAGTTACTGCGGTCCTGAGTAAAAAGTTCAGCCTTAATCTGGACAGCCAGGTCAATCTAATGTCTAATGTCTAATTATGTCTCACTTAGAACACTGTTAATGGGCTACAGCCTCCAGCTCCCAGGAATTGGATCCCTAAATTCAGATTTCCTAGGAAACTAGTGTGAACTTTGCGTTTTAAAGACAAAGGTTGGCGTCTGACTTTCAGCTCCTATAATGCCCCTTCCCAGTTCCCCACCCATTAAACCTGATAACATCCTTTCATTTGACAATAGTCACTAGTACTTGTTCAGGCAACACTAAAGAAGGGCTAAATATACTTCATTGTAGCCCATTATACTTTTATTGACTACTCAGTTCTTCAGAGAACAAGTGACATTCACCCACCCACTCACACACACATTCATACATTGCTTCTATATGCAACCCTTTTTCTTTCACACATCACTCAAACATTCCCAGCACTGCCAGGACAGTTTAGGTAACAGTGTCTTGCCCAGGGACACATCGGCAATTGGCACGCAGACTGTACAACCCAGGGATAGAACCACCACCCTTTTGGTTAGTGGAGGCTCAGGAGGACACAGATGATTGAAACAAAAACGTTCTGAAACAGGTGACGGGAACCAAAACCAAACACAAAAGAGGCCGGCTGGCCAAAGTGCAAATCAATAGCAAGAACATCATGTAGACGAGTAAGAACCTGGGCAGGCAGATGGTGGCTGGAGTGCTGAGCAAGAGGACGGCAGCTTGAGGGCAGGGCAAGAAGATGGTAATTGGAGTACAGAGGCATTGTTGGGGACAGCTGGCTGGGCGTCGACAGGGTTGCTGTCGGCGCCGTTGCCTTCTGCAGCTAAATGGACAACACATTCTCCTCAGGGGCTCTGACATGAGGATACCCCCTAAAAAATGACAAGGCAAGTTCAGAGGAAAGGTGCCTGCAGGGGGACGTCTTGGGTTTCGGGATCCGACAGCCGGCAAGTAAACTAATTAAACTAGTTTGAGGCTGGACTGCCAGAGGTTAGCTTATTGAGAACCGGAATCAAGCTTATATGAACAGGTGGTTGTTCTGAGGAACAGGCCCTGGAAGCTCAAGGGCCCACAGCATCTGCCAGGCGAGGCAGCAATTACTTTAACCAAGGTCTGGACAAGGCAAGATTGAGTTCCAGTTGCAGAGGTGCATCTTTGTTGACGGTACATCTGAAGATGATGAATTCTGTGGCTCTCATCATAATATTCCTCCACAGAAACAGTTAGGTCCGAGGAGTCCATTCTGGCCAGGTGCAGATCTGGTACCCATGACATAAACAGAACTAGTAACAGGCAAATTAGTGAGGAACATTTAGTACAAGGCGATAACAACATGGGAACAGAACGTTTCAGCAGCGTGCTCGAGCATCTGTCTGGAATAAATAGAAAGGAGATAAGGAAGAAAGTGAGAACAGGTGTGTGAGTGGGCGGGGAGGATCACGCAGTGCAGGTGGATGTGGGAGTGAAGAGACTGGGACCAATGGGAAGGATGGCATTTAGTGGGTGGATGGAGAGTGGTAGCATAATATACAGGGCCACGACAGGAAAAGGCCAAGCCTAGTATCGCTCACTTAACATGATTCATGCTGGTTAAAATATCTCTCTGGCGGAATGTCACCATGTCACGTGACATTAAAAGCTTGTGGGGGGGGGGGGGGTGTAAGGCGGCTGCATTTTTCTGAGTCAGGCGCTGCATTTGCGATGACTTGGCCCTGATTGGCTCAAGGCTTCACTGACGCATGGCATTTTATTCTAAGAACTTCAAATCCAGTGCAAGCTGCTTGATCACTTCTGTCTACACTGCAATTTCAATCTACAGCAAGCAATCTGTATTTGTTACATCCTCCTGTTATATGGTGGCACTGGATGTGTCCATACACCTTATACCCAGATGTTTACAAGTTAAAAAAGGTTTTGTAAAACAGCCTGATCTTAGTATCATGGTAAGACTCATATATCTGGAAAAAAAAACGGGCCAGCTGTGCAGTTCTTTCCACACTGAGTTGTGTGATCAACCTGCTGCTGTGATACAGGTGTTCAGCGCAAGGATATGTTGCTTATTGATGATGCCATTTTGCGATAGAACAGATGTTGTGTGTTCTTCTTCTATTAGCTTCTATTAGCCTTCAGATGCTATATACATAGCCAACACTTGCTGTTGTGAGCTCGCTCCCTCGGCGGGAAGCAGAATGTGTCAGACTTGACGGCAGTCTTTTTATAATCCTCTCAGCAGACGTCGGAAAAAACAAACACAGCTAAGCTTACCCCTGATGACATCACAGTGATATCCACACAATACCTTTGACAACTGTCATTGCCATGTATATTTGCACATACAGGAAATTGCCTTGGTGTGGTTGGTGCGCTTTACAAACAACAAATAAAAAAAATAAACAATATCGAACAATATAACAATGTAAAAAAAAACAACAACAGTATATACAGTTAAAGAGAGTTGGGTCGCAATTAACAGAATTAAATACTAAAAACAAACACAGAAGTGCGCACCAACACACCGTGGCAGCCGGTCGCAGCGCCATCTTTTGTTCATGTAACAGACATGTAGTAAGTATGATAAGACTTTGACGTAGTTGGTTGTTCATCACTGTGGGATGATGGCGGCCACCTCTATATCTCACCTGTTTATGCCAGTGGTAAATCCGCTCTGACAGGTTGTGTGCTCTGTGGATGGGGACGAGAGGCGGGAACAAAAGACTGGAGTCCTGTTGGATTGCTGGGCTGCGGCCTATTAATATTCATGAAAAGTCTGAGAGAAATTAAATTTAGACGGGCTAAGCCTTTTAGAAAAACTACAGTTATCCTCAGACTAAGACAGCAGGGCTGTGATCAGTGCGGGAGAGGAGGAATTTAAGTGGCATGCAGTTTGATTATTTACGCACAGCAGTGACAGAGTGGGTTGGAAGGAAAAGAGCCGACAGCTCCCGTCACCTCTGGCCAGCCCTCTGCAGAGAGAGCTGTCCCTAAACTGGACCTGGGTGATAGAGAGCGGAAGGCTGGCGTCCGACCTCAGGGTCACAGGATCACCGGATCACAGGAGAGGAGGAAGTCTCGTTATAAGCCACAGTCGAGTCTTCTAAGACAGCTGTGTATTAGAGAACTCCTCCGCAACCTAAGCTTTCCAATTCTTTTAGCGCTCCAGCGGGGGATAATAGCTGCCTGCCTTACTGCTCCGGTGGATTAGTGTGGAGTAAACAGAAAAAGGATGATTTACTAAAAGAAACTTCTCAAGCATTTCCACACTTTTTGTGATTACAAAAAGGAAAAATCAGCGATTCCGTGTTTTAGAAAAAAGTGATAGCTCAAAAAAAGACAGCTACAGGAAATATACAATTTTCATTTTTAGTAACTTTTTAACAATTTATATGTACAGAGCCATCTGAAACACAGCAGCCCTTTTTTTGACCTTTTTCCAAACTATCACAATCTGTCTCCACCTGCTACTAACTCCTGATAATAATCTGGTTATATAATCTGTTTTATCTACCCCCTTAGTATTTACATCTGGAGTTAATAAGGCCTTTATCACCCATTAGCAAGCCTTTGTTATATCCCCATATGCCAGTGTTCCAATCTCTTTGCAGAATCTCAGATTTAAATGCAATTTAAAGCTGGTCTGTATCATAAGCAGTTAATACATTATTTTATATTTTGTTCAAAATGTGCAATAGGGTTAACAGACCACTACTCTCATATTGACTCTCATAGTGTTTATTCCAGTGCAAGATGAGATGATGTAGATATATTACTCATTATATATAACAACACAGCTGAGTAAACTCCTCTTCATATCACTTTAGCGAACTCATATTAAAATGATAATATTCGTTTAAAGTTGAAGTGAACTTGGTTTTGTATGTAATCAAACACAAAAGTGTTCACAAACTGAAAATACAGGCCCAATAAAAAGTCAATGTAATAAGTGAGCACACATGTGACCGCTGAAGCAGAAGTCAGTTCATCTGTGATTCTTGCAGCACATTTGATTATATGATGTGATAAGGCTGGTTGCATGGACATGATTGTAAAAAAAACCCTGTTAACACCACAGGGCTGTTTGACTCCTGGCTTCAGTTGTGTATCATGCAACATTACATCCATTACCTGAACTAGTAGGAAAACAGACTGTGAGAATTTATAAAGATGAGGAAATATCAGTCGGGTACTGAACATGAACTGAAACACCGCTGCAGCAGTGGTTAGAGGGTAGAGGAAGAGTGCATTGGTTGTCCTTGAGAATTTATGCAACACACAATCTACTTTGTTTACAGGGTTGCATTAAAGAAACTAATGGGGAAAGTGGTTTTCACTTGGCACAAGGATTATCTGCGGGAAATTGTGTTGGAGCGATCAAACAGTGCAAATGACAGAACAGAAGTCGACCTCGTCAACCTCTACAGACAAAATCCAAGGTGAAGACTGAACTTTGCCAAAGAAACACGAAAAGAGGCCTAATGGATGATGGCAGCACACATTTTGGGTGGGGTCCAGCTCCGTGCTTTCCTGGTCAACAGTTTTAAAGAGTGGTTATCTTGAGCTTTTCTTTCAACTCCAGCTATTCTCATCTGACCTCTCTCATCAACACAGAACTGCTGCTCAATGGATGTTTTTCTGTTTTGCCGCTAGTTTGAGAACATTATCCGGAGACCATACATTTCAGAAACACTCGAACCAGCCTGTCTGACACCAAAACACACTTCACAGTCAAAATCACTTAGACCATCAATTTAAAATTTGCTGTGAACAGTGTGTAGGATTCTCTATCTGCACTGGGGCGAAATGATTAGCATGAATAAGTAGATGTTCATTATGAAGGGCTTGGCAAGTATTTACATGGCCATTGAGGGTGAATTTTAAAACACATTATTAATTAATTTCCAGACTAGTATTGATCTTGCCATAATCAATACATGACCTTTCATCATCTCAGTGATCATACAAATCATAGATAACTGTTCTTGCTAGCTGCACCTCAAACCTCAAATACAACTAATATAAAAAGCAAAAATTATTCTGAGCCTTGAGTGTGATTTTTTTATATTTAGTGTAACTTCTTTGATCATTTACACTTCCATGAGATCATGAGGGAGAATGGTAAAGGCAGCGGAAACATTCATATTAAATGAGCTCTTTGGCTTTGAATTCAACATAAATCTAATTGTATTGCCCGTATCCTAGGTGCTGCATTTAGAATCTATAGTGCTTCTGCTAATCCACTCTCTGCCGCTCTATATTTGTCCATGTAGATAATCCCTTTCTGCATGTGAGCTCTTTGTGTCCCCTACTCCACAATCCCATCCAAAATAGATGGTGGAAGAATTGTGCCCATCCCTCCGCACACGGTTAAGTGCATACATCAGGGTAGAGCTTTGGCTTGGAGGATTTGCGTGCGAGTGCAACCTTCACTCCATAGTGATCCTTCCATGGAGCGGCTGCAGTTGCATTAGGTCCATTTTCCCTACTGCCCGTCTCTCCGCTGACCATAACTCATTTATTTAATTTCAAACCAAACCACGTTTCAGCACCACAGAGGTTTCATTCACCTGACCGACTTTGTTGAATTGCTGTGTCCAGTTTACGAAAACGTTTGCAAAAAGTCCAAGAGCAGTCAATGCAAAGAATCATCAGTGCTCAAGCCCAATTGGTGGACTGGTGGAAAACAGGTCCCTATAGTGGGTGAAACATTTTAACTATTGACGAAAGCTTTTGTAATTAAAACATCTATAAAAACGTTTAAATAATTTATAGCCACAGTGTCTTGATTGCTTTGGACCTGCAGATAACCAGATTAAATGGTAGCTACACACAGCTATAGCATTCGGCTAAAAGCCTCTCTGTTGGAGTCGTGGCCTCTGGGCTTTGTAGTATGTGATGTAATTAGCAAGACACGAGGGAGACCGGGACAGGAGGACGCAGAGCTGGTAGTCAGATAACCAGCCACGAGAAGCTGCTGCCAGATTTCATCTTTGTTGGGAGGAGAGGGAGAGTCTGTTGGAGCTTTGACAGTCACGAGAAGCTCTTTGAGGGAGTCACTGTTTGGACGTCTGTGTTAGAGCTGCAGCCCCTCCTCCAAGAGACTCGGGTTTGTGTGTGTGTGTGAGAGAGAACTATGCTGTTTATCACAGTTACTGTGCGTCAGCTATATCACCTTGTTAAGCTCTGAATACAGCCCAGTTATTGGTGGGCCCGCATGTTGAGTTCAATGCCACTGAAGAGGAATATCTCTCATCCATCATCATCATTTTTCACCTCTATAATGTCACCAGCCGCTATAGTGAGAGGGGTAAACTAAGGTAACAATTAGCTCAAACTCTGATTCTTATACTCGGTGCTGCAGCTGCCATCACAGTCAGAGGGTCATTGTTGCTTATGTACTTCAGGTATTTGGCATATTTATAGTTAGTGGTGCACAGATGGATGTGATCATGGTATTCAGCTCTCTCCGAAGATTGCTGCCGTTGGCCAGGGGCCTGGTAGAAATTGCTCCGAAGGTCGTAGCGCTGACAGCACCTGTACAACTTTTCTGTTGTTGTGTTTCCAGCATGCCAAGCTGAATGGCCAACTTGGGCCTCAGGTTCATGCTCGGCCTCTGTCTCCTTCAGGGCTTCTGCTGCCCTGGCTTTTCCCATATTCCTAAAACACATGCGTAGCACATCCAGCTGGCAGGATTTCACACACATCCAGGCAATGTTTTCCCATACAGCTTTTCTCTTCTAAGCAGGTACTGTATGTGCAGCAGCGGACACACTCAGGAATCAGCAGGAATCATATTTGTTTATTCTATTTGTACCTGCTTTATACATTTTCATATTATATGATGAGACATATTTGTGGTGTCAATATATTTCCTTGTAGCAAAAGCCTGTAGTCAGGCTTAATAACTGAAAAGCAAAACAAAAAAATTATGATATTCTTAAATGTTATATTGTTATATGTTTACCTCTCGCTACCGGAGCTCGAGACAGACATCTTGGTTTGACTAATGGTAGAAACTTCTCTGGAATTTATTCTCGTCACGGTAGATGCTCCTCTGGAACAGCAGTTAGACGCGCATGCCTGAAAACACAGGGAAATGCAAAAATGCTAAATCCGACATACAGTGTAACAAGTGTTACATGGCACACCACATATAACATGCACAGGAAACTGGCAGGCTGCCCGCTTATTTGCAGCAGGAGACTGACATAATTCGCCAACTGAGTGAATCAGTTCCCTCATATTTGCGCCGAACCGTGAGTAATTGGGAACAGAAAGCTCCATCTCATGGTTGTCTGCAGCAGCACTTCACAGACATCAAAGCAGAGCACCACCTCACAGAGACGGCACTTCTTCCTTGTCTCTCGGACAAAAAACATCGTCCTTGACTGTCACTTTTTATTAGATATTAAAACATTATTTCGAATGTGTGTGTGTGTGTGTGTGTGTGTGGGGGGGGGGGGTATTTAACCTGTGATGACCCTTTTAAACTAATAAAATACAGTCTAGAAGCGCATTAGCCTGTAGTAGACTCCCTTGATCCAGCAGATCCGTAAAGCAAGCCAATAATGTTTAGTATGTTCTACATTGAAAATGGAGGAGGCGAGCAAGCAAAGCCGTCCTGAGGGGAAAATGAGGATGTCAGAGCATCTGAAAAACTTTGTGTTGAAGTATCTTCAGTTCTACACTATAGGCTAAGGAACAATAAATGGGGATACTGTCATATTTGTGTCACGCGACTGCTGTATAACATGGTGGTTATAAGAGCGGAGACAGCTTCAAAGGATAATACACTTAGGTTTGATTTTGGTAAAGGGTAAATATCTCTACTGCAGTGGTCCTACTGATAAACAATGGTCCAGGGCATTCTCAGTCCCAAGTAGGCACATATGGACGCTTGGCCAGGACTCCCGGACCCCTTAACCCTTGAACATTGATTTTTCAATCGGCAGGATATTCTGATGGACTTCCACTGTGCACTGCTGCATTGGACATTTTCGCAGGAGCGAAGCAGACTGCAGATAAGGATGTGAGAGCAATTTCTGTATTATTGTTTTTCTGAGCTTAAAAAATGGTCCATAGGAATGATTCATCACATCAAGATTACGAAGACGCTAACCCCCCTAACCAAGACAAAGATTTACTATGAATGAAGGAGGAATTAGTCATATGAATTAATGGGATGCTCGAAGGTACTAAAGAATGATGTTTGGCATCCACAAAAGTAGAAACAAGATCTTTAATGGGGGACTTGTGAGGGACACATTCTTTGGGAAGCAAGTATTTTTGCTCTACCCACTTTTTTTTACATTAGCAGTTTATTATAAACAGTAAAGTTGCGTCTGTGTGGTTGCAGTGGGAGTGTATCTTCCACGTTTTTTTTAATGCGGCATGTGTTGCCATCGCGACAGAGGATGATGAGTCCACACTGCATTTTCCCCCCCGTGAAGTCCTGGCTAACCGTTAATCCGGTTCGTCACATCACAGAGCTTCTGTATCCAGCAGCTCGGAAATCCTCAAGTCATTTACCCTGACTGAAAAAAGAAGAAAAGAAGAAAAGAGCTAAGCTTACTTTGACCAACTGCCACATAAGATTTCACAGTGTACTGCTATCCTCCTGGTTTACTGTAATTAGCTCAAAGTTAGCCACCTAAAGAGCTGCTCTCCACCATGGAGTATGTGCCAGCCAGAACACACTTAAACTCTGTTAAAGTCACTTTTTTTGATGAGTTGTCTGTTTCTATGGCAGCGTTTGCGGGATTAGCTCCTTCTTGACTTTAGAAAGAAGAAAGAAGGCTGGAATGAATATTTATCATTGATATTTGCACTTTATTTATTTTTTATCTGGGAGTATGGTAGCCTCGCTAAACAGAGGTTTGGAAGGTCAAACACATGGAGGTTGTACTGCCAAAAACAGCAGCATGTCATTTGTTGAATTATCTTACATGCAATAGCGTTCGAACAATTCATTGTTTTGGCCTATTAATCCGCCACACGCGTTAGAGGCTTTAACTGCTTGAATGTAACTTTCAACTTTAAAAAACAGTCGTCCAGATTGTAGAATTACCTAAAAGACAATATTTTGTTGACAGGTTGTAAAATTTAAATGTGGTCTCGGTGAAAAGCTGATTTTACTGAATCAATCAAGTTCTATCTGACCCTTTTAAAAACCTGCTGTCTGTGCCATGTTGTCCTTTGTTGAATTTATCTTGAATTTAATCTTGATCTACATGTCTGGTATACAAGGATGGTTTGGTGAAGCTTTTCCTTTTTTCCAACTTACACTGTTATCAGGTTACCACTGAGTGACACCATAAATTGTTGTGTTCTCTGTTGTGTCAAGGCAAAGCTCTGGGAAACAAGCCCTCCCTGTATGGAACATTTTCACCCTTAGATTTAAAGGTATAGTTCACTAAAAATGTTTTACTTGAAAACGGCTTCTTATACACCTTGTTTTAAGCCTAAAGGTCGTTTGATATCCTCCTCGGTGGCCTGTTCACTTTCTCATGGACAAACCGGAAAACTGCACACCCTCTCGCCCAAGGGCACAGGCTTTGCTAGGTTCTCTACCATCGCTACTTCCGGTACTGGACTTTTCGGCTGGAAACTTGATGAAAATTACCTAGTTTTGAGTCTAATATGAATGTTGGGGCTTGCAGACACTTGGATGACACCACACGTGCAGTATGGAGGCATGTTATGTGTTTTTATTACCCCTGAGACTTCTAAAGTGTGTTGTGGACTCAAACACTTCACCCGCCTCTCCATTGGCATACTGGTGAGAAAATAATTTTCATCCCTTTAAGCTAATCCTGCGCCCTGAATACTGATTTTTGTTTACCTGCATATTCCATTATGGTCAACACAAAACGTAGCAATGCCCAGGCGTTAAAATTGTTGTTGCTGCCACTACTACTTTTAAAGCTCTACTATTCAGAACCATGCAATGGTAATTAAGGTTGGTTTAAAATGAGTTTGTATATAGGGCAGATAAGGGGACACTGTGTGGGGGTGTGCACATTTTGAATGGAAGCGTCGCATAAGCAGTTGGCACAGTGTTCCCGTACACTGTATACAGCCTATCTCTGCGCTGTGGAAAGACTGAGTGTCCAGCTTTGGAGCCGCGTGGCGTCAGGGTTTGTCAAGTTGGCTCCTCAGCACTGCTGCTTATCTCCTCGGCACATGTGGGCAGCAGGGCGACTCCACAGTCTGAGAAACCAAGGTCATCACCCTCACCCTGCGCCTCTCTCTCGTGAGACTTCCTCCTCAGACAGCGGAGCGTGTGCTGACAAAGGGAAAGCTGGTGGAGGCCGAGAGAGACGAGGAAGAAAATGTTGTTGCGTGCATGTCGCTCCCTACCTCAGTTCACATCAGTAGGAGTTTACATTTACATAAAGAGAAGAAAAGAAAAACTGATTCAATCTTTGTAAATGGAAAAGTCTGCATATTAACACAGCTTTATGGCTGCATTTATTAGTCATTGTGTACCTGATGTAACCCTATGACATTGTCTCCCCACATTACCTTTCACAGGCAAGCCTACATGATGACAAATAAGATGATCATTCTTGCATTGAGCCTCAGTGTATTGGAAGTGTATCTGTTCCTATGAAGCAGTGCACACAGAAGTCTATATATGGTCGTCTCATACAGTAAATACAGAGACAAGTTCTCATGTCCTGAAACAGTTTATTAGAGGTAATGTGTTTAAAAACAAAAAACTATATTTCAGAATAGTTAAGCACAATGTAAAGTAAAATGATATACACATTACTAATTATTATTTTGTTGTTAATAGCACAAATAACTATATGTTTACTGGACAGTGTAGCTTGTTAGTGGGAAATTCACTCAGACTTATCACCAACTCTCCACTTCCCCTCGGTAGATTCTTAATGTTTGGGTTTAACACCGGCAACCTCCCTGTTTGGATTCGCTCTCGGGGCTCATATCGACCTGCCGTCCAGCAGCATTACGCAGGTTTACATTGACAAAGCTCTGATAAATCCACTGCTCACGACCTCTCCAGCTCCAGACAGCAGGCGCTTACTGTGAGAAAATAGCCATTAGAACATTAAGCGGGTAAAGAAACACATTTTTCTCTGAGAGTGAATAATGGACAGACATTGATTAAGTTGAGCAATTTGTTGCTCTGTGTCCGCTGAGCTGTTTGGTATCACAGTCATCATATCTGCTTTTAAACGGTGCAAATGTGTTTACAGTTAGTTCCCCAAAGAGGCCAATTATATATGTTAAAGCCACTTAAAATCTTTAAACAAATTTTACCCTGCAAAACTAATTTGTCCGCCAGGTTTGGATAATGTTACCGTATTAGTCTTGAAGATAACTGAACTTTTAATTTGTAACATTACTGCCTGAAGTTCGACAGACACATATACTAACTGAAACTCCTACAATTTATTCAAACCTCATTAAAACTGATCAACATCATTTTAAGTTCAGGAAGGAAGATTTCAGCACGATGTAGACGCAGGACAAAGGCAGGAAGTTGCAGTGAGAAGCGTTTGATAAAGATAGATGAGTTTACTGAGGCTCTGGTGAGCAGGTAGGCAGGAAAACAGTGAGTCCACATTCTTCAAGAACACAGAACACAACTTCAAATGAGGAGTGGGAGCTCAGCGATGCTCCCTTCAAATGGAATTTGTGAGGTCAAGTCACGACGTGGAAAGACATCTACGTGTGCTGTGAGTTCAAGTTGTTGCAGTGAGAGCTCTGTGCTAGGCAACAACAATGTAGATGTAGTGATGTATAATTACAGAGAAAAACTCGGCATGACTAATGTTACCCTTCATTCATTGAGCATGGAATGAGGGAATGGAGTTATGGCCTCAGCCATTTCTGAAGACGTCAGCAAACACGTCAGCTTGGGAGAATTTCCAGTTCTTCAAACAACGAGGGGGGGGGGGGGGGGGGGGGGTCGTTCATATGTCCTCTTCTTAACCGGTTTGAAGGCAACGTGAATACACAAGGAGGTCGGGAATGACTGGAAAGAGGGGAAACAACATGGAGAGATAATCGTGAAAGTAACGGTTTACCCCCGGAAAAAAATGTTAAATGGAACACTTGGGAAACAATGACATCCCAGCTTACCTTGTGCATGCCCACTGTTGCGTTGTGTAATGAGCATCTGCCAGAAATAACAAGAAACAATGGCAGCCATAAACTGGTTTCAATTAATTTGGCTCTCACTGCAACGTCTAACAACAAATTTTATTGTAGATTTATCGCCACCTATTGGCCAAGTATGCTTGTTTTCGTCTCTAAGTTTTTTTTGGGGGGGAAGAATAATACCAATTAAAAAAATATCCACAATTGACAAGGCCTAAGACAGGAAGTAAAACACACAACACACACACACTAGATAGGAAATATCAAAATAAAGCTGGAAATAATAAGTGCAAATACAATTCAATAGTCCCTTCAAAGTCGCTGATAGGGCCAGATCCTAACAAGATGTAATTCAAATATTAATCAAAAACGTTGACATTAGACTGACAACACAAATGAGAAGAAATATACATTATTAAAACAGAATGAATATCAATTCGATTTTTTGTTGTATAGTTATTGATTGCTATTAAGTATTTTTTTCAATTAACTCTAACTTATATGAGAAAATACACATTTCTCAAGGTTTGGTCAGCAATGCAATGTAATCAATTCATACATAAACTTTTCCTGGCATTAATCTTCATTTGCGAACCAGCTAAAGTCGTCTCATTTCCCGAGTTCGACCTTCTTTTATCTTTATTCGTTACAAATGTTCACTCACTCGCCTGCAGCACAGAGCAGCGGGTGTCAGACGCTGTGAGTGTTGTTGTCCATCCAGTCAGGGCCGCAGGTCACTGCACCAACTGGGCGATCATCAGCATGGCAGCAGGAGCGAGTGAGGGATGATGGGATATCTGTTTCTCAGCTGTCCACCACCCTGCTGCTGGCCACAGCTTCGCGGCACCTTCCTGTCTCAGTCACATGCCGCACAGCTCCATCACAGGGTTCAATGAGAAACACCTTTATCTGCAGCCGGTGCGTAGAGGATTGTGGTTAGTGTTGCCCTGGTGTTTTCTTTTTTGCCAACACACCACATCACAGGTCCTCTTAATATGGCGTGATGGAACTGCTGTACTAAGCAGACACTAAGCTGTACAGGTTTCAACATTTTGAAACCTGTTGATTTCAAAATGGGACTGGCAAATGGGTGGGAGTCTTTCCATCAAAGGCAGAATCTTTTCCTCCTTCTGTTTGTTTAAGCCATCCCACAGCTCTCACTCCTCTCCATCTGCCCTCTCCTCCCACACTTTTACTCTGGCTCTCACCCTCTATGCGTCTGTTGCTCCACTTTTTGGAGAGAGACGACGACTTCCTCTGGGGAGACGGGCACTTACAGCCCGAGCTGGAAAACCTACAGACACGCTAAGTCTCTGCGGAGAGCCTGGCAGGTCTGTTCACTTCAGATGACACAGTCTGAGTTTAGTCACATAGCAGATGCCATTGTAAAAGAAAAGGCAGTTTCTTAATTGATTGATTGATTGATTGATTGATTAATTGTCCTTGCAGACTGAACGCCTTTGGAGTAGTTGACATAATCACATCTCAAGGTCAAACCAGTAGCTGTTGTGAGTGATCACAATCATAATTAAATGGTGTGTTTCCATTTTTCAAAGAAGTGTAAAAATATGAAGGATCCATGTTGGTGTAAAGGTAAAAAAATAATAGAGCATGTGATGCACCCAGAGCTGAAAAGCCTTTTTCCCAAAGTGTCAGGAGCACTTGAAAGCCATTGAATACTGTTCTTTGTTACAGATACCCTAAAAGGACAATTTGTGTAATCAGAATTTGATCCAGCAGCATGTCACTACCAGAGAAGAGCACAACTGACCAGGCTCCACGGGCACAAAGGAACAGCAGGGAGAGGAAGTCCACTGAGACTTCACACAATGGGTCATCAGTGAGCAATTTTCATAGGAAGAAATGCAGCATCCAGTTCTGCTTCACTCATCCATGCCTTTAAGGCCTTTGTGGATTCACTATAATGGAGCATACAATATTACCCAGCATTCAATTTGCAGTGAATCAAATTACCACAAACTAACCTGGAGTTTCCCCCAAAGGACGGAAATACAAACTTTTTTTTATAAGAAGGAAAGAATTATAATATATTAATAGTCAAAATACAATACATGAATTGCAATCCAACATCTGTATTATAAACACTCCAATTTAGAAATAAAATCGTGCTAAAGACAAATGTCACCAAAACTTTTCATATGTATTCATCTTTATTTTATGGCTAATAATAATTGAAGGATTGTACTTTATAGTCCTTGAGAATATCAGGGAACCTAAGGTGGTGTGATGGCAGCACCCAGTTACATCCGTCACCTCATCATCAGTTCATCTCCCGTGGAGCTGAGAGGGAAAGTGTATTTCCTTTGCCCTCTGTCACCGTAATCTAGCTCCCGCAATTTAAGAAGTAATTACTCTCACCGTCTTCCACTGCCGCCCTCGTCCTGCTGCCACCGTCTCTCCTCCGTCCTCGCTTTTTTTAGCTCCCGCCGGCCGCTTATTTAGATAACAATCACTGTATATTTCAGACAGGCCTGACTGAAAGGATAAGTAATGGAAATGGAGGCAACTCATGCCAGAGAAAGAAGAAGCTATTTTTAGTGTCTGTGGCCTGCGTGCTCTTATTCTGTAGTTGCAGTCTGGCTCTTTGACTAGAGTCATTTGCAAATTAGTGAATTTTGGGGGTCACCAGTTGTTCAGGGTGACTGCAGAGGAATCGAAATTTACGGTTAAGATCAGAAACTAGATTTGGTGTAGACTGGAGTCAGGATTAAAACGCTGTATACTTTGTTAGAACTGCTTGTTGGATTGGATATATAACTTGGGAAAACCCCCAAAATGAGGGCAACTTTCCAAGAGGCTTTTTCAAATCTGATTTGTGAACATTTTGGAATAAGAATTGGACTAGAAGTATTTTCAACAGATAAAAACAGAACATCTCGCACGAATGCTGTAACACAGTATTGTCCTGACAAGCAGTGCTTTGCATCAGCCTCGACAAACACGTCACGCGAACAGAATCCCAGCAGTGCAAACGTTCACCATTTCCAAAATAATCTCATTTGGTTTGGGTTGGCCAGCCAAAGATATTCCATGCATGTTTCACGTCCCCAGGCAATGCTCAATATAGCAGCAATTATCTCGTGAGTTGTGGTATCACGTGACTTCCTCTGTTGTCCATTAACAGAATGACTTTTGGCAGCCTGTATGAAGAGCCACCCACAGAAATGAGGGGAGAAAATGACGGCCCTCCACAGCTCACTTCCTTTCTGCCTGAGGCAGAATGTTTAGTTTTTTTTTCACGGTAAAGGCAGCAGCCCGTGAAAACCTGAAAATTACAGCAGTCTATTATCAACACCATGCTGCATGTCCATGGTGATATTTAGTCCGTCACTGAGTTGTAATCATTTGTAATGAGGTGCTTATCTCTTTCTTTCTGTTACCTTCCCGACTGTTTCTTGCCTTTTCAGGTCACATCATTTTGAGATCTGTATAGGCAGCGCTGTTCTGCTGTTTTACACTTCAACTTACTCAGTGGTCTCCCTGTATACAACTAAAACAAATAAATGAGAAAGTAATCATCCATATATATTACTAGCACGGCTTCCATTAAGTAAAGCTTGAGGCTACTAGCCGAGCTGATCTTGTTTGTCAGTTTAAAAAGTTTGCTCTCTCATGATAGATGTCAGAGTAAAATAGATAATAACCCCTCAATCCAAATAATTTAGATGTGTCAAACACATATCACTGTCAGGTGTCTGTGATGGTGGGATTGCTGATCATGGGATTTCTGCCGAGTTTGATGCGAGGGAGGAATTAATGTAATTTCAATCCATGTATAGTACTAACACAACTGAGAATTTGTTTGAGCGTGCTGTTTTGGATGAAACCAATTGTGAGCATTATCATCATCATCATCATCATCATAATCATCGTCACTAATATCTGACATCAAACACCTCGCCATGACGAAGCAGTTCTAGCCAATGCATTGGAGAGGTCCGTGTGATATATGTATGTGTTTAATAATTAAGTATGGTCTGCAAAGGATGTTGTAAACATTTAAATTGAGCCTGATGGGAAAGGGATTCCCTGCCCCTGATGGAGATGAATCAATCTCAGCCTATGATAGTTACCAGTCCAGCCAACGCCCCGATGTTAACAGGAAATACTCAACTAGAGTCAAATTTCCTACAAATTGAAATCATTTTCAACTTAGTTTTACCTTTTGCACAAACATACCTTCATGTTTTTTAAAGTAACAATAAGTAAGTTAACCAGAACTTTCCTGTCATTTACTCTCTGTATTTCTATCCAAGCTTAAGCTCCCAGCCCTGCACATCCCTTCTAAATGAGCGACATGCTCATTTACATGCTCCAAGCGTCTAGAACTAGACATGTTAATGGCTAAGAGCTTTTACTATCTCTCCCTCTCTTTGAATTCCTTTCACTGGTTTCACCACCTCTCCCTCACTGCTGCCTCCTGTTCTGCCTTTGACTCATTCAAGCAGCTTTCGCGGTCCAGGCTTGAGTGTCACTTGCTTAACAACTTGGCATCAGTGCTGGAAAAGATTAAGAAAATCTCCTTTCAGAAAAGTGCTGATTCACCCAAGTCCTGTTTTATCGGCGGTGCCAGGGAATTAGCCAGTCAAAGGGATGCACAACAGCCGTGTAGAAAACGCCATGCAAAACCAATGCTTCAACGGTGCTGTTCAGTGATTGGCTGTCAGTGTCTCTGCTCCATCTGCAGCGTGTCGTCTTTTCCTTATAGAAAGACAATAATTTGCATATTAGCAGCAGAGTATGTGATACAGCTTGGCAGGGGAAGGAAACCGCTTCCTGAGGCACCAGATTGGACAATTTCCTTTTTCTCCTTGCCATCTGTTTTCTTTCCCTGTTTTTTGATAATCAAAAGCTTTGCGATATGAACTGTAGTTTCTGACTTTGAGTAATGGAAATCATTATCCTCACCAGTTTTTGTCGCCCATTGAAGGTGCTAAAAGTTAGCTTGAGGTCCCATCATGATTCCAAGCATATTCAAAACATAGGTTACAAGCAAAAATAGATGCACAATCCCTGGAGACGATATTTACTTACTGTATGGAGTCATTCTCCAGAGAGGATATTTTATTGTATTACAGTTTTTGCATTGGTTTTGAGCAACTTTCCTACCTTAATGCAATGCCACGGTGTCCCAGTAGGTACAGACAACATGGAATGGTGTTCCAGATTTGCACCTGGAAAAATGTTAGGTTGAAGACACAAGGCAATGGTCAACACCAGAATCCTTAGCCTTTCCTCAGGTCACCAACTGACAGCATGTCAAAAGCCAGCAAGAACTGCAACCTTAGCAATAAAGTGTGTCTTTTCCCTGACATGTGACCTATGAGAGCATCCCGTAAAATGAAAGCACCTTTGTCGTCATTGCTACAATACTGAATATGTGGTTGAGCAAACAATTTGCAAACATGGACAAAACAGGTAGCATACGGACAGAAATGGGTAGATGGGGTGGCTGTGGCTGAAGGGTAGAGTGGTCGTCCTCCAACCTGAAGGTCGGCAGTTCGATCCCCAGTCTGACCCATCTGCATGCCGAAGTGTCCTTGGGCAAGATGCTGAACCTCGAATGGGGTAAAGTGGAATAACAAAGTGCTGCAAATAGATGCACTGTATGAATGTGTGTGTGAATGGGTGAATGTAAAACTGTACTGTAAAGCACTTTGAGTGGTCATCAAGACTAGAAAAGGGCTATATAAATACAAAACCATTTACCAAAAGGTTGAATAACCTTTGAGGGTATAATAAATATAAGGTGTGGTTGAGGTAGTTGACCAGCAGGGCATGACAAACACTGGTTCCAACATGAAGTTCTATGAGGAAAAGTTGTCCTCGAGTTTGCGGCTAGAAATCACTAATGGATGGTTTAAAAACGGAGAGTCTACATCTGCACTACAACCCTGAACTTATTTAGACATTACTCTGAGGAGCTGTAGAACACAAATGTGTCAAGTGGACATTTCACCGACTAGTGAGCGAGTGGGTGTGTTGATGATGTTTCTATCCTGCCTCCTGCATGCTCTACCCAGAACTAACCGCTCAATTATATTTCCAGTTGCTCAGCACATGTCTGACATCTCCTGTGGTTCACTTCATGTCTGAAACTACACACGCAACACACTGAACAATGTCCAGACCGGATTCTATGGATATTGTATGGCGTTTATGTGGGAGGAGGGGCCTGAGAAAGAGGGAGGTGGTCACTGGCTGCTGCTCCGTCTGAACAGGATCAATAGCTTCTGTCACCCACTCCCCCTTCCACCTTTCCAATGTTGAACAGGGGGTGATCTGTGCCCAAACATTTCTGTAACTCATTTACGTTCACACCTACTTCACCATGTGTGTGTGTCAGTTGTGTGGAGAGGGAGTCAAATATTGTTCATCTCTCTGCCGGGTACTATTTGTTTCACTTTTCACGTGAAAAACAAATAGCCACAGTGTCAGTATCTTCCTGGAGAGACCGTCTGAATATCTGAGCTGTTACCCGAGTATTTAAATTAAATCACTTATATCCTGTCTCTTTGATGGCCAGGCTCTTTCACTCCTCCTCGGATATCTTACAAACTAGATGTGACGGACCATTAACTGGCCCTTGAGGCTTGGGTTTGCTTAAAATTAACAAGTTTGTACAAAACGTTGTCCTTACACTCCTCCCAGCCCCGATTGATAGCAGGATTAAAAGCCTCACGTCACGGAGAGGGCGAGACAGTTGTTCATCTGGACTCTGGATCATTGCGATCATGCACAGCCCTGACATCTCTCCAGTGGTTAAAAAGGTCTTAGTACTGGTCCTGGCTTGAGTGATGCACGGAGAGACCGAATCTTTGTGGAGTTAGCTTGTTTTCCTCCCCGTGCCTGCCTGTGGTTCTCTAGGTCGTCCAGCTTCCTCCAAAAGTCCAAAGACCTGCTGCTTGTAGGTTGATTGTTGACTCTAAATTGCAAAATGTGAGCATGATTGGTTGTTTGTCGCTATGTGTTAGCTCTGTTATAGCTCGGTTGTAGCCTTTCTAGCGTTAGCCACAATCTCCCTGCAATCCCCAAAGCAAGGAGAAGGTATCTCATAGCTACCACAGTGTCAAGGTGTATCACTAAAAACCTGAGCTTTCAACCCATTCTCAGAGCAAAAGGTCAACTTTGTCTCATGACATTTACTGAGTACGGGGGGATAACCTCTTTGGATTTATAATGACCCCTGTCCTATAGCACTAAGTTTCCAGGATTTCTTTCTAAGAAAGATTCCTTCTCGTTCAACTCTTGGATGTGTGATCTTTGCAGTCTCTCTGCCAATGCCTCCTGTATTATGGTTCCGCTGACATAATGATTGAAGCGAATTAAACGTCCTATCAAACGTCTATCAGGGTTCCATCTGTTGTTGTCATAAAGACTTGCATTGACAGCTGATAAGAATGCCTCTGTAGTAACACTCCCATACGCCAGCGATCCTGTCAGCATCTTTGCTCAGTACATGCCCACCCGAGAGAGGTGATTGATGGCTGCTGACCCCTTCGGGGCCAAATGGGGGCCCAGGGTGTCATCCTGTCTCCCCTCGCTCCAGCGTCCAGGCTGCTCTCCAGGAGACGGCTGTCAGTTGCAATTCCCCATCCCCTCCCTCTGTCTACCCCCTCCCTCTGCACGTGCTCGGCTCGTGCTTGGCTGACTTCCTCAGGGGTACTCACACCGCCGCTGACTCACACCCTATGAAATCACGCATATGGCCCCCCACTCGGGCGGGAGGCTTCACTACAGTGCCACACAAGCCACAGGGCATTGCGAGGGCTTCCTCAGCAAATAGCACATATGTTTAAAGGCATTAAGCTGCCAACTCATCCCCATCCCCCCCCCCCCCCCCCCCCTTCCTGTCATCTCGCTTAATTTGATTTTCCCACTCCATTGTTTTCTCCCCAGAGGCACTTGACATGGGGTAATGAAATTAAGCTCAATAACTTGAGCTGTGGCTGCAGGCAGCCTCTGTGACAGGGCCACATGCTTACAGTAGCAAAAGTTGAGCAAATTGCCACCTCACAGAAACTCTCCTCTACGAACACCCTGTGATCAAAAGTGCTGGATCCCTCTCCGATATGTGAGCCTCGACACTGCAGCAGGTCACACTGTGGATGGCTTTTCATGGGCAAACCGGCCTGAAGCCTTGAACTTCAGGTCAGACACACAAAGTCCAATCATTATGCTCTCAATATGACCAGGGAATTCTCAGACCAGTCTCCATGACATGGTTCTCTAGGTTTATCCGAACTTTGGTCTTTTATTTTTTTGTAATAACTAAATACTTTATAAGCTGAGAGCATGATGACAACTCTGACCTGATACAAACAATTTGTTGGTGGTTTCAAGCCTATCTGACTGCTGTTGTTTCCTGACCTGATTTGCTGCATGTCTGCCGGTGTCTTGTCCATCCCTGCCGAAAGTAAATTAAAGCAGAAAAAACAAACAGATGCTATTGCTTCGGACGCTTGGACACCAGGATACAGTGCAGCCATGTTGGGGATTGACAATGTTACCCTGATGAATATAAACCTATGAAGTGGAAAAGGCATATTTTAATACAGGTGTAAATGTGGTACTAGATATACTAAAACATGATGTATTGTAAATATGTGTATGCACATAGCAGATCAGTAATATGACTTTATTTTAGAAGTGTGGCTTGTTTGCTCTCACCAAAGTGATACATAATCCACTCAGTCTGTCGGCACAGCAAGGAAAGGCAGAGCAGAGCTTTTCCTCACAGCGTGAATGTGCCTGAATTTAACAAGCAGTCAAATGTTTAGTGGAGAGAGCAAACTTCCTCGAGATTTCTTTGTGTTAGTCTCAGTTTCAGGCAGACTTTGGATGGAATTATTTCAAACACAAGGCTGAATCTCATGGTGATCTCTCCTTTCATCCAGCTGCTCGGCTACTTTCCCCCCGTCTGCAGGCTTTTTTCATGCACATGCATACATAAAAAGCAGATTAGACACCTGGTTGCCTGTATGTGTTCTCCCGGAGAAATTCTTCCCAAGGAGACAGGTTTGTCTAATCCCCTACCCCTATCACGGACACCAGATTTCCTCGTTTACATGACATTTAAGAAATCGGCTTACTGGACGAAAAAGAAGCGCGAGTAAACAAACTGAATAAATAATCAAAGTGGGAGCAGATGAGGCTAATGTGGGTGCCGCCAAAAAGTAAACTGCCTCAGGCCACAGACTCAAGATCCACTGCAGCACTTCACTGTTCACTGAATATTTGCTTCAGAGTTACAGAACTGCCTATTAGAACCGTGCATCCAAGGCAGCAGGCTGCTGATTAACAGGCAACCTTTGAGCCGTTCCAGACGAGACATATTCCCTCTCCATCTTTCCGACTGGAGAAAATAACATTTCCACGCAGGCACCAAAAGCCATTTCCCTTTCATGAAATAACGTTTCATTGGGCCATTGGTCCTGGAGCGCGGAACATAATTAAAAAGGAATTGCAGCAAGGAGCTGAACAATGGAAGCTATTAAGCAGCAGAGAAAAGCAGACACCAGCCTGTCCTACGCTGATACAGTAAACAAATGAGCCGTTTTTTATCCGTAGTCATTCACAGTGCAGCATCAACAGTCGAGAGGATTCGACGGCGGAGCAGCGGCTGTTCTGATCATCCGCGCCCCTTTGTTCGCCGCCCATTCTTCTCCTCGGGACGTTTATTGTTCTAGCGAACATTTCATTATTCCAGCCATTCATGTTCCTCTCAGAATGGCAGCGGCTCCCACAACTTTATTGCAACAACGACAACTGCTTTCACTAAAGGAGCATTAAATGGTCTTTTACTGCCAGTAGCCGAGACAATTTGAAGAAATCTGTGGTCAAATTAACGGCAGCCATGAGGCGACGAGATGGAGATAGAGCATTTTTATAGAAAACACAAAGTAACGTCCTTTTAAAGCACGAGGGAGTCACAGATTGTTCCTCACTTGTCACTGTTGGCAGGGACTTTAGTGTACTTCACTGCTCAACAAGAACTTAATGATAATTCCTGATTTAAGGTTTTAGCTGTAGCCCACAGAGCACAATCTTTTCTTTCTGTGTGTGTGTGTGCGTGTGTGATTCAAGTGGTTCTAATGGTTGGGGTTGGGTTTTGTTTTGTTTTTTCCGATACTATAATCGATATAATCTAAATTGGTTCTGATGCCTAAACAATGCAGGAACTGTTTTTCTTCTTTCTTTCTACGGTTCAAGTTTGCTTATAATAAATATTCTGTAATATAAGGAAGTGCACTAAACTACAATGAAAAACTCAACATCAATTGTCACCCCAGGGACGCTCACACTTGACAACTACAGACCAGTAGTTGATTAGACAAACAAAGGCACTCAAGTTTAAATTTAAAATAAAGTGTGGTGATTTGTTTTTGCCTGTAAGCAGAGCAGCTATTTCAGTACAGAGCTCCGGCACCACCATCTGCGTTAGGATACGGTCTGGTAGATACTGGTCGTGTAGGTGATGGTGTCTGATTGGCACTGTATTTTGGCGTCCAACCCTGTCGTGAGAGTTAGAACAGGTCATCAATTAACTACAGTATCGGAGGTTCGATCTCCAGCTCTTTCAGTCTGCTTTGCTGAAAGGTCCTTGGGCAAGATGGGACATGGGGATGTGTAAAACAAAAGGTGCTGCTTGGAGGCGGCAAGTGAATGAGACTTGTAGTGGGAAGCTCTTGGAGTGGTTTTCTCTCTCTCTCTAAATATATATATATATATATATGTGTTTGTGGAAAAATGTGCTTTCTCCATCTTGCCACTTGGCCCTGTCTCCCTATATTAAAACATTTGGTCATTTGATTATTATTTGAATGTTGATTATAAACATGTCTATGTAGATAATCTGGTTCTGAGTTGTGTGTTGTATTGTTTTACAGGGAGTATGTGTTGATAGTTTATTTTGTTATGTGGGTGATGTTGCTCTGAGGTAAATATGTGCATGGGGTCAGATCAGGGAGAGTGACACCTGGTGTGTCGGATCAGGTCTCTGAGAGAGGAGGGACTGGGACACTTTACTCCATCAGATTACACTTTAGACAACCTATTGCATTTATCTGCTGTATTTTTGCAGATAAATAAAATTGCGAGGTCAGCTGTAACCCAGAGTCCAAACTTGGTCTTGTCGTGGGTGTTGTTTCTCTTTGTCTTTCTGTTTAGCTCACTAAAGTCAGTATTAAAGGTGGGTAGAGAAGTTGGCAGCCTGCTGTGAGTCTACAGATTTGTCTAGTTTTGTGCTCTTTTTCTTTCTCTAGTATGATATAGGTTTTTTTGGGCTCTCCCAGGGATATTTTTGTCTTTCCGTTGAGGTACCTTTTTGTTAAGCAAATGCAAATTTTTACTTGTGCTTGTTCAGTAATGCTTTTTTTCAAGTTTTCCGTGCCAGATAGCCTCTCCACCCCGCTCTGGGGGTTACGGCGCTACAATATATATACTGTATATTTATACAGTGTCATGTTGCATTTGAACTAAGGGTATGAACATGGTCTCAGCATGAACCTGCGGATGTTAGCATTTTCCGACTGTGCCGCAGTTCAGTCCTTAAAGAGTGTGAGATATGATTACTCAGTACATATCAGGAGCGGCTCTAGGACACATGTGGCCACTTTATTTTGCTCTGTGGAGGCAAATCTGTGCTGGGCCACATGAAAGGACTACCTATTCAGTTTATGTCCTTGGAACCAGTAGTGATACAGGATCACTAGAGACACATTCTAATGCTATTCTAATGTTATTACCAGGTTTGAACAGCTTGGTTGTCCAGTTTATCTATGATGTCACCCACGCAAAACACCTGAAAACTGTAAGTGGCTTTGAGAAGAAGTCATGTTTGGAGTTGAGCCTAACAAGCAGCACCTGTCAAATACCACCCGGTTGATACTGAGCCCAAATACACTGCCTGGGTAATGTCCTCATAAAGTCACTTCTGTGTACATGCCTGCATCACCACTGAGACAACCCAGCAGGGGGTAAGTCGACGAAAGGTAGCAATCGAAATGCATCAAACTGATTATACTGAATGTCAACCTCCCTCTGAGGTGTGCAGGAGCAATTAGGCTCCGTTTTGAAGCTTAAGGTTTTCACTCTGAAGGGAGCTTTTCAGGAAGGCTTGTTTTTCTCTCAGTTAGCCGGCTCACATCGCCGGCGCCTGCAGGGAGCAGCCGCTTCGTAAACAGGACTGCAGGGTCTCTAATTGAGGACATGCCTGGACACTAAATGCTCCCCTGGTTTTTCCTCACAGCTTCCAATCTATAAAAAATAATCTGGCTGCAAGTGAAACAAGACTATTATTTCAAATGTTATGTTTCCAGGTCTCGGTATTCTTAGTTTTACAAATATATTGTATACAAAATGCTAACAAGATCAGTAGAGTGAGAAAATGATCATACAATTAAAAGAAAATTCACAAGTGACTGCATCGTCACTCAGCTCAGCAGTGAGCTAATTCGGTTGCCAGCCAGAAAAGTTAATGATGCTCACTTCTCTCCTTCCCCAGTATTTGCTGTAACTCAGGGTACAGCCGTCACTCGTGCTTCTCAAAACTTGCACAGGAGGTGAGGTGTAGTTGAATGCAGGGGCACGCATGACGTCTGACAGCTCCCAGCTCCGGCCGACACACAGGCCTTGTGCCCTGTCTGAATCCTGACGGCTGAGATGTATCCTACCCAGGACGGAGACGTCTGGACGTGCATCAAACTGTGCATCAACAGAATGTCTCAGCGAGATATCGGCATCAAACGTGACCAGGCCCAGTCACCCGCAAACAGGAGCTCTGCTCGGTGCAGATGCAGCAGACCGGCCGTTGTATCCGAGTCAGCTGTCAGGCGACGTGCTGTGGGAACTGAGTTTGAATTCGCCAGCCAGACTAAACATCCATCTTTCCATTCATGTGCTGTTAGTGATGCAATGGCCGCAGTGGTAGTGCATTGGAGGGATAACACGCATTATGCAGAAATAGAGTAAACAGCCTTTTTCTCCTTATGGTGATTATCATTTCATGCACTCATTATTTGAGTAGTGCTCATTTTGCTGATGGAGACGAGATGATGACGAGACGGAACGCACATCATTAAACAAAAACTATGACTATATCACAATTATGCAACATGGAACTAAATCGATGAAATAAAAGTATTTCTATATGAACAATTTTAAATGAAATATTTGGCCATACTGCACCATTCTCTTATTTCAAGCTCCAATCCTGTTTCCAGAGATTCGGCACAACTGCAGAACAACAAAAACAGACTATGGACTGACGGCTGCAGGAGATTGGACAAATTACAGCTGAGGGGACAAACAGGTTGACATTTGGAGCAGCGGAGCAGAAATGAGAGGGCACCTCAAGCGGATTATCAGGCGACAGCTCATCATATATCCTCGAGTTCCAAGTGTCTCCCCTCTCCGATCCCCTCCCCTCAATTTGGTCTTCCTTTCACCCAAAGGTCCTTGTGGCTAAGTCTTTGGCTCGGTGTCAGATCTGCACGGGGGCCTGGAACGTGTTGCTGGCAATTTTGGGCTTCATGCCTGTAGCACGAGGCACAAGGACAGCATATTTGAAACTGTTAGATGTAGTGAAGGAGTGTTTTATTTTTTTTCAGTCCTCTATGTAGAGTTTCCCTCTGTCTGAGCAGCACTGTAGCTACAGAGCCAGAAGTGTGTTATGGTGAGGACAATGAGGACACCTCAGGACGGGCCTCAAAGGGAACTCGGCACATTTAGCTGCTGCCAGCAGAAATCCGGTGGTAACAGAGCAAAGAAAGAAAAGTCTGCAGAGCGAGGGCCACTCACAGGTCATACACAGACCGCTCGCCAAGTGCAGTCATGGTCCAGAGGCAAGTAGCTGACTCCGATTGTGAGCTGGAGGAACTACAGGAATTTCCCTCTTAAAGGGACAGTTCATCAGAAAATGAAAGTTCACTCATTATCTCCTCACCACTATGATAATGGAGGGGTGGGTGAAGGGTTTGAGTCAGTTTCCGAGGTAAACCATTTTCCAGCTTAATCCAATACAACAAATTAACTGGTGACCAGGTCTTCAAATGTAAAAAATAAAACAGAGAAAAAACATGAAATGCCCCCATACTGCTGCTGAGGTGTCATCCAATGCTCCATACATCCAAAATGTGGCTCCAGAGGAGGATATCAGAGGACATTGAGGCGAAAAAATGGATCGAGTTCAATTTAGGTTTATTGTTCTGAGTCGTAATGTGGTATGTTATTCTTATGAACTCTTGAACTGCTACAGAGTCTGTCTCTTTACCCACTGGTCGTGGCTGAAGGCAAGATAGGGTTGTATGTGTGTTTCAGCACATGCAGGAGAGGGGGGGCAACGCCGTGGAGTCACGGGACGTCTTCCGCCAGGGGCCAATTCTTCAATAGTAGACCCAGAGGGGTTCTACTCCATATTTGCTCTTGGCAGCACTTTAACTTGTGGAGTCCCACAATGACCTGCAGGGTCCGGGCTCATACTGAGCGCTGATCTGAGCTGACAGAACAACTGTCGGGGTGCAGAGCGAGGGGGCAAATATCCCACAAAGTAGGGCAGCAACTAACCCTGACCTACATCAGTGTTGGCCATAGCCTTTGGCCTTCTCTTATTAAATCATGGACGCAATAGCTTTTTTATCTTAATCCTTCACCCCCGTTCAACCTCTGCGTAAAAGTAAAAAAGTAAAGGTTGAATGAAAGAATAAAAACAACGTGAAAACTTCAGCCTCTGGGAAGTGTGAATGTGCTCAGCAAATCTCAAGGCTGTCTGATGTTCTTAATCACTAATGTGCAGAGATAAGGTTTTGGTTTGAGTGCAGGGTAAGAGGGAAGATGTCAGTAATCAGTCTAGTATGTGGATTAGAGCATGAATACTCAATTGTGTTTAAAAGTCCCCCATTTAACATTGTGTTTAAATAATGATAATAACACTAATGACAGCTTGTTTTAGCTTCAGGACCTTTTACATTCAACTCCATCACCCACACACCTCACTGAGCTAAAGGTAGACTGCTCCAGCATCATTATGAAACTGGAGGCATGTCAGACATCTTTTCCTTTGCCTTTATGTTGCTATGACTCATACTCCTCGATCTCCTTCCATTTCACTGAACACTAGACATGGATTAAGTGTCCTCTTTAAAGTGGAAACAGAAAAGTTGTCAACCCCCCCCCCCCCACAGTGTTTCCAAGTGGTACTACTGTTGGTTCCACTAATTCACCAACACCAAAGCAAGAAGCAAGTTGAACCCGAGATCTCAGAGTTATGATAAAGACAGAGTCAATGTAAGAGGATAAGATGGAAAGTTCTGCTCATCCAGTTAATAACATCTATATATCCATTTATACAATATTCTCACATATGGAGATTATTTAAATTTGGATGATTTAAAAAACAAACAAAAACACTCATTTTTGTTTCAGAGTACAAACCGTTAGCGTGAAAAATTAAGATAGCCATTAAAGATGGACCTTGGATTGCAGTAAAGGTAAATGTCCTCACGTAACCTTCCGTTTTACAGCCACACCTTCCTCTTCCACTGTTATTTGAATGTCAAACCGTTACTTCCCCCCCCACATCATTTCTCCACTAATGTTCAGGCAGAGAGGACGACAGATGTCTGTCCTTTTCATGCTCGCAGCAGGTAGTCTCTGTTCAACACGTCACACTCCTCTCACTGCATTTCCCCAGATGTCAACTGTGATTCCTGTTTTATTGATCATTGTCGTAACAAAGACCTCCAGAGACATGTGAAACTGCATAACAGGTATTCTTGCTGTTGGAGTCGTACAAAACATGTTCTCCAATTTTGTTTTTGTTTCTGACTAGCTGGAGGAAGGCCATTTGTATAGTCAATGAAAAGGCTTCACTCCAGAAACTGTTATCTCGGTCGACATCTTTTCCACTTTCTTTGGCCCAGTACACTCCTGGTCTTAACTTGTGGTTTTTGTGATCCGAACATGAGTACAACACACTCAGACTGGATATAGATCTGATCACACCAGGCCACATTCGGAGGTGGTCTAGGCTTCATGTTAACACATTCTTTTAGCAGTGTGAACACGAATGTGTCCTGGTCCACATCTGAAGGACAACCTACTCCTACGTCCTCCTACCCACCACAGTTTCACTATGAACTGAACCTATTTTTATTGTTATCTCTGCTCATACGCTGATTTGTTTTGGGCCAACGCCAAATCATCAACAATAACGACAACCGCATGACTGACACTTTTCTTAAACGGTAAAATATTTATTCACCGCAGCTGCACAAGATTAATTCATATCAAATAGTGACATCGGACACATCTGTAAACTCAAAACAACACATTTTGGTCTTAACTAACACAAATGACGGAATTGAGATCCGATCCCAAGTGGTCACAGCAGAAAGATTTTAATACTAGGTGTGAAAAGAGGTACTTATAGCTGGCCACTTGTGATAAGATCTCTCAGGACAGATACCAGGAGTTTATTGGTCCTATGTTGATCAATAGGCGATGTTGGTGATATGCAGGCTGTCCATGTTGTCCGTGTTGTGCATGTCGAGCTGCTAGCCATGGTAAAATTTGGCAGCGGTGATAAAACACATGCAGTACTATAAACGACTGGAAATACCAATTAATATCCAGGACAAACTGGATATTTGTTTCCTTAAACCAATGTACAATATGTTGCTTTTACATATTTTGTTATTTTGGATTTAAAAGAAGTCATTTTAGCTGTTCAGCTTCTATATTTGCATTCAACTTCACAGTACCTCAGAGTTCTCATGTCCCACAGCGCAGATATGATACATAGTGTAAGTACAGACAGAGCACTGAAGTTATACCTGCTTACCATTACCTTTGACGTTAAAGCAGCTCCACTTAACGTTTATATATTGTCAATCGATAGAGTAAAAGAGGTCACTCAGTGTACCGAAATAATGTGTCCGTGTTGTGCGTGCTGCTTGTTCTAACAGGAAGTAAATGCTAAGGAAATGATATAATGCAGCTTTAAATATGTAGTTAATTATAGTATGGGCCGTCTGCAGGCGAAATGCAGACCGTTTAAATCTTCATCCCTCAAAATACGAGACTTTACCGTTTAAAAGCTTTGTATTTACGAGAAACTCAATAATCTACGTGATATATGATGGAACTCATTCAATAGGCTTTTTAAATGTGTTAGAAAAGGTTTTATGACTTAAAAGCTTCCTGCTAAGTTCATAAACTATTATCACACGACATCTATATGTGCTACACCAGACCTTGTGTGTTTTCCATATGATACAATTTTGTGATAGCAATTTAGCAATTTCATTTTGAAAGCGCAAAATGTTTCTTACACCGCTTCCTGTTCTGTCCCGCTGGTTATTATGACATTTCTTGATTGGTTAGAGGAAGATTTCACGCGCTGGGGCCAATTAAAATTGACGTCCATTACAGTGGAGGCGGCCTGTGAACGTGTTTACAGATGAAGGGACTACACAAGCGTCGGTTTGGCGTTTGTTGCTCTTCATTTTCGCTCCCGGGCCAAATGTTTTGACCTTTCTCGCTCCGCCGCATGGTGTCCTCCACCCGGGCCTTGTGCCAGCCCCCCGGCCGCCTTCCCCCTTCCCCTCCCTCCCACCCACCTTCTGGCAGAGTCATCTCACCCATGACATTCTAATCTACTCGAGGAAGAGGGGGCTTTGCTTGGAGCTCTTCATCTTCCTCCCCAAGTCCTCCTCATATTTCAGCCGCTCTCCGCAGCTAATCACTGTCACCGTCATTACTCTCCTGCCGAGCACACTGCTGTCCTTGTGGCAGAGCCTGACCTTATCCACACTCCCGGTTTCTTCTCTCCGCTCGCCGCCACAGTGCCACCGGCTCTGCACAGTGGACCACATTTACAAAGCTGCGCTGTATAAAAGATTTAGAGATGCACTCAAGATCACCTCATAAAATCAGCTCAAGTGCTCTTCGTGAAGTTCACACTTCATTCCTTTAATTATGATCTGGCAGTTGCTCAGTCGGTAGAACAGGTTGTCCGCTAATTACAGGGTTGGAGGTTCAATGCCCGGCTCCTCCTGACCACGTACCAAGGTGTCCTTGGGTACTTTAGCGATCGGTGAGCCGTTTGCTCTGATTGGACAGTAGGGATGCAAAGCCTCATGGGACTTAGGTAGTTCTAGTTAAATTAAGCTGTTTAAGTCATTGTTTAATAATAGTGTGCTAATGATCTGACCTGGTCATGTGGTTTTTATGTAAATGTGATCAATATAGTTCTAAGTAAATGTTTACGTTTACTGATTATGCAGCCACCAAATGTCTGGGGTCTTTGATAGGTTCCAGTACCTCTTAATGTGACAGTGCTAATGTAGATGATGTCGGTTCCTGCTGTGTTGCGGTGTATTGGACACAGGTTGTGAGACAAATCAAATTATTTGTCTCAATTCAAACCCGAGCACTTAGCATGGCAGCTCCACGGTCACTGATGCGAGCGAATGAGAGGCAGAAACTGCAAAGTGCTCTGTAAACCGATTAGGTAAAAAGGAGCTACATTCAGTAACTGCAGTCTGGGTTTTTATCCCGAGGAATTCATTAAAAGATGATTCACTGTGCAAACATCATGGTCCACACAAAGTGATAAACTTTTATTCTGCATTTCATTTAGCACTTTTATGGATGTTTACTGTTCTCATGTTTTTAATGACAATATCAGCCTCATCCTCAATTAATCATCAGTGGTATCATGTATTCAAATTCCACAAGTAAAGTAACTATATATAATTATAAAGATCATATGCAATGGCCTCAGAAAGTCTTCAGACTCCTTCACTTTTTTTTTAATTTCTACCCTACCGTCCATCTACAACCAAAGATCCACAATATAAACGTGTCATTATTAATAATTTATGTAAATGTTTGAAAACATATACACTGTGTAATCTAAGTATTATGACCCTTTGCTGTGTAACTATTGAAAAATGTCTAGAACTTGACTGGAAACTGAATTGAGATTATTAAGAGAGGTACATGCCTGTGTACTTAATTTCCCACAGTTCATGCCGCTATCTGAGTAGCAGTGCGAAGGGTTATTGGTCAGGGAGGTGACCAACAATCCAACGTTCACTCTGACAGAACTTCAGAAGTCCTCTGCAGAGATATTAAACCTGAGGATCATCTCAGCAGAAACACAGTCCGGTAAAAGTTGACCCGTAGTCTACATGTAACCTTAGGCTCAGACAATGGTTCACCTCTCAGCACGACAGTCGCTCTTGCATCCCACAGCTAAGACAACTTAGGAAAAGCATGACCCGGCAAAAGCCCAGAATTAAATCCTGTATGGCATCTGTGGAGAGACTGAAGATGACAGTTCCCAATCCAATCTGAGGGAGCTTGAGAGGATCAGGATAAACTCCCAAATCTGAGGCTGGAGTTACTGCTAATACAGCTTCTAAAGAGGTTTGAATACATTTGTAAAATTAGAGATTTTAGTTTATTTTTTCAGTACATTTTCAAAAAACTGTTGGAGTTTAATTTGCAATTCATTTTTCCCCAAAAAAATCTACACTAAAAGTTTGTGAAAAGTAAAGTGGTGTGAATACTTTCTGAAGCCAATATATGTATATAAGCATTAAAGCTGAAATACTGACTTTATTCAATTTATATGAATGTAATTGAATATTGTTGTGCGGGAAACCAACCAACACACTATTTACAGTAAGTTATAGAAAGAGAAATAAAAATCAGCGCCAAAAGTGATGGGTTCTTCCCTCCACACAATTTTGTGATAATCAATAGTTTTTGTAAAAACTGCCTTTCTGTAATAACTCCATGACAGCACGAGTAAATCGATGCACTTTCTGACGTTTCTGATTACACTGAACTTGCCTGTTTTCAGGGTCAGGTCTCGGATCGTCATCACATTAGCAATGGGAGTGTTTTCTTAATGCTCATCTGATGAAGACACTTGTAAAGACTTCAAAACTCTTAATGCAGCTTTAAAGTGTGTATGTTAAATCATAACGCCACACTCACACGCCATAATGCGTTCTAAGGTGGAGGCAGAATCAGGTCGGCACCGTCTGCTGCGTCAGGTTAGAGTAAACATTTTGACATCAGGTGTTTAATTTGTGAGACAGTCTGCGGCTTAAAACTGACTCACTGTTGCTGTGACGTCATTTGAGACTTTAACATGTCGTCAACCGACAGGCTTTTCCTCACTCGCAGGGACGACCCAGTTTTGATATGTTAACCCCTTAATGACTGAATTAATTTCCAATTATATAGAAAAAATATTATTTGTGTTTTTGGCTGTCATACAGATGCTTAATTAATTGGAGATTGTTAATTTCAATATATCGTATACAATAGAAATGAAATTAAGGTATGAGGCAAATTAGCTAAATTAGGTATAATGGGGCATAACCTTAATTTAACACATTTTCCAGTCTCTGGTACGTAGATTGATGCTGCTTTTGCTTGAAATTGAATAACAACATATGTTTCCGTACAATCATTGCTGTTCTATCATCACAGTATTTCAAATACAGCTTAATACCTTAAAATAACTTTGCTGCACAGTGCCAAGGGGCTTGTATGTATTTTCCACTCCGACCACTATATGGTGGCAGAGTGCTTCCAATACCTTCCTCGGTATGTGTAGTAATTGCACCATCAGGCACAATCGTCACCTTGGCGGCATTAAGGCCGGAATGGGGTTTGAGGCGAATTCGCGACATTCGTCCACAAGGGGTTAAGCCACCATGTCAAAATGGATCATCAGCACAGCTTTCATTAGAACTTGACCAGTGTGTCTGGTAGTGTCAGTACTGGTCACATTAGGGTGTTGGGTTCTCCTCCTCCTCCTACCACTGATATCTATCCCATTTATAGATCTCTTCTGACAGAATGAACATGTGTGCGTAATGTTCTCTCTCCTCAAAACGTCCTGTTCAGGTCTGTGTCAACATGTTATACTTATTCTGCTCCTCTCCCATGTTGTCTCCCCCAGACCTGCGGCGAATGACAGCAGGTTTCATGGGCATGGCGGTGGCCATTATCCTGTTCGGTTGGATCGTTGGCGTGCTTGGCTGCTGCTGGGACCGAGGCCTCATGCAGTACGTGGCTGGTCTCCTCTTCCTCATGGGAGGTGAGTCACGTGTACATGCACACTCACGCAACACACACTCATATAGAGTCATGTCTCCATGGCTTCAGAGGACATTCGTACCCAGGAGATTTAGTCTAACTTTAGGATGAGTTTAACCGTTCCCACAAGGACGATAAGTCCCTGTGATGTGTGTAAAGAGATTAAGGTCCTCACAACAGAAGGAATATCTTTATAGACTATGCCCAAATCTGAACCACACGTTTTACTCCATTAATGTTATTGATATAATGCATTTCTTAGCCCTTAACACTAACCTTGCTCCTCTCAACTAAATGCCTAACCACAACTTAAATCTATCTTGACTCTTGAGCTTTAACCCTAAAACCGAGTCTTCATTCTTGAACTGCCACGTGTTCTTCAATGGTTCCCACTCTTTGTAGCTACGCATACCCTGTGTGCCCTTTGGATATACACCAATCAGGATTATTATATTTTATATTATATAGTAATGTCAATTTACAAGAACATCATCATGACATAATTTATACCACATGATGACCGGTGTTTGGTCTAAATGCTGTAGATAGTGGCCCTAATCTTAGTGGTTGCAAAAGTTAATGTATATGCATTTTTGTAAAAGGTAGATTTTCTGACTTTTCCATTACGGCAGTTATCATATGAGATATGATTTGGGAGATTTTCTGATTAATATAAACTTCAGAGTTGACTCTTCATTATTTGCAGTGGATATCCTGGACATTTTTGGGGGCCGTCACTTTGTTGGCCTTAACCTTTGACCGTCTAACTGATCAGCTCCAAGATTCAATCATCTAGAGATTCTCTCTGAAGTACTATTCCCGTCAAGATTGATGAAAATCTGTCAATGGGTTGTTGAGTTATGTCGTACACAGACACAAACCTAGAGAGAGAGAGAGAGAGAGAGAGAGCGAGAGAGAGAGAGAGAGAGAGAGAGAGAGAGAGAGAGAGAGAGAGAGAGAGAGAGACGATCAACAAATTCATTCCCATTTTGGTTTTCGCCTCTGTACACACACAATGGAGCAAACGTTGCAAGAGTTAGGGAGTTTCGCACAGTTACTACTTGTGTCCCACTTCCAGACAACATACTAATTCTTCCATATGAGGTTTATTTCTTGTGGGCAATTTTAATGCACTTACTATCTGGTGATAGTGGAGGGATGACATGAAATGAGAGCAGTGGAGATGCACCAAAGGCCCCGGCTGGATCCCTCTTCTGTGATGTTACAGTTCATTTGCAGCGTCTTAACCTCTAAGCCTCGAGCTACATAATTATTCTATAATTCTAATAAGCTTTTCAGTAGTTGCTGGAAAAGTGGCGAAATTAAATACAGTCAGTGTTGCAGACTAATAACAAGAGATTTTTGAGTTTGCTGGTGTAAACTTTTTCTCCCGCACAGATTGAACAACTGACATGAAGGAACTATACAATTGTGATACACATTTATATATATATATTATATGGCCAATTACAACTACGGCTAAAGACAAAATTTGCTGTATTTATTTTAACATTAATTTAATCATTGAGTACGTTGATTTTTGTCATCAAAAATAGACTGTATTAATCTGTATACAGTATTGACTAACTACACCTTTAGTGTGTATTATAAAACTTTGATGTAGTCACTGCACCTGACACTTGTTGTTTACCAGGAAATACACTAGTTACAGCATGTCAAAATAGTTTTTACATTTCTGTTTGTGTACATAATAAACAAATACACTGCATGAATGGCTTATCTTTTGAGGTGCTGAGTGGTGTATTTTTTTATCACGCCAGTTGTCTCCCTCCATTTCTCCGTCTTGGTGCCAATAAAACATTTCATCCTCAGACACACAACTCTATACCGCTTATTCTTTGAGGGTCAAGTGGGAGCTGGAGCCAATGCCAGCTGACATTAGGCCAGAGGCGGAGTACAGGTCGCAGAGATGGCATACCAACCGTTCACTTTCAAATTCACACCTATGGAGGGATTAGAGTCGTAAATAAAACTAACTCCACGATGCGTGTCTTTGGACTGTTGGAGGAAGCTGGAATACCCAGAGCAAACCTACGCTGACACAGGATGTTGAACTGGTGTTTGAACCTTCTTGAATTAGATTTGAGGGGTGTAACGATTCTGAAACTGATAAATCACAGTATAAATGTCCACAATATCTTATTTGGATACAAGATAATGGAACTGCAAAACCAAAACTAGCTGCACGTGCAGTGTTGAGCTCTCCTTCTATTAGTGATCTAACATAACCCATTTTTCATTGAGCAAATTAACCCCATAAAGCTTCCTAGAACATCACAGGATTATAATTCTATTAAAAAACCCTGGCGAGATGTACATTCTGTTAATGTTACACCTATTTCATAATTTCCAGCTGTGTCACATGAATATTGTGCTACAAACGCAATCGAGTGATCATGCCTGCGATACAAGTAAGAGTAGTTTAATTAGCTCAAGATGGTTAATAAGACTGCGACTACAGAACCCCTGGACAAATTCGAGTGCAAGCGGGAACATTACCATAAAAACAAACGAGGTCTGAAGATGAAAGTATATGAGTGTGTGAATCTAGCCCCTGCATCACCCAAGCAGACACACACAGACACACACGCAAACCCTGTGTGTCCCACTTTACTGTCAGTGGACAACCGGTAGTGACTTCCCACACACACTGATGTGTCGTGTGCTGCACAGCTCTTGCTTGGCAGGAGGCAAATGCACACTCAATTATGATCAGCCTTGGATTAGTGCTGTGCCCTACAGTTGTATAATGAACAGGCAATTAAAAAGTCAATTATGGTTGCTTGGTAATAAAAGGCACAGAAAACAGGCTGGGTCAGTCCGCAGCAGCCAAGTCACAGCAGAGCAGCCCACAGGGTTACAGAGCTCCTAAAATGAGGCCAGATTTAGTCTGCATCACCAACTGCATCAACTAAAATCAATCCAAAGTCAAAGACTTGTTCAGAGATGAACTGGAGACAATTGAAAAATGGTTTGGTGGTTTATCTTCTTGTGATCTCCTGGGTAAGTGCTTCTGTGGTTCGTCAGATTGGGGCCATTTTTTTGATAGAATTCCGCTTTATACAAAGATGGTTCAGGAAAAGATGCACCAGAGAAGAAGCAGAAAGACAAATGCCTCCAATAGAATCGACAAGAGCTCAATGCAGACATAGTAGAGTGATGAAGTGGGTGGAATTATATAAGGCAACCGGGGCTCTGGAAGTAAACGTCCTTGACACGTCATGCAGAGACAGCATCAGGGGGTGGTCTATGGGAGAATTCCCAGCAGTTGATGGACTTTAAAGATTAATGGTTGAATCATCTCTCAGACGAGCCAGAAAAATGCTGCAAATGTATTTTCTAACGGCGCAAACAGGATTATTTCTAGTCATCACACCTATTCCACTCAGTGTGTGTCTTTGAAGGTGAGAAAATAGACAAGGCTTGAATTTCTCCCTTAGGCTCTTTTTTACTCAGTATGGCCACTTGCAACCGCTACAAACACATTTGCACTTTGGGCAACAGTTCATGTGAATTAAAGTCACATCACCAGTAGAAGTATTATGATGATTTGTTCCAGGTCTACCATAAGAGTCCATGCCCACTGACCATTATGGTTGTACAAGGTAATAACAGACCATAACACAATGTAACCTGAATGTCTTTGTGGCCAATCAACAAGAAGAGCACGAAACTGGGGTGGGCTTCATCTCTCATCGATCTTGTGGTTTCCGCTCTCTTTCTGGCATGTGCCCATTGGTTGGCTCATATAATAATAATAAAACAGCCGTCCCAATGCTTGGCAGCCAAGAAAAATTATGTAAAATCCTTTTTAGGATAAATAAAATGTGGTGGTCTTGTTGATGGGGAAAAGGTCAACGCTTATTTAAAAACACAAGATGATGTGTGTCAATTTAAATATGTAACTAAAACCACTGTCTTTGCCCAACAGCGACCAAGAGTTTTGCTCTATAAACCTGACAAATGATCTGCTATACAGGAATCTCATATTATCCTGGATGGGATAGAATAGTGACAGTGACCATAATACAGCCAATTTTGATTCAGATAGAGCTGGAAAATACTAGTCGGGTATAAATATATTTTGTTCAAGGTGTATCCCGCATCTCGCCCAATGCCACCTGGGATTGGCTGGAACCCCCACCCCCCTCCGACCCTCACAGGATAAGCGGCATTTGTAATAGATGGATTGATGGATGGATGGAAAGACATATTTTGTAGGAGACAGGGTTGCATATTGTCAGCATGTGACCTGTTAATACCTCATGTCAAGGTGGTCAAAGATTTGGATTTGGGGAATGGTTGCTCTTTTTACTGTGAAAGAAGTTTGGTGCACAGCATTTCTCTCCTTCAACATCTTGTTCTGTCATTGCAGGAACCTTCTGCATCATTTCCCTCTGTACCTGTGTTGCCGGCATCAACTTTGAGCTTTCCCGTTACCCGCGGTATCTGTTCGGCCTGCCTGATGACATTGGCCATGGCTACGGGTGGTCCATGTTCTGCGCTTGGGGAGGCCTCGGCCTTACCCTCATTGCCGGCTTCTTCTGCACCCTGGCTCCCTCCGTCCAGCCGATACCCAGGTCTACCTGCCCCAAGTCCCGACAGGAGAACGGCACCGTCTGCTAAAGATGGCTGCCATGAGAAGACCAACTCATCCCACAGATCAACAACAAAGAAAGAGAAAAAACTATTCAACATTTTCATCCATTCATCTCCAGTCTCTCCTGGTTCCAGATCTTCTTTTTTTTTTAATGTGTGTGTTTAAAAATGGGTGTCTTGATGATCTGCTATCTTGAAAATACCAGAAAAAAACTGAAGAACTGACAAAATATTATCACATTTTTGAAGTCGTGCTTGTTTTGTTGTTGTGCAGCAGACGATAAAATGGACCATGACCACGAAAGGTTGCAAAGGAAATACTTGGAGACACTGAAAGACAGAAAGTTCATGATAGTGACTGGTTGTAGCTCGAGTGGCTCGAAACCTAAAAGGTGATTGACAATGGCGTTGAACCTGTGAACTGCTTATAGCTCATGTTAACTGGTCTGTTGACTGGTTGAGGAGAACTGAAGGAATCAACAGTATTGGAGAGAGGCAGACTGATCAATCAAAGATCTTGTGGAAATTTCTTCTGGGAGCCTCCTGTGGTATGAATCACAAAGGACTCAACCAGACATGAAACCATATAACTTGCTTAACTGGGATCATGTTAAGAGGCCATCTATTCATTTTCAGTATTCCAGCTTCTGAGGTCCCCCCAGTTACTTGGGACATGTGGGCAGCAAGGACCTCCAGGACCTCCAGGACCTTGACTGTTGTACATTATTGTACAGAATATTCCAGAGAAGTAACAACCAGGAAACGTCATGTTGGACCATTTTCATTCTTGTGTAGGTGCATTCCATTCCGTCTGATGACCCCATACGCCATTTAGCATTTTATACATGTATTATCTTTTCTTCAAAGTGTATTTGCCTTTTTGATGAACCCTTCCTGTTTTGAGCGAACTGTCGACTGAGCGTACGTTCAGAGCAAAAGTTGTGTTTTTTGATTTTCTCTTTTCCATTCTAGTCATAGAGGTACAGTAAATATGTGAGCGTGAATGTGTGTATCTAATGGGAGGGGTTATTTTGAAGTTGCTAAAGAAAAATATTGTAAAAAAAGATCATAATGACATAGTGGAGTTCTGCCTTGGGGATGTATAAAGGCAGGAGCAGACAGATGTAATAGGGAGATGCAGTATCCTGTTTAAACCCAACAGATTTTCTAATTTGTCATGTTTTCAGGACATTCTCAGCAGACACGGGAAACAAAGAGAAATCGTTATAAAGAGGGACAGCATGTTCAACTTTGTATTCTACTGCTCTGAGCGACTATGGAAGGCTTAACTAATTGCTTCTGATGAGAATCGGGGAAGCTCCAGTCTTTCAGAGTACATGGCTTTTTCTCTCGAATATCTTAAACCTTGTGCTTTGATACTGTTCTGTTAACATTATTAAGGTTCTTACCTTACTCAGTCAAAAGACGTCTAGACTGAAGATGAAAACACAAGCGTTCCTTTTGGCCTCAACAACCCATCAGTCAGAAATTAAAACATACACTGCCTTGACCATTTCTATAAACATCAGGCATTATGAATGTGATGCGATAAATGGGTAAGTCGACTCTCATAAGGACCAAACACAGCAGCTTGCTGTGTGGCCTTGGCAGAAGGCCCACATAGAGAATAGCTCCAGCAAAACATTACAAAATGCACACAATGAAAGGTCCTAACATCACAGTCTTTGTAATTCTCCCATTAAAGCCATTTATTGAAAACCACAGTGTAGCCAATCTAAAAGCAAAACCTGAACTGACACGGTTCTTCAAGAATGATTCCATTTAATACAACTTGGGTCTTATTTTTGTCTTCCAGTTAGGATCGGTTGGAGATTTCTTGTTCTGTTTTCTGCATCCTGGTTTAAAAATAATAAAATAAACATATCTAACTATCTACACGTCCAGCTGGGATACCCGGGTGTATTCCGGTACCAGGTTGCAGAGGCTTGAAAAGATTCTGGTGTAGGTCATACTGTCTCAACCTTATTTTGGACCTCTGGAATGGCACATCCACTGGCAAACCATAGTTCTCTGAGTGGTGTCTATCATTCTCGATGTGTACCTGTATGAAAAATATTTAAAAAATGGTTCTGAAAGTTGTCTTGGAGTTAAGAAACATTGAACCACTGTAACAGAAAAGGAAGAAAGCGTTGGAGGGAGATTATTGGATGACCAGATTTAGGCTGAGGGAGGGTGATTTGAGTATTTCCTGTCCGGCCGCTGAGAGACATTGATGACACATGTCACCGAGTCGACCAATCACAGCTGGTCCGCATCAAATATGTGGCCACAATATCTACCTAAAGCTCCCTTTTGTCATGTAACAAAGCTTCGTCTGTCAATTTTCATGTGGATGACCCAGAACAATGCTTTGATAATCCCCCAGGACAGCCAGTGTGTAAAGTGTGTACAATGAGTTTGATTTCTGAACTGGTGTATGAGCCAGTTCTAACATTACCCAAAACGTATTGGATAACAAATATATATTGAGTATAAGCCCTTATTATGAATGAAGCCATATCTATAGATATTTTAAGTCCTTTTCGGATATGATCTTTAAGCCAACAGGGCTTGGACTGGGGCATGGTGTGGATAACTGTATCAACGCCCTGTCCCATTTCACCCTTTAGCCCAGCATTTGGCCCAACCCTTTCATTTTAAGCCTGGCCATGAAGGGGCAGTGTTCTCCCATTTCTCTATATTTTTTACACCTGTACATAGATATATCTTGGAGAGAGAACCCTCTTACAATTTCGTTGTACCTGAGTATGATGACAATAAAGACCTTGAATCGTCTAGTAATCGTCATCCAGCTCTTCAAACACCCCTTAAACTATAGTGTATTCAGGACCCCCCTAGAAATGAAGGGGTAGACGGAAATCCCGGAATGAATTTTGAATAAAACGTCCCTGCTCATGTTATAACATTTTCAGTGCTAGGCAGAAGTTTCTATGTCTAAGGGTCGAATGTTACATTGAAATAACATGCTGACTGAATGGATCAATCTGTCCTGCAGTTGTCAGATGTGTTACAATTATAATGTTATTTGATAAGGATTGTTAAATTAATGACATTGGTTGACATTGTTTGTCACTGCAATAACATTGGTTGGCTGCTGATAACATAGCAAGTGGTTTCCCAAGATTTTTCTAACCCTCTCCTTTGTGGCTTCATCTGGAGGGGGACACTCCCAGCAAAGTGCATTTCATATCTAGGGTTAGGGCCAAAGGAGAGGAATTGGGACAGAGCCAAACTGTTGAATCATTATCATCCTCTCCAGTGTTAACATGCTCCCAAATCTCATCATTAACTCAGTGAGCAGTGGCAAAGGTTACAAAAATAAGACCCAAGGTTGTAACAGACCTGAATTAACCTTCAATGACAAAAAGGAAAGGACCTTTTGGCTTCTTCCATGCAGCCATGGGTGACAGTTACATCACATACCATACATATAAATCAACATCTCTCTAATGTGTTGGTTTGCTGTAGGACTGGCTCAAACAATGCAAAACATTTCAGAGGCAGGATAAAGGTAGAAATGATGGGGCTGTATATGTATTCAGTAATGTTAAAGACATAAAATAAAGTGGTTTTATTTCAGAATGGAGTTTACAGTTACAGAGTCTGCTCTTTGTGGGGTCTAAAGGAAACTACAGGGCGAGGAGGAAACAGGATTTGAGCGAAGTGTTTCAGGACACAGCGTTAAGTTGATTTAACGCCTTTATCACAGCTTCTTTAGGTAGCGACCGCCCCTACAAATGGGTTCAATGAAAACCACTTACCCTTCTGTACCTGACACTTACAGCTAGGGACCAAGGTAACGAGGTATGACGGAGGGAGTGGATTTAAATATAACGTGATTAAAGTGCCATCTGGGGACATCAAATGTGCCGTTCTGGTGATCAGGTTGTCAATTTTTTCATTATAATGGGTTTAACATGTTCTGTCAAAGTCTGTTTTATCATGGGGATGAATCTCTGCGCCTGCCGAGAGGCTTCTAGGGACACTGGAGCCTAACTGACAGATTATAAACTGTCTGGGTAGGTCAACTAACGCCGTAATCTTATTACATATATAATGATGATGAGGAAGTCATAACAGTGTAATTGACCTTTTCCTGGGATAATGAATATTAAATAAAACAATTTAAAGTCATTATCTCTGAAGATGAGCATCACAAAACCATCTCAAGAAAATCCGATAAGGTGTAATGGGCAAAAAACAAGATCATCAACCATGGCTGGTGTTGGAGCCCATAGATGTATCATGTGTACTAATGAATGAAAGCCACTGATCATCTAAACTATACAAGTCAAGTGAGGCCAGGGTTTATTTTTTCAAACATAGATGTTCACGTGGACACAAGCTGATAATGCAATTGAGCATGAAATTACTTTAAATGTACTGGATTTAAAGAGCTGTTTTGTCCAAACCGTCCCCAGCAAAGAACTAAATGCACACACACACACACACACACACACGCACACTAATCAGTATAACAAGACCAGGACATAGAGAGGAAAGGGGGAGTTATCAAGCTATTCATTAAAGCATCATCTTTATGTAAGATCATGTAAAGTTCTGCATAGGCTCGTCCCAAACCTGCATCCTGGTGCTGTGACCAAAAATGCTGACCCACAACTTAAAGTTACGTACTAATATACAGATACTATATCCGCACTCTGTATGTTAAAGTGCTAGCTGAAGTTAAATATGATTATAAATAATATAATCATCAAGCTATGATTTCATGATTTATTTTAACTGTCACAGGGGAATTTCAGGCAGGAAATATGTAGAGACTGGTTTTAAATGGAACAATCAGATTGTTGAGTTATGATTTCATAGATGTTTGTGGATTCTGCTCTGTTTTTATTTGCTGGTTTATTTATGTTTCAGAATTGAAATTTACTGGTGATTTTAAAAAGCAAGCCATCCTGTAAAACTGAACTAACCCGCATTAGTTTGATGAAGCAAATTGAAATGATGAATATATGTACATATATAGGCTATATAATGGAAAAATTGTGATGAAATGAGATTTCGTAATAAAACATTTTATGAGTGGGGGTCCGTTGGGCAGCTGTTCAGGCTAATGTGATGGATTGGTCTTCAGCTCTCCACATTGGCCATTGCATAGGTATATATGACAACTGACACACATGGATGCAGCCCATTGGCTCAGTCAGAGAGAGAGAGAAACGTCCAAATAAATTATTTTTGAAAATAACTACACTGGAACCCAACCCAAGTCTGCAGCTGTATCTTACAAAATCACCCAAAACAAGACTGGATACTTTTCTGAGACATGTTGAGCTGTGATAAGGTAACAGAGCGCTACTTCAACATCCATTTGTTACCTGCTGTTGGCGACAATCATATATAGTCAAGGGGATTACTCCCAGCTTCATGAATGCTTTCGTCCCACCCTGCAACCGTGCCATAACATGTAAGAGGTAAAAAAAAAAAAGCACTTCAAAAATTTTTAGTATGTGTAAGACAGTGATAAGTTTAAATGCGTTCTTTTCACGTATCACATCAAATTCATTGTCACAACCAATCAAAGCTGAGGTGTCACACACCTGACAGCAAGGAAGTACATAGACATGCTTAGAAAGTCAGATTACACCATGACTCATCATACAGTTAGACTATCTTCTACCTATAACAGCCCATAATGCCCATAACAGCTTTGTTTCAGCGGACTGAAACCGCATCATGTCTGAGCTAGTCCACGACAGGGAGGCCGAGGTTTCAATACAGAGATACTGCAACTTCCTTCGTGGACAGATGTTGAATACATAACTGATCTATCAAACTTTAACATCAGTAACGTGTCTGTTGAGTAAAAATAAAATAGGCGAAAAAAATATGGAAATGTTCAACTGTGGAATGTAAAATCACATTAAAATAAATCTCATCGGTGTGTTTACTAATGCTGTGGGTTGTCGTGCGTGTTGGTGAATGGAATGTGAAACGTGAGAAAGATAATAGAATACTGTGTAGATGTATTAAGTCAAATGGTTTGGAAATGATTAACTCGCGGCGGCTGTGGCTCCAGGGGGAGAGCAGGTCTTCCACTAACCAGAAAGTCGGCTGTTCAATCCCAGTCGTTCCCATTCCGCTTCCTGAAGTGTCCTTGGGCAAGCAACTGGACCGGCAATTTGACCCTTTTCATACACAAAGTGCTTCTGTATGAATGTGAGAGTGAGTGGCAAAATCTGCACTGTAAAGTGCTTTGAGTGGTCATCAAGACATTAATAGTGCTACATAAATACAGACCATTTAACATTTGACTCTGAGCTACGAGTGGAAAAAATTCTCACAGAGGCAAACCAAGAGAAGGCTTCTACGGGGCAACAAGGTACGTTTCCCTTCATCATTCCGGTGAAGAGAAGTGGATGTTTGCCTTCAGATGGCCCACTGGTGATACGAAATGAGATCCTCGAACCAAACAAGCACGACGAGTACGAGCCGACTCCTGCTCCGGCTGGCCGATGTTATCTGCAGATTTAAGCCAGCTGCTGATAAATCCGATGGTTTCATTTGTACCTGCTGATAAGAAATAGTCAAATTAAAGTAATTGAAAGTCAAAGAGAGGTGCTTGAACTGTTTTACGACCAGTGTCGCTAATGCATAGTTCGTCCAGCGGAGAGGACTGTGACTTCACTGTGGGCAACCTTCAGTCAGTGAATCTGTAGTCATGGTAATATGTTGATTTCCATATTACTTGAATGGTAATAAAAGGTGCCCCCCCATCAATTCTCCTTTAATTTAATCTCTGGAAGAAAAAAAACTGGCAGGCCCTGACATGGGAGCCATGTTTGTGTGCATGTGAAGTTTGTGTCAAGGGGACTCAACACCTCATGCATTTAGTTGAGTGGTGAAGGCTAACAGCTCATTGGTGAGCTTGATTTTAGCTGCGAGTACGCATCTGCTTACAGTCTATATGAAAAATAATTTGCCAAAAAGCTAGCTAATGCCGTAACTTGGTAGTGGGAACTACTGAGCTGTTAATATATGGTGATAGATGGCAGCTATGGCTCAGGGGTTAGAGCGGAGGTCCTCTAAACCAGAAGGTCAGGGGTTTGATCACAGTCTTCCCTCGTGCGCATGCCGAAGTGTCCTTGGGCAAGATACTGAACCCCAGCAAACAACTTTTCTTCACCTCTCATGATGACATAATACATGTCTAATTTAGTGTTTGGATCCATCGCTGTATTGTATAGCTGTATGCAGCAGTGGCGGCTGTGGCTGAGGGGTAGAGTGGTCGTCCTCCAACCTGAAGGTCGGCGGTTTGATCCCCAGTCTGACCCATCTGCATGCCGAGGTGTCCTTGGGCAAGATGCTGAACCCCGAATGGCCCCCCATAGAATAATAAAAGTGCTGCGAATAGATGCACTGTATGAATGTATGGGTGATTGTAAAAACTGTACTGTAAAGCGCCTTGAGTGGTCATCAAGACTAGAAAAGCGCTATATAAATACAAAACCATTTACCGTTTACTTTCCGCGTCTATGCAAACAGTCAGACCTCATAATTTCGGCAGCAGTTGTGTGCAATTACCCACAAATGGCATCAATGCAGTTCTTCTGTGGGAAATGCTTGGGAGTTTCTTTTTGTTTGTGCTGCGGCCAATGTGGTTTCTTGCCAGGAGTGGGTGGCGATGATGGTCATTTATAGATTTAACATAAGAGGTTATAATATGCCATTTGAGTATCACTACTTCTTCAAGAAAACTGTCTCATTATCGGATAATACTTATCACTATGAACACAAATATTGCATATTTTTCACATTTCTGGACACATCCCATTGACCCTGTGATGATTGATTTGGCATAGCCCACCTATACCATTTCCAGTCCCACAAGTGTCACAGTTTAGATTAAAAAGGATATAAAGTTATTCAACAGAATCAGATCCACTCTCCTTTTATAGAAGATGAGTTTAAGTTATGCTACTGGCATAGCCTTCTGACCTAGACCTGGACTGAACAGACTTACTGAGAATTATGCATTGCATAAATCAGCTGTTAAATATTTGCAAAACATATCTCAAAACCCACTTTCTCGGCACAATTTTTCTAAACCTTTTTTGTTCCCCAGTGATTTGTGGAGATTTGTGAACATGGTGCATTTATTCAGTGGCGCTGCAAGAGCTTGTCTAGACTGATTTCAGGGGCCAGTCAGAAAACACTGACATTTGGTAGGGGAAGAAATAACATTGTTATTTTCATTTATTAGTTGCTAATAGCTCGGTGCTGGATATCTGCTGATTCTATGTGGTTCAAGGTGGTGATGTGTGTGTATGTGTGTTGACAGTCCCGTGTGGTGGTCAATGGTGGTGCTCTGTATCAGATCTGTCTGTGTCTGTGTCGGGGGTGCTGACCCCAAAAGAGACCTTTTGTGAAGTGGAGCTGGACGTGGTTTCCATTTCTGTGAGCGTCTGCAAAGACTTGAGCCAGAGTGAAGGACTGACGTCTTGTAGATATTCCAGACTGTTTACAGGGATCCCTACAGAAGACAAGGATAAGGAAGACTATAATGAGACATGGCTGCTTACAGTTAAATAACTTCCACACCAGGCTTCTTAAACATAAAATGTAAGGACTACCGAATCCCAGATATCTTCAAATCGTAGAACCTAAGATGGCATTGAAGGAAAGATGCACAAAGAAAAACAAACGATGAATAAATTGTTTTGCAACAATAAAGGATTTCAGTTATATGTCCCTATTTTTTCTTTAGCAAAAAAGAGTGATTGAGAGAAAAGTGGTACTGTGCTTTCTGCTTCAAGTGCAAATCAGGCTGCTGCAGATACAGGAGTCATCAATGTCCTCTGTGATTTTCTTCCCTCTGAGTTCATCTATGAGGTATTTTTCTGTCTGTTTAGGTACGAAATTCAACATTAACTCAGTCATCAAAAAGCCCCAGGACTGTTTGTACCTTCTGCATTCAACCTATAGCTCAGGAGCTACTGACTGGTGCAATCATCAAGTGTTTTCTGCACACGTCCATCGCTGTCTAGTTTTTGTCAAGCTATCATCAGCTAACAAACGGGACAGGAACAGAGAATAAGTGAAATTGTTCTGCAACCATGATTAGATGGCACCATAATCCACAATCCATCATCATGATGCACCATCCACGATCAGCTGCCAACACAATTCACCATACTTAAAGTAAATTTAAGTACATACTTGTACTTTATTTAAGTAGAAAAGTTAATATGGTTCTTTTACTTTTGTCTATTTATTTATACGTTTACGTTACTTTGAGCCACTCATGTGTTTGATGTCTCACATATGTTGTATTGATAGATGTGTGTGTCTCCCAATCCAATTTTAACACTTGGTTTTACTTAAAATATTCAGGTGTTTATTTAAGTTGTGTTGTACAAGATACATTTATTGATCCCAAACACATGCACAGTCACACTACATGCAGATGAGGGAAATGTATCCTCTGCTTTTGACCCACCTGTTGAACATAGCAGGACACACAGAGCAGTGGGCAGCCATGCACGGCGCCCGGGGAGCAGATGTTGGGGGGGTAAGGTGCCTTGCTCATGGGCACTTAGACAGTGGGGGTAGGGAGAGTGCTCTTTGGACTTTTCAAACACATCCAGGGTTTTTCCATCTAGGTATGTATTTATTGTCACTGCGAAGAGTCGAACCAAAGACCTTCCGTTGATGTCCGTAACTTTTTGCCCATAGTCAAATTTTTCTGCCACTAGTCCACCGCCTCTCCAACATGTCCTTGGGTGTTTAGAAAGGTTAAGTCAAATAAAATCTATTATTATATATAATTGAAGCCAGTAGGATGGAAAGTAAATTATGATGACCAGGACCCACGCAGTACCCTTGTCTAACAATTCAATTCTATGCTCTATTACTGTCAAAAATGTGTCTCCAACTGTATTCTTTAATGGTTGAGGAGACTAAATCTGCACATAAAATTCATAGTTTGCTGCGTATTACATAACATAATCTATCTACTGGTTAGGAAAGTCTGTTCTACATTTGAATCAGTTAACAAAAAAGTGAAATACCTAAAAAGTTCTAATTTGGACATGAGGTTTTTCCCACTGTTGCCTGTTTTTTGCTGTAAGATGGAGTCAGGTGAGTGTGATCTGAGATCTGATTTTAACACTGCAGACTGGAGATGCTGCAGCAAGTTGGGACCAATCATTCACCTGCCATGTTTTCTCCGGCTGCCCAACACTGGTAGATGGCTGCGCTGGGATTAGGAGCCGGGATCATTTCGAGCTCAGTGTAATGAGACCCTGCAGACCGCAGGCCTCTTGACGAACACAACCTTTCCAGTTACCATGGTTCTGTGAATGCTAATCGTACTAATCGTCAACATGCTTGTAAGTCAACTTCTTCATTATTCTGTATTACCCCCCCACCAACCAGCTTCCTGAACGATTGCTGGCAAGAAGAGACTGTGGAGATGCAATAAAATATATTTTTTTACATGACTTGAGGTGTTGCCATTGCTTCAAGCATTAAGTCTAAGGAAGATTCTATTATTTTATAAAGCTTTTCAATTAAATAGCGCCGAGCAATAACCCCCGAAACATGAGTGATTAAGAGGAAACAATCCTCCCTCAGTATTCCCCTGTGATCCCTGCTTAGCCCTCACCGAGCCCCTTTTTCTCATTTTAATCAGGCTGTCAGGCACGGAAGCATGACTGGCATTAACATCGTCACCTATGTTGCCATTTGCATCCCGAGATAAACAAGCACTGCCATGTTTAATTCATGAGACCGCATGAGAGATCTGTCTTCAAAATCAGTTTTAAACAGCGTACCCAGTGCCACTTCTTAACAGGGGGGGATTCAGCACCGAATTAGCTGATATCTTTTATGAGGATTGGCTGTCTGTCAATGAAACCACTTCAACTGGTCTTATACCATAACCAGTATCTGTTTTGCTAATTTCTGATATACACTGTTAATGTCATTATCATAGCCTAGAGTGGTAGATTTTTAGCCTACGACCTGAGAAACTGCTTAATTTACTCTAAGTATCATATCCAAACATTCCTGTCCACTTTGTTTGAATGGGCTTTGAAGCAAACCCATTATTACCTATTATAATATTCTCTGAGGTTACAAGCTTCATAAAAGCTCCCTGCAAAACATTCATAATGTCATCTCCCAATTCCATGAAGGCCAGTCCTGAAGGCTCCCACTGGGAACGGCAGTGGTTCAGGGGGTAGAGCGGGTCGGCCACTGAAAAGCCACTGATCACAAAGGTGGGCAGGTGGATCTCTGTCTCCCCCATTCCATGTGCTGAAGTGTCCTTGGTCTAGATAATGAAGCCCAACTTGGCCAGCAGTCTGTTAAGGATGTATAATAGAGGCACTGGACATCTATGTGTGTGAACGGGTGTGTGGCATGAGGTCATCAAGGCTAAATATATACAGACCATTTAAATTTACTAATTTACTTACATTAGCTAAATGAGATGGTACTATTAAATTTCTAACATGCTTTAAAAAAACATATTTAAAATAACAAAAACAAAAAAAAGATATGAGAAAAAGCTGTCACGTCACAAAATCTGAGGTGGGCGAAATCTTCCATACTTAAATGAAATGAAATTAAACAAAAAAAGCCAATTGACTAAAATGTGATTCAACTAAAAATTAAATGTAGTGAACCTGATGAAAAGATATGAAAGAAAAGATAAATGACTTTTGAGAACAAATGAAAAAAAGACAGAGTAATTAACGAAATGAAAAACACTATGAGGAAATAATGGAAAAATCCTATTCTTGTAGGTAAGTATAATTTAACTCCTGAAGAAATGCAGAGCTGAAGGTTTAGTCCACGGATGTAAAATGACACCACTTTTAACTGGCAATAAATAAATGAATATCATTAGGCCAGTGTGGTAAACTATAATATAAAATTAGGCTCCATACTTTTATAGGTCTCTCTATTTTAGTGTGGACTGAAATGAGGGATGATTTAAGCGTGTCTCTCTTTAGGAGTGCACCTTACTAATGGATTTCAGGGTCAGTCCGCTCCCAGTAGCTGCTGCCAAGCTCCGCCACACCCTCACAGCTCTTTCCATCACTAGTCTTATCTCAAGCACAAAGCAAGGACATTACTTGTGATGGCGTTTATAGATAAACCAGGAGAGATGAGCCTGAGCCTGTTTGGTGTCGTGATAAAGATGCTGGGAAACAAACGGCTGTGTTACAAGTAACGCTGCAGAAGTAGATGATGTGCTGCCACCAAGTGGTCTATCCATGAAGATATCTTTACCCACAATGCAGTCCACGAAAATGATGTCATGTTCTGCAGAAACGGTCCCTCTGAAGACTAAATCCAAAGAATAGACACTCTGTGTATTTGTATCCATCTCCAAGTGTGTTTTCTGAATCCATCAACATATAAAGGTATGATGTTGGATGATGATAATTGCCAAGCTGATACATAATTGTCACTGCTAGGAATTGAACAAAATTTCAATCAATCAATCAAATTTTATTTATTTGGCCCATATTCACAAAGTAAAATCTGTCTCATAGGGCTTAACAAGGAGCGACACCCTCTGCCCTTAACCCTCAACAAGAGTAAGGACAAATTAGGTAATATAAAAGGGTATCCTTTAAAAAGGCAGTGACTCAGGAGGTTGAGTGGGTCGTCCATTAGCTAGAAGGTCGGTGTTTGATCCCCTTCTCCCTCATTCTGCATGCTGAAGTGTCCTCGGGCAAGATGCTGAACCAGCATAGGGTAGTGCCGACAGTGTAGGAATGATGTGTGATAGGGGAAGGGCATCACATAGAAGCACTGTGTGAATGGGTGGATGGCAAAACTGTCCTGGAAAGAGCTCTGATTGGTCATCAAGACTAGAAAGGTGCCCTACAGACCATTTACATTAACAAACAAATACCTTGGCTTCGGGGTTAACGACAAACTGTGATTTGTGTCAAAAATATGAATGACATTGACATTGATTTACAAAAATGGATATAGGGATATAGGATATAGGGTTATAGATTACCAAGAATTACACAAAGCAATTTGTTTCTTTTTATAAATTATAGATTACTTGGATTTAATTTCAATGCACTCAAACCTAAATCTTTAGACGCAATTCATCATTGTACCCTCTGATTTATAATGGCTGAGAGAAACGAACTACACTGCATTATTTACTTATTGGCAAACTCACTGGGTACCTGACATGTCTTATTAACTACAGCTCGGCTTCACACTGCACCCGCTCCCAAGACTATTTGGCCCGGAAAGTCAATGTGTTCGCACTGAGATGGGAAATTGGCTTTTTTTAAGTGGAACAACATGCAGAACAGAGGCAAATTAGACATGCTAATCCCTCTTGATCTTCTTTCAGCTGACTCAGGGCAGTGTGAATTATTTAACTCACACTCGTATTGTGTTTTATTTTCATATGTTAACCTCTACCAAGTTAGTGATTATTTCGTTTTTTTTAGCAGGATTAAGCATCGTACAGATTTTCACGAAACCTGGTGGAAGGATGTGGTTTGGGTCAGGAAAGAACTCTTTAAATTTCAGTGTGGATCCAGATCGTGGTGAGGATTTTTTGTACCTCCTAAAACATTGTGAGATCCATTGCTCAACATTTTTATAGATTCTCAGAGAATATTTCATGGATCTTGATAAAAAAATCCCTCATATTTAGGGTACTGAAATCTATGAGTGTGTGCTATTTGGTGCGGATCCAAACAAAGACTTGTTTCGCAGGGGGACTGTTCGGCCTTGGGGGTGGTATGTGCTCTCTGAGTGCCCTTCTAGTTTCTTATACTTAACACTAGCTACCGCTTATGTATTTATAATTGTATTTACTAAATATTTATCATTGTTTCTTATATCTTATACTTACTAAAAGACAGCTTGCTCTTAATGGCCTTCCCTTAATGATCTGAATGAAGGAACGAACAGTGAGACACCACTATAAATCTGTACTGATCAGATCCCCTAGATTTTCTCTCCTCGATATCCACTCTTACAAGTGATGGGGATTCCCCCCAGCCGTGTACTACTGATACTGGCGGAAGTGGAAACCAACGTAGAACTGATGAAATGCTGAGGCGGAGGTGGGAGGAGAGGATGCTAGAGAAGCAGAGGGATGATGAGTTTTATGACGATGGTGATGATGAAAGGCGAGTGGCTGAGCTGTGGGAGCTGTAGCCTCCCCTGTGCGGTTGCTCATTCTCTGAGAAATATTGTGGGTAAGGGAGTCCTATGGGGGCCCCCAAGCCTTCCCTTAGCACAGGTCTGTGGTTTCTGTAACTTGCATCAACACACTCATACTCCTCTCTGAGTCAGCCCAGAGCCCTGCGAATGACGTCAGAGGAGTCAAAGCTCAGATCGTCATCTTGTTGCTGTTAAGACGATACAAAGCTGAAGGCTGCTGCCAGACGGTGGACAATGACACCGGTATGGTATCTCTCTCTCTCACGCACACCTTTCAGCTTGGAATATATTGACAGAAATTTAATTTAAAATTAGAACCAGTTAGAACAAGTTAGAACCAGTTAGAACCATTGTGACGCAGTTAGAGCCAGTGTGAAGGAGTTAGAACCAGTGTGAATTAGTTAGAACCAGTGTGACGCAGTTAGAACCAGTGTGAACCAGTAAGGGCCAGTGTGAAGCAGTTTGAACCAATTAGAGCCAGTTACAACCAGTTAGAACCAGTTTGAACCATTTAGAATCAGTTTGAACCAGTTAGAGACAGTGTAAAGCAGTTAGAAGCAGTTAGAACCAGTTTGAACCAGTGAGTCCATGTTTCCTGTAGTAGCCCAGACGGGACAAACTAAACACCTTTTGAGTTTTCATGACAACTGAAGGCTACCCCAGGTTCTCTTTCATGTTTAGAAGGGGAGGATGGGGTGAGAGGTATTCAGCTGCAACATGTAACTTCAACCCTTTATGTCACTAAACTCTATAAACTGCAACTTTAAAAGACCAATACAGGCTCCTATCAGCCAAAAACAACCTTTAACCGTCTTTCTTTGATCTCTATACCTGCTATAATCCTAATATCTGATCTAACCTCTATAGCTGCTTTGATCTCCATTGCATATTCGATTAGCTAGTCAATTACTTGTTACACACCAATAAACCGGTCAAAGAAGAAAGACAATTCAAATTAGTCTCAGTTTGTACACCGAGGAAAAAAAACAAGCCATCCAGCAAACAAGCGACAATAACCATACCTACAATAAGTAGCAGGCTCCACATGCAAAGAAGATCCAGGCAATAATTAACAAGATGCTCCGGCTTAATGAACTTATCGGGGCAGTAAGCCTCAGGCGGAAAACCAAGAACCAGGCGACAACTTCCATCCCACAGCGGAAAACCAAGAACCAGGCGGTAACTCCCTGGCTCCAGATGAAAACCAAGATTCGGGCAGTAACTCCCTGGCTCCAGCTTAAAACCAAGAACCAGGCGGTATCTGCCTGGCTCAAGCTGAAAACCAAGATTCGGGGGGTGACTCCCTGGCTCCAGCCGAAAACCAGGAACCAGACGGTAACTCCCTGGCTCCAGCTGAAAAACAAGATTCGGGCGGTAACTCCCTGGCTCCAGCCGAAAACCAAGAACCATGTGGTAACTCCCTGGCTCCAGCTGAAAACCAGGATTCGGGGGGCAACTGAAAGCCCTGGGATGAAAACCAAGTCTTGGGCGAAAACTACCTGGCTCCAGCTGCAAACAATGATTCAGGCAGTAGCTCCCTTTCGCCGGCTGATCCCCGGTGACCGTGCGGTAGATCCCTCTCTCCAGCTGACCCCCAGTGACCATGCCGTAGATCCCATTCTCCAGCTGAAACCCAATGACGGTGCTGTAAATCCCTTGCTCCAGCTGAAACCCAGTGACGGTGCCGCGGATCCCATTCTCCAGTTGAAACCCAGTGACGGTGCCGTAGATCCCTTGCTCCAGCTGAAACCCAGTGACGGTGCCATAGATCCCTTGCTCCAGCTGAAACCCAGTGACGGTGCCATAGATCCCATTCTCCAGCTGAAACCCGATGACAGTGCCGTAGATCCAATTCTTCAGCTGAAACCCAGTGATGGAGCCGTAGATCCCTTTCTCCAGGCACCAGGCGGTGAAACCCTCTTTCCAACTGACCACCAGCGACCGTGCGGCGAATGCCTGGCTCCAGCTGACCACCAGGAATTGTGCAGTGAACCCTTGACTCCAGAAAGTACTTGTGTGGGCAAGGAAGTGGGCTTGAAGAGCCCCTCCAGCTGAACCAGGGAGACTAATTGGCCAGTGCATGCTTCGGCAACTACGGCTGCAGCTTTTCACGGTGGTTTCTGCCAGTATTATGGGCATGAAACCGTAAATGTGACTCCGGAAAATATTTAGTTAGCAAACCAACCTGCGTGAGGCTTGCGTAGCTTTATCACATAGTTAGATGAATTGGGCGACGCATGCAAGCATCAAGAAGGGTTAACAAGCTCGCAAGGGGCACGCAAGGGGCTCGGCGCCGGCCTTAAGTGTCTGGACAGAGCTCAACTGCCACGACAAGTTTATGTGATGTTATTTGAGTTAAGGTTTCACCCATTACTCTAATAAACATGATGAAACCTGAGTGGTTTGTCTCTTATTCAATTTTTTTGCAACCACCCTGTACCCATGTCAGAAAAGGGCTGAATGGTAACACTGTGTGGCTGATTATCATCTCAACACTTTATCAGCAAGCTTTTATTAGCCATACGTTGTTTATAATTTTACCGGTTGTGCTGCTGTTCTCGTCTTGCTCTGCTTGTATATGGTGCGGTGCAAGAAAAGGTAGTGCACTGCATGTAGACAAGATCACCTGATAACCGAGGTCCAAGAATCACCCTTGTGTTCTGTCATGGAGGCTATTGGTTCAAGTGAGAAATTTAGCAAGGACTGGGCCACTCACTAAACCTGAGGTATATATCACTTCCAATACACTAGTATTGGCAAAATCAATCAAATGCAGGTAAATTACGTTAATGTCGGTAACGCCGCCGCCATCACGTTTGTGTCAGGCAGATGAGTCAGTCAACTGTTGGTTTTGTTAAAAAAACTGCTCTCAGTTGCTGGTTATCCCAAACAGAGAGGAAAACCTCAGCGCAAATCTCCTTAGAAAGTGAAAATCCTCAGGAAACTCGGGGAGAGAGAGGTTTTGAGCTAATTGTTACATTGATATTGATAATGGGTGGATGAATGGATGGATGTATGGATGGATGGATAGATGGGTGGGTGGATGTGTGACATTGATTTGAAGTGTGTGAGATATTATTTATTTAATTTTATTATTATTACATATAAAGTTTATAAACAGTAGTAAAGATAAACTATTGCTTATATTGAGGTTGGATGTTTGTTTGATTTTCAGTTTTTTTTAATTTTCATTAATTCATTTATTTAATAATTTAAAATAGAAAAAGACAGATATGCTATACAACTTCATATAAAGACACAAATCTTTAATTTGGGTGTGTGGTGTAGGGAGTCGGTACTAACAGTAGATGGAGATATTCGCTCAAAAAAAGCTCTTAACACAAGACCTCAACACAGAGCAAATAATATGTTGAATATACTTTTTCTAGACATATAACATTTTAGTATTTAGTATTTCCATAATTGATTTTTATTAAATTATTTATATTGAAATAACAGTAGTGATGACTCTGTTTCAGTGAGCAGCTGTTTCTTATTTTCTTTTCAAGCTCTAACAAACAATTTTTAACTTAGAGGTACAGAGGTAGCTGTATACTTCATCTTTTATTATATTTTGACTCTTTACATGCTTTGAGAACAGATCCGTGCTCTCTTGCTCTCTTCACCTCCGTCTCCTCCTCCTTTCCCGTCCAGCCTGAGCTGAACAGCCTGCAGCATCCTCCCCCTCACTGCTGCTTCTTTGGCTCTTGTTGCTCCAGAATATGCTTTGCATTGTCGCCTTTATTTTCTTCTTTCAAAAGACGTGCACCTGAAAAGAAATAGGCTTTTTTTAATATGGAATAGCTGATTTTGAATTAATTAATTAGGAGTGCTATTAAGGTCTGCAAAAAAAAATCCCCTCCTCTGACTCTCATTATGGCGTCGGCCCACAGCTTTTCCATCCCTCTTGTCTCCTCTCCCAGCTCTGCTTCCTCTTGAGCTTCTCTCCCAGAGCACTGCACCTGTTGACGCTCTACTTGAGTTCATTCTAATTTCACCTTCTATGATGCTGATCACATTGTCCTTTGTGTCACGCTGGTTTTGGTTGCAGCAGACTTCTGCAGGCAGATTCTCTCATCCATCACTTTGTGTTTTGCTTCCTGCAGGCCAGCACACTGCTGTCACAGTGCAGCACTTTCTGAGGCCGGCTTCCTGTGTCAGGAAGCACAGTTGATTTTGATGAGATATTTGCAAAGGCGGCACACAGCTCTGCGGCTTGTGATGTTGCCACTCTGCACTTGACCCATTTTACTGGAATAATTTTACATACAAAGATTGAGCCAAAACCAGTCAGTCCCATAGTTAGTAGTGGAAGAAGCACAGATCCCTTTATTAATTAAGAAACTGTAGACACTACATCAAAGGTGCAGAAGGGAACATCTACTGACATAACTTACAGCATAATTAGGACCCGAGCACCGAACAGAGTAAGACAGGGTGAGGCCCTATTGAAATTTTAAGGATTATTATTATTATTAGGGCCAAATGAATTGGCTTTTTGAGGGCTTTAACATGTTCAAATTCTTACCAAAATTTGCTCCTCTGGCCCCTCCTATTTCTTTTCATGCGATTTGGAAGAACACAATGCTCTCGTTTTCTAATCCTCCAATCAGAGACAGGAGGAGGGCCTGTTGGAGTGTCAATCATGACTCATACTAAATTATATGTTTGTGTAAGTCTGTGCTCGCCCAGATAAGATAAGGTAAGATCAAACTCAGGGAAATGCAGTTGTTACAGCAGCAGGTAGGTATGAATGAGGTAGAAAAGAGAATGAAACACATTAAAGGGTCAATAGGAAAAAAAAAAAAAAATATATATATATATATAGGAAAGTAGCCTAGCATCCTACAATACTCATATATGTTATTGCAATTAAAATTAAATTGATGAAATTGTTGTCGTGTCTCAGAATTGTTATTCCAACATTTTTGTATCTCTCTATCTAATACAAACCACAAAGAAAAGTTCCCTTTACATCTTTCCTTAAATCCACATTGGAGTGGCTTTTTACTCCACAATATAAGATGACACCACTGTGTTGTGCTTCGCAAAGGCTTTTTTATATTTTGAGGTGTTTTTAACTTTTCATCTAAAAGTTTATTTTGGAATCCTGACCGTAAGGTTTTGATCCAGTGAACCAGGCTGCTGACGACAGTGGCTTTCTGCATTGTGAATGTAATTCAGGAGGAAAGGTTCCCGCCAGCCAATAGGTGTATCGTTGTAACAGACGTGTGAACAAGACCGTTTTGTATACTGCTGTAGACTCTACAAAACTTCGGAATAAGAAGTTTCATTGTGTTAATTCCAAATCCAGTGTATGACCGATGAGTGCATGAGTCTCAAAGGCAGGCAGAAGCTTTACAATTGACGACAAGAGAGTAGTCAAGAGCCAATCACTGTATAATCGAAATAAAAAGAAATAAGGCTAAATAAATAAAGGGTTTCCCTTTTTATGATGTAGAATAATTGTATTATTTGCAAATAGGAAGTGAAGCGCAACCTTTTTGTTCTATAAATTAATAGATGATTCATTAAAATATACTAATTGATAGTCAAATATATAAAAATAAAATAAATTTTGAATTTAAAACCCTCTTACTCTCTTCTCTTTTGGTTTTAACTAACCAGGCCCAAACAACAACAACGGCTGGAGGAGGCAACAGCGCCCCGCGGCGGATGACCGTGGTGGTGGACCGTGGTGGACACTTACTCGACGACCAGAGAGGTTTTCGGCAAACTTCGACTCTGGTCGTATACGAGGGAGGTGTTGTGCCCAAAAGTGATCGTCTACCACAAACTGCTCGCCGTCCGCGTGAGCGCGCGCGCCGTCTGTTAAAGTTGTACTGCCCCGTTTATGTGCGTCTCCATTCACAGTGTATGGTCTGCAGCTGCTTTTATAAGAATCAATCCGTATAACGTGAAAATAAACACAAGTGTATCACCATGTATGTATTTATGTATGTATTTGTCATGATATGTAACGTCAAGGTATCTGAATGATCCCAATTGAGGCCATATACTGTTGTTAATTGTATAGTCAGATGACAGTGAGATCACAGACCAAACTGTAACTAACTAGATTTATGGATGGGTCACAAATGAAATGAAGAAATAATATTGTTTTGCCATCATCCTTAAGACTCTGCATTATTTCTAACTGCACTGGGCCCAAGTTAGTAGCTGATCATGTCTATAAGAACAGGTTATGGATGTTTGAAATCCACTTATTGTGCATCAATTGTGATCATAGATACATACCTTGGTTATCTGATATAAACTATAAATAACAATATATAGCAAAAGTGTGTGTAGTAGCACGTTATTGCGGTTTGATCCAGATAAAAGCTGCAGACACATAAACACACACAAACGGGACGATGCGACTTTAACACACCGCGCGCGCGCACTGACGCCACTGGGTTTGCTGGCAGACGATCACTCTTTTTGTCACAACACCGGAGCGGAGCTGTCCGGAACATCCGGCTGTTGCTCCTCAACATAAACAGCTATGGCGGAGGCAGCAGCAGCAGCGTCCACGGCGGCGACAGGAGTAACAGGAGGCTGGACCAAACACGTAACCTGCAGGTGAGACAGCGCGGGCGTCCGCTCGGGCCGTCGGGGACAAAGACACGTCCGTGTCGCGGTGGTTTTGTCAGCGGACCGACGGGCGCCTGTCAGCGGCGTCCTGGGGACTCAGCTGTTAGCTCGGTGCCTTAGCTCCACTCCTGTGTGTGTGTGTGTGTGTGTGTGTGTGTGTGTGTTGTGTCTGCAGTGGCAGCTCAACGGCCACTAGCTTCGTCGGGAATAACAAACACTGTTAGCAGGCATGTCAACACTGTGGCACCGGGTTTGCCTGTTACAGCTGTCACAACCAAAATTAAAACCAGTAAAAAAAACAGCTCCACTCTGACTTCCACACTGGCACCTGCCGGGGTTGTCACATCCACACTCGGTTAGCTGCCTTCATGAGACCCAATTGTTTGTTGACACAGCGCCACAATTAACAGCCTCTGCTCCCCCGAGAAATGTGACATTCAGACCGCACTGCCATCGCTTGCTCTCGTTGTGAGAAAGATGCGTTGGGTTTAATTTTTTTTTTTGGCCCTTTTTTCCAGATATTTCATGCATGGACTCTGCAAAGAGGGAGAAAACTGCCGGTATTCCCACGATCTGACCAGCAGCCAACCCGCAGCCATGATTTGCAAGTTCTTCCAGAAGGGAAACTGTGTGTTTGGGGACCGTTGCAGGTAATCACACTCACACACACTTAGATAAAAGTCCAATATGCTGATAGAATAAGTCAACTGTATCTATGCAAGGTTTGGAGCTGTCAGTGGAGGTGCATGACAACTTCCCTTTTCTAAAAGTGGCCGTGTTCTCGGGCCAAGTGACAGCGCAGCAGCTCGGCTGGCAGGGCTTCCCGAGAGGGGCTGCAGTTCTGCCCCTCAAGTGCAGCTGACACCCGAGACTGCTCTTTCCTGAGGTGAACTTTTAGTTGGTCTGCGTCTGCACCGACTCGCTTGTAGCCCCAAGGAAGTTGAATCGCCCGCCCCTGTGGCGTTACAGCGTTGGTGAAATTGCACATTTTGAAATATTACAAGCTTGACTTCAGTGTGTGTAGAGCTGGTGGAGGCGTATTTGCGCTTGGTAGCTGAAGCTGAAAGGAATAGGACAACACACTAGTACAGGCATGATGAAGCCAGGCTGATGAAACACAACCGGTGACTCACACACAGGATGGCAACACTCGTGTCCTTGTGCGCCCGGAAAGAGCAGAGTGGCACACTTGAGGTTGGTTTGGGGGTTGTTTGACATTGAAAGCAAGCGTGGAAAATCTGTCGTGAGGTTTATCATGATATCATCAAGCACACGTTTAAAAAAAATCTGATAAACACATGCATAATCAACAGAATTATCATTATCTTCAACTCTATCAAATGCAGGAGGTCTGAACACATCTTTCTGTCTAGAAGACATAAAAATAGATTGTCTATTACTCACGTCCACACTATTTACACCCTTGTTTTGGCACACAACTCATTTAAATGCATGCTTGTGTCCGGTGAATATTTAGCTTTTTGTCTTGAGAGTTTTAAACACATGCAGCCAAGTATTCACTTCAAGGCACGTTGGGCAGTGTGCGGGATTTACAGCATGCCTTTATAAGGTAATCTGTGTCCGTGAACATCATGTTTTTTTTTTTTTTCTATGTCAGATATGCTGTCATTGCATGTGTGCCTACAGACTTATCAGAGAGTAAAAAGCAGACACAGTTTTCAGCCTCGCATAGGAAACATCACCATCCCTGCAGACAGATCTTTGTCTCCACACGAGAACTAGGCCTTTGTTGACTTGTGGCTTCCTCACAAATCTAGAGCACTTTGGCGTGTTTTGAATATATTCATCAGTGTAGATGTATAGTAAAGGGGCTCAGTCATTCAGCAGTACGGGTCCTCTGAGAAACTGATTAGCTCTGTTGTCAAGCTTGAGTGTACCCAGACAGCAGCAGACAGCTGGTTCAGACAGCGTCTGCTCCATGTCTGGCTTCACCAGCATCCCTATAGTTACCAGGGCACTTGTAGGACCACCCCAACATCACCAGGGTTGCATTAGTCACCCACACACTTGATCATTTTTCCTCAATAGTTGGTATGTTGCCTTTAGAAAGCCTACAGCTGAGTGTATAAAGCACTAAGCTGCTGCTGTTGTTGTTGTGTTGATAAGTCACATTCCTTCATCATTGTGATGGAACTGCAGCGAGGAAGATGTCCTCATTATGTCTGTGAACCCCATGGGGCTCTGCTGCCTGTATTATGGGTCCTGAGAAAAGCTCTCAGTGTGGGGGTCTATTATGGTTGAATTCCCCGAGCTCGATCTATTGTGACTGGCTCTGTCTCGCTCTCTCACTCTGTCTCGGTGCCGCTCTCCCTTCTCTCTCTCTCTCCTGCAGCCCCAGGGCCAGACAGAGTGCACTGCAGCCTGCATGGCAATTGCATAACATTCTCTGTTTCCCTCCTGTTTTCTTTCTTTGAGCTGCACGCCCCCCCCCCCCCCGCCCCTCGCTCCTCCTCCCTCCCTCTGTGCTGTTGCTGGGTTCCCCAGGTTCACTCCACTGCAGCACCCTCCTTGCTCATTTATTTATGCGTAACTCCGGCGGCCCTCCTCCCCTCCCTTCTCCCTGGGAACAGACTGGTTAACAGTGGGTTGCGATGGTGCTCGCCATCATGGAGGACGCTAAAGGAGAGATAGTGCCGGGTCTTCCTTTTGTGTGACTGTGTGCACAGGCTGTCATAGGCTGTTAGTCATGCTGTATTATAGCCATGGACTTGACTTTGCTTTCTATAACGAGGTCGCTCTTACAGAAAGCTCAATGCAGACAGCTGAGGGTCTGTTCTCATTGTGCTCCATTAATCATACTATAATGTCCGGAGAATATATATTTTGAAGTCATCACAATGGTTCTGCTGTGTATCAGCAGGAGTGGTTGCATTGTAACGCTCCTCACTTTTCATTTGCTCGATAAGAAAATGTGAAATGTCTGAAAAACACCACATGACAAACTGTGCATGACCAAATTGCTCATAGAAAAAAAAGAAAAAAATGACACTGTGGGATGGAGATGGGAGAGTGTGAAAGTTTTTATTAGACTTAATTATTTGGAACCTACAAAAGAAAAGTATTCTGAAGGGTAACTGAAATGCAGTATTCCCTTGGGCTTCATTAAATACATAACTACGATGCTTTTCATATATGTGAAAAAAAGCTTTCTTTAAAAACTCTGACAGGACGCTGTAACAGTATGTTTAACAGGAATGACTACACAACAATTTGGTTTATTCTGTGTTCATTCAAAATTGTACACCGCATGCAATATTTTAAATGTAAATGAAAAACAAGTGCATTGTGATAAACAATTACATAGTAAACCACGTAAAGTTTGAAGATGAAAACCAGAGAATTAGTCCAATTAGTCAGCAGCTAGAGGTGTGCAGATGTCTCCATTCCAAGATGCAGCACAGTTCTCTAATCAAAGATTATTTCTTGATTCAGAAAAGTCAATCGAAATTCATTACCCTGCAGTTCTCAACATTATGATCGCTTTAAATTATTGTTATTATTATACAAGACTGAGCTGTTTGCTCCATGTTTTGCCTTCAGCTATAGGATGTGCTTACAGGCCTTGTCTGGCACCCATGCAAAGCAGCGCTTAACATTATGCACATCTTCCAGTTCAGCACCGACATTGTTTAAATATAAACAAATGCACTTGCACGCATATGATCATGCATGGGCATGTTGGTTTTAAAACGAGACGTAAGCCGATGCACTGTTGATACATTGCTATCAACAGCTAGTTGGAAATGAGCGGGGCAGTATTTCAGTTATTTTAAGGATGCATTTTTAATATTAGTAATTTAATCTACATAGTTATTATAAAGTGTGTGTGTGTGTGTGTGTGTGTGTGTGTGTGTGTGTGTGTGTGTGTGTGTGTGTGTGTGTGTGTGTGTGTGTGTGTGTGTGTGTGTGTGTGTGTGTGTGTGTGTGTGTGTGTGTGTGTGTGCCTGTGTGCCTGTGTGCCTGTGTGCGTGTGTGTGGAACTCTACTTGTTACAAACTGGGACTTTCAGAAGTAATGACAAATGAAACTGATAACATTTTATTTTCCCAACCGTGACAATACACCTGTCATGTTTCAGGTGTCTGTCAAAACCCAGCAAACAAGTACTGACAACAGTTTACTCTGGTCAAGCATTCATAATGTTATTTCTTACTTCACATATCTGCACTGAGTGAGTTACTGCATGTTGCATCCAAAACCCATAATTATTTAATTTTTGAACCAAGTGCCTGCTGAGCTCCTCTCATTTTAAATAACCAACAAACACAGGCACTGCTTCACAGTAAAAACAGCAGTCGTTACTCTCTTTCTTACCAGAACTAAAGTACCACAGTAAACAAAATGTTAAACTGTTGGTATTGCCGGTAATATTACACAATGTAATGTTTTAGTAAGATCAGATAGAGGTGACTTGCTGTGCAGTAAATATCCTGCACCATCCAGAACTTTCCTGTACTCTTATCCCTCCTGTGCCCCAGACCCCATCCTCCTGTTATTGCTAGATGTATCGTATACAAAGCAGATGACTGATGAGGTTAGTTACAAATTAATTTCACTATCGACTAACACAAGTCATCTCAACAACAAATCAATAATGTTAGCTGGCTAGCTAGCTGACAGGATCCTTTCTAGCTTGTTTTGCCTGCAGACATGTCAGGTCTGTAATTACCTTCTGTAAGGACGTTCTGTTTCATCTGCGTTGCTTTGTTTCTCTGTTCTTCTTTTCACTTTTGTTTGACATTGTGAGATATGGCAAATGTGTCTGAATCTCGATGGGAAAAATTCCGACACATTTAGGGGGTTGCTGGTGATGAAGATGTGCGATTGCGTGCAAATATGAATCTGGGTCGAGATAATTAAAATGTGGTTTATGTTAGGATATAAGCTTTTTCCAGCTGCTGTATGTTTAGTAACGGGACTAAAATATATGCTTCTATGGCAGTTCTAGTTGAAACTGTGTGTGCACATGTGTGTGTATGCTGTGCAGGATTATTGACAGTAAGAGCTTAATGAGTGGGAGCCATGTGTGTGTATATCTGTGTGTTTGCATGTGTGATTATGAGCTTTTTTCCCTAGATGTAGCCTCATTATATTTATTGTGCCTGAGCCTCTGAATCCATAAAAGCACAATATTCACAGTGAAGCAGGTGTATTGTTGTTCTACGTTTGTCGACTGTCTGCATCATGCTTTACTTGCATTTTTAAAGCTCAACCTGGTGGTTGGTTGCAGTAATAGATTGGTTCATATAATAACAAGAGGAGTCAGGTAACAGCTGTAGGCAGCTGTCCTCAAATGACGTGAGCCATAGATTAACGCCCGTCAACAGAGAGGAACTTGTTAGTCATCATCTGACATACCTGCTTTATGTCCCAGACAACATGTACATTATGCAGCGGTACAGTATGTACCGTTCTAATATTATTTTTTTTTAAATTTTATCCCGAACATATATGTGGAGAGGTGCCGTTAAGGGTTTCCTTCTGAAGTCACTAAGTGAGCTGCACCCTTCCAACCTATAAGAAAATGCCAAAGTCAGGGGTGGGAGCTCACGTCTGTCAATAAATCTGTAGTAATACTCCTCATGCAGCAAGGCTTTAACAGTGTCAGCTGCTGGAAGAGGTAGCTATGGCTGCCTCACAGGGTGGCAAGCTCCCGTCACTTGCAGTACTTGAGATGACACAACAAAGACGTAGGCGAGGGGCTGGGTGGAGAATAATGGAGCAAAGAGACTGAGGAGGAGGAGGAGTAGTAGGAGTGGAGTGGTCTGCTTTTGAGCTGCTAGCACTGGCTTAAATATTAGAACTTGTGCTTTGTTGTTTTTAGCAACAAGGATGTATTGGTTTGATTCAACTGATGTATTGGGCTATATAAAGTTTGTCATATTCGCAAGGTATGGGGCATAAAAATACCACAGATAATTGTGTAATACATAATGATTTTAAAAAACAAATCTCCGATCATCTGTTTCAGTTATAAAAATTGTGCCCACGGCCTAACAGCCCTATCCCACCATTTTACACGCATTCCAGTAAGAGTATAAATCTCACTTAACTAGCATTTTATTTTTGTAATGTCTGAAGCACCGTAAACACCTTAACCCATAGCCCATGTATGTGAGGGTCCTGAAAGAGACATTTTTATCCCAAATAAAGCTATTTTACGAATTCTTCATTGAGGTTTCCTCATTAGAATATTATAGTTTTATCCTCATCTTTCAGCCCAAGGCTAATCAAAATAGATTGTGATCACAGTAAAAATAGGCACCCAGGATAAGCTCTCAAGGATTTATATCATTGTCATATACAGACAAATTTAATTATGTGCTGTTATCTTGCCCATGTTCTTTACTGTCAAATGTGACCTAACGTCGCACTCTGTGCCTCTAATTTCTTTGCCGTGGCTACTGAAGGATACTGTGTCTGTCTCAGGTTGTGAAACTGTTATCCTCTGCACAGCGAAACACTGTGGAGATCAACCTACACCTAAAAACAGCCCAGCCCAGGGGATGCCAGTTTACATTCCAGCTGCATGCTTATTATTTACAGTGGGACGAGGAAAACCAAAATATTCTTTCAACTTCAAAGCGCTAGAATGTACAGTTGAAAACAGTGTGACAGGTCCCGTCTGTGACAGACGTCTTATCAAGCCTAAAAGAAGGCTCTAGTCTGAACAGACTGTTATACTTGAGGTCAGACTGAGTCCAGTATCTTGGAGTCGTCCTTGTCCTCTGTGTCAGTAAACTGAAGGGTCAATGAAGTCTAAGGCACAGATCAGGCAGAGTTTTACTTACAGGTTGCAAAACAAAATGCGCACTGCACTGCTTATTATTGTTAAAGCTTGCACTCTCTCATTGAGATTTTGAATCTCTTTTTCAAGAGAGACCTTAAAACAGAACATTCCCAACCAGTAAATAAATACAAAGGAGTCAATAAATACAAATAACACAATATGGACTAATTCAAACAATTACGAGAATCATGAAAAACCTCTGATAACAAAGTTTTAAAATCACCAAGGGGAATGTAAGATTGCAGCCGTGGTACACATTGCAGCTCATTCCATGTAAAAGGTGCATAATATCTGAACCCAAGACTTCCAACATCAGTGCGAGTGTAGGGGATATCTGAGGTGATGTCTTTACTGGATCCTGTACTGTAGTGACTAGTTTAAATGAGAGAAGAGAAGGTAGTTTGCAATGTGCCTCCAGGCCTGCTGTTTTATGTCCAGGTATTGCTAACTGCCATTTTCAATAGTGAGAGACTGTCAGTAAAGATGGGCAGCGTGTCTCTATTTCTTCGCACTTTGCAAAAGTGAAGCCAAAAATATCTCTGATTACGGATGCTGCCATCTTGCTTCTAGGGACATCATTTAGAGCCTGAGTCTGCACAGCAAGGACTGTGGAGTGGAGCTACTGTAACATTAACAAGTAGTGAACATCACTGTATTGAATCCAACTTGTTTCGATTTAGTAATAAGCAGTAAGACAACATGAACAAAATATTATTTTGTTCTATAAGCTAATCGCCAATTGAGCAACTAGTGTCTGAGCTGTGTGCAGTTTCCTGCCAAACGGATTGCTGGCTACCTGGAGGAGATAGAATCTCTGTTGACAGAGGGGAACTCAATGGTAAAAATGGACTGAGGGACTCATGCTTTCCAAGAAAACATAGTATTGAGTCTGAGCACAATAACCTATGGACGTGTGTTGGCTGTTACCAACTTGATAATGGTTAATCATACAAATGTGAAATTCTTAAAAGTAATATTGTAGACTCAGTGTGTGTATTGTTCTGATGCAACCGCAATGTCTACGACTTCAACTTGGGCTACATCCATACTGCTACAGTGTAGTTAAAAATAAATCTCTATCCATACTAACTCGCGTAACGATGTATCCCTAGTCTGCAGCCGACTAACATTATGCATACTTTATGTTATTTCTTGTAAGCACCACAAACTAGTGTGCTAATGACTTGGTTCAGATTTTTTTGTGTGCCTTTTTTAATGATGAAAATCCTGTGTGCTCTACTTATTAAATTATGAAGCTATTATAATTTTTATTTTGTATGTGTAGACTCAGTTATCCTGGGCTGCACATATATAGTGTCTCAAAATGACGATTTTGTACTGTCAGTTATCAACTTAGGTTAACCTGTTTTGAAATCTAGCTCCTTTCCTTCCGCCCCGTATCGTTACTGTGATTGTAGCTTCGCCGTGTTTGTGTTTTGGGTAGGGCCAATTATTTTCAGTTAAACAAACCCGGTCCCGTGTGACTTCTCAGGTTTGAACACTGTAAACCGGCAAAAAACGAGGAGCCGTCAACACCGCAGATGCTGCCGCTGCCCTCCGCCGGCCCGTCAGACCCAGAACCCAGTGAGCCAACACCTGGCACAGGGGCACAAGACTGGGTCAACGCTGCTGAGTTTGTTCCTGGACAGCCGTACTGTGGACGGGGTGAGTGACTAGCATTGGTTACACCAACTTTGATATCGATGCTGTCATTTAAACACCATAACTTATGAAGGGACCACCTCTTTCACGATGTCCCTATTCGATCCTTGTGTTTTACTAAGTTAAACAATCCAATTTTTCCCATTTGTGAGATCAATTCACAGCCACCAGGCAGCTGTTCACATCACATATTCAAATCCTATCATATGGTATGTTGTGAACTTACCTATAATGATGTGTCAAGGGCTCCAGTTTGACTGTGAGCATCAGTGTCTTGGTGGAAATAGACTGCGAATCTGTGGTGGCAGGCAAATTGAAGAATCAGCAAATAAAAACTAATGGCAACAATATTTGTCTAGTTTTTGGTCAACAGCTAGAACAAAAAGTCAATAATTTATCTTTCTTCTGTGGGCTGTACTCAAGTCAGCTGAACAAGAGGCCTTAATGCCAATTAAATGATGCCACATAGCTTGCCACATAGCTTGACCAGACTTCACAACCATGTTAAAGTGTAAAGATTGGTTGAAGCTGCCTTTTGACCAAACGTGCCTTGAAGTCCAACAGTTTGTTAGTTTTATGTTTTGTTTTTCAAGAAACTAAAAGGCTCCTGCAAACCGTTGTGTTTCTGACGAGGTCTAAAAGATTGCTGACTTTAAGGAGGACATCCGTTGGCTTTCGAATGAGCTGCGGAACAGAGACTCTATCTTGAGCAGCTTCATTGATGAGCAGACCAAAATACTCAAGGCATGAGCCCTCTACGTGTCCCCGGCTTTGATCCCTCTCTACCCCAAAACACCAGACGCTTTGGTCTGAGGTCTTAGTCCGCAGTTGCAAGAGGGGCTCTTGTGAGGTTTTCTCACCACCCCCACTCAATCCTTTCAACCGCTTCACTGCCTTGTCTGATGACTCTCTGACACATCCAGCCGATCTGTGGCACTTGATCTCCCCTCTCGGGATCATTCTTTGAAAACAGCACCTGTCGGCCTTGAGCCCCTCCTCCCTCCATTGGATATCAGTCTTCCTGTAACTAAGCGACTCACGCCAAAGCAAACTCAGCGCCCCCCCATCACAAGTCACATCCTCACACCGTCGTAGGAGGCTGGAAGAGGCTGTGCCCCGACGCTCTGGATCTCTTCCTTGCCTAGATTTGGGAAATAGTCCTTCATTCAAGTCAGAGTTTGCGCCCTCCTCATCTGCCTCACATACACATTCACCACTTGATCAGTGGCAGACAGCGTGGAGGCAGTTCAGGCTCGTTCCTGCCAAGAACAGCGTTCTCCCAGCCCTCTTTTTCTCCCCACAAACACTTATAGTGGGCGATTCCATAATTAGGAAAGTCCGTTTTTTCAATGGAGTCACTCATTGCATCCCCGGAGCTACAGTCCCAGTCATCCTTGGAAATCTCCCGGGGCTACAGCGCTCACTCCCTCTGTCCATAACCCGAGTGATAGTTCCTGTGGGAATCAACGACACGGCTCTTCAGCAGTCTGAGCTCACGAGACGGATTTTGAACAGCTTTTCAACTTCTTTAAAACTTGTGGCAAATCCGTCTTTATCTCTGGTCCTATCCCCATACTGGGCCGCGGAGTTGGGCGCTTAAGCAGAATCCTCAGTCTTAATAGTCAGTCAGCCTGGTCAGGGCACTGCCTTGGCTTTGTTGACAACTTCAATTTGTTCAATTAGCCGTGTCAAATTTGATTCTAATCTTCAAAACACATGTTAATCAAATAATTAAATCCTGTTACTTCCATCTACGAAACATTTCTACTATCAAATCGTTTCTTTCTCTCCCTGACCTAGAAAAACTAATTCATGCCTTTTGTTTTTTCGCCCGCTGCCGCTCGTATTATAACAAAACAAACCGTAGGGCTCATATCACGCCAATTCTTATGTCCCTTCAATTTTTATCAGTTCAATTCAGGTTTTTTTTTAAGATTATTTTTTATCTCTATATGGGCTGGCCCCAGCAAACACTTCACAGCTCTTGACTCTCTCTATCGTAACCTGAGATCGGCCAGCCTGTCCCTGTTGGCTGTGCCTAGGTCAAGGCTGGCTACCCAAGGTGACCCAGCTCTTAAATTGGACGGAACAGAATATCTTTTATTACAATCGATTCTTCATTTTGCCATGGACTTTTGTGTGAATCACTTTGTAACCTCGTTTAGACAAGTGCTATACAAATAAAGTTATAATTATAATTATTTTATTTTTTTAATTATTATTAAAGACAAGGAAAGAATGGGCAAATTTAGCCATTCACTATTGAACAACCGACAATACAATAAGCTGTTCCACATGAAGTAGACCTCAAAAGTACGATGATGCAATACTACAACACTGGTTCACATAGAGGGAATTCAGATCATGCTGCTGTTGATCAAAAAGAGATGGCTACTATTTACAAAGCATATCTGAACTTATCGACATATAGAAACCGATCTAATGAGCTCAGCAAGGGATGATCACCTGAAAACTCAACCAATCAGGCTTGTTGAGAGACACAGTCCCCACCTTTTTTAATTTGTATTTATATAGCGCTTTTCTAGTCTTGATGACCACTCAAAGCGCTTTACAGTACAGTTTCACATTCACCCATTCACACACACATTCATACAGTGCATCTATCCCAGCACTTTGTTAATCTATGGGGGGGGGGCATTCTGAGTTCAGCATCTTGCCCAAGGACACTTCGGCATGCAGATGGTACAGACTGGGAATCGAACCGCCGACCTTCAGGTTGGAGGACGACCACTCTACCCCTCAGCCACAGCCGCCAATGACTTGGTTCTGATTAAAGGGCCCATATTGTGTAAATTCTGTAAAAGGTTTTTAGTTCCTGGGGAAATTTAAGCTGCAGTGGAAAAGCAGCTTCAGTTGCATTTTGAGGCTTGTCTGTGCGCCAGATAAAAGTTGAGTGCAGCGGGGAAAGCTCGGGAAGTTGTGTTTTCAGATCAAATTTTCCTCATTGGTAAAAGATCAAGAATAAATGTTTGTCAAACAGACAGTGTTTGTCTCTAATAATGATGCGTCGCTCTTGTCCAGCTGAGCAGGTGAACGGGGAGAGCTCCGGCCCGCTCATCGAGGAGTTCGACAGCGACACGGCGCAGGACAACAAGCGGCGGAGGAAGCAGCTCTGTCCGTACGCCGCCGTCGGAGAGTGCCGCTACGGGATCAACTGTGCCTATCTCCACGGCGACGTCTGCGATATGTGTGGCCTTCAGGTGCTCCACCCCACTGACAGCAACCAGCGCTCAGAGCACACTAAGGTAACGCTTACACACACAGCCTCGTGGTGCTTTCACGTTAACAATGCTGGTTAGGGGACTTCATTGTCCTGCTGCCATACGTATCCTGCAGTCCTTGGATTTATTAGAGGGTGAGGGAGGGGGTTATAGTATAAAGCAGAAATAATAGAACTGACACATTTCCTCATCTATTCATCCTCGTGGTGACTTTTCTGTGAGGAAGCTGCGTTTTTGAAGAGCGAGTGAATGCTTGAATGGACTTCTGACTCTTTGGAGTTATGTAAAACTGCAGGTACAGAGCGGGGGTGCTTCTCTCACAAATCACCTTGGGCTACGACCTGAATTATTTTTGAGTCATTAGAACAGAGATTTTTACAAACTTCTTCCAAAGTGCAGATTAAAAAACAATCTATCTGTTTATCAGTGTGTGAATCATCACAGCTTACTTTGGGCATGCCCTCTGTTGCTTTGTGTAAAGAACATGTGCCAGAAACGACAACAACAACAATGGTGGCTAGATATCAGTTTTTCTACGTCGGCCGAGCACTGCTTGGTCTGATGACAAGTTTGCAGCTTAATGTAGATTCGCTAACACATTACCTACATTAAGAGGCGGCTGCCTCACCTACATGGTCTACTGCATTCTTCTCTCTTTGATTGCATAGTAAACATGAGCTTAAAGCCGCTGAGATTACAAAGTCATCTGCAGGGAATGAGTGCTTAACATGTATTATTCTGTTTAATGCAGTGTGGCTGGATGATGTTGAGCCACATGATAGCTTGAGGTTGCCTGACAAGGACCACAGCTGTGTCAATACAATGGTCTAATTTCAAATATATATGAAGAGGGCTGTTTATTTACTTTAATCAAGTACTTTAGAGAACCTTATGCTGCTGTACTAACAAATCTGTATGTTTACTTATGCAACAAACTGTCTCTTATACTGTTTGCACTTTTATCACTTTAATCACTACGTTTACACTTTAGAGAACCTTATGCTGCTGTATGAAAAAATCAGTATGTTTACTTAGTATTAGGAAATGTCTTGTGTTATATATTGTGCCTGTGCATTTTATATGTTTCACTGTGGGAGAGTGGGAAACGTCGTATCGATTCCTTGTATGTTTTGAACATGTTAAGAAATTGACAATAAAGCTACTTTATCTGTATCTACTACTGCCGTTGAGCACAGCCTGAGCACATAACACAATCTAGTCTGTTAGAAGTTGAATGAAACATCTGAGGTTGAATGAAATTCAGAATGATCAGGTTTGGGTGTTGATGATTGAACCGTTCCCTCCTCTAGGCGTGCATCGAGGCCCACGAGAAAGACATGGAGATTTCGTTCGCCATCCAGCGCAGCAAGGACATGATGTGCGGTGTGTGTATGGAGGTGGTGTTTGAGAAGGCCAACCCAAGCGAGCGCCGTTTTGGCATCCTCAGCAACTGCAGCCACTGCTACTGTCTAAAGTGCATTCGCAAGTGGAGGAGTGCCAAGCAGTTTGAGAGCAAAATCATCAAGTGAGTCATTTGTTCTTGACAATGATGGTTTGGGAAGAGGTCTTTCTCCAAAATACTTAGTTTTTGTCAGTTGAAAGACTGAAGTGTCTTTGTTTCTGTGGTAGACTGTGGGCTCCGTAGCTCTCAGACGAATGGGTAAATAATTTCGAAATCTATATCAGGTAGATTTTCAAAGAAGATTGTCTAATAGATATTATGGGCAGTTTTTCCCCCCCTCTCGCTTTTTGAATGTTTTAAAGGCCCCAAGACTAAGACATCATGCACGGCTTGTCTCAAACTTACAAAATATTAATGAGCAGCTGGAGGAATTGAAATAATTTTCTGAACATCATATTAGAAGCTTAAAATCGTATTGATCCTGATTTGAGGACACGATTTTAGTGGTTATTTCTCTGTGATACTGGTACTACTTTGCAAAGCAGCATTGTAAGGTCTTTTGGACATTTTGTATTGTGGATGTCCTAACTATAATGTTATTTGTCACCTTACTTTTTGATTTTTCTCTGCAGGTCTTGCCCAGAGTGTCGAATCACATCCAACTTTGTCATCCCCAGCGAGTACTGGGTGGAAGATAAGGAAGACAAGCAGAAACTCATCCAGAAATACAAGGACGGCATGGGGTACACAGACCATTTTCTATACTCTGGGACCATATATTTAGTACATGTTCCTATGTCAAAAGCAGTATCACTGCCTCTCTGTAGCAGTTTTTCCTCATCTTTTATGAAAGATTTCTCTTTGCCTTTAATAAAAAGAGGAATTTCGCTGTTATCTCATCTAAAATCTGGTCTTCTAACGCTGTTCTACTAAACAGTCGAGTGTCAGCAATTTCCAATCTCCCTGCAGCATGGAGCAGAGAGATTTTGAGTAGAAAGCTGTTGTGGGTGGATGTGCTCAGAGTCATACAGGAGTGGGATGGTGAATCTGTGGGAGTGGGCAGTAACGGTGGGAAGAAAAACCTGTCCAGTGCAGACCTTCACTCTGAAATGTTGCCCTCATTCAATCAAAAAAAAGCTCCACAGAGAACTGATTCACCTCCTAAAGACTCTAATGACCGATCTCCGTTGCATGATTGGTGTGTGTGTGATTTATTTTGAGACAATCTGACCTGATGTGTGTGTTCTCTGGTTTGTACCCTGCAGGACTAAACTGTGTCGATACTTTGACGAGGGCCGCGGAACATGCCCCTTCGGCTCGAATTGCTTCTACAAGCACGCCTTCCCTGACGGGCGACTGGAGGAAGCTCAACCCCAGCGTAGACAGACGGGCTCCAACAGCAGAAACCGGGTAAGTGACCCCGTACATTAGCTTTACCTCGATGCTTCCAAATTATTATTTTTTTAAATCGTGTGGGCGTTAATTATATTTACCTCTAGTGGTAACAACCATAACGACACCTCTTTAACTGTGGCACCCTCTGCTGGATGACGAGAAAAACAGGAACATTTCTGGCATGCAAGAAAAAAGGAGAACCCTGTAACAAATACTACTTTACTTCAAATAGCCTGTATTTGTAGAATCTAGACTAAGTTTCGTCTTACTTTATGTATTGAGTCAGTATTGGCAACACATTTATAACATATGTACCACTGACCAGAGTCCAGTCCCCTAAAGCTGCAACCTCAACAATGAATATAGAAATGTAACAGTTGTTTCATTTGAGGTTGTGTGAAATCGCATCACAAAATTTGTATTAGTTCAAATAACGCAGATCACAAGACTTCATATTACATTAGTCACATGTGAATCGCCTCAATTCATCATCACTTTATTTTTTAAGAAGTAGTAGTTATGGCACCTTTCTGAAATCTGGTGAAAGGAGAACTCAGGCAGCAGTTGATGTCTTATCAGAAGGTTTGATGTAGACATGATGCATCAGAAGGTGAAACAATACACAAACGCTAACAAAGTAACAAGCAATGGTCACCCCCCAGTCTGAAGAGGTCTCCCACAGCATCTCCATATATCTCCCTCACCCTGCGTCCCCCATTCAGACAGCACATCCATGAATGGCTACAATTACTGTCACTCTCTGTCACATGTAGGTGTTTGCATCCTATTGGATAGTTAAGACTTAAGCATGCATAACTAAATCACATTGTGTCCTCACTTCTTACAAAAGAGTTAAAGTCTGTGAGAGTTGAAATTGTTGTCTCTGTGTCTGGTACATCTGAGCTAGATATGAAAGTCCCTAGACGCTACAATGTACTGTCGGTTGGCCCTTTATCTATAACCTGACCTTGGGTACTGCTTAGAGAGAGAAGGGAGTATCTGTGGAATTTGGACAGGCACTATTATCCTGTAGAGATTTGATGTGTAATATACAATATATACATTGATAGATAGTTGTCCTGGGGAAAGTCCCGATGGGTGAAACGCATCTCAACACAAAATGAGACCGAAGGTCCAAATTAAGATTTCTGCCTGTTTTTTCCTTTTTCACTTTAATAATTGGTTAGATTGAAAGAGGTTATGAGATACTGATGGCTTCAAAACGATTTGTTCAGGACAACGTGTTTTAATCGCACGCTCCTAAAATGAAGCCGAATCACATCTGACTTGGTGTCATGTTTTCTGACCGCCCCCTCTCCTCCTCAGAGCTCGAGGCGAACACCGCTGTGGGACATATTTGATGAGAGGGAAAGCACCGACTCCTTCGACAACGAGGACGAGGAGATGGTGACGTTCGAGCTGAGCGAGATGCTCCTCATGCTGCTCGCCGCGGGAACCGACGACGAGGTGACAGACTCAGAGGACGAATGGGACTTGTTTCACGAGGAGCTGGACGATTTCTATGAAATTTACCTATAGCAGCCCCACCAACTTCCTCCCCCCCTTCCCCGCCCCCATGTATACTAGACACTAGAATGGACTGTCTTGTGCGAGTGATGGACAGTAGCTTTTATTCCCCACCCTCTGTATTGTGGCAGTGCCTTTCAGCAGGCCATTAATAAATGAACTTGATAAAAGATAAAAGGAAAAAAAAAAAAAATCCAACTTGTCGGTGCGCTCGTGCTAAACATTTTCTAGACATCTATCCTTGTGAGTCTATCTTGTGCGGTTCCTGTGAAAAGGAAAAATAAGAAAATGACAAAGTGAACTCGATATAAGATTTAACGAAAAATCAACTTTCTTCAAATATTGCTAATAAAAGTTGTTAAGTTCATTTGTGGGTGTGGGTTTGACTTGTTTATCATCTAGCCAGGTGTTTGTACATAAAACTAAAACTCTGAGGATGCACTCGAACTTACTCAGCACCATGTACTGTAACAGTGATGGGCATGTTGTAAGATTTTACAAAACGGTTTCTGAAGGCCGAAATGTTTTTTTTCTTTATTAAAGTTGCTGAGAGCCAATATATTGTGCTGATGTTTAATAAATTGACCATAATCACTTTCATGTTGTACTGGAAAAGTATTTTCCGTGTCCCCCTATAGAGGTCTGTACTTTCTTTTTTGAAAAAAACCTTTTATGAGACATTTGGGTCAGATACACCAAACAAACTGTGTGTGAAACTCATGTAGGGTTTGTGCACCGTGCGGCAGTGGGAAGTCGTGCCCTGATCATCGGGCGGCCATCTTTGTTACTGGGACACTGTAGTCACTGAGGGGCTCATTGAATAAGTTACTCAAAGAAAAATGAAAACATTGTTGGTTGTGAAAGTCAGGAGGACACTCACTGGCTGGAATAGCTGAAACAAATATGGGCCAAACCTATTTTGAGTTTAAGAAATTAAGTTTCAAGTTTATGAATGTGTAAAAGCAAAATTGGGAGTTGTAGAAATAACAAGAAAATGTTTCGAAAACTGATCGGGTTACACAAAGCCTATCTTCTGCCATAATTTGTATATTACATGTATTAACACAACTAAAACTTTGTTTTCATCTCCTAAACTCAAAGTTATTTTTTTTCAAAGGCTCCTCAACCATTGAAAACAACAACAAAAATTCACGCCCATAGAGCGCTGCTCAGTGCTGCCTCTGGTGATTGAAAGCTGTATTGCAGCAATACTACTGAACAAAATGCACTGTATCTTTAAGAGTAACGAATTTTAGGAGCTGCTCAGTGACTGGTTGGTCTCGGTTAGCGGGGCCTCTGATTGTGTGACAGGTGAACCCCACCTCCCTCTTGTCGGCACACCCTCTGTAAAGCCTTTCAATTGGTCTGGGAAACATACTAAGTGATTTCACTGTAGCTAAGGTCCAATGTTATGTTAACGTTAGGATTCTCCAGATCCGTTTTATCGTTCTGTGATTCCTACCTGTAGCTTTTGGGTCCCACGTTCATCAGCAATCTGCTGTCGGTCAAAATGGACAAAATAAAGATGGAGGTAATTATTCTCCCTTTCACTATTCTGAGTCACAGCGTCTGCGGACGTCTGTGTTACCACAAGACAAATCTCAAAGGTCAATGCTTGTGACTAAAAACTCATGAGCAGACTGATGGTGCAGCGGGGTCAAGGAGCTGAGCGACTCCCTGTTCTGTTTCTGCTTCTTGCATTGTGAGCTTTGCTGTTAGGCTGCTCATCCACTGACTCCTGATGGCGAGTCTCAGCCCGTTGAACTCCATTGGAATGCATTTGTTTATACTGATATGTGTGTTTTCTATGTTCCACAGCCATCCATCCTAACTTGAAATTAAAGTTTATTATCAACCTCTACTGTGTACTGTCTCATCAGTTTCAAATAAGTGGGTACTACACCAAACGCAGCATTGGCAGATCTGTAGTAATGATTGTATTTGTCTGATAACTTAGCCCTCTGTAAGCTGTACGATCAATACTGCCAAAATTCCCATAATGTACGATAATTTAATTAATAGCTGACAGTATAATTATCAGTATCGTACGATATTGAAGTATGTACCTGTATCAACATGCTTTTTGTGATGTAGGTGCATGAATATGGACCATGTACGTCTATTTCTCTCCTGTCAATCATAATTGGTACACTGGCAGAGGATGTGGATTTGTAGGCGGAGTCAAATACTTTCAATCCATATGTTTTATGAAAGTACTGTTTATTCATAACATAGTGTTGTGCTTGTAGTCACAAAGAATGATGACAAACTCTACAGTTCCCATTTGGCTCAACTGAGCTTTTTATTGTGTCTTTTATGTCATCGTTTAGGAATAATTATCTCAAAATCCCCCTCCCAAGTTATTGATGACCGCTAGTCATTAGTGTTATTGGAACCTCACAAAGCATTGAACTACAGCCTGGTTCAACACTTTTTCGGGTCCCCTGGAAACATTCCCATTGTCGTTTCTGCAATTTGCAGCAAGTTTGTGTATTTGCATGTGGTGTGACTTTCTGCAGCGCACGCGTTGTCAAATTGATAAATTTGTTTCCCTAATTTGCACGTGTTTTTTTTTTAATTTGCAGTGCGCTGAGCTCTCTGGGCCATTGTAGCTCAAGCGGTTTTCTAACCAAAGAGTTGTTGCACTCTCTTGTCCATACCAGATTATGAAAGGAATTTTAAAAGGAAGCTTATACTCAGAAGTGGAGCTTTTAGATATTTTGGGTTTCATGCATGTACAGTATTTTCTATTTCCATGGCAACGAGTTTTACTTGGCCATATTGAGAGTCCGTTTTCAACTCTGAACCTTTTATCCCTTAGCAACAGGGAGACAACACAGCAGTCTGTTTACAGTGTGTGGGTAGGAAGGTATTGACTTGTTATCACTGGCATCAGTCGATACTCAACACCGGTACACTAAATACACTGCTGATGACGGGCGTCTTTGATAATGCTGCATTTGCAATTTTATTTTACATGTGCTTTACATAAAAATTTGTTATTCACCGTGAATTTCCATTTGACATATTTGTATATCTGCACGACAGGTCGAGAATGTGTCATTGTAAAATCATTTCTTCAAATCAATGATGTAAATATCATAATTTTGTTGATATGTGCATGCGTCATCTATTACTTCTGTCCGTCCCAGGAGTGATATCCCTCACATGTGGCTCTCTCTGAGACTTCCATGTTTTTTACCCTGTTAATAGGGTTTTTTAGGCCATTTTTCCTTCCTCTTTTTGAGGGTTAAGGACAGAGGACGTCACACCTTGTAAAGCCTTATGAGACAAACTTGGATTTGTGAATATGAGCTATTCAAATTTGGATTGATTGCCTGAAAATCCAGAATATCTTGTTTAGAATGAACAGAAACAGATATAAAAAAACTATGACGATAAAACAGACAGTTCCCCCAGATCTAAAAATAAAAGTCACACACACACACACACAGAGTTCAGTGAGGGCAGCCCTTCGCCCTCCACTCTGGAGTCTTCCATGGCAACAGCACCTGTGTATTCCATTCAGCCAATCAAATCCCCCCCTTGACTCTTGAGAACCAGAGTCACATGACGAGCAGCACAGACATTGACCCTGCTCCATGTTGTTGTTATGATTTGAGTTTTTTTATTACATTTTTAAGGGAAGCAGAGATTTCAGTACAACAGTTTGTGACATCGATCGTCATCCAGCCAATGAGTTTGGTTCCAGGGCTGCCATCTGATTGGTCAACTCAGCCAATTGCTTTTTGACTATGTCTGTTTTTTTTAATGGTTGTTGATAATTTTTTGTTGTTTCAGGGGAATATGTCAGATGTCCTGATGGGTTAGAGTGGATATGAGCATTACTTTGACCACATGAAGGTGTTGATGGAAACATGTGATTAAAATACAGAATAAGACAAAAAATAACAATAATGATGATAATAAATAACTAATAGATGTGTGAATACATGAAGGGAACTGCTCTTGGCCTGTAAACACAAACAGGCAGATGTTGGAGGCATCTTTAGTCCATTCCAGCTGCCTGGATCCGCGCCTGTCTTTGCGCATGTCTCTGCCTCCACCTTGGAAAGCACCGGGGAGGAACGCGAGGCGGAGAAAAGGAGGCGACCGCACAAATACAATGGTCTCTGAAACTGGCAACGACAATCTGAAGGCCGACTATCTCCAATACGAATCGAGCTACTCCCCCGACTCAGCCTCTCCGGAAGCCGGCCAGCCGAGCAGGAGGCGGGACACCCAGACCACCAGCGGCAGCGTCAACCCGGAGGAGAGCGGCAGCATCCAGCCCCTGGTCTCCTCTGCCGCGGCCGCCTCCTACATCATGACATCGGGGGAGTTCATGCAGAGCGCCCCGCTGCTGGCGCACCGGTCCAAGAGGAGCCTGCTGTACAAGGCGCTCTGCTTCCTGCTGCTCGTCTTCCAGGGCGGCGTCCTGGACTTCTACCTCATCATCTTCACCGACCTGTACTGGTGCTCGTGGATCGCCACGGACCTGGTGGTGATCTCGGGCTGGGGCATCTTCTTCATGAAGAACGCGCGGAGCAAGCGGCAGCGGGCCTGCGGCTTCCACCAGAAGGGCTCCATCTTCGGCTGCAACCTCGGCGAGTTCACCTACGCCTACCTGGCCTGGCTCATCTATGTCATCGCGTGCACCCCCAAGGTGGTGCTCATCCTGGAGACCTCCATCCTGGACCTGGTGGCGCTCAAGGTGCCGTGCGGGGCCACCGGGTTCAAAATCGTGGTGCTGCTCTCCGCGCCGCTGCTCTTCTGCCTCATCAACTCCATCATCGAGGACCTGAACGGGGCGACGCGGCACCACTCCCACAGCTGCTTCATGGGCACCTGCCTGGACCTGCTGGACAGCTTCACGCTGCTGGAGATGCTGCTGCGGAGGGAGATCCCCACCGCCTACCTCAAGTACACCGTCATCTCGGTGTACTTCGTGGCCCTGGCCGTGCCGGTGGTGTGGCTCTACGAGCTGACCGCGTCCGAGCTGCGGTGCCGGTGGCTGTGGGCGCGCTTCGCCACGGCCCTGCTGGTCAACGCCCCCCTGCTGGTGGTGCGCTGCTTCCAGGTGTACGTGTACGAGATGCCCGTGTCGGTGTTCATGTTCAAGAACATCTTCTTCCTGGCGTGCGCGCTCCTGGAGCTGGTGGAGCAGTGCGCGGCGGTGCGCGGGGTCCGGCGGCTGGCGGGCGGCGGCAACACGGCCCAGTTCTCCCACTGCGTGTCCGAGAACGACATGTGTCCGCACGGATACGTCAACACCCTGGCCGTCACCCAGTCGTAGAGCCCCCGGGGGGCTGGGGTGCGGCTGGAGTCGTGCTGCGCGCCTGGCACTGCTGGATAAACTCTGAATCACAAGTCAAACCTCTGCTCCGGATAGTGTCTTCATTTAGACCAGTGATGAACTGAATAACAGACAAGCAACAAACCCAAGTGTGAGGTATTTAGACTGTGTTGTAGATGGTAAATCTAATTTACTTTCTGCTAAATAAATTAAGATTGAAAGGTCAAAACTATCCAGACAGGTCGAACTCCAATAGCCACCTCATCTAAATACAGAACAACTTCCAATCCTGGGAGGAGATTTTTATTTCCAATCCTCTGGTGCTCAACACATTGGCAGGGCTGGATTCACCTGCTGACAGGCCCAATGGGCAACAGGCCCCCCCCAGGTCCCCACCTTAGTTCTGTTTATTGAATTGAGACAAAAACATAAATTATTGTCATGCACTTTAGAGTCTGGGCTGTTTTGCCTCCATATTTTGACAGAAAACAGCCAAATGCTCATTTATGTTTTCATTAATTTGTCCATTTATGTCTATAGATTTAAATCACAATCCTTATGTTAAGCCAGAAATTTGCACTTGCAAACAAACTTTCCCATCTAATTCCTGTCTATATACCAAAGGTTTTTACTGAGGCTTTTGATCTTATATGTTCCACAGCCTGATTTGTAAAAAAATGTATTCCCTAAAAATGTAAGGGAGATTTTTACCTTTCATGGTTGGTTGGTGCTGTTTTTTCTGACTCATGGAATCATTCAAAGAGATATTACATAATTTGCTCTGTAAAAACCTTTAGCGCCAATAAGTCAACAAAATGAACGTGGCTTAATCCAATGTTCAGGAAATGCATGCAAATCAGTGCATGTTTTTGGTCTGCAGTGCTTCATCTGCACAACCAATCCAGTTAATCTGTAGTGCCAATCCAACAGGCCTGTTTACCGGATGATAACACAGGAGTTACCTTTGGGCACTATTGGTTTATATTAACTAACAACTCTATTGGGATTTCCACACCTACAGCCTGAGGCAGTTGCCTGCTGGGTAATCCAACCATGACCAGCCATGTTGAGCCAATAACCACACTGGAGTTAAGGACTAAAGACTATACACTATTTATCAAAGGCAAAAAAAACAACAACCTGGAGCTGACTTACCATCTGAGGTTTTGATTCAGAAAGCTTCATCTGTACCAGCCTTACAATTTATTTTTTTTTCCTCCGACCAGTCATCAGGTGCTACAGTCGAACACCAACGCCTGCAACAGGTTACAACGAATGGAGGACGGACAGTGTAGTGCAACAGACCTTGTTACGTTGTGTGTGTTGAACTAAGTGCAGAGAGACAGCAACTGGACTGTGTGGAGTGTTTCGGAACGTTAAGTGCAATTTGAAGAATCCTGACTCTACTCGTGTACTTCTGTGTTTTCTATCGATGACAGTGTTGTCTGCTGGTGTTTGCTGCTTCTAAATGCTGTGTCTGGTCCTGAGATTAGAGTTAGACACGTGTGTGTAAATTGGTGCCATGCATAAAGACCTAAAGACCCGATAGTGCCATGACAAACAGGTTTTTCTACAGCCCTTTTAAACGGACCCCTGGCCGACAGGAGTTTCTGACGGTCTTGCTGGCTCTGCTACTGTTCTACTACTTCTGTCACGTGTTGGATCAGGAATCCCAACAAACAATCACTTGGGACGGTTCACTCTTTCACCCGTCGATTTAAAAGCCCAGTTCTCTCCATCACCCAAGGGACCAGCTCTGTCATTGGCCCACAGCATTTCTTGTTTGCGTCAAGATCAAAGACATGTGTCATGGTTAACACCTGTAGTGGTGGGACCACGTGGAATCTCATTGCTCTTAAGAAAGTCATTTATAAAGTTAAAAAAATAGTAATGATGAAAACAGTCTGCGTCACGTCTGAATCCAGTAAATCATAACTTTAACATGAGTATGTGCTAATCAATATTTTTATATTAACCGTGTCTTATATGATTGTTTTGGTCATAGTAAGAAACCCACAGATATTATCCCCAGGCTTCTTTTAGCTCATTGACTTGCTGTGTTCGGTCCTTGACTCCACTTCCATTCCATCCACTGACATTTCCAACCGGCAGCAGTTTTTAGTATAATTCTATGAATGGATGTTGTATGCTCTCGTGGGCGTCACAGGATTGTTGTGAGTAGTAAAGTTACGCTACCTGCTGTAGAGAAGATCATTGTTGAAGTTGCTGGATCCCACTTTCTTTTTTTAATGTCTAATACCTCACGACTTCAGAGAAAGGAAGCGCTTCTTCTTAATTTAGTTGCATTTCCAAACCAGCTCTTTCCACTGCAGGCACCAGGGTCGAAATCTTTTTTTCCATCCAAAAAAATGCCCCTGCTTTGTGGTAGTACTTTCTGAAAGTAATAGAACCAAGATGCCTGTCTGGTCACGTTATAGTTTTCGATGTAGTCTACAGCAACGTTATCCACAGTTGTGATGAACTTAATATTCCATAATCTTACCTTCCTTTTTTTGTATACATCTCAGTCAATCTCCTCTATAGGTCGTGCAATATGTTGCCTTACTTTAAGTTGAGCATTTCAGGCGTTTTGAAAAGGCTTTGTTGCAAGTGCTTGTCTCTATACGGATCGTCAAAGTCGGTGAAATGTCAACAGGATTACCATCGGCTGGTGGAGTAGAGTGGAATGGCTTGTTGTAGCAGTTGGTCGTACAACAGTCAGGATAATTTGCTTCATCTCTCGTGGTTGAAAGAGCACAGTGGAAACAGACAAACAGTTTTTTTTTCCAGTTCCTGAGACCACATGTTCATAATGAAGGTGGTTGATTGGTGGAGTAAAGTTGCCAGGACAAAAAAAATTGCATGAACTTCGGGTTGAAATGAAGCTGTAGTGATTGAAACTGTTGGAGAATGTCACAAGACACCTGCTTTCCACACTGGGCCTAATGCAAGAACTATTCTATATATTGTCCTAAGGTATAATCAACACTAATATCAGCCTTTAGGGCAACACAGTCAAACCATCGGACAGAAAAAAGTCAGTTGAATCCAAGCTCCCTCCCAGTGCATTATTTACCACAGTAGATTTACTGCAGTGACATCGTGGCTTTGTTTGAACAGTAGGAATGTCATGTCATGTCATGGTCAGTGTTCTCCATGAAGAGCTCCTCCTCAAGCTTACAGTAATGTCGGGAATAGAGTTTATGTGACTGAAGATTATGTACGGTCAAGAGATTGTGCAATATGGGTCGTAGGGGTTAGTGCCTATTATTTTTGGACGTAAAGATTATAGAGTTATGAATGAAGGTGGATTCATTAGGGTGTACTTAATCACAATGAGGGTATCAGTGCAATTTCCCATCTCTGTTTGCTTCAGTGTATGCAGGTCAGAGGTGAATAGGACTTGTGCCTTGCGAGCAGCATAGGACAGAGGTTTTCAGAGCAGGAGGTTGGGTGGGAGGTGTCTTTTTCCCGGCTTTGTCCGAGGGGAGGCCCACGACCTCAGAAAAAACCTCGGTCATACGATGACTGCGGAGGGGTCGGACTTGATGAAGAGAAAGGGAGGTCATGTATGTTGGCTTCCTATCAGACCAGTTCTGCTCCAATGATTCTGGCATGTTGGGGTCACGTAGCACCAACCAGGTTTTAAAGTTCAGTTAAATGGTGGTTAAAAATTACATTGTGAAGTTCTTTGCTCCCAAAAACCTAGTCATTTGAAGATATTGGAATATGCAGAATAATTAAGGAATTGTTAATTTACTTTTAAGGATTCTCACTCAGTCACGGTTCCAGGTCAGGGTCCTTAGAATGGACTCCAGTGACGTTTAATTCACATTTTAAATTAGGATTGGATCTAAAGAGCTTTCAGTCCAAATTTTGTATTTACATCTTAAAGTGGATGGCTTTGTTTGAAAGCTCTCGAGGGAACCTCCATATGAATCCTGGAAAAACAAGGCGTTTCTAATAATGTAAACTCGGATAAATGTTTCCAGCTATTGGCTGCTACTGCACAAGTGTGAGAGGTGACTGTATATTTGACCTTTGCTGAAGTACAATCCTAAACCTGCATCTCGTTGCATCTCATGGAGCTGAGATGACTGTTTCTAAATCCTCCCCCTTCCCCTGCAGCTGTCAGTCACTAGGATACAGGGGAGGGTGTCACCAGGTGTCACTGCTGATTCTGTCTGACATGTCTTTCTGCCATTTTCCCAGCGCGGGTGTCCTTCCTCCAGCTGCCTGAGGTCGTGGGTCGGCTGTGATTTCACAACGATGGAGGAAAGGGGCAGGATTTCAGTCAGTTCAACTGCAGGCGGTGCAGCAGAATGTTGAATAGACAGAATAATAGGTTAATAATTTATAATTAAATAGAAAAATTCATCAAATAGATTGATAAAATATTCAGAAGATCAACTTTGCTATGTTTGCAGAGTTTTCAGCCACATCTCACAGTCTTCTCCAGAGTTTCCATTCGTGTCATCATGTGCTCAAACTGTGGATCAAAGTGGTTTTAAATGGAGGGAGGACGGTGATCTCTGGTAAATTCTGATTTTAAACAGATTGCATTTTCTGATGTCACATGATGAAAACAGAGGCATCTCCATGAAAAACGACAGTATGCAATGATGTAGACCATTGGATGTGATCGAAAACTCTTTAAAAGTCAGCAGATCTTCAAATAATTTCTTATTACAACACAATACAAGTCAAATGTCAAAGCCTGAACTCTCACTAAAATGTTGGAGAGTTGGTTTGTCCCCTCTGCAGACACCAGGGTGCTGCTGTGACATTGTCCCTGATGTGTGACGTGTCTGTGGACGGTTACAGATCTTAGAGGTGCTGCTGCGCAAACAATGTTACGTGTTGACTGAGAGCAGAATGGTTTCCGATTGTTTGTTTCTTCTCATGTATTGAGAAGAAACTGTAATTTTGAATAATATTATATCATAGTATTTATTATAGTATTTTATACAACTTCCTCGTGCCAGTAATTTAAACCTTTGCTTATGCTCTCTGAAAAACAATCTTTATTTGGATTTGCACACAAACTTCACCATCCCAACCACACAAGCCGTTTAATCACAAGCAGGACTGTTTTATTTACATGAAACTTTAAACTGACTTATAGTGGACCTTTAACCTTTAACCTGCATGAATAAGCACAGTAACACTGAAACTACCAAAGGCTTACATGGACGTGGCTATTCAAATTAGCGGGTCATGCTAAACAGATTCAAATGTTTAGGTTTTTTGGGGGGCTGTGTACACTTAAAAACACTCATATTTTTCAATATATGGGTTTCTCTTTTTCTTCAAACTTGTTTACAGGGATAGGCCATTGCTATTGTTTACACATAGGACTATACTCTGTACTGTAAAGTTGTGTGGTGTATATCTGTACCGATATAATCAAATCTATGTACTGTAGATGTAAATCAGAGTATTATGTGGTTGAAACCTGAAATAAATCTGAAGAAATTGCTGTACAAAGTGTTTATTTAGGAAACATTATTTTATAGCTAAGGGAAACAAAGATGAGTGCAAGTTATATTCAGTATTTAACAAAGAAAACTTAACATTTACATGACATAAACCAATAAGTTTGAATATAGATTAAAACTCATAATATTTCCTTCAATGCAAAATAAAAATCTGCTAATTAATGTTGTTGTGAACTGCTCAGAACAAAAGGCTAATGGCTCCAGTGCCAGATTAACCCACTAGTGGGTCTGGGGTAAAAATTAGGTGTGGGGCAAACTAACCCACATTTCTTTTTATATATGTATTAATTGAGAGCAAATATTTGCAGTAAAATGCATCGTGTCAGTACAATATTAACTGAAATATCACAGAACTTAAAACACAATTTAAAGCAGATATTCCAAATGCTACTTTTCTAAAGATTTCATTAGCATACACATGTGATGTTAAAGCTCCTATCATTTTGGTTTGGAGAGTGTTTGGAGGAGAGATTCTGGATCTGGAACCTGCAGATTCTGAGGATCCTGAATGAATCCTCTGGTTTGTGCTGGGCAAATGCTTTGCTCAGTTTATAATCCATCTTTCTTTCTGAGACCTAAACCTCGAGCAGAGGTTCATTCAACCGCAGTTCTTCTCATGACCACTAGATGTTGGCTCCATGAAAAGAGTGTTGCAAATGTCCAACATCCATTCATCCATGGGCTATACCTTTTATCCTTTGAGGCCCACAGGAGAGAGAGCCGGTTCCAATCCCAGCTGGCATTGGGTGAGAGGCATCGACACCCTGGACATGTCGCCAGCGAATCGCACGACAATTACACAAGAGACAAACAGCCAGTTACACTCACATTCACTCCTACATTCAATATAGTCTACGAATAACCCAATCCCAATCTGCAGGGGTTTGAACTGCTGGAGAAAGCCGGACAAAAACCACATAGAAACAGGGACAACAGTCACATTCCACACAGAAAGACCCCGGCCAAACTGGGATTCGAACCGGCTGTCTTCTTGCTGTGAGGGGCCAGCCCTACTGACCAAATCAAGAATGATCAAATCCGGCCAAAACATGGTGCAACATCCACGTACGACAATGTAAGTTCACCTGTTTATGTTCCATGACATCATAATCATATTGATACTATTAGCATATTGATAATGTATGGATTATTATATTCAAATTTGTTTATAACATATGTTATATGTGCACTTTGCTGGCCACAAGTAGCGGATAAACACTGTCCATATCCACATACAGCATTTAGAGTTCCTGATTCCTCTTACATTCTGAACTTATGGTGCTCACACAAGCAATGTAGGTTAAACCCGGGAAAGTCTGGTACCTATGGCTAAGGGTGGACTATGGGCATCAGTCCCCCTCAAGATCTAAATCTGAATATCAGAGATCCTGCTGAAAGAGCTCCTCCTGCAGCCTTGCCAGCGCCGCCAGAGCTTCATCTTTGAAGGGGGATTCATGCTGAGAGGGAATTTTGGAGATGTAGCCTTGATCCGAGCCACTGTTTGGACCCTTTCCACTGGGAACCAGAACCTCATCCTCGTCCATCTCCATAGGCACGGAGTGGCCGATTTCAGACGGAGGGAGATAATCACTCCTCATGTTTGCATCTGAGGAGTCTGAAGGGTTTGAGTTGTGAGAGTTCTGTTGGGCCGAGCTTCTCAGGTCCAACTGAGCAGAGCGTTGGCTTCTTTGCAGCAGGGAATCATCTTCATCATCCTCAGTGGGAACTTGGCCCAGTGGTTCTTCCTCAAGTGATAGCCAGTTCTGTCTCGGCAATGGGGGATTGTGTAAAACAGGCTTAACTATGTAGACAGATTCTGGACTGGGACGGTGAGGGTGCATGTGATCTGTTAACACTTCATCCAGGTCTGGTGGATACTGATGGTTGTACTCAGGGTTTACTTCTGGTGTAAGTTCTACCACTGATGACCCAGGGTGCTGGCAGCTCAGTTCGGGTGTGAGGACGTAAATACTGTCACAATTTTCAGTGATTTCTACTTCACGGATTTGGACAGGAGGGCCGTCTCTGATTAGAGGAACACACTGTAAGACTGGAGGGATCTGCAGCTGCTCAATCAGCAGGTTGGCGTCAGTCATGACCTCCTCCTCATCCTCCACACACTCCCTCTCAAACCAATCAGGATTCTCCAACTGGTAGGCCTGGAAGTTTTCGATGGCGTTCTTCAGGGCTCTGCCGGAGGGACAGTTGAAATACTCGTCCCCGCCAATGCCCTCGATGTGGTTGACCTGACCTGGCTGGTACTTTTCAATGTCCAAGATGCGGAAGTACAGCTCTTCAAAATGCTTCATCAGCTTGTATTTGACCGTGATGTCGAAAAACGATGGTATGTCTTGTTCGCTGCTGATGTCATCGAAGTATGCCGCCATGTACTTGCCCTGCATGCCTGCCTGGTGCATGTCTGGTAGGAAAAGGTGGAGAAAGGGGGTGAGCATGTCGTCTGTGGGGGAGAGGAGGTCCTCCCTCAGCGTCACCCGATCTTGACCACACAACGCCCTCCACTTTGCCTGAACGCCTTGCGAGCACAGCACCAGAATTTTGTCGGACGGATTTTTCAGCTGTTGCCGTTGCCACTCCAGCCAGCGGAGGCGACCCACCATGCCAACCGAGGTGGAGTCTAGCAGGTCTACCAGCACCTTGGCGCCACACTTGACCTGGAGGAAGGCGCAGAGCTTTAGCACTATGTCCCTGTAGAGGTAGTGGTCCTGGGAGTAGATGACCAGCACTTTTGGAGGCTGTTCAAGCTGATGCTGTGCCGGTTTGAAACCAGGCAGAGGTGCTGCAGCATCACGAATTTTGCCTGAAAGAGAAATCGCCGATAACTGTCAAGGCACAAATCAAAAATAGGTATTTGAAGTTAGGACTTAATGAAGATAGAGCTGACACTGAATGTATTTGGAACTGACCTGGCTTCCTGCAGAGGGCACATGAAATAACTGTCGTCACTACACACGTCAACATCAACATCAGGATGACATAAGTGTACGAGGGAACACTCCCGGAGATGGCTGGATCTTTCGGTTCTACTGTTGGAAACATGGTTAATTGATTAGCTGATGCCATGAAAGACACCACTAGTTACCATTTTCAAATTTTCATTTTCAAGGCAAGTTTTGGATTGTTTAATCACACACTTATAATAATATATATAATATAAATAATATATATGAAAACTTTCAGTCGGGGTTTAGAGCCAATCACAGTACAGAGACAACCTTGGCAAAAGTCACTAATGACCTTTTAATAACCTCAGATCAGGGACTTGTGTCTGTCCTCGTTCTGTTAGATCTCAGTGCAGCATTCGACACAATTGACCATCAAATTCTATTACAAAGACTCAAACAGTTAATTAACATTAATGGAACCGCCCTTAACTGGTTTAAATCGTACCTTTCTGATCGCTCCCAATTCGTGCAAATTAATGATGAGTCATCTGTGCGCACCAAAGTTAACCATGGTGTTCCACAGGGCTCTGTGCTCAGACCAATTTTATTCTCATTATATATGCTTCCACTAGGAAACATTATCAGGACACACTCGGTAAATTTCCACTGCAATGCGGATGACACCCAGTTATACTTTCTATCAATAAAACCTGAACAAAGTAATCAATTAACTAAACTTCGAACATGTCTCAAGGACATAAAAACCTGGATGACCCGCAATTTTCTCTTATTAAACTCAGACAAAACAGAGGTTATAATACTTGGCCCCAAACACCTTAGAGATGCATTATCTAATGATATAGCTGCGCTAGACGACATTGCCCTTGCTTCCAACAAAACAGTCAGGAACTTTGGAGTGATCTTCGATCCTGATTTATCCTTTAATAGTCACTTAAAACAAATTTCTAGAACCGCCTTTTTCCACTTGCATAATATCTCAAAAATCAGACGTGTCCTTTCGCAAAAAGATGCAGAAAAACTAGTGCACGCCTTTGTTACATCGAGACTGGACAATTGTAATTCATTATTATCAGGCTCCAGCAGTACTTCGTTAAAGACTCTACAGCTTGTCCAAAATGCCGCAGCACGTGTCCTCACGAGAACAAAGAGAAGAGAGCACATTTCTCCAGTATTAGCATCGCTACACTGGCTTCCAGTTAAATCTAGAATAGAATTTAAAATTCTCCTCCTCACCTTCAAGGCCCTTAATAATATAGCGCCCTTTTACCTTAAAGAGCTGTTAGTACCTTATAAACCCACTAGAGCACTCCGCTCCCAGAATTTAGGCCTACTTGTCATCCCTAAAGTCTCTAAAAGTAGAGTAAGAGCCAGAGCTTTTAGCCATCAAGCCCCTCGGCTGTGGAATAAACTACCACTTTCAGTTCGGGAGGCAGACACCATCTGTTCGTTTAAGAGTAGACTCAAAACCTTCCTTTTTGATAAAGCTTATAGTTAGAGCTAATTAGTGCGGCAGAACGTTACTTGTTCTATTTTATGACACATGACACACGGAGCTTCTTTTTCCAGCTTCTCCTTCCTCTTCTCCATCCCTATCCCCCTTCCCCGGAATCCCTTTGCTTTATCACCCGCAGATCCAGGGCCTCTGTGGCCGCACCATGGATTGCGGTTTGTGGATCGCGCACCGGGGGTCGTGGTGGTGGACCAAGTGTGGCAGATTCTGTGTCGTGTGGGCTGATCGTGGTGGCGGCGGACCCTGTGTCGTGTTGACATCGGGTACGGGCATTGGACCAGGACGGCGGCGGCGGCTCGTGGGGGGCGGCGGTGGACGATGACTGAGGACTGGATTGGCGTTCTGGTCTGGATGGTGGATCGTGGTCCTGCTGGTTGCTGACCATGGACTGTGATGCAGCGGGACTGCTTGGCATGTCATGCTGGGGTTGTCCTTCGGGATGTTTACCCTCATCAAATGCTGATGGAGACTTTAATCTTTAATCTTGAAGACTTTAATCTTGATGATGTTTTCCTGCACGTGGCATCTATTGCACTTCTGTCCGTCCTGGGAGAGGGATCCCTCAAATGTGGCTCTCTCTGAGGTTTCTACGTATTTTTACCCAGTTAAAACGGGTTATTAGTAGTTTTTCCTTACTCTTGCTGAGGGTTAAGGACAGAGGATGTCACACCCTGTTAAAGCCCTATGAGACGAATTGTAATTTGTGAATATGGGCTATACAAATAAAATTTGATCGATTGATTGATTGACTTATAACACGTATATAATGTATATAGGCGTCTTTCAATGTTTTCATCCGGGAGAAACTAGCCATTTTAATGTGCATTTCCTGGGGAGCCGTCACCACTGTGATAGGTTTAAAGAAATACAAACAAGCCGGAATATTTTTATTTCGCCTATAGTAGAATAAAAATGGATGCAACAAGTATAATTACAATTACCAGTTTCATAAAACTATCTGACATATATTCTTTGCTGTTAAACAGTGATTTTGAAGTATTTTTATTTTTAGAATTTGGCAAACCATTCATTCATTTAGATTTAAGGGTGAATTGATAAGAATTAGTGGTCATAGGTCACAATAAATCATGTTTTTGACTTCAACTCTAGAATTAATATCCTAATTATGCCAAAACTATAGAGAAATGTTTGACAAATACACAATTCACCATGTATAAAAATGTATAAGTATATATATGTTTTGGTAACTGTGTAGACACAGAACTCAGACAAACAAATGATATTCACCTCAGCCTCAGCTGTATTTGCTTTTCAGCAAATGTTGGCATGATAACCTGCTCAACCAGAATGGCAATCAGGATAGAGCATATCTCCACCAAAGCCCAACTGTCCCCTTATGAATCCACATTTGAATTCACTAGGTACAGACTTTTATTTGGAGCTACACTAAATTACACACATGTATAAATATCAGTCCTCTAAACAGGCCAGATTTTTTCCATCAATTACCATGAATTGTTTCTCTGGTAAATCTATGAAAATTTCGACAAAAATGCCCTATCTGGCAATGTTAGAGAAAGAGATAGAAAGTTCCTGGATTCGCTCTTTTATCAAGAAATGAAAGGTCTCTTTCTTGGCCAATACCCCTCCCTTCAAACAAGTTTCAATAAAATCAGTTCAGTGTTTTTTTGCGTACTCCTGCTAAGCTACTTCGGTTAACATGGAAAACATATTAAAATGGTCATTGTACCCATGTTAGCCTTTAGATATTTTGTTTACCTAATTCCCCTTACGAGCTAGTTCCTCTAAATGTTGTCTTATTTCTCTCCTTTCAGTCTTAATCCCTCCCATTCAAGGAACAAGGAAGAGATAAGGTCGAGGAGGAATTAAGGAAACACATATTTTGATAAAGGTGACTTCCTGGACTTAAAAGTGACAGATGGATCACTGCTCAGGGGGCTTGAACCTGTTCTGTAAGGCCTGATTGTCCCTGTTGCCATTCTGAATGTACAGTAGATAATGTTGTTGCTAATAGAAATCTATAAACATGCCAAAGTCAACAAGAAGTTCGATCACAGGTGGCTGTATATCCTGGTATAAACTGAACAGCCACTGTAGATGTTTTTTTAAGAAACAGGGAAAGATCTTTCTGTACTGGCACCTATCCAGTACTTTGTTTTATCTATTTAGTCAGAGCAAACTTCCTCTTTGCAGCCAGCATGTGGTCCAGCCTCGAGGAATGAGGTTTATCTCTTTTCATTTCACCCTAATGGCAAACTACGGCGAAGGTGCTGCTGTCAGATAATGGTTTTCAGATACTAAAATAAATATGGGAATGCTCTTCTTTGTTGACATGAAAATCTCTGACTAAAGTGACGTTTAAGTACTGTGGAATAGGTGACAAGATAATGCTGTTTCAGCTGAAGAGAATCAAATCTTTATCACAATCTGAACGTGGGATTACCACCACCAGATGGAACGTTCAGTCACTGTCCTGCTCGGCCACGAAACTGATATTTCAAATCTGCCAACATACCATCACAAATTTGCAGCGTTGCTCTCTGACGGGTACAGTCCTGGCCACACTGTGGGAAGATAGGTTTGACCTGCAGGGAAGAATACGGTCGTGTTAACTCGACAGAGAAGGCGGAGGAGGCCGCGGCGTCACCCAGCAGAGCAGAGTTGAAAAGATTTACCTGAACGTCGAACTGGCAGCAGGATCTCGGCCATTTATCAAGGCTGAATATCGCATTCAGAGTTGTGCGATTGCCCTGGAAGACAGTAAATAGTTACTGCTACCTTTATCAGGAAAATTATAAAATTATTTGAATGCAACATGCTGTGAATAAAGAAAGCACATGCAAATAAACAAAACACAGGAGAATAAAGAAACAATCTATTTTGAAGACACATGCACAGTAAACATAGGGTCCGGGCTCACAAACAGCATATGATTATAAACAGTAGGCAGAGATGAGTCTTAGCTGAAATGTCTCTAATAATGAACTGTAGCAAATTATGTATTCTGAATACATTTTAATAAACTTTAACACACCAAAGACTACATTGCTGGAAAGCCAGATTTACTTTGTGTGTGCCTGTGCAGCTCTAGTTGTTTGTAAAGTCTAATGAGCAGTCTGTTCCACGATCAGCAGAAAAAGAAACAGTTTCCTGCTCTGTGAAGTAACAAAAAAAAAAACTGGGGTAAAAGGTAGGTTAAGATACAAAGCACAGGATGTTTTAATGAGCACCCTACATTTCCTCGTGTTCTAGGTCAAATCGCTGAAATAGGAAACTGCATTCGTCTTCTGTAAGGGACAGAGGCGGCCTACTGCGCGAGTACCCTTCAAATACTTTGTGCCATGTGGGTTTACCTTGTTTACGCGGTCTGCGTGTTGTTCATCGGAGCAGCTCACAATAACGATGTACTCCTCACACAGTGTGTCGGGCCTGAAGCTGACAGCCAGCGCAGACCTGCCCCCGGCTGCAGGGACCTTAGCCAGACTGATGTTCGCCCGCCACAGACTCCCTACGGCGCAGACCATGGGACCACGTGTTAGAAACGGTCCGTGTGATTCAGTCATTCACCCTGAACGTGGGGGGGGGGGGGTGTTGGTCACTCACCTCTCTCGATGCACACCCGGGTCATCTGCATGGTGGGATCTTGACAATCTGAGAGACAAACAGAAGCAGAGAATCATACCACCACAAGCACTAGTTTCTTCACTCCCCCTGGAACTTACAGTAGTTGTGCTGTTGAGATGCATGAGTATATCATCTCACACTGTATTCTTATTTACAGACGTCTGACCTGTCTTGGTTTTACTGATATTCCACATTTCTCTGTGAAGCCAACCCTGTATAACACTAAATATTCCAATCGACCATTTGAAAAATGGTCTATCTCATGTTAAAGAAAGTCAAAATCAACAAATATTTGTTATCTTCCCTGACGTCTTGAGGTAAACTGACTTTTGCAATATCCTGCCTACAATCAAACAGACAAACATAAAAACTGACGTCATTAGCTGAGGTTAGTGACGTGGCAAGAAAGGAAACACAACACCAGCAACACAAGTGGCCCAGTATGTCGCTGTTCTTTGAAGTTTCGTTATCAAAGTAGTATGCACCTGCATATAGTGGCTGAACAACCCATGTACTTTCTTACATGTCTTTCTTTCTAACCAGACATTAAACAAGAAGTCCACCTGGGTGCAAGTACAACTGGTTTTTCAATGGTAATCAGAGGAATGGCTGTGAATGGTTTAATACTGGTTATTCCCTAAACACACCCATTAGTCATTATTGTGAACCATGTACTTTACTCTTTTCTCTGCTGTTGATCTAGAAAAAAGTGCATTTGGACGTGTACTTGCTTCATGAACTTTAGACCATGAGCTTAGATTGTTTTTGATGAATTTAAGCAATCTCTAAGAAATCATTGCCCCCCTTTTCATTCATATTCAACTTTATACAGAAAGGTGATCTATTAGTTACATAGTCACAGAGGCCAGGATGATGACATCATGTCAAAGTCACTCATAAATTAAACAGTGACAGTAGCATGGACAGACCAGAAAGACAGACTATGTGTCCACAGCAATAACTAAAATGCTGCCTTCCACATCGACTCACCAGGAACTTTGACCTCCTTATTGATGTCGTAGTCGCTGTGGCCCAGCTCAGGTTTTGGGATGTTGAACACAGAGACCCGGTATCTCTTACCCGGCTCCAACATCACCATGTTAGCAGAGAAAGACCACTGGAAACAGGAAACAGGAAACAGGCAATTACACTTTGACAAACTGTGAGCACGGTTCACTGTGTTACGCTGGTCATCCAAAATCAGGTCTTCTCTCTAATCTGTAGCATTTAATGTTGAGTGTCTGCTGCTCTGGTTAATCTGAGATTATATATAATTTAAAAATGTGAACTAAAAAGTGTCCAGTACTGAAAGTGAACATTAAAAGTTTGACTAGGTTCTTGGTCTTACACCTTTAAGTTTGATCAGATAAATTCCTTCCTTTCTTCCTTCCTTACTTCCACAAATCCATCCATCCATGCATCCAGCCATTCATCTAACCGTCCCCCAACCCACCCATCCATCCAGGAGTAGCTATCCTCCCTCTGGATGTCCAAAATCCTCATTGAGCCCAGTCAAATTATGGACAAATGTCATTTTGTCGGCTTCAATCTGCATTGCATTCTTTCTGTCTCTACCCAAAGCTTATGACCAGGAGGAAACTGATCACTGATCGCTTAATTCACAACATCAATATGCAAAAGCAATTATACCGTGGAGATGAAAATGAAACATACAGATCTGAAAATATGCACTATCAATGTGGCCTTACATTTTGAATACAATCTGAAAAGGGATTTGGACCCACCAACCTTTTCCCCTGACGGACTTCTCATCGGGAGTTTGCCTTTGAAGGAATATCGAACACACAGGTTCTGATTTGTGGACATCACCAGAACATGAAGCTCTGTGGCCTTTAGGTAATTGATGCTTCCTGAGAAAAGAACACAGCAGGGTCACATCCTGTCTCACTTCTACTCTGACCCATCAAACATATTCGTTGTGATGTAAAAAACGCATGTCACGTGACCAGTGGGATAGAAGCCTGACGTATCAGCGAAGGCTACATCGTGCCCTTCCAGACGAAACCTGCCCATCAGCATTTCCAAACTTCTACGTTTTAGCAGCTCTAAAACTCTGAGTTGATGTTTTTCAATTGGAAATATAGCCGTATGGATGTAGCTTCATCTGACCCCTCCCCCTCCACAGAGAACCTATGGCGGCTCTCTAAAGGTCCCTGTGCTCCCTGTGAAGGACACATTCTAAGCTTCTAAGTGAATGTGAACACAGTTCGTAGTTTCAGGTAATTATACACTAATAAAAACATAATTATGAATATCATATTCAATTTCAGCATATATATATATCCCGATAGATCCTACACACTGGACCTTTAGCTATAGGAATCAAGTCATCAACTTAACTTTAGTCCTTAATTGTTTAATTAAGTGTTTGATTTAAATAGTCATAATCAAAAACTAATTTTGATTCATGAATCTGAAATTCGATCGAAGACGAACTCACCATCATCCCTTAACGTCCAGTTGGCGTCCAGTACAGGATGCAGGTGTCCTGCCTTGTCCCGCCTGGTTTTAACAGATGCCTGCAGCTCCTCTGGACTGCTGGGAGTGTATTTGTTAAGCTCCAGCCAACTTATGTCCATACAGTTACCTGCACATACACACACACACACACATACACACCTTTATAAAGAAGGGCCCTGTTTACATGCAGCTCGGAATGAACAAGAGCAGCATCTACTCACTTGTCGTGATGGTACACCCCAACCCCTGTGGCAGAAAAAAAAGGAGGATTGTATATTATTATTCCCACAAATACACTGTACATTTGACTGTATTTTCAACCTTTGAGCATTAGCACAAAGTCTGTTATAAAACAGTAAGCCCTGCTGAGCAACCAAAATTTACACTTTACTGTCGTGCTGGGATTTTCCTGGTTATCGAGCACTAAACAAGAGTAATGTATTAATGTTTAGCATTAACGTTTGATGTTAAGCATTAACAATGACCTAGTAGCCTGCAACCTACCACCACATTAGGCTTCCTAATAGGTTTAGAAGTGTAATGTAAAATTTCTCATAATAATTGTCTGTATTGATCCACCCAGTTCTACTGTTGTTGATGCATTATCGTTGTTTCATAGCAGCCTCAATGTTTCAACATAGTAAAACATTGTAACATTACTTAAAGCATTTTCTTTTTCAAAAGAACTAAGCCCCGGGTGTTGACCCTAAAGAGCCTTGAGGTAATGTCTGCTGTGATTTGACGCCATTGGATTTAATCTTCTTCCAGATTCTGCTTAATCTATTGTTACTAGAAATGTTTTTTTATTATTTTTTACAGATTTTTCTTTTTCTTTACCCAATCTACTGTTACAGTTTGTATTCATTACCTGCGTCCCTCTTCTGTATTCTCCTTTATCTATTGTTTCTATATGTGTTTCTTTTTTCACAATATCTACTGTTGCTGTTTTTTTATCTTTTTCAAAAGTAAAAAAAAGTTATGTGGCTGTAAATTAAACTGTAACTATTCTGTATTCAACATTAACATTACTTTGTATGTTTTATTTCTGTTCCAGATTTGATCCATTGTTGTTGTTTTTTCTTTGTCATGGCACTCATAATCAATATTACACTATGTTGTTTATATCACTGTATTTTTAGTTTTTTTTCCGATTTGTCCCACATTATCTGTTGTTGTTTTCTTTATCAGAAAAAAAAATATCATACCTCCTTTTCTCCATATTTTACGACATTCTCTCCGTGTCATTTTCTTTTTTGCCCTAATTCTCTTTGAATTAGGGCAAAAGAAATAAAATCCACATTGGCACTGTTGATCTTCCTTGGTGTAGAATAATGGACCATAAAGGATCACTGAGAAACAGAGTGTTGAAGTCGAACTTGAAGAGCTGGAGTTACCTGTGTGGAGCAGTTGAGGGGGGGCCATGTCAACACCTTCACTGAGGACGACAGACCCAGACACAGCCACAGCAAAACTCCTCTGAGAATCATCTTCTGTCTCACTGATCCTCTCTCAGGTTCAATCAGCAAAACGTTCCGCCATGATAACAAGAAGTTACCGACTAACAGTGAGTTGAATTCAATGTGTCAGCACCATGAGAATGTGTCGACTGAAGGTGGATAAATGTAAAACTTCCTGTTCGAGGAAATAACCGGTTAACTGTAAATTACCTCATGCCGCCTTCACAGCACATGGGAAATCAGAGAACTTCTGCTGCATTTGAGTGTTCACTTAATCACTGATGATCGCCTGATTGCATAACAGTGGGGGGACACAACTTTGAAACCTCGTGAAATATGCACGATTGTAAGGTGGGTTATTTAAGGTCAGGGTTTATCCCGTCATGCTCATGTGGGATTGCTTGATGTTATTGTGCCAAGTGTTTGAGAACTTATTGTCTATCATTTGTATTATGTCAAAAGTTTACCCTGGAATAAGGGAAACAAGCCAGTTTAACACAAACTCAACAATCCATTTATACCCTTAGAATGGTCCCCTTAGAAATAGTTTGGCCATCTTCCCATCTTTCAGACCAGTCACAGACACTGATAGCTCACTGGAGGATAGAGACTCTTACAAAATCCTACAATAACACACTGACAATAACCCTATCTCACTTCATATATCTCAATAAATGGTTAGATGGCACTTGGATGTGTTTAACTATGTACACCAGCAAAAACATGTAACTACCTGAACTAGTTTTAGTATATACTCAGCAGGTTTACCATTTCATAGTCTGTTTTACACACATTAGTCTGCATCCAAACCATTTTCCAATTCTAAATATTTCCCTCAAAGACATTGCTATCACTAAATGTAAGTAATAACATTGCGCATGATAAAAAGCTAGAGGAATATAGTCTCAGTATTATGTGTTCCTGTTGAAACCTGCAGGATTTAGTCTGACCATTTTTCTTACGGACCCAAACGCACCATGAAGAGTTTACTCAGGTCTCTTCCTGGTCGTGTGGGCAAACACCTTCGAAGTACAGACCTCATGGACTGTGACGCACAGGTGCACTGTGGTACATCCACCACTAGGTGGCACAGGAACGCAGTCTCGTTCACTTCAATCTGTCGTGTCTGTGCTGTAGATAGTGTACATACAGATTTGTATTACCTTCCATGCCAGCTTAGCCAGAACAGGTTTTGTGTGTGTGTGTGTGTGTGTGTGTTTGTGTATGTGTGTGTCTGTGAAAAAGTTTGAATATTACTTTTTGATGATAAACTTGTGGAGCTGATCGGTCAACGGTCAACAAAAATATCTATTTAAACAGATCATGCATGTGAATATGTATAATCTGTGAGGAATATGATTTGACTCTTGACCTCTTCAAGTTGGATCAAAATGCATCTGTTATAAGCTTTTTATTTTACCTGAAATCACAAACAGACAGCTGTTATAGAGTTTAGCCAAAATGTTATATTGCTCTATCTCTTTACACCAGAAGAAACGCACCAAAATATTGTGGATTGGCTCCAGAGGCTATTTCATCGTCAGGCGATAGCTGATGGCTCCAAAAGTGATGATTGATGGATGATCTGAGGAACAACTTTTCCAAGATATCTTATACTTATAACAGAGGATCTAGAACTTATATTCATTAGAAAATGATTCCCCATCATATGATGTTACTTGGTGAGTGACATGGTCACTCTAATGCTTTTCAAATTTGAGTTGTGATTTTTTTTTCCGTTTTCTAATTTGGACAAACTAATCCTTGAGGTTTCTTAACTTCTCTGTAGTGACATCATCATATTCACAGAATTGACGTGAGCCCCATTTAAACAAGATGGTTCTACAAGTAATACACTGGTCATCCTGTAGTGTCCTCTTTGAAATTCATTTGTCAGCCTCATAAACCAACCATCACTAAATCAAAGAGAAGTCAGTCCCTCATGTCTTCATCCCGACACCTGGATCTGACAGTTTAATCCGCCACACCTGGATTAAAGGGCCCCCCGCCTGCAGGGACAGTACTGTACCATGGCGGCCGTGGACCGAGACAAAGCTCACTGACAGCAGAGGAAAGCTGAGTATCAGTCATGGATCAGTGTGGGCCTGCAGCAGCAGAGCAGGGGGCCTCTCCACGGAGGTATGAGCAGCAGAAAGCCTGCTGGCTGACATCAAATGGGGAAACTGCGCCTGGCTCTGCTGGATGAGGGCGGCCCCCAGTGAGTCCAGGTGTGTGTTTACAGATGTTTCAGCCGCTTAAACGGAGATCAGACCTACCAGAGATAAGATGAAGCTTCTTTTCACAGGAGGTGGGAATTTGGACAGTCAGTGACAACATGTGGTGGTGCCGTGACACGCCGATTTATACCGAACAGGCTCCTCGAGCACAGTTCAGTGAGATGACAGTGAACTAGAAATGCTGTCCCATGCAACCACCACACATCTGTGTCCACATGGGAGCAAAACACAAGGTGCCTGGGTTGCTATGTTCCAATCCAGTTCCAATCTCACGTTTCTGGATCAGGTTTGGATACGACTGGGAAAAAGCAGAACCTTTCAAATACAACACACTTTATAAGAAAAAAAAAACACACAAATGGTTTCAGTAGATGATAAAAACAAGGTAAACTTAATCCAATATAAATGATGTTGTCGTGGATATTGATCAGTAGGCATATCGTGGATTACAACACAATATGCCTATTCACATATATATGACTATTATTGGTAAGATCTCTATAATTATAACTGTCATTACTGCTTCCTTCATCTCTGTCAGACATGTTCTTATGTATACAAAGCATTGATACACCTCTTCATTTGGGTTAGATGCTGGTTTTTCTCATCAGTGTTGTAAATGTTGTTGTTTTGTTCAGTTATTCAGAGCATCTATTGCCCTCCTGTCCGTCCTGGGATCCGCCCATGTGGCTCTCTGAGGATTTCTTTGAGGTTTTTTTAATCCTTGCTGAGGGTGGAGGGCAGAAGACGTTGCACCCTGTCAAACCCTTTGATACAAATTGTGATTTCTGAATATGAGTTATACAAATGGAATTTGATTGTTTGTTTGATTTGACTCTAAACAAGTTAATGTTGGAGCACATGTGGTGAAGTGCTCCCTTTGCAAGGATTTTCAAAAACTCAGACTTCCACCGTTTTTACATTCAATCCTGGGAATCACCCTTCATGCCTGTCTCTTTCCTGTCGTTATGTTTCATCACATGGGCTGAGATGTTTCATCCCCTGCTTCTTCTCGTCTCTTGTAGGCGTTCCCTGTGTGTTCTGTTTAGACTCTTTTGTGAGATTCCTCTGTTTGTTGTTTTTTCTCTGGACATTTTCCTATTAAAAGGACACCTTTTGTTTAAACTCTGCATCCTGGGTCCCTCTGCTTAACCAAACCTTACAGTGATGTAAAGAAATCCCTATTTTTTAAATCAATACTAACTGGAATGTAGTAGAGCTCCTTTAAAGTCAATCAAGCTGATCCTGAACAGATCCATAAATTATTCCCTGGGAAAGTTGTGAGAATTGTACATTGGAGGATCCATTCTATTGAACAGGAAATTCCCCAAATTTGGCTCATTTATCTCCTCTGTCTAGTCTTAATAATTTGTCAAGGTTAAAATGTAAGGGATTTTTAATTGAAAATTGAGCAGCTGCAGCACATAACAGTTTTGCTCCTTTATTACTCAATTTTTTCATAATTTGATCATTGTTCTACTCTAGTAAAGTAAAAATAATTGAAAGATGAGATGAATACACAGTATTTGTCCTGGCTATGGCCAGGTATGTTTTGTGGAGTTATGCTTCCAGAAAATAATACAGGGCACTGACGTCTTATGGAGGAGCACACTCCCTGATGTAGTCACGACAGATCCTCGAGTGTCTCACCTATTTATTTTCCTTTTTCTGAGGAAGATAAATGTGTTCCATTAATGGAGACCTCCTCCTGCAAGCGAAATAAGTAAAGAGCTCTCTGTTTCCACATGTGAAAGGAGCATGAGGGTGAAAATAGTGATCTGACAATTTCCCTTGATGGACGTCTTTATTTCCGAGTGGCACTCGGCACAAACGGAGAGTGCTCGTGTCATCAGCGACTTGTCTCTTCTGTTGCTGTGTTCGTCATATTTTTCCCCAACAGAAGCCACACTGCCTATTGCTCCATCTGGAGCTGGAGATGATGGCCGGTGGTGGACACATGATGGGTAGAGCACGACACAGGTAGAGGAGGTGCAACGATGTTATTAATAACCTGTGTGGACAAGAATACAATCCTGTCTCAGCAAAACAACATGTTGAAACAGGAAAAATCAACAACTGGATTGTAGAAAAACGAATTGACAACAGCTTGTGATGAAATATTCGAAAGAGTAGAACTCTAAGTGCAAACTTTGAAGGCACTAGAGTTTCATAAAATCATGCGTTTCTGCCTTTTAAATGCAAGACCACCAAACGCCAGCAGAGAGAGGAGGAGGCTGGTGTTAAAATAATCCATCAGCCGTCCTGCAGAAGCAACATCTGCGCTGTGATAATCTATGTGGGAGAGAACGGTCACACTGTGGACCCTCTGCAGATATAGACTCATATCTCCACACTGCTTACAATGCTCCCGTTCAGTGAAATGACACGGCAGAGGATATTTCAAAACCTTCTATAAATATTAAAAACTACAAACTAAGCAGCCACTTATCCTGCAAACGGATGATGAGCAGCAGAATTCTTGGGGGGGGGGATCTGCCCCCTCAAACGTCTCTGACACTGAACAGAGCTCATTCCTCTGACAAAGCTTATTTCAAGCTCAAATTATTTATGCCAGGTTGCTGCTGATTTACATTATGTGATAAGATGCATAATAGTCAGTAAACATGCCGGTGATAATGTAATCTCCCATGTCGGCCTCCCTCAGAGTCAGTCACAATCACACTTGCTTTAGCTACTGGATAAAGGTCCAGGCTGCCTTCTCTTAGCCTCTGTACTATTGGTTTGTATTCATGTCCAGTTAGGACGTTTTGAGTCCAGACAGTCCTGTTGGTTTGAGTTTGAGTTGACCAGGATGTTGTCACCATGAAGCAGATGAGTTGTTGGTGCTGGTACATGTTGATGTGTGGGCAGTGGATAATTCTTCTTTCATCCAACTTTACTTTTAGAATACCTTGTTCCATGTTTTTAACAGTTCTACCACTTCTTCCCACCCTCGGTCTCATCCCAGTGAAGTGTCTCCAGAAATGGCTCCCCAGCCATACCAGACCTACATTGTCATGGTTACAGTACTAAATGTGTGGTTAAGCTCATGGATTTGGGCCCTAAATCAACTTGAATAGTTTTAGGAAATGATCATTATCAAAGTAAATGCTTCCCCAATGTAAGAAAATCTCTGTCACCATGGTTACAGCAATACACCTGCATCTTAGCCTGAGGAGCAGATATTGTTAACACAACAATGAATATGGATTTGAAAGGGGAAACAACTGGAGGTGTCTTGTGTAAAAGTATATATTTACCCATCCATCTACCCTTACTGCCTCATTAAGAAGTCTTAGTCATGGAGTGCCTCAAGGGTCTGTTTTCGGTCTGATTTTATTTTGTATTTACATGCTACTGTGAAGTCTAATCTCCATGTTTTGATATATATTTTTGATTTGTTATGCTGATGACACTCAGAAGTGTATAGACTGTGAGAAGCTCACATCATCCTCTCATGTTATTGTTTTTGTAGCACATCGACACCGGCATCGGCCCTTATCAACAGAAACCCTCATAACACCTTCTTCGGTGTCTTACTGTATGTAAGGTACTGCTTTTTCATCCTGACATATTTGGATTCTATTTGTTTTCACATTTTTGCGTCTGTTTCGTGTTCTCCTCTGGATTATTTGCAGAATATGTACAAGGGGGCCAGACGGAGAAAGTCTGGAGGATCTCCAGAGAATCTCTGGAGTTTTTAACACACATATTGGTACAGTATATGTTGTCAACAGGATTATAGTAAGAAAACTAGATAATTTAATTTATTTTAGGTGAGTCTGCTGTTGTGGTTGCGTTTTTCAAAGCAATCATGCTGTTTTCAATGAGGCGCTGCAGTGCATTTTAAAATGCTCTGCATGACAACAAAAAAATCACCCTTCGTTTTGAAAATGTTTACTAAATCACATATTGAAATGCTGAAATTATAATTCATAACAGACTCAACTGCCCATGTTGCCTTGCTCTGTTAGAAGTGTCACTTACCTAGCTATTGATAAACAACTAACGATAATATTATTCATCTTTTATTTCATTAAGTGCTTTAATTAGCTATATATGTCAAAATGTCATTTTTGTAAATGCCAATTTTTTTCTTACTGGTTTATAGAGAACCATTAACATACTCTTTACAATCACAATTCTCAATCTGTTAGGAACAACAAATTTCATACAAATTATGACAAATACTTAAATAAAATGGATTTGTCCAGTGCATTATGCTGTGGATGTCTACATATCTGACATTGTCATGACCAGTTTTTAAGATTGAGGATGTTTTCTTTTCATATAAGATTTAGTCTTTGATTCCAAACAGTGATGTACATATGGAAACTATGCGAGGCTGAAATTCAATGATTATACCTTTTTTGGAGAAACTACAGATAAGGCCTGCAGCAGAATTTACTGGACCCCCTGAAGGAGCCTGTGCTCCAGGTGGAGCAGCGGGAAGTAAATCCCTCAGGAAATCCTCTCTTCCATCTCCAGCCCTTCTGCAGAACGACGTTGATCCAGAGGAGAGTGTAACTGGCAGCTCAGCTGGCCCCGTTGTCCACAGTGTTTACAGCTAATGGAAACATGCAGCTTATCAGCGCGTTATGTAAAAAGAGGAATGCAAGAGGGGCTGTGGGCCTCAGAAGACTGCAGTTATTTAACTGACTTACCTGCACATGTTAAATCCAGGGACTCTGTATCACATCTGGACCCACTTCACAAGAAATGATCAATTTGAAACATTGTGAATCAACACTTGTTACTTCAGTAGCCCTGTGATATACTTGAGGAGAAAAGATGGGGACAGATGTGATCTTGCAAGGGAACCTACCAGACCTGACAAATACATCAACTACACCTAAAAGTCTACTTTCTAGTTAGACGCGTTATGTAAGTGTTGTGCAGCACATCCAACCTCTATGGCTGCGGTGAAGCTGAAGCACTACATTGTCCCTTGTGCAGAGGAAGAGGAACTCCTCTTCTAAGCAGCTGTCTTGAAGGATTCAGGGAGGGATGTACTTGCTTGTGGCGTAACCACGTGGTGAGGGTAAAGGGGTGGAGTGCATAGTGCATGCCCATTGAAGTGGGGACAGGGGCTTTGCAGATAAGTCACCGTGCCAAGCATGCAGGCTCCTGGGCATCAGCATCAAGAGGATGAACTTCATATGGACTGAGAACTAATCACTCCTGGTCGGCTTGTCTCAGTTAGTTACTATCAGTGATGATGTGTCCAAGTGTATAGGTCGATGCATAAACCTTCTTGTATGTCCCCATCTTGTACGCATTAAATGAGTGCCAGTGGTACCAGAGGAAAGGTCAAGGGTCACCCACAATTTTAAGAATCCTTTTCTTGATACTGTGAATACACAAGAAACATTTCAAAACAACTTGGCGTTTGAGCCCAAAGTTCTGAATTGACGATGAGCTTGGTAAATTCAATTTACATCTGAATATTTCACAAAATAAGTCAAATGCAAAATAAGAAAGAATCAGAGACCTTCTCTTTAGTTTGTGTCAGGTGCTTAGCTACAGCCCTGACTTCACATTCTGTATTGGAAAAAAACCCTGAGAAGGTAATGGGCAGAAAGCAAGGGACTGGGATTCAGTGGTGCTGTATTATCTGTAAATATTATTCAGTAAATATCATCTGTAATTCACTGAGCTGATGATAAGCCTGTTTGTCAGATAAAGAATTTCCAAAGAAAAAAAAGTTTTTATAAGCTTGTAAAAATACCATTCACTTGTGTCTATTTCCACTGCACTGTTTAAAACAGGATAAAATATTCCTTCTATACTTTCCATGCAGCTCCATCAAGCATCTCATGAACTCGTCATTCTAGTTAAACTAGTTCCACCTCCAGCAGTATGTGAGTAAAATGCTCATTATAGAGTGAAAGTCAAGTCAAAGTCAACTTTATTGTCAGACAGAACATATAATAATATAAGTACGCAGCATAATAAGTACTCCAAACAAAGTACACAGTACAACATGGTATGCAGTCAGAAGGTACCAGGTGGATTGGATGAGAGTATAGAGCAAACTGGAATAGTGCAAGAGACCCTTGTGGTTTTTAGAATTGATTTTAACATCATATGCTTGGTTTATAAATTACCTACTGGCCCTAGTTCCTCATCACTTATGCCCCTGCTCTTCAATCTGCTAAGCAGCTGTCGCTCTGTGTACCCGGGACAAGACAGAGGGTGGTCGAGCTGTCACTGGCTGGAAATAACCTTCCTTTATCAGACGAGATTTACCTCAGTGCTTATAAAAGGCCTCTTAATTAGACATCTCATCCATTATGTCTTGCATTAACTGTGTAAACTTGTATTGCACCATGTTTTACTGTTTTATGTCACCAAAGCTCTTAACCTATTTTAAGTTATATAAAAAGTTAATAATGAGTTAATTATTATGATTATAAATATCATATAATGATTATAGTTACTGGGATTTGACTTGTATAAGGGATTTGCAGCTTCTATGTGTGCATATTTCTCATTTTGATTTACTGACTTAAACCAGTATTCAACACACTGTTGACTCAGGCTATCCTGCAGTCTGATTCTGACACTAGGAGGAGGAGAAGGAGAAGGAGAAGGAGGAGGAGGAGGAGGAGGAGGAGGAGGAGGAGGAGGAGGAGGAGGAGGAGGAGGAGGAGGAGGATAATTGAGGGGCCCGCCCACTGGCCAGCATGCAGCAGACTCCAGCAGCTCTTTCCCTGCAGATCATCAGCTCTGTGGTTCTTTACCTTCTCGGCTCCTCAGAGGGATGACATCTGAGGGAGATCACTGCTCCCGAACTGGTTTCCACAGCCAACATGAATGAGATGAAGATTGCAGTGCTGGGCGGTGAAGGTGTTGGCAAATCAGGTAGGAGAGCTGGGACACATGTTCCTGGACAACTCAGACAAGTTTGTTTCATTTCATGGACCTCACCTGACTAACTGTCTGTACCTGTCTGTGTGTCTGTCTGAACCTGTCTGTCCACCTGCCTGTCTGTACCTGTCTGTCTCTAACTGTTTGTCTGTCTACAGCTCTCATCGTCCGGTTCCTCACCAGGCGTTTTATTGGCGAGTACGCATCATCCTCAGGTAATAAACTAATTCATCAATTATCTGTGTTTTAAATACTAATTATAATTATTTGTCCTATTGTCCATTATTATCCAAAATGATTCAATAAAATAGACAATTGAATAAATAGGTAAATGTATTTAATTATACTTCTCTTTCTCTTAGTTTTCTACTGTAGCTATGTATGGGCAAGATTAACATTGTATTGAATAAACTTTGGATGACACTCGCTGAAAATATTTCTTTAAATTGTACAAAATGATCATTTAAACTATTCTAACCATGTCAGGACACATATCAACAAGGAGATCCAGATGGATATCCTGGAGTTGAAACAGTTTTGCTGCACAGCTGGACTTTAAAATGTAACGTTACGTGACGTTATGTTTATCTGTAATAAAATGCCAAATTAAATTAACTCGACAGGCTAATGTATTTGTAATGTGCAAAACAGCAAGTTTATAAAAAACTACTAATAATAATGTGCAAAAAGTAGCTGTTCTACTTACTTACTATGATTACTTTTTCCAAGTAGATCCGTGAATGATGCATGTCCTGCATTATATCAAGACACTTTACATAGAAGGTCAAGACCTAAACAAATATTGAGAAACCCAACAGTCCCGACAGTGAGCCGCACTTTATTCATTCTTGTATAAGATTGTTCCTGCTTGTCTTCTAACTGCAGCTCAGTTTTCAGAGCAGAGCCCTAAAACGACCTGATCCATTCATCTCTTCTCATTTTTGAATCTGCCACCGTCTGCTCTGAGGACCCACGCTCCGTGAAAGGTCATGTAACCTGCACAGATAGTGACTCAACACTGTTCTTAGATAAAGGCTCAATATGCCTTTGTTTTCCTCAGAGTAATCTGGTTTCATGTGAGCTTGTTCCCTCTGAGTGTGTCACCGTTTTGCCTTCGGACCAGAAAAAATCACCAGAGCTGAGAGGCGCTGCTCCAGAGTCTGTTTACCTTTGGTCTCAGTTACCTGATTACACGTGAAACCTTCTGGCCTGATCTACAGTCAACTGAGAACACACAGGCAGTTTCAGTGTTGTTGATTTGGCTCCACAGTTTATTCGATGATGCACTTCGCCATAGAGAAGGTGCAGGGCTTCATCCAGTGTTTTTTTAGCCTCACCACTTCTTAGCAAAAGGTTGTAAACTCTGTACAACAGACTGTCACACAATGAAGGGTTTCACAGAGTACATAGCAGAAAGAGACATTGGTTCGACTGTCGGTGACACATGCATTGTTCGTGATCTACAAAGACAGACAATATATAAAAATGCGTGTCATTGTTTTTGAAGAATTTATTTTTATCCACAAGTGCATTGTCATCGTGCATCAAAACATCAAGTATTAAAAAGTGAGCTTACAGATTTGATCAATATTTAATATCCTTGATGGATTTATTACTGAGTAACGTCATTGTCTCCAATGTCCATCATCAGCCATGGGATGTAACTTTGGGGGGGCTCTGCAGACGTCCATGAACCTGCACATGAGCCTACTGACAGCAAGGGATCGAACTGCGCTCGAGCCAAAAAACAATGAATTTGAAGAGAGGCTGTGTGAGATCCGCAGACGCCCTCATTCCCAAGATTTATCTTAAAATAATACAAAGACCTTTTGGTTTGAATGTAGTGAACACAATCACATTAATTAACTTTCCTTAGCTTTATAAACTTGTTAAACTCCTAATTACACTCTTTGATTCTGTGATTGTCTTCCACAGAGTGCGTGTACAGGAAGTGTCTGTCTGTGGATGGGAGGCAGGTTCACCTGGAGCTCTATGACCCCTGCTCTCAGGTAAGTTCATAGAGGAACATAGTCTCAGGATAATGACTATTATTTATGGGGTCTTCTCCTATATTTACTGTAAAGGGCTGGACAATTTAATTTGTCATCACCATCATTTGGTTAGGGAATTTTGACAGACTTTTTGCACAAATAAATCCAAGTACAGGAGAAAATAAGATCGAAAACCAGAGGAGAAATCCAAAAGCCGATGTGTAACGCGCACACAGAGGTAACAAGGATAAGAACTGAAGCTGGAGCGCAGCACAACATCTGTTCAAGCAACAAAATATCAGAGTGCAAGGGCACGATTCAAGCAAATCTAAGCACAAGCAGGGTCTACTTGAGGGCAAGCATTATAAAAATGAATCAGGATATTAATAAATCCATCTCTAAAACTGAAAGACCACACTTTTGAATAAAGAGGTGAGGTGGCAAAGTGGTAAAGTCCTGGATAGTGGTATAGAATTGAAAGGATTTGTGAACTGTTGTTGTGTTTTGACTCTTATGGCCTCAATATAATCCCGGCTGTATGTTTGAGGCTGATCGGATAGATAAGGTCATGATAGATAAGAACCTACAGGGGGCACTTGAGGTTGTTTGGCCAAGTCCTCTCGCTGCAGTCGTTCCAATAGTGTGATTGAAACGGCAAAACCCCGTTAATATCATCCATCTCAGTTTGCAGAGCCAGTCATGCATGTGGCTGTCCTCAGCTGAACCACTGTCAAGTCTCAGGTCCATTCATCTGAGTTAGATATCAACGCAAATTTGAAAGTCCCCTCACAACCACACACTGTAAACCTCCATTAAAGTATTTATATTTACTCAGACAACAGTTGGATCTCCGCAAATTCTTGTGACAACAAAATGTAACATTCATGTTTGTATGCATTGACTTGATTTAATATCAACTGTGTTTGTCTCTGTTTCAGGCCTGTGAGGGTAAGTCTGCTTTAAAAAGCCAGATCCACTGGGCTGATGGTTTCATCTTGGTGTACGATATCAGCGACCTCTCCTCCTTCCTCGCCGTCAAAGCCATCGTGCACCTGATCCGAGAGCTGCACCATGGATCTGCCAAAAGGTGTGGACCAAGAGCACTGTTAAACTGCCTCCGCCAAGGTTAAAGCCCGAACTAGCAATATTAAAAAGGACGAGTTGAGCATTTCCTGAATCTGCCCCTCTATCTGGATGTTCCCCAAATTTTCACGAGTTCCCTCTTGTACCATCCTTTAACCGAGATTAGTGGAAATCTGTCCAGTGCTGCACATACACAGAACTTCTGAGCAGAGTGTCCCATATTCCGAAATGTAAAAGTGCTGCACGGATTCGCCTGTGACCCTGCTCTGCTTCTCTTCTCCCCGCAGGAACGTAGACTCGCCCATATTTCTGGTGGGCAACAAACAGGACCTGTGCCACATGCGAGAGGTGCAACGTGAAGAGGGTCAGCGTCTCGCCGCCGAGTTTCACTGCCAGTTCTACGAGCTGTCGGTGGCTGAGCACTACCAGGAGGTGGCGCTCATATTCTCCAAGATGGTGCAGAAGGCCAGCCTGGGCAGCAAGGCCAAGGAGCGCAGGAGGCGCCCGAGCGGCTCCAAGTCCATGGTCAAGCTCATCAACAACGTCTTTGGCAAGAGGAGGAAATCGGTGTGACGAGGACAGCTGTCAGTCAAGACTGGGACCAATGGCTTCATAACTTCATTAGGTTGAGTGTTGCTGTTGATTTACATTGAACTGACTCACAGTGTAGACGTGTAGCAACTGTTAGAATTAGTTTGGAGGTGGGGGGGTTAACCAAAATGTTCCCACATCACTCATTACCTTTTTCTCTCACTTGATCACTGATCTTGATTGGACCAATATTGTCACATGACACATGCGGTTGTAAGACAAAAGGTACATTGTAGCTTTCCTTAGCTTTGATTGATTAGCGTGTGTTGGCGTACTGCGGTTCCTTCGTCCCAAATCGTGATATTAGATTGTGGTGGTGTGTATCCTGGTTTAGTCTTCAGTTTCAGAACCTTTACAGCTCTAGTGTGCAAACAGCTGTCAGCGTGATAATGCAGTAATACACAGCTCGTATTTACTTTATGACCTGCTTCCTGCTTCCTTCTTTCTGTAGCTTATTCATACTTTTAATCTTCGAGATCCTTTGAGGTCTTTTAACTTGATATGTGTCTTGGATCGTTATCAGCAAAAAAAAAAAAACCTAAGGAAAACTTTGTAACATTTAAATCAAGAGAAACAAATGAAGTTAAAGCTGTGATCTGTGACTTAAAGTCAGCGTTGCCAGATCGGGAATTGAATTGCATTGAACTATCGTACCAGAAGCTTGAAAGGAAAATTCTCTTACTCGACCTGAGTAGGGATGGGGTACTGAATACCGACGTTTCGAAGCTGTGTCGAATGCACAAGGCTCTTATTTTGAAACATGTGACAGAAAAGACTTGTGTTAAGCTTGCGAAGGTGTAACCACGAGATGATGACATTCGTAATCACAAGCATGATTGGTTGAAAAGACGTCATGTCCAATTTCCATTAAGGTTAAGTCTGAAGGTGGATAAAGCTTGATTAGATCATGTCATGGGATATAATGTCGATGTTTTTGCATCAAACACAGATGTCCAAAGGAACTTATAATGCTTTTACTTATTTTCTGTCAAATATGTATTGTAACAATATTTCATATCCATATAAAACATGGACAACTCCTTCCTTATAAGCTGACATCAGCTATTCAGCTCGATCTCCCACATTGGAGCAGTGCTATGTATAACAATGTGCTGCAGAATACAAATAACCAACTGTTCAGGTTTATTATGCAGTCGCTTGTTGACATATGTTGTGGTTACTGGGTTGAGCCAGATTCAAATTTGGCATTTTAGCTGAATTCGAACACATATCTACTTACAGGAGCATATGTAGAATATTTTTGTTTATATATATTGTGTTTGCAAGAATAAAGACACTGTTATGTCACATAATAACCAGGTAACAGGTGTATTATGTACTAAGACCTGATACTTGATTATAAGTGATGATGTGTAGTGAATTTTGTCCTGTCCATCGACTGCAACTCGCTGTTAAATTCTCTGTGTGTTTGTGTGGTTGTGTGTGTTTGTGTGTGTGTGTAATGTAAGAAGCTTGTAGTCAACAAATAAAAACAACTTATGTCTTAGTCTGTAAATCATTTTTGTTTTGTTTTGATACAGAAATATGTGGACATGGTGGGACCATTGGACACAGTGGCGTGGAATAGAGCTGCGTGCAGTAAATAGCTCTAGAAATTCCCATTACTGCCAACAGACTGACCACAGAAGTATTTACATTCATATTGGCTTTACTTAGATAATATATCATTAAAGTGGGAATGTGGATTTTATTGATCCATTTTTGAACCGACACAAACCTCAGGATCTTACAAGAGACATAATGTTCAAAATCAAAGCAGAGGCTGAAATATTATTTCAATTTCTGTGACTCCCCCTGTGCACGACAGCAAACATACTAATGAGACGTGACCACAGCCAGCAGTGCAGAATTAGTTCAGTTAAAGAACCAGTTCAGCTGCAGAACCAGTAAAGTTTAGGAATGATCTGAAAGTTAAAGACACAGTAAAAGGTATACGATCATGTCCACACTCTTTCTACACTGAACGCCACACTGTGTTTGGCCTCAGCAGGTCCGAGCTGTGTTCAGTCTCTGTGGGAGCTTATCTAGCATGAGCTGAAACCACGTTGGAACTCCAGTTTCACATTCCAGCTCTGAAATCTCCCCAGTTTGCTTTGCATCTTGAAATCGAGTTGTCAAACAAACCAGAGGAAGTAAGTGTGCAGGAGGTAAGAGCAGGGAGGGAGTCCTGACATCAGTGTCACATTCAGACTCAAGAAGTGAAATTACTTATGTGTGCTGAGCAAAAACTATCACTACTCCAACAGCTGCTATATCATGTATTATTTTATATTTTCTGGTAAAACTTAGGCCCCACAATGCAGCATTATAGAGAAACTCACAACGAGCAAGCAGTTGGTGACAGCAAAGAGTAAAAACTTAGATGACATACGAATCTGTAAAAGTCAAAGATTACTTTCATTAATACATTGATTGAGCAGCATTGCTGATCAATGTCATCACAACTGAATGACAGACCTGTTACATGCTGCCAATGCCTGTAAATAAAGATGGATGACACGTCTCCACTTCCTCCCACTATCCAGAAATGAAGGTAAAATAATAGTATACTCTTATATACCGATATATAGCTCAGTAGTAACTAGCTAAGATAACAGACACTTTCTTCTAGAAAAATTGTATTTAATGTCTACTTTGACTTTTTAGTTTGGTTCATGTCCCATCTGCTAACATGGAGGAAGCCTAAATTATGACCCATGTGGCAGCCAACCACCAGGGGGTGATTGAGCTGATTTGACTTCACTTTGGGGAGCAGTGAAGTCCTCCATCTTTATTTATAGTCTGTTTCTTCTACCAACACTGTAACTTGGTCAGTGTTCACCCAGTTATCTGAGGAGAACAGGCAGGTGGGATGTTCCAGATGTGAGGTCGCTCTGGGCTTTATTCACCCGACAGCTAATGACCAGATGATTCTGTGAACCTGCTCTGTGGAACAAGCCACAGGGCATGAAGGGTCTTCAGTGGTGTTGTTCACCTCGTGTCCCCGTTACAGCTGCTGAATGACTTCTTTAGTTTTTGTAAACAGGGCGTGATTCATTTCAAAATGAATGTACATTATGTCCAGACTTTAATGAATAGGATATACAGGCAAACCACAATGTTTTTCGTCAGGTTTCGGGACAACTCCAGGCTCAATTTGTGTTTTACCTGGAAACAGCCGGAGGTTCATGACACGGGGTATTGAACTAATAAAACTAATTGAATTAAATGAAACTATTTTATAATTACTTTATATATAAATACTATTATTGTTCACTTTCAGCACATTTTAGCTGTAGCAGAAACAGCAGAAAAGCCAGTCTTGTTTCTTGGGTCAACATAAGTGATGAAAAGCTTCCGTCTGTCTCTCAACAAACACACAGGTAAAGATGAGGAGGAGGGGTGGGGGGCAGGGGGGTCTGTACATAGATCATATCTAAATGCAGGGGGGTGAGGGGCTCTGGAATCTTTATGATGTTGGTGAGAAGAATGATGTCGTACACATAGTCCTGGTTATAGATCTTTCTGAGGGTCCAGCAGCCCCCCCCCCCCCCCCCCCCCGACTTTCTCTCTCACATTACTCTGCAGATGCTCCTGACAGACGGCTCAATGGAAACCACCTGTAGCCGAACACACATGGAAGTGCTGCTCTGCTGTGTCCATACAAACCTCTGCTGTGGTGAAACGAGCATGAAGACATGAGGGTGTCTGCGAATCTTTGACATGTAATATCACAATATGCTGTAAGTAATAAGATACCATAACTCACTGTTCATCCTCCCCAGCAGAGTGAAAACTCAACTGTACCCAGGGCTGCAAAGCAGCAGTGAACTGGCCCGAGCACATGCATTTGGAAGCGTTTCATGCGTTTTGTGCACTGCGGCAAGGATGAACGCTTCACTTCCTGCGTCTGACATTTGATGTTGTTTCTTGCCTGTTAATTGCTCATCACGCATCACGGTCATCACTATCAATTACACATCACCAGTGTTGGGAGTAACGCGTTACTGTAATTCCACTACTTTTAGCGGTAACGAGCATGTAACAAAGTATTTTTTTTAATCAAGTAAGGCAGTTACAATTATTGAAATTTAAATGGGTTCATTGCTCGCGTTACTCTCTTTTGTGATAAATGAACACTTGCAGACAAGAAGACAAGATAGGCCTACTTTAGCTGCTTCTGATTTGACGTTGCAGGACCTTGGTGGCTCAATGATACTGTAACAGCCCCTGGCTGGCAAAGAATGACAAGAGTTTTAAACTGATGCGTCACGGCTCTTTATTTAAACATCACATAGAGGCGCCATAGAAAACACCTTCAAACTAGAAGACAACAAGTAAACATAAACATTTAGTAAAATACAAATACAACCGTCAAAATTCCTAAACATCAGCTAAGCAAATAAATAACCGCGTGAGACAAGTTTGACAGGTTAACGTGACAGCGACTCCCATTCCGCGCTACCTGTAGCAAAGGGACTCAAACAAGCTTCGTACCTCATTCCGCTCGGCGAGGCATGTTAAACAAGGATAAACCGTCCGTAAGATAGGGAAACCGTACAGCTGGCGTCCTGTTGTCTCCTGCTCTTACCGTCATGAAGATGCAGCTGTACAGCAGGTGTTTATGTCTCAGGCTAGGACCGGAAGCGAGAGATTTGGTGTGTCTATTAAATCTGTCTGCTCCGTGCGAGCTACAGGCATTTACGCAAGGTGAGTCGCTATACTTAAAAAGACAACACATTTCTAACTTAAATAAGATTATACATACTTTGAACAATAAAGAACAAAATAAACAATATATTCTGTGTTTGCCTGTTCAGTACTGTTCATATTCATTACATAAAAAGCAGACATAAAAGTAACTTAAAAGTTACTTTCCCTAGTAACTAATTACTTTTGATATACAGCTACTGGTGAAATACTTCAATTACCTTTAAAAGAAGTAATTAATAACTGTAACTAATTACAAATTTTCATAACTTGTCCAACACTGCACGTCACTCTGAAAATGTTATGAAAATTGAAGGATAGTTGTAGAACAAAGCTTTTTCCCTGTTTCCAGTAGGTAGCGCCTTCAAATACAGACTAATAGATCTGTTCAAGTAGGGGCTCTGATTTAGCATGAGCAATTTTGTGTTCGTTTGTATCTCCATCTTGTTGAGATGACACAAATCTCTAACTAATGAAGAGTTTATTGCACAAATAAGCAGAGAAAGCAGGCTGTGGAGGCAGGGTGCTGGTTGGCTGGAATATGCACGAGAGGACATCAACACTGAATACCAGGAACGGGAAGGGCACGGCCCTTGCAATTTCAATAGGGCCTCCCACTGTCTCCTACTGTTTAATGTTCCGGCCCTGATTAAAAGAAATAAACGCTTGAAATATTTCATTGTGTGTAATGAATCTATATAATATGAGTTTCACTTTTTGAATTGAATTATCAAAATAAATTAACTTTTCCATGATGTTCTAATTTATTGAGATGCACCTGTGTATATGTGTTTGTTATATAACATACCTAACTACTCTACCACAATAAAATACGTTTTGATCAAATCAATCTGTATATGAGGAAGAAAACATCATCTATTTAATATAAATGACTGCTAACAGCCGTCAGCTGCTTCCAAACTCTCCCCTCATGTGTCTACTGCCCCACAACACAATGATGGATTATCAGAGGTTCTACTGGAGAGAGAAGAAATGTCCAAATTCAGTCAAAATTCTGTGAGAAGTCCGAACATCTTTGTAAATCAGAATCAGATTACACACCTAGATTTTTCATTTGGATGTGAGTGTTTTGTTGTTTTTGCCAGTAATGCTACCTGAGTAAAATGTGGCCTTGTCCCACAGAGGAACATTGCTTGGCATTTATTTACTGTATTTGGAAGTTTTATTTTTTGGAAAAAACATCCTGACAGACATTGGTCAAACCACTTCCTGTTGAGATGTTTTTAAGTGCCACATTAGAGGGCCAAACCAGTTTTCTCTTTTTCTCACATTTTTGGAACAACTCAGTTGATTATGTTTGTCTTTGAATTTCTCCCGTCCGACACTGATTGCCCATCTTTAGCTCTTGTTTGTATAATATAATAAATCAAGAAAGGGTTACAGTGCAGTCCATAAGGGTGGTGCATTTGTTTTTACTGGAAGAGCTGCTTGTGCATTTGTTTCAGGTTTTACAGGTTTTATGAACCAGCACCCTAATCTCCACCCTGTCCTGACACACCTGAGAAACCAGGAACATATATTCATTCCGGAAGAGACGCAGGCTGAAAACCAGACGATCACATTCACCTTCCAAACCAAACTAAACCAAACTAGCCCAAACGTCCTGAGTGAGTCCAGCTACAGGAGAGAAGAGTCAAACTACAACCTGCCGACGCTCCACACACTGACCGTGAGTTTTTACAAACACCTCGAGGAAGTAAACCTCAGTGAAGTTCGTGGAGCTGTGACTGACTGACTGTCTGTTTTCAGCTTCACCTGGAGACTCAATGGCTTCCAGATTAGAAGAGGATCTCTGCTGTTCAGTCTGCCATGCTGTCTTCAGAGATCCTGTCCTTCTGTCATGTAGCCACAGCTTCTGTAAAGACTGTGTGGAGAGATGGTGGAAAGACAAAGAAGTAAAAGAGTGTCCACTTTGTAAGAGGAGATCTTCAATGATGGAACCCCCTTGTAACCTGGTGTTAAAGAACCTGTGTGAGACCTTCATGCAGGAGAGAGATCAGAGCTCTTCACATGCTCTCTGCAGTCGGCACTCAGAGAAACTCACACTCTTCTGTCTGGACCATGAGGTGCCAATGTGTCTCGTCTGCAGAGATTCAAAAAAACACACCAACCACAGATTCAGCCCCATCGATGAAGCTGCACAACAACCCAAGAATCAGCTTCAGGAAACTCTGGAGCCCTTGAAGAAGAAGTTACAGTGTTTTGAACGTGTTAAATTAGAGTTTGAACAAACAGCAGAACACATTAAAGTCCAGGCCGGACTCACAGAGATGCAGATCAAGGAGCTGTTTAAAAAGCTTCATCAGTTTCTGGAGGAGGAAGAGGAAGCCAGGATGGTTGCACTGAGGGAGGAAGAGGAGAAGAAGAGTCAGATGATGAAGGATAAGATTGAGTCTCTGAGCAGAGACATAACGGCTCTTGCAGACACAATCAGAACCACAGAGGACGTGCTGAGAGCTGAAGACATCTCGTTCCTGCTCAACTACAAGGCGGCAGGGAAACGAGTTCAGCAGCATCCCCTGCTGGATGATCCACAGCTGGCCTCAGGAGCTCTGATAGACCAGGCCAAACATCTGGGCAATGTGAGCTTCAACATCTGGAACAAGATGAAGGACATGGTCTCCTACAGTCCTGTGGTTCTGGACCCAAACTCTGCTAATCCAGAACTCGTCCTGTCTGAGGATCTGACCAGTTTGAGACAAGGAGAGAGAGAGAAGCTTCCTGACAATCCAGAGAGGTTTGATTATTACACCTCAGTCCTGGGATCCGAGGGTTTTAACTCAGGGACTCACACCTGGGACGTCCTGGTTGGAGACAGTAAACACTGGTTACTGGGTGTAAGAGCAGAGTCTGTCCAGAGGAAGGGAGACAAACTGTCTGGATTATGGGGAATATTGTTCTCTGAAGGTAAATACACATTAGTGTCAGAATCAGCATCATCTATTCTCTCTGTGAAGAAGATCCAGAGGATCACAGTGAAACTGGACTGGAACAGAAGAAAACTGTCATTCTCTGATCCTGATACTAATAAAAACATTCACACCTTCACACAAACTTTCACTCAGAAGATGTTTCCATACTTTAGCACTGGAGATCACTTGAAGCTGTTACCTGTGAATGTCTCTGTGACGCTGGATCCGAGCAGTTAGAGATATATATTTTATTCGTAATGTTTATTTCTTTAAGAGAAATCTGCTGAACTTAAATGTTAATCTCATTATTCTAAAGCGTTGTTTGTTTCTCCTTTTACTTCTCACTCATTTTTATTTCAACTGTTGACTTTTCCACGTGTGTAAAAAGATTTAATTGTTTTCTGATCTTTTGGTTTGTTTTTTACTTTCATGGAAAATGTTTTCTATCATTTAGATTTTGTGTGGATCCATGAAGTCAAGCAAACTTATGAAGATCCAGATAAAGAACACATTTATCAATAACAGCTGATCATTGTTCACATTCAACAAATTTTATTAAAACTCACTCATGAGACATGGTTCATGTTTAATCACATAAAGTCTGTTCACTTATGAAATAATCCAACATATATGAACATTTGTCTGTTTGATGTGATGAAACCAAAATGATTCTGTCTTTAAAAGTGTTTATTCAACAGCAGCCTAGTGATGTGGTTTAATATTATGACTAATGAATAATAAAAACTATGAAACAGAGAAAGAGTTCTGACCTTTTTTAAGTTGAAATATAAATAGAACATTAAACAAGCACATGCATTTGAAGCGTAGTTTATATCTCCATCTTGTTGTGATGACGCTCATGTCCATATGAATTTGATCTGATGAAAGCCCTGGGACAAGTATGTCAAAGTCAAAATTTCTAAAACGGTCAAAATGGTGGGCTTCTTCTTGCTTTTTTCCCAATTGCATCGCTGAACTTTTTTTGTTTGCCTGGTCATGATACACCTGGGCTACGATTTTTGTGTCAAGATCAGTGAAAGCTAACTGAGGGGCTTTTCCTTAGATGGCGCTGTTGAGCCATTTTTCCACACCCATTTCAAATTACTACTGAAAAAGCCCCCAAAAGGAAAAGGGAAATACAAAAGGGCCTCCCACCGGAGGTGCTCGGGCCCTAATAATCCTTACAATTTCAATAGAGCCTCCCACGGTCTCCTACGGTTCGGTGCTCGGGCCCCAATTAGAAAAAGAAGAAGCTGTCAAATGGAGAAAATTGAAATTCTCAAGCAAAGTTCTTCAGAAACTTAGGAAGACGTATTTAAGATGTTTTAATACCTTCTACGGCCCTCAAACGTTTCAACTCCTGTGAAAATGACATAACAGATGATATATATTTGGAATAATTAAACTGCTTTTAGCCGTCACCTCCTTATGTAAAGTCCTGGTAATGGTCCTCAGGCTCTGAGGCTTACAGGGCTTCTGTGTATCATGTAATACCTCAGATACCTCTAAATACACAAAATAAAGACAATAATAACACAATTTTATGGGTATTCTCCTGGTTCTGATCTAGACAATTATTTCAACCATTTTATGTTTAATTTAATTGTCTTAAATCTTTTCTCATCTGTAACACCTTTCTTTTTGTAATTGTGCACTGATGTTGTCTCATCTTCAACTACCATTTTTCTTGTTTCTTATTGTTTGCCTTCAATTTTTTCATTTATACCTTGTAAAACAACTTGTTACTGTTTTTTTTAAAGGTGCTACAGAAATAACGTTTATTATTGTAAAATAAATGATTAAATAATAGATAAGTGACAAGAAAACATGAAACCCTTGTCACTCAGTGTCGTCTCAGTTAAGGACCTTATGAGCACGTTTTTATAAAATACCTGAATAATTATCTGCCACCAGTGTGTTTTCAGTCATGATGCAGCAAGAAAGTCCATAATGTAAAAGCCTTTCTGTCACTGCTATAGTTTATATATTAAAGGGACAGAATGAAAGAAAGATCCTGTGAAAACAGAGAACAGTGAATCAGATAAATGTGTCAGTGCGGAGAACTTGAACTTGTACCATATCCATCATGGACAGTTCACACAGAATGTTTATTCTCCAACCAAATCGTGGCGTAGACGTTATCTACCTCACGTTTTACATTCGTGCATTGACTACACAGAAAATATACTGAATAGTAAAGGATGGATGTTAAACCTACTATCCTACTCTCAGAATGATATGCGAGTAAATCAAATCATATAAAAGCTTTCTTTTTTGGGGTATAATACACTGTTTAAATGGTCAATTTCTGGTTTCACATATAAGCTACAAAAATTACCATGATGATACTATTAATGTTGCAATAAATGGTTAGAAGCTCGTGAACTAAAACTGTCAAGGACGTGGAAAAACAAATAAATAGCTGTTTTTATATTTCCTTGTGCCACCCTCGGGACAAACTGTGAGTAATGTTTTTAGCAAAGTAAAACTATACACTGTGATATTATTCCTTTAACAAATTTATAATTGGCTCTTGAAAAATGTCATCTTTTTCAATATATTAAAAGTTTATCATTATGTCAATTGTCCCTGCTGTCCAGTAGGGACACTGTTGAGCTTTTTCAGGATGCGCTACAGCGGTTTATCAGATTTGTCTTTGCCTCCACCCTGTGTTCATAAAGCGGTACTGCAGTTTGGAATTAAGCAGTGATGGAGGTGTGAGGACAGAAGTGACCACCGACCATCATCTGTCTTCTAAAATAGAAACCTAATCACTTCCTGTTCTCTGCAGTCCACATATAGAAGCGCTGAATATTTAAAATATCCTCATTAGCGTGACACTGGCCTGAGCCACCGCTCAGTTAAAGATAGATCTATATCAAACATCTTGAGATCTGTGAATTCAGCCTCGAAACATATTTCTACTGTCATGTGGTTTAGGATTTTTTTGCACTATTTTTGCACTTTGGACTGATAGATGGCTCAGCCGTTTACTGTGTGAGGATGAATGACACTAAAAGTAAACTTGCAACTTGATTTAATGTGACTTCTTATTCTTGCTTTATTCTAATGACCCATCACTTCCATTTCCAACACTATTTTTTCTGGCCTGAGTGAACAGGAGGGACAAAACATATGAGTGTTCATATGACCTCCTCACTGTTATTGTAAAAAAACATGAAACCCTTTCACACACTGGCCTCTGGTCCTTATGTGAGTAACCATGAAGAGAAGTGTGTGGGATTTTTTGGATTTCTTTAATTTGACTCTTTAATTGAAAGGAATCTTTTAGTTTATTTAAGTGTGAACTGCTGCTCTGTGTATCCATCTAGTGGAAAATCAAAGAGATGAAAAACACAAACACACAGCGACTGCTTTAAGAGTTTTATTGCAAAGTTGCCATAATTTCCATTCCCTTGTATGATTTGCAAGCAGCTTTACACAGAATCTTTAAAAAACACAAAGAATAAAAAAAATAAAAATAACAGAACTTTTAAATACAAAAAAGAGTTAGTAAAATCGATCAAATAGAAAAGAAGAATATATTGGCTGATTAAGGATATAATATAATATAGGATAAAGGATATAATGGTGATAATGTAAAAACATAAAAGGTATTTAGATAATCAGCAAAGTGAGCTTCTGTCTGAACGACCAGGTTTTCATGCCTGGTTGTTGGCATTTCACTGAAAATTCCATAAACCCATGATGTCATTTCTAAAATACAGTGCACGTGATTAAATGCACTTATTTAACATCAAGTATAAAAGGACAGAGTTCACCACTGTATGTCTCCCACGTCAAAGCTATAAATACCTGCTGTGTATTTGGCAACAAACAATCAATCAAATCATACATTCTATAAAAATGTCCCACGGTGATATGACGTCTGGCTAGAATCAATAACGTGATCATTTATATATTCACATTCAGTTGGATTAAATGATGGCATGCAGAAGATGAACAAAAATAAATACCTAGTCATAATAATTGTTTGTTACTAAATAAATAAAACATTATGAAACAAATAATCACATTACTAAAAATGGTAAAATGCATCAATGAACCAATAAATTTCTAAATAAATAACTGCTTAACGAAGCATACAATTACCGTGTAATATTTTTTCTTAATTTTTTATGAGTGTTATTTCATTGTTACATTGGAATTTAGTCATTATTGACACGGTTGTTTAAAAATTAACTATTTTTAAGCGTTTATTTCTAAACAGCATCTTTCTTTGGAGGGTGTGTGTGTATGTGTGTACGTTCATGTCTTTCTATGTGTTCATGTGTTCTGAGGACACATTTTGGTTTAAAACCATCATTGGGCAAACATTCTGGTGTGTTAAGGACATTTTGGCATCATGAGGACATCTACCAATCATGAAGACATGTCGGCTGAACCTTTTGAAGGGCTACAATTAAATGTTAGAGGAAAAATTATGTTTAATTCAGGATGTGGATCAGTTTTAGTCCTTAGCATTTAGAAGTGATGGTTAAGATTAGGATGAGGGTGTCCTCACAGCTATAGAAAGATTAATGAGTAGGAGTGTGTTTTTGTCTTTAATAAAAGGGACACTGGGAAAAAACAATTTTTCTATGATAAACTTCAATATTAAAATGTTTCTGTGTGTTTGTTTATCATTAAAAATTTTGGTTTATAGATTTGATATTTTACTCTCTATTAATAAGATAAATCATTTCATAATGTTTATGGTCATTTTGTATTTCCATACATAATTACTGCACATAATCACATGTTGTAACACTTTGGATTACAGAGAATTCCACATGAAAACAGCTCAGTGGCAGCTTCATGTTTCAAGTCAGTGAAAAGTGAGCCACATTTCTTGTCCACAGTCGGCCAGTAAATGTGTTATAAAATCCCGACTGAAAATGAAAAGATGAGCGGGAGATGTACATTTAGGCACAGACTGTGAATAAGGACAGAAGTGGTGAACATTCATCAGATATTTGGTTTTAAAGCAGCACATCGACGATACTTTATATTGCACAGGGTGAGCAGAGGCTGAAGCTGCTGTTAGTAGCAAGCCAGACTTCTCCAGACCTCATGTTAGAACAGTGAAGGAATAAAAAAAGGAGGCCGTGAGCAGCTCAGACAAACAGTAGCATGAGCGTCGTGTTGCAGAGTGGAACACAGACGTCAGTCCGAAACGAAACTCTCAGACTAAACCGTCCTGGATCCACCGAGACGCTGAGGACCAGTCGGTCCATCAGAGGATCACACAGCCAGAGGTGGACGCCTCCACACTGCTGGACACAAATAACAGGTCAAATCATATTCAGTCAGAAAATAATCTTAATATCAGCAGCCTTCACTTTGAAATATGCCTGGGCTCGGTACAGATCTCCTTCAGTCTGATTTGAATTCAACTTACAACCAAGTAAACAAAATACTTTTTATATCTCATCTCCCTCACTGAAAAATCTGAAATCTTTGAATTTGTAGCTTTTGTAATTTTAAACTGTAGAGTGTATGTTGTTTAACAGTTCAGGTTATTGATGTCTGATATAACGTCTCCATCTTTTTTTAAAGGCCGAACAAAAGGCCGAAAAAGACGTTTGGGATTATTTCGTAATGATAAAAAAACATAATAGATGAATCTCAAACAAAAGTGGGAAAAAAAAATGGTACCAAATAATCATTGATATTATTAGTAAATCATTATTTGTAGTCCCCTGTTCTTAGACATCAAAACACAGAGTGACAACAACCAACAGTTACATGTACTAAACTGAGCTTTAAGGAGAGCACAGAGAAACTTCTCTTGTTGAGCAGATGAAAGTAAAAAACTGTCTTAATACGGTCTGATAACTTCCTGAAGCAACTGCACATCATTCTACACAGTGCAGCCCGAACATTCAAGTGAAGGAACAATAAGCCAGACATATTTTTAAATGGAATTTAAAGCTGTCCCACCTCTGCTCTGGAGCATCAGACTGCTTCATCCTCTTGGGGGCGCTGCCCTCCCACTCAACTGGAGGCTTCTGAGCACGTTCCCTTTCCTCACTGGTCTCCTGAAGAGAGGTGGTGATGCCAAATAACACAGGGTCAGGATTAAAGCTTTTGAAAAACTACTTTGGAAACTTACTTCTTGCAGTGTAAAAATATGAATGACTACATAAGCAACGGCTGAGGTTAAAGTTAAAGAAATATCCTCAGGAAATTCACAGCATTCATGACTGTACATACAGTAGGTAAAGGTAGAGGCTCCATGAAATGACAAATTAGATGTTTCTAGTTTGCATTATCACAGTATTACCTGTAAAAATGTGCAATTATTTCATGACTCTGCGACACTCTGGGAAGATTTTTTGGTTTCCAATGACAATTTTTTAATTTTTTACTGTCTCCCCAGACCACATGACAAAAAAAAGTCTCCCAGTTAGAAAAAGATCTACACAGGTTAAATCAGAAGGCGAAGGTGGTGGTTATAATTACTCGACTCCAAACATCACCAATCCAAAATAAATCCTTTCCTCCTTAGTTTGTGGTTTTTACCAGAGACACCTCACAACTGTCATCCCATAATCCTTCACTTCCATCAATATTATTATTCGATCCCATGAACAGTCAAGGCCTCATCAGGGTTACAAGATTATTATTACTATTACTATCATTACATCTATGAATATCACTCTTACTGGTTATTATTTTCATTAAAACCAGTCTGACAGATTTAATGAATGTGTACAGTACAGTATTACACCGAAGAGGACGACTAAATTCACCATGTTTCTCTTCCTGACGGGGTTGCTGCTGCTGCTGCTCGGTGTGTTGTGGCTGTCAGCGGCGGCGTGCAGTGCTCTCTTGCGCGGCGTCTCAGCTCTTTGATAGACCACGGTCTCTTTAGACTGCAGCTTTCTGTAGAGGCAACACACGCTCGGTTAGCAGCTGATCTAGTTCATACGGCCAAATGACATCAAGAAACCCTCACTGCAAAGAGCTTTTAATGTTTCTGGTCAATCTCTGTGTGGTCGTACTCTATGCCTCGTTTGTGCTTGTGTCCCTCCTTTCTCATAGAGGCTGCTTCCAATGTTCAGTCCACAAAAAAGACATGCCCACCGGTAGAGATGGGGGATATCCAAAGGGGAAAGGTGACTCACCTGCTTGAGTTTACAATGTAACAAGTGTCCCCTGGTGGACAGACGTAGTAGTGGACTCAATGTTTCTACTGAATGACCTTAAACACATTTGTCTACTCATTGTTCTGGACAAATAAAGGATAAATAAAGACAAATTGGCCATAATGCAGTGAAATAGGAAATCGGCAGTGGCAAAAAAAACCAGACGTAATTGTAATTTTTGTCTCTCTGATGTTTTTCTTTGATGTTCCTGTACATCGCCTTGAATCGACCTCTGTATTTTAGATTTAACATACACAAATCAAAATAACTTAAACCAAGTTAAAGTAGAGTGTGTATGGTTACATTAACGTGTGATTTGAACCCTATTCTTCATATTGACACCAGCTCCACCCTATATCACACATACTGGAAACTTAGTCACACATTGTGAGCTTGGTTACAATCAATGATTTCAGTCTTGGTGCGACGTCACCTTTAAGTTATTCCTGGTAACAATGAATCATAAATAAACATCTTCTCTGTCTATAAACCCCTCAGTTCAGCAAAGAGTTAATAAATGATAATAAGGAAATCGTGACCTGCTACACGATTATGAATTTATCTTTTCGAGGTCGGCCTGAAGACCCTCTCCACCTTGTGAAGATGAGAAGTAAGTCAGAGTTAAACTGTCTTTAGCCTTCATTACATCCCTGGTGGTCAGGCCTCATCCTGCCCCACCATTCACTTAGTGTCACCGAGCATTGATCTACACACTAATTAAGTCCCCTGGCTAGAAGATGTGTGTGTCTGTGTGTAGGTACGAGGTATTAGTACGATTTTTTTCGAAACAAAAGGAAACACAGAAAAGAAATTCAATAAGGAGCTAAAGGGAAGAATGTGTGTGTGTGTGTGTAAAGTAGATGTTTTGACATAAGAAATAACGAAACCATGCCCACCAGTCTAATATGACTCAACCACACAAAAATAATAAATGTTTGATAATCACTGAGAGCAACATCCAATAGATTCAGAGAAGTCAGTCCAGAGAGTGTGTGTAGTCTTAGTTAAATCAATAATTCAGCTGTGTGTAGACACACACACTCACACCCCTCCGCCCTGCACTTCTCCCCAGTGGTGTGAGTGCTGCTGACCCCTGGTCCTCTCAGCCTGTCCCCTCCTCGCTCCTCCATCACGGCTAATTACACTCCCTGGAGTTTAGAGCCATCAGCCTGCAGCCTCGGCCCCCATCTGCTGCTGCGGCGGCGGTGGCGTCTGAGCTCTCTGACAGCCTCCTCTCGCTCTCCTGCTCTGACAGAGTGATAAACTAATAAGCCTGGCTGGGCACACAGAGGTCGTGGTGTGGGGGGGAGACCTGAGCAGAGCTGGACCCTTCCACGTAGCCGGGCTGACTCGGACCGTGCTCCGGGGAGGTGGGGGCCAGGCGGGCAGGGAGTGGAGTTACCGAGGTCTGGCTGATCAATGCTGAGAGACAGACGGGCCTGAGGTTCCGGCATCAGTGTGTGTGGAAGTTTTATTAAGAGTCATTGTGAGAGTGGAAACGCTCGGCGCTCACAGATATTCATATTTCTACTAATACCTCATACCGCTACATGCTTCTCATCAGAACATGAGACAACACATCCAAGTTGGACACTTTCCTAAAATGTAAAAACAATGAATATACACCATGCACCATACATGCTTACAAAATCAACAGCTACACGTCAACAAAGCTCACAGCAGCTTAAACCCTGTGGACATCTCAGAGTACTGGTTTGAGCGTACTGACATCGGTCCAATCACGGCAGACCACATTCGGAGGTGGTCTGGGTCACGTGTGTCTACATTCTTTTAGCAGTGAGGAAAACGAATGTGGTCCTGGGAACATTGGCAGACCCCGAACTCAACTGATGTCCTCCGTGTTAGCAGACATACACACAGAGGATCATACAAACTGTAGCGAGAGGCAGCAACAGCAGAAGCGATTTGCTCTGCTTGAACCTCTGTGTTATTAGAAAGAATAACACAGAAGACAACATGACCTCCTTGTTTCAGGTAACACAAAATAGGAAGCTAGAAATAATGAATATTGTCATGAAATCATTTTATATATGTAATGTTTGTGCCATAATTATTTCGAGGGCATGTAGGCTTTTTAAATATTCCATATTTTAGGAAATTATTTAATGAAAATAAATCTGTAAAGTGTGTTTTTGAAAGAAAAGACACCAAGCACTGTTTGTGTGCTGACTTTAATGTATGTGATGCAAAAGAAATCTCCAAAAAATCCATTTGATGGAATCATGCAGACATAACATTGATGGGTTTTAATTCTTAATTCAAAATGAGGAGGGGAGTTTACATTTAAAAATGCATCAGCTCTTCTCAGGTGGGGCATCGTGGGTTGAGGACCTGTCTGGTGTCTTATGACTATGGACGGGTCTTTGACAGTTACTGAAGCCTGGCATTAAACAGAGCTCGGGGCTAAATTATTTAAGACTGTGGTGCTGATAAGCTCTGACGCTATCTGTCCCGCTCTCTGTACCGCAGAAATTAAGAAAATAGGTTTCCATGTTTATTATTGCTCAATAGAAGTTATCTTGTACGTTTTATCTCACCAACTCTTTTTTTTTAATTAAGACATTTGTCTAGGATGTTCTTTCAGTGTTACCAGCGCAAAATAGAGATATCTCTCTCTCTCTCTCACTGAGCCACGTTTAAAAGTGTGGATTGTTTAAGACCCGTTTTCAACTGTCCCTCTAATAGTAGATATGTTATTTTTTATTATCCTGGCAGCCCAGAGAACACGCATGTGGATCCTTCATGTTTTTATGAGAGGTATATAACATTTTGTTTGATCATTATGAAACTGTGGTGGGACCAATGAGACTATGGCGAGGCAGCCTAAGTAATTAGTGTAAAACAGGGTAATGTATGCGAGCAGCCTGGAGCCCAAACACCAGGAGTTAACTCATTTATACAAACATGGCTTGATGTTTAAAAGTAACTGTTAAACTGCTGATCGTTATGTGTGCGTTCACAGATTCAATCGGAAATCGTCTGAAGTGCCGTTAAGAAATCTTCTTTTTGAGTTTCGCATCCTTCAGAGCTGGAGTGGATTTGGTGCAGTGCAAAGTCCTGTGTTTAGTTTTTCACTCAAGATAAATTATGAGCCATTTTTCAGACATGACCTCTGGGTGAAATCCGGAGAATCGGCTGGGGAGCTTACCCGCAGTTTGCCTTCCACACATGCAGAGCACAGCGGGAGGTTCTCGACACAGATGCGTTCACAACGTCAACAAATCCTCCACATGATTCAGGTGGGAGGCGGAGCAGCCAGGTGCAGAAGACAGAAACAGGAAGTGACCTATTAACTCTGCTGCGTCAAATCAGGTGATATTGTTTACAGCACCCCGACACCGCCGTCAGCTCTCATCACCGCAAACTCTCCTGACATCCTTGTCGGTGTCTTTTTATGTTTGTGACATCGTTCTTTCACCAGGAGATATTTGTTTTCTTTTTGTTTTTTCATTTTTGCATCAGTCAGATGTTAGTAGCGTCATCGCCCTCCTCGACAGAAATTACAGAGGAACTGCGGAGTCCAATGCAAGTCTGAAAGCAGCTATATGGAATGGATCTATTAACTTAAATAGAATAAAGTATTTATGTTTTCATTAGTGTATAACAACCTTTAACTACGGTATGTAGTGTTTTTATTTGCTTAGATTGAGCCAATAAGAACCGATAAGAGTATCGGATCAATAAGGTGTGTGTGTGTGTATGTGTGCCTGTGTGTGCGTTTGTGTGTGCGTGCATACCTGATTGCTGAGCTCAGGCTTTGGTACCAGTCATTCAGATCCTCCTGGTTGGTGGACATCAGCAGGAGTTTGGCTTTGGGGAAGGTTAACTGGAGGAAGACGAGGGAGAGGAGATGAATTAGGATGATTGTGTGTTGTGATACACAATGGCAAGAACAGCTATGCACAATAAACATGAGAACAGTAAGATTGTAGTGCGAGCAAATGTAACTCAGGACAGTTTCATGATTTGAGGTATTTAAAGAGGCACAGGAACCATAAACATTGTCTATTTATCCGTTTTGTGTTGTATTTTAGAAGCCTCAACCTCTGTCAGTCATCAGAGGCTGAAACTGCAGTAACACTATAAAAACAGTAGAGGGTAGGCCACATTAAGCAAAATCCATCCCACTCTGTCACCTCATCATCCGAGCAAAACCTGCTGCTCCTCACAGGCATCCATCGGCCCTACAACTGTGAAATGTGAAGGTGAAGGAGACGGAGAGGTAAACGGCGGGGACAGAATCTGATTCAGTCAGGTCACATTTAGTGGGAAACTATAATCGGCTGTACAGAAATGTGTTCTCAGACGTCCTGCCGGCTTGTCAGCGTCCTCTTCCTTTGAGTCAACAGTAATTATCAACTCTCTGGCGCACGTTGTTAAAGCCAGACGGTGATTGTACTTGTCAAACAAGCCAATGGGAGACGTCTGGGCCCAAACAAAAGGGGCTTTTAGACCAGCGTAATTACACTGGGAAAGCTATTACAGGGGATCAAAATTAGCCCTTCACCACATTTAAATGGCCTCACCGATTTACCTGTGCCTCCAGCCTCCACGCGGGCGACCGGCGGCGGAGGAGAGCGGGCGGGCCATGAGGTATTGATCATTTCCATGTGTATTTAGACGGAACTTTAGGCTCGAACAGAGAAGCATATAGCTCATCAAACATAATGATGCTTTAACACAGAGGGAGGGGAGTTTCTCTCATTATGCATTAAATAGATTAAGATTTCAAATGTACCATCAATACCAAAGTATTATCTAATTACAGAGTTCAGTGAATGGGGCCCGATTTTGAGTGGCGCATGATATTAGGCACTCGCTACTTGGGGGACGGCGGCTGATTTATGCACAAATGCATTCCACTTCTATTGGAATGCAGTAATTAGGGATTTGTCAGGAAATCTGACCCTCTTAGGTAGAAATTACTTTGTATAATAAGAACGGCAGAGCATGGAGCCTCATCGCTGCACATAATTTAGCTTGATTATTTATACATCAAAGAGAATCTGTCAGGGATGTGGGAAAATATTCAAGTAGCGGGGGAATATTAGCAGGAGGAAGACTGCAGACAGAGAGGGAGGGAGAGAGAGAGGGAGAGGAGAAGGGAGGTCGAGGTAGACAAAAGGGAAGAGAAGACAAAAAGAGGGGGAAACGGGCCGAGGCACATGTAAAAGCCGGCTCTCCGCTAACATGCAACCAGAGAGAGAGCAAAAATAACAGGAATTTTAATAAAAGCATTTTTTTCCCCCCCTAAACTTTGCATATAGATTGCCATGGCATTTACAGCTGTCAAATTTAATTTGGCATTAATTCTTCATGGCCCTGGCTGACGAGGGCCCTGGAGTGCTGACAGCCCTTTTCTTTGAGCTTAGGTAGGGGCCCAGGATCAATAATGTGTCCTTATGAGAAATTACATGTAATGCTATTGAGTATGCATCTGGGCCTCGGCGGGATAAGAGGCTAATGAAATGCCATTTCTGCCATTAGATAATGTGCAGCGCGGCCGGCGGAGAGAGCGGCGACAGGCTTGAGGAAGATGTATTTACTGGAGGGGCCGGAAGAGATGGATCTGTAGCCTAATCTGATCCAGCAGCTGAGAGATTCTGTTGCAGCTGGCAGCCATCACTACACACACACACACCATCACCCCAAATAATACAGCTCTGACTAATCTCCCCATCAGCAGCCTTTTCATTCGTCACCTGAAGGATGCTTCTAATTCCCACTGCCTTTTAAAGATGAAGTCACGCAGGCCGAGCTGATGAGACCATCACACATGCAGGACACGCCGGAGTCTTAAACACTGAACTACTTTTACCTGCATCCACCCTCTCATCTGTGTTCTGTGCCGCACATCATCCGAAAATATATAAACTACACATTTGCAAAAACCCTAGACTCCACCGAATCGCGTTAACTGAGTCGATAAGCACGGCAAGGTTTTAGAGTTCATACTGTCGCCTGAACAATTATTTACTGTCCAGATATTTTTTTATCAATAATTAAAATATCAGCTAATTATAAGTGCTAAATTTTCTGTTTGGTTTTTATTAAGTCGCAAAGTGTGTGAGCCAGCTGTGTGAGCAGACAGAGGAGGAACCCAACCTCTCCGTAGCCGCTGTGCATCACAGGGAGGCACATTAGAAACACAACATAAAGAGCTCTTTGAGCAGGGGCGCATCAGCTGAAATGAATATTGATACCGCGCGGCATTGGCACTAAACACTTGCTGCATAAACGCTTTGGTTACTTGCTCAATGACGCGCGACTCGTTCCCTTTGAATGTTTCACGACAGCAACTACATCATTTAGACACAATTTGTCAGCCAGCAGCTGCACCGGGACCTGCAAGACGGATCAGACTGAGAGGAAAGACGCAGTAAAAGAAGGAGAAAAAATAAAAAGTTTAACTTTTGGGGCGCCATCGACAAGGGTTTGAAGGGATTAGGGAGAAGAGGAGGCGAGGTAACCGCAGGTCTCCTCTGACAAGCGGAACTAAATGACATTTCATTCAGGTAGACTGGAAAACATTCAGGAAACCTCCTTTGGCAGATTATACAACAGGAGCCATCAAGGCCATAAGTAAGACAAATCAAAGCAGCATTCATCAAAAGGAGGAAATTAAATAATGCCTCTGCTAAGGACTCACTCATGTGTATACTCAAACCAACGAACAGATGTCTCCCCACCTGCTGCCCGACAACAACTTTTCTCTTTTTCCCTTTCAACTTTTCTACAGTTAGTTCCCCAGGACATCACAGAGCCTGAGTCAGCCCTCTCTACAGTGGCTCTGTTACACACTAAGATCTTGTTTGTCAATGACCTACAATATAACCCTCACCCAGTGATAGCCGATTACTTCAAAATTTGATTCAACAGCATTACCCTGTGTGCTAAGAAGGGTATTGTTTTCAACCCCGAGTGTGAGTGGACAATGCACAAACTTTTGGGGATTATTACTTGTATCTCGAGCTCAACTCGATTGATCAAAGGGCAGCCAACAGAAGATATCTCTGCAAATAATAGAAACAAATTGATGATGATGGCTATGCAAATAAAATACAATTTAATTGAAATTGTTAGATACTGGTTTTAAAAAATGCCTCTTCCAAAATCGAATTGAATCACTGTCAGAGAGCCAATCAGCACGGATAATGCTTAGACCACGATCTAATGATGCTGGTGATTCTTAGTGTAACATACCATTACATTAACATGCACTGTGAAGACTGACAACACAAGGTTTTTAGAAAAAAACAACAAATGTAATATTGCTGCGTGCAAGAAGAGCCATTTTATTCACATTGTGCAAATCTGCCTAGTGTTACCAGGCCTCATATTTCAAAATGTCCTACATCGGAACCCCCCTCATCAAAGAGTAGAGACAACTGTGCTGTGAACATATAACATTCAGAAAGCACAACAATTCAACCAATTGATAAATGGTTATTTACTAAATTTAACAAGACTATAAAATGTGCAGGGACTTAAACTGGGACATCAATGCAACATAAAGAATTAAAGCACATTGTGGTAAATAGCTTCATCAATTTTAAATTAGGAAAGTGCTTGGGGGGGTCGATGAGAATGTCTCTTACAGTATATGTATGGAAAGGAGGAATGTAATCATTCACTTCCTGCTGTTTTCCTTTTGTGTTATTCTTTTCTCTACTATCATATTTCAGCTTCTGTTCATAAATGAGTCAACACTCCATTATTTTCCCCTTCCTGGTTTGTTAATGTTGTTTCTCAGCCTGCTTTCTGCCAGATGAACAACCTAATAGAATATTCCAAGATATCCCAGACACCCCCTGATCCCTCTTATATCATATGGGCCACACGGGTACAGTAAGTAACTCACGCTGAGCAGGCCTCCTTTGCTCTTGGTGTGTCCAAACACCTTCTCCACATTGCAGGCCTTCAGGGGGAACATGTGCTGGCCGGTGAACTTGTCTCCATTGGTGGGATCCAGGGGACTGCAGCGCTTGGCCTGCAGCAGCATGTCGGAGAACAGGAAGAACATCTTGGGCTTAGCCTCCTTGCCTTTCGGAGGAACCATTTTCAGCCAGCCCTCTCGGATGTACCATCTCCCTGCGAGAGGAGGGGAGAACAGACAAAAGCATGAATGGTCACCTTCGTCAGCAGCTAAGACCTTTTTTGAGTTTCATGGAAGCTGGGGGTTTTACCGGCATACACTAAACTGGTACATTGGAACGAAATAAGTAAGGACTTCTATAATTTACACATTACAAAAATGATATCAACAATGTTGCCGATCTACCAAGCCAATGTTGGGGCATATAGTCAAACGGCAATGGCCAAACTCGTCACCAAGTATACATTTTATATATACTAAACCACTGCTGCAAAGCTGACATGTGTATATACAGTCTATGGTTTTGACACTTGACCAGTTCATACATGACACACATCACTCTGCCCATACCTCTTGCACACTAAAGACTATAGTACATCACTGTTTAACCCACAGACTTACAAAGTCCTCCTGTTCGGTGTCTCTCCGAGGAGTGTGTTACAAGCGGCATTGAAACAACATTAAATTCTAAATCTAGTTCTAGAGCTGGTCTCCAGTGGGTTTAATGGTTAATTGTCTGTATTTATATCGCACTTTTCCAGTCTTATTGACCACTCATTGTTCAAGTTACATTCACCAATTCACACACAGATTCACACAGCACTTTTGTATGCACTGCTTTCTCTTATACACACTAATCAAACACTGTTGGCACAAACCCCTGTCAATTCGGGGGTTTAGTACCTTGCCAAAGGACACATTGGAATGGAGACTGTTGGTGGCAGGGATCGAACCACCGACCTTCAGGTTAGTGGAGGATCCCGAGCAGAGGAGTTAAGCTCCAGATTCCATTAGCTCTCTTTATCTCTGCAGACTCTTTCTCTTTGTTAGCAAATAGAGATGTGCGAGGACCTTCTGGTTAGATTAGCAGGCTTCTCATTTGAGTGTTTTCCAAAAGACACAGCCGGCAGCTAATTACAGCACCGGTAGCTAATGGTCATTGATCCAATTTCCAGCTTTCTCCGAGTCTGTGCATCAGTGTTTGGAGAAATGACTTGAGGACATGACTTGGAAGGAAAAACAGAAGCAGTCAGACGTCTAGACCAGTTGATATAATTTAGCAATCAACATTTGACGATTTTTGCTGCTTAGCTTATTTTAAGGTTTTCACTATTAGGCGCTCACAATTATCTTTGCCAGCAGAAGGAGATAGAGATCTTTAAGTTTAAGCTCTTTCTTAATCTGACAACGAGGGTATGTTTATGCAGCTGTTCTTTTGTTTGTTTGCTGGTTGACTTTCACCAAACCTGGTGACCGGATGGGACATGGGCCAAGAAAGAACCCATTCAATTATGGCTCGGATCCAGACGAAGGGATGGATCCAGAGATAGGGCATTTACATTTTCACCCACTTCCTAGGGAATAATTCATGGTCTTTATAAAATGATAATAATAATGAAAAATAAGATATATTGCAGGGACTGATATTTAAGCATGTGTGCAATCTGGTGCAACTGGTCCAGTTGTGCCATTCTAGTTACCGTAAGGCATTTGCAGATTTTGAAACCTAAACCAGATATAAATTCAAGAATGATTTCAAAAGGATTCAGATTCACTCAGTGGATTTAATACTGAATTCTGACTTGATGGTTGTGAATCCCCAAACCAATGCAGGTTTATCTCATTTTACAGATTAAGTATAAAAGGGATAATAACCTTTGTCTCCCAAGCATCAAATTGAAGGGAACCAAAAAAAATAATAATAATGAGACTAAGCTGTGCTGACTTGGAAAGATAAATGAAGGCTATTCAAAGGGAACAAAAAAGACAAGAGAGAATCTGAGACGGACTCAGTGGGAGGCAGGCATATCAGGGTGTGGCTACAGAGGAGTGCTCTCATCTCTATCAACTGTGATTGGCAGCGGCGTGATGATAGCTAATAAGCAAAAGGCTGACATTTGGATAGATAAAATGAAAATTGAGCCAGAGTTCCAGGATGTTTTTGTAATTGCCCCAGCCAGTAGCCTGTGATTGCAGCTAGCCTGAGTGGCTGGAGCTGTGCCTCTGGGGCTTAGAGAGGACATTTTCAGCTACAGACAAGTCTACTGAGATTAAGTGGCACTGCCAGGCGGGGGTCAAATTGCTTTTAAAATGCCATGGGTCTCAAACGGGAAAAACAGTCGAGAGACATGCCACGACTCTCTAAGGTGCTCTGTGGAGATTGGAGCAGTGGTTGTAATCGTTCTATTAAATATGATATAAATAAAGCCCTGTTTGAGCCTTATACAACTCTTTAAGGACACATTTACTGAGTGTGTAGTCAGTAACCACTCAAACATGATCAGTTAGAGAAATTAAGATATTTTTTCAAGTTGAAGACAACTGTAGGGGACCTGGATGCTGCACAAATATCTCAACTTAACTGACAGTCCTGGGTCAGTCTTGGGCCATTCACCTAATTTACAATCAAGTAGATTTTAAGAGGTACAAGTACAAGAAAAAGGTACTCCAATGGGATACATGTGTTGCCCTGGGCAGCCACCCTTTAAGTATGAATACACAACTGTCTTATAGCCATAACTCCCAGTAAGAGAACGGTATACCAGGAATGTATTACTGTCTCTTATTTTTTGGTATTCAGCCTGCAGCCAGTCAAAGATCTGAAGGATTGCATTTACAGAAACACTCAAATAAGTCCCCCTTAAACCGTTGGATTTTCAAAAGCTGATTTAAAGCTAAAACGGCATTAGGCCAATCGGGCAAATCAATTAAGTTATTTCATCTTTAGAATGCCCAATAAATAAATGTTACTGGTTCCAGCTCATATATGGGATAATTTGCTGGTTTTCTTTAGGGGATTATTGTATTGTAAAGCACTATTGATTGGTTCATCTATAAAAGGTCAGACTATAGTGAAACACGACTGTTGTAATTTCCAACAGCCCAAGGAGGTGTGTGTTACGACTTTGTAGCAGGGCTCCAGATTAACCCTTTTTCCACTGGTGCAACTAACTTTTTCATTTAGCCTATAATTTAAGTGCACACAAAGTTTTTCAATGTGCCTTTAGGCACACAATAATACACCTTTTAACCCTTTTCTTGACAGTTCCCATATGCCTTGGTCATTTCTTAACTAGGGTTGCGTTTGGTTCCATTTGATTTATTCCAATATTGATTTAGTTCAGGTTATTTCATTGTACAATACCAATTTTGCCTGAAAAATTAAAGAAGTTCCCAGCGAACTTAAGCTTAAAACCTCTAACTCAGTGCATTCAATTACATTTTGTTGGATTATATTTTGTCCGAGAAAGTATTGCGATAAATTATATTGTTGTCATCATAGTGAAACCATTTTATAGCAATGTTACTAGGATTAATATAATAGTGTAAGAACGGGGGGGGGGACTGCTTCAGGGGCACCAAGTTAAAGTCACAGTCTTATGTTCAATTGACACTGTGAATCACAGTTGGAGTATTTTGACAGCTAAGATAAAGACGAAATCTCTCAAGCTAAATTTATCTGTACAATATCTCTTTCTTTGATAGAAAGTCAAAACCACTGGCCTGTTGCATTTCTACTAGAAAAGTAAAACTTTCTCAGAAACAATTCTTTAGACCTTTGTTGCCTGGGAAATGCAAACAACTCTCAAACTATACAGCAAAAGCTTGAGAGATACATTTTCTGTTTGGCTACTTTCAAATACGTCTTCACCTAGTACTGACCATGATGAGTAAAATGGCATCTGAGTAAAATCTACAGAATGCCCCTTTAGAGAGTTTATTCATAACCTCACTTCTACCTCTATCGGAAGGATTCCTTAAAAAAAAAAAAACTATGAATGTATTATTTGTTGATTGTGGCCATTTAAATGGCAAAGTTTGTTAACTTCATGTATGTTTGATGAATGTTCTGACCCCGATGTCAAATTTACGGTGGCAATAGAAATGTGTTAAATATGATTAAATCATCTCACAGATCAGACTGAGATTGTACGGTTACACAGGCTTGAAAGGAACATAACAGCAGCATTCTGGGATAACAGTGTGTTATCACTTTTAATTCACACTTGGGCAGTTATGTGTTAAGTGTCTGCTCAAGCATCCGAATGCTGCCAGGGTCCAGTGTGCCGAAACTGACATGTTTCAGTAGACATCAAGTCTGCCAGTTACCCAGATGTGTTTGTATCATCTTCTGCTCTCTTCACTATTCAAACGATACGAGCGATTCAAGTATCCAAACGGTTGCATCTGACCAGGAGATGTGTGCTAGAGGTTGACACCTGTCCTGTATTTCACAGTTTAGGAGGAGATGCTGACATTCATACTCTGAATATAATATCACTTATCATAATTCCTTACTATCTGCTGAACAATAAATATTATCTATTGAACTATACAAACATTTGATGAAAATGGTTACTTTTCACAAATGTTGTTGTACACACTTGAACATAATAGGCGTATATTAATGTACAATATGTAAACGTACAAAAATGTTTGGCCGATGCTTTGTGTTCTTCCACACGACATGGTTTCGGGAAGGGAATTTGCACCAACAAACATGGAGGGGAGTGAAGTTGACATGGGAGGACGACTCTAATCAGCCAAAACAAGCAGCTCGTACCTAGCGGGGCGACACATGTCTCATTAATGTGGTTTAGTTTAAATAGTCTGACACGGACCAGAAAACCTAAAAAAAGTTATATTGCAATCCGTTCCCAGCCGAAGACTCACAAACCACAAAACTTTCTACAGAAAAAAAGTTTCAAAGTAGAATGGAGTGCTTGAAACAAAGCCCCGACTCAGATGTTGCGAGAGGCTTCTGCCTGCAACACAACCTATGAGAAGAGAAATGAAAGTTTCTGGGATGGAAGGAGATTAACAGCTGCTGTTAGAAATCAACATCTGTTAAGACATGGACCTGATTTACACAGTAATATTTACATAAAACGTGTTACGTTGTGATGTGCATCATTAACTGCTTATGAAATGACCTATCCCAGGATATGAGAGTTTTGTGATGTCACATGACCCTACTGGAAAGTTCTGATTTTCCACACCTTTGAGATGGTATCAGATATTCCCTATCAGACCCCCTACCTGGGCGAGTTGAAAGGGGTCAGACGGGGTTGGAGGTGCTCTCGGTGAGGAGGAGTCTCTTTGTGGACCAGGTTCCCTTTAGACCCCCTGCCTACATCTGACCAGCCACGGCACTTTGAGGCCGCGGCAGGTTCAAAGAGCAGGTGGTGCCAAGCACTCCTCTCCATGTCCAGGCCTTTCAGCTTCCCTTGTCAAAGAGCACCTCGGCACTACTACAAAGTCTTTTGGGCTGGACCGAGTGGGGGGCGGCTGTGGAAACTGGGGCAGGAAATAAAGATTGATCTACAAAGGGTCCTGTTCCTCCTGGTGTGTCAAAGGCCAGAGGAATAACAGGAGCAGAGGGCTGCCAGTGTGGCAGAATGAGGACAAGTCAGGTTGGGCATTGTTGAGCACGGAAAAGTCAGAAGATTTCTTTCCCCTCGTTTAAATGGACTATAACAGAGGTGTGTGTTGAAGGTCAGAGGGCTAAGGGAAACTTGAATATTTAGGTCACTGATGACACTCGATGTATTTTCACCATCAATTATCAAATCTGCATCATGTGGAGTTGCAAAGTTTCATCAAAATGTTTTAGATAAACAACTCAACAGTTACAGATCCGTTCATTATGACACAACCTGATTGCAACCAGGTCTTTCAGAATAGATCAACTAAATTGGTGAGAAGAAGAACTAATTGCCGCCAGATTTAATTTTCTATTAGAATTGTAGGGAAATACTGTCAATATTTGGCAAGTCACAAAAATGTCCTTTAAGAGAGCAATATTCATTCTCTAAGATTACAGGCGAAACAATTGTGTTAGTAGCTATTATCACATCAGGACTGTGACCAAATTCATCCACGTAGAAGGAAATTGCATAAACATTAAATGGAAGCAAAACGGAGGGTATTATTATCATTATAAGGCCGTGCAAATCAGAAGAGGGGGAGAGAGGCTCCAGAGAGGGCAGCACTTACCACCCACGAGGTCGTACTTAAATGACATCTCAATCAAAGCATCACTTTCTAAAAGGCGGTTGGAGAAGTCGAACACTTGGTTTAAGTGGGCCAGGATGAAGGATAAGTCAGAGAAATCAAGGAGTATTTCAACTGTAAGTAAGAGGTTTTATGTAGATGAGGAGGCAATTCCAAAAGAACCAAGAGCGGCCAGCTGAAAGTTTATGTAGGTGGTACGATGCAGCTCTTAGTGATTAGGGTAACATTAGGAGCATTTAGATCAATGGAAAAGACGTCGGTAAATGGGGTAAAAAATTGTCGTTAGCAGAGGAGGAAAAAGGAGAAGAGCAATTCTTCCTCACATGAGAAGCTCAACACACGTGTAAACGCAAACGTCCAAGTGAGAGCCTCCGGCCCCCTCGTGAAAAATCAGCAGAAAGTCTGCAGAATTTGTTTTGAGCGCACAGCAGGGGAGGCCTAACCCATCAGGAAACTGGCGCTTTAATATAGTGTTGGGGTCTCTCCCAGAGCGACAATGCTCCCATCCACAGAGCATGAGTCACTGAATGGTTTGATGAGTAGGAACATGATGTGAACCACGCACCACGGCCTTTACATCCACCAGTTCTCCACCCAATAGAACACTTGTGAGAGATGTTGGTCAGATGTTAGACACCCCTCTCCGCCACCATAGTTGAAATACCAAATAAATGAATATCTTTTGGAAAGTGAGTTATTCCCAAACACCGTCATAGCATGTAATATCAAACACTGAGGTTTCATCAGGCCAGCTTTGTTTGGTTATATACAAACAAGTAAAACATGCATAATGATTCTTATATGTTTAGATCTCTGTTTAAAGAGGTATTATATATATATTCTATTGCATTAGGCTGTAGTGGTCATATTGTGGCTGTGGCAGCAAGTTAGTTAGCATTGCCTACTTTTAGCATGCTCGTTAGCCCAGGGTGTGGTTTTCACATCCCTCATGAGAGATCTCATCCCAACTGGACGCAACCCTCAGGAGCCCAACAGAAATAAAAGCCTCCAGCCTGCATGGCCAACCCCAAGACGCTCAAAAGTCTGAACCCGTTTTCATTTTAACAAAAGCAAACATTAAATCCTCACACAGGAGAAGCCAGAACAAGAGAACGGTTGGCATTGCTGCAGTGACTTACATTATTACTGCTCCGAATTGGTGTGAATTCATTTTATTTGAACTGGCCGTTAAATCATTAAAATGTTTCAGGTCGAAAATGCGGAAAAAACATCCGTGTAGGAGAAGAATTTATCAAGGAAATAGAGGAAACATTTCATTATTTCTGCCTCTCCAATTTTGCTTAGACTCACAATAATGCTTAATTGAATGAGGTAGTCTGAGTCCTCGACACCTGAGGCAAGAAAAGGGAAAACGCATACATATAAATGACAAAAGACGAAACACAATTATGTGCAATAGTCAGGGGCATAAGGGGACGTACATTTGAGAAAAATCAATGTGAGACACGATGCAGAATGTGAAACATCTTTGTTCTAAATTGAAGGAACAGGCTGGCAGACACAAATATGCAGCCTCCCAGGAAACAGGCCGACTGTCTGCTGTATCAGTGTCCCATTGATTCAGGCTTTGTGTCTCACAATCCCCCCCCCCCCCCCCCCCCCCCCCCCCCCCGTCTCCGACAGAGCTACTTAATATGTTTGAGGGGCTCCGACGCCTCTCATCTGTAAAAGGCAGAGCTTTTCTTTTACCCACATTAGAAGTGGAGATGGTGGGAAGGAAGTAGAATGGGTCTGCATGGGGTTACGGGTTGGGGTGGTGCTGCGCCTGCTCTGAAGTCTGTCTGGTGGGACCGTAGCTTTATTGGCTGGAAAGGAAGCCGGCGGAGTTGCAAGGGGCCTGAGAGCCTGGATGAGAGGAAGCTTTTGAAACTTCCCACATCGGCATTAGAGAGATGAGCAGCTATTCAGCACTCGCTCCCAGCCTACACACCAACACATCCGTAAACACACACACACACACACATAGAAAGCCAGCCTGCATATATCTGAGCAAACACACACTCTCGCTCACTCGCATCCAGCAAACACACTTTGGCTTCCTTTTTATCTGCTGGTCCGTTAGATGAGACTGGGCTCTAATTGGTCCTGGGGGAGATTGGCAGGACGAGCGGATCAACGAGGAGGCCGGGCCCTCTGGAGACCAACAACAGGAGAGGGGAGTGGCAGGAAGGAGAGGGCCACAGCTCCACAAGTAGAGAGTGAACCGTGACAAACAGGAGGAGGAGGGGGGGGGGGGGGGGGAAGGAACCATTATTATAATGGGCCAGAATAATACATCTGGCCCAGTACACATTCTGAAGGATGACGAGGATGAGTTAATAGAATGCCATTGATTAAAAACCATACTAATGTCTCCATACTTGGCTAGTTCTACTTCAGTTTATCTATACTTCTATACTCACCCCTCTCCCATGTGTCCCATAGGACGTAGAGCAGTGGATAACGGGGGGGGGGGGGGGGGGGGGGGGGGTTCTTGGACAAGATGAAAGGAATATGTGATCAGAGGCTCTAACCTGCAGCCAGCACCTTTGTACTCCGTCCTTTCAGCAGTTTCTGCACACGGCAAAGCTGCAGGTGGTTCTCATGGCGCCTGGTATTGTTCTGGATGCGCTGGGACACATCGCTCACCTCGGTCACCGCCCCTGCAGCACACATGCACAAACACTTTTAGTCATACCGTACATGTAAGGACACTCACAGATTAAATCTTTTCTGAGGAATAATATGAAACAGATTTGGATCAAAATGACCAAGAATGACTGGTTGACAGCAAAAAAACATTTTTCAGGTAACTTCACCTGGTATTTAATTTCACAAAAACAAACATTCCTGTATGATCACATGAACTTTAAACAGACTGAACATCAATTCAGCAAATTGACAACAAGTAATAATCACATTGCACTAAACATTGCATAATACATAACAGACATGATAAACAGTATTTATCCGTGCCATCCACTCAGCGGACACAGCTCCAGTTTGTTCACACTGGCCGTGCCCTCAGAGAACATTTCAGACTTTTCTGTGAAAATATATGGTGATCCAGAACATAAAGGGGCTTGAAGTAGTCAGTGACCTCCACTGGCAGTCATCCGAGATTTCAGAAATGACTGGATTTTAGTCCCTTTACAAATGCTGCTTTCTGAGCCCACCGCCGGTGCTCTTTGGTTAAAAATGCCCATAAATGACAAAAAGTAATTCCCTTTCATTAACCGCAAGAGGGAAAGAAGGCCTGGAGCACATATGATGTACAGTATATATAGAAGTACATGGTTGGAGCTATGAAGACCTGAACACTTTTTCTTAACCTGAGTCTTCATTTGTTTACGGTAAAATACTTTATCACAGGTAGTTTTAGGGAAGGGCTCTGTTAAGATGTGATGGCTTCAACTTCTCTTATCAATACACCATGCTGTTCTCCAACTGTATGTCCTCATTTACTGCCATCCCTCCATTACTGCATTTTTACCAATTATGTAATGAAAACAACAAATATGCTATGGTCCTTTTGTGGTAATACACTTAAGCCCATTGCAGGCTAGCAAAGGCTACACAGAAAAGGGGAAATGTCAGGACTGAGAGGTAAGAACCTTTGTTTTTTGGAGGCTCACTCGGCATCGAGGCCTGATTGTGCTTGATTTCATCAGCAGTGCACTTGCAGAGAACTTAACCGAGCTGCGCAAATTGAAATATCCAGACAGCCCTGATTGGGCCTGATGGTCTGCTGTGTGTCTCAGACTGGGCTGGGTCTTGTGTTTGAATGCGTGTGCAGGGGCACCAAAGCATGGTAGTATTCATTAGGGGGTGCTCGTCTCCACCGCGGGGGCCCTCGTAGCTTATAATGCATTGCCCTCCTGCAAATCAGCCAAACTGTCAGTCTGTAATAGTATGCAAACAACAGTAGCCCAAATAAGCTCAGCTCATTCGGTTTAAGTGTTCACTTCAACATCAGACAAAGAGAAGTCCCCTTCCCACCTTATCTGCTGTACAACACCAAGACTGAGAGATGAACATATAAAGCTGATACTAGCTAAATATTTTTAATCAATAAAGTTGTCGGCAAGAAACTAATTGACCACAGGAGGAGCAAACACACTCTAAGCAGCTACAGGCTACATCCACACTAAACTGTAGTTTTAAAAAGGATCACTTTTGTTACGTATGAGTGTGTTAACATCTAAAACAGACACTTGGAAACACTTCAGGCCCCAGTTTCAGTTTAGTGCAGTTTAGTACACATCAGTTGCACTTTTGTCAGGACAGCCAGAAACTCAGACTTTTGGAAATTATGACGCGGTCAATTTTTTCCGCTTCCTAATTGGGTCTTATCAGTAATGACTCAAAAAAGTGGTGACTGCAAAATGGATAATGAATTACACAAATTAGAATTCCATTTATCCATACTTTATCTTTAGGCCTCTGCATAGTAAGATAACTTACAATGGAGAAACTCAATTTGCCACAACGAGCAACTCTTTTACTGGAAGAAACCTCTAGCAGAACAAGACTCAATGTGGGCGCCCATCTGCCTCAACCAGTTGGGGTTGAGATGAGAAAAATGGCGGAGAGGGGCGAGGTGGTAGAAAACCGGAGCCTGAACACTTGTCTGAATGAAGAATGTTATGGTCCCAGGCATCGTTTTAAAATGAAAACATATTAGTGTGGACACAAATTTTTAGCAAAATAACAACGGATGTTTTACTTGATGTCACTTTGTTTCAATCAAGAAGGATAAAGAAGTCTGTCAAAAAGCTCTGTCATAGCATTGAGTTGATGGTGGTGGTTTCCATCAATTGGATGTTGAAATAAAATATCTCTTCAAACCAATGCTTACGATTAGAAGACAAAAGGTGTTTTTAGATCAGTTGAACTTTTCTGGTCCGAAGAAAAGTTGAAAGACCCTGCGTGTTTTTCAGAAGTGATGTTTCTACACCAACCACCAGCGAGCTTACCACACACAGACAAAGCCCTCAAAGGTGCTGAATGCAGTCATAGTTCTCAAGTTGTGGAAAGATACTGAAGAGATACTAAAAAGTAAACTAAGCCTGCTGTACAATAATATGCAAATGAAGTCTTTTGGAGCGTTTGAAGAATAGATTACAGTGAGAGAACAGCATCTTGTTTTGATAAACAACTACATTTTCTTGCATTTCTATTATTTTAATCAGTGTCTAACAATAGGCAAAGTGGGCCTCAGGATAAACCAGCACACTGAGGAGAGCACGGAGGCCCAGAGGCAGCTGCAGAAGAAGAAGAAGAAGAAGATATTGAGGAGTGAGAGAGAGATGGAGAGAAGGAGAGAGAGGAAGGAGGGGAACACATTGTTCTTTTCTTTCTTTTTATGTTTTTAGACTTTTTGAGTGCAGAGAATGGCATATTCCACAATAGTATCTATTAAATGACCAGGTTTAGAATCAGGATGCTCATCACTTTAATGTGGCAGCTTGTTAATTGGAGCCCAAAATGTAAAATAAATGTAAATACAATTGAGTAAATGTAAAGTTCAATCAAGTGCTAATTTTTTCACATTGGTTTTAATTAGTTATATAAAGCTCTAAAACAAGTTGTCATGATTGACAGGTGAGATTGACTTGTGATTGGTTCAGTATATGTATCGATGGGACGTCTATCAAGTACAAAACGACATCACCTGTATATTTTGGCTTAATTTTTTTTTTTTAAATGGGAGGGAGCAGTGACATATGATCTGTCAATTATATATAGATATCAGTGAGAAACTCAAAGGATTAGCCTTTTCACATTTAATTTAAAAACAATCCTATCTACGCATGTTTAAATGGCTAAATGACAATTTAAACATGAAAAAAAACATTCCCTTACATTTAATTATGGACAGAGTTAAGCTAGTTTTATACCAGCTCTACTCAATTAATAAGCAGAATGGCAAAACTGAAAATTTTTCAATGAAACTCCACCAAACTGATGGATCTTCTATTAACTGTGCTATTCCAAACCTCTGTGTGAAACTAACTCGCTCACAAACTGCATTCCTGACTTATTTTTGTACAAAGCTTTAAAAATCTTTGCCCCAGAACAAATAGGCAAATCATCAAAATAGAGAGAAGCATCCAATTACTGTGTGTCAGCCACAATAACTGCTGTAAACATTTAGACCTACATCATTAACGCGTCCAAAATAACAACAAACAGATGGATTCTAATTTCAAGCTCAACTTTCCTGCTTTTGTTCCGTGCGCTGAAACTCGGCAGATGAACTTGATCCTCAGGGCGACTTGTCTACACTGAAATAATCACGGCCTAATTGGCTCGCTTAACTTCACAACAATTACAATGTAAACCAAACAAGGCATCCGTGTAGACTTTCCTTTTTTTCTTCTCCCTCCCTTTGTTGTACGTGTTTGGAATATTTCTCCACAGCCAGCTTAAGAAAAACAACAGCTCCTAATTACAGTATTCTTGGACTGAGTTCTGGCTGAGGCATTAATAATACATCTGGCCCATTACACATTCTGAAGACGACTTCCTCCTCTTACATCTCTTTATTCCTTTTATTCACTGTTTAAAAAGTGTTTGAACGAGGGATGAGGACTGTTAACTTTTACTGTTAAATCTCTGACAGGGTGGGACAGTCGCCTCTTCTCCGCTCAGAATTGGTTATGGTGACTACAGCGGCGTTTGGGTTGTGAGAGTGTAATATTAAAGCTGCCGGATGAAAACTGCTAAAGTGATGTCATTACTACAATTAAATCCGACCTGAAGGCACTGCGAGGGAAAGAGGGAGGCTTGAGGGGAGGCAGAAAGAGGAGAGGAAAAAAAAAAGAAAAAAAGAAGAGACAAAGACGAGGAAAAGCAGAAGCCCGACAAGAAAACAATAACAACAACAACAAAGCCTCTTGTGATTCTATTTGCTCGTTTGCTTAATCAGATACAATGTGATTTGTCTGGAAATTTCTTTTTTAAATTATTCCCTTTACAATACAAGCGGGCTGACTGTATGAAGTTTCTCCTCTACCCCCAGCCCCCCAATAGAAAAGGCAGAGGAGTTTATAAAAAGGATCTCTAATGAGAAGAGGAAGAGGCGATGGTGGAGCGCATTTAGAATATGTACCTTCATCTTAGAGTCAGGGGCTGTTTTAATTTGTAAGCAAAGGCAGCACACCCGCAATGAGATTTTAATTGATACACATAAATAATTCCTTGTGTACATCCGCACTTGAGTCAGATTTGCTGTTTATTTGACGATTGAAATTAGTCATTATCGGGATTCGTGTTGATGTTGGAGATTTTATTTATTAATATAGCTCCCGCTTAATATCCTCTGATCCGCTCCCAATTAATTATGTCAAAATCCACATCAAACTAGAACTTTACACGCGCAGCTCGGCTCGCCTCGCTTTCATTTCTCCGCTCGCCGCGCGCTGCTGTGACAATAACAACAAATGAGGAATGAGAGGGAAGAAGCACTTTCCCTTTGTTCCTCAAATGAAGATAATGAGGGCTGTCTTTCACTATGAGTCTGACTGGTGCGATGAAAGTTGTCACGGGTTGCGTTTTATTATCTTTTTCTTGTTATTGTTTGTTTGCTTTCCCACAGTTGGAGGGCTGGACGGTTTTGATGATTGTACAGCTTTGCTTAACTCTCCTGTGCGCCACGCTGCTTGTTACAGGTAGCAGGAGTCCCACTGTGAGCGGGCCAGAAGTCTCTGTGTCTATAGTGATGCAAAGCACATCATCACACAAACACATCGCTTGTTGTCAGGTCGCTGCCACGGCGGATCCTGACAGAGCGGGAGAGGCGACAACGCCGACCTTGGGTTCACGTGGGGGCAGCTCAACACACGTCGCCCGAAACACACGATAAAACCCACACAGGATCAATCTGCAGGAATTTTCCTTGAGAAGCAAAAACTAAATTACGATTGGGGCAGCAGCAAGATCAGAAGAGACACTTACTTGAAAGCTGCTCAAACTCCGGGTTGTCTGGAGTGGTGTTGGCAGTCAGGTCCTGTAAGAAATGCATATACCTGGGAGAAAACAGAAAAAGAAGCAAAGGTCACCGTCTAAAACCCGAGCTGAAATTAGCACGACAGACTTTTTGAGTCATGTGGCTTTGTCCTGTCACTCAAGCCTCAACGCGGGGGAAGCACCAGCGGCGTCGTACAAAACACACTTCAGGAGAAATCAGAAGTAACAGGCAGGAAGATGCACACAGTGAGGCTCCAGACTCGTGGTGCAGATGGGGAGAACGGCGTTTTGCTTTGAAGACTTGTTGATGGTGACAAACCCTGACAGATGCAGCTGGAACACCAGGAGATGGAGATCTCCACTGGTTTTTACTTTGAGTCCTCCCCAGACATATTGCCTGGCAGATAACAAATTACTCCATCGAGTGAGTCAAGAGACAACCTGGTTATAAAACTGACTTTTTCACCTTTTTAAATAGAAGTTATAAAAATCTGATGAAGTCCATCGAACAAAAAGCTGGCAGAGAGTAGATAACAATCAATGTATTGTGTTCCTATGACTGACAGCCTAGAAGCATTCATAGAACTACTAAGCAAATAACCTGAGAGTTAATTTAACAAGGAATTATCCACAACAGTAGTCATCATGGACATTTAGCAAAATTGAATAAAAACAAACATTCTCATAAATGATGCTTTGCTCAGAGCAAGCTTCTTGACCTTTGAAGTCCTTGTTAAGTGTTTTGCTAGATCATCGGTTTTACATTATCCACTGTGGAATAACGAACATGGTTTATCTTGGTTCTCAGTGCAGTTGCCTGACAAACCTTTGCCGTGATATTTAAAACTTTTCTATGACTCATGTTTCCACCATGGTAGGACACGTTTCAGATATGTTCTGATGTTTCATCCTTCACAACATAAAAAGAAGAGACTTTTCAGTTTTAAAGTAAGACTCAGAACCAGAGTTACACAGAAATTGCGACAATGCATTTCTGGCTAAAAGATCCAGAGCCATGCCAAGAAAAGCACTGGGGTGGGGATGGGGGGGAATCACGGGCTCAACCCCATCATGTCTATTTTTTTTTATATAACATTTGAATGTCTCTGGCTACATCCACACAAGTGTGTTTTAGTTTTAAAAAAAACCATCACTGCTGTGTTTCACCCTGCTGGAAGCACTATTCCAGAGTTTTGGTAATTTAGTTTGAAAACTCCAGGGCTATGTTGTATTCTGAGACGATGACACAATTACTCGCTGATTGGTTCTTATCAGTGAGAACCTATGCAAAATGTGGTAAACACATACTGTCAGAAACAATTACTTCAATATCCAGGTTTGGTTACTTTTGTTTCTTCAGTACTCAGGTTTAATAACTTTTGTTACTCCAGTAACTAAATTTACATTGAGTCTGATTATTAAACTTGCACATGTAACTTACGAATAGAAACTTCCTTCACTGTAGAAAACGTTATCCATTTGTGGCCCATTGAAGTAACTTATTGTCCCAGCTTCCACCTCCATCTAAAGAAACAGTTCCGAAGCACCGGCTTGCTCTGAAATCTTTATCCTTTTCACTGGGATGATGTTACCTTGAAGTGCATTGACAATTGACATTGATTTCCAGTGTCTGCCTGTGCAGCCCTGTGTTTGTGCAGTCTGGGCCCATTCCAGAGACACAGCGGTGCCAATGAGAGAGGCCATTATTGATGCCAGCAGACTGTACACCGCTGCTAGTGGGCTATTCGGTGGCAAGAGTGGGACGAGACATGTGTTGGAGAGTGACAACTGTGTAGTGGGATGGTGTTTGTGTACAGTGTGTAGAGGATAACAACAACACAATGGTGCTTCCTCAAGCTACTCGTAGGAACCTGCTTGTTTTAACTCAATCTTTGAGTGGTAATCCTGTATATTGAGATCAGGGAACTACCTGGAGAGCTGTCAAATTATTTTCATCATCTAGACTAGTTAAGTGATTTGTACTTTAGGGAGGCCACTAATTATTTTCATTCCCAATTTATCTTACAATTATTTTTTCAATTAATCGAATATTTGCTGTGTTTTAAAATATCAGAAATTAGTGAGATGTATAGCCTCTTTAATTTCCCAAAGGTGGTGTATTCAGATTTCTTTTTTATTTGACTTATACTCCAAAAATCACACCACCATCAAAACTTTTGAGAAGCTGTAGCCAGCAAATGTTGGGAATCATTTCTTGAAAATGTTTCTGTTAATGAACAAATTGAATTAATTGACTTGTATTTAGTGTTTGAATCTCTTAATATGAATTATAGCCTTCATACAATATCAACAATAAAACAGTTTGCATTTTGTGTGTGTGCTTGTATTAAATACCTGTGTGTGTTGGAATGTACATGTTATCCTGAGTTTTCTTTAGTTTCACGCCATGAATACATACATATGATATTTTCTATCTTTATAAATACTGAATATAGTCATTAGCACAGATTTTTTTCTGAATAACCTCCATTCTATTAGATAAACACGTTATTCACTTATCCTACTTAGTTGCAGCAGAGTCCAATGATGGCAGAGTGGACAAACTACATATTTAACTCACCTAACAGCTTAACATCCTAGCATCTCTCTCTCATTTGTTTAACTTTAACAATTACTCTGACACGTTTAATGTGTTTGCTCGTCATCTGTGAGGTCATAATATCTGATCCACACACTGTATCATCCAGGCTGTATCGGCATCGGGATTCAATACATATGCAGCATTCAGTTGCAGAAGCTAGACTGTAAACTCCGCCAAAAAGAATCCCACTCAGCGCTGTTTTCAACACCCCTCTCTGTTCACTTTACAGTTACTTTAAAGTACAGTTTCTGGGTAAGTCAAAGTTAACAGGAAAAAAAGCTGTTTGGCCTGATCGAGTTTGTGTGTGTGTGTGTGTGTGTGTGTGTGTGTGTGTGTGTGTGTGTGTGTGTGTGTGTATGTGTGTGTGTGTGTTGTAGCTTTTAGAGGAGCTGAAGGAGAAAGCAGCAGGTTAGCATGGTGGTGGGTCTGTGGGTGGAATAGGAGAAATGCCCCTGTAGTCGGCTTCTCATTGGAAATGAAAGCGGAAGCACCAATAAGCTCCAATTATGCCTCCTTCAATTAAGAGACACTTAAAAGGAGGAATAATTTCACATCTTCCTCTTCTTGTCTCATCATGTAATAACAAATACATTACAGGTATTATTAGCGTTGGAGCCCCTCTTTTCTTATTAAGGAGTGCAGACGAAGAGCTAATTAAAGCAACCGCGTAACAAAAAAGAAACACACTGATGAGCATCATTACGGCACATCGCAAATAATGTAAAACCCGACTCTCCCATTTAGCTGTCCTGTCCCGCTCATTAGCAGCAAAGCAAAGCAAAGATAATTAGACAATAACATAATCTGCACCATATTTATAACAGTTAATATATATTCTAATAATGAGTACAGCTTCAGAGAGCGTGTCCTGGTGAGGGGATGGGCCTGCCACCGCTGCAGCAGGAGCTGCTAATTCCTTTGTAATATGCAGATGATATGCAGGCTCCCTCCTGGCAGACACATCAGGTCATTTGGGCATTTACACACAAGTCGGTAAAGGGGAAAAAAAGAGGAGGAGGGAAATATCTGTCTAATTATTTGGCTTCCCATACATGCATTAAGGATTCAAATTTGTAATTAAGAGACAAGAGGCACTGGCAGGCTTCTGCATGGGTTAGTGAACATGGCTCGGGCTTGTGGGTAATTACTCAACTTTAATAGCTTAAAAGCAAAGGAATGTACATTCGCGGAAAATACAGAGGACTCAAGATACTCCGCGGTCCAAACTTAAGCAATTAATATGTAATAGTGGAGAGAGCATGTTATCTCTCTGAAAGTGTGACTAAAGCAGCCATTACAAAACACTTCAAAGTGCACACGGACTGAAGCTGTTATTACTTTGTGCTGCAGCATTAGTCAATTTAAGACCAAGGCTTCTACATCAGCCTGTCATTAAAAGGCCGGCATGGGTTCACCTGACACAGGGCTCCAGGAGAACCTTTTACATTGGCTGCACCAGCACATCATTTAGGTGCCCCCAACATTTTTTTATTCGCCGTATGGCACCGCAACAATACACCTATGATAACTTTTCTTGGCAGTTCCCATATGGATTTGGGATTTCTTAACTAGAGCTGGGTTCAATTACATTACATTTCTTTCGGATATCGACTTACTTCAGGATATTTCATGGTACAATGCCAATTTTGCATGGACATGAACTAAATTCTCAGGGAGCTAAAGCTGTGAACTGAACGAAGAAACCCCTAATTTAGTCCATTCTTAAAAATGTTAAGGTAGGCCTCTCACAATGAAAACAAATTTGGGGTGATATTTTGTCCCAGAAATTATTTCGATAGATTATATTGTTGTCGTCACTGTAAATCCATTTTAAAACCTCTGGTATGAACTTTATTCTAAAGAATATTCAGCCTGACATTTGAATTAAATTAGGATTAAAAATATTAATATATCCTGAATAAATAAAACATAAACCACAGACAACCAAAACAATAGCAGGCTCTGTTAATTGCTTCTGAATAAATATTAAACATCTGTGTGTGTCTGCAGTGCACACAAAATGAACAAATCAAAAGGAACACAAAGTAAACTTCAGTATTATTTAGGTCTTAACAACTCCTGATGAGTGTTGGTGCAAACCATCTGCTGCTTCTGCTCTGATCCTGAATCAGCGGCGCTAATCGTTTTGTATTGGCGGTCTGTCTTGGAAACCCTGTATTCACACTTTTGGTCTCTTCTCCCATCTCTGCTTCCAAGGTGACATGACATGCTAACATTTGGAAAGTCTAAATGAGCAATTTGATCAAATATTTTACTGCATTCATATGTGCTGACAGGAAGCCAGTAGATGCCTTCATCAGCGTTTCCAATTAATTATCTAGACTGTGGTGACCTGTCACATTCTAATTTGACCCACCACAGTTTCCTTATGAACCAAAAAAATGTTTTACATTTTATATAATAGATACATGCTCCCTCTTCCTGCCCGACTACAGCATGCTTGTGCAATGTCCATAGCGTTTTTACCGTCCACGCAGACAGTGGGGACCTCAAGGTTTCAACTGTAGCATCAATGCAGTTTCTTCTCTCACTCTTTAGTCTGTGTGTCCGTCTATTAGAAACTGTTGCGCCTGAGAGGGACCGTCCTGGGTTTGCATGTTCTCCCCTGCAAAATGATTTAAATAATTCTGTATGAAATGCTGCCTTCATCTCTTATGCTCTCAATCTTCACTGTGGGAGACAGACTCTACAACAACTGATCTTTATTGGCCGAAAAAATGAGAAGCATGAGGATAAATGTGGAGGTTTTCTCAGAATACATACTTTTTAATTAAAACCAACATTTATAGAAAAGAAAAGATGTATTGGCTCACACTGGCTTTAATTACTATTCAATCATATTCAATATTCATATTCAGTGATGAGAATTTTGAACTTGGGAAATGTGGACTCTAAGTTCAGGGTCAATTAAGTAAAGATTCACCACAAACCAGTTTGGCATGCAATAATTGCAGCACTTTACTGCCGTCCTCTCTACAAACTGTGTAACACAACAAGGTGGAATTCAAGCTATTCACTAAAATACAGCCCAGTGCCTGTAGATCACAGAATGAAGCCCTTTCAGAAACATTTTCAGAGTTCCTTTAAAAAAGTTAATCAAAAGACCAACATTGTGTTTTTAGAACCTCACAGTGTTTGGCTGAAGGAGCTGATGGAACTACCTGTGCACATCAATGTGGAAACACACAATGAGAAATTAAAGACAACATTAGAAATGACCATCGACACTGCTACACACTTACTGCTTAGCAAGTATGACAATGACCCAACAACCTCTGGAGAGTTGCCGCCTTTGCATTCAGCAGGCGAGCCGCTGGGTCGTTCCCTTGTTAGACTAAGTGAGGCTCATCCTAGAGCAGATACATTCCCAATTGCTGCCGTCTCTATGAGAGCTGCATCTCTATTATCGACAGAAACATGGCCAACACAGGCTGAAAAGGTTGCTACTCAGTGCCGCAATCAACTCAAGGCCCCATCACTGTCATAATGGCGGGCTCAGTGGGAAGGACACCAATCCAGCTGGCTCCAGTGAATGCCACTTAATAAAAGCAATGATTTTATTCCTCCCCTGGCAGCAACATAAGTATCCGCACTCAACACATCCTGCTCGCCATCCATCATTCTTGAATGGTGATAAGTGACAACAATCTCGTGCTATTCCCCGCCACAGAGCCGGAGCAAGGTAAGACACCCGGCGTTGATGACTGTCTGCCCATGCTACTTAGAATCATCATAAAATTATGACATGTCCCTCGAGTCTCCCGTTTAACAGCTGAATCAATAATGGTGATGGTGGGAAATGTGGAGCAAAAGGCAGAGTGAGAGAGGGCCGAGATATTTTAATCATTCACTAACAGTTGAATGCCTGGGCCACACTGATGCGTAATCTCCGTTGGTGCATTGTGCAACATGGAGATGGAAGGAACTACCTGCTGGCTGTTACGACTTAAGCTGAATTAAAAGAACACGACTCAAAATCATCGGATCACTGCGTAGTTTACACGACTTGTTGTCTTGTGATCAGGAAGCAGTAGGTGTTACAGACTGGTGACAGGGATCATAAACTACATGATATTTCACCGCTGGCAAGTGTGTCTGGTCTCCAAAATATGCTCGATCACTAAAACACGTGCAAGAAAAGTCAAAGAGTTTGGCTGATCCTTCCCATTCTGCTCATAAACATTCACACCAAAGGTGAAATGCTTCAGTGGACATCACTACCTGATGCACCTCAATACCTCATGTACCTTCACCCTGTCCTTTGTTCTGATTAGCTGGAGTCGTTGCAGACTCTTACAAGATTTCCAGCAGGCCTTAACTGGGATCCTCTCTGCATCTTTGAAGAGTTTGATATAGCTAAGTTTGTTAGTGTGTTGTGAACGTGGCTTTGGCATCTGCAAAGACATTGATCCAATTTACATGGTTGAGAGAAAAGGTAGTAGTAAAGAGTTATGATATGTAGTGTTACCTCAATATGAAATAACCTCCACCAGGTAATTTAGAAAGCTCGAACCCAAAATGCCCTCAACATTGTGAAGGATCCCTCCCACCAGCGACAATGGCTTTGCAGATTGTATGCCACTGGTGTGTTTTGTGGTGTCTTCGGCCAGATGGGAGACATCACAACTGTCGTAAAGTCCTGACATAAAAAAACTTGAACATGGCGGCAAATCATCTGAGTATCATCGGTGTTGACGCACTTCTAACAGGTCAGGATACACCGCTAACGTCCAACCACATTTGCTTCCCTTCAACTTTACAGAGCCCAATCCATTTTCATACCTGTTTGCATTTGGTATGCCAGCAGCTAAAAACAAACAGCGACCATTCCATTACAACCCTTCAAATCACTGCAGTGTTGTGAGTGAGTGACCAATAGATGACCTATGGAGTTCACAAAAATAAATAAATACCAACCAGCAGTTTTGAGTAACCCAGGGCTGTGTTTTCCTGCAGCGGCAATGCAAGTGCAAGGGCAAACACAATTTGTATGCAATTTTCCTCAGGCGCGAGTCTTTTGTTTTTTTGTGTCTACCCCTGACTGAAGCTCAGCCCGACTCCACCTGCTGATTCTATATTCCTGACTGTAAAATTGAATTCAGCCTCTCCTCCATGTTGCATCCGGCAATGCCTGGTTGCGGCTGTTTTGCACCAGCGCCTGTAGTCACCACAAATGAATAGAAAACAAAATGATTAATTAATAAATAAGTTTCTGGTTGAACCCATTTGTTTTTTTTGCCTGAAAATAGAGCCCCAAACGATATGACAACATGCATGCAAATGTCAAAACATATGAGGAAATTAGGCAGGCACTCAAAGTGGTTAGAAAAACGTAAAAGGCCTTCATTTTAATGGGCTTGAAGGCGTATTGGCTTATGCCTTCATCAGGGTGTACTGGATGCACTGCATGCAAAATGTATCTTACGTTAATATAATACCCACGGTACTCAGACAATGAGCTGCACAGATTTTGAATATGTGAAAAAGAGAAAACTGGTTGAAACTCATTGTTGGAAATACCCCGAGTTGCGGTATGAAAAGAAAAGGTGGGATTAGCACATCCCTATCGTTCTCCATGGCTTGGAAAAGCTGCATGGAGAGTTTCACATTAAGTCTTGTGCGTGGGACTGTGAGGAAATAAAAGGGAAACCGATCCTTTGTTACAGAGGAGAAAGTGAACATAAATGAGATATACAGCAGAGTGTCTCCGATTTGAAAAGGCGAAGAGTCAGCCCATCTCCCTCGCATGATGGATGGATGTAACATTACGCGTGCTCGACTATACATCTGGAGAGGTGAGAAGACGAGGAGGCCCTTAATTAAAACACGAGGCAAGCAGCTTGATAAACCAGTGTCACGATATCCGCAGCCTTGGGAAGCACGTTTCAGCCCGCTTCTCCTCCTTGTTCCACTAATTAACGAGCAAGATCAAGGCCGCGTGAAATTACAGCTAACAAATACTGGTGTTTAACAAAAGGGATTTTGACAGTTTCTGGACAGTCTGAGTGCTACACGTGTGCTACATCAAATAATAATCATTACATCTGTCACGGGATGCCGTACATTGTGCAGCGTAGCGGGTGACTGGTGAAAAAATAAACAACCAAACAGCCACCGAGGAACTCGAGTGTGAAATCTGTGACCCGTTTGTAACAGAACTCGTGATGGTGGAACAGCGGCGCCACAGCAGCTCCTGAAACATTCAAATTAGTCTTTTCTTTGTCTGTTTTTATACAACTTGAGTATGAATTACATACAGACAATTGGAAAAATGTCATTGTCAGAGTATGGTGTGTTTTGGGGGACATCTCTTTGAGGTTTAACAGACACTGATAATGTTTAGTATAATGACATCAAATAATAATGTAGATATTTTCTGTATTACAATGGAGAAATCTGAATAGTTTTCACTGATGCTCATAAATTGTAATCCAGTGCCAAAGTTGATCAACTTAAGGTAGTATTCCACCTAACCCAACCTTTGGTGTATCACGAACGTTTCAAACCCTACGAAATAGAAAAGGAACATCTAGACTTCCTTCATTTACACAGTAGGAACAGGGCAGGCTTACTGATCAATCCGCTGAACGGGAAGTTGCAGTAAATCCTCCAGCTTGTGGTCCTTGAACTCTGCTCGGGATTCCTGCAGTTTCTTGAAACGTCTGAAGGCCTTGTTCTTCTTCAGCTGGATCTGAGAAAGCACCCAAAAAACACACATATTCTTAATCTCTAAGCCAGAGGTCTTCAACAGGGGTCCGCGGAAGTACTCCAGGGGGGTCGCGAAATGTTTTGTAGATTAAACAATTTTTTTAATATTTTATAATTTTGATTTATTTTGTAACAATTTTTTTTCACAAATTTAAATGGCTGTAAATACACATTAACATGCATCCAACATATTGTGAGGCTGATATGAACCTCTGCCAGACAACCTCCATCTGTCCAAGCTTAGATAAGTTAAGTTAAGTTGTGCATAATGTGTGCCATCCACAGATGGCTTGAGGATTCACTGTCTCTTCTACATTTATGTTTAAAATAAAAACATGAATCTGTAAATTACTCTAATAGCTCAGTGTTGTATGCAAGATGTAGGTTTATAAATGGCAGAGGCATGGCCATCCTGTACCTAGCACATGTTTAAATTAAAAACATGAATATATGAGCCCGTGTAATATTTGAATAGCTTAGTATTGAATGCACAATAACAGGGTAGCTATGTTTATATATGGCACTAGGCCCAATTTAATTTAAAACACAATTCTATACAATATATATAGTAGGGGGTCACCGCTCCAGCTTTCCACCAGTTAAGGGGTCCTTGGCCTGAAAAGCGTTGAAGACCCCTGCTCTAAGCCATACAGGCACATTTAGAAGTCATATTTTGTGACGTACAATACGGGATATCCTGGACTGTCCAGTATTTTGGGGTCATGATGGGATAATATATGATTAGCACATTAAAAATAACCCCCACCGACCCACCCAAGAGAAATTACATCCAAAGTAAGGCTATGAAAGATATCCCTGTTCCAACCTGAATGCTCGTCATGCCTTTGGCCATGAAAAGAGTAAACGGAAATGTCCTGTACACACTAGACAGTCTTGACTACATGTTGTTTAATGGCAGTAGGCCTCTCAAACTACAAGAACATGTCATACTAATGAGCTGTGTACATCGTGTCTTCTCCCCCAGGCAAAGTATATATTTAGGTAAAAGCAGCAAACAGGCATTAGAAGTCAGCCTGTGTTAAAAGCTTAATGCGCCATTTCTTGTCTTGTTTCTGCATTTGAGCCTCTCGTGTTTAATTAACTGAGGGGGAAACGTACATTCATAATATTTATATATTGTCATGTTATATCATGTCATAATATTAGCTCGGGCCTCCTTACGGAAAACCCCCCTATGAAACCTCGCTAAAATTCTAAATTCTTCTGATTGGCCAAACTGATTCCCCGCACCCAGCACTCGGGAGCACTACCTCGTCCTTTGTTAACATTGCTAAAAAAAACAATATAGATATGACCACCACTACTGGTTGTTCCCAGAATCCCAGTCCACAAATCCAGGATGTAACATTTTGACAATTCTGATGCATATTCAGGGAAAATATGCAAAAATGATCTTGCTTGACTGACTTTTGTTAATGAAAGTTTAATGTTTGGTATTTAAATAATGTGAATAACAGATTGTCAACTGCTCATAGGTCTAACGCAGAGGTGTGATAGCCAGGTGGAAAGAAAAATGTTGAGTTCCTACCCCGAGTACTTTGCTGGCATTATAGATGTTGTCCACATACGTGTTGTAGTGCTGCAGATGTGGACAGAACTGGTCGAAGCCTCGGCCAAAGTAGCCGTTCTCCACATGGACCAAAAGTGATCTGCAAAAAAGGGAAAATTAAACACAATAATACCACACCAGAACTTACAGGGACAATAAAGAATGTACAAATGCACCAGGTGACATATTTAAGCACACACATACACATATATATCCTCTATCACTTAACGTAGAATGACTTAACTACAATATTGTTATCGGTCCAACAAATTGTGAATTGAATATTTCTTTATATGACCAGTGTATACATGGATATAAATAATATTGACAATGATGATTTCATTAGAGTTACATCACCCGAGGATACTCCCTGAGGAAATATTGGAGATCCCCACAGAGATAAGAAGAGGGAGGAGGGGATGAAGAGCTGGAGCTAAGTGCCGGGAGAAGAAACGGCGTAGACCTTCTGTGATTATGGGGAACTTGAGATCTTTTCAGTATAAGATGGAAGAGCAAAAGATGCTAACCAGGCTGCAGAGGGAGTTCAGGGAATGTAGCATTATGTGCTTCACAGAGATCTGGCTAAGTGAATTCACTCTGGACTCGCTCAACTGTCTGGACGGCTTTCAACTGCTGCGGGCCGACAGGAGAGCAAAGGGGAGCGGTAAGAGGAAAGCTGGGGAAACAGCGATGTGGGGCTGTTCACCCCAAAAACAAACTGGACTGCTCCACCGACAGATACAGGAAGTACAAGAGGGGCCAGTTGTCTCCACCTGCTGAGGAGACTGAGGTCCTTTGGAGTGTGCAGGACAATAATAAGGATTTAGAACACTGTGGTGGCTTCTGCCGTGTTGTCGCCATTGTCTGTTGTGGGTGTGGATGCACTTGGAGGGACCGAAAAAGGACTAAGCAAACTGGTTAGGAGAGCCAGCTCGGGCTTGGAGTTCCCTCTGGATTCCACTGAGGACGTGGGTGAGAGGAGGACGTGAGCGAAGCTGAATTTCATCATGGACAACACCTCTCATCCTGTGCATGACACTGTGGGGAGCCTGAGTAGCTCCTACAGCAGCAGACTGCTCCACCCACAGTGCATTGAGTTAACATCTCAATACAGTGTCTATTATGTACATATTCTGCATTTTTATTTTTATTTCTAATTGTATTCTCTTGTCTACCTTATTCTGACTTGCCTGCTGCTGTAACAACAACGTTTTCCCGGTGTGTGGATCAATACCATATATTGATATCTCAAACCAGAACTTTTTGTATTTTTGTTGTCTCAGAATTATCTCTTCATTTCTATATCAGGAGCTGGTCTTCTTGCAAGGACAAACACTGGCTCTACAGACAACGTTTTTGTGTTGTTACCTGAAGGCCACTGTATGAACATACAGTGGCCTTACATGAAAGGAAGGAGAAGGCGAGGCGGTGCAATACACAACTTCACTACTAGACTCCACTAAATCTCCTGCTTTACATCGTTCAGCCCTGAATCAAACACAATCAAACATTTGCAGAGTGTTCGCCTATAGTGTATAATTCACTGGGTCAATGTTCACTGTTTCCGGGGTCGTTCTTCCCCGGTCAACGCACACTGGACAGGTTAGCGTACAGTGCAGCGTACGTTCCGAATGAACTGCTGCTTTTCATCAGTGGAAAGACACCAATCAAATACGGCAAGATCACAATCCTCAAGATATCTTTTTCGGCGCAAGGCACACATGTTTAGAGAAAGTGCGGAGGTTGAACAAAGTTCAGAGGATTGCTCCCCTGTTAATGGGAGGTTTAGCAGGGGGGGGTGGGGTGGGTGGGGGGCTCTGTCATGTCATTTGAAGGCCCCTCTCCCTGTGGGTGACGCAATTTCTGGGACCCAGATGGTGGGTCTGTCTTCGGGGCACCCAGGGCCACTTTGTAGTGAGAACATGCCTGCTGAACTCAGGAACAAAACAACCAGATCAAGGCAGAGGCAAAGCAATCGTTCAGCCTGTCAGGCACATTACAGTAACACGGACGCAATTGGTTGGGGGTGTTGACACTTGTGAAGGAGCTTGTTATCCAAACTTAGAGGAAGTACCCCCCCCACACACACACACACACACACACACACACACACACACACACACACACACACACACACACACACACACACACACACACACACACACACACACACACACACACACACACACACACACACACACACACACACACACAGTCCTACTCTCTAATGATGCTCCCAGAGACTTCTGTTCGTACATGCTGTAAAAAGGAACACTTTGCAGCTGAAGTTGATTTAAATAGATTTTAATGAAGTTGCGTGCCAAGGTAGCCTCTGTTCATAATCAGGAGATGCAGGAGCAGCCGAGAGAGTTCTAACGAGGGTAAAGGGCGGGAAAAACTGTATTTCCGTTTCCCCCCCCCCTCTCTCGCTCTCACTGCCAGAGGCTATTATGATAAATATGAAATTATGGATTACATTTTTATACTTTTTTCCCCCCCTCACACAGCAATTAAATTGTCTGGCCATCAGCGGCAAGGAAGGAGATAACATTAGCATTCTGTGCGCGTCGCGTTAATCCACATTAATTCCGAGCAGTTGCGACATCTGGGGTGGATACAACCTTGACCAAACAATTCAGGGTGAGACGCCTTCATTTGAGGAAGGCTTGAACAGAGGAATACTAATTGTAATCAGGGAGCGAGGACATCCGCGAGACATAAATGACTTATTATTGAAATAATAAACATAACCAGGAATCACTGATAGGAAACAGTAATAGAGCTGCAATTGTGTGGCTCTCTGTGAACTGCGAGGTGTGCTTCACGCTGTGTTGACACGTATAAGCTGCTTTCAGACATGAACCGGACTCCGCACTTCCTCTCAAATTTTTCCACGAGGAAGTACATGTGTGAACGCAAATGTCCGAGTGAGACGCTCTGTAGTTTATGCAGACTTTCTTCACCTGGCCTTCTGGTATAAAGTCTGTAGAAATCCAGGATTTGTCGATGTGGGAACACAGCAGGGGATCCCCCGCTGGATTCATCACTAGCGAGTGGGGGGTTTGATGACACTTCTCAAACGCGACAGACGCAACAATGAAAGAAAAAAAAAGAATATATCTCCCAGTGAAAAAGCAATGTGACAAACGTAGAAGTCCTCAACTAGGATGTCAAGAGAGTTTGTATTATTTGAACTTTGTTTGAAATGACGCCATAATATCAACACTGATCACCACATGATGATCCCTACTTTTCTTCAAGGTGTCAAATCTTTCTTCATTGCTGGTTGAGCATTCATTCATAATTCAGCTGACACGCAGTTGCACACGCAAACAGTGATATCGGACACATGTGTAAACTCAGTCTGTGTAAAATCAACAGAGGTTGTAAACTTAGTCAAAGTATTGAGAGCCAGAGGAAATGCAGGGTGCTCTTGGTGAGAGGAGCGGTATATTAGCGACAGAGACGGTAAGAACTGTGAAAAAGATAACTTTTTTACCCTCCAAACATGTTTGAAAAGACCCAAATGAGTTCCCTGTGCATGGCTCCCTGGGTGCCTGCGCCATTGACTCACCATTGTTCTGACTGTGTGCACTGATTAGAAATGAGCTTGGCTCGAACACGTTCCAGGGTGAGTCACATTGTCTTGCTCTCTCGCTCTTCATCTAACATATACTCTCTGTTTCACTCTCACTCACGAATATATACTCTCTCACCCAGATGAGCTCACAGGTATCGAAATTTTGCACCGATTGATTTAACATGTATCGTACCCAGTTGTACTGACGTTATTCGGTTAATACCCTTAAAAGTACAGAGTTCGGTACCCAACCATAGTTTTGAAGTAGTTATTTAAAATAGTAAACCTGAGATGTCATGATTGACATGAAATGTCATGATTGACAGCTAAGAAAGTCTCCCAATTGGTTGAACAGAAAGGCGTCACTGGCATAACATGGCAGCCCCTGTATCGGGAATAGTTTGCCTTCATAATTTTGTATGGTGGGAAGTTAAAACGCATTGTTCCTATTTATACACTATCATTGGTTTTAAGACAAGAACTCAACGATGACTTCTGAGAGCAAATAATGGCTTGCATAGAGCGACAGCGCTTTAAGTCACATACTGCTCATGACTTCTAAAAGTAAATCATACCCATATCTTCCTGTGGTAATTCAAGGTCTGATATAGTAAAAAACATATTTCCTTATTAGGGCCACCACTGCACTGAACTTGACATTATCAAAGGAATAGTATCATCAGGTAAAAGTTTAATTGTGAAATGAATGATGCCATAAAATCCTTTTTAATATTGGACTTAATTTAAGTTTCACTCAGTTATACTGGTTCTTAACTTTAATCCTTAGTACTTTCCATGAGTTCTCACTAATAAATGTACAATGTATTTCAGTAAAGGGCTGAAAGATAATTGTTAGAACTGAGAGTCACTATTTATTGGTTAATTTAAACAAAATGATTAAATGCTAATTAGAAAAAAATCAACAGATTACAAAAATAATCGATACATTTATCGACTGATAGAGAAACCCTCCTCGTGCCCATCACATTACATTCATTGCAGATTGTTTGCTACTCACTGAATGCACCAACAGCTCTCTCCTGTCTGTCATGTGAGTAGCTGGGAATAATTGGGTTCCTGCGTCTGCTGCCTACTCTGTTTGACACGGACAGTTAGAAGCAGAATAAATGGCACGACCTATCGATATATTCAAATCTTTCCCTAATGAGGACAGAGGTCATTGCCCCTCTTCCCACTGAACTCTGAATTTAGATAAGTGAAGACAGAAGATCCGATCAGATAAATATACCTTCTGCACTTGCATTTAGGGTCAGAGAACCCAACTGTGTGGATTTGAAAAGCACAGTTCTCACAGAATGATTCTGACACTGGCAAGTGGTTCCTTGCTGGTGTGTGAGGACAAACAACTCGTCTCAGGTAACGGTGCCCTGCTGCAAAAAAATCATCCAATTAAAGTACTTCTCCGCAGATTGCCTCAGTATTGGATTCTTCAGAAACCACACCGCACACAACATCCATTTGAAGCTTCATCATATTGTGCCCTGCTTGTTTAGCCTTTCATGTTGATCCCACGGTTTGTATTTGATTTATAAATAATTAAAAAATCTCTATTCATAATGTAAAATTTCTATCTATTTTGAATAATAATGCCTTTTATTAAAGAATTATTGCCAGAGTTCTAGTTTGATAAAATTTGAAAATAAAAAACCAGTTATTTTAATAGATTAGTGGTTTTCTCTGCAGGGTCAAGCCACATAGTCAACACCCACAGGACCAGACTCAGAGGCTTCTCCTCCACAAAAGAAGACGGCCATGGAGGAGCTATTCGGGGAGACCTTTGTGAGCTAGAAGACGTTTGCCAACACAAACTGTTGGGTTTCTCTATTCAGTAAGAGCTTGTCAATAACATATAAAGTACCTTGGAATAATCTGTGTATGATTAGGCGCAATACAAATAAAATGTAACTGAATTGGAGACATCTTCTACTTATTATGATATGATTAAGTATAATCTGGAGCTGCAAACTACTGCAATCTCCATACAGAGTATCAGTATGCTTGCAGTCAGAAGCAGCAGCAATACGTCTTTTTTATCATTATCAGCCTGTTTAATGCAGTAAGACTTGCACTATATAAGACTTGATGTTTCACGTGTGACAGAGAGACGACAAAGTCAAACACATATCCATCTACGGGAGCTTATTATCACCACTTACTATCAATTATTCTCGGCACTGTGACACCTATATTCAATGAATGCCAAAAGTCAGAGTGAGAGAAAGTGAAAAGAATATGGGAAAATCTATAATCAATCACTTAACAGTGGTAAATAAGTCTAGCGCGAACACATTGTGTCTCCACGGACCATTTTTTAAATGGAGTGCTTGCCATTATGTTTCCACCATTGATTCACTGAGGGGCTCATAATGAAGATGTATGAGATGTGCAGAACCATTTATCCAATACATGAGACTGTGTAATTCATACTTCAATCTTCATTGTGGAACTCTCAACAAGAAAGCCTGTCAGTCTGCAAGAGACGTGAGCTTGTGGGAACCCACACAACTCATTATCTGTCTGGAAATGGAATTCTCAAAATCAAAGGTATTCCAAGCTCTCATACCGCAGTTTGTCATGCCGTGTGATACTGAGCTGTGGGGGATTTGTCCACGACACTGTGTGCAGACTGCAAATCTGATGGGCTTCTCATATCCAGAGCCGTCACTTTTTACATTGCGACAAGGTTTATACTCATCAATAGTGAATTCAGAAAGTGTTTTTATCCTTTCTCTTTCTACAACTACTACAACTACGATTTAATTGTAAGTTGCTAAAAATGTTTTTTTATCAACTTAAAGGGATGGTTCGGCGAAACATTTAAATTCACTCATGAACGATTTACCAATATGCCGATGGAGGGGTGGGTGAAGAGTTGAGTCCAAAAAACACTTCTGGAGTCTCAGGAGTAAACAGTGTAACAGCTGAATCCAATACATTCAAAGTCAATTGCGACCGCTGCTTCAGACGTCAAAGTTAAAACAGACCCTTCACTAAAAGGCAGCCACACCTCCCTCCATGTCTTCCTTTGACAACACACATATATGCCAGCCATGTTAATGTCAGCATAATATATCCAGCAGTCATCGAGAAGTCATAGAACCATAGTTGCACATGTAACTTGCTTTAATCCATAAACTGGCAGACCTGCTATCGTCTGGGGTTGTCATCATATCTATTCTTTGGTCTGAAATACTGATTATTTTTTTATTTTTTTTTAAACGTATGTTGCAATGAATATCAAAAACTGGAACAATATTCAATCAGTAGAGCACTTTAAGTACTGTGCATATCATTTACTAGTCAATTTGTGATAAAACATCTTTCTAAGTATTCTTATGAAAGGGCTAAAATCCAATAGAATATTTAGAGAAAACTAAATATTGTTATCTTAGACATAGGAATGATCAAAGTAGAAATCTTACCTCTTTGAAACTAAAACATACATTTTGGTATCATCGTTCAAACACCCACTCCTAATATAAGTTCTGCTTTTTTTCTTCTTTATCGATTGATGGATACCGTCACTGAATCCAGCGCCTCTGCCTCTACACAGGTACCGACTTCAAACATCAACCTTTTATTTGTGCAACCAAACTTTCTGAAATCTTTCAAGTGCATTTGGAGATTTTTACTTTAACAGCGCAAGATCAATATTCACTTTTGGACATGCAGTCAGCTTCTATCAGCTCGGAGTTCTAATCGGCCGACAGCAGGTCGACTAGGTAACAAGCTCATGAATTTTCAATGTAAACAATAATGCTCTCGGCTCGTGATATCACCTGGAGTAATTCAGCCTGATATGCAGTAATGTATCCATCAGATAGGAGAACACCTCGATGGTGGAACACAACATTACTGACTTGTACTTACGGTGAAGATAAGGACTGTACTTATGCAAGAGTGTATCTTGACTTCATTCGAAGACAAAATACAACGCAATAATCCCCACCCAACATCTCCAAGCATAGATATTCTTTAAATTATTCAGAGGATACTTACTGGTTTACGGAATGAATTTCTTTAATTGAACTGAAGATGTTTTCTCTAATGTCCGGCTTCAGGGTTCCTTTAGCCTGCAGGATCTCCACAAAGTACTGTGAGAAACAAGAGAAGGAGAAAAAAGGATTCCTCAGCATCTGTATGAATAAACTGGAACCGGGTTGAATCTGATGAGCTCCTTTAGATTTGGATAAGGAGGAGCTTTCACTGCTGACATCTTAATTACTCTCCCAGAAAATGGAATATTGAAGGTTATAGAAAAATGAAAATTCACTCATTATCTACTCACCACTATGCTGGTGGAGGGTTGGATGAAGTTTTTGAGTCCACAAAACACTTAAGGAGTAACATGGCTCCATACTGCTCGTGTGGTGTCATCCAAGTTTCCGCAAGCCACAACATTCATTTTTCGACTCAAAGCATAATTCATTCAAAGCCTGCTGATATCTTCCTATGAGGTAAGTTCACGGACACTTGGACACACCATCGTGTAGCTACGTCCGCTAGCTTAGACACCTCAGTGTCATTTTAGCCCGGTATAAATGACCTCGTTTGGAGACAAATATGCGGACACTTGGGTTCCACCACAAAAACAATCTGTAGGCATGTTATACGTCTGAAGTCTAGGTCACCATTGACTTCAATTGTATTGGATTCTGCCTCAACAAAGTTTACCCCTGAAACTCCAGAAGTGTTTTGTGGACTCAAACACTTCACACACCCCTCCATCGCCATAGTGGTAAGTAGATGAGGAGGAAATATTCATTTCGCTGTGAACTATCCCTTTAAGACGAGACTGCACCAAACATACAAGACCCATAACTTCTAACAACAGGGACTTGTTGTGCATTTGAAGAACAAACACAGAGACAAGTTGCACGACAATGTTCACAATAAACCAACAGCTGTGCAAGTCCTAAGTCAATTGAAGTGAAAATTAGATTGGCAATTTGAATGTGCGTTAGGTCTAAAATGACTCCTAACTGGAATGAACAGGTGAACGGTGAGTTATTGTGGCTACTGTGTGGAAAAGTCGGTTCTCTCTACAGGGAGGAAGATTACCATGAGTTCTTGCTTGAGCCTGTAAATATATACTGAACAGAACATTTCATAATGTGGCAGAGGAACACATTGTTCGGAATCGCCTGGTTGCTCAATCTTTTCACTCTGAGAATGTTTGACATTGAGGTTTTGTAGTCTTTTTGTGAATATATTTTGAGGAAACAGTATTAATACAACTTTTGTGAGTTGACTAAAGCTGTGTTTGGAGCCAAAGTTGCCAGAACTTTTAGTCCAACCAACTTTTCTGTCAAAGAACTGCGTCTCCTTCACGATGTAAAGACCGGGTGCTAATTCGCCAGCTGACAATGACTACAACAATTTTTGATTTATTCCAGTCCATCAGGCGAACCCTTGTTCCTTCGATAGAGGCCATCCTCTGTCAAGTAGAGCAGTCTTACTGCTTTCACTAAACCAGAGTCATAGACCTCGTATAATTTTCAAACTTACTACTCGGAGGTCTGCATTTGGATTTAAGGCAGAGTTCTAGACTACAAAATCACATTGAATCAACTTACTTATAACTTATAAGTAACTTATATATATAAGAAGCATAAATTTTAGTTCAATATATTCCAAATTATTTGAGCTTAGTAGATAGATGGCCTTGTGTCCATGGAATCAATTGCATGAACCTGAAGCCATGAAAGGTGCTACTGCCAGACGAAGACACTTATCACCGACGTGATAACACCTCAAACGTCACTTCGCTTGTGATTGGGACGGCACGAAACCAATGCAGACACGGGTCAGACCAGTTTGTCCACATTTGCTCCTGGCTATAAAAAAAAAATCTTACAAATATATTTACACTGATTGTAGAATTTGTCTGCTAGAGATAATGCTAGAGACTTTCCAAGTCTGAGATTTAGCAGGCGATTGCAAATTCTCTGATGTAACATTGATGTGTGAACCTGGCACTCTCTCCAACAGTTGATGTCGCCATGACAACCCATTTCAATAAGGTGGTAATCAGCTGCACTCATCTGGGGAAAGGATTGTTGTAAATAATCTCAAAATACTCTGGAGATTCTGTGTCACTAATTTACACAATTTACTGATCAACAGAAATGTTATTTCAAAGCAGAAAATATTAAACCTCATAATATATTATATTCATAAAACAAGGTGTGGGCAGGGTCCTGACTGACTCTCTATTCGTGTCCCGACTTTAACAAGTCCTGAAGTAGATTATTCCATACATTTTAGTAGGTTCATTATAAGATATTAAAAACCTAAATAAACAATTAAAGGTTTTTATCAGACTGATTTTAGGAGACTGATTAGATAACCCCATTGCACCTTTAAGACTGAGTGGAATTGTTAACTCTACCTGGTCTGTTTTCATTAGAACATTTCCCCAAATTCCCCAAATGTTGACACAGAGGTACAGTATGACTGTGTGTCTTCTCAGTCTCTTGTAGACACAGCCAGGGAAGACAGAACAGTATTTTATATATATTGGTGTGTATCTACAGATATTAGACAGAAAACAAAAAAAATAGATGTCATGGTCTGATTGGAGCAAAATAGCCCTTAATGGACTAAAGATTTAATGCCAAGAAAAGGAGGGACATATAAAATAAATCCCCAAAGAATTTAAAAGGAAAATCCTCAATTAAAACTCATAAAACCTTTTAAATGGTACACTGTTGTGATACATTTCAGCAATTTCCCTAGGATTGACTATAATCTGTGGTTTTGGAGAAGTTCACAACAAGAAATTCTAATTCATTACAAGTATAAAACTAACACTGAGTAGTGTATATAAAAGCAAATATACACGTCTTTGTAAAGTATGACTGCAACATTACGTACAGTGGTGACCAGCTTCAACTGTTCGCAGTAAATCTGTTCCGTCTTCACCAACTCCTTGGCTGTTCGGCTGCGTTTCCTCTCCCAGCGGTCCCTCTGCTCCTGGATAGTGCTGCATTGACCAGTTAAGGCACTCATGGTCACGTTGACAAGGACACTACACAGACAAAAGGGCAAGCAGGGCAGACCAGGTTTACAGTGAGGCATTGCACTTAATAAACTGTGTGTAAGTGCTGTTAGTTTGGATTTGCTTAAAAGACCCTTACACACTTTTGTATCTGAAAACAAACTAACATATCCTAATGTATATTTATTAGAATAGTTCTTAATTATGCCAAGCAGGTTTTGGTTTTCACCTGCATCAGTTTGTTGTTTTCGCAGGATTACACAAAAGCTACTTAACAGATTTGATCAAACTTAGAGGAAAGGGGTCTTGGCAGAACCCAAGACATTTCGGTGGTGTCGCTGATTAAATGGCAGTTTTTTTTATTCACTCCAATAGGGATTTATATTTTAGTACATTTTTCAGGGAATAACTCATTGTGATTGCAAAAATATCTATTAGAGTGGGATCGATTTAATGAGTTGATAATAGTGCGGATCCGGTTTATTAAGCCTTAGTAGAGGTATGCACTTGTAATTACTCCTGCCTGTGCAGTGGCAAACTAAGAGATCCCTTCCTACTTTGACTGAACAGATGTCTGTGCAACATGTATTATACTGTCCAGCTAATGGTAACATACAGTTTGAGGAGCCTGATGCAGACAAGTCAAGTGGGTATCTTCTGTCCAAGTTCCAGTCTTACAAATAATGTTTGCTCAGATCAAGGGAGCAAGCAAAAAACAAAAGCTACACGTATTTATAACACTGATGACAATTTCCAGGAGCTATGAAATTTGATCTTACGGCATTTTGATGCCTTGAGTAAATAACAGTATCCTTGAGTTTCATGACACATTTTTTTAGTGTACACCAAAATACATAATACTGATTAAAATATTTATTTTTCTCGTGAAACTCTGTAAAAAGAAGCACCGGCATGTTAATACATCACAAAGATGTACACCAAATGTTTATATATTTCTGTGTAGCGACTTTGTCACTTTAAGGCTACATACAAGCTAGAGGTATTACTTAGTCAGTATCGCTCGAATCTGTCATTATAGGCGATAAAAGGAGACATCGCAGAAGAAGTGAACATGTTAACGTTATTTTCCCAGCAACGCAGTTTCGTTAGAGTAAGAAGGAGTTTATATTTACATGAGGAGTCTTCGTGTGGTTTCTGTCTCGCGTGTTGAGGCGATCAGCTGCTCCTCCTTCAGGTAACGTCTCCGATTTTTGATCCAGGCGCTCTTTTCTCCCTCTGCTTCCTGCTTCCGGGATGCGGTGTACACGAGCACGCTGATTGGCTGCTCAGCGACGACAGCAGGAAAGGCCGCCCACTCTGTGACGCGGCTGCACGGAGCTGCACTGATACCAAAGTAACCACAGACTGTATATATAAAATTATAACTTAGTGGTAGTAACAACACCATAATATGAGCCGTATTTCAAAGAGACACTCTTGTGCCAAATTAAACCACATCTGTTCAGGAGAAGCTACTTAGGATTTGATGGACCAGAGGTGTCACAAAATTTGATTTCAGTTTTATTCTGAAAAGGGCAAAAGAAAAACACCTTTCTATCTCTTTTTTTTTTGCTGACCCACATGCTTCCAAAAGTAAAAGACAGCACACTCTATGTTGCATTACCTTTTTTTTCCCTCTTAGTTTGATTTGAAGGAGTTTAGTCAAAACTTATTGGATTTGCCCTTAAAACCACCACAGTAAAATGTGAAAACTCTTTTTTATGTAATTAAAACGCACAAATTCCCAGAGATATAACAAGAGCAAGACCTCATTCTCCTCAGCGGTAGCAGCAGTTTTATTGTGTATTCAATATAAATAAATCAAGGGAGAAGAATACTTTAAGATTTTTTGCTATTACTTTTTTAACTAATCTTCAATCAGGAGAAACACTGCTTAATTCATCTCACACGTGTTTATTCTGGGTTCTTTTGTTCTGGGTATCCAGAGTTTTGGGAATTGTGTTTCAATGTGCAGATTTTGAGGGTTAGTGTCTAAGTGAATATTTGTCATGATTTAGTCCCTGATTATTTGAAATAGATCAATCCATCTTTCCATCTTTTCAATCGGCAACTTCATTACAGATATGACCAATAAATGAGACTAAGACAATTTTGAGAAGGCTATTTTAATTTAGATTTCTTTTGAGGTTTCGAAATAAATAGACAGGATTTAATGGAGTCCCGTCACGAATTGAAAATTGTCATAGTAACATTTATTCTCATAATATTAAAATAGGAAAATGTTCTGATGAAAAAATTGTTCATTGTGTTGAATAGAAAATTGGAACAAGTTTATTTATTTCTCCTTCAAACCAAGGCGCTGAGTCAGACTTTGTGATGAATATGTATTTTCTTTTAAGCCTTATAATTTTAACAAATGATGTATCTGTGTTGTCAATCCTATTTTAATGTTTAAAATATATGTCCCTTTTACCATCAATGGATTCTTCTGTTATTGGGGGCAAAATGAGCTACTAGGCCCCGATATTGCATCACTTTATATACGTTTTTTACAACCTTTCATGCTAGATATGGTGATCTGATTCAACATATAATACGGGATTAAACAAACAAGCACAATAATGAGTCGGGCATAAACCTAAACACATATCCAATTAAATTTGCACAAACCAGTTGACACATGGGCTCCCAGGAGATGTAAAGCCCCCTGGAATTCTTGTGATCCAGCTTCCTTTTTTCACTCAGGCTCCTAAATGTAACTATTAGTCATATACATGTTTTTTTTATGTAAAAGACTTAACAGTTGCGTGAACTTTTGGTCATCATGTTTTCTCGGTTCTCTTTTTGGTTACTTTTTCTGACTCATTCCCAGACCTTCAACAGATTTTTTCCTGTGGACTTGTAAAGTTGTATCTTTTATTTATTTATCTCTTTGAGGAAACCTTGAGGAAAGATACAACGTAACTGGCAGCCAGTGGTGAGAGCCGGTGTGCTGTGTGAGACCGGCTCCAGGAGGAAGTGCAGCTCCAGCACTTTGTGGCTCATTAAAGATAAAAGTGATGCCCTCAGTAATCAGGCTGTGACGCAGGAGGCAACAGAATGAAATCCACGAGGACTGAGGACTTTCAAGTGAAAAAAAAAAAAAAAGATGCATTTCTTTTCTGCAGCGTATCCCAGGCTGCAGTTCATGTTGCCTGCAGCTCCTCAGAGCAGCGAGAACACTGACATCTAGTGCTGATAGAGGCCAAGTCCTGCTGCAGGACAGGACACGTCTGAGAGGGGCTGCGGTGGTTACCAATTGTTTCTCACCATTGACCATTTATATTATTGATCATTGAATTGTGGATTGCTGGTAACTTTATTGAATTCACATCTGGACAGTGGGTTGAGTGGCAAAAACACAAACTCCAGGGGTCAAGGACCAATCAGGGGGTTCTCTATAAAAGGTTATGGTCTTCACTCACATACTGTGATTGAAAATGTTGATTGAGATGTGTTGGTGTTTGTTTGTTTATTTGGATCCTATATAAGCAACTACTGACATTTGAACTCTTTTAGACTCCGTTTCTTTCCTCTTTGCCGGCTCTAACACTTACAGATGCTCAGAGTCCATTCATTGAAGCTTTTCTCTGAAGCATTCCTTCCAATGTGACCCCCCAAGGGTATATAGGGACATAAGAATTTAAATTTTTTCACGATCTTATACAACATGTAGTGATTACAATGATAATTACTCTGTTTTGTCCCACTTCCTGTGGTCTTCAGCTGGCCACTTTAAGCTTGATGGAGATCGAGAATTCTAGCTGCCATCCATTTCCTCTGGACTCTTGCATATGGCTGATGGACCTGATCTCCACTCTTCTGCCCATCCTGGATCTCCTGCTTGCTTTCCTGCTGTCCTCCTGCTCTTTTAGATAGTCACCATGGAGTCTTTATAATGCTTTTAAATGTTTCTACCTTCAATGTTTCCCCCCATTTGTTCCATCTCTCTCCAGAAACTCTTCCAAACATCCCTGTTTGCCTCCCTGGTCTTGAGGCTGCCCAAATGAGATCTCCTGCTTTGCCATTTTGCATCACTGAGTTTTTCTGTTGAGCTCTGGAAGGCCGTCCTTTGTGTCTTTGCTCTGTCCGGGAGTAGTTGCTCAAAAAGATGGTGGGGTGGCCCTACTTGTTTTTGTTCCGCTCCTCTAACTGCTTGTCTGCGTCGAGATCCTCCCTGTCTCTGCACCACAAAATAATTTTAACAACACTTCATCTTATCAGTCCTAATCAATCAATCAATGTTTTGAAGCCAGTGTGAATGTAACATCAGTAAACACTACATTTCAGCATGTAATGTTAAATCTATCCAATCAACCCTGAGCAAAATAATGATTTGAATTAAATTATTATTAGAAATAATACTTTACATTATACAGTCAGTATAAAGGGAAAAGCACTGCTTTACAATACATCACTATTAACTATATATTTACCCTTTTTGTACACATAATCTTGCTTAATTATGGAAGTAAGCATCATGTCAAAGGAAAAATTTATGATACCAACCTTTTTATATTGTTCTTAGAATTTTTAAGAGATAACTAGTCTGACTCACTGCATGTAGACTGTGGAATAAGCCCGCAATAGGTCATCTTGGGCTTTGTGTCGGCCATGATGATGGTGGTTGTTTTTTTAGTTAAAAAAAAAAGCAGAAGTGCTTAGTTCCCAATAGCTGAACAATATGGGTGCAGCCAGACCTTTCTCTTGCTATGACACAGCACTGAGGAGATAGATCTGACTATGTGAGACAAAGCATGGCTAATTTAAAAAAAATGTTTGGCAAGACCATGAAGAGATCACATAAAGAGGCACATTTCACATATGAAATAAAGAATTAGATGAGGAAGTCATTACGCTGCGACAATAACTTCATGTGACAATGTAATATGATCTCTTAGTCATTATCCATAGAAGAAGGGGTGAAGATTAAGTCACGAGTTGAATATGTATTTTAATTAGATTTAATTAAAGTTCACACTCATCAGTTTCATGGTGTATGAAGTCCTGTCTTCATGCAATTTTTCACATATTCCATGCGAATAATATTTGAGTGGATTTATACTGAGGCAGAAGTGATCAACTCTCAGCCGCCTTCTGCGGACCAGGGGCAGGATGTCCAGGCTCTGCAGGTAATCTGGCAGAGCCTAAAGAGAGTGAAGCAAAACTGAAGCAAATTGCTGAACACATAAAATGCATATTTAATGAGATGATTATTAAAATGCACGATACTGGTAGGCCCATTCTTTATTGTTTTCAATTTTATTGTGTTTCCACTACATTTGGTATTATAATAATTGGCCCCATAACAGATCGGTGCAAATTAGGCTTCTTTTGCCTCGAGGCAATGGAGCAATGAACAGTGCAGGAGACCACAGACAAAGGGTCCTTTTTTTTACCTGAGGATAGGAAGAAAAAAAGTAACAGCGTCAATAATCTACACAAGTGGAGGAACTCTCCCAAGGTTCTGGAGCCCTCCGGTGTATTATTCATATCAGCTATTGCCAGAGGACTCATAATTGACCTATGCACTTTGTAAAAAAAACAAAACTTCATGAGATGAAAGAATGTGATGTTTTGTAATTCAACTTCTGAATTCAACTCTCCCCAATCCAATAGTATTGGATTGTAAGCCATGCATTATTCAAGAGATAGGAGGCAAGGCTATCTTAGCTGGAAGATGTTATATGAAACAAGGTTTCAAGACCAAGAGATATCAAATGATTTGGCTTTAAAAGAAAATAAAAAACCAAAACAAATAAAAGTCACATAAAAATAAATAGGAGCACTGTTGGACAGAAATCTCCTGAGTGACATCAGGGTAAATAATTCTGTCAAATAGCACTTTTTCCTGCAGGATGCCAACACGAGATGTGAACATAATCTCTTTAAGTGTTTATTGATGTGGAATCCCATTATCTGTCTTTGCTGAAGGGGGGCAAAGGCTTCATTTATGTATCAATGCTTCCCCGCCAGCACTTCACTTAACTTCTCAGATGTAATTAACAATGTCTTTGTTAAATTGTAATCATGGCGTCAAGTGTTGACACTTTAGATGTGTTTCTGGGCTGTTCCCAAGTACATCGGTGTATAAGTTACATTTTAGTAACAGAAACTCTCATGGTATTGTTTGTGTTTGAATGACAACTCCTCAGAGTAAAGTATCTGTTGTCAAGAAAAGCATGAATGCTTCAAATGTGTAACTGTCACAGATTTGTTGATTTGTAAACCTGAGGCTGTAGAAGTGATGGAGCTTTTTCAGGGACATTACATTCCAAACAAAAACAAAATCCCAAAACACGAACAGAGTGCAATTGAAAAAGGAGAGTGTTTTTTAGCGATGTTCAAAAGCAATTAGCTGTAATTGCTCATTGTGTGCCTTTAGTAGCCTTGGTTAAAAACTCTCAATCAGAATTTGGAACCTTGCACTTTACACTCCTTTGCTGCTTTGTGTTTCATAGAACGGTGAGCTCATTAAAGCAAAATGACCATTTGGCCTTGGTAGAGGAAAAAATAATCCCATGGTAACAAACAGCTGCACAATATTAAGTGACACTCAAGTGATGGAGGACCATCAAAACAGCAATGTGTTTGTAAAACCCAGCGGTTTTCATGGATAATGATAAACTGTCATGCCCGCAATTACTGAAAGCACAGGATGGCCGGGTTTTTTATGTGTGACAGTGAGGTCTGCTGCTAATTGATGGTCAGGGACACTAACTCACTCAAGAGCTGTCGCTCAAGCATCAGACAGACAAGGTCTGGGGGGCTGCAGAAAAGCTCCAGGATATTAATACAAACCACTGAAGACCCTCTTTGTCCTCGGTGTCTTTTAAATCTGGCTCCAAATAACCACACAAAGGTGCCGCATACTTTTACAAGAAAAACATGAAGGGATGTGGGGCAGAGGAAAATTTAAAGGGTTATTTTCCCTCTCAATATAACCAAAAGATACTGACGGACCCACTGTTATTACTGCAAACGTTATACCTTCCCACTCATCTAAACAGACTAATTTCATTTATAAGTTTACATATAACTGTGTTATAATATATATATCAAGTCACAAAACCAAGGCATATCCTGCAAAATATACATGTTTTTCTGAAATGATAATCCATCTATCCATTATATTCCTCTCATCTGGGTTCAGGACGTAGAGAGTAGACCCCCCCCCCCCCCAGCAACGCGTTCCAACTCTTCCTGGGGGATCCTTAGGCGTTCCCAGGCCAGATGGGATATGTAGTCCCTCAAGTGAGTTCTGGGTCTGCCTCGGGGTCTCCTCCCAGTTGGGTTTACCCGGTAAACCTCAAATGGAAAGCGCCCAGGGGGCATCCTGACTAGATGCCCAAACCATGTCAGCTCCCCCCTTTTGAAGGGTGAAGGAGCGGCGGGATGTCTGAACTCCTGTTTATGTAATCTGCTCCTGTTGACTATAATACTTTTAAATTTAGTTTTCACTTGTGACCCTCTAACAATAAAGCAGTGTCTGTGTGGGGCCCATTGTATTTGTTCGGGGTCAAGATGGTCATGTTGTATTGAGCTTGCAGCTTTTTGTTTATAGCCTATTTCTTTAAAAAAATCCCCCCATATTTTCACCCCAAAAGTACGCAGCTAATTTGGATATAACATAGATACATTGTTGGACATATGAGATTTAATGACCACTTAATCCAATTGCTCCACTGGGTTCCCTTGCTCATTGGGAAAGAAACCACAGAGCACCATCTCCTACTTTCTGAGACCTCAGGGATGTTCATACCCTCAAACCTGTAAACTCCGTATACCTGGAGTGCCTCACATTCATGGCTATTGTTGCAAAAGCGTCGCACAACATGACTCATTTAGCTGTACAGGTCAATCAGCAACATAGAAACCTTGCACCCAGGTGATGCTTTTGGTATACTGAACCACGGCTTGTCCTCCTTCCACAATGCTTTCCCAGCTCCCCTCCACCTACTGTTCATCAAATCAAATCACTCCTCAATCGTACTTCTGCCCACCTATAGGCAGAAGCTAAAGCCAGAGGTACCCACAGCAACTTTCGGAAGATAAGATGTAATATGAAATATGATGAATATGATTTTAAATGCTGGAATTTGGCTTGTAAAAGAGAATGTTTCCTTTATGTATGCTAGTATGCAAGAGATAGGAAAGGGATACAAACAAATAGTAAAGGTTTACTCAAAATGATTGTTGACCTATTGTATAATCTTTTATATGGTATCATCAGAACCAGACAAACGTGTTGGTCAGCGCTGCCACAAGAAAGTGCGTTTGGTCCTCATGGAGACCCTGTCTTCCCCTGGGTAGTTGATGCTATTGAATATTAAATAAGAATATGGACCATTCATTACCAACAGTAATATTAAACTCTTTAAAACCAGAAATTGTCTCCCTCAGGGCCAAAGATTATGTAAAACAGGTGTCTGTCCCTTAAATGCCTTATCTATTTCAAATTAAAACACTGATTTGAACTGTGGAGGTACAGACGACTGGTAAAAACCTTGAAAAAACCCTGCATGACACTGCAGCTCGTCTATCAACAACTGGGGATGAAGCAACTGGACTAGAAAACCTCTTTTATCCCGATATTATTGGTTCATTCTCCAGAGATATTGTTCATTTTAAAAGCCAATCTCTTTTTATTCATTCCATTCTTTGCAAAGAGAATGTGGTGTTACTGATAATATTCTCCAAACATAGTATTCCTGCCTCTGAGTTATCTATTGTTGCTTTCATCAAATTAATCAGTTATGGACAGTAACATTATTTCACATGTTTAAAAAAAAATGTAATTAAGGTATTTACTACCTTAGTTCACCATATCTGTCTCAGTTACATTGAATCATTACATATAAAACAACTGACAATGTTTATTGTAATATTTTAATAATTAACACTAAGTGGTAGTTAAAACACGCTAATGCGTAACGCCAGGGCCACATTGGGTGCATCTGCAGCACGTAACAGCTGATAGACACTGAAACTGTGGTGAAGATCATTAACACTGTCTTTTGTGCTGTGAACCGTAGGTGGTACGCTGTGAAAATAGGCGACATGTGCTCAAATGTGCGCCGAAATGAAAAGCAAGTGCGGGACACACGCAACTCAAACAGGGTTCAGACAGCATGCCCACCACTTTGCGCATTTGTCATCAGAACAACAATCGTAATATTATACACAACATATCGTGCCCTGCCAGCTGTCAATGCAATAAGAGGTCTGGCTGAGAAGTACAGGGAGATAAAATCCACATCCAGATGAACATATATCAAGTTCACCAGCTGCCTCCGCCTCCTCTTCACAGGCTCATCTTGACAGTTGATGTCAGGAAGTGCCTGTATTTGCATTTACACAATTTATTGGGTGACCCTGTGCCTGTGCTTACGCACTTGTCTTAACACGGTTTGATTGGCTGGTGTCTTCGCTGCTGCATTAAAAGATGCTGCTCTCTTACTACCGCATGTAGTACAAGTTACGTGAGGCAACAATGCAGTTCAGCAAAGCATGATGTCACCGCATTCACAGCCTTTGTGGGAGTCCTGCATAAAAAAGGTGAATTTTGTGAATTTTAGGTAGCTACTACACAATATGATGAAAACACCCAAGTCATTAAGTAACAAACTCATTAATAATGCAGCAACAGGATGGCCGGTTCCTCAAATATTTAGTTTGATGGTGGACACATCCTGAAACAGGGGTGATTTCATTTCAGGGGAAGATACAGTTTATTTTACCCTAATTTAACCGAGCTTCGTCTGCGTTTCCTTTTCCGTGAAGCGTATCTGTTATGGAAAAAGCAGTGAAGGAAATAATCACAGAACAGTTCTATTACTAATTAGCAGTCAATTTCATTTATTCGATTAATTGGCTCATTTGGACTTGTTTCTGAGCTGAAAAAGGCTCCAATTCAAATGATGTAATGATTTTTTATGGGTTTGCTGCCACATCCCAATAATTACACATTTCCTTGAGCCGCAGTTTGGATGAAGTCATTATATTGGAATCAGGGGAGCCTTACAGACAAATAGAGTCACTCTTTTAAACTGGAGAATTTCTGCACTTCTCAATCAGACGTTGTCAGATGCAACCTGGTAATTCAAATCATCATGTTATCTCTCACTGTTTTGCGTGTTCTGGTGTCCTTGCTAATGAAGGGATTACAGGAAACCGGTGAACATATGTGGATGGAAAGGCAGAGTTGGCCTGGAGGGTACAGAGTGGTAAAAGAGAACTGTTGTGTTATTGCAGCATAACAGCAAACAATTGACAAACACGGTGATATAGTAGATTATAAACCTTGAATATAATCTTGGAAGATGCTGCCTTTGAACTACTAAAGTAGAGAGAATAATAGACCTGAGCTACCCGACCCTCTCTCCATCATGGGTTATGACCTGGATATGGAAAAGACTGCAAAACCCTACAATAGGTAAAACCTTGCAAATCATTTACATGTTTCGGAGAAGGAAACAAACACAGAGCGAGAGCGAGAGAAGTAGAACATCAGGAAAGAAGCACCGTCAGTCAGGAGAGAGAGAGAGAGAGACGTCCCAGGACGGCCAATTGTCCAGCACAGAGTAAGAGGTAGAGTCAAAAGAGAGGAGGGAGGGGAGACAATAGGGGGATAGAGGGAGAGGGAAGAAGACACACACACACACACACACACACACACACACACACACACACACACACACGCACACACCATACAGTGTCATGTGCTTGAGGGAGTAAATAATCAAAGGGTTAGATGCAATGCTTATTAGAAAGCTTACAGCAGTTTCGTCAGCAAGACAATGTAGACTGCACTCTACGTAGTAAGTTTGATGGATTCATTGAGACTGAAGCTGCTGTCAGACCTCCACTGAACTCCGGATAAATGTCCTTAAATAATCCGGAGAGGCTTTATGTGAAAATGCAAATGTTGGAGTCGGAGGCTCCAGACCTTTATCGGAGCTTTCCTGCAAGCCCACTCATAAAACTCTCGATAATGTCCAAATAATCCCACATTAGAATACAGCAGGAGATTATCCAGAAGATTCACTGAGAGCGAGTGGGCATTTTGATGATGTTTCTAACAACAGAAGCAAAACAAAACTAAAACTAAAATCACAAATTTCTAAGGAATAGGTGACTCATACATGTAGAAGTTACTACCGAGCTTGGAAAGTTATGTCTGGCCTCCTGCATGCTGCACCTCCCTTCACCTAAACACTTGAGAGATTTTTCTGTTGTTGTGAACGTATCTGAGCAGAGAATCTACTGCGTTATTCATATGTGTCCGGAGTCCATATCTGAATATAACTTGTTATGGCCCAATGGTGGGAGAATGGTAACAGGTATCAGTCCTGAGGTAATAGGAAAATAAGCCAATAACTGAAGGTTGATCAATGGCTAATCCAAATGAGTCCCAGAGAGGAACAGATTAGTCCTCTTTGACGGATGAGTTGAAATGTCTGCTCATCTGTCTCACATTTGAATTTTTTTTTAAATGGTTCTTTCTCCTGGAATCTCTTAAGGTGCTAAAATGGATATATTATCAATATATAACCTTTCTACACTCCATCTCTACTCATCAACAAATAACTATTTTGATCTGAACACTTCCCCCTGATTGTGAAACCCATTCGTTTTGCTGATGTTTTAGCCTCTTTCCGATGTTCTCTAATGCCCCATACTCTCCACTGGTGTTTATAGAGCTGGACTGGAACATCTCTCTATGCTGATGACCTTTCGCTATATATCACAGACCCAGGTAATTGTGAGGGGATATTTCACATTTGCATTTTGTATCCTATTTAGCATATATGGAATGTAAAGAATATTGAGGGGAAACTCTTGTTTTGTTTCGTTTCAGCTTTTCAGAAAGACATTTTAAAGAAACCCTCTATGTGTTAAGTCCTGTCTACGTAACCATTAGGTTTTAAATGAAAACATTCCCTCAGTGGTATGTACTGAAGAAATAATTACGACTGCTGAAACTCTAAGGGCTGGAAAAATGTAAACACAAGTTATGATCCTTCACTAAATGTCAGCCTGGATTAGCTCTCATACAAACCTAAAAAGGAAAAGTGGCATAGCTAATAGGGATGTGGCAAACCCAACCGCCAACCACTCCGAACAGCCACTGAAAAAGTAGCTCACCGCACTTCGAACTAAAAATAAATCCAGTTGTGCGAGTTGTTGTCAGACAAGCTTGTGAGGTCAGTGCTGACTGCTTGTTTGCATCATGAGGCGCAGCCCCCCCAACCCCCCTCCCATCCCTCGCCTAATGATTTCTCTCAGGCTCAGAGTATCTCCCCAAAGCTGGATCCCCCAATGGGCACAGGAGCCTTTAAACTCAGCAGAAAACCTATTTACCCGCAAATGAAAGCACTGCAGTGGGGTGGCGCAGGAATCCGTAGTTGCTGAAAAACAGGGCAATTACTTGGAAAGAGTGAGGCGGGGGAATAAGCCCCATCCAGAGAGTAGGCGTGGCATGTAGTCAAAACTTTGTGTTTAGAGACGAAGGGGGTGGAGGTTGGAGTTTGGGTGGGGCACACTCTTAAAAACTTCCTCTCTTAAAATGAGTGAAAAGTGAAGATGAAAAAGAGAAGATCTGAGAGTGATGAGAGGAAAAAAGGGAGAAGCCTTGCGGGTTCATTACATCATGGAGGATGGAAGATGTGTCTGTGTTTGTGTGAGTGAGGGGAAGCAGGAGATACTGTGCATGCATGCAGGCAGTCAGAAATGGCCGCTCTCCGGCGGGAATTGCTTTGTTGTCTCTGATTAATGTGGAGATCGACAGGCTCGGGGGAGGGAGCCACGAGTTTGATTGGGTGTTTCGGGCTTTTTATAACAGTCCCAAACCCCCACACCACCCATCCTGCATTCCACGTCGCACCTTTTCAGGGAAGCTTCCTAGAGACGGCATGAGGGAAGCTGCTTCCGATGAGCCTTCCCCTTTGGAAGTGTTCGCCCGTGGGGAACTCGAACACGGAGGGTTGTCAACAGGGATACCAGCCGCTGAGGGAACGGCAGAACCTGCTGTACTGGCTGGCTGAAAGACGAAGATGTGTTTGATAATGTTACTTTAGGTGTGTACATGCATCTCATTTACACTTCCTCCACAGCTCGAGGGCCGTGTTAGCCACTGAGAGAGGCGGTGTGGAGCCTGGCTGTGATTCGCTGGAGCTTTCTGTACGTACCTACTGTATGTTTACTGCTACATGTAATTAAATCCATCAGCTCGGACTGATGCTCAGTAGCTCTGGTTCTTTTGGTATAGGTGTAAACCACATTGTTGTGGACAACCTCTCATGCCAAATTCTGGGCTATTTGCTCGATAGCACTTTACGATGCAGTACATACATGTGTGTAGTAACTGAGGAACTATAGTTAAATAATTCAGGAATGACCTCACAGTTGTCAAGTCGTCAATAAGAATGACTCTGCAACAGGGCTATGAAATGGATAATGATAAGACGACACTATATTGATTAGTCATGAGTTAATAAGTAGTTCATCCTTAACCTACAGATGAGCACAAAACCAATGATGTATTACTTGTGACTATGATGACTTTTTGGTCATTCTAAAGTGAAATATCCCTCTGATTACTAACCTTCTAGTCCTGTGCTGCATTATTAAATAACCTCTCAAGTACCTAATTTGATTGTGCACCTCAAGGTATAAAAAGTAGTTACTGAGTAATCCCTCCTTGCTTCATCGTTATCTTACCATTTCCTACCATTTCTGTGCACCACAAAGTAAAGTTCTAACTGACATTCATCAACAAAAGACGGTGTTGTCGCATAGCAAATCATCATATGATGCACAGACTTGATCAGAGGCCAAGAAAAAAATGCACACCTGAGCTCGGAACATCATTGTTGAGGTATGTATGCAGTGCACCATGCAGGTCAAGACCACAACAGGTTCTGGAGGGATCTGTTGTTGCACCCCTAAGTGGCGTAGAGTAGATATTGTTGTGTAGTCTAATGGCTAAATGTATAAGCATGTTTATGTGCAACATTGATGTAACCCAGATGAGTTGTTAGAGATCTCACAGGTCACAAATAACACCTTGACAAGGAAGTGGAATCTCTTAAGGGAGTCTGGGGTAGAACAGGTGGGAAGAGAATGGGAAAGGCAGTATTAGTGCATGAGATAATGAATTTAGTTGTACTTAACCACAAAGGGATGAGGAGGGCAGGGAGTAAATGTTAACATATACATTCATTTTCCAAACAAAGAACATTTAATTAAAAGCTTTTGAAGACAAAAAAAGAGGGCCAGATGTTGCTTCCTGGGGACTTTAATCAGGTGCAAGGCGCCCAATTAGATCGAACAACGCATCATAAAGCCGCGCCAAGGGAATGATTAGCTTTATAGTTGATGATGAAAGACCTTGGTCTGGTCGACATATGGAGACATGAAAAAGAGTATTCCTTCGCTTCACCGATGCATAAATCATTCTCAAGGATGGACTATTTCCCGGTATCCAGAGAAATGATTGAGGAGGTGGTGGATTGTAAGATCATTGTGATATCTGTCGAAACATGCTCCGGTAGAGGCAGGTACAGTGATAAAGTCAAGTGGAAGGTAAGAGGATGAGATTAAAAGCACTGCTGCTGCTGGATCCCACATTTAAGAATGGAGTGAAGACTTCTCCGGATTTAATATTGATTTAACAGATACTCTAAGCAGTCTGAGATGGTTCAGAGTTATACGTAACATGAATGGGATAATTTCAGAATAGATCTCTGACATAAAAGTGGATTGATTGATTGATTGATTGATTGATTGATTGATTGATTGAAAAGGTTATGGAAAGGGTGACCAAAACTAAAGTTATAGAGCTTGAATCACAATTAAATCTAAGGGACACGAGTGGTTACAACCTCAAAGTCACAATACCCAGAAATTCACAACAAGAATGCAGTATATGCAACCAAGATTCTATGAAGGTGGATAGAAATCAGACAAACTGCTTGTGAGACAATTGTAAAAAATTTATAAAAAAAAGCCAATTTCCTAATCCCGTATAACAATGATGATAGGGTGGAAGATTTAACAGTAAGAAAATCAACGAGGTCTTCAGACGTTTTAATGGAAAATGTACTTCCTGAAATGTTTGATTAGATTAGATTAGATTCAACGTCATTGCACACTGCAAGTACTTATAAAGTAAAATTCAGTTTAGCAACTAATCAGATGTGCAAAAAAGGCAGTAAAAGTGCAGAGTATTGTGCATATTTAAAGTGGAATGAAAACAAATAAGATATGTACAGTAAGAAATATATATATGGACAGGGGTGGACTGGGACAAAAATTCAGCCCTGGCATTGTCTGTCCAGACCAGCCCACTACATTATCAGCGGACACCACATAGAAGTCCACAAATCTCGCGGCGTCTTCTCTCATGCATACTACTGTTACCACCTAGCTCAAAGATGGCAACAAGAAGGGAGGCCACACACAAACCTCTCAAGCCAAAAGTAAATGTATTTAACCCCAAATCAAGATAGCTCTAACTACGTAGTGGGATGTGTAAAATATGTTACGCGTCAGTGGTGTTAACAGTGTTTGGATGTGTGAAAATAAGGTGTGATGTATGTTGTAAGGTGCAGAAGCAAAGAAAAACAAAGGCTGAGGGCCCCATGCCCCTGGAAGCAGCCTTTAGATCTGCAGCTGAAGCCCAGCCCAAAAGGGCAGGCCCAGGGTGACGCCCCTGCCAGCTCTACCTGTGTCTGGAAAACAACTCCTCAGGCTCTCACATGTCAAGTGGTCAACCTGAGAAGGACATGGATACAATATAATGTCTCTAATCATCACAAATTAAGTATGATTTCATAAAACATAAAAAATGATAAACTCACCAGACTAGAGGAGACTCAACAGACAAACTTTGGTACAGTGAAGGCAGAGAGTGGAGGCAGACAGAGAGCAAGTCCTCGGACATGGACAGAGGGCGAACAACTCCTCAGGCTCTCACATGTCAAGTGGTCAACCTGAGAAGGACATGGATACATTATAATGTCTCTAATCATCACAAATTAAGTATGATTTCATAAAACATAAAAAATGATAAACTCACCAGACTAGAGGAGACTCAACAGACAAACTTTGGTACAGTGAAGGCAGAGAGTGGAGGCAGACAGAGAGCAAGTCCTTGAACATGGACAGAGGGCGAACAACTCCTCAGGCTCTCACATGTCAAGTGGTCGACCTGAGAAGGACATGGATACATTATAATGTCTGAAAAATAAAGAAAATGTTTTCCTCTGTCCTGCACCTAGAGTTGAGAACTTTTTGGATGTGTTTCTTTTAAAACCTTTTGAAAATGTTTATAATTATAAAGTATGAATTTATACATTAAAAAATACATGATAAACTTACCAAATTCTAACAGTGGTCCCAAATGTCCACATATAAAACAGAGGGAGAACGACTCCTCAAATATATCACAACAACCTGTAATAATTGATCATTTAGTGTACATGATCACACCATTAAGGATCAACACATAAGCACTCTCATCTCTATTTACAGCTCAGAAAGTTTACTGGTGCTATGGCAACAGTAAACGACGTTAGCAGCTCTTAGCTAGCTTAGCTAAATCATCTGAACAATAATAACCCATAATATCACATTTCGGCATATTAAAACAAAATCAAAAACGTTTTCTACTCTGTTTTGGACATGTCTCAAAAATGTAGCCTAGCCAGCGCCAGGCCAACGTTACTCACCACGTCTGCCTCCACTCGCTCATCATTGTCGAGTCCTCCTCGCTCGTCTCCCGGCGCACCTGCTGCTGCTGGGCTGGTGAACCCGGCTCCAAACAGGTCCGTCAGTTTGGCACATTTAGCAGCCTCCACCTCCAGAGACTTCAGCTTTTTTTCTCCGATGCTTCTCAGCGCCACCCGGGCGTTTTTTACTCTTATTATCCATTTTATTTATTATCAAGTTTCTGTCTCAGCAGCAGCCCGTCCCGCGACTCCCCCGCCAATAGCATGAGGTCCCGCCCCACCCTGGTTTGTGTTGTGATTGACAGCACTGTCAGGGCTCTCTGAGCCTGTCAGCCCATGATTGATTGACCATTACAAACAATAGACCAATAATATGTGTCGATGCTGGCAACACACTGCTAGCCCTCTGTAGCCAATTGGCCGGCCCAATTGGAGGGAATTTAGAGAGGAAGAAGAGAAAAAAAAAAACAAAAAAAAAAACATAGCAGACCAGACCGGCCCACATTGGGTCAACGGCCCACCGGGACGATGACCGGTATGCCAGATGGCCAGTCCACCCCTGTATATGGAATAGAACAGTATTAACAGGTATTGTATGATATAAGAACGATGAATACACTATGAACGATGAATACACTATGAACAAGTTACTCGTAGATACAATCAATATTGCAAGTAACACCTACCCTGAAAGTGGTTTACACAGAAGCACTAGCAGAGGGACAGCTGCCACTATCACCAACATTGTCATGGTTTTGTCTTCTTTGTGTTTATTTTTCCACCTTATGTTTCATGTATATCCTTGTGTTTATGTTTTTGTGTTGTTGTTTCTGTGTTTCAGGTTTTCCCAGTCCCTGTGTTCTGTTTCCTGTTTTATTTTGTAGGCACTGCTCCTAGTGGTTTTTCTTCCTTCACGTCCTGTCATTGTGATTGCCTCCACCAGTCCTCATGTGTTCCACTTGTGTTCAATTGCCCCTGCCTTCCCTGTGTGTATATAAGTCTCTGTGCTTTTCTTTGTCGGTTCGTTGTCTCAATGCCTGTCATCAATACTTTGTCTCCTGTTCTCGCGTCCTCTGCATCTTCTCGTAAGCTTCCAGTGTTTTCCCCCTGTGTGCTTTTTGTTTTTTCAGCTTTTACTTTTTGAGATTCTCTCTGTTTATGTTTTCGCCTGTTAAAGACATTTATCATTAAAAGGACACATTTGGTTTAAAACTCTGCATCTGGGACCACCTGCTTAACCAAACCCGACAAACATCCAGTATCAAAGTAAGGCAAAGAAAATATTAACTTTTGGCCAGTACGATGGTAAAATATACATTTCACAGAGTTATTAGTCATGAGAATGGATAATGTATGACCACGAGTTATTGATGATGACCAGGTCAGTTTAATCGTGTGAAAACATGTTTCACTTTTCTTGATTGAAGCGCTGGGGATATCGAATGTATAGCCTTTGCAGGCCTTGGAGAAAGGTTTAATAAATGGGTTACGGACCATAGACAGCAGTCTTATGAATGACATCGTTATTAACACAGGATGTGAGACAAGGCATGGTGGTCCCTTGTGCCCCATTGCTCTTCACCCAGCGTATGGAACCCTCACGGTGTCAATCAGAGCATTGGATTGTTGAGGGGTTTTCTGGGATTTCAGGCCAAATCAACTTGCACAAATCAGAGTTAGCACCCGTCTCTTTGGGCTGGTGTTCACGGGGCGAACAGGACAGATCCACGGGGGTTGATTACATACACAGTCACTGCTGAGCGCTACATTTGCATGACTTGAGACTTTTAATACACAAGACCACAAGTTCACAGCGGCCACAGAGCCCAGTCCTGAAACTCTCATGTGGCCCACCTTGACTAATGCTGCTTAGTTTACACAGAAACACTACCACTGCATGCACACACTGTCCAGCAATGTATTCTTTATCTCTTTTAACAAATTCAATCACTATGATCTGTGCTTGGTCCTTCTAGACGTGAGCAGAGTCTATGTACAAAACATTATGAACAGGACAGAAATATAACTTCACTGTATCACGTAGATGACACAATTCCAACACATTCACACACAAGGCCAATTTGGCATCAATTATCAATGCAGAACGGTCAGATTCATAAAAAAAGTCTGGATTCGGGTCCTTCTTCAGTGTCACTTTTCAATGTCCTTACATAAAACACTACAGGGAGTGGTAGAGATGGCACAACACATCACAGGAAACAGACTCCCTGCCATCCAGGACATCTACGACCAGCTGTGTCTGCGTCTGGCAGGCGGTACAGGAGCTCCATGCACCACCAGAGTTCCCAACAGTTTTTCTCCCTTGGCAGTCAGGTTTTGAACTTGTCAATTCATATCCAACAACCCTGTGTTTAGCTGCATTTTTATTTTTCTCAGTCACCTTATGAAGTTTGCAAAAACTTAGAGACACACAATCCATACAGTTAAAGTTGTCACTTAATGTTAAACTTTGAAAGTATACAGTTTTTAGTATTGTATTGGACTTTTTATTTTTATTTTACTGAAATACAATCTCTCATTTGAAGCTTATATGAGGTTAGTTTGAGTTATTCAAGTCAACTTGATCAGGTGATGTGATTGAAAACTCAAGACAAACCCTAAAATCATGTGAGATTATTTTCTCGACTGCATTAAATCATTGAACATCAGAGTGTATTTCTACATGCAATGATCTTGCTTTTTAATCTGGCTGCTCTGCAATGACAGCAACATCTGTCCTGTGTGATGTCTCTTTGCTGAACAAAGAAAAAAATGTGTTGAGAATCTTTACATGTGCACATGGCCGACAAATCAGATTTCTCAAGGAGACGTCTGGCTGGAGATGTGATATTTCCCCTATCCTGATGACAGAAACCAGACTTCTTCTTTACACGACATCGAACAAATTAGTTCTCGACAGAAAGACGATGTAAACGTGCTGATTATTTACTGGATAAACAAGCATCTCTCTCCGTGAAATCCTTGACTGCTGCAGATTTAACATCTAATGAACAACAAGCACAGCTCGCATCTATAATGCAGCGCAACACTTAGTCTCCTCTGGACCTTTGTCTCACTATTATATTCAATTCCATAACGGAGGCAGTCACAGATGCAGTAAATGCCTCACTGCTTGCATCATTGGTCTTTCCCCCCAATCACTGCGTTTGCATTGACTGAAATTACATATCCCCTAGCCTAACAACCCCCCCACCCCCCAGTCAGATGGCTTTTGAGTGTAATAAATTGCCTCCTGAATTGCGGCTTCATAAATGGCTCTTAAATGGAGAACAGGCATTGGTCTGATGATGTTTTAATTGTAACTTGCAGAATGTATTAGCTGTGACCTACAGGCTTTTTGTGGCAGCTTCCATTCAATATGTATGTGCGTTCAGACACCTTGGGTTTAGAAAGGTTAATTAACCTCTGGTGGAAGACCTTTCCCTTGCACTTAACTCGGTCTGTGTCCTGATAGTGCCATTAACCCATGCCCTAGCCTCTTAACCTCCCCTATCATTACCCACATAAAAGCCATTAAAACTTCCTATTGATTTTCTTTTGAACATGCAACTTCTACTTGTTCTGCTCGGCTCTGTAACATTTTCCATACTCTGCATACATAAAATTAGCATCTTATAAGCACGTAGCAGTGCAGGCGGCACGGGGGAGTTTAAGCAAAAAAGATCAAACGTAAATCCAATTGGCTGTGAAATGATTATACTTTTTAAAGGTACTTGAACAAGAAGTGAATAAAAATGTATTAAATGGCTTTGGGAGTCTGAGGTGAAGTGTGTGAAAAGTGACGCTGGAGTACATCTGAACAGCGGTTGGAGAAGGTGCTGTCTGTGTAGCCTGGCTCCGCACATCTCTGGGAAATGATTATCAAGATTCTATTGGAGTCAGATGGTGGAGCCGACCAAATGTTTGTGCTGGTGAAATTCAGCACTGATTAAATGGCTTGTTTGAGGGAATCTCTTGGTATCTAGCCACTAATTCTAGAAATCTGTCCGTCTGTTGCCAGCGTATCTCGAGAACCGTTCTTCCTATCAGCTTCACACTTGGCTGGGACATCAACGTTGACGCTCACTGTCGACACCAAAACGTCAGCAGGTTCTCCAGTTCGGAGTCTCAGCGAGCTTTGAATAAACCGGTGAACAGCTCTTTGTGCAGCAGCGGTGGTGCATGATTTCATTTTGTAAGGACACATTCAATAATTGGTTACACTCATTAAAGCCTGTGTAGCTCTTTCTCTCTCTCTCTCTCAATGTGTCAGAAACAATAAAGCACAATGTCATTGAACTTGCTGTCTGCTCTGTTACCACAGTAACAGCATTGATTCATTCCTGAGCAGACATTACCAAATGAACAAAGTGAAAGCGGCCACACGCGGCTCCTTCAAGCAGCAGCGTGTCACTTGCGATGTGCAGGTGTTTCCCAACAGGAGAGATGGATAGAACCCAAACAGGGATGACACATATCAGTTTTATATCAGAATTGATTATATAATATAAATAATAATATCATTGAAAATCATTTTCATCTGTTTTTAGTCTCTTTTTTGACGAATTAGTTACAATAAAGATACTAACACATGCTGGAGTGTGAGCTAGATAGTTACAGCATCTCATCGGAAAGAAACAAAGCCCCTTGATTATTTAAACAGTGAACTTGCATGTATTATATTTTGGATTTACTCATATTAAAGTTTTCATCAATACCAGTACATTACAACACCCCTGAGCTCAATGTGCTCCTTTACCTTGAAGGATTTCAGACTAAAAGACACATTTAGCTGTTCTCTCTCACTGCAGCTTAGTTCTCCTCGTCAAACAACAATAAGGATTTTATCACTCTTTGTCTCTAATGATAGGTCAGTCAACCATTTCTAAGAAGCCTCTAGCCTGCTTTAGCTGATTGAGCTCCGGGTCTGTTGACCTAGGGGTCGCTCCTCCCCTCTCCTCCTAAGCAGCTCATTTAGCAAAGTTGGATCAAGACTCATGGAGCCTGTAACAACACGACAGGTAGGTTGCGTTGCTAGACAGCTTGGCGGCAAAGGTTGACTCTCATTAGGCCTGCAGAGTCCCACTGTCAGCCTTAACAACGCTCATCTTCACCTCCAGCTGCTACCTGCGACAACACTGCAGGCTGTGGCCCAAAGGAGGGGCACCACTACAATGTTCTATTTGGACTAAGGTCGTCACAGTTCTCGGACAGTCTCTGAAAGATTAGATTTGAGTAAGTTTGAAGGGAAGTGAAACAATCGAATCTGCTAAAAGCTCCAGATGAATTGATGGACAGGATTGGTGATTCAATCATTTTCCAAAAGTCTGCTTCAGTGATGAAGAGAAGCAGGGATGACCTACACAGGCTTGGCAGTAGAGGTGATGGCTTGAAACTGAGTGGAGAGGGCATCTGTTTTAAGACATTTGGCCGCCCAAGCATATCCACAGAACTGCAGTTGTTAATTGTTGCAATTATGTCGTAGAAGTTAGCAAACCTCAGGAAGTGCTTCTACTGCCTTAACAAGGATGGAACAAGCTTATCTATGACTGCTGGGAGAGGTTACCTATTCCTGATGGCAATGTCATTGACAAATTGTAGTTCATGCGGGGACAGAGAGATTTAGAAGACAAAGCCAGTGTTGCCTTCCGCCAGGGAGTCATTAATATATCTCTCCATAACCTGAGTTAGCCAGTTGATAGATGATGGGGAGGGAAGGAGTTGTTTTGTTGTTAAAATCCTCCTTGAGATCCAGATACTCATGAGGGACTAGAGAGATGTGGGAACTTGGTTACAGGAAGAGGACTGGGAGCAGGAGACAAGCAGGCTTAAGGTAAATAGTACAGAAGTGGCTAGTTGAATCCAAATAATACCGGGGGACCAGTGTATAGCCATTTTCAGACATGAACTCCAGAAAATGTCCTGTCAAGGGGATGTGGATCTTGTTCCGAGTTATTTGCCTTTCACATATGGTAAATGTTTTTTTATTTATATAGCGCTTTTCTAGACTTGATGAGCACTCAAAGCGCTTTACAGTACAGTTTTACATTCACCCATTCACACACACATTCATACAGTGCATCTATTCACAGCACTTTGTTATTCTATGGGGGGGCCATTCAGGGTTCAGCATCTTGCCCAAGGACACTTCGGCATGCAGATGGGTCAGACTGGGGATTGAACCGCCGACCTTCAGGTTTGAGGACGACCACTCTACCCCTCAGCCACAGCCGCCCAATATGATATCACATGCAAAAACACAGCAGCAGATTCTCCCATCAGATGCGTTCAAAACAACAGAATATTCTCCGGCACATTCAGGTGAGTGGTGGTGCAGCATGCAGGGGCCAAAAATCAAAAGGAACAATATAGTGGGTGACAGAGCTAAGAAGAAATCCATCCATCAAGGGCACTGGCTTCCAGGCCAGACAACGTAAACTGTTCTATGAAGCTGTTATCGGAGCAGAAATTGATGAACTCCGAGTCACTTCATGTCTGTCCGAGCAGGAATACCAGAGCGTGAAGCAGAGATTGGAAAGGCACTTCTGGATCTTGAACTTCGAACCCCACCATAGGTAAGCTCAGTGATGTAGTGCACAGGCAGCAACAAAATGCCAGAGTTGGCCTAAGTGCATGCATCCATTCTCTGCGTGGCAATGCGGTCGCTCTTGTGGTATAAAGCCAGGTTCAACCTAGATTCATGGACTCATGTATATCATAGAGGATACGGGGCAGGTAGAATCAGAAGGCAGGAAGGCTATTATAGATGCAAAACAGACAGAAGGTGGTGAGTGGAGGTGGCTTGTACATGTACTATGGAGTTAATGGGGGAAGTGGAAACCAGTTGGCTGACATAGGGGCTCAGGTGAACAGTGGTGAGCCACAGCAGTTCAAATTGGAGGTGACTGGATCTTTACTGGCAGGAAAATTTGTTGACGACTAAATATTTATAATAATGAAGTTCTAACAGTGACATTGTAAGGTTTAACTAGTGTATAAGCAATTTTTATCAGATATTTGTACAGTACTGCATGTGGACTTCACAAACTGAACTTGATCGACAACTCCCTCAGACCCTTTCAATTCATGTGTGTTGCGTGGGCTGGATAGCTACCCAATCTGAAAAATGCTAGGCATAACTAAAAAAGACGTTGAAGCATCTGCCTGTCCAAGATACATATGTAATCTTTACTCCTCCCAGCTGTGACTACATCAGTTCCTGCTCTGTGGAAATGGGCGCTACATGCTGGGTACCCTGTGATAACAGCACATGAAGTTACGATGAAATTACACTGGAGCGACTGGGAGAAAAGAAGCTCTGGGGGGTGCACTGAGCTGTTATAGTGTTAATCTGATTGGATTGGCCATGGGGGGTCCCAGTCTACAGTTAGGGTTAGTTTTTTTTTTTAGATATAGCCCCACCTGAGCAGGTCTGACGCAGTAATTGGAAACACTTCAGCGCATATAGGGTTTTAAATTGTTAATCATGCGTGACATTTGGCTCAAGACATAGCAGAGTTTTACACCCGGCAGAGCACATTACGTTTGTTACTTAGTTATTCTTTTTGTTGGATAAGAAGTTTATAGTAGGATCAGGGGACAAAGAGCTAGGGTGAATATTAGGTAGGTAAATACTCTTGAAGGCGTATTGTCTGGTGTTTTTCCTGCTCTCTGTGTTCCCCCTCCTTCCCTATGCGAGTGTGTGTTTGTGTGTGTGTGTGTGGGGTGGGGGGGGGGGGGGGGGGGCGGTCTCCACTCCTGGCACCTGGCGTGAGATCCACTCCTGGATTCAATCATCAACTCTACAAAAGCCCGGTCCTCGTCGCCAGATTGCTTCAGTCACTTTAGTGGTAAACTCTCTCGGCCGCTTTTTGTTACTTTCAGAGGAAGATTGTTCTATATGATTCTAGTGGATTCTTCTAATTGTATTTGTTTCCCTGGGGTCTCAGGATCGCCAGAGCCAAACTCGCCTGCCCTTGATCCAGCTCACTGCATCTCCTGCTCGCTCTCAGCCAGCCATCAGCCTGTCACCTGCTTGCCACAGCTATCCCCCTTCCCCGGAATCCCTTTGCTTTATCACCCGCAGATCCAGGGCCTATGTGGCCGCACCATGGATTGCGGTTTGTGGATCGCGCACCGGGGGTCGTGGTGGTGGACCCAGTGTGGCGGCTTCTGTGTCGTGTGGGCTGATCGTGGTGGTGGTGGCGGACCCTGTGTCGCGTTGGCATCGGGTACGGGCATTGGACCGGCTCGTGGTGGGTGGCGGTGGATGGTGACTGAGGACTGGAGTGGCGTTCTGGTCTGGATGGTGGATCGTGGTCCTGCTGGTTGCTGACCATGGACTGTGATTGCAGCGGGACTGCTTGGCATGTCATGTTGGGGTTGTCCTTCGGGATGCTTACCCTCATCAAATGCTGCTAGAGACTTTAATCTTTAATCTTGAAGACTTTAATCTTGATGATGTTTTCCTACACGTGGCATCTATTGCACTTCTGTCCGTCCTGGGAGAGGGATCCCTCACATGTGGCTCTCTCTGAGGTTTCTACGTATTTTTACCCTGTTAAAAGGGTTTTAGGTAGTTTTTCCTTACTCTTGCTGAGGGTTAAGGACAGAGGATGTCACACCCTGTTAAAGCCCTATGAGACGAATTGTAATTTGTGAATATGGGCTATACAAATAAAATTTGATTGATTGATTGATTGATTAATAATAAAGACCCTGTTCATTCATAACCAGTTCCTCTCTGTGTCTGCTTCCGGGTCCAGTTCCAAACAAAACCTAACACAATTAGAGATTTAGATGATTGAATCGAGTTTCGGTCTCTTGTTCCACCACCCAGCAACCAAACAGGAGGAGTTTGGATTTAGACTTCCTGTTTTGTCGTAACAGTCTGACGAGTTTCAAATTGTAGTGAAAGAGGAAGTGAAGTGAGATGGGTGAGACTCTGGCTCATGGACACAGATAAGTGACCAGAACAGTATACAGCTGTAAGATAGATGTTCTGGACAGTAAGTAGGCAAATTAATTTACTTGAATTGAAAACATTATGTAGGATTAACATATGAGTAAAAATTTTCTAATTTCGGCCTATAATGTCAATCATAAACTTTTGTTTACCCATCTTCTTCCTCACTTAGCACTTACACACAGGACGCATAGTTCAAATCACCACTAGAGGCCACTCCTTAAAAAAACATTTTGACCCTCACATCCAGCTCATTGAAAGGCAATGACCAAGCTGAGCTCCCATATATTTATATTGATTTGAGCTCTCCTGGTATTACTAACATAAAAATTGGATCTGAAATTGCATACAATAACACAACTGTTACCAACAAAAGTATTTCAATGCGTCTCTGAGTTTTGCATTACTGCCCAGTTCTGTTGATCACTCATGACAATAAATTCCAACTATGTCCAATGTGAGCAAATTACTCATTACTGACCCACCCACAGATATAGGATTAGTCCTATTACCTTATATCCTTGAAGGTACATAAAGGTTAAATTAAAGGTTAAAGAAGCTAATTTAAAATGTACCCAGAGATATATGACAAAGGTACAGTCATTAAAAATAAACCTACCCTTCTTATGATCGTCTCAGACAAATGTATTGTAAAGTCTGTGACCTTTTTACATATAATTAACACCGTGCAGCTATCCCATAGACTTGAGAGAAGATTATCATTATGCACAATCTGGGTTATCTGGTGGTTTTTCTTTACTCTTGTTGAGGGTTAAAGACTGAGGATGTCCCACCTTGTTAAGCCTAGTGAGACAAATTGTGATTTGTGAGTATGGGCTGTGCAAAATAAATTAGATTTTGATGCACAAACAAATAACATGGATTATTAAAATATAAGGAAAAATATCAGTTTATATTAGGAGGTATTTAAAAAATAGTCACATCTGAGGATTTATCAGACAAACGCACTTCATGTTAAAAAGATTAACATGCTTTTACAGAACTACATTTGACATTTCTGACTTTTTAACAATTTTTTATAATTACAAACAAGAAAAATATAGTCCATGTCGATTTTGTGAAGAGAAAGAAGAAGTAGATTTTCGGTAATTTTGATTTTGCAAGAACGAAGCCACTTTTTGATTAAAATCAAAAAATGGATCCGTGTTTAAAAATCTGATGTTTACAGCCAACCATGTTTGGCAATTTAAGTGATGATGTATATATTAAAGCTACGATTTAAAACAATTAAAAACATTGATGAATGAATTTATTCATTAATTAGTCCATCCTTGGAGGGCCTTGGGTTGATGGAGCCCCAGTTAAACAGACTGCTTTCAAATGCTCTTGAAGTAAAAAGGATGTTATAGGAATCTTTCACTAATGGATGGGAAGACGGCTGGAATTAGAATTTGCACTGGAATCCATTAAAGTCAATTAAAGTAATAATTAAAGTATAATTTACTTCATTAACCTAAGTGATTTTTTTGGTTCATCTTTCATAGTATAAATTAACTAATATCACTGGTGTGTGTGTGTGTGTTAATATATATATTTATATATATGTATATATATTTATATGTATGTGTCTGTATTGAAATAATATTATGTTGTAAAATTCAATCAATTAATTAATTTTCTATTTATTTTTATCAATTATCCAATAAGCCTTTCTTGAATCATGACTGTGTTCTTTCCAACCCAATAAAAAAAAAAAAAACTACCAACAGAATGTTATCACATTGGATTTGCAGCATGCTTTGCAATAAGACAATAAGAGAATGAATATTTTAATGTTGATAAATAAAGTGCATGAAACGAAAAAGGGGGCAGCTCTCCTCGGGTATTAAGTCATCAGATTTACTTTTATCTTGATCGCATTGTGGGGGTCGTGAATAATTGATGGCGGGAGCTTATTAGGAAAAGATGATTAGGCAAATTACACAGGTGTCGGATGCATTTTTCATGATGAATTTTGCCGGGACAATCCTGGATTTCCATCTGTTCTGCTCCCATCAGAATGTCACTGCAGGGGAAATTAATATGACACATTAAAAACGCAAATTGCAGCCTGGCAAAAAGAGAAAATAAAAGTATAAATAAGACTTACAGGTTTGTGCTGAAATAAACATAAAGCGGGAATTGCCACTTTCAGAAGCTTCCCAATCATCAGCAGGTTTTTGGCAACTGGGACATAATAAGCTGGTTCTTTTTTAATGGACACTGGGAATTTCATTTTATGATTGCACCGTGCGAGAAAACGACTTTGTCCTTCGCCATTATGTATGTCTGAGCTCATTCGGTCCTCACTATATGTAGACCATTACTGCAGGTATTAATTAAGACTCACCTTTCATTCGGTCTTTTATAGAGGAAGGTTGGCGAACAAAGCGCAGTATTATTCCCTGGCACTGTTTATCACCGCCCTAAACATAGCTGTCTCTGCTTTCTGCTTATCACTGGTAGCATTTCTTTTAATCGCCGATGCTTAGAGACCTTCGCTTTAACTGAGCGTATTTTTTCTTCTTTCAAACACCTCTCTTAAAAGCAACCATAAAATGACCCAGGAATTGTTTTTTATTTACACCTTGACACATTCTGAATAGTTTACCATCTTTTTATGGACGTTTCGATGCGACGAGGCAAATCAGACATTGAGCAAACCACTTACACTCAAAGCATTTATACATATTTACTGTGGTAAATCTGCAGCGATGACAGACCGAGAAAAGACACATTCAGACTTATAACACCAGGCGCGTCTCTCTGCAGCATCCTCTCCGACTATCAAACCTCATCAGCTCCTGCATTATTAAAAGGAAAACTCTTCTCCTGCCTCAATGTGGCCACCTCGTCTTTTCTTGGTGTGGTCCTCCACTGCTTGCCTTTATTGGGGCTCCCCAAGGAGTACTTCAAGGCCCCTTCAGATCAGGCTCAGGCGGTCGGGGTTTTCACCTCTCACACCTGTGAACTGTCTTCATAAATTCCATCCGAGCACAAGCAAATCAGCAATGCTGTTTGTGCCGCTTTCATCCCGGCCTCCTTCTCTTGCTGTTGGTTGCCGAGCTTCTCATTTGTCAGAAGAAAAGTCTCAGAGACACCTCTGAGTGAGCGTGGGTGTGGTGTTTGTCCAAGTTTGTGTGTCTTTGTGTGGTTGTGGGTATGTCTTACGTGTGACTGTGTGTCTACTGAAGGTGCCAAGGGTTATCAAGCTTTCTATACCCCTCTGCATTGGTATCTTGAGGGGCCATAAAGTGAAACAGAGGAGGATGTCTGCAGGCCGTGTTGGGGGTTACTTCTGTCCCTAGCTTTAACATCTAAAGGAAAGGTTAGGGTTATCCTCAAAGGGGACGCCTGCTTAATTAGCAAGAAGCTTATCAGATCTAGACTATCCCCATAAGAATGTTTAATATTTAATTTAACTTATCTAATCCCAGTGATATAATGTAATATTGAATAATTTTTAAATTGAGCCAGGAAAAAAAGTAGAAAATAAATACAAATGTCATTCTTTCTCAGGCATAAGATATTTAGCTCAAACCAGTTTAATATGGCTCCTTTAATCCCAATGACATGTTTCAGTCTTTGTAATGATAAGGCAATTGATGGAGTCAAATGCAGCACTGAGAAAAAAGTTCTGAGGCTGTGAGAGGATCACTGGCAACTTTCCCCGGTGCATCTCAAAAAGCTTTGAAAACACCTTCCCCGTGCCAATAATGACACTGAAGTTTCTCCAAGGATTTTCTTTGAAATGAGGAAGTTACTGAACGATGGTTAGAGTTCTTAAAGGAGGTGTTGGAGAAGGTTCATCTCAGTGATGACGGTTCAGTTCAGACACGAGAGACAATGCTTCTCAGTTTGAATAAAACTCTGGGTTAACGTTCGTCCCTCAACAAACACTCGAGAAGAAATCGACACAGACAAAAAGCTCTGCAGGGTTTATACAGCTTATATATAGTTGATATAGCTCTGTGTCGAACTACACCTGAGATATGACTCATGAGACACTGTTAACTTGTTTCTTTCTGGACATAGAATGTAACGTTTTCAGCTTCTCAGAAAGAGTTTTTTTGACACAATCCATGGAATCCTCTTCAGCACAGTTCGGTCGTGATAGATGTAACCTCAAAGTTTCTATTGTATGAACATGATGAAGAAAAAAAAGTGTGACTATAGTAAATTATATATAGTAAAAGATATATGTATATATGTGGTTGATATCAGTATGCACTGATATAAATACAAATGCACTGAGAAATCTTTGAGGGAATTACTGATATTTTTGTTGACAGAATAGCTAGATCCAAAAATGTATGAGAATGGAGTGCATATATTTTTGGTTTAACTCTAACCAGGTGGAGATTATATTACATGTGGCTGCGTTCCTTCATCTTTGGATATTTTTTTGACCTTTTATTGTTTCAATAATCAAAAAAGCTAAATGTAAAACAGCTGCTAAACAAAGTGAAATTTGCTTCCAGTTTATAATGAGGTCCCTCCAGCGTGGGTAAAAAATGCATGCCTCTGGTTCCAAGGATAACTCCCAGTTCACAGCAATAACACCTCACGCGGGTCATGTTCTGTTGCAGAGAACTCAAGGAGAGTCAAAATCTAAGTTTACTCTAAATTTGTAAAACTTTCGGGGGATTAGAAATGCTTTTATTAACTGTTTTTTAAATCTATTTATTTGTATAGCTCGTATTCACAAATCACAAACTGCCTCATAGTTGTTAAGATTAAGGAAAAACGACAAAAAAAACACTTAGCAGGGGAAAAAAAGACAAAACCTAAGGAAGGACCGAATTGCAATAGATGTGAAAACAGAGCACATCAACAAAATAACAGTGTGATGATCCAGGTTAAGAAAGACAAGTCTAACAATTCAGCCAAGGTGGATTTGCATCCACAGAGTAGTCAAACGTGAGCAAGCATAGGGCCCTTAAGATATTAAAGCGAGCATGCAAAAAACAGCATCCCTTTGCAAATGAATACTTAAATTTAGGCAATTTGACAGGTCAAAGGTCAATCAGATTTAGCCTGTGCAAAATGCATGCCAAGAATTAAAATAAATTTGCTCTCCTGTTGGTGTGAGGCAGGGATCTGGCCTCTGATTGCCTCCAAGTTTTTCCGATCTCATTACTTGAAGTGGTGCTTCATGCTACAGGGCTGACAGATATTTTAGGATAACACACTCATTAATCACACAGTAGCTGATTTAATATGCAGTCAACTGAATTACAGTTAAATACTGCTGTGCAATATATTAAAATCCAGTAGGCTTAAAACACACATTTTTATGGTATGGCTCACCTTTCATTATTAATATTTATTGGAGGTTCTCCAAACAGCTGGAAGGGAAGGCGACAAGCTGTCAGGACTTTGTGGCGCTGCCGGGTGGCTTCCTGGCCGCGCCGGATCCCCTCCGAGTCGCACTGTATAATGTTCCAGTTAGGATGATGATGAGGAGGGTGACAGATAGCGAGAAGTTTGAAGGATGGCTGAGTGGACAGACGTTTGACCTGAGAGGAGAAATTGGATTTGGCTCCTGTCTCTTGGCACTGGCAGCGGGTGGCGACAAGCTCGGTAAACTACCCTCCCCTCCCCTCCCCAACACACACACACACACACACACACTCACACCTCCCCTCCACGCCATTTCCATTTGATTTTCCGCAAAGCATGAAATTAAAGCTATTTATAACCTGGCTGATAATTACATTATACTTATTCCATCACGATTAGGTTTCTGGTTTTTATGATACAATGTCACAGTTTTAATTAAACCATCTCTGGCAGCCTGCTCGGCCAGCCGCGCTGTTTATTCACTCCTCACATGCTTCAGGAGCAACTCAGGCCTGAGATGACCACCTGATGACACCCTTCACCACAGCCGGCTGATTGACAGCGCCGCCGCCACCGCACCACCTATGATTACACTGGTAATCTGTCTAATTTGACTTGGACATATCCCCATTTGATTGTGGGCCTTAAGGGTGGATGTGATGGAGTTTGACATCGACGGATCATGTCACCTTTAAAATGTCTCAGCGTCTGTTTAATGGCTAATTACATTACCAAAGCAAAACCCTGACTGGTGGAATTCCTCTGTCACCTTGGACGATTTAATGATTGAATTATGAATCAAAAGTCCCCCCGAGGGGAGTAAAAGAAAGTTGAGATCTAATGTTGCCAGTGATACTTTGAAAAAAAAATGAATGTGAAAATGTACCCTCCAGGTATTGTGCACCGAGACCTAACTTACGGGTAAGAAAGAAGAAGTTGGTGAATTATTTAGCAGTGATATATCCTCAATAATAAATAGTTGATAAATAAAATATACAAGCTTGTCTTGATTAAGGTGTGTGTATTCCCCTCCCCTGACGCTGACAGGCCTTTGATTCATGTATCTGTGTTTGTGCAGTCCTCCTTCCCCCTCATATTCAACATTTCCACTTTGTGAAACACACTTGAAAAGGCACTGGTTCTTGGCTGGAGGGATGTTGTATAGAAAGGAGCCAGAGGAACGCCTTGCCTATGGCATTGGCTCCGGGCATAGTAAGAAGCCAAGACCACCCTGGATGCTCATTCATGTTTCATTGTGGAGGGAGAGCCTATGACTGTAAATGTGTCCCACTTGAGTGAATTGTGGGTATGGCAACTGAAAATTGTGGAGAACATTAATTAATACCTTGTGGATATTTCTCTCTTTTTTCCCTCCGCTGATTGATTAAATCATGCAAAACACTCCTAATTATAAGACTCCCCACAGGATGATGTGTCTCTGAGATGACTGAAAAATATCATGGATGAGTGTTCGTGGCACCAGCATTGACTCCAAACTCCACTGGAGACAGATGGGAGTGAACTTTGTATGCGTCTCCGCGTCCAAATGAGCCACCAGCCGGGCCATCTAAAACCGACATTCGAGCCATTTATCACTGTGCTGATATTGGCCTTTCAATAAAACTCATGTAGTGGCCAGGCAGCGCTGCCCGGTGGAATTGATCTGAGCGAGGATGGGACATGACTTCTGGTTGCAGCTTCAGAGGTGTCAGTCTGTGGAAGCCGCAGTGAAACATGCTTCGCTATTCATTAAGGATCAAACGTCAACGGCGAGCCGGCAGGGTCGTTTGGGGATTAAACGGAGGTATCCTGCTTTCCAGGAGCAGGCAAATACAGAATCAACCATGTGTCCGAACAATTATGTTTATAAAGTAGAAATGTCCACTTTTTTAAAGAGACAGTGCACGGCAGATTGCATTTTTATCAACAAATTAAAGGTTTCCTAATGAGCACATCAGAAGGGAAAATTCTAGATTTCATATTTTGGGGGATTTTTGCGTGAAACAAGAGCAAAGAGTGCCTCCTTGTGGAGTCGGATAAACAGATGCCAATCAACAGCTCAGGAAGCGACTGTCTTTTCCAAGAACCAACTTCAGAATTTTTTTTTTGTAAAAATCATTAGAGGAGGCAGGGTTGCCAGAAGAAAACAAGTCCTCTAACTTGGGCAACAAAAAACTGGTCAAGATTTGGTGAGATTGAGGCAATAAAACCATTATGTCAAGTTTTCACCTGCACTGATATAAAATTAATCAATGTTGGCTGTTGGCAGGAAACTGTACAAATGTGTCCTTCCACATCCTGATCAATGGACACTTCACCAGGTGGATCCTTCCCGGCCGAATATATCCCATGATTCACTGATTCTTCGCCAAACTGTTTTTCAAAGAGGTAAGGGCAGCAACAGGAGAGGCGAAAACATCACAAGAATTGAGGTTTAAATGTTAATACTCAACTGAATAGCTAGTACTACACATGCTAAAAAAACCCACATATTTTAAAAGTTTTAAAGGAGCTGAAGAACTTTTTATTGCATAGCTCTGTTGCTAGGCGATAGCTATAGGGGCGGTACAAGCTGTTAATGCAATAATAAGACCAGTTTGCCTTATTTCAGTTCAGCCAACGTCGTGGAAGATGAAGGATGCAGCCGACGTCTGCTGCGAAGACAGAGTCCTCCAAAGGATGTGGCCTCTGAAGTGAGACACAGCTATGGACACAACCTTCTTTATCCCTTTGCTCTCCTGTGTTTCCTCTTCCTTCTTGTGTGTTGTTTGTCCCCTGAATGTCTCTATTTTATCTGTATAGTGCCAAATCATTATATACATTATCTCAAGGCACTTTACATAGAAGGTCAAGACCGCAAAAATGATAGAGAAAGCCAACAGTTCCCACAATGAACAGCACTTTGGCGACTGTGAAGAGAAAAAAAACACCTGTGTCATCTACTATCATGCACTCAACATGTTGCGCCCACTCTCTGTTTTGCTCTGCAGGGACCAGTTTGCCTGTTTGCTCCTGTCTAAAGGCCTGTCTGGTTCATGCTGTTCCCAGTAACCCATCACGCCCAGCCTGGTCCTTATTACTACCTTCAGATAGGGTCGTGTTTACCATGTTTACCTGAAGAATCCATATGATGCTCCCCACTTTGGTTCTTGGGATCGGTTTTCTAAAAAAAAATCTTTGTAATTTTATAATACATCTGAGGAAAATGTTTAATTCCCTTACGACTTCATCTTTTTCGTCGATGTGCTAGCTTGCTAAACTTTACCTGTGGATTCTAGATGCCTACAGTAACATTAATACTATACCAAACCTGCCTCATTTTATTTACAAGTATTTAAAGTATAGAAGCTCATAAGTCTAAGTCCAAGTCCAAACTTTTAAACACCTTTAACAGAACTCTTGGTTCTCAGCCATATTTCAGTTTAGGATTGTATTTTATATTCAACTTTCATAAGACACATTATATTTAGCATTTCTGCTTGTTGATCTTTACTTTACAAAGTTAAAACCTTTAAAACCCATTGAAAGGCTTAGCTCAGTTAATATCGAGTTGTTAGCTGTCAAGGTGTCAGGTTTGGCCCCCGAGTACACACTGTACACACTCACTGAGTGACCCGTTACCCAGAAGAGTCGCACTTCACTTTCAAACCCAAAGTCTGTAAAACACCTTGAATCTGTAAATCCTTATGGTCCCAGTCTTAAATCATTCTTTAAAACAGAATCTATGTGTGACATTTAATACATTTAGTTTGAAAATGTAAATTTATTTTCCTCATTTTATGCATAAATACTGTATTTCTCAGTTTAGACCTAGGGTGCCTTTCATCCAATGCCAAATTACTAAATGGAATTGTCACAGAAAAGTCAACCAAAGGCCCTGATGTGAACGAGGTGAAATGTTGCCTGGTGTATTCCGGCAGTATCCTAATATTAAACTTTAGTGAAACATTCAAATAAAGTGTTTTTGTACTTCAGGATACTTTCATGCCTCGATAACTGTAGGGGCTCCCGTCTGTTATATATGGACCCTGTTTGCTCATAAATATGCTGGTCACGCCTCCAGCCAAGGAGACAGCAAACTAAAGGGTAAATGTAAAGTGTAAATAGTACACATGGCCTTTAAAGCAATGTTAAGGTGAGAGCGGTGGTGCTCCTCAATGCCAGGACACTAAAGGTTGCACACCTCTCCGTTGGCAGAGCCCTCATAGTTCTGACAGTCCCTCAACACGCCGCTCTCCCAGTGGCGAAGCAAACCTTCCACTAAAGGTTTGGGGAAGTGCTACGTCTGACCTTTTCCCATCCGCCAAGATATATGTGTGTTGGTGATGTTGATTGTTGGCTGTGGGTCATAAGCACAAGTTTAAGGGTGAGTGGCCCTCTGAGGTGCGGCTCTGCTGGCATTGTTTTCTTGTGTCGACACCGGGGTTAATTACCAACAATAGCTGCTTGACCTTCTCACAGGTCTTTCTTCCTGTGAAATGCTGGAGATGGGTACAAAGCACCCAGCAGGACTGTGGCTGTCAGGTTACATCCACACTACTACGTTTTAGTTTGACACTATGAAACAATCTCTGTCCACACAAACATTTTTGGTCCCATCCATACTAGCACATCCGGAAAATGCACGTCATCTTGTCGTTGTTGGGTGTCACAGATTGCTTGAATAACAGCCTGACACCTGCACATGTAAAGCAGTTGTATCATGATAAAATACTGAATTTAACTACACAAAAGCTGTTAGCATAGACAACAGCGTCAGCACCGCTTGTAATTGATTGACTGTGTTGCGTTCTACAGTGGAAGCCGATGCTTAATGCCCAGTTGTTTTCCTCCTCTTAGAGAAGTTTATGCGATAGGAGCCTGATAAATCAGCTGCATCGTGACTGAAAAGAGCCAATCAGCAAGCGGTTGTGAGTGTCTCCGTTTCTGCCTGTCCAGACGAAAACGCAGCCCTGGAGTTTTACAACTAAAATGGGGTTTGCACAGTTCCCAAAATTCTCAAACGACAATGTAGTAGCGTGGATGTAGCCTTAGAACCAAGCCATAAGCGATGGGTGCACTATATTCAAGAGATTTGATGTACTATTTTTGATACTAGTTTTAGAGAGGTAATGGGCCACCAGCCTCCTCAATCAAGTCAAGGCCCATGAAAGTGCAATTTCAGAGATATATGTAATTTCTGCATTCAGTGAATTTGACAAAGTACCAGATCTTTGATTCACAGCCCACATCTACTAGGAGCCATAGAGTCATCTTAATTATAGGCTCCGTATTTAGTAAAAGCTGTTTCCCCCAGTTGGAAAGACAATCAGTGTTTGTTAGGCAGGATTAAGAATTGGAGAATTCTGTCGTCCTGTGCCAGAGCCAAAAAAAGAACTACATCCAGGGGAAAAAGCAAAGTGCTGAAAAGAACGGATGAGATGGATGCAGCTACTCACAGAAACAAAAAGAGACTCCAATCAGGTGGTGTGGCCTAGTCGGTAGAGCGTTCATTCTCCAACAAAAAAAGAGACTCCAGATAAATGGTGCGACTGATGTAATGTAATGTAGGGCTTGTAGCTAAAGCTAATTTGCAGCTACCCATCATTTGGTCTTGCTTTGGAATGGAGGTTTAAAACATCTGAACAGACAACTCTTTAACACTGAAACGACATGTAAACAGTAGAACGGATAAAGAACATATGTATGTGTGTGTTTAATTGTAGTGTATTTATGACAAGTGAATTTAATGAAGTTGTTCAATGTTTTCATCGTTGTTCTGCGTATAGAAGACTGTAGAAAACATGTTGATGAACATAATCGACCATTTGAACTCCACTGTTCCCTCTGCTCCCTCTTTTCTATTGATCAATTCATAGATTGCATTGTAGGTGGAGCCTATAACAGATGCTGTTCTTATGAATGAGAACTTCCTAAAATTGTCATAACAAGGCAAATTTTTATTGAAGAATTCGACAGTGGGCCCATTACATTCATGTCCGATCCATTACCTTTAAGGTTTGTTGGTCTGATGATTGACTCCATCACAGTGTGGGAGGCCTGGTTACAGAGGATGTATGTGATGTAAGCTGCTAGGAATTATGTTTTTCATACTGTACATAATCATATATGATAGCCATAATACCATGTCATGTTTATGTAGCGTGTTGCAATTGAGTTTGAATCGCACACTTTATGAATATGACAGCAAACATTGGAGATACTGTCTATACAGTAGTTCTCGGCCACATTTTAATTCCTGTCTCTGTACTCTGCAGAATAAATCACTGTGCCATTCAATTTCTTTCAATGTTTCCTTTAGACTCTAAAGATGTTACTCTAGAGTAGTGGGACGGGGTTAAGGGGTCAGGGAGTTGGAGGAGTCAGGATGAGGAGGCGGTAGAGGAAGAGCAGAATGGAGATTAGGACGAGCCGTCGTTTTTTCGTTTAAAACAAAAAAATGAAAAGATCTTCCCAACTTTTGCTTCTTTTCTCTCCTCCTCCTTCTCCTTCTTCTCTCTCTTCTTCAGTTTCATCCTCTCCTCCTTCTCCTTCTTCTCTCTCTCCTGTTGCTCTTTCTTTTCCTGCTTCTTCTTCTCCTCTGTCTCCTTCTTGACCTTCTCTCTGTACTCTTTGGTCGTCAAGACGAGTCTCTGAAAAGACAGAGACAACATAAGTTTCAGCATTTTCTTCTTCAAAGTCTGCACATGAAACAAATCAATCTGTAAAATTCAAATCTAAAATGATGTAACGTACCTGAAGCTTAATGTTCTGCAGAATCAGGAGTTCTAATGCTTCATCCATCTTTCTCTCTTTTTCCACCTGCTCAAGGACGCTGCACCTCAGCTTCTCCTCATAGGTCTCCTGCAAATCTTCAAATTTCGCCTGCCACTCGTGTTCCACTAACACCTCGTCCAGGTCCTGGAGCTGAAGATTAGCGCTCAGGCAAAAGTTTTCTTCCTCCTTCACTTTTATCGTCGTCATTAGATCTTCGACCTTCTTCTCCAACTCTTCCTCTCTGGCTCTTGCCGTGTCCACAGACTTCACAATCTCTTTCTTCAGAGCATTTCTATCTGCAGCTAGAGCAGCGTTTTCTGCAGCCAGGTTTTCCAGAATAGCTTTCTCTGCCACATGCTCCTTTATACCTGTGTTCTCAGCATCCAGCTTCTTCTCCAGTATACTGTTTTCTTCAACCAGAGCAACGTTATATACATTCTGCTTCCCCAGAGAGGCTATTTCTGCACCTAGAGCAGGTTTCTCTTCCAGCTGCTCCATCAGAAGTTTGTTCTTAGCAAACAGCTCCTTCTTCAGTACACTGTTTTCTTCAACCAGAGCAACGTTATATACAGCCTGCTTCCTCAGAGTGGCTATTTCTGCACCTAGAGCAGCTTTCTCTTCCAGCTGCTCTATCAGAAGTTTGCTCTTAGCAAACAGCTCCTTCTTCAGTGCAATGATTTCTCCAGCCAGGGCAACCCTCGTTTCCTTCAGAGCGGTGCTCCCTGCATCCAGCTGCCTCTTGAGTAAGGTGATTTCTAGATCTCGAGCAGCCTTCTCCGCCACCTTCTCCATCTGAGCTTTGTTCTCTGCATCCAGCTGCCTCTTCAGTAAGGTTTGTTCTAGACATCGACCGTTATTCTCTTCCAGCATCCGCGTCAGATTTTTGTTCATAGCAGCCAGCTTCCTCACTGACTGAAAGACACAAATAAACATATATCAGGTAAAAGGACAGTCCCATCCTAACTTCAGATATATTCAAAGATACACAGATTATTGATACATTTTAGTCATTTACACACGTCTGCTTTTGAAGTCTGTAACACTACAGTAGGTAAGATGAATAATTAAAAAACAATTGTGTTTTGAAGATAAAACTAAAAACAGTTTAACCTGGAGTCTCTCATGCTTAAAATAAAACATACTTCCTCTCTTGAGCGGATTGACCTCTTCATGTTGTATGAGCGCACGTGATCCGGTGTGACAAAGTTGTTGTAAAGTATATTTAATGTGAAGCGATTGTCTATTGACGGTTGTGGAGAGAAGCTCCTCGTGCAGCCGTCCCCTTGAAAGTTTCTCCTTTGATGAGAGTAAGTTGGTTATGATCTGGTCTGGCTTTAGTCTGTCATCAAAGCACACTGTTTGAAGTTATTTGTTTGATCTGAATTAAACTGTACAATGTGCAAGGTTTTCTTTATGTAAAAGATAATTAAAGACAAAATCAGAGTATCAAACGTAATTAAAAGCACATAAATATCAAATTTAGTAAAGATATATTAGAATTATTTCATTTTATACTTATTTCAATATTTATAAACTGGGAACAGAACCAATGAGTGGAGAGTGAGTATCCTGCCGGTGTCATTTTTAACCCCAGGAGTCGGAGGTGGAAATTTCATTCATCATTCATTGAAATGTAGTTGTTTATAAAGTTATTTCTAACATTTGGACCAGAAGTAGTTGATTCATGACCTGATTTGAACCCTTGTGGTTAATGGCTGTCAAATCTTTCATCCCATAATCTTAGGTGCACATGATTTATTACCAAAAAAGGAGAAGGAAAACTATCATTATTTGATTGACTTAGATAAAGTGTCTTGGTTGAGTTCATTAGTCTTTAACCTTCTTTGGATCCAAGTGTGAACGCTGTAAGAAATAAGGTCTATCCCCCCATTGTTTCTTCACTTACAACCTGCTGCCATGTTTGGATTCACAGAGCGACTCCCGCCTGAGCAGTTGTGTGACCAATGTTCCTCTGTAGAGTAACAGGAAAGGGTGTGAGACTGCCCTCACCCACGTTCCCCCATTTTCAAATATGTCATTGTATGATAAAATGTTTTTTTTTCATTTACCAACTTGTTAAAAACTGCTTTTAAAAAGAACTGGGTGCATCTGTGACTTCGCTCGTGACGGCCTTTAGCTGCTGTCAGGTTCAGCTCGGCATTTTCACAACATTCCTTCATTAAAAACTCCATCCATGACTGTCATTGTTGCTCGACTCTGCTCGTTTGTGTTGTTCCTTTGTGTTGTTATGCATCTGTGTTGTGTTATTTGTTAGAGGTTCAGCTAAACCATGCAAGGAAATAAAAAAAAAAAATAAAAAACTTGAGTTCTATAGTCTTGTTGTTGATTCCATTGAAATTACAATGCCTAAATGCTGTTCATAAATTTAATATTATTTCTTGTCATTATTTATTTATACAGTGTATTTGAAATATCCTTATTTTATATATTTTTTCAACTCATATGTTGAGTCATGTCATGTATTTGTCGTACATCTTTGCTTTTGAGCTTTTGATTTAAATCGTTAGCCCGAAAAAGTACATAGAGGGAAATACTTATGGAGAAGACAGACACATTACTGTGAACCCTCTCCAGTTTTATTATTTAACACAGATTTCTATATAATTTTAAAATATATATATATACTGTTTATATATATATATTGTTATTTTAGAACTGGATGAATATTATTGCATTTTTCCTTAGGAAAACTATTGTATTTCAAAACAAAATCCCAGATTAGACAAGAACATTTTAAAAGGATTAATATGTTTAATCTAATCAGTGTGCTTACAAATGGGAAATCTTCTCGCTATCATGGTTTTCTTGGAGAGATTTATAGACTTTTTTTCTATTTTGTACATTTTTTAATTCATAATTATTAATGTCAGTGATTAAAGCTTATTTAAAACCACATAAAATCCCCCGGCCGTTATGTATGGCTGGAATTACTTTGTGGAAAAAATTGGTCAAAGGTCTTTTCTTATGTTCTTCATTTGACCAATTTCCAGCGACGCTTTTGGCAGTGAGACTTGAAAAAGCACTTTGTGATCAAACAGGCCCTGCTCATAGGCGCTCATCCTCTTATGATGGAAGGAGATATTTCAGTATTTGGTTTCAGACTCAGGACCGCCTGTCTCAGACAGTTATAGTCCCTGTTGACGCTGACAAAGCAAAGTTTGACAGAGTAGAGTGGAGATATCGTGTGTCTCTCTTGCAATATTATAACTTTCCTCCCTTTTTTTTGATTATGGATTGAAATACAATATAAATCTCAGATGACCACAGACCGCAGTAATAATCAATATTCGGATGCTTTCTCTCTAACTGAAGGAAAAAGCCTGGGTTGCTGTGCCTCACCTGCTCTGTTTGCCCTTGCAATTGAATCTCTTGCTGTTATCAAATTGGCAAAAAATGGGAAAGACTACCAAACTATATTCCACCCAATGAATTCCATTCAACCTTTACTGTTACTCAGGCGCACCACCAGGGTTTTGGCCTCATTTAAAGATGCAGTATCACATTGAGACCCGACACAGGCCACGTTGAACCTGAGAATATAACTGTACATGGATTCACTATTTGATTGAAGACTGCTAACCTCTATGAGAAATTAAAAAAAATTCTTAGTGATGAAAAAGAAATTCCCACAGATCCCTGCAATTATGCCAACAGCCATGGACGACTGATTAGTTATGTCTGATAAAATGATTATTTCAAAATTAAATGACAAGATGTAATTTGTTCTGGTCAAACTCTAGTCTTTTTATCTAATAATTGGGATTTCTTATATCATATAAGTTCAGAGATGCTTACAAGTTGGAGACAGTCCAATCTGGTGAGCAAAACAACAGTTGACACAGAGGCAGTGGCGAGGGGGACAATTATATGTCAAACATCAATACACAGTTCATGATTCAGTTGAGCATTTAAGTCATTCCTTGTTTTACTGTTAGCTTTCTAGCTTTGAGCAAAGCCACAGTTAATTCAATATATTTTGAAAATTGTTCCATGTTCAAGCACCTTTTGTACATTTAAAAAAAAGCTTAGAAAATATGTTTTTTCAGATCAAAAAAACATATTTTGTATTGTTTGTATTGTTAGCAGGTGCCTAGTTTATTTTAAAAAAAAGAACCCTCACCCTACTGACAGGACAGGGGCCAATAAGATTTCAGCGGCTGTGGCTCAGGGGTAAGGGTGGTCGTCCTCTAACCAAAAGGTCTGCAGTTCAATCCCAGTTTTCCCTAAGCCGAAGTGTCCTTGGGCAAGAGGCTGAACCCCAAATAGCCCCTTCTCATAGAGCATTGGTTCCCAAACTGGGGTACATGTACCCCCAGGGGTACGCAAAGTGGTTCAGGGGGTACGCAGGGGAAATATTTGATTTAGGTTTAGCATAGCTCAATATCTTTTGTTTCCTATCGCACGTGCTGCGCGGGGTACATAGCTGGAGATTGAATGTCTGAAGGGGTACGCGACTGTAAAAAGTTTGGGATCCACTGTCATAGAGAAAGTGCTGCACATACAGTAGATGCACTGTGTGAATGAATGGGTGATATGTTATACAACTGTACTGTTGAGTGGTCATCAGGACTAGTAAAGCAATATATAAATACAGGCCATTTATTTGGACAAGAGTCTCTGCAAATCTTTAGAAAGATTATGTCTTTGCAACTTCCCTTTGCTGGCAGGGTTTTGTTGCTCTACTTTCAGGAAGGACATATGTGGTCAATATTTGGTTTTCCACTTCTTTCTTCTTTTTTAAATTCTCTGTGATTTTATGGATCATTGTTGTGTAGAAAATTTCTCTCAGGGCTTCCTAGTTTCATCTGAGCAAAGGATACAATGTGATGACCTTCACACAGCCTGAGTCACTGAAACAACAACTTTCACTGATGCTTGTGCAGAGAACCAGAGAAAGGTTATGAGGACGACCATAGAACTTCCTGGTAATGGTTGTATTAGCTCCTCCTGCATCTCCTCACCACGGTTGCAACTGTATTTTGGTCTGCTACTGATGGCTTTGATCCTCTTCCCATCTTCATGAAGTCTCATAGTCTAAGCTGTTATTTGTTCTGGCAGCTACTTACCACGTTGCATTAGACACAATCCAGACTAAAACTGTCATTGTTCATACAGTTAGTCTTCACTTTTGCAGTGAATTGAATTTTACTGTAGTTCTTACAGCTTGGTTGGATTGAGTTTGTAGTTTGTGGCCCACATTTTCAATGTATCCCGTCTAACAAGTTTGATTTTTAAAATATTCTAAAACTATTGCTAATGCATAGGAGTTTTCTCAGGCTCGTTGTATACTGCAGAGTCTGTATGGCCCCATTCACATTTGACTGGGAGAAGACTCTCCAGAGGAGACAATAGAGCAGTTCTGCAGCATGAGCAGGTAATCTTTATGGGAGTCCTGGAAACAATGGGAGCCAGGAGGGGTTCACGTGGTAATAAGTGGACAGAGCCAGCAGTGATTAACTGTGTTGTAATCCTATTGAGTTCAATCCAAGCAAGCGAGTCGTACTTTGAGAAAAAAAGGGAGGACTACGGAGCCAAAGGAAATGGGTGTTGTGCCTGTAGAAATGGATGCAGGGCACTGCCTCGACGAATTAACGTATTCAGGCACTCGGGAGATATTTGAACCTGTGTGAAACTCTCACAGAGGAGGGGGAGCTGAATCTAACCTGAGTCACAGGAGGTTTTTAACAGTTTGGCTCAAGTTTAACACAAGAATCTGCTTCAAGAAAATGAAACCATCCTTTAAAGCCGTAATGTTTGGGTTTTCTGGAACCACTCTGAAATAAGTATTTTCCTGGTCGTAAATTGATCTATGGGAGAATTAATACCGCAGGACGACCGACAAACGTTTCATTTGCTGTTCAAATTCGCCTCCCAAAAATTGGCAGACATGTTATATCGATGAGATGGCTTTCATATTTCCTGAAAATTGGTCAGCACAGCTGTCATTCAATAACATAATTTACCAGGTCTGTCCAGGACAAGTCCACTACTACCGCAATAAAGTGTCATACGAGACAGTCATATTATGATGTTCCCGCTTTTCCCAGAGCTGTAGAAATCCAAATCCAGTTATGGATTTAGTGTTTACGGAAATGAGATGCTTACAGGATATTTGAATATGTGACCAGAGCATCTGTCATATAAAGCATTCCCATAAGGGGAGGGGTCAATAGGTTATCATTGTCCGGGGCAATACATTGTGAGCATGTGATATTGACAGGGAGGCGCTGAATATGGAACTGTGGAGACATGAATATGATGAGAACACAAACTGTTCAACTGCATTTGTTTTCTTTGACGTGGAGGGTAGAGTGATCCCGAATCAATACAAAACCAAAGAAATGATTAGAGGGTGATCGTAGTGTAGAACGATTTGACCATGTTAGGGCTGCTGCCCATTGGAGCGTAATCGGGCTGATTTTAGACTTGATTTGCTCTTTCCAACAATGCATTCGGGACTGGAGGTCACTCATTGCGTGGGGGTTAAAAAAATAATCTTAATGGTACCGATTGAGTTGTAGCCTCCCTGATCTCGAATCAATCGGCAATCAATCAAACAATCGGCTCCGACAGAGACGGGGTCTGTGGAGGTTTCCTCTAGTTCCTCTGGCTTCCTCACACCCTCCAAACACGTCCAGGATAAGTTAAATTGAAGTTTCTATATTGAGTGTAGCTGTGATTGTGAGCGCAAATGGTTGTTTTTTTCGGTATGTTGGCCCTGTGATACACTGGTGACCTGTCCAGGCTCCTGTCCCCCAACTCTTACCTAATGTAAGCTGGGATTGCCTCAAACCCTACTGTATATATATATATATATATATATACATATTGTTTGTTTATTTGCTGATTCATTTTAAACTTTTAAAAGTCTTTAAAAGGACACTGCGGCATCTGAGGACCAATATGTTTTAATGCTTTTTTTGGGGGGGGGGGTAGCCATATTTGAGGATATCAAACATTGTTAAGGTGATCAGAGCTCAGACCGCTGGAATTTTAATTGACTACTGTGTCTGTATGGTGTGGTTGTTCAATATTTAGATTATCAACAAGAAACATATAAACGGCAAATATCTCTAATGGAAACTCCCCGTCTTTTTGTGCATGCAATTGAATTATCACTAATATGTTGCTAATTTTGCTTGTATAAATTAATTAATAACAAACAATAGCTGGCACAATGGGCTTGTTTCAACATTTATTAAATTAGTACATTTCTTACCCAAGTGATACAGATTTTTATCTTTTAACTTAGTCATTTTTCAGATGTATTGTCTTTAGAACCAAATGTACAGTTTTGCTATTCACTCATTCACAAATATTCTTACAGTGCATCTCTGTGCAGCACTTTCTCTTATATCTCACTGATACATTGTCGCCACAGCCGTCACCAGCACTTTGGGGTTCAGCTCCTTGCTCAAGGACACGTTAGCACGTGGAATGGGGGAGCAGAGGAATGAACCATCAGCCTTCAAGTTAGAGTTTTACCTCACGGTCTTCCTTTTATTGGATACATTAATTTGAGTGCTTTGCTATTTCACCTGGAAAAATACCACCTATCCTTTGTATACAGATTTAATATCATTTTAACATCCTAAATGCCGACGGAAAATGAAAGTGAACTGATTTCCACTCTAAACCAAGTTATTACATTAAATTGTTAGTTACACTCGTGATCTTTGATCGTGGTTTGAGAGCCACTGTGATAATCCATGACAAATTGTGCACTTATCTCATTTAAACAGGTTATTGTGGATTATCCTGCTTATTTAAAGGCAGCTTTGAACTGGAATTTAGTTGTCTTTGATTGAGATGATTCAGTTTGACGTATTTCCAATCCCCAAAAAGACAAGTAAAGAAAGACCTTCTCTGCTAGACCTTTTTTTTTGTTGTGTTGGTGGGGACAGTGAGTGTAAACTTTCCCTCAATTAAACGACTTTAGTTGAAGGTTTTGTCTTAGCTTGAGGCTGATCCTGGGCATTGTTTCAAAAATTGTCGAGAGATGTGAATGAAGACACTAATGAACCATTTAAAGAGTGTTCAAATGAGGAAGATTTCAGTGGAGCACAACAAAACACTCATGTCCTCAGCCACCATTGATCTCTCCTTCACTGTTTCAAATATGTAGGTTTTGGTTAAATCTATTGTATTTAGAGGTAATATACTTGGCATTTATTTAAACTGTGATTTAAATGTTACATCAGATTATGACAAATCAGGGTTGAGTATCCTCTGTGGCCATGGTATATCGGAGGTTCATTTTCCTTACAATGAGATGATATTGTGCCGATTCATCAAAAGTGGACTGGTGGCAGCGAGTCGCCAGTGTTTCCGGTAAGAGCAGGGAACTAGTGGAGAAGGACAGAGACTGCAGAACAAGGTTACAAGAGCAGGGGCGACAGGTTCGCAGCAAGGCGACAGAGCAGATAGTATTGATAATATGGGAAATGTGATCGCCTTTAGTCTGCGCTTTTTCATTTGGGGAAGGGAGAGCAATCAGAGGGAAGACAGACGGGAGCGTGTAAGGGATCCTGCCAGTCTCTTAGTGTCTCGCTGGAACCTCCTGCAGTCTGCCGTTCTAATCAGTGGAGCAGCGACAGCCATCCTGTCTTACTGCCGCCTGGCTGCCACTCCGCAGCCTATTGATGGGGGTCTGGGGCGGCCCAGCCCGGCACTTTCTCATCTGCCACTGGAGTCAGACCGTCTGTCCGGTTCGTATCCAAAAATGAACGACCCCGTCTCGGAACTGAGAAGGGGACCAGGGGAGAGGCTCCAGTTCGGATAAGATGTTTGATTAAATCCTAGAACATGGAACCAGGTTTTAAACCAGACAGATCCCTGGCTATTGCTCCAAATGTATGACTCCACTTATGTACTTCATCCCCGGATCAAAAAATGTACTTTTGTATTACAGCTTAATTTGTTTTATTGCAGCTATCACATGTCCCTTGCAGATAATTGCAGGGATCTCATGTGAAAACGTAGCTGGGGTGGTGGTGGTGAAGTCGTGTTGTGCATGGGACCAGTGAGACAAAGAACTGGGATCCAGGAAGTCCAGCTGGAGTAACAGATTAATGTGTTTGTTTGTTCAATAGTTTGTGACACTCCCAGACTGGGTTTTATTACTCTGCAAAGTTAACACAGTGGGAACTATTTTATCGTTCGTCACAGTAATCGCAAGGTAATAATAATAACTGCATTTATATGGCTCTATTCTTAACAGAGTTACAGGGTGCGTGGTAATAAAACCCGCAGACTGAACTGTAAAATGTTAAATTAAAGAAGAACACTGACTTTAACGGCGAAACAATTGGAAATAACAGCGAGCATTGAGAGAGTGAGTTTTAAAAAGATGCTGCCGAGATGGCCAGCCTCAGACACCCAAGCAGGGAGTCACAAAGCTGAAGGACAAGGCCTGGTTACCTCAAGTTACAAAGTGAGTCGCTGGAACAAACGCGGCTGCCTGAGGAGCTCAGTCTGCGGTGTGGCTCTAAAGGGATTAACATATCAACTATATCTTCAGGCCTGACCATGCAAAACCTTAAAAGTTATCTTGAAAGTAGTTCAGAAAAAGTCACAGGGAGCAAGTGCAAAATATGCAAGACTCCCACAGCCCACATCCACACTATGTTTCAGTTAAATAAAGCATCCAGCTACATTCGTATTGAGGATGACACGTCTCCACTTCCTCCCATCTTGTACTGGTGATGTCATTCGGAGCCAGCGCAGCACAGAGCCACCAGTCCAACAGATGCATGCACTTGACAAATCGCAGGTCAGTCTCAGCTGTCAATCATGACGTTTCCACCTGCTTTTATCATATCAAATACCTCACCAAAACCAAACTTATCAGAAACATGAACACTTGAACCAACATCAGTTTGATAAGAAATACCGATAATGACACAAACCATGTTTTTGAAAAAAAAAAATTGACTTTAGTCTCACTTTTTAATTTGGTCCAACGCCCTGTGCTAACATGGAGGAGGCTGGGTTTATGACTTTCATTCTTGTTATCCTGTCATCATCCTGTACGTTTTCTAGGCCCTAAAAATGTTTAATAAAGATGAAAACTCTTTAGTACTTGGGCAAATGAACATTTCAGTTTGCAGCACTCTTGAACTTGAAATATCTCATCCTGTTATTCAACTAAATGAACCTTCACTTTTCAGACTCCATATTTTTGGACAGTTCACTAATTAACTACTCACCACTATGCCGGTTGGAGGGGTGTGGTGTAGGTTTGAGTCCACAAAACACTTTAGGAATCTCAGGGGTAAACAGTGTTGCAAAGCGACCCCTTCTTCAGATGTAATGAAAGAACAGAAGTGAATAGTGGTGAGTAGATAACGAGCGAATGTTCATTTTCCGGTGAATCCCTTTATCCCTTTAAGTGTGAAATAACACTAACCAAATCGAATGATTTGTACTTCCAGTTCCTGTGCATTGATTAATAATAATTGTCACGTTCACTGACACACGCTGGTCACCGTTCTTCACTGAGGATATATTGAGAAAGTTTAGTCATCCATAGCAGCAGGATGAACCCAGCCCCTGCTCTCAACCCAGGAGTTCCCCACTCCTGTCAGTGCGTCTACAAGGGAAACCTCTTGGAAACATTTAAGCCGATCAGTGGGAAGATGAGAAACTTTTATAAATACAGCAACAAACTCCTGCTCACTGTCTGCACTTGATCCATAAAGAACATACATTTATACAATTTAAGACCTTATTTTGCTTTCATATGAAATTATCTTTATAAACAGTGATGCAACAGCAAAAATATACGTATAAACCCTTCACGAGTGGTAATAGGCTACACGGTGTGGCTCATTTGTCACAATGCATTATTACAAAATTATAGATAGACATACTTTATTGATCCCAAATTTGGAAATGATTGTGTCACAGCAGCATGTCAAGGGCATTGTACATAGAGCGAAGTAGTAATAAAACAGATACAAATAATTACAATAGCTCAAAATAGAATGTAATAAATAGAAAATGTACAAAAAACTGTAAAAAAGTAAATGATACACAATAAAGTAGTAGAATACATAGTAAAGTACTAAATATAATAGAACAAGGAACAAGCCTATAAACAACAGACTATTTACACGAGATGACCAACTATGAACAAGAGGTGAGCAAAGTAGCAGTAGTTATTTGCATTTAAATACAATGTTATGAGGTAGGTAGGAATATGAAATATAAAATATGAATAAACGATGTGCAGATTCACAGTTATTGCAGGAGTAAGCAAAACGTCTTGGGGTCTCAAACTACATACGGCTCAGGGTGGTGAGACCTCAGTGAGTTGTATTGAGTCATATTCAACAGTGTCTGACGGAAGACAGCAGAGGTTCCTGTTGTTCAGTGCTGTTTGTCTCGGTATCGGAGAGAGTTGACTCATATCGGTGAACCTGCGGAGAATTATCAAATGAATCTGGAGCTTTACTCGGCTTTAAAAAGCTGTAAAGTGAGTTTCGGCTCGTTCAGCATGTCTGACCCACCGGAGCTGCTCTTACAGTGTCAGCTCCAGCCACTCACTGCCGCTGTTCTTAGAGAATAAGTACTCACTGTCCAACATTTGCTCAACAACCGACTACAGACAGATACAATCAGATATAGGCTGTTGGACACAGTGCTGCATTTAACCAGAAACAGAGCTCAATATTGAATCCTTATGCTTTGTCACTACTTGAGTATATATGAGCTCAAAAGTTGATGATATGATGTGGGTTGTATTCATATCTTGTTTCTGCTGCCTCTGAGTGGCCAAAAATCTGTTATTGCAGGTTTAACCCGGGTCCACACTCGACCAAGAAGTTTTAGTGCCCGGGACAGAGCCAAATATTGAATATACAATCGGCTGATTGTCTTTTGCAATTGTTTTGGGGGGATGAAGGAACATGATCCATTGTGTCATATTGGTATAAGGCCTGATGTTGTGATGTTTAGCAGTTAATAGAAAACTGTAAAAATTGATATATATATATATATATATATATATATATTTGGGTTGAAGGCACAGTAGTGAAGATTAGTACAATTGAGCAAAATGGATCAGAAGATATTTTATTTATATTTAAGATAAAAAGGCAAAAACATCTGCAATAATATATATTTTTTCCCTTTTTCCACTTTAGCCGCTCTGGACACTGGACTGCTCAGCCATCCCTGGGTCCACAGACACAATTAGCTGCACTTTCAACATGGCTGGACTTAAGCTTTAGTAATGAGGCCCAATTTGACTCTATTAGGTGGTGTTTGTGTTGATGGTTATTGAGTGTGCGTGTCGTTGGGCTTGCAGGCCGTTCCCCCCCGGGACTCCCCGAGGCCACAGTGTGGATAATTAGAGTTTGTGTGAGAGGGTTAACCCACCTCAGTGGGCACAGGAGAGCAAGACAGCTCACTGCTGCCTTGCTTTTGATGTCTGGTCAGCTCTCTCTCTTCCCACCATCTACCTGAATGTCAACCAATTGGGACAGTGCAAGGGCTTGACATTATGTCTGCCGGTTATCATTATATGTTTTTTTTTCTTTTCACCTGATCGATTGGCCCTGGTCTACACTGGTGCTTCTGGGGCTAACTGTCACCGCTAGTTAGGGATTGACCAGTGGGTATCATTAAGAGGGAGAGCGCCTGCTTGGGGGATGCTTTGTTGTGGGGAGGGGTTGCGAAGAAGCCAAGCCTTTCTCTTTTAGCCTCCTGGACTTAGTTGACCTTTCACTTAGGGAGCAGCTGGAGCTGCGAGATATTTAATTGAATGGAGTCTTCAGATGTATTTTGGAGAGAGAGCAGAGGAGATACCGGCAGCTCCAGACCGGGCAAGAGTGGGGAGACAGAGACATAGAGCACGGGAGGAGAGGTGTTGGGGGGGGGGGAGTTTGCTTGACCTTCAAAGCCTAATTGATAGGCTTTTCATAGACCTTGTTTGAGATGAGCGTGGTCCCTGTTGTTCAGCAGACCCTTACAACTCCTGCAGAAAGTACAAAGTCAACCGCAGGTAGGGAGCCCCCAGTGGCCCGCTACAATCAATAGCAGCCGGCTCGGCTAACGAGAGCAGCAGTCACTCTCCAGCTTTCACAGGCCCCATTAACAGGCGGTGCCCATCCTAATTCTGCAGCCTGCACTCATTAATGGGGAGAAATACAGGGCACCAGCAACATTACGAAACAGCCTGGAGAATAACCCGACGCTCACATTTGGCAAAATGTAGTCCGAAATGAAGCGGCAAAATGATACTGTCTGGTGCTTGATTGATTAGGAGAAAGCCGAGTTAACAAACGAGGGGATCAGAACAAAAGCAGCCTCACTATGCTCGCCGCCTCCACTCGCTGCCCAGTATTTCTCCTCCTCCCCTCCGCCCCCCCCACACTTTTTCTCCCTCTGTCTGCCTCGCTGTTTATTTTAGCTCAGTGAATTTTGATAAAACGGGGTGATGGGCAACGCGGGAGGCTAAAAGAGATTAATGACAATTCAATTTCCCTCGCACTGCAGAGATTCAGGGCTGAAAAAAATAAATTAAATAAACAGGGCCGGAGCTTGGCGTCCGCCGGCGACAGGGGAAGTTCAGGAAGAGGAGGAAGCTGCGGCCTTATTGTTTGGGATTTAATTAGACCTCCCCTCCGTAACCTCCTCGCTGGTGAGCCGGCGTGGGAGGCTCCGACAGAGGCAACCGGCCTTGGACGCACACAAGAAAATTGTGAAGGATCATGTATGGAGATCAACCGATAAGCAGCTAATTTTGTGTACTTATGGGAGCAAACGATCCGGTGCTCCCCCCCCCCCCCTCCAGCCGTCCCACACTCCTCGCAGAATTCCTCCAGCCGAGAGGATGAAAGCAGGGAGCTGAGCCCAGATCTGAGGCTGTTTCGGCCATTAATGCTGATCTCCAAAATTAAAGATTTATACCACTTGATAGAGCTCACTAGCAGCAGCAACACACATGCACAAGATAAAGAGGGATGGGGGGGGGGGGGTGGGAGGGGAAGCTTTCTCCTTTTATAGCTTTTTTTTAAGTATTTGAATAGGAGCGGGGAGGGGGCGTGGGTGGGTGCGGGGGAACACAATAATGAAGAACCACTCCTCGGCTAATTGGAATCCCTGGAATAAGTTAGCGGTGAATGATGTTTAATTTGGGAAATGAGTGATCTTACCGACACTTTGATGGGAAATTAGAGGAGAAGGGACTCATCAAGTCGGCCGGCATCTGAAGCAGACGTGACTGATCCCACATACCTCAGGGCCTGACGCGGGCCGAGGAGCCGCTAAACACAGTGCACTCACTTTACATTCAGAATGAGATGGCAACATGTTAAGGTTTGGTGATAATTAAACTCATTTGAAGTAGAACAATCCATCGAATTAAACTTTACACAGTATTTCACAACACTGGTGACACTCAAGTTCTACTGATGCCTAAATAAGACTGAATCATCTCCAGGAGAAATGAGCAAACTTCCTCCGCTAATGAAGGCCACACAAGATGATTGTAAGCTCTGGGAATTCTCGAATAAATTTACCTCATTCATAAAGTCATTGTTTTTGAAATATAATAACTTTTATTACAGTCCTCTGATATTACATGTCTATTATAAACCAATGTGCAGGTTCCCTCTGCTCTGCAGGGGGTGTAACGCAAAGCTACAGTCTGTCACATGTAAGCCGATTACAGACATGCTCCGAACTCCAGAATTAAAGATGTATACCACTCGATAGAGCTCAATAGCAGCAGCACACATGCACCGGATAACCAGGGACTGTATGTGAGGAAGCATATGTCCCAGTGAGACGCTCCGGACTTTTCCCAAGTTTCTTCTGCTAGCGTCCTTGTGAAAACTCCAGATAATGTCTCAATGAGCCGAAGTTTCTAACGCGCAACAAAAGCAAGACTGAAATATCCAAAGAATACAAATATCTCAGGATGAAAAAGAGGTGCCACACCTGACAGATGGTGAAGCCAACACTTTGGGCAGTAAACAAAGACACAGGACCTCTGCAGCAGATTTAATCCGCTACTTTTCCACCTTCGCCTGCTGCACCACCCCTCACCTGGACGCTCCAGACTGAAGCATCTCCTGCTGCGTTGTTCGTATGTAAAAGTCAAACTCCAGAATAAAGCTAGACCTAATCGTGTCTGAAAACCGCTCTAGATTACACAGCGTCTAAACCATTGAAAGTTGATATCTGATGTGGGTAAAACAAAGCAAACAGGCCAGGAGGCCATAGACAGTGAAAAAAACAGAATGTTGAAAAGTTGATGCACTGGGTCATGGTATGATTTATGTCTGTAAAATTGAATCACATCTTAATAATAATAATAATAATAACTACCCCAACCTTAATATATTGTCTAAACAATATTACAAAGTGCTTTTGAACATAGAGCTGGTCTTGCAATATTTGTGATGAAAGATGAGAAAGCTACTGAAAACACGTGGCTCCATTACATTCAAAGAAAATTATACAGATGTAATGGACGGAGATCCAAATGAAAACACATCTTGCTCGTCTGTTCATTAGACTGAGTAAGCCATTGAGTAAAATTTTGAAAGGCTCTCTTGTTCCATTAGCATGCATTTATGAGACCGGCCTCTAATTTCATCTTCTTGGTTTCCTGTCGGCTGTTACGGTGGCAACCTTCAATCAGATCACGTCGTCATTCATGCACTGCACGACTGATCTGGCGGAGAACGAGAATCAGCAATCATCTGAGTATTACACTTAAATCCTTAAGTGCATCTCTGTGCTTTTAGCCATTGGCCTGTTAGTTCTGGCACAGCTGCATCATGAGAAGTCACGTTGCTTCAGCGGCCGACAGCCCTGTACTGTACACTCAGCTACCACTGGGATTTCTGTGATACTGAAGAGAAGGTCTGGATAAGAGAAAGAAAGAATGCAGTTGTTTTTCATATCTGTGCATATATGAGTAACCGATCTGTTACATACAAAACAATGAGATGTTTTTAGGATTTTTCCAAAAATTGTTTGGGTTTTCAGGCTCAGACAAACTAATTCCATTCTATACAACCTGCTCTGCAGTCAGAAAAAGGTCAGATCGGTAATAATAAACAAAATGGAGCATTTAACAGACCAAAGCAGAAATCCATTTAAACGAATGAATAGTGGGTTTTGATTCATCAGTTGAATAGAAACAAAATGTATGCTTCTGCTTTACGTGTACATAATTGGCAAAACCATATGACATGTTAATATGTGGAATTTTAAGTTTCTACTGTGCTCTGCTATTCCAAAAATGCAGCCAAACATATTTACATATATACAAAAATCTAAGATTATAAAATAGAATGTGACTCAGTAAAGCTCATACCTCAACAATCCCCTTATAATCAATCAAGCTCGACCTGTATGCCTCCTTTTTTTATCAAGATCCATGAATTCTTTCCTGAGAAAGCAGTGAAAGTCATAAAAAAATGGCAGTGATAACAAAAGTAATTTTTTTAAATAAATCCTGGATCCGCCCACATGGATACGGACCCACACCAACATTCCGTTGTTGCTTCTCTGAGCCACACCACATCCTTCCAACAAGGCTTGAGGTGTTCATCAAGCTGTTTTTGCAAAATCTTGCAAAACAAACGAACAAGCATACAAACCATTTGACAAACCGACAGAAGGGAGTTAAAGCTTAACCTCCTTGTAGGAGGTAAAAATTGGATTTAATCATAAGAACCTGCTGTGCTAAAAGTCTCCCGTTTCTTCCTTTCTCAGTCAGAACTAATAACTGTATTGTGTAAGGGAGTGAAAAACACAATAGAGTCCGACTGACACATTGATACTTTCACTCTTTTTCTGGGATATGCAAGAACATAATAACGCTGGCCGTACACTTATTGTCATATCAATGGTCCTGTGGTTTCAATTGAATTCATTAAGTTCTGTAACTCCATGATGTTTTTCTACATCTTGGACTCATTTCAGACACCGTGCTGCAGATTGCGACAAATTCACTGCAATATTTGGAAGTCTTCTTTCAATCTATTTATTTCCCACTTTTTCCAGTCCTTCTTCATTTAAATGTCATTTTAATGCACATCAAACAAATGGAACATGAAGAAGAAAAAAACTGAACTACCCAACCACACTCATTATTTCATTCTTATCCCTCTTTTAATATTCAGTTTCCCTCAAATTAAGAGCTCACACACTGTCATGGGACATCATCCGTGTGGACCCAGTGGGTCTCTGACAAACATGAATCAACCGCCTCTTAATAAGGATGACCTTGATATTACATATTAAGTTTGGCCTGTCAATCCAAAGCCAGTCCCCACCCATGTTTGCTCATTAGGCACGAGACTGAGGAGAGAGTGAGTGTTCCCCTTTCAAGCTTTCACAGTTTCCCAGGTAGCCAATCAAAGGTTGGTCTGGCCAATGAGGTGAGGTTAACCCTGGCTTCCGTGCAGGATGAAAAATGGTGGAGGACAGCAGCAGACTCATGGAAGTCCATGGAGGCTGGGCGGACAAGTGACAGCATTCTTTGTTGCCACACCCACCTCTCTCTGCCTTTTCTTTACACTGCTGCCAAGTTGGATAAAGCATCTTTACAAACCATTCGCCTAACGGGCCTGATATGATCTCTGATTAGGTGAAAATTCGACTGGTGTTACAGCAGAGTTTACCGTCCCATAGTTAATAGAAGTGCGGAAGCTGTCTCAGGTGTAGGTGTGAGATTCTTTGCTCCCTACACACATGTAGGAAGTAAAGATTCTGAAAGTGACACAGAAACTGGATCATAATGTCAAGAGGACAATGGAACATAGACACTGTAGCTGAGGTGGGTTGGGGTGTCCGAGCTGCATCGTCTTACTTTACTATGTAACAAAACTAAATTTTAATTTAACAATTAACTCTATAGCACGTGTAAAAATACATAATCTACCTGCCAGTTCCACAAACATTTGACACGACATGTCCAATATTATTACAATTTAAATAAACTGTCGACCAGCGCGCTTTAGCAGTCAATGGCCCGGTGCCAGATGATTTATATAATCAGATTATTTTTATTTCATCCTATCTGTCTGACCCAGACGTTCCAGAGGAGTCGATGACTCTGATCTTCTTCAGGCAGCAACATTCATAGAATAACTTCCTGTTTAGCAAGTTGTCTTCAAATCGCAGTTTGTTTTGTTTCTGAAACGCTCCTATTGAGCTGAATAACAGAGCTTTAATTTTGAAAAGTTGTGAACATCACTGCTTAACAGACCTCTGATATGAGTGAAATGTAATGTATCAAACAATTAAATAAGTTAATTAAATCATTTAAACTTTTATATAAACCACAAGTGAACAGTTGAAAAGCTTATTCAGTTTTATCTTGAGAAAAAAACATACGGCCGATAAAATCTTCCCCGCTGATAAACCAGGTAGGATGAACACAGAGTTTCCCAAATTTAGTCTGCACCATAGACTGTTAATAAATTCTCCTCACACAACGTCCAGCACAGAAAATATAAAGAAGTGACAGTGTAGTGCAGTACGATGTTTGAGGAGGACTCACTATTGGCAAGCAATACTTCTAAAGTAGCCCTGAAGTATTATCACGGGACAAGAGAACAGCCTAAACAGGCAGATTATAGTATTATTATAGTATTATATATATTTCATTGTCATCCAACTGCATGTTCGATATAAGTTATTTGGTCCAATCACAATTGAGTGATCATGCATGTGGTAAAGATTTGGTTTATGTAATTAGTTTAGGATTAATAACCCAAATATTTGTTGAATTTGACACGAGACATATTTTTTCTTTTTCCTAACACCTGGTTTATATCTGAATTGGTAATGGCCAAGTGTGCGTAAAGGAATGCAAAACAAAATTCTGAAACGTTAGGAGCAGCGGTGACTGAAGGAGTAACCAGGCAGAACTTGGGCATAAACAAAATAGCTATGAAACACCAAAGCAAATATAAAAACCTTTAAAACAAAGTAAGGACACTTTGGGACTTTTAAAGTGAAGATTAGAATTAGGTTTTGTTAAAGGTTAGGGTTACAAATGAATTGTGATGGTTAAGGGCAAAGGAATGTAATGTGTGTGTGCGCGTATGTGTGTGTGTGTGTGTGTGTGTGTGTGTGTGTGAGTTTGTGTGTGTGTGTGTGTGTGTGTGTGTGTGTGTGTGTTTGCGTGCGCGTGTGTGTGGTCACATCCTCATGTGTGGTAAACAGGGAGAACTGTTATGGCCTGTCCTAATTACTGGAGTGATTTGAGAGTTGTGTAATTTATTTCAATTGCTTTTTGACATTTGGAGAACGGCTTCTGCAGTGACTGTGCCTCAGTAATTATTCAATTACGCCCACTAATTGACACCCTGTATTGTCTTTTATAGGTTGATTTATTGGGTAATTGTGCCGCCTCTAAAAAGCCACTTCACCCTCGCTAGTGAAGGTCTGTGCTTGTTCGGGTCACAGGGCACTTTTCAGGGTCCACAACAATGGAGAGAACAAAGATTTCGTCATGTACTTTAATTGGAGCTGTTGCGTGTTGTAAGTGTTTTGTACAGGAACAAAGGGTGCTTTGGTTTGCTCCCCCAGCTCTTCAGTTGTTGTCGGGTCATTCCTGAACCTGTGAAGCACCATTGAAACACAATGCAGTCAAGAGACTGCAACACAGGGGTGTCTCATAAAACTTTGCAAATGATGTGAAATAACATTGTACTCCCACAAAACAACTATGTTATTATATTTGTCATGTGAAATGTTAAAGTCACAAATCAATGTATGCAGGTTCTGAAATTAAAATGTGAATCTGTCAATACCAGTGTTGGGAGTAACGCGCTACAAAGTAACGCGTTACTGTAATTCCACTACTTTTAGCGGTAACAAGCATGTAATGAAGTATTTTTTTAAATCAAGTAGCGCAGTTACAATATCTGAAATTTAAATGAGTTCGTTACTCGCGTTACTCTCTTTTGAGAAAACTGAACAGTTGCAGACAAGAAAGTGAAGCAGATCCCCCGAAAGATGGTCGAGACCTAAACTGATGTTCTGGTCGTTTATTTGAGCCGTCCTTGTAACACCGTACACCTTAATACAACTTTGAACAACTTAGAAACACCTTAAAACAACCGTGGACACCGTAAGACATTGTGCTTCTTCGGAGGGTTGCTAAAAACATAAACCTTTTCCGTAGCGCCGTTGTAGTCATCACAGGATGTCCGCGACTCTACCGGAACCGTTTCAAAATAAAATCATTTAACATTTTCACAGTAAAACATTTTCACAATAAAACAACAGAAGTAACTTAAAAGTTACTTTGCCTAGTAACTAATTACTTTTGATATGCAGTAACTGGTGAAGTAATTCAATTACTTTTCAAAGAAGTAACTAGTAACTGTAACTAAGTACTAATTTTCAGTAACTTGCCCAACTCTGGTCAATACTCTATATCCTCGATGGATGTTTGGCACTGAAGGCTAATACCAAAGCGACTCAAACCGAACAGTCCAGGAAATAGCTTAAAGTTTCACGTTTCAATTTGATTAGATATTAGCTTTATTAAGCCTACACAGTTAATCGTAATAAATCGTTATGATTATTATCTCACCTCCACTGTATACCCACATGTCTGCCCTGCACTCTTGTTGCGTGAAATACGTCTTTCACACCAACATTTTTGAGTTTATGCAGGTTTTTTAATAAACATGTCCGATGATTCAAATACATCAAAAAAAATAGGAAGCTCTCAAACTGTTGTCTTGCCAAATCCGTGCGTTTACCTGTTTGTCATGTTTCCATCACTGCCGATCGGAGCCAGAGCCGATAAACACCTGTCTACTATGATCATTTGACCCAGGAGTGAAAGCTGATTGTATCTGTTCCCATTGTAAACAAAAGCCTGATGTTAGTGGGGTTTTTGGACTGCTGGGAAAGGGGCTTTAGGTGTTCAACACACAGTCCTTTGTGTATTCCTTATTTGTCCAGTTTCATTCACTCGACCAACAAACTGAGACCTTTCTGTTAAATTGGTCTGATGGTGGTTGTTTAGTGTGCTCGAGGCCTCAATGAACAAGCCCAAAAGTCTGAAACACACCAAGCACCATTGAGCAGTCTTAAACTTAAATTGCGTTTGACTTTTTTCATCTCCCTCTTCATCAAGCGGGAGGGTTGGTGAAGGGTTTGGTTGTCAGTGGTAGTCCTAGATATCGTAGCCATGTGTTTATGTCATTTAGAAAGCCATGATGACTAGAGGTGATGGGCATTAGGAGGGGATGGATTGTTTCTTGACAACAGAAAACCTATTGATGGCTACAACACCACACATTTCTGAGTATCTCGTTGAACACGCCAGGAATGTGTCCTGCGAGAGTGAGGCCTGGAAACAAGGCATAATACTTGGTCTCAATATTGACTACCATAAACACTGTCGCCTCACAGCAGGAAGGTTCCTGGTTTGAATCCAGGTTTGACCGTAGTCTTTCTGTAGGTATGCTCTCTCCGTGCCTGTGTGGGTTTCCTCTGGGAACTCTGGCTTCCTCCCACCATCCAAAGGCATGCAGATTGGCATTTAGGTTAATGGGAGACTCCAACTTGACCATAGATGAGGATGTGGGAGTGAATGGTTGTTTCTCTGTATGTTGCGATTCACTGGTGACCTCTTATACCCCACCTCGTCCAATGTCTGTTCATGAGAACTGTGGAGACGGACAGCAAGAGAGATACAGTAGATAGCGAATTAGATATGTCTAGAATAGACTTTGATCCAGATTTCTTGAGACTCATCTTGACCGGTACTTACGGTACTTAAATCTATATTTTCCCTTATTCTATACAATCTTTTAATCAACAACTACTTCCTGATGTCTCCTGTTATTAGTTGTCTCTTCTCTAGCTTGTCACAAAGTGGAAAACACAAAGTTTCTCCCCACGTTTCCTCACCATTCCATGTAATTCCACCATCATTAGAAGAAAAGGGGCTTGTACAGCAGTGTGTCCTGGTTTTGTCTCTGCACCTACCTCAACGCAAGTGAACCACTCTACCATGCTCTCCGTGCCACCTTTGTCTCCCACACAGTTTTAATGACTTGGAGAAGAAAGTTTCCTCCCGCACACAAGTCCTCAAAATAATATATCACAGGATTTCCGGGCACGTTAATTGACATTTGACAACATCATTTGCATAATGATTCAAAACAGCCTCAAGGGAGATGCTTAAGAGGAGGGAAACATTATGGATTTGCTAATTAGTCATCGTCAATTCTTCTGTGTTGTTGCTGTCGTTAGTCTTGGTGAACTAACTTGATCAGACAACCATAGCTTTATGACAGTCATCATCACTATTCAATCATGATTATTGCGGCTTTTCCTGAACGGCTGAAATTACCATGATATAATATGCCTGATAAAACTTGGTGGTGAAGTTTTAAATCAAAATGTATAATACACACACATTTTTGTCAGTTTTGTTTATAGAGCCACTCAAGACGAAAGAATGACTCAGAGACTGAAAAAATATATAAAAGCTGTGTCTGACTCATCGGCTAAATAAAGGGGGGGGGGGGGGGGGGGGGGGCTATCCTAAAACCTGGGATGGACCCTCCAGGGTAGGATCATGTCACATTATATTTATATAGACTTTTGCAGTTTCCATGGAGTTGTGTGCCCGTATATACGTTTTGCTGTTGTACTCTTTAGCATCGAACAGTTTTTGAAATTTGTAGTTTCATTTTAGCCACGAACAAGCCATGCGAGGTGAGCGGAGTCGATGGAGACAACATGTCAACCACACACAGTGAAAACGATCATGTGTTCCAATCTGGCTAAATGGAAATGATATCCTAATTCTAGGATGAGGTTTAAGCAATAAACCAACCCAGCACTTTAGTGAACATGGTTCATTATGAGAAAAAAACCACGAGCAGGGTTGGGAAACGTGTCTTATGTTAAAGGCTGAAAACATTAAAAGAGAGTGTCTAATGGCCTCGAGCAGCCCTGGACACCTCATTTTAATGACCCCCCGTGGTTTTACTTCTGACCCTAGTGCAATGATGAATGGTGATGGACGAGTGTGCACCAGGATCCCAGTGACAGTAGCTTACTGGACGTACCAGTGATGTAATCATGGATCAGAAAATGTTGGGGTTTATATTAATATTACAAAACTGCTCAGTACAAAACTATCTGACCTCACATTTTTCCTTACCTGTTGTCCTGATCATGATTCTGCATCTCCTGATCTATGTCCATCCGAGTGTTTGGTGCCTGTGCAGGAAGTCATTTGTGTTTCATTTGTGTTTGATTATCCCGTGTAGATGCTGTCCAGCAACAATCAGAAACTTTTATTTGGATGGTATTGTTCAGTAAAAAAATGGTTCTGGAAAGAATGTATTTGTATTCTCCGCTAACCAATTTACCAACACTGATTTATTACAAAATATCTATACATTAAAAGTTATTATATATATATATAAAAAATGAAGTGAGGACATAGTGATCCTGACCTTGGACCAAAATCTAATTAAGTTTTACCAAAGCAATCTTTAGATATCGCATTACAGAGGCCAAACAAATTGATTGTTGAAATCACAGTGACCCTTGGCTATTGACCACCAAAATCTAACCAGTTCTTCTTGAGTCCAATTGAACCTTTTCACCAAATTTAAAGAAATCCCCCCAAAGAACTTCTGAGGTATCAGGTCCACGAGGACAGGCACACGGAGGGACAGATGGACAACCTGAAAACATAATGCCGACGGCGTTGGCGGTCGCAGAGGAATAAATATCTAGCTGCTCAGCACTCTCTGCTGTTCCTCTATAAATGATTAAATGCTGTGTTTTCTCATCGAGCCAACTCTCAAACTAAAACCTGTCCTCTCGTTTGTTGGTTCCACCATCTTGTCAGTAGTGTGTAGATAGTTTGTGTGCCTGAAGATTCCGGGCCTTCATCCACTCGGAGTCAGGCACCTTTGTCTGTGCGTCTGACATTTAGCTACCGGCACCTCTTTGTTAGACACACTGTTAGTGATGCCGTGAAAACATTCAGCCTAATTGGCCCTAACATCTCTGTGTCACCGTCATATTTGCCTTTGTTCTTACTTCAGTGGAGAGAGGCTGAGAGAGCTCTGCCGTGTTGAAGCTCTCCGCTTTGAGAGCTGCCATTACGTGTTTGTTGTGGCTGTGTGTGGGACTGGAGAGGTGCTCCAGACTCTCAGCATCCCCGCTAAAACTAAACATCAAGCTGTGACTAAAGGTTCCAGCTTCACTGTTAAAGCTACCATGAAAAGACTTTCCCCGCCGTGTTAGCTAATGCTTCAGAACGCTACAGAAAACTCCTGTTTATCAAGGAACACCAAATACAGGCAGAGGTAAGACTCGTTTGGATGTCATGACTCTATTCCTTACATTTATTGCCTGAACCCAACCACAGTATATCTGATGCACATAAAGCGACAGTAATGTCTGGTTTTCTGACTATCGACATGTGTTGATAAAGTGAAAGTGGATAAGAAAGTGACGTATACTAGTGAATATTGGTTCACAGGTGACCGAGCTGCATTTTACTGTAATGTACATAGTGGGGTGTTTATTATATATGAGTGACTGTGTGTGTGTGTGTGTGTGTGTGTGTGTGTGTGTGAGGCATATTTAGTTTAACATGTGCCTGTAAATGAATAAATGTTAAACCTTGTCCCACCAACCCCTTACTGACAAGTGAAAAGGTTTTTATTTTATTTTTGATTTAGATTTATCTTTAAATGTATTTAAACAAGAAACTTAAACGTCTCATATATAAAAGTAGATCCTTGATTCAGTCCTTTGCAGAAGCTCCTTTGGCAGCTTTGCACACCTGGATTTGGGGACTTTATCTTTTTCTGTCCTTCCTGTCAGATCGTCTCAAACTCCATCAGATTGGAGCGGAAGTGTCTGTGAACTTGATGTTCAGGTCCCTCCACAAATGTTCCAAAGGGTTTACGTCTGAGCTTTGGCTGAGCCACTCAGGGACAGAGACTTGTTCCAAAGCTTCTCCAGTGTTGTCTCAGCCGAACGATTCAGGCGATTGTTGTGTTAACGTGCGCTCTGAAGCAGGTTCCCTTCAAGGAGCTCTCTTTGTTTGGCTGCAGTTATCCTTCCCTCAGTCCTGAGCAAACCCGCTGTCCCTGCTGCTCAGGGGTAACCAAAGCAAAGAGGAGGCATCTGACCACATTTTCCAAAGAAAATGGTCTGAACATTTCAGCGTCTGATTTTTAACGACATTGCAAACATTTCAAAAGACATATTTCACTTCATTATTATGTATTATTGAGTTTTATCGCTTTAAAAATATCATTTGTGGTTCCCCGACAGTAGAATGGGCGACCAGATGCTGTTAGAGGAGGGACATCCTTCTCTAAAGCCTCCTTTTCCATTGGTTAAAAACCCCACAAACATACAGCTTTTGTCTGCAATGGCAATGGACACAATCATCGTTCACTCGCGGGTCAAATGACTCCTCAGTGTAGACACGCATTTGGATTTGCTCCGGCTTCAGTCGGCACTAATGGAAACAGGATACATGGGTGAATGTGCTAATTTATTCTTCATCTTTATTTTGGCAGTCTAGATGCTGATGCTGCACCTTTTTCCAGCCCAACATTAATGCAAACATTGAATGTCAGAGTGTTGGCACGTAAAAGGACATGAACGTTTGTGTATATATTGTTCTCACATCTCGAGAAAAGTGTATCAGCGAGCTGAGAGAGAGAGAGAGAGAGCGCCCGCCTGCAGTTTCCGGTGCATTTGTGACATTAAACATGACTCACCGCGAATTAAAAGAACAGCCAGGCAAACTCCTCTGTGGTAATGTAAAAAGAGTAAATTGCCTTTTTAAAGGGTATAAAAAAAACTTTGTATAACCATTCATTTTGGTGCAAAATAGGTATAACTTGCACTTAGTGTTACTTCTTGCACTTGGTCTTATACAACATATCTCCTACTGCTCTGGAGCTTTAGAGTTGTCCCTCAGCTTTAAGTTACTTTGGATAAAAGCATTTCATTTCATTTGAGCTCCTCTCTGTAGCCACTGCAGTGGGGACCAAAAGTCTAAGACCACTCGTCTCAGGGACGAGCACCTCTGCTCCTGAAGCTGCTGTGACACACATCGTTGCCAACAATCTGATACACTCAACACACATGTGAACTTGTGTGACACAAGATAACCTCTGTTGTAATGCAAATCAACACAATGTGTCCCAATGCAGTTAAACACTTTTACAATGTGATGATACTAGATAGTTTGATTTGAATTCTTTGGTAAACCTCCAATTTATAAGGTTTCATTTTAACTTCTACAAACACTTGGACCGATGTCCTTCTTTCCAGTTCTCTGTCTCCAGTTAACACTTCTCTAAGCTCACACAGCGATCGGTCCTATCACTCATGTATCAAGTTCTCTTGCCCTGTTGAAGTGGAAGAAGATAGAAAACCCATCCCTGTTCTGTTGCACAAACACAATCTACTAGTTTTAACTGCATTTAAAGCCACCCAGTTATTGGTTAACATAGGAATAACTACGACTATAAGGTAAAGGGAACATTTGCCGTCAATGTTGACACACTGCAAGCGGAGAATATGCAAATCATGTCCAAATTCAAACGATTGGTACGCCCCAAAAATATAAGACCATCAGACAACTTTATTTTCTGCTGATAAACAATAATTTATAGAAACACATCCACAATTTATATTATAAACATTGTCCAATTTGACAACGGGTTCAGACCTGATATTAATATTCCTCCTGAGGGATCAGATCAAAGTAGTCAGCGTTAATCAGAGGTCTGAACACACCCCAATGTGTCCTGAGTGCGTCTTGAGATCTGATCACAAAACCATATTTCATAGGAGCTCTGGGACGCAGGTGGCCACATTCTTTTCCATGTGTGAATGCAAATGCACATATGAAGAGCCCCCTGCTCGCTTTCACAATGAACCAAACGTATTTGAACAATTCTCTGTGTCTATACTTTGTTTAGACGCAGAGAATTTGATTTGTTTGTGGTCACCGCCACAGTATCTACACTGACCACCACATAATGTTTGATTCTTATCTTAAACTGGTAAAAACTCCACAACACAGCTGCACCAGAATCATTGAGACCTTCCTGACTCCTCTCTCTCTCTTGCTCGCTTGTCCCGACACACAAGACACACACACAACCACAGTGACATTGGACACATCTGCAAACTGTGTAAAAACAACATAGTACTATAGTTCCTTGGTCTTCTAGTTCCAGGCTGTTTCCAAACGATCATGATTGAAACCAACAATTAAAATGAGGCAAGGAAATGATTTTTTTTCATGTTAAATCTTCCTATCCATCGTTGTCTGTGTATATACTGTGATTATTGAAAGATACAAGAAACAGTCTGGAAGGCAACACCTTTGGTTTTTCCATTAGCTGTCTCACTGATGTTGTCTCTGTGCCACTTGCTGTGTTTCGTCCATATCTGATCTTCTCCATTGTTTTCCTACAAATTCACTCCAGTGCCAGTAAGATACTGGAGCTTACCCCGGAGCTACTGGAACACCAATGTTCCATTTCCCCCCCTCTATTCTGCTCCTCCAGCTGCTTGATAAAGGAGAGAAATTATTCGGGGAATATATTGAGAAAGGCCTCAAAACGTGGGCAAAGTGGGCTGTTTATACTGTAGCTGAATTTGGAGGCCAAGTTATTTGGTGGGGTTAAGGAAACATAACCACCGGAAAGAGCAACTACTCAAGAAGCTGTGAAATAATTTCCTCTCAAGGCCATAAAACGCTCCTCAATTGAGGTAAACATTTCTACTTTCAAAAGCAATTTATTTTTCTAAGAGCCGCTGAAAGCAGACAACATATCTTATGTTCCCTTTCCTTGAATTTTCATTTATACCCCCCCCCCCCCCCCAATTTCCTCCTCCCCTCACATGTGACTGCTTACCACCCGCTTGCAGCCATGACGAGAGCTGGGGTCTGGATACTGGCAGTGAGAAATTGCCTGTTTCTGAGTGGATTTGGATTAGGGTCGATGCAATATGTTATTTTGGGGGAAAATACCTTTGTGGCTTTCCAGTGACCCCCCCCCCCCCCCCCCCCCCTCCTTATTTTCTCATAACAATTAAGAACACATACTGGAAAACAGTCTTTGATAAATGGATTGGCTCGTACGCTGCCGCTGTTCGGCTGCGTTTGACATGAGGCAATTTGACCATTTTATACTGACATGGTTGGTGTCAGGTGCTGGTACCCTCACATCTCACTGAAACAATGTTCAATTCTTTTCCTTTCAAAATGGAAAAAATCCTGTGTTATTATAGTGATATTTCAAGCTATTCATATATTCTACTGTCTCCAATTTGGTATCACAAGAGTCCTCAATCGGACAATGCAGTTATTCAGCCGCTTCAAAAGGAGAAAAGTCATCATCCTGTTTGATATCAGTGTGTGTGAGAATGGACAAGATAAAGAAAAGTGATGACTATGGAATTGAAGAAGAGATTAAATGCAGAGTATGGTCTCAAGATCTTCTTCAAGCTTTATCTACCCATCCACCTATCCAACTATCCATCCATCCATCCATCTATCCATCCAAGCCAATTGTCCTGGTGGAGCCAGAGCAAATCCCATCTGCTAATGGACATGACATTGACCCCGGACAGGTTGTAAGTCCATCACATACAGAGACAAACAATCATTATTACATTATTATTATTACATATCATTTAGCTGAGGCTTTTAACCAAACCAACTTACAATAAGTGCTTCCAACCATGAGGGTACAAAGCCAGAACAGCAAGAATCATTTAAGTACAATTTGCTTCCAAAAAAGCCAAACTACAAAGTGCCACATGTGAGTGCAATATATAAGTGCAACAAAATTCAATCATTCATGCTCACATTCACACCTACAGACAATTTAGAGTCTAACCTGCATGTCTGTGGACTGTGGAAGGAAGGCGGAGCCCCAGCACAAAATGCTCACAGGTACAAGGAGAACATGAAAACTCGAAGTCACCTTGAATCTTCTTGCTGGGAGGCAACAGCGCGAACCACTGCACTAACATGCTGCCCCACATTATAAGGAGATTTAAGATCCATGGGGATGTCGCCAACCTTCTTGAATGGGAGAACACTGAGCAGAAAATGAAAACTTAAAAAGAGTTAAAAGCAGACCTCCAAGATCCAATGTCTGATGGCATCATGTGTACATTTCTGAATGAAAGTGGGATCTGTGGAAGACTTCATGTCTTCAGAAGTTTGTGGATTGATGAAACAAAATGTACGATTTTTTGCAATTTGCATCACCGCTATGGTCCGAGAAGAAAATAAATCTTGAAGCTGAAACATGGAGGAGGCTTGGTTGTGTAATGGGGTTGCTTTGCTTGAATTTGTGCAGGGTCCAATGAAATCAGATGATCAAAGCATCGTGGAAACATACAGCCAAGAGAGCACAGAGCGCTCTGTCACAGTCACAGGTCATGGCTCCTCCCAATGGGAGCATGACCCGAAGCATTTATCTAACCACACAGTGGATGAGAGGAACACACTGGCCTGAGATGAACTGCTACAAGCCCTGACCTTAATCCAACTGAATGTCTATGGAAAGACCGGAACCCCCCATCAAACCAGAGAGAACCAGAGTGTTAAATCCTGTTGATTTTGAATAAGCAAGTCTCCTTCCATAACCAATCAGGGCATTACCTGAAATAGCGACCCTACTGCAGCAGGAGATTTGCCACAGATAATTCTAAATATGGTAACTCAATTTTGTAATCAGAGTAAATGTAATATCTATTATCCAACTCTAGTAAAACATGTAAGTTGAAAATCATGTGTGCACTGTAAATTAGTTGAATACAGTGTAACATCTTAATGTAAATATATGAATAATATAAATGTTTCTCTTCCAAACAAATGGGTTATTATAGTACAGTTTTCTTTTTATTGAGATACAATCCACAAGCAAGGTGATTTTATTATTTTTAGTGTTCTCACACAATGTAGAATTCCCTTTTCAAGGTTTTTTATTCAGTTGATAAGATTGCTTTGCCTACTCCAGTTTTCACACGGCATGCTTTATATTGAATATCATGGTTTAAACTATTTTAATTTTGTACATAGCACCAAATTTGAAAACAAATATTTACTAATGCACTATATCCTTGTAACTGTATATGTGGAAGGTTTGCTTACATTGATAATATGCTTTGACAACAATGTGTAAAAATGTGAAAACATGTAAACACTGTAGAAATGAACTAAGAACACAGTTCTTTGCTTGTGCAGTCCAAGCTGTGTGGATCCCTCCCATGTCAGTTACTACCCCCGATGGTTGTAATTAACCCATAGTGATTTTATGTTAATTTACAGGCTGTAAGGGCATCTAATAAGACTGAAGCTGTCATGTTCTCATCTTCCATTATTTTAATCAAGTGGGATCCCTTTGTTAATCACTGTTCAGTTGTTAGTCGACAATTCCCCAGCTTCTGTCAGGTAGACCATAAACCCTAAGAAAAGGTTTGATTCAAGTAGTCAAGTAAAAGCTACAACTTTTCAGTTTCATTCGACTCTTTCACCATCAACCACTGCTCCAATGGGCAGTGATGAAGTGCTCTGTGGGCAGCCTGGCCTTGGGAGGAGGCAGGTAGCCTCGCTGCTTTTTACAAATGGTCATACTACAACCTGCTGTATACTTAATCAAAACGTGCAACGAGAGAGCACCATTGTTGAGGCATACATTTTTGTCTTTAACCACATGAGACACATGCAGTGAGCTAGTTCGCCTCCTTTATGCGATTCCATTCAATTTGATTTAACCCGGACACTCCCGTCAGTTGGTTTGTCATCACTCACTGAATTGTTTTTTAAATTCGAGCAACACTCTGTATCTGTTCTGCTGTCGTTATGCATTTCTGCCACGTCTGCAGAAAACAGCTGGACACTTTTCAGGGATGGATGGGACAAACATTCCTCAAGAGCAGAAAGAAGCCAAACACCCATTCAGCTCAGGGGCCCAATCCAGAATCCAATCAACAATCCGGAGGTAAAAGGTGGTTTCACCATTGATTTAGTGGATGTCACATTTGATTTGGTTTTAGAAAGGGTCAGTGCTTGTGCTCTGCCAAAACTATAGTGATTTCACCTGATGCACATTAAAACGTGATTGAGTGAACTCCTTTAAAACTAGCTAGTATGACCTCACCTACTATTACTGTTGATACTACTACCACTAGTACTACTACAGCTGCAACTACTACAATCACCACTTAGCAATACCATAGAAATCACCACCACTGTACTAAGATACCTAACTATAACTACAGTGTGGCATACTGCTTTTAAACAAGAATCGCTGCTATTACACTATAATTATAATATCATGAAAGTTCTGCTACTAGTACAAACCACCAGCACTTTACTTTGGTACACTTTCTCCTTGTGTACTTCTACTTAGCTATTCTTCTATCATTAAACTTATATCACAGCGAATACTCCTTCAGACAGAAAGAGGAGAAAACACAAACACCTTTTACACAAGAAACACTACAATCACACTATGATTACAGTATGAAATGAAACTAGTACTGCAACTGCCACTGCTTTTACAATACTTCCAAATTTGTACAACAGCTTATACTTCAATACTTGGTCAATACCTGTTGCTAAAGTCCAGAGGAAAGTAAAGGTCAGCTTGTAAGACCTTATATTTTTAAGACATGGTTCTCTTGACTGCCGTTTTATATAAATTTCTAAATATCCATATGTTGGATTTAGGGGGGATTTAAAGATATAATAAAAAAAGTACTGTTATATTGAAGTGAAGTTGAAGTGTATAATAACCTGAAAATAAGAATCATACGGCCTAATGCAAGAACCCTTTGTACAAACAGATTTACTCTCAAGTTGTGTGTGTGAGTGATTTTGGAGAATGTTGAGGCATTCACCCAAACTCTCATATTCAGATTTTTGTATAGGTACAGACAAGTGCTCCAGACCTATCATAGGAGCCTCAGGAAATGAGCCTGCTGTTACTTAATTCAGGTTCTCCACTAATGTATCATATATTTCATTACTTTGGGGCAATTATAATTAAATACATAACTTGCACCTTATGACACTACTCTGATTAACTCTGCAATTTAAACTATAATATAATTCAAGATTTATTCATCTATATTAAATGTTGTGACATTCAAGGTGGCACAGAACTCCTTTGCTGCAAATTAAGCAGTTGGCAGGTGCACGTGGAGATGGCTGGCTGGACTTTTCAGTTGTTGATTGTTGCCATGTTTTTAAGTAAAGTGATTAAAATGACATTTTTTTCTCGTTGTGACTGATGTTGTGCTTTAAGATTTATTTAAAGCCGCTCTTTTAATTTCATTTCAGACACCAGACATTCTCCTGATCTCTGAAATCAGGACTTCAATCTCTGATCCTGTAAAGCTTGTTTTTATACTCTTTGAAAGATGAATGAATAAATTAACACTTGACATATGGGGCAGGAAGCGTAGCCTTATATGGTATAATTTATCATCCTCGTTCACTCAAATACGCACAGGTTGCGTTCAACGTGTTTACGCACGTCATTTACACACTTTTCTAACTATGGAAGTATTTGTTGAATATGACATTCCAGAAATCTAGGATAGTAATACAAGCATGTTTTTCGCTAGCATACATCGAGCACTTTATATCTGCATCAGGAGCTGGTCCACCATATTTCATACGTTAGCCCAGAATGGAAAAACTAAACGTTGGTTGTAGAGGGGGGCCTTTTGCATTTTTATGTAATTGCTAGTTCTGGGGTATGAATCCACGAAACAAAAAGGATCGTAGTCACAAGAGTCATATGGTCCACAAAATGACATAGTGACATCAACATTTGGTTTTATCACTTTACTTGTATTAACATATATATGTATATATGTTATACATTTGCAAAAAAATATAATTTTGTACCTGTATTGTTTTTTTGTTGAGGAAGATATAGCACCTTTAATTTGTCCTGATCACCAGTAGCTTACTTTGGTGCTGCAGAGCAAAGTTGTTTCTTTAAAAAATCAGTCCATACCCGAACATCATGATAACACAATTTTTTATTTAACGCTACTTTGTTACCTGTGAGCAACCAAGTAGCACACAGACTGTTTATATGTACAACCGACTAGAACTCCCACCAACTAAATTCCTACTCCAAAACTTACCCAGTTGCTGCCCCACTTTACCAGTTTAAATTGAGTGGCGCCACAAAAATAATAAAGTGGTGGTGGTCTTACCAGCACCCACCAGCTCCCTCCCTATGTGGCAACACGTAAATTATGTCATGAATCTCAATCTAAAGGATTAGGTTTAGATCCCGGATCAGTTCTAATGTTACAGCTGGTTTTAAACAATGGGTTTACTTCATGAAAGTTTTTCTAAATAGATGAATAAATGAATGAAAAGCTCCCAGTGAGCAGCGGACAGGTGCTGCTGCAGCAGGGAGGAGAGAGGGGTTGAACAAAGGAGCTGAACATATAGACTCAGCCAACAGGCCAGCGCAGACGCTTGTCAATAAACTGATGAAGCTGGAGCATGAAACAGGAAACACCGAAACCAAACAAAGCAGGATGTAACCGGCCATGTCTGTTTATTTATATATTCTGTTGGCAGGAGGTGCAGCCTCACCAGCGGCACAATCCTGCCCTGCCGTCTCCGCTTTCCACCACCTTACAGAGGCTTAAAAATAAAATCCCTCTTTAGCACATTAGACTTCCCATTTCACCCAGATAATTATACAATTATCCTGCTTCATTCAGAAAAAAAAGGAAAAAACGGGGAAAGAAAAAAATCCAAGCAGAGGTACTTGGTGTGTCGGTTGGTGGGGGTGAGGGGGGGAATTACCCAGAATCCACTGCAGCGAGGGTCTGGGGGAACAAATCCAGATAAGTCAGGCAGAAAAGAGGGAGGAGGAAAAGCTGCACTTATTCGATTTTAATCTCAGCACTTTGCGAGCATTTAAATAGCCTTCATCACACTCCTGGCGTGCAGCCGCGCCACTGACCTGTTATCAATGCAGAAAATGTCCATTTTTAAATGTCAGTGTGAGCCCGGAATGGAGACACGCTAACAGGTGCTCGGCTTGAGGTGAACGGCAGCACCGCTCCCATTATTGCTTCCTCATGGAGCCGTTGCATTGTTGCCGCTCGGGACGCATCATTTTTTCCCGGTCGAAAGCAGAGTTCAATAATTGGAAGAGAAACACACGCAGAGGCGGCACAATGGCCCGGCAGAATAGGGCCTACCCGGGATGCATCCGTAGCCTATGAAAGGGCCTTGATAAAAGTAATTGAATTTTGCTGTGATAAGATTAACTTGTGGTAATTGTGAGCAGTAGGAGCCTCGGGTTCATACAAAAGATGCACACGCGCGACAGTATGACAGGAATAATCCCACCCTCTTCCTCTCCGACTCCCTCCCTCCCTCCCTCCCCGGAATGTATGCAGGAAAATAAAAGCAACTGAGGGGGGAATCAAGTCTGGAATCATGCTCTGCGTGGCCGACACTCCAACCCCAAATGTGGATGTCTGATTACCATGTGCACTCTCGTGGTCCTTTTAAATGTGCTGAGATGGGCTTTAAACAAGATTCAACACTTTAAACCCCAGCAGACTTAATTAAGGGTGGGACCCAGCGCACGCAGAGGCGAGTGAGGAGGAGAGAGGATTGGATCTGTGGAGGGAGGGGGAGGTATGGAAATGGTGGTGGTGGTGGTGGTGGGGGGAGGAGGGCCACCTGCCTCCCCTCCGTGGCTGCACATCTCACGAACAAACACAACGCAACCAAATGTGTCTTAAAACTGCACATTTCTTTGCCAGAACTCCCCTAAGTATCAAACAATGCACAGCCGGGGGGGGGGGCACCTCTGCGCGTGCTGTTTCGGCAGCCCGGTCTCGTTTCCATGCAGCTTTTCCATGTTTCCAAAAGATATGCATAATTACAGGGTTTGTGTATAATTGCTCCAACACTTTGCAGGGAAAAAAGCCCTGAGAAAAAAACAGACTCGATTTCTTCCTCCCTCCGTTCTCCGGTCTGGACAATTAGAACAATGTGGCTGTCTTGGAAAGCAGTCCTGCTCTCATTATCACCTCCTCTTCTCCCACCCACCCCCCACCGCCACCCCCGCCAGAACATTTACGGCTTAAAAGGAGGCCCAGGCACCTTGGCATTGAAGTACGCTCTTTCTTATCCTGGTCTGTCTCTCTCTCGCTGGAACAGAGTAGGTTACACACACACACAGAAAAAAAAAAAGAAGGGAAAATGTAAATAAGATGGAGTCTCAGTCTGTTCCGCTGGAAAACGGAGCATGCAAGGCGTCTCCTGGAATCAAAGGGACTTCACATAAAGGACGGTTTCACTGGTTTTATCCCGAGTCTGGAAACAAATGCAAACGTCGTGTAACCTGATGGCGGCATTAAAAATGCAATCGTGAAAGGGAGAAATGTAAGGAGTCGTTCAAAAGTCCTTTTATTTGCGGGACACAAATGAGGCTTGTGACGCTGTGTTGTCTCGCTGTCATGTCGGACCACTAACAACCAGTGTTTACCACGAGCGTTGCTATTTCCCTTCATCCTCTCCGGCTCCGTTGTGCGGGAGACTCGACTGTTCTCCAAATACGATGTCTCCACGTGAGGGCCGAGGTGTTGTTCCTCACCGTATCGATGAAAGCCTCCTTCAGCTGTCGGGATGCTCTCTTTTTGAAAGGGCCCGCTCGATTCTCCACCGTCCCCAATCTGACTTCATCAGCACACGGGGAAAAAAATAAATCAGCCATGTCAGTGGTGTGATTGACAGCTCCCCTAAGTGGTTACTCAGAACTTCTCAGTCACTCAGAACACAGTCTGTCATCCAATTCAAATTTTAAACGCATATTTGCATCGAGGAGTTTGGAGGGGGGGGGGGGGGATGCTTCTGCTGGCGTCATCTGGTTGTACAACAAACGAATCAGCCGACTCACACAAAAGCTGTCAAACACTTTTCTCTCCTATTGATCAACACAAGAGAATTGTGGAATTGTAAGACCCCACGCACCGCTGGCCCTCTGTAGAGGTTTGATGATAGTCTTTTGCAGCGGAGTTAATTCTCCTCGGCTTAGAGTGGGATTAATTTTTCTTAAATGTCATGGTCGGAGTGTATGTGGCCCAAATTGGTCTCCGCTGACAGTCCGCAGACGGTGATTGTGGTTGGCTGCGATGATGTATCAATGCAGCGGGAAGACTTCTTTATCCCAGAACAATATACACCACTCGGGGGACGGGAGGGCAGGGGGAAAAAAACACATCCCTTTACAAGATAAAATTACTTTTTCCTGCAGAAAGTCAGAAAAATGATAGGAATAATACACCATTCATGGTATTGGACAGCAGGGAGAGGAAGGAAGCCGGGCATGTTTTATATGCTTTTCTCATCCCCATATACCCCAGTGCTGACCAGTGCACAAAAAACAGGTATCCTAATGTTTAAAAAATAACACCTTTATCGCTGCCCATTGAATCCGGTTGCAAGCAATGCAGCTTGTAACAGATAAGGACCTGATGGAATCTGTCATTGCTCCATCTGAACCAAAATGGTCTCTGTGTGAGTTAAATGGAGGAGCCACATTGACAATTCAAATCCAGCAGCCGTTTGCAGGCAATTCACCCTGTAATCTACATGCTTCCCTCACCAGCTGGCCCCGGCTAGATTGCATTTTATATACAAAAGGCCTGCCTTTGTGAGGGGCCGTCATATTCACTCACAATCTAATATGGTACAGAGATTTACAAGTGCATCCATAGGAACGCACACGGAGAGTGGTGAAAGCCCTCTGAAAACCAGGGCAAAGGGAAATGTAAGAGTTTGATAGTCGTTAAGTTGGTGTCCGAGTAGGTTCCTCAGGAGGAACTGTTAATCCCTAACGGAGAGATTTACTGCAGAGCTCTGCCGGTAATATCTAAAAAAGTATTACTTTTGCACGCTTATTAGCATGACCAATTACACGGGAAGAAACGTTTTTATTTCTCTCTGTGCAACATTAATAGACTTTACCCTGGTTACCCTACACTACTTGGGAACAGATGAGAAAAGCAATGTATCCCGAGTGCCTGTATATGTCAATATCCTCCCCCAGAGTTATAAATCAGTTTCACCCACAGCACGCTACATTTAACATATACAATAAATGCACAAGCAGTACACCCTTAACACATGCAATTTGTTTTTCTCTGGTTGCCTTAGGGATAACACCAATCTCTGACCTCTCCAGCCTCGAGGAGGTCCCCCGATGGTCTCCTCTTCATGAATCTTTTAGGCCAGGAGAGTCTGCGGTTCAAAGTTCCTGTGAACCCAAGAAATAATAAGCTCCCTGATTAGTGTGGCTAAAAATACCCCGCGCCAAAAAGGCTCCAGGTCGGCCCCGCTCGGTCATGGACCATTTACATGCTGGGAGGCTGCTGGTGAGCACCTCTAGCTGGAGGGGATGAACGCATCGCACCTGACAGAGTATCTGCTGTTGGCTGATCAGGCAGTTAGCAAACACCCCCAGACCTCACTCGCTTGGTTGTTGAGGTCAGTCCAGTTCTCTTTAATCGCTCGTAGGCCTTGTTGGGACGGCCACAGCTCCGACATCCAGAGGGCCCATGCAACCTGGATGGCCTCGAGACGCCCCGAAGTTTGTTGGCATTTACAGTATTTCGCTGTTGAATCCAAGAGTGATCCAATTAAAATCGGAAGCAATCTCCATATATAGGGTGTCAGTGGATCAGGCAGCTGGTTAAAACTAAGGATCAGGCGGAGGTTCAGAGCTGATAACACAGGTTTGTTGGTTTTCACCCGGAGATGTTTCTTCATTATGCTTTTAAGAACAAGTTGACTGTATCAGAAAGTATGAGAAACTCTGACCATGAGCTTAACCTTACCATAGGATGGCACTGATTATCTTATGTCACCTGATGGTGTCCCAGCGACCTGTGAGGATACCTTTGCTTATGGATGACTGCACATGATCCAAACTGATATATTTCATTTTTAGAATCCATCGCATCGTTTGCTATGTCTTCTTCTGGTGTCAACACTACTCCGCTGCTTGTTGGCCAATAAAATATAGACTTGAAATGGTGTGGGCCCTGTTTCAGATTGAAAAGTCCACGATTGTCTACTCTGAGTGGACAGAAATTGAGACATTGCAAAACTATGGGCCTGACACCCACTTTGCTTCCTGATTGGGTCTTATCTTCAGCGACCAGGCTCCTCTCCGGTGGAACCAGCTCCCACTCTGGGTTTCAGCTCTACATTTAAGGTTAAACTTAAAACGATCCTTTTTGATAAAGCCTATAGTTAGGGCTGGATCAAGTGAGTCCTGAACCATCGCTTAGTTATACTGCTATAGGTCTACACTGCTTGGGGGACTCCCATCATGCACCGAGCCCTTCTCCCCTTCCCTCTCTCTCTCTCTCTCTCTCTCTCTGCAAGGTATGTCTGACTCCAGCGCTGCAGGATTCAGACAACAACAATTATTATTATTAAAACGATTATAAGCTGTTGTTGCTATCATTTATTAATTTACATCTTCACATCTACAAATATCCCTTTTATTGTAAAATTTTAACAGCTAGTCTGTCAGAGCTGAAACATGAAGGTACACAACCCTACCTGGTCCCCCCCCCCCCCCCTCTCCTATCCCTCCCCCCTTTCTCTCTCTCTTCTCCCCCCTCTTTCCCGATTGTCTCTGCTCACCCCAACCGGTCGAGGCAGATGGGCCGCCCACACTGAGTCTTTATCTGGAGGCTTCTTCCAGTTAATGAGGGAGTAATTTCTCTCCACAGTCGCTTCAGACCTGGGTCATTGTGGCAACTGTTGGGTTTCTCTATAATTTTGAAGATCTTCTATGCAAAGGGATTTGAGATAAGTGGTTTTGCGTTTATATAAATACAATTGAATTGGATTGAAAAGATCTGTCATGCTGTCGCTGCCCTGTTTTGTCCCATTCCCATCATGTTATGAACGCCATTTTCAGTAACCACCAGTGGTGAATGTTACATAGATAATGGCTTTAAAGCATTGCTCAACCGGTCTTTGTTATTTTTTGGATACTCAACTAAAATGTCTGGTTGGAGAACTAATGGAAATGTCTTAGTGTGGATGTAGCAATTATTTGTAGCAATTATCTCAAAATTGTTAAAATGACATGTTGATGTCAAACAATGAGAAAATTGTACTTTACCCCCGACCATTTGACAGTGATTCCTGAATCTAACCAAGGGATGATAATAGATGTATCAATCATCACTAAAATATTGTGTCCAAATGCAAATGTACATGCAATAACTACCAGTACCAGCACGCAGAGATAATAAACTCAGACAAATACCATGAAAGTTGAGTTGGTTGGTGTTTGTCAAGCAGAGATCATCCAGCTCATTGCAGTGATTATCACCATGGACCCTCCTAACACTAAAGAAGTCTGAGCATAAAGGGTCTTCATAAGGGACCATCATATCAGGAAAGACCACTAGTCATTCTTCAGAGTATGTATGAGTCTTTATTTTGTGATGCCCTTCATAAAATGTGTAATGTAAATGTTAAATGTACATAAAAATGTTATAGCTAAGTATAACATTTATATAGCTAATAAATGTATCTTTTACATTCATATTTCTCATGTAATTTTATAATCTACATTTACTTACATTTAACACCTAGCCTACATGTGCATAAATACCAGAGCATATATAGAATATCTTGAGATAATTTTCACTCTTAATGTTTGTGACGGTTGAATATTTGAGTACATATTTTTAACATTTGTTAAGGCTATATTGAGCAGGATTAATGAACATGCAACATTTTACAAAGAGCACCTCAATTTCCATTGCTGTCAGTTCGTGAATTCTCAGCTCTGGAATGTTGATGAACTAAGAGGGGGGAGTTTGGGTCGCAGGCATTCGGAATAAAAATATCATGGTGGTTAATTAAGGTGGTAAACAAATCATGCTGGTTTCTTTTCTTTTCATTTCAGTTTCATTCATTACCATGTGTATTTGACTTTCGCCCATACCCATACCAATGAATTAATATAATCAGTAGAATATTTACATTACACATAACTTTTCTGGGTTTACCTGTATGGGTGCAGTACTCTGGTACATTTGTGTTAAAGCTGATGAGCATACAATTTGTCAATTTACTCTGTATTAACATAGAAGGATTGCTTATTATTCTTTATGTATGAAAATGCATAATGTTGGCTTCAGGCTGGATAAACAGTGTGCACACTGTCTGTGTGCCAATCATTTATTAAAAATTGCAAATAGCAGTATTATTCATTGTGAAAGAATACACTTTGTCCTCGTCTGTACTTTTTGTAATACACAGAATTTATAGCTTATTTCCCCGCAATGCATACAACAGCCATGATGAATTTTAGTTGGAGGGTTTGGTTTTGTTCCGGTGAAATATATTGTCGACTTGTAAATGGCTCTGACATTGTTCCAATGTATAGCCTTGGGCACGAGCCACTGTAAATGTTTCAGTGGTGCTGGACTTAAGCAATATCCTCTCCCTGTTTTCACCACGTATTGCACACAGTCCTTTGAAATACATGATGTGTGATCACACCGAAAACAATACCCCAAAATGTGACTTTGAATTACATCTAATCTGAAATCATTTGGTCTTAAGTGTGGTTTTGATTATCCTGCAATATATTGCAGAGCAGAAAAGCTTGAGCTAAATGAAGAGGATAAACTGTGCTTAGTAGGTTAGTCAAAAAGCAACTTAGGATATAAGGTAACAAAAATATTCAATAATAAATAACGTAAAATAAAATTGTCAGTGAACTATTTTCAAAAATGTTGAACCACTTTAAACATTTTATTTCTCTGAATCTTTGCTTTTCTGTGAAATGTAGGAGAAACTTACCTCTTTGTGTCTCAAAGGGTTGTGTCATGACAAGGGTCCCAAAGTCCTGCTTTACTGTTGGAGGGTCTCCAGACGAAAAGGTTCGGAACCACTTGTTTTATTTGTAAAGATCAATTGTCCATTCTTTTATTTGCTGTTTTGTTAACCATCAGAAGATACAGTGTATCATCTTAATATGGTTTTCATGTCTCATTCTTCTCTCGAAGGCCACTGTTTCATTTCTGTATAATGAGTGTATTTTCTGATTAACTTATTATTTTAGGACACATGGTCAGACCAGTCACAAATCGGCAAGCTATTATAATCTTGTTAAAACTCACTGCTAAATGATTCAGAACAATTGTGGACTAAAAAGCTGTTACTTAAGAAGCCACTGAGGTTTAATATTACCATCCTTTGTGCAGTGATGCATTGACTTTCTGACATCCAATGATGCCACATAGATTTAAGAAAAGAATCATGGAAATCTCCCTTTCTATAACGGTACTAAAGTTGTCAAGCAAATGTGTTGATGTAATATTCTCAACAATGTCTAAAATGCAGTGGAGTAGAATTATAAAGTAAAATGTTTGAGTGATTCACTGACTATCTTTTTTGTTCTTGACAGCAAATGACCACATAATATTTTAATGTTACTTATGTTAAGAAGATGATGCACTTTGATGTTTTTATTTTTATTTTACAGCTGACCAGGCATACAGTGTTAGATGATGTAGTATTTTGAGCAACACAATACGATATCAGCCCGCTTTCCAGAAGTGTTGTTCATCTGTGTTGACGTTGTATACGTGTTGAGTCCGTCTGCTGTGTGAAAAAGACAAAACCCGATGCAGCACAGATAAACTCCACAAATAACCTATAAAGTCTCATACATTACTTCCAGCTTCATTGCTACATTGGTTAACACCAAGAAGCCAATGCTTTTGCAGAGACGAATAAGATGCAGTATTTTAGGCTCTGAAAATACACACAATATTTCGTAATAGAATGAGTTTCTTGTTGCTTTTGTCCTTTGGGATTTGATGAAAGAAGCAATATCTTGAATAGCACCAGATCTTGTCTTTTTCAAAAACAGTGACACTGCAACATTACCCATTTGTCGTTCATTCAGTTTCCTCAGCGTGGCTGTGATTTATATTCAGTTTGAAGGAACCAGAAATGCTTTAAGGAGACTTTTTTTTTTAGAGACATGAGGCCCACTGTTAGCTATGACCCCACATTTGTCATCCCCTATCTCCCCCTCTTCACCCCACCCCTCCGGTCTCCGATCCCGGGGACAGATTAATGAGGGTGGAATTTGGACGATCTCACCAAAGGGACAACTGTCATCTATTCTGCTGTTAGTTATTCTGCCACAGGAGGAGATATACAGCAGGAGGTGTTTGTGCTCTCCCGCTTCCTTCCTTCACGCACACACACACACACACTCCTGTCTCAAGTTGGTTGAGAGGACGATCATTGATGTAATATATTCCCTAGACCCTTACTCTACCCTCAACCTCCTTCCCCCGACCTTTGTCCTCACCCCTACCTAAACCTCATCCTAACCTTAACCTTAAAACCAAGACTTGACCATCAAAGGGCCCTTTGAAGTTGTAAGAACTGGCTGAAATGTCCTCACAACGATAGTTTCACACTAAAATCTGTCCACATAACGATAGAAAGACATGAACATATACTTCACACACACACACACACACGCCGCTCTCTTTCCTCCTATTTTATATTTAACTTCAACCTGTCAATTAAAGAGTGAGAGGGCAACTAAGAAAAAAGAGAGGGAAGGGAGACAGTGAGAAGCACAGAACTAATTAGGCAACTGTGTAATTTTAATTAGCTGTTTTGATAATTAAACTAATTAGCTCCCTTGTGTTTCCACAACATGCAGCCGACTGGAGTTTTTTTTAAATCAAGGCTTCAGAGCTCCACTCTGTTGGTTAATTAGTCACTTTTGCATCAGAAAGCTTTATTGATAGCCTTAATTTGCAGTTGAAATGAGAAATCTGCTGTCAATAATTCGGATAATTGCCCGCTGTTTGATTGCAGAGAACAAAAGTAAGCGGCCCCGGCTCAACACATCTGCAAATCCCCGGGGTCGTTTCCTGAATGCTTAGGCTCTGTGATCTACATATCAGCAAATAAGCTCCCCCCTGCCTGCTTCTCCTTCTTGACCTCACTAACTAGATGAGGATCCTGCTAAATAAGGTAAAGATTGACCCACCACACCCCTCTCCCATCCCCGTTCCCAAAACGCCTCCTTAAAACACCACCCACAGCCCGGGCCTGTGATTCTTCCTCCCCTGCTGGCTAACTTTAAGTGTCCTGCATGCGCGGTAATTGGAAAAGAAGGCAGGGGGAGGAAAAAAACTGAAGGATAGTCACTGCTTGCTTTGTAGCTAATTAGTGTCCTTGGAATTAAATGAGCTGCTCGTTGTGCACCTCCAGCTCCTGCGGCCCATGTTTGTGAATTGAATAATTGATTCTCCTCCACTAATCAGAGAGCGACATAATGAGCCAGTTTAATTAAATGGGGATCTAACCTGGCGAACACTGGGAAAATATTTGCTCGTTTACGGTTAATCAGGAATAACACAGCCGGTGGGGGAGGGGTGTGCAGGATGGGGAGAAATATTGGTTTGTGTGTGTATGTAGGGTGCTTTGTAAACTTAGAGGCAGCTAAACAAGGAAAACAATCGTGCTGTCGGGGGGTTATTCAGTGCCAGCAGTAACCCTGCTCACAGACCGTGACTGTGTTTTCACAGACTCAAACATTCTGACGTTTGAACTGATTGTAAATCAGACTGTTGTCACAAGAGTGTTTGATTGGATTGTTAATAAAAATGCTGTATTTTGCTCATATTCTTTTTTCCAATCCATACAGCAGTGTCTCTAATAATGGCCTAGTATGTTTTGGACATTTTGGATACAACCTCAGAGCTTGACATTGAAGGAATAGACCAGACTTAGTTATTAAAGTCTCATATAACTGTAATATAAGAAGTAAAGGTATTTTACACTACCCCAATCCAAAGGGGGAGCACCAAAAGTGGTTTGGGAGGACCTGGTAGCATGGCACTCATAGAGGTATCTGTAATAGACATAAGTAGGCTGAACCCAATAAGACTCTCCAATCTTTTCTAGAGGCTAAAGGATGCTCACGAAAGCAGTAGCTGGACTTTATAGGGCTCCTAGCATGAAATTAAAACGGATGCATTCTGGCCTTCAGTGAAGCATGGCTACACCACATCGCTCTGTGCATGACCACCAAACTTGACAGGCTACCTTGATACTATCCTGAAAGGGAATATATCAACATCATCAATTCTGTAGTTCAGTCCTAACATTTCTCGCAGCTGGGGGGTTCCATGCTATCTGCCAGTTCTCCTCTGTTGGTTTTCTAGTAGTCCATCTGCCTCAGAGCACTGACGTGACAAACACATTGTGAGAGCTGAAATAACACATCCAGAATATTAAAAAAACTCTCCCACCTTGGTCATTCAGACGCAATCGTCTTGATGATTTCAGCATCTAGACCACACGCAGACTTTCCAGTCTGCTCCCGAAATAGATTAAAGTCTGGCCAGAGGGGGCTTACTCAATCCTGTAGGACTGCTTCAAAAGCATTAATTGGAGCGTGTTCAAAGAGGCAGCTTCTTATTGATCCAAAGTGATATGCAGAAACTGTGACAGCCTCCATCAGTAAGTGTGTTGATGGTGTCGCAGTGCCCAAAACAAATCCCGTCCAGAGCAAACCAGGAGCCAGGGTACATGATCACGTTTAGGATCCAAGATGCTGCATTCAGATCTAGGCAGGAGGCAGCTTTCCCACTGGACAAGAACCTGTCACGTGGCATCAGAGAGGCAACATAGGGCACAGGTTGAAAAATGTAAGGTATATTGATACATTGACTCAATATACAGTCCTCAGGGTCGACTTTCACAAAGGACAAGGACCAGACATAATCTAGGGTTCTGACATCAGTGCTTGTTCTGGATAGTTAGCGAAAAAAGGCAGTCACATGCCACATTTCATTGGCAATCACTCATCCTGCATTTTTAATGGGTCAACAGTCCCCAATTCATGGGATTGCTCCACGTCTCCTGGGCCTCATATATGACAGCAGTCTCCAAGATATGAGGTGAGCCTCCCATCCATGTTAACATGTTCTAGAGAGGCATCATCATCATTATCACCAGTGCTTCCCTTCACCCTACAACACACCTTTGAGGGATGGTGCATCTGGATAGTTTCCAGTATAGAGCAGAACTACACTCACCCAAGCCACTGGGATGGGGTGGTTACTGGTACTGGAGCATCTGGGCCTACTCTACTAGGCTGTGCAGCCATTTCTTTCCTCAACCTACAAAGATCCTCAACAGTGTGCGCACCAATACTCTCCCATTAAGTACAACACCCAGTCCTTATAAACCCATCCACCCATCACCACTACACAAATAAATCCTGAATTGCAGTGTGGTCCATGAGTCATGAAAGTTGAAATACTGTACCTAGATGTAAAAATGACAATTTTACTCAAAGCTGAACTTCATGAATCTCGGTGCAGCAATTTTATCTAGTACTAACCCAAACCCCTTCTACCTACACCAATCATATTTTTGGGGCAAGTTCCTGAACCTAATTTCTAGAACAGTTCAGCAGATGATATTGAATACAAGTTCAAGAAAAGGATTGTAAGTGCTGGTTTCAACATGCCACACATGGCTAAGCACTGCAAGGAAATATGGTGACTGTAAAGGCAATATATGACTTGTTGTTTAGTGACATAGTGAATAGTTAAGTCACATTTTCCATTAAAGGTTGGGTTGTGTATTCAAAACCACAGAACAAGTTCAGTAGTGAGTCAGAAACCTTTCACAGTGACTTCTCACTTAAACTAAAATGACACTCACATAAATAATGCACAGATGGGCAACATGACACCCCCCCTTATAGTAAAGTCAAAGCATCTAGATCGCCCCCTGGTGGCTGGCTGCAGTATAGGTCATCAACCATGCCTCCTTCATGTTAGTAGATAGGACATAGACCAAACCACAAGTCAAAGTATACAAAAATATGTGTTCTCAAAGAGAGTTTGTCATTTAAAGTAATTCATATCGCACTGATGTATTTAGTGAGATAGTAATACTAATATCATTTCATCGTATATTGAAACTCTGACCACGTGACATTAGTTGGCCAACTACATCATTGCATCTGCCAGAAAATGGCAGATGCATTTCTTCAAGTTCTATCCTAAAGCTCCGACTGTTAGTGCTACTCTACCTTGCTAACCCTAACGCTACCCCTACCCTATGTTAATAAAATTGTTAAAGGGACCATAAAGAAAATTAGACATATATCTACCAAAAAAATATTTTTTCATCCCTGACTTAATGACATTACAAACTCTATGAAACATGTTCACGTCATGCAAATTAAACAATCTGTGTGTATGTATACGTGAGTGGATTCTGAGATGTTTCAAGGGTTCACGAATGGAAAAGGTTGAGAACAGTGCAAGTGCAATTAGTAGATGAGTCCAAATCAATGTCACTTTTGGAGTATTGTTATCACTGAAGCCCTTTTTTGAAGTGCATTTCTGATATTGTGACAAGCTTTCAGAGCTGTAAAAGAATGAACGTTCTCATCCCAAACTTCACAGTCTACATGTCAAGGTCATATGAACTGATGCTGAATTGAACCACACCACAGTCTGATCCTTGCTGAAGCAGCATCTTAAAATGGAGGAGGATCACTGCCTCCTCCTGCCTGTCAGATATGTTCGGCAGCCTCTGGCAGCAAGATGACTTGAGCACACTGACCTTTCCTTATCACTGTGGTGGTGAGCTGAGGACCTTTAGCCAGGGTCCCCATCAGTTCAGCCACAGGGTGGTCGGGGCCTGATAACAAAGCTTGCCCACAGCTTTGAACCCAGAGTCCATCACAGCTCGGGGTGGACTGAACAGAGGTGATGAGGAGGTCAGACGCCCTCTACTGCATGAAGTTTGGATATAGGTGTATTGGTGATGAAGTGATCATGTCTGGTTACTGATTCCAAGATGCACTGAGGATGGATTGTGTTCAAACCATCTCCGAAGGCGATCAGGGACACATTGTGACCACATTGAACGCAAGTGTAAATGTAATTGCCCTGTAAATCCACATGCAACAACTATGTGGCCGGAAACAATATCACACCCACTGTTCTTAACAGCGAGAATGAAGCAGCTAGGCAGCTAGCAACCATTAGCCAGTAAACACAGGATGATCAAGGATAGAGTGAGGGTCTATTCCAGGCTCACTCACTCTCAGTTTGACCTCTGAATATGGTGATGTCAAATCATCTGACGGTTGGTTGGTCGGTCGGTCGGTTGCTGGCTCACTTGCTAGATAGCCTGTTGTGTTTCCTGTCTTGAAAACAAGATTGAAATTGAATTAACTATGAATGTCCTGTAATTGTGTTGCAGTGGACAGATAATCACACCTGAACATTTTATCCAAGAGCAAACCATACACAGTAAAGACAGTATATGAACCACCTGAAGGTTGCCAGTCTAATCATGCAAGCTTTATTGCTGTATTCACTGGGGAGTTATTTTTAACGTCTACGGAACGCATCTATTTCCATTGTAATGCACAACCTGCACTTACGTCTATGCACAGCTAAGCCAGTGTAACAAATGCACTGGTGTTGTGTTGTATTTTTGATTTTGGGCTTGGTATATCCTTTGTTTGGCAAAGAGCATATAATTCCCTTGTGTGCTGCAAATGTATATTTTGCATGTTTACTAAACAAAGAATAAAGGGAGTGAGTTTGGTATTGGCAATGCAATTCCGAGAGCACGGCGTTGCCACGGTTGTGATGTTTATCTTAATTCATCAATGAGCAGGGGGGAGCTTCGAGGGGCTGACAGAGAATCATTGAGAAACAGTCTTTGTGGGGGGAAACAAAAAAACAAAAATGGAGCATTGAAATTCTGCACCAGAGGAGAGGGGAAGAGGAGAGGGAGCTTTGAACCAGTTGCCTGTCAGTCTTTCCCTGTGTTTTCTGTGTGAGGAGATGACTGAGAGTTCCCTGTTCCTCCTCCATGCTACCGCTCTCCAGAGTCTAGGAAAACCTGCTGCACAGGTTGGAGAAAAAGTTGAGTTTGTGGACTTTGAAAGGGGAAAGCGGAGGGGAAAAACAAAATCTGCCTCGCTTTTGAACTTTCACAACAGCAACACACACACACAACAGCCTGTACCTCAGCAGAGTGTGCATGGGAATACAAATATAAAGTCAAATAACCTGGGAGTGTAGCACACAGTCAGGGAGGACAGCTGTATTCTTCCTCACATCATTTGAAATTTGCAGCTGGGTTTATTTCCTGCACTTACTCTTGTAAACTTAGCTCGGTTGTGTTTGCCACTTGCTTTCTGACCACATGATGGCCCCTCTGATCTTGAGGGGATAGTTCACCCAAACATCTAAATTCACTCATTGCCTACTCACCACTATGCCGATGGAGAGGTGGGTGAAGTGTTTGAATCCACAAAACCCTCTCGGAGTTTCAGGGGTAAACAGCGTCAAGGCCAAATCCAATACAATTGAAGAAAATGGCGACCACTTCTTCAATTCGAAAGAAACAACAGAAAATAAACAAAAATCCTTCCATGCTGCGTTTTTTAATAAGTTTGCTCACCAGCTACTTCAATTGTATTGGTTTTGGCTGGGATGATGTTTACCCTTGAAAACCCCCAAAAGCGTTTTGTGGACTCAAACCCTCCATCAGCATAGTTAGATAATTAGTAAATTTTCATTTTGGGGTTAACCACACACATCCCGATCTTCAGAGTTCATCTCTGCTAAAGTCTGTATATGTGTTTCCCATGTGCTGCTAAATCTCCAGGGCCTTTCATTTACCTGGGAGGACTTTTGAGTGTTTCTTTCACTTTCACATTAACCATGCACATTTCCAGTGATGTGTCCCAGTCTGCTAGCCTCTGGCCTGCTGGCCTCTGACCAGCACATCAAGGCTACTTCCAGGCTACTAGAAGTAGAGTAGCCATTCCTGAATCGGGGGTTGCAATGGACATTTTGTCTGTTCCTGAGTCAGGGTCCCAGCCAACATTGAAGCCTGCTCCCAAGTCCTCCAGAGGAGATCCACCGTGTGGGCTGTCAACCAGGAGTCAACCCATCTTTGCATAACTCCCTGTCCATCCATACATCTGTAAGCCTCTACTAGTGAAGTGACTTCCCCACACCAGTCTGTGCTTGGAACTCCAGGCCAGTGCTCCTACCACCAGTCCACACATCCAGCATCATAGGTGTTCAAAGATCCAAGGTCATAACCCAAGAAGACTGGAATAACAGTTCTAAAACATGGCACCAGTGTAGGAACTTGTGATTGTCCAGTTTGAACTTTTAAGAAAACAGGACAATCTATGTTTCCTCTTGGGCTGTGTAATTCAATTAATAGCAGAGACCATCGGAAATATAATAACAATAGATTTTTGAACAACCATGATACACATTTTATGTTGCATATAGAAATAGTTGTAAACCCACATGATTTGATACATTTATAGATTGTTTTGGATCAACAGAAACTGAATAAACCATAAAACCACCACAGTTAGTGTAAGTGTGCTATATTTCATCTGTTGTGCTTGACCCAACATTAAAATGCAACCTGATGTAACTTGGATTACTGTTCCCTCAACACCTCAAACGCACCAGGAAGTTTAAAATGAAAGATGGCTGAATACCATTTAGCTGCTTCGGTTTCAGGGTCCTGGTTCTGAACAGAGCCATTTTGAATGCTATCAGTAACACCAGGGTTTTTCCTGCTATGACATGTCAACATGTCTGCCGTGAACAAGGCCTGTTATTATTCTCCTCCCTAGGTGCTGCTCTGATTGTTTGTAATGACCTGATCACAAACTCCCTAGCACAGAAGTCATTCTTTTTTATTAATATGAATATTCAGCTTTCCGTTCTGGATTAATTTGTCGTATACTGATACCGAGTGAGCTCAGCTGAGGGTGGCTGATATAATGTCATGATGAGCACTGATAATTCTGCTTTGAGCTCAAGAGCAAGATATTCAAATGGTGTAAAGTCGCTCAGGTCAATGTCATTACACACAAGCTGTGTGGGGAGAGTGGCTGCACATCCCTTCTCCTCTTCTTCTATGGCGGGTAAAAAGGACAAGCCTCTGTCCGTAGTGCTGTTCAGCCAGTTCTCTACTTAACTAAACTAAATACACACATTGCAATTCTTTTTCACATATGAGATCACTTGCCCAATTTTTTTCCAGTGATTTCAGAGTCAAAATAAAAAGTTCCAGCTGCACGCATTTTCTGACAGGAAAGGAGATATTTATTCCTGCTTGGAATTTAAGCGTTTTGTAAAAAAAGCTTAAACCTGCGAATTGCAGCTTCCAGCTTTATTTCAATACTGAGTCACTTGATAAAAAAAATGCTCAGGTAGTATTTATCAAAAGATGCACAGTCCTACAAAACAAAAACTTGAAATCATCAGATTTTGAATAAGCAATTGTTAAAATCCTGATTTATGCTCAGAGGTTTGTGACATCACCGTTTTCCAACTGAACCCCACCCACATCCAACCCCTGAGAGAGACCCATTAAAAAAATGGCAAATATGTGCATGTAAGACCATGTTGTTGATCATATTAAGAAGCTCAGGCAGAAATATGCTTTCTGATATTCTACAGTGTGTTATATATCCATTATAAACCATAATTAAGGCCGGTTAATTTAAATCATTGAACACCATCTCTTCAGAGTAAAGTACATTCTTTATAGCGATGGGTTAAAAATATCTCACATGAACAATGTGCATGAATAAAAAATATATATGTATACCCACATATATACAGTGTATATTTATATATATGGACTAAAAAACCCAGCAGTCTGTTGTGATACCATGTTTGTGTTCCAGTGCTGCCAAGAATCCTCCAAGTCCGAGGCCTGTGTGTGAGTGATTGTCACTGTTAGAGCTCTAATGACCCACTAGACTAGTATTATTGTTATCGTCACCATCTAAGCACTGGAGCTGTCCAGTGTGTGGATGCTCACCAGCAGCCCTGACTGCCTCCATTTGTCTCACCCTGTGCAGGGCCACATCTTCTCTAAATCACCCCCCTCACAAACATCTATAATGCCGGGGCAGTTTAAAATGACAAAAAAACACACAAAACGAGAAGACCCAAAACGGTTTGCCTGATTGGCTCCGCGCTGCAGTCACCGCACTCCAGCCGGTGGAGAAGAAAAACGAAGGCGATAGTGAGAAAGCTCCGGCCTGGAGAATAACAGGCGGCAGCACATAACGAGCCTCATCCTCCAGCTTCATTAGAGAGGAGGAGTCCCTAACCCCGAGGGGAGAGGGGCTATTCCCACAGCGCCCATTGCACTTTTTAACAAGCCCCTGTTCCAGACACAGCCCACCAGAGATTTGTCCAGTCCACCTGATTTGTCGAGTCCGGCCCACTCGCACGTTATAGTTTAAGCAGGAGTCCGCCCCAGATTATGGCGGCCCTGTGGGAGCCGCCGGCGCCTCCTCTGACACCGCCTGCTTGTGTTTGCAAACAAGCAGAGTCTGCAGTAAACAAGGTATTAGGAGCTAAAGAGCCCCTGCCTCGTACGGCGCACACACATATTACCTTCGCCACAAGTCAGCAAAAGCTTGCTCGAGGTGCCACTGCTGCGCCTCCACAGCACAGAGACAACAGCATCTGTTTGAACTTGAAGTTGAACTAAATTGTGAGGTCGCTATCGGAGGAGAAACCTCCTAATGACTGATAGCACAAATTACAAATCACCCTTTTCCCTCTAATAAACACACATCCACCAGCGAATCGCCTCATCATTTCATTAAGATGTGTACAGATACCAGTTAACGTGGCCTCCCTCACTTCCTCCTGATCTTCCTGGAGGCCACGGGCTGCGTAGCCGTAAAAAACATTATCATAATGACAGCGTTCCACGATCCATTTATTGGAGGGGGTCTCCGTAATAGTTCTCCAGGTATGTTTAGCTCCTATTCAACAACTGCTCCTCCGAACTGAAGGAGGAGACGCGCACAGTAATCACTATGTTTTCCCAGAGAAAATGCTGTTATTATTCAAACTTCACTGTGAATAATTGAGCTTGCGAATGTGCTGGGATGGGCCCAGAATTGAGACAGTAAGTGTGTGTGTGCGTGTGTGTGTGTGTGTGCCTTCTTAGCATTCGCCTGCTGCCTTCCCTTTGAGGAGCAGCCATTACTAATTGCAAAGAAATTTCCTCCTTTTCCTACCTGCGGGCCTGTCAGGTCGTAAATGAAAACGAATTAAGTAGAAATCCATACGTTTCCATGCCTCCTTCCATCCCCGCCCGCCTGCCCCACCACGCCGTATATCATTAGAGGAGCAAATTAAACATTAGCGCTTCGGCTGCCGCTAGTTTGGGCTAATTGCTAATCAGCAGTAAAAGTTGCCTGGCACGGAATATTGCTTACCATAAGCTAAAGGTAATTTGCTTCTCAAGACGAGCTAGGCCGGCTCGTCTGTTGTTGTCCAGAGCCCATGCCTAATTACTGCCGGAGGGTGATGACAGTCGCTCAATGGAGATTAAGACCGAGCTGAAAAAAATGGAAATGTGCCATAATGCTGGAATGAGCTTGAAGTGCTTCTGTCTGCTTTTTCTTTAATTTCCCCGTCTTTCTCCGTGCATGGCCTGCTGCTGAAAGACATGGATCTTGGAAGGGGAAGCCAGAGACAGTGCTGTTGCTCTCTCTCTCTCTCTCCATGTTGCCAGATGAGGCTGCATTGCAAATCCAAAAAAGTTGAACAAGGTTTTATTTCTTTCTCTAATTTTCTAATTACCACTGCTAATATTTGGCCGATAGTTTCCCCCTAAAAAACTCATTCTGCTAGTCTAACGGTGTCCTCTTCATGTGAGCACAGTGTCATACACCTTGAACTCCTTCCCTCAGCGGGGTCCCTGGTCGATCATCGTCCCACCTGCCGTACCTGCCTTAGATGTCATGCCACGGACACCCATTGCTACACAACACCCCTGTGTTGCTAAGGTTCTGTTTGGTTGAGCGGATCCTTCCTCTCTTTGTCAACCGTCCTTCATGTTTCACTGCTCTAGGCCGTAGAGCAGGTGATAGAGATTAGAGAGCGTGGCTATTACAGCCCAGTCCACACTTATCATAATTAACTATCTCCCATTGCCTCTCCACTGCCAAGGTTTCGGTTCCCAGTGAAGGATCGAGCTGACATACTGCAGACACAAGTTGAGGATAATACAATAATCCGTGATAATATCTCAGTTTGAAAATAAACTAAACTAAAATAGTGACAGTTTTATTATTGCATATCATGTATAATTTGGAATTTTGTTAATGTAAAGCCGGGTTGGGGAATCTTTTTCTTATTAAGGGCCAATTCAATCTTTATAACATCCATCAAGGGCCATACAACATGTCCGAGGTGATTGCTGGAGCTGCTCGTCTTCGTTGAGGTGTCTGACTTGCAGACAGTCGCTCCCTCGTTTCAAACTCAACAGCCATCGCCTGCACAGAAATGTGCGTTTATATTCATTTGTAGACATGACCTGTGGATAAAATCTGGAGAATTGGGTCCTGACGTATCCGTAGTTTCCCTTTCACACATGCCCGACGCAGCGGGAGGTTCTCTGCAACACAGCAACACGTCATCCACATTATTCAGGCGATGGCTGGTGGAGCCGGGCAGGAAGTAACATATTAATTCTGCTGCAGAGATCAGTTGATTTTATTAACTGCACGTCAACGACCGTTGTCGCCCCATAACAACACAATCTCTCTTGACACCTTCCTTTGTGTCTCCTTCTTGTGTGTCACCGCCTATTCTCACCCAGAGATACTTGTCTTCTTTTTGTTTTTGTGTGGGTCTCGTGTTACAAGCGGCATCAACCCAGCGGGGGAATCCCCTGCTGTGCGCTTACATCAGATTCTGCAGACTTTCTGCTGACCTTACCGGGGGCCAGGTGAAGACAGCCTCATGCAGATAATCCTCAGGCTGTCACTCTGCAGAAGATGTGCGGAAGATCTCTGGAGTTCAGCGCAGGTCTGAAAGCAGCTTATGTCTGTTGACAGTGTTGACGGACTCTTTGTCTGGTGCTAACAGCCCCACAGCAGCAGCAAGGCTCTTTCTCCTTCTGATTGAGGTTTTCAGCTTCCTGTCCATCATGGACACCAAACTCCACTGAAGAGCTTAAACCTGATCCAGGAGTATTTTCCCTTATAACTTATTCAATTTAGCTCCATGATTCCAGCTATAACGATGCTGACTAGACCCTCTTCCTTGTCTCAAACCTCAACGTAAAATGTTTGTTTTTCCATTTCTCCGGGGAAGATTTCTCATCGACTTGTGTCAGCGATGACACAAAACATCTACGTGTTTCCTTTCCCCCTGACCGCGGCCTGACAGCAGCCAAGGCACCACCTTGAACAGCTTCTTAGATATTTTCTTTTGGTGGAGAAAATAATTGCTGTCATTTCACTCAATTATGACTTTCTATACAGCGTGTTTTATATATAAGGTGTATTGACACGTTTTTAGAAAAGTCAATCTTTTTCAGATTTCTGAATTACTGTCCTTGCAGGGGCTGTATATGGCTCGGAGGCAGACACGGCCCCCCCACCCCTGATGAGAATTATATGGCTGCTGAACAAATCATTATTGTGTGGTCACAATGTTGGAGATGATAAAAACTCTTCTTCTAATCCTCACTTATACAGTCTCATCTTTCCAGACACATCTTTACACTTCTGCTGGGCATCAGACCATTAAACCTCCATTCAGTCCTCGCCTGCTCCCTATCATCACTGGTTTTACTCAGTATAATACATAAAGAAGACAGTTTCACAACTTAATTTAATCTCAATTGCACTTTTTGTCTGTTTGTGTTGTCAGACATGTGAATGAGTATAAAAGAGTGATTTGATCACAACTCGTAAACACTTCACGCGAACCTGGGATCATTCGCAAGCTGCTGCTCTGCGGCGATAAACTCCTCATTTTATAAACACGACATAGTCTGACAAAACCAGACAGAAAGTGTGTCTTTACTTCACTGCCACACAGCTTCTTGCTGAGCAGCTTATGAAATCATTATGAAATCAAGCTCAGAAATACAAAGTGTTGAAATTCATCCGTTTTGAAAAAGCTCTATTTTATTTATGAGAAAATTGTCGTTTTAAGTCTGAATGGAGGGATACAGTAGTTTTTACTTCAAACCATGATCAAGATACAGTCAAAATCAAATGGTTTTATAATAAGAATAATATAATTTTTTATTACATTTTAAATGTGTCCATTTTTTGTTGAAACCAGATACATTTTCTAGACAGTTATTGTACATTTTCTTTTCTTTAGTCGAACAATGTTTAAATATATGTAACCTGGATGTCTTTAAACAGCACATTTCACTTTTATTCAAATCATGTCTGCTCTTAGCATAGAGGCATTAATGTCTGCTCACCTACAAATCAGCAGAACAGTGCTCATTGTGAAATGTCATGTCTGCCTCCCCAGACTGTTTCAGGAAGGAACCTCCATTATTATCAGAGCTGGAAGATACTGACCCACCCAAATACCCTGGAGAATAAAAGGCCAATATAAGCCTCATATAATGTTCTAAAATAAATTATTGTCGGTGTGTGTGCTTCCGTGTGTGTGTGTGTATTATATTTCACACCCAGTATCAGCGCCTGTCTTCCTTATTTCAAAGTCCAAAATAGCTCCAAACCAAAATGTACAGCAGCCAAATACTGGATGATGGAGAGGAGGTGTAGGTGTCTCCGCTGTGAAAAACAACCCGGTTGGATCCCAGTACAGTCCAATCAATACATCGTTATAGATCATAATCACGTGAAGCGTATAATCGCCTAAAACCTATCAATTATAGAGAGAGAGATAGCTGGGGCCTCCAAATCCTGGCCTGCAGCCCTCTTCCTCCTTGGATTAGGATCTGAGATTGGGTCAGGATCATAGGGGCTGTGCCCAGGCCGGCCAGATATCAGATTAATGACCACTCGAGGGGCACACATCTCAGCCAGCAGTTAGAGGGAGGGGGAGCAGCGAGTTACTGCAAAATAAATAATACATCATTTGGTCTGGGAGCTGATATAATTATCACCTAAGACAGACTTTCTGGCCGGCGCATGAAATATCTCAAAGACGGAGTGATTTCAGTGTGCATGGACCAGCATAGCTCAGATGCATGTGACGTGGAGAAGGGAGACTTCATTAGTGAGGGTTGTAGTCAAATACGTCGGATACTAAATTTTCCAATCAACCAGATTTTGGGGATTTACTCAAATTAATTAAAATACAAATAAGAAAATGATTTAGGTCATATGAGCTTTCAGAATGTCTTCGGTCATATCAGGAAAATGATGAATGAATCAACACAAGGTATATAAAGAGACATTTGACCCCATGCAAAACAACTGTGTGTTCCTCACATAAAGATCTACCACTGAAAGATCCACTGACGCCTGAAAGGATTTATGGACTGACAACTGACGACAAATGGTGCAGGGAACTGTATAAATTATAAACATTCTATAACATTCTGTGGTTTTATCCATAAGGTTAGTGAATGTATTTTTCATGTATTTTGATTAAATGGTAACATTGCCTCTAAAATTCACCTTTATATTTTCCCACTGGTCCCGCACTGACCAACTAATGCTCCTAAATAAAATAAAAACATTTTTTCATTGTCTTCAAATACAAGTCACTTGCTAGACACAGTCATGGATTAGTTCCTTCAAATATTGTTAAACCGTTACAAATAGATATGATCTTTTGGTTTGGTTGGAGTAACGGAACATTAATGCTTTGGCTACTTAATTAAACTTCCAAAAAATCGGAACAATCAACAATATAGGGCTAAAGCACTGCTAGCTAGCTAACAAGAGTTGCTTGGGCTGTAGAAAGACAGGTCCCTATTTCTCCATCCAAAAAGCGCAAAGCAACCTGACATAAAGCAATTCAAATTTATTTTTCTTTCGTAGCAAATTGTTACCTGTTAAAATCTTATTGTTTTTACACAAAAAAACGTACATATTCTGCTAGAACTGATGTTGACGAGACCAGTGAGAAAAAAACCAAGATTTCTAACCTCTTGCCTTCCGCTTAACCAAAACAATGAGCTGGAAAAAAAAAACTGAAATGCTCCATAGAATCGAGGAGAACCCCAGATTTCATGTTGTTTGTATAAAAATACAGATTAGTGCAGCTTTAATGTTAGCAAGTCTTTGTCACCATGGCTGAAATAACTACTTTTGCACAAGGTTAGGGGAAAGCTGAGGACACCGACGCTGACTCAAACCCGATAAACAAACTGCGGCCTCCTGTGTGAAGGTCCATTGCCCGTTTACCCGTCCAACCATGAAGACCTCTTCCTGTGAGGTGATGTGGCTCTAAAACAATGTCACACTAGGTCTCCCTTGACAGATAAGAGTCGCAGCTCAAGCCACAAGAGGATAATGTTAGAGACCTCAAAACATAGGCTGTGTTGTAGGCATTTGAACAATCCCACTGATGCTTTTCTTGTGGAGACAGTCTGGGATTGATATAGATTCCTCTGCTGTGCATTGGTGCCTTACTGTCTTGACCCCCCACTAAACACAGTGGAACCAGGACGTGGTGTGCTTCAGATCCCTGAGATGTGTATTGACCCACCCTCCGTGGCCAAACAGTTGGCATCACCCTGCTGAAACACCTTGTTGCCAACCGCAAGGCAATTAAAGTCACAGGAAGTAATTTCGCATGCGTGTCTCTGCAGCTGAAATCTCCAATCAGGAGCCTGCTTGTGAGCTGAGGCTCTCATTTCCTACAACTGTCAAGTGTGGATGGGGAGGCCTCCTGCTTCCAGCTCCCCTCCACCCCCTGCTTTCATAAAAAAAATGAAGAAACAGCCTGATGGTTATGGGAAATCCAACTACAAAAACAAATATGTATATTTTCAATTTATCTCACCTCCCATACCTGTCTGTGCTCCCCACAAGCCTTGGCAACTCTCCCAGCTGCCCCTCCAACTCACTATTTAAATTCAGAATTCCTAAGCGGATTTTCTCAATTTAGCCATACTTTTAATCTTTGGCGAAATGAGTGATGACTTCTTTAAATAAAAAATATATAAAAAAACTGACAGGCTTACAGCGCACACCGGCGGATTAGTTTCCCGTGGAGATGAGGTTTTCCTTTGTGCCGCCATGTGTCTGTTTGATGGGGTTTAACAGGAGGCGTCGGTGCTGAAATTGGATGCAGCAGGGATCGTGGGTAGATGGCCCGAGTTCGATACAGACCCCCACGCTGCAACTTTGCCCTGTGCTTTTCCCTTCATTTTCCTTTCCCTCGGGTCCAATGACTGAGCCTTTAAACACTCATTGACTGACTGACACACAGATACACACACCACACAAATACAAACAGAAATTCTGCTTCCAAACACACATACACAAACCGTAAAGCAGCCCACACACACACATACACACACACACCGGCACATATGCTTTAAGGAATATGCACACCCCACCAAAGCACCTGCTTTGAAAAGTCCAGACAAGCATTAAATCCCACCTGCTCCATAATCTATCGGATAGTCCACATTTTGTTATGTCTGCTGCTCGCTAACTTTCATTACACAACAGTGGAGCACCGGCCTGTTCATCATCCATCCTGCTGTCACCGCCATCCTTTTGTATTTAACATCATGTGCATGTTCGATAGCAATGGTGACAGCATACTAGAAGCAGCAGCACTTCTTTCTTCAAATGAAGGCCGATGTCAAAATCTGACTTGATCGACCAGAAATAAGATGAGTTGGATAAGCGTACCTAATTTCCTCTTGTCAGGAAAAACATCTTTCCATATTTGACGGAGGCAGGTGGCTGGTAGGTGGTTCAGACCTTGGTGTTGTGGAATGGGAGGACAGGAGCAGCTGGTTCATGGAGGATTTTCCACTTTTGCAAATTTCCATATACGCATTTGATAGGAAGGAATAGTTTGGGGTGTCCTGACAGTCCTTTACACGTGAGGGGCATGTGACGACTTAACAGCTTGAAAAATTGTTGCCCGCAAAGATATTGGTTTAAAACTCCGATGACAGGCAGGAATGCAAATCTGCCTGTCATCAGTAAAATTGATTTGCACCAGTTCATTCTTGAGGGAAAAAAATGAATCTAGTAGCATCCATTGATGGAGATTTCGTCCTCCTCCTCGCCGTTTCCCATTTTAAAAGGCAGAGAAAGAGAAGCAGGGTTGCATTGCCCCACACAGGAGCTGAATCTCTTACACAGCCCTGGTTCCGGACATACTGGAGGCTGTTGGTGGGGCGTGCTGGGGGATTCTGCCACATATGAAGAAACAGTAGCATGCCTATTGAGCAGCGTCTGTCTGAGGTAAGATGGTGTGTGGACTGCTACTGTGGAGTGTTTGGGTTGATGTCTTTATTTACAGTGCGAAAGCTTGGATAAAGCAACCTCCTTCCAGAAATTGTTTTTCTCTTTCACCGCTTAAAGGTTCAGTGTGTAGAATTTAGTGACATCTAGTGGTGAAGTTGCATGTTGCAGCTGAATACCCCTCACCTCACCCTTTTCTTCCAAACAAGAAAAAGAACCTGTGACAGCCTTCAGGTGTCATAAAAACTCAAAGGGTGTTTAGTTTGTCCAGTTTGGGCTACTGTAAAAAACATGGTGGCCTCCTTAGAGAGGACCTGCTCCAAATGTAGATATTAAGTATTTAAATGCTGTATAAAGTATTTAGTAGTATATTCTTGGGTAAAGAAAACAACCATTTTGTATAATTTAGATGAAACACTAGTGAAAATATCACGAGGATTTTTTATATAAAATCCCTGCTAATAGATCCTTTTCACCTACATTTTAGACACTGAACCTTTAAGACTGCCTTAAGTAAGTTATGACTAAATCAACAGCTAGATTTGTATATAAATTGAAATTAAACTGGCATAGATAGTTATGGCGGCTCATGAACCCTACTTTGTGAATGGTGGGGACAGCAATATTTTTGTGTCCAGGTGTCTTGGCTGTATCTTTCCCTCAACTTCATGCAGGGTATCCTGGTCCTAATACCAAACAGGAAGTGGGAGATTCCAACTCCATGTGTATAGGAGGGAATCTAGATTGTGCCACATGAAGCCCAGAACAGAGGGATGTTTTGGGCAACTATCACAGAAACGTTCTTTTATGAGCCCATATGATATAGCATGGTGATGATTTGTTCATTGATATTTGTCTGGTTATATGGTTTGACTTGTGGAAGGGGCTTCTGGTATAAAGCCAGGGGGTAGATGCTCCTCAGGGACAGTTAAGCTTGGGCCTGGAGGCTGCATGTGCTAGAGCTCAAAAGTCAGGGGCCTAGTAGTAGTTATCTTACAAGAGTTTAAAGAGGTTTGTTTTATTTTTTTTTAAAAACCCGGTCTGGTGACAACAACAAAATGTAAGCACCAGGTGAAGATTCCAACTCACGTGTCCTTCTTCCAACATTAGGCTCAACATTACATTAATCACAGCTAGTATCTGCCCTAATTGGCCTCTAATTGGCTTATTCTCAAAAATACTTATCCTAACTAACCAATCAGAGGCAGTTTAAGGTGGTAAAAGAAATTGGCTTATAGGACATGATTGAATTATGCGCACAACAGGCGATTTAGAATTAATGCTGATTATTTATTTATTAGATATATGCCATATAGAACTTGCCTATTCTCTGCATTATGCTTCTGTTGTGTGAGAAAAAAATCTTTTTTTTGTATTCTTTAGCTGAGAGTCAACAATATGTGATTTTGGAGGGTCAGGTGTCAGCCTATGTCCGCCTGCTAAAGCACAGGTTGCTACATACAACTGGAATTCCCGGATTTTGGTTTTTGGTCTTTAAGCCGTTAAAAAACACTCATCATAAAGTTATCTGATTGACAACCCAGTGATTGGTGAGCTCATCCAGTCTGGTCTAAGGCCAGTTCCTTTTGATATCACAGTCCTTTATGTGTCTATTGAGAGGTCTTCTTAAAGTCATGCCTCTCAGCTGGTGCTCACTGTACAGACTGAGGATGGTCATGGTAAGCGCTGCCTTTTCCTAAAGGTCATGACAGATGGGCTCAGATTGGCTGGGCTCAGACAGTCTGAGACACTTGGCTTGGTGTGACTGGATGCATGGGGTTAGCCAACAGCAGCCATACTTACTGACTGGGTATTTTTGGCCCACCATTATTCCTATACCTCCTTAATCCAGTATAGAGGACTTAGGCTTCTTTGTTTGCTCATTTGACTGTGTGGGTGCCATATCCCAAAGCTGGGCGCGGGATTAGTGAGGCATTGTGTCAGTAGCTTGTGAAGATGCTGCGGAGGGGGGAGGGGGCTGCTTGATTAAACAGAGGCAGTAGAAACAACAACGTGAGCTTTTCTTTGGAGGAAGGACTGCACTGAGGTAGGAGGGACCCCACAGACCGAACCAAGACCAAATTCTATGCAATCCATGGGATAGTTTGGCATTTCTATACGATCTGTTGACTCATTTTCCTTTGACGCAGCCTCGCTCACCAGCAGGAGAGTCTTTTAAGGAACCTAGCAAAGCAGAGAGTGTGTCGCGAAACAGCCATTCTCATCGTTTCCTTTGATGTGTACATACATTTAACGTGAGCCAGAGCATGCTGAGAAGCATGACAAATCGCTGGAGAGAGTTTCTCCTCCGCACGTTTTTTTTTTCTTCCATGGGGTCAGGCTTGCGGTTGGGGTAGTGCAGGGGTGGGAGATTTTGGCATTCCTTTTGGAGCTCTGCACTTGACCTACTTTTCATTAATGGGGATTCATAGTGAAAAAGAGAGCTGTTTATCCTGTGATGAAAAGCATAATGACATTTGGTTTAAGCAGCGGACAGAGTGGATGCAGTCCCATCCACTGACCCCCCCCCCCCCCCCCCCCCCGCGGGCGTCTTTGCCTATTGTGACTGGGTGAGGCCGCCGGTTGGAGGGACCGGCCGAGAGGAGAGCTAGATGAGCTTAGTGACACAAACACCTTTTGAAAAATGTTTGGTGAAAGCACTGCTGGGAGGTTTTCAATGCCCTCGCTCATGAATCCACAAAAAGGCAATTTCTGAGACGCTCGGAACTTACAGTCTAAAGGGGATATATTGTATGAAGAGCATTCACATCCATCATACTGAGTGGAAATGAGCGGGCCTAAGGTGGAGATATCTCCAAAGTTTGGCTCCCGCTCACTGCAGTGACAGCAGGTGAAAGAGAGACATGTGAAACACTGTCCAGGAAATGCGGTGAGTGGGTGAGAAGCGGTGCGGAGCCGTGGCAATTAGAGAGGGTCCCTTCCGAGGGTCACCTGACATCAAAGGGAATTATTCAGTACCCGCTTATTCCTTTATTTGATTATGGTCATTTTGACCGCTCATTACTCCAGCCGCAATATGCTCGCCTCGCTCTGTGGATGTAGCTCAAATGTTGTCAAAGGTGGCACAGCAAAGCTAATGCTGTAACAATATGATCACATGCCTCACAAAGATATGTTGGATTTCTCATTTCCCTCCATGTGTGTGTGTGTGTGTGTGTGAGATGTTCAAATTGAAAATATGGATGTTTCATAATATTTTTGACTGCTTTAACTATCTCCTCCTCTCTCCGTCTCCCTTTTCCTTCCTCTCTTATTCTCTCTCATGCTCATATTCCCTCTCTCTCATTTGCTATTTGAAGCATCTATTAGTGTTTTAACACCACAGGAAAGCGGCTTCATTGAAATGCAATGAAAACTGCACTGAGAAGGCAAAGTTAACTAATGGGCTCAAATTTTCAAACGAATGCAAGATTAAAGTCAATTGAATCTCCCATTGGGTCTTGACTGAAACCCTTTGAAAAGAAGCCCCACAGTGGGTTCCAGAAATGAAAAATAGGACTTATTCTAAAATATTAATTACATTTTATACCCTCATTAGAGCGAGCAATAACATTTGTTCAGAAACTTTACCTTGAGGTGGTTCATGTGCTTCGGGAAGGTGGTGTGTCTGGTCGGCCCAGCCTCTTCCCACACGGCGATGCAGATGTTACCCAGTGACACATCACGGGGGCAGGACACCGCTGCAAATGGGCTGTATTCATATCTGATCCGCCGCTCTAAAATGAGCCGCCTCTTCTGATGTTATTACATTGTGAGCACTTTTGAGCCATGATCCAGTTAAAATGAATGAGAGGAGACATAAGACAATATTATGGTGTCTTGACTGCCTGTAAAAAAAGAAGACGACGAGGTGCGGGGGGGGGGGGGGGGAGCAGATCTACAGAATAACCAAACAGAATAAAGAAATCTGAAGCAAAAGGGAAGGGAAGAAAGGGAAAAGAAGGTGTTGTCTGACTCAAAACCTTAGAGAGAGAACTACACGGAGTCCTTGGAGGGTGGATTTCCTTTTTTTTTCTCCTTCCTTTGCACTATTATTTAAGGAGCACACACAGCAGATCCTGCATCAGCTACGATGGCCTACTTTTTCCGGCTTTATATACCATGAATTAAATATATTTTATAAAACATGCCCACATTCCCTTAAATGAAGTGTGCACGATGAAGGAACATAGAAGACATTAGGGAAAGTTGCTCTCATTTTTTTCGACAACTCCTTGTCTTCGACTCTCAGTTGTGTGTTCATCGCGGTACACACACACACACACACACACACACACACACAGAGCAGTGCATGTTGCCTCTCCTCCTGACTGCCTTTGGAGGATTTATATGTGTCAAAACTCACATTCCAGCCTGAGACAAAGAGCAGCGGGCCCACAGGAGTGACAGGAGGAAGATCTGAAAACTCTTCTGTCGCCTGTAATGGGCTAGAAGTCATTAAAAACATCACTGCTGGCCTAATTAAGATGGGACATCTGGTCTTTCCTCACAGAATGGATCGCAGCAGAGTACAAATAACTCCTCTATGACAAGTTGAGAGGTGTCATACATCTCAGTGATCGTCAATCAACATGGGAGTTATGGAGCTCTTTCATCATTAACGAGCAAATGCTTTGTTTTTTGCCATATGAAAGCAAACAGACAAATTTAAGAAAAGAAAAAAAAAGAAGAGATTCTGAGTTTTTTTCTGTGTCTTCCAATGCTGCTCAATCTCCCTTTTATGTTGCTGCCAATTAGTTGGAATAAACTTTACTCTGTCTTTGATGATACTTGTCTTTGCATGGAGCAGGAGTTGGCTTGAGTCGTCTGCGCTGCGTTCGGTCATTTTACATTAAATGGGTCAAAGACTGATTAAGCTGTTGCAGCACAAATAATGGGTAATGTGGACGATTAAAACAACAAAAAAGTGCAGTTCTATAATGTATAGTACTAAAGTGAATTTAATGAATTTTTAATACACGTCACATTGCATATTAATTAAACTGAGCTATTAAATTCTGCTAGACCCACCATTAATTAAGCCATATATAGTTTAAGTCATACTTGTTGCATGTTGTCCAACCGAAAACGGATTTTGGAGATATGATTTTAAATTATGCTCAAAACATCTTGAATATTTCTATTTGATTAAAAAATAAATGTATATTTACTTTTGAGTGTATGGAAGAATATTTTAATATTTCACAGCAGTGAAGTGCTGGAACACGTGTGTTAAAGGGATTTAGTGCAAATGTGATGTGTCATACAAAGCTTGACTATTAACTCCCCAAGCTCCAAACCAGTCAGTGTTTATAATCACTACATTTTATCACTATGTATAATGTGAAAGCCGTTACTAGCATCAGTGGAGATGAACTAAACAGAGAATATGATCAAGTCTATGGCTTTCCGCTCATTTTGCGGCCAAAACAGAGCTAAAACAATTCATCAAGTGAATGTTGGGCTTCCATTTATCAGGTTGTCATAACACAACAACTTCATGCGCTGATGACAAGTCAGTGTTGTTTTTCAAACTTGCTCCACTGCACCCAAGTAAATAAATCTATCAATTTTTAATGGCCAAAATGTGAATTTTACAGATGTTGTGTAACTTGCTGCAGCCCCTGAAGGAAAACACACATTTTTCTTGCACTGCTGACACCAGGGGTGTACTAGAAGATTTAGTGGTCCAAACAGTGGGGCCCTCTTCCAACACACATTTTGTGTACTCAATATTTCTTTCTGTTTTTGTGAATTTTAAAATTTTACTGGGAATGTTGGTCACAAACTGGCCCCTGCATCATCCATCCAGAGTCCAGAGCAGTCGAACTCCATCACCTCACTTCCTGTCTTGCCTCGTGTTATTGGTTGTGTAGAAGTGACATACAGTGAATACATCATGTCCATATCTCCATGACCCTGCCTCATTATGCATCACATAGCAGCTCGTTTTTTTACGCACAGGGTGGAAACACAACCCCTTTTTTTTTTTTACCATTAAAAAGAATCTAGTCAGACACTGAAGGAGCCAATGCATGAAAATAATTGGAGCCCAAGGGGTAATATTTGTTCTGTTGAAATAATAATTATTCTTATGGTCTTTGTGTGGTGATGCTGAGCCACAGAGGGAGAGCACAATCCACCATTATGTTTTCATCAATAATCATTTGTGGGGGTCTGTGGAGGCAGCTGTATTTCATGCATGTCGCCAGGATCACTGTTTACACGGATAACATATCTCCTGCCACAGAGTATTCTACTCATTTACCATATGGGCTTATGATGGACCACATTACAATACTGGCTTTTTTTATTGTGTTGTAGTGCCGTGGCACAAAGAGGGGCTGTTCTCATTTTGAGCAGACACACAATATGTGTGGAGTGTTTCACAAATTGCTTCAAAGTATAATTACCAAATGGCAAGAGAGAAGAGTTGATGAATGGCTGCAAAGCAGTGAAATGTTGCGCCTCATTGTTATTGACTGAGGAAACATAAAAAACCCTTCCTCTTGCTTTTAGTCAGTCAACCACCTGAACTGACTCATTGGATGAAGAGCGTTGGTATAAGCTTGCCATTAGCCATGTGTCTCATATGGCATCCTCCTCCTATTCCATTTCCTGCCTGTTCACCACTGGAAACAACAACCTGCAATATATGATAAGTTTTGATGAAAATTTGGATCAAGCAAAAACACAGACGACATTTATCCCTCACAGTTGTTTTTGGATTTATCTTCTTCTCAAAGTATTTTTGAATTTAATTACTGAATGTAAAGTTTCTACCATAAGTCCCAATTTTTGCAGAGCCAACATTGTCACATCCTGGCCTTAGCACCACCCAGCATCAGTTTGACTGGTTTGAAGAACTACAACTAACCAGTGTGTATTTTGCCACTATAGCAGAATGATGCAGCCAAACCAGTGTTGAACCAGTGCTGTGAATATACCAGTCTATTCAAAACCAAATGATCGTTGAATGTACGTGGCTGGAGGATAAGTCAAGCTGTGTGTTTGCTACTGATACTGATGAGTGCTCATGCTGTTTGTCTTCACTTTTAAATGTTTTGCGTATGACACTTCACATATAGTAAGCGTAAGAACGACAGTAATTGTAATAGTGTGTAACAACCCAGTTTTTATTCACAGTAATAATAAAAAAGAAATTTAAATTCACATGTCAAGATTTCCCGATGCTTTCACTCTTGCAGGGCTCAGATTTACACAATTCATTGAGTATAAGCGAGGAGTGTGCACTTCTCTTTGGCAGCAGGCTTACCCAGGCTTTCTTAAGAAGATCATCCATAATTCTGAGTAGTATAGTATCAGTAATGTGAATGTGACAATGTATTCATTACCATATAAATCAACCGCCATAACCATCATCGCAACCAAATCACCACTAAGTCAGAAATACTCTTCTTTTTTTTTTTAATTAGTCTTTTTTAATGCATAGTTTTCTGGTAATTTCATTGTAATTTCCTGTTCAATTGTGAATTTGCAGACTAAAACTAAAGCAAAGTTAATCATTGTAGTGGGGCCTTCCTGTGTGAATTGCACTTAGAGCTGCTCAGAAAAGCCACTGATTACAGGGTCAAAATCTTGTAATTGGCCGTAACCATGGCAACTAGTGGGATTGTAAACCCCGTCTGAGTGCTCTTCATCCCTTCACAGACCTGATGGTGAGCACCTCAGATACCTCGCAGCGCACGGACATCATGCTCAGTCCACACTGATCCAACCAAGCAGACGGGTAAATCGAATATTTGAAATAGAATTACTGAGCACAAATAAAGATGATTTTGTTGATTTCTGCGTGTAAACGATCTGCTTCTGGAAATGTTTAGCGAAAGGTGGTATAGTTTCACAAAGCTGATAAAATCAAGTACAAATACTTCAGAAAGTGCGCTTGGGTCTAGTATTCGAGTAAATGTACTCGTGTTGCTTACCCCCTGTCGTGGGTAACAATAGAGCGGCAAGGCCATTCTTAACTGCTGAAAATTGCTCCATCAGTGCAGAGCGGCCGCATAGAAACGCTCTCAATCAATACCACATCCCATCCCACACCTTGGATAAAAAGCTATAATAGGTGAATGAAAGAAGTCTCTACTTAGTCTAAAATAAGGCAATTTCTATGTAAATCGGCAATAAAGCAGAACTTTTACAAATGCATAAGCTTTCCTATTATTGACATGTGGTAGTCGAAAAATCGTTTAGCTGCTTGATAGCAGTCATCTTATCTCCACAAGTATTTGCTTGTCCTCCTCTTATATTAATATTTCCTGCGATATTAAGCCGTTCTCCCAGGAGATAAATATCTGCTGTGTAGCAGCCACTCACACTATAGCATTTGATTATTTAGCCGGGTAATTTCTTCATAGACACAGAGCTGCAGCTGAGTGGCCACACCATATTAACTGCAAGCAGAATATCAATTTCAAATTGAACCCTGGATGCATTATTGATTAACCACTGATATTGTTCTCTGAAAATAAGTGCCATCGGGTTATTGTTTAATATGAATGATAATGCCAGGCCTCTATCTGGAAATAAGGTCCCGGTGTCCAAGCCCAGCTTTTGGAATAAGCTCTGATTGACTCAATTGATACTGTGGGACTGTGAGGGAGGTGATACCGGTGGAGTCTAAGGTTCCTTCATTATTAGATCCACATAGGCAGCACAGATAGAGTCACATATATGTTTGGAAATTTTCAGCAACTCGTTTACGGGACCCAGATTACATTTATTTGTTTGTGTGCAACTTTTCCGCTCGTTTTGCTGTGAAAAATCTAGATTAAAGATATAGCGTGTGATAGGTTCTACCATGAATACATTAATATAATTATTAACAAACAGACTGCTACATTATGTACTGCTGGGTACGGATCTTCAGAATCAGGATCTGGGTTTTATTGCCAGGCTGGTTTACAAATACAAGGAATTTGCTGTGGTTTGTTTGTGCAATTGTAAACATACAAAATATAAAAATATGAAACACTTATTACATATCAAAGTAAAAAAAATACATAAAAGCAAATAAAGATATTATAGACCGGGGGGATTATGCAAAATGTACAGTTATTGTTATATGTAAAGTGTCTGAAGCAAACCCTCACTGCCAGGACTATAATTTCAATATCTCACTTTCAGGTTGATCTATTCTCGGAGTGAAATCCAGTTCTGTTATGGTGGAACCAACAGAACAGTTAAACTCTTGGTCCTTATTTTCCTGTTCTTGTAAAGCTCTATCACTTCTTAGCGCTGCTACCAGAATAGCACTGGTGTGTTTTTCTCAGGGGCCGGGCGGGAGGACAATCAGTGTAAATCACTGTGTTACGTCCTTCTAAGAGCGCCTGTGATCAATCGATGTATAGATTAGCAGACCAACAGAAAAATGACAACCTTTCACCGGTTCGAGCTTCTCAAATGTCAGGATGCGATGTTGTTCCTTGTCGCACACAGTAGAAAACGGATTGATTTTGAGATGTGGACTGCTGGTCGGTCAGGAGTCAAACTAGTCTGAGAGAAATTGTAACTTATCAAGAAACTAATCATTTGATTAATCAATGAGTCTTATTCATACTTATTCTTAAACACATGATCGGTCGAGACACACTGAGTCTCTATCTGGAGTTTTCTTCCAGCTAATGAGGGAGGTTTGTTCTCTCCACAGTCGCCAAAGTGCTGCTGTTGTGTTTCTCTACAATTTCTCAGGACTCGACCTTCTATGTAAAGTGCCTTGGGATAATGTATATTATGATTTGGCGCTATACAGATACAATCTAATTGAATTGAATGAAATGACTTAGAGCATTACGTAATTACATACATAATTACGTATTCACGGCTGAGGGTGCAACATTCAAAGGCTTTGAAGTGTTTATTTTATTCATAATTTATTATCATTATTTGACTTCAGGACTGTGCCCATTTGGGGTAAATCCCTGGGGTCACAGAGTGCTTAATGCATGTCCCCCCCCCAAAAAAAAGCTGTCAAAGCTGTGAATTATAATAAAACTGATATGATTTATTGACTTTACCAAATTTGCCATCAGTAGCGTTTCTGTTCTCAATGACCTGGTCCTGTAGGAACCAGGGAAAGGAGTTACAATAGTTTATCCTAGGGAGTTCTGGCATTTTAACTGTGAGCGAAAGGGGGGGGGGGAGAGTCTTCCAATGCCTAACATTATCTTCTATAGCGTGAATATTGTCGCTACATCCACACTACATTTTAGCAGCAGTTTTAACACATGGTTACTCCTGCTGTCAACACTATACTCTGGAGTTGTCAAGTGCCTAGAACAGATAACTTTGAAAAATGTTTGAAATCTCTGGGGCTGCGTTTCAGAATGTTTTCTATGTCACAACAAATAAAACTATTCAGTCATATTGGTGTAAAATCCGGGGACATAACTCTACCTTGTCGGTTGACGTGCTTCTTTGCCTTCTGTGGTTGCCGGTTCCTCTTCCGTCTCCTTGTAAACAAATACACATGTTTACTGTCCATGGAGAGGCTCAAACCACAATTTGTATTTAAGACAGTGAATTATGTCTGCACGTCTTCTTTAACCAAGCGTTAACCACACGTGTGTCAGATCAGGCGACTCACATGAATCATGTATGAAACTGTAACAGTCCTCTCACATGGTGAAATGTGTCCACAGAAATAAAATGTAGTCAGTGTTGTAATGTTCAGTTGTTGTTAAGCTTTCACCAGAGAACATCCATGGGATATTCCTTGCAGTTTATTGGTGGCTTGCCCCAGCCAGACAGATGAAGGGATTTGGCAGATCCTGGTTTGTTGCTGATTGTGAGAGTGGATATCTTCCCACTTGGTGAATCCGTGGCAAATTGGAGCTGTGCCGTCACACATGTCATCGCACACGGCTTGTTCATTAGCACTTAATTCTGCTCCTTGTACTCTGTGTCCCCACTGCTGATTGGATGATAGCTCTTGCTTAACATGAGTTGTTGCGTGTGTGTTTAAGGCTAGATTGTCACTGACTTATAATAATTGAAAATATTTCTTTAATCAATTTCTGGCCACGGTGATGTGAACTCTAATTTGGTTTTGTTGTAACAGTTCAACAACATGGCAATTTGAAACATATTTGTGATGCTTCCACAGTCCAAGCTCAGCATATTCTGAGAGGAAATTATTAGATTGGCCAGGTTTCTGGTATGACTACTGTATTTCCCTCGAATGAGAGTAGGGCTCTGTACTCAATGCCAGGACAAGCTGTGTATGTTCCAGTCCTACAATAGCAATACAGATCTTTGTAAAACAAAGAAATTGATTCAGTCAACACTAGAGTGATTTTACCTTGAGACAGGTTCAGGAAGTGTTGCAAAAATTTGTTTGTGACATATTCGAAAGATGTAGACATTGAAAATCCACCTCTAGAAGAGCGGCTCAAACAGGTGTGGCGCTCCAATCTGATATTACATTACATTATATTTAGCTTATGCTTTTGTCCAAAGCGACTTACAATATGTGCATGCAATATCTATGAGATAGCATGGCCGCCCAAATGAAAAGCCAGACGCCCAGAAGACGTTTGAGGTTTGATCTAGTTGTCTGTCACATGCTCTGACTGAGCACCCAGCTGTACAGCATTCATTTATTCAGCTGTTTCCTTTAAATATTCACACTGTGGCAAAATCCATGGAGACATGCATTCTGTCTCCAAAGCAGTAAATTAGGTTACGGACAACCAATGAAAAGTTAATTATTTAAGAAGCCAAAAATGAATTACCAACACGGCTCAGCCTGCTGAGGGAACATCAACTCTTTATATCAGGTCACTGGTGTGTGTGTGTAACTAACACCAATCTCAACCATGTGTTACATTAATAAGATTGAGGATGTGATCATTAACAATGTAGTTTGTCTTTTAAACTGGAGGACGAGTTTCACCTTTAACTAAAAGGCACAGGGAACCTTTCTAGCTCAGTAGATAGGAGGTGGTTACAAATGCTTTCTAACCATGTGTTCGGACATTTTGAACTGTGTGAGCCATGACCGAGCCCTCCATGGTCTATGAGTCACAGCAAGTGGCGCCCAGTTAAAGACAAACAATTGTGTGCCATGATTCTGTTCGAGAGACAAAGAGACTCTTTGACTTTCTGTGAACTTGTGATTCTGCGTTTGGAATCGTGTTTCTGTTGTGGACCTTTTAGAAAGACTCTGTTGTATGAACGTTTTGAACATTTTGCACTTTTGAGTTCTTTTATTTCCAGTTTTACTTTGAAGTTTTTTTTTATATGTGTCTTTCTCACTTCACACCCTGTTTTTGTACTGATTCCCTCCCTTGTTGATGCCTTCCCCGCCCTTATTGTTAACTTGTGTATTTAATCCCTGTATTTCCCCGACCTCAGTGCCAGTTTGTCTTGTGAGTTTCTGGTTAGTTTGTGTCTTTCTGCCAGCAGTTCTCAAATCTTTATTTTACCATTGAGTTTGCTGACCTTGCATTTTTACTTTTTTTTGGATACTACCTGACTTCCGACCTGTGTATCCTTCCCCAAGTCAATTTAAAGGCTTTGTTTGATCTGTCCTCCTGTTACTAATATTGTGTGCAACTGCACAACATACTACACTTTAGGTCATTTGTGTAAATAATGTGAATTTATCTTAATCTCTCCACAGCCCAGCTTTATACTTATAAAAACATACAGCAAAATGTGTAGAAATATAGAAATGAATGCTTGTCAATATCTAAATCACATTGTTATATTTTATTAAATATTTTTCTGGGATATAAGAGAACCCATTTACGTTTTCTACATCAAACTAGGATTTAACCTGATATGTGCCAAACATGTATAACTTTGGATTGAGGTGGTGTTTTTATTCAAGATGATACTATCATATTATACATAAAGTCGCTGGTTATCAACTGTCTCAGTTAATGCTGAGTTTTTCTCAACCATCTACGAGCACATTCTTGATAAGATATTTGATAATAGAAAAGCAACATCCAATGAATGTCATCCAAAGTGATATTCAACAGAGAGAAATGTAAATGATCACTTTGAACTTGAACTTAACAAATGAGCCATGTAATCTTTAAAGTATAAGACTAAAGATACACACAGATTAGTGGGATTGTTTTTGTTTTTTGTCTGAGAAAACTATTATGAGCATGTGGTGCAGATAAAGTGTGTAGTGGTCAATGTGCTATGAGCTCATCTGACTGAAATGTTCATAATCATGGAAATATTGTAGACTGTGTGGATCATGTTTTTAATAAAACACATCAGAGGCTTTGCCTTTTATTTCTTATTTTATGATCTGCAGTGATTTATTGAAGCATTAACATTGTCAGGAATATGTCACAAAGACTCTTTGTTGAATTAAAATAAAGCCATAATGATATATTCGTTTACTGTGAGAATAGCTTATGATATCTGTAATGTATTCACAATAAGCTTTGATAGTTGTGATGTGTTTATATTTTGTGATAAACTGTCTGTTTAGTAAGAAGCTCTGTTTTAAAACCAGTGATGTTTCCAGTGGAGAATAATTCATGCAGAAATCTGCTGACATTTATTAGTTCTCCAATTTAACCTGCCCTGGCGCAGGTTAGTGGTTCAGCGCACATTACCTGTTGTATTCTGGTAGAGTTTAATCTGAATTCCAGTCGCTAACCACAAATCGTGCTTCATAGGCCCCTCGAGTCCAGTCAATGACATAAAATGGACGTGTGGTTAGACATTTTTAGTTTGTTCCAAAATAATCTGCCGGATATGAAACATGCGTCACAAAATAATTGCTCATCGTCATAGAGCTGGAAGGGGCTTACAAAGTAATTTCAGAGTTGAATCCATGATCAGTCCAGTTAGACAGACTGTCTAAAATTCAGTTAGGACAGATACAAATTAACATGAACACAGAGACGTGATTTGATACAGACTTTAGCATTGACCATGTTGAATTAAGAGATAAAGCTCTGTGAATAGCTGCTTATCTGGAACCCCTGAGGGACCGCAGACAGGTCCTTAACACCAGTGGACGCAGGGCGGTGGTGGAGGGGGTAAGTTTTGACTGGCAATGACACCAGAGCGAGACAATATATACGGTAGGTAATGGTGGTTTAAATGTTCTGCAGCAAGGAGGATAATTGGATGATAAGAAGATCTGCGCACAGAACCCGGGGAAATGATTGGATAACAGTGGAGAGGTGGGGCCTCAGTGTGACAGATGAAAGTTTTAGAATTTGGGCTAACAAGGTCATATGGAGATCAATTACCGTGGCTACTCTCCCTGTAACTGAGCACCAAAAGGTACAACGCAGATTAGTCAGCCAAGCACAAACTGGATGCCCAAAGTTTTCCAAAAAGGTCCTTGGCCCTCAACAGTACTAATAATGAATTGTTTGGGAAGAAGAAGATGTAAAACAGAACTATTGCATTGAGGGAGGGTGGTGGGAGCCTCATGTTTTGGGACATTGCTGACCACAGGCCTGCGCCGTCATCATCACAGTTTAACAGAGAATATAAAAGGATCATTTCAGGTTGGACGGAGCTCAGGAGAGTTTAGGTAATGCAGGAGCAGAATGACCCCCAACCTCGAAGTAAATCTACCACAAAACGATTTGTCCGAGGTTACTGCTGCCAAAGGCCATTCGATCCGTTATTAAATCCATAGGTTCGCTATTACGTTTTCCACCAACACTGTGACTATGTAATGGGTCTGTTCAACAAGGACACCAAAGATTATAATTGCGTGTTATCAGCGTGAGCACATTGCGGTGGCCTGTGCTTGTGACTTTGATACAGATCAGATCCCATTTTATGAGCAATTAATGGAGAAAACCAGGTCATTCCAAAGGGTTCACCTATAATCCTGCCACTGGAGTATTTATTTATGTGAATGTTGTACCTTAACACGCATCTCTCGTTTTTTGTCCATATTATTGAGTGATTTTAGCAGGTCTTGTGTATAAATCTTGTTTACACTGCATACACAACAAATAAAGGAAGTAATTTACAAACTGTTTACAAACTGACTTTTGAGAAATCTCCTTCAGGTGCAAGAATAAAACGGGGAGACAGATGTCAAATTGTTGTTTCTCACTCAATATCTTGTTTTAGTGCATCAATCTGAAGGCAAAACTAATGGAATTCTGTGGAGGGGACGGTCTGGCATATTCTGATCACTGGAAGATTGCAGTATTGACCAAATGTCAGGGATAGAGCAATGTGGTGATTGAATAAACGAGGATACATAATCGAAGCTGAGGAGTCTGCCAGAGCTGCCTGCTGCCGCCCTCCTAACAACTCTGGGAAATGCTGAAAATCATTAGTTCACATGGATCCTGTGAACACGCACTTGCACATTGTTTCCCATTTTGGGGGTTATTTTTATTTTTGAGAACTATATATTCAATACAAATAAGTACATTCAGATGTAGTGATCATATATTTTCTGTAATAGTAACATTTCTAAGCCTTCTATACACCGAGAGGAATTGAACTCTTATGGGGAAGATGAAATAATTTCTTGATTGTATCGTTGGTGTGAAGATCGATAATGAATTAGATAAAAGATATGGAATAGCCATTGAATTCTTACCATGTGCCCATCAAGCTTTAGTTGTTCAATGTAACCCTTAAAAAAGGATATGACCTGATTGCTTCTCTGAACGGATAGATTATCGTTGAAGAAAAATAAATTAATTTAAATAAAGTAAAAAGTTAAGCTTACTAGTAAACCGTAATAAATTGGGAGGAGGTAAAATCAATTACAAATATGCAACCACCTTCCAGGGTAAGGCCATTATAAAAAAAAAATGAACATTATCTAGTTACAACAGGAGTGTCACAGGGATATATTTGGGGCTCTGTCCTTTTCACCATTTGTATTAATGAAATTGTCTCCTCCTTAGTACATTTTTAAGTGAATGATACTCGTTTTACTGTATTACTGACTCTTCAATCAGCTATTGAGAAACTACAACTCTCCTTTCATGTACGGCAACATTCTCTTGTGACGCAAATAAAAAGAAATTCATGATTTTTCCCACAATCCAAAAACATGACAACACTGTAATCAATAGATAAAATGTTTAAAAGGTAACCGAATAGAAGTATCCGGTTTGAATACAAATTTATATTTAAATACCACGTCAGGGACCTTGTTGACAGACTTTCACAAAAGATTAGCCCAGCTCCCTTTGAAGTGTGGGAAGAGGAATGTTGAATACATTTTGCTTCCTGTTCTGGACAATGAGGATGTAATTTACAGACAGGCTGCTCCCTCCACACTTAGGCCCTTAGATTCTGATTAAGACTCAGCCCTGAGGTTTTTATTACTGGTGATGGCAACAGGAATCACAGGTGTATTGTCTATGATAAGATGAGTTGGTCCTCTCTGAGTTAAAAACACAATAAGCAACAGCGCCTAATAATCGATAAAGCATCATGCAGCCAAAGTGGACTCACAAGAAGGGATACACAAGTTTGGGAAATGTAAAGCCAAAGGAAAAGGTAAGATAAGCGCAAGATAAAGCAGTGACAATATTCAAATATGGTGCACAGATAAACTGATTTTGTTTTTAGGTGGTTCTTTTTTTAAAGGCTAAATTGCATTTTTGCTCCTAACTCAGTCCACACACCAGCACATCAGACAGCTTGTGTGCCTTCTTCTACAAACTTGCAGCACATCTCACCTAAATCTACTGCAGGTAATAAACTGTCTCCGGTATAAGTGCGTCATACAATCCCATTCCAAATAATCCAAACCATCCCACACACCTTCCGGTTACATTATTATGGCGTGAGTTTTTTCTTCTTCTTTTTTGTTTTGACAACCCAGCACATCTGTACAAGTTACAAATAGTGTTTCTGGCTTTAAGTTGAGTTGTAGTGATACAGGCCTTGGGTAGTGTTTGATTTCTCATTTGAAATGTGGACAGTGTGGCCCCATCTGTTTCACACAGGCCCTGTGAGCAACCCTCAGTATCGCACACACTGTTTGATGGGAACAATACTTGCCTAATGGACCTTCAAGCCCCCATTTGTTTGAAGCAATTATTCCAAGTCGACTGTTTCTGTGAAGTTTCCCCTTGGCACAGATTATTTGCTTTAAAGAGAATGACTGAAGGGCATCTGAAGACATCCCATTTCTTTGCAGTTGTGCTACTACCAATAAAGGAAGAAAGGGTAAGACTCTGGGGAAAAGCCATCTGCCCATACTGTGTATACATAGGTGGAGGGGGGGAGGTGGGGAATCAACCAATCAGCTCTCAATGTGGGGAAAACAATCTCAGAAATGAAAGAGAAGCACGCCTGAGTCAGCAGCAGGCTTCCTTTTGGTGGCCCAAGCTTTCACATCAAAATGGAGATTGAAAAGCTCCCAAAACTGCGACACAATGATCATATGTCTTCCTCCTTGCAACAGGGGCATAATTACAGATGACCTAGCTCTATTTAATACATCCTGACACGGGGCTTGTCGCTCAGATTTGCCACATCTTGCAGTTTTCTCCATCTATAGGAGTCCAATTATGTTGCTCTCTCTCTCTCTCTCTCTCTCTCAGCCTGTTTCAGAAACACTATCATCCAGTTTGGAGAATTTTTGACATCTACTTAGGAGCAGCAGTACGAGCAACAATGAGAGCTAAATGCCTATTAGTTGTGTTACCCACAGTATCGCTAGAATGAATTCTCAGTCAAAGATAGACAGCTACAGTGTGCCGACAACTGACACCTGACATGTAAGGATATTAAATATCAAATTCTCCGTTTTATCAGTCGACTATTTCGGTTTTCCAACTCTGCCACATTTTCTTGCTTATCCTCCCCCAGACTGATGAGTGGAGTGCGTTTGGAAACAGCCGAAAGGAGCTCAAGACGATGGAGAATGTCAAAATGGCTCCAGAAGATGACAGGCCCAATGTGTAGCAAAGCCTGGATCTCTCAGCCTTATCCTTTGTGATTCACTCCTTCTTCTTCTGCTTCTTCTTCTTCTTCCAGCGTATCACCCGCCCGATGGATAAGAGTGAGAGGAGACAGCGCTTCCTGTTTCTCCTCTCTCTATTAGCTCCCCGGTGGATCTGTCTGTTGTGAAGTGACTCCGGCTGTAATCTTTCGCTAAGTTTGTATGTTGTACGGCTTGGCACGATTCAACTCAACTTCTCACTTTCCTGTCTTAGAATTTCTTTATCCCCTCAATCGAGTCCTGGTCAGACTATGAGGGAGAGATGTAATGTTACACACACACACACACACACACACACACACACACACACACACACACACACACACAAACACACACACTCAGACCCTGTAATGCAGTCAACAGTATACGAGCAGCTGCAGTTCCAAACTGCTTATCTAGGCTGAATCCAGATGGGAAATCATTCCCTAAGAGTTTACTTTCATAAGCGCTGACTGAGGCTTAGCTCCTCTGTGTTCATCCGAACGCACAAATCACTTCTCAGATTGGTCAAAAGAGCAAAATAAAAGATGGGAGTAACCCTGAGGCAGAGGTCGGCTTTTCAGATGGAGATCCCTGTCATTGATATTGCTTTGGTGTGAAAAGGGCCATCGGTGATCTTGTGCCTACTGAGCATAAATACACTCCACCGCTAGTTGAGTTCATGTTGAACCGTCTGTAAGAAACAGAAAAAGTCAATTTGACCTAAAAAGCAGAATCCAATACTTCAGAGAGAGTGATTCTGAAAAGGACTGAGGTGACTGTTTGCTCCCATTCTCTCTCTCTCTCTCTCTCTCTCTCTCGCTCTCTCATCTCGCAGCGTATGCCGAGGTAGTTGCTGCCACGGGAGACGGCATCACAACTGACACGCCGATGTAATGGAACACGATCCAAGTTTTGCTGGTCCCTCTGAGGCTGGGCTGGGGTGTGATGATCACAGGGGGATTAGCAGACTTTTGTGCGGGGTCCCCTAGCGCTCCGAGAGAGCAGTCAATTAAAACATGAAGGAGGGGAAAGGGTGCTCTCTGAGAAAAATCAAATAAAAATGTTTAAAAAATGTCAACGACAAAGGGAGATGTAAAGACTTTGAGTTTTCTTGCACATGAACCATGTCATGCATTGCTGTGTTTGAGTTAAAGCCCTCTTTATCCTGAGGGGCTTTCAACCCCAAAGAAGCATGAACTACATGCCTAATTTGCAGTTTGATGAAGCTATGGATTCCCATCAAACCCTCACAGGTCCCTGTGCATTAAAGGCCACAAAATGACAAGACCTCGCTTTGTGTGTAGCCAATTTGTCTGCATGTCCCTCTGCGTGTGTACATGTCTACATTATATTTATTTATATGTCTTCTAAGAAGAAAAACACAAAACAGTTTTAGGCCTTTGACGGTTATTGTACAGCATAACTGTTGGAACAGTTACAATTCCTGGTCAACAGCAAATCGTCAATCGTGGAGTGGAGACACATTATCCAGGTCCTGCCACAACACACGGTTGCCCAATCCCGAGTCAGTCTCAGCTGTCAATCATTTCACCCTGTTTTTTATAGCATCAAATAACTAATTACATCCAAAATGATCAAAAACATGAAGTCCTGAACATACAGCAATGTGATAAAAACTACCTAAAATGACAGAAAACCTTTTTGGTTTGGTCCATATCCTGCCTGCTAACATTTAGGAGGTGGGGTTTATTACCTATACTGCTGCCAGCCACCAGGGGCAAATCAAAGTGTTATGACTTCCCTTTTGGGGGAGCTGTCATGTCATCCATCTTTATATAATCTATGGTGTGTACTAATATCAGCGTAGTTAACATGTTGTCATCCAATAATTTGTATGTCCATCTTAGGTCATGGTGTAACCACCTCTGCTGGTCATAAGGTTTTATCTCGTTTGTTTTTGGTCATTACCTTAATTATTGGACAGATTTTATTTTCTAACTCATGGTGGCAGAATATTAAGAAGTCAGGAGATTTCTAAAGATGTAAGGCTACATTGTCTGGGTGCTGTTTGGAGATGTGTAATGGGCCAACAACTGATGCAGTGATGACCCCAGCGTGACCAACTTTCTTCTTTTTTTGAATAATTGTTCATTTTCTGAATAACAAACATCATTTTTATGCTACATAATGTAAATGTCTATATACAGAACATGCTTATTGCTACAACATGAAAACATGCATCCATTTATTTTGACTTACTATTAAATCACTAGGGTCTACCTATAGGTGTCCAATCGAACCAGAGCCATCAGCGACTGGCCACTGTGCCCCACAGCATCAGAATTCCAACACCACCACCTCCATTACTGTAGATCAGTAATGTTAGAAATCCCCAGCTTGTTGTTTAGCATGTCACTGATCCCAAACAACAGATGCAGGGAAGAAGAGTGACAGAGCCTGCAGCCGTTGTGAAATGAAGTGATTAGCCATCTTAATTAGCTGTCGTCTTTGGCCCTGGCCTCCTCTGCATGATGGAAAGTTGTGCTCTGGGGATCAATAGGGAGTAAAACAACAGCCACCCACCAGCCTCCTCTTAATCAACCATTCCTCTGCTTGGAAGCAGGAAAACAGACAGAAATTCAAGGTGGGTAGGCTGTTTAGGATAGAGGACACTGTGTGCCCTCTCTATTGGCAACTGCTCACCTCATTAGTCATCCAGGCAATGTGGGTTATATTTCTAGCTTCTTACGTCAACTGTGGGTGTACTCAACACCTTTGACCTCCTCTATCAGTCAATATAAAACAATGATATCCTGTAACATTAATTGGATAATAGAGAAACGTTGGCGTTCACGTCCAGTCCAGATCCCAGGCGACCACTTCATACACTACATATATCAATGAAGGTTGGATTTCCATTAAATGTATACTTGGTCATGTCACACACTAATTGCCAAAGTTTCCTAAGGGCATTTATGCAACTTGGATGAAACACTGAATTTGGATCTTATAGTAATACACTGAGGGTATCAGTATTCAAATTGGCAGATGCCATGGAAGTTGTTCTCTTCATGCATGCCTTTATTCATCCCATTGAGGGATAGACTCTTTAATTTTTTGATTGCAAAGTCACGCAGTTAAACTTCAGTAAACTACAAGGAAATAAAGTTACGGTATATGAAATTTGCCACGGTACTGCTAAGATATCCAATGTGTGCCCCAGGCTGTTAAAGTAAAAGCAGGTAATACAGATAAGTTTTGTTTTAAAGAAAGAATTGTAATATGGTATTAGTCTCCAGACACACTAATTAAAAGCCCCAATTACTGACTGAAGCCAGAAAAATAATTAATACACTTCGGTATGTGTGAGATGTATTCTTAAAAATCAGCTTGAAGACCTAACTCATTTGATAATAATCACTTACCTAACACCCCCCCACCCCCACCCCCACCCCCTCTCTCTCTCTCTCAATTTCTTAAACCTTTAAACAAATTAATTTGCTAGTTATTTCATTGCTTGTGGCACTTTGTGTCAGTGAAACTGAATGTTGAGACACTTTCTGATAAAGACTTCTCTGTGAATCGCCAATTTAACATGGTGGATATGATTATGTCCCAGTGATCATAGGAGCTGGGTTGTTGGTGGAAACAGTCCCTGGTAGTTTCCCAAAGGATTTTTGTCGCAGGGGAAGGACCAGAATAAGGTTGATTTATAAAACCTTGATGATTGGTTCTTTCTAGAATGTGTCCCCTTTCCCAAACCAGCTAAATCAGAAGCCCATCCTAGAGCCAGCCCTTGGAGGGTTGTTTGCCTGTGTTGACTGGGGAATGGTGGTTTCAAACACCATGTTATAGGGCGTTTCAACCATAGTACCAGACAACCAGGCCTAAGATCAATCACTGACTTTGTTGTTGTTTCAATAGAACCGAAGGCCATATGCTTAGGACCCTTTGGTGAGGAGAGCAGCAGATCTCTATACTTATGAACAAATGATAGTGAATGATTTCAGAAAATCTGTTTATCTGAGGGTAGACGGAGAATGCTTGACTGAGACCCAGATCGTTCACGCTCACCTGTAGAAGTAATCTCAATGTGTCCAAGGGGAGTTTGGGGATATGGAGTCTAAGTGGGTCATGTTCGCGAGCCTTCATTGTGGAGGCAGGTGAGTTGTGGTCAGAAAGTTGTAGGTGTCTATCATGGCAGAAGACTGGGAACCTGAAGGTGGACACCAGTTGTGAGAGAGGATGTCAAGCTGAAGAAGGCACAGTTGGCCCAGAAGAAGAAAGTACATTTAACTGGCCGAATTAGTTTCCTCTGTAGGGTGGCCGGACTCACCCTTATAGATAGGGTAAGGGGCTTGGCCATCTGGGGGGGGGTGGGGGTTCGGATTAAAGCTGATGCATCTCCACTTCCAGGTCCAGCTGGTAGAGATGGACTCAGAGCACTCTGGAGGAAATATTAAAACCATTGCTAGGGAGATGGAGATCTGAACCACCTTGTTCAACCCTCCGCCACCAGGTCCTGACTCCAGATTAGCAGCAGAAAATGGATGGATGGATATTTGGAGAAGAATAAATTAATAACGATACATATTCATCAGAGTCTGAGGATATGCAGGTCAAAAAAAGGATACGTAGTCGTACTGTATTAGGCTAAAATTTAAATCTTTAACTTTCCTGGCACAATGACAGGGAACAACAATAATATTTCTACTCATTATTCTGTGTTAATTGTTTTTAAACTTTGCATGAATACGCTCTAATCAAAACATAACGATGAATACCAGCTGACAACTTCCGTTTCAACTTGTTTTAAAAGCAGTTACATCCAGCTCATGTGTCTCTTGGTAGTTATTCGTACTTACTGTAGATGTACTATTCGATTTTTGTGGTCATCTCACCTGCACAAACAAGGTTTCTGGGCAAAAAATCTAAATATTACACAGAAATTATGAAAGAAATGAACACAAACTGATAACATTATGATGTTTTATATCAGGAAGGTCACAAGTCAATTTAACTGTGTCATCATAATGTTCTAAAAATACCCTACTCTGGCTTTGACCCAGGAAGGAACCAAATCTCCCCCAACTTGACTGGTTGTCGGAGACAAACAACTGCAAGGAGGCAATTGTCCTTTAAAGTAAGATGAGGCAGGACTTAAAGACTTTCTGAATTAGTTCGCCTGATATATCTTGGATTTGATTCTTGGGCTTCAAAAATGGGACTGAACCAAACTCCTGAATCCGAATAACACGCCCTCTATGTTGGAGGCAGAGCTCGAGGTTGATGGTGTTTCGTCGTCAATTTCCCTGGTGGAGGTCACTGAGGTAGTCAAACATCTCCGCAGTGGCAAAGCCCCAGGGATTGATGAGATCCAGCCAGAAATGCTAAAGGCTCTGGGTGTTGAGGGGCTGTCATGGTTGACACGCCTATTCAACATCGCGTGGGAGTCGGGTACAGTGCCAAAGGAGTGGCAAACCGGGGTGGTGGTTCCCCTGTTCAAAAAGAGGGACTAGAGAGTGTGTACCAATTATCGGGGTATCACACTCCTCAGCCTCCCTGGTAAAGTCTACTCCAAGGTGCTGGAAAGGAGGGTTCGGCCGATCGTCGAACCTCAGATTGAAGAGGAACAATGCGGTTTTCGCCCCGGACGTGGAACTACGGACCAGCTCTTCACTCTCGCAAGGATCCTGGAGGGGGCCTGGGAGTATGCCCATCCGGTCCACTTGTGTTTTGTGGATCTGGAGAAGGCGTATGACCGGGTCCCCCGGGAGAAACTGTGGGAGGTGCTGCGGGAGTATGGGGTAAGGGGGTCTCTCCTCAGGGCCATCCAATCTCTGTACTCCCAAAGCGAGAGCTGTGTTCGGGTCCTCGGCAGCCAGTCAGTTTCGTTCTCAGTGGGTGCTGGTCTCCGCCAGGGCTGCGCCTTGTCACCAATCCTGTTTGTGATATACATGGACAGGATATCGAGGCGTAGTCGTGGTGGGGAGGGGTTGCAGTTCGGTGGTCTGAGGATCTCGTCACTGCTTTTTGCGGATGATGTGGTCCTCATTGGATCATCGGCTTGTGACCTTCAGCACTCACTGGATCGGCTGGCAGCCGAGTGTGAAGCGGCTGGGATGAGGATCAGCACCGCTAAATCTGAGGCCATGACTCTTAGCAGGAAACCGATGGATTGCTTACTCCGGGTAGGAAATGAGTCCTTAGCCCAAGTGAAGGAGTTCAAGTACCTCGGGGTCTTGTTCGCGAGTGAGGGTACTATGGAGTGTGAGATTGGCCGGAGAATCGGAGCAGCGGGGGCGGTATTGCGTTCGCTTTACCGCACCGTTGTAACGAAAAGAGAGCTGAGCCGCAAGGCAAAGCTCTCGATCTACCGGTCGATCTTCGTTCCTATCCTCACCTATGGTCATGAGGGCTGGGTGATGACCGAAAGGACGAGATCGCGGGTACAAGCGGCCGAGATGAGTTTTCTCAGAAGGGTGGCTGGCGTCTCCCTTAGGGATAGGGTGAGAAGCTCAGTCATCCGTGAGGGACTCGGATTAGAGCCGCTGCTCCTTTACTTAGAAAGGAGTCAGCTGAGGTGGTTCGGGCATCTGGTAAGGATGCCCACTGGGCGCCTCCCTTGGGAGGTGTTTCAGGCACGTCCAGTGGGGAGGAGACCTCGGGGAAGACCCAGGACTAGGTGGAGAGATTATATCTCAACACTGGCCTGGGAACGCCTCGGGATCCCCCCGTCAGAGCTGGTCAATGTGGCCCGGGAAAGGGAAGTCTGGGGCCCCCTGCTTGAGCTGCTCCCCCCGCGACCCGACCCCGGATAAGCGGATGACGATGAGATGAGATGAGAGTGAGATATATCTTGGATTTGATTCTTGGGCTTCAAAAATGGGACTGAACCAAAGTGTGATATACATGGAGAGCCAGAGTGTTGACTGGTCTTTATAAATTGGTGAGAACATGATGTCCAGCCTCTCCTCAACCTGACATATTATGCTGAAGTATCCTTGCATATTCAACATCCTGATATTTAAGGTTATGAATAATCCACAAAACATTACCCTGTCTTGATAATCAAATATGTTTTCACCCAATGTTCCAATATGTTGGCTTTAGTCTGGACCCTAAATATATATTTTTTTGTTTTTCCTTTAACTGTGCAACACTTATTGCTTGTACATTGCTTTCTTTGCTGCTTGATGCATCCAGCACTTGCATTCCTAACCCTAACTTGAGTGCCGTCCTGATGCCAAAGACACAGCTCAGTGCTGGCTGCTGCGAACCACTGGGCGAAGTGTCCCTGACTTGCTCTCCACGCACTGATGTTCTGCTTGACCGTGGCTGTGCTGTGCCTCCCTCCGGGGGGGCTCATTTGTAAGACTCCCTCCCTGCGCTACTCTAAAGCAAGAAACTACTTGCTTACATATGGCCCTCAATTAGTTTGGTTACTGTGGGGCTCGCGGAGGCTGCACCAGAAAATGTACTACAGCAAATGACTGACACGATGTTCTCCATAGCCAGAGGAGACTGTGACAGTTGTTATTGTCCTCTCATTAGTGCTGTGAATACAGAGAAAATCACTGCATGATGATAATCTAGCGTGCCGCTGAGCTCACACTGCTGGAACTAATACTGAAGTCAGGGTTGTAAAACAACTGCAGTTGGTTAAAAACACAAAGTACAATGGGTACTCCACATCTCTCCACACGGAGTTCAAGTTCTCGAAACTCTTCCCGCAGACGGCACGGCAGACCGTCGGTGCGGACTAAACTGTGGATCGGCTTTCATTGCTTTGACACAAAATTCACTCAGTGACCACATCTTTAAAAATTCATGAACTGTTTTCTCACTCAAACTCAATCACAAACATCGTTACCGTCCACTTCCGCTGTACACACCATCATTGTCAAAACTCTAAAAGAAATAACTTTCGATGTTTGACTGTTTTTAGTGTGACTTCCTCCATGAGACCGTGCAACATGGTGGGTGTGATGGTCCTCTGTGGCTACCTAGGAAGATGCTCGGCTCTCTGTGGATTTTCTATTAAATAATAAAGTAATCTATAGCGAGCATAAATCAAGTATAAAGAAGATGTTAATTTAACACCAAACTAACACATTGTCAAATAAATGATGTATCCCAACTTAACAGTGATGAAAAGCACTGTTGTCACGTATGCTGACCACTTTTTGGTTTTACTGGTGAGAAAAGGTAAAGTAGATTAAAAATGAGACAACAGTGTGTGATTAAAATTACAGTCACATTGAGAGTGTTCTAAATGCATCTGCACTGTGTCTATTTCGGCAGCTGGTCAGTAAGACGTGGTCTAAACTATGCCTGGGCTTTGTAAAATAGGTGGTAAATATAGGAGCCTTGTAATGAATTTGTAGGGCACCAGGTCCTATCTGAGCAAATTCATGTAATTTAATCAATTAACCTGTCTCAGATTATTTAATCATGGATTACAGATTTAATGGATCTCGATTATCTACTATAAAAACCAACTGGCACCAACGAGATACAAACACGTGAGATGTATTAACAAATCTACCAGGGAATCTTTACTAGGATAATGAAACAGGAAATAACAAATTGAATAAATGAACCATTTGGTTTTATAGCAATGGAATGGAAAGGTGGGTAATTTGAGTGATGGTGGCAGATGATGCGTTAAAGTGAATGAGTGTCTGCTACACGATGCACTTAAAAAGACAAAAACAAAATAAAACTGTATTTTATTTTCGCTGACTCACATTTCTTTATGCTATGAGTTACTAGTTCAGATCTCCCACACAGTCATCACAAAAGAAGAAGACACTGGGGATCACTTTGATTTGACTCAAAGTTTATGAACTTTTTCCCAAACTCAATCAACACCAAATCTCTGGTGAAAACAATTACATTTCCATTTAAATCCCAAAACACAACACAAAATCACTAGTGTATCTATGTTTAAAAGGGAATTATAAAAAAGAATGTCATAAATTCCTGATTTCAACATACAACACTGAGAAGTTATTTAAATTCAATCAATCAATCAAATTGTATTTGTATAGCCCATATTCACAAATTACAATTCATCTCATAGGGCTTTAACAGGGTGTGACATCCTCTGTCCTTAACCCTCACAAAGAGTAAGGAAAAACTACTAAAAACCCTTTTAACAGGGTAAAAAGGGTTTTTCTGCAATGATCTGTTTGAAAAACTGGTGCCAGCTGGCTGGTCAGAAACAAACGCCCGGCCGCTGCAGGGGGACTCTTACCCGTGCTACCCGGTGAGCTAACGTGCGCCTGTGATCCAGAAAGTTTTCTAATTTAATGGGAAGATGCGACTTTTACACAAATTTTCATATCTGAAATCAAAATATGGCAGAATTCACCACACCTGACATATAAAGACAGTTCTATGGTTTCACATACTCACATCATTATCCCAGTTCAATGCTTTTCTCGACAGTGACTTAAAGGGGACATATTATGAAAATTCCACTTTTGTAGTGCTCCTACACGTTCATTTGGGTATCTGGCATGTCTACCGTCCCAAAAACTCTGAAAAAAAACAACTCCCACGATTTGTTGTGGTTCCTCTATGTCAGAGACAATACTCTAGATGGCGTCGAAAGGGATTACAACCGAAATAAACGTCATAGTCACACCATGCCCATGTAGGAAGTCTCGCTACATGGCCTTGGACCAACCCCCACCATCATCTCACTGGCTCTGGGCAGAGACGGCTCCCATTAGCTAGCGTTAGCTGGCGAGCCCTAGCTCCCTAGGGGCTCCCCCCGGCTAAGGGAGCCGGGCTCCTTCAGCCCGGTTAGCTCGCGAGCTAACCAGGCCGGAGGAACCCGGCTAGCGTTAGCTTGCTGCTGCTACCCGTCAGACATTTAAGTGGCCGCATAAACAAGGAACCCCTGGGACACCTCTAAACATTGACTCAACAGTGTGGAATGATCCTGCTGCTGCGTAAGCTCAAGCTCCCACTGCTCCCACTGCGGGGATGCGCTGGGGAGCTGGGGCTCTCGCAGCCAGGCTTCGGCCCACCTGAATCTGGTTCAAAATGATATGGTTGCAAGATTGTATCTTCGTCTCCAGTAGCCATATTTCTACAGAGGTAATGGACAGCTAAAAATCTGGGCGCTTGTATCTCGTGATGGAGGGAGGGGGGCTGAGGGGGGCGGGGCACTCAAAACAGGTCAATCTGAGGAGGGCTGTTTTAGACAGGGTAAAAAAAGGTGCTGTTTTAAATGATCCTTGTGGTATTTTGACCAAAATATGTTATAGACATTTCATTAAGACCCCAAGGAACCATATCAACTCTGGTAAAATGGGCATAATATGTCCCCTTTCAGTTACATAAAACACTGCTCATTGTCAGCTGCATCAAGTTGTTAAGTCGTGTTTACTTATGGTTTGTCCAAAAGAGGTAAATAATGCAGAAGCCTCATTATACATTGTTAGTTAAAAGCTTGAAACTTTTCCTTTTTGATAAAACTCATAGTTAGAGCTGATTCAGCTTTGTCTGGGACCAGCTCTCATAGGTGCAATATGGGCCTGCATTGTCGGGGAACGCATGACACAAGGAGCTTCTCTTTCCTCCTCTTCCTCTTCATCACATTGATGTCTCATCAGTACATGTTTCTCAGTGGACTTCCCTGGAGTCCTTCTGCTTTACCGTTGCAGATCCAGGATCGCTGCTGCGGCCACCTCTTGGATCGTAGATCGAGGTGGCAGCTGATTGTGAAGCTACCAGATTGCTTTGATATTCCTACCCACATATACTATTGGAAATATCATGACAACCCAATATGGGTAGTATATGTGGGTAGCAATATCAAAGCGATCTACTACCCATATTGGAAATATCATCACAGTTGTCATGCCCTCTTCATCTCTGTTTAATTTTCTTTCCTATAAATACTTAAACTTTAAATGTTGTAAATATTATGATTAGCAGCATCTATTGCACTTGTATCCGTCCTGGGAGAGGGATCCCTCACATGTGACTCTTTCAATTTTATATTTTCTGAGACAAAACACATGGACAGCTGAATGATCAAACATCTCTCCAGCTCCACTGGCAGAGGTTAGAAGTTGTAATGGATTCAGCATAACTATCTGCTTTGAAGGACGGAGGACAATATAAACAGGGCCAATCCACAACAGATGGCTGCATGTCACTGAATATTTTAAAGTGTTCTCTTCATATTTAAATCTTTAATTCAGACATGTTCAGATGTGAAAATGTGGCGTCTTGGAACACTTTGACTTCTTCCTCTCTAATTTGTACACAGATAATTATAATTAGCTCTGTGTGTGTGTGTGTGTGTGTGTGTGTGTCTTTGTGTGTGTGTGTGTTAAAATAATACTATGAAAATAAAAGATATGTTTGTCCCCATGTGACCCCTGAGGTTATGAGAGGTTAGCGATATCATCAGTTGCAGCAGCTCAATTTACAGCACCACAGGAAACACTGCCGTGCTTCTTCTTTTTTTTGCAAACTATCTTAAATCAATAATTCTTATTACTTTGTATGGAGGCATAAAAACTACCGTGATCAGCCAGCCACTGCCTCCACCCGCACAGGCTCCAGTCACCTCTTCACTGGAGAACACACTGGTCAGAACATCCCGTCTGTTGAAAGCCTTTGCACATTCTCAGTCTCTGATTCATTCATTCTGTTGAGAAATCAAACTCCCTCCTGACTCCTGTTTCTGCAGCTAGGGTGTAAACCTTTTCCTCAAATCCTAACAATAATACTGTTCATCCTCAGACCAAAAATCAAAAACACCAACTCGGTAAGAGACTTATTTACTTGGGGTTATTGACAGTGTGTCTCTAGCGTGACAAAAAAAAAGTTTTTTAGAATGTATCTACTCTACTGTCGCAGAAACTAATGGAATCTAATAGGCTGCAATACCCATGCAATTATGAAGTCTATCCTGTTTACGTTTTGACAATTGCATTGATTTAACTTTATGTTTATGTTTGAAGCTGCAGCGCTGCAATTTTATTGTGCGAGGCATATGTCCACCTTATTACATAATAATAATAATAACAATAATAATGTGGGAGAGAGGAAGGATGGGGAGAAAAGAGTGATATAAAGAGTGATATAGATATAATGAGGATATAAATGATAGCCGCACCAGTTAATAAATACTAAAATACTACTACTACTACTTCTACTAATAATGTTAAACTTTTCTCAGTAAAACAGATAAAAACATGGAAATGAAAAGAACTGCATCACAACAATCAAAAGATAGACAATCACTTCATAAAACTGTGGGGAATAAAATGAAGTTAGAAAAAAATTTAACACAGGATATGTCAAACAATCGTAAAAGCTCTGTTATAAAAAAAAAAAACGTGTTTAATATGAGATTTAAAAGATACTAAAGGATGTTGCCTGTCTGATCTCCATGGGTTTAGTGTTCCACAGATTCGGGCCTCTATCAGCAAAGGTCCGGTCACATTTACTCACCAACTGTGATGCGGGCACCAGCATCTATTCACCGATCTAAGTGAACACCACGGCACATGGGGGGTTAATAAGTCCTTGATGTGGTGAGGAGTGAGGCCACTTAATGCTTTAAAAATTATATTTTGAAATCAATGCAGAAGATAACAAACAACCGGTGCAAGGTGACGACGCTAGGAATAAAATGTCCATAACACTTTAGTATGTGTAGGCTAAATATTAGAAATACCTTTCTGTATGGTAAAAGACATTTTGATATTCAAGCAACAACTCTCTAGTAAAAACATAAGAACATTAAATCCTTTATTTAATGCACAGCTGTTAAATTAGGCTAGTGTATATGAGTAAAATGCACACATTTCAAATAATTATAGTTCAGCTCCAACAAGGATTTGAACAAAAACCACCTGGTTGCTGATAATAACACCAGTGTCGGCCATGTGAGGGTTGGGTTCTTTAAGGGGGCTATGGTTTTGCTGAAAAAACTGTAGTGCAACCGTGGACCGGACACGGTTTGTGTATGTGCATGTCTTTTTTCCCCCCTTAGGCCTTAAGTGATGACCTTGACCGCATGATTGTGTCAAAAGATGTTGGGTAAAGTAATATCCCATCATCAGTGAGGGGAAAAGACTGATCTACTATTGCACTCGCTATTCATTCATGTGTGTGTAAGGATGGCAACTGCAAATCCAATATAAACGTCCCATACTAAGCGGCACAGTTTGACTGTCAACTGAAGCTCGGCACTGCAATCAGGGATTGTCGGCAAGAGATTAAAAGATATTTTCCTCTTCAGGCGGAGTAAATTGGTTTTGGATTAAGGATGATTGATTGCTGCTGAGGCATCCAGCAGTCTGTTTGAAATGCTCAGTTCTGAACACATAAGTAATTTCAGCCCAAGCTACTCAAGGAAATCACACCGGATGGAACCGATTGATATAATGTAGCAATTACCAGCATTGCATTGTTCAAGGTTATCATTAAAGGCCTGAAAAAATGCTTTTCAAAAGGTGCATCTTATGCTACTATGTGTGTTATGCAATACAGATGGTGTTAAGATGTTGTCGATGTGTGTGTGTGTGTTTGTCTGTAAAATGGCATCGAACATGAATATTTACAAATAACAACAATAGAAAGGGAGCAATATCGTGCAGATCAATCAAATGCCTCCAGTTCTATGTTATTATTCAATTCCTCACTTGTTCCTCACTCTCTCTCTCTTTCAATGCTGAAGATAAAATTTACTGAAAGCATAATTTTTGAATTTTTTAACTTAATATTATCCTAATTGTTTTGGGCACAATAATCATCAAGTGAAACACTGATGTTGTGACAGCCCTAGTTCCCTGATATGGAAACTGGATTTCTTCACTCCCTTGAAATGAATAAGCTGTTTTCAGATATGGTCCTTGGGAGTATGTCTGCAGAATTGGTACCCGACATTCTCCGGAGGTTGACTTTCACATGCGAAACAACTTGGCGGGAGATTCTCCGCTCACGCTCGTTCTCAACAACGCAGAAATCTCCGGATCAGCACGGCGACAGGATGAAAGCGTTGCTCCACTTTTTACGAATGGGGAGCAAGTCCGGAGGTTCTCACTCGGACATTTGCGTTTTCACATACAGCCCCTCCGGAGAATGTCTGGAGATTATCCGGAGTTCAGTGCATGTCTGAAAGCAGCTGTACAAAAAAACAGGCAAGACAGATCAGCCAAATCATACCAAAAATCGATATTGTCACCAGAACAATATCCAGCCCAGTAGAGAATATTAACAGGGTGAACTATCTCTCAGTCCTCAGGTCGTAGTTGTTCCAATTATCATGCTCAGAACTCCCCTGATTTGTAGACATTTATTCACGTCAAAGTAATTAAGGGCACGAGAAATGAATTTAAATAGTAATCAGTCTACAGATTGCTGTAAATTCTATCAGCTACTTTAGATTCAGTATCAGATTAGGTATGACAAAACCATAAAAAGCATCTGAAACACTGAAGAAAAATGTGTTTTCAGTTTTAAAGCCTCCCTGCTCATATATCAATGGAATAACACGTAAAACACTGTCCAAGTTTTAATTTAACTGTTAAATTAACATCTTATTGAAAAAAATATGCATGCAGCTACTGATTGATACATTGAGGACATGTGTTCAGAGCCCGCTAGGACGGTTTGATGTTTGAAGCTTGTCGGAAGAACTGTGGAGAGGGTTCTCTTTTGTTCCCTGTCGTCTTGGTTCCCACAGTTTGTCTGTCACATGTCATCTCAGAAGAGCAAGCTCTGGATTTGACCCAAAAGCAAAGAGTCATTCTTTTAGATCCTGCAGCGTGAAGCTACTTCCCAGCATGCACCACCAGTGTTTTCATTTGTCTGACAGGAAACTTTAACAGCCATGGACGAGAATGAAGCTTGTTGCAGATCTATTGGTGTCATCTGACATCTGTTTTTTTTAGAACATCTACAGTCACTGCAGTGGTTGGGTGATGAACACTGGCACATTTACAAATGCTGATTAATGTGTGTTATAAATAAATGAATGAATAAAAAAAATTGAAATGCAATTACAGCTGCATAAAAGTGCCTTGGCAGATCTCTGCATCTCAAACTGCTGTCTGCTGATCATCAAGTATTTGATGTGCTCTCGATACTTTTATCATTGATGAACTATTATTCACTCAAAAACTATGCATAACACATTAACTTTATGTATTTCAATTACAAAGTGAAGTTCCATGTAACTCTATTGCATTCATTTTAAATAAAGGGTCAGGGTTAGCCACACACCAACGATAACAAATTACATTTTTGAGAAAAACATTAACTATAATCGTCATTGCAGATAAACCAGGAAGGATGAACACAATGATTTCTAACTTCACTCTGCACCTTACAGTTTATAAAGAGCTCTGCGCACAACATCCAATACACAAAAAATAAAAAGTGACAGTATATTGTAGAACTGATTGTGGAGGACTCACTAATGATAAGGAATAATCTGTCGGCAACAGCCCATTCCAAAGAGGCAGGTGTGGAACAGGTACTGCACTAGCAGTATTAAACATGCTCGTTTCAGACTGATGCATAGAGCCGGGCCAGACTGCTGCTATGCTAGGAGAGTGTTGGTACATATTTACCACATCAGGCTACCTAGTCATTTTGTTTATGTGAAGCTAACCGAAGGCACTCACTGCTGAGCACTATGGCTGAAACCTGCAACCAGGGCTGCATCACAGAATAAACTGCCAGAAGCGATATTCCGTAAATGACACCGATACAAATATTAGAAAGTGTTCAGTTAAGCACAGGAATTTGTAATTTGTTTACACAGTTTACAAATTTGAAGAGAACATTTTTTTATTTGTATGCACCTGGGGGCTTTGTAGAAGGGCCTTGTTTTGAGATACTAATGGAAATCAGCAGCTTGAAAAGGTTTTCAGGCCTTCATCTTTTACACTCTTTACTGTGTTGGAAATTTGATTTTGAATGAATGGATAAAATGTGTTTTTCCCACTAATCCACACTCAATGACCCGTAATAACAAAGTCATTAAAAGTAAATACTACAATTTCTCATTTACAGAATTATTACTTTTGCTGTAATTATAGGCATGCACTTCTTGTGAGTGCCTCTGTGGCAAATTGAATTGATTAGACATAGTATAAAAAGACACATGCTTGTATGTATAAGGTACCACTGCCATAGATAAGGGTAAAGGTATGAAACCATTTCTAAAGCTCTGAGTTGAGCACAGTGGTATCAAATGGAAGAAGTTTAAAGGACTCTTCTTAGGGACAAGTCACAGACGTGACCAAGAACCCAATGGTCACTGTAACAGAGTTTCAGAAGTTTTCTGTGGAGATGGGAGAACCTGTTGGAAAGACTTTATGTGTTGTGGTTAGACAAAGGCCATTGTGGTGTAAGAGGCACATGACAGCCCACTTGGAGTGTGCCATGTTTAAAGGACACTGAGAGCACGAGGTAAATGAGGAAAGAATGGGTTGAGAACTCAAAGCACTACAGTGTATCTGTTAAAAACAAGTCACTGCTCAGAACCTGGCTACTACCATTCATATGGTGACGCACGGTGGGGTCAGCGTCATGCTATGGGTGGGATCCTCAGCAGAAGGGATATGGAGATTGATCAGAATTTAGGGAAAGATGAATTATGCAAAATAGAGAGAGGTTTTAGAAGAACACATGCACCAGAGAACACGTTAGTGACCTGAAGAAGTCAGCCAAGACAACACAGGAGTGGCACAAGTACCCGAGTGTCTCAGCCAAGGCCCAGACTTAAACCCTATAAGACAGAGAGGCCTGAAAACACATCTAATCCAGTCAGATGGAGATTTACAGTTGAATTTAGGGTCTGAATTCGTATGTTATTGAAAGATTTCTGGATTTCTGGATTTTGTCAAAAAGCATGTTTTCACTGAGTCATTCATACTGACACTCAGTATTATCATACTGAGTGTATGATAATATACTGTTATGACCAGCTGGTTGTAGGCCACAACAATTAAGGGAGGTCTACACAGAAAGCTTTAATCAAAGCAAAAAGATGATGGATTCAAAATAATTGCTAAATGTATGAAATGTCAAGTCAGTTGTCAGTGTGTGGCGGAGGTGTGCGATGCAGTGAAAGCCATGTGTGTGTAGCTTGTGTTGTGTGGTGGAAAGCAAAAGAAGAAACAAGCCCTAATGAAGCCGGGCTTTTATACTGCAGCGAGTCAGCAATCAAGAGTAGGCGGAGTCCCCAGTAACCAGGAAGTCAGGCAAAACAAAGCAGGAGACCAGCGCATAGCAGACTAAGCAACAGAGGCGGGCAAACCACCTGCAACAGAGGCAACAGCCAGGGAAACACATAAGACCAGGGATGTCACAATACATTTTACCATCAGGTGATGTGGAGGCCTAGCTGGCAGATGGGGACATCAGCCTTACCGATGACCCAGTGAAATACTGGTCAGGCAAGCTTCAATGCTGGCCCAATCTTACACGCTTTGCACTGCAGCATCTCAGTTGTCCACCTACAAGTGTCCAGTCTGAGCGTGTTTTTAGCACAGCTGGAAATGTGGTCAGTCCACAGCGTGCAAACTTAGACCCTAGCCATGTGGAACAACTGGTCTTCATTAAAGTCAATGCAGATCTGAAAAACAGCATCGGACTATTTGATACGTAGAACACAGTCTCCCCGCCCCCCTCTCTCTCTCTCTGTCTCTCTCTTACTCACTCATACACACACATAAACACACACACACACACACACACACACCTGGTGTGGAAATAAATTTAAAAAAAAATAAAAATACAAAAATCATAAAAAAATGTCAAAGTTAAAAAAGAAGGTTATGTTGATTATGAAAATACTTGTTATTACATTTCACTTCATAATTGCAACAGCATGTGTTGTATTCATTGTTGCAAAACTTGTTCTGTAAATAGTTCATTTGCTATTGTGATCAAAATCATTGATCTGAAGCTCAATGCTGATGCTGCTGTGTATAGTTCTCTAATCAGCAATAAATATAACAATTTTTGATCAACCCATATCAATTGCATGCTTAAAATAACATACTGGTTAAAGCCCCGCCCATTTCAAGACAACCCGGCCTACTTCCGGGTTAAATCCCGCCCACTTCCTGGTTAAATCACACCCACTTCCGGGTGAGGCCCCGCCCACACCGAGTACGGATACGGATACAGATAATTCATATGGTTAACAGATACAGATACAGATACAGATAATGCTGTACTCGCTCATCCCTAACATTTAGAATAAAATGATATTGAAATCACGCGTACGGACCTTTAATTTACATTTATTAGGCCAATAAGTCTCAGAATTTTACATTTGAAATGAAAAAAATACATATTTGCTATTTGACAGTGTGTTGCAATTTTAATATATAGCTTTTTTTGTGAGGAGAATGTTCCGTTGAGATTTACTGAGTATAATCTGACCCCAGTCTTTTTTTCAGAAGTATCATCTTTTGCCCACCTGACATCAAACCGAGTCATTTCCTTTTAACGTGTTCCCTCGTCTATAACATTATTCATTTACAACGGTGAGCAGGTGGATTATGAATCCTTGTTTGATCACTGCATGATTCCTCCAGAGGAAAGGCAGTGTTGATAAGGAGAGAGAACTGGTCCTATCAAATCAGAAAGTTAATAGGATGGGCTAAAGGTAGGTGAAAAAAATCCTTGTGCCACAGATGTGACTGAGACAATTTTCCAATGGAACTGGTTTATCTTGATGAAATAGTCCCTCTGGACAATATTAATATATTAATATTAATAATTATTCAGTGTATTGGGCAGCCTATTCCCACTGCTCCCTTCCAAAGATTCGAGTCATATACAATATCCATAACTTGGACAAACTTTTGTAGTAACTAAGTGGAATATATTTCAAGTGATAATTTTCAGGTTTGAACATATACAGAACCTTGATTGTTTTATCCATTCATTGTACAATAAACCTTGCATGCTATCATTTCCTTATGTTGAGGCTTTGGAATTGTACAGTGTAATTATACTAAATACTTTTATTTATGCTACTGATGTGGTATTAAATACAGGTGATAATGTATCATTGCAATGACGAATACAAATCTGAAACATAGTGAGGGGTCCCAGTCTGTAAGTGCATCATGACCTGAGTGGCCATCAGTGAACTGTTAATTCATACATGATGTTAACAATCATTAATAAAGAAATCCTTGTAATAATGATAATTATGCCACTGATAACGAATTGAGTTCACATAAAAATGTGATTAAGCCTAATTTCTACATTGGAACAAGGTGAGTACAAATAGGTCTGAAGGCATAAGTAACTATTCACGATACAGTAACTCACCTTTTTAAAATCAATGTACATAGTCTATACACAACATAGACCTTTTCAAGTGTTCAACCAAAGTCTCTAATCTTTTATGAGACATTGGTCCATTGAGTGGAGTTTTATAACATGTAGACTTTGATTAACAATGTGGCATGGCATTTTTATAGATGTTTCATTGAGATCATACACTAAAAAATCATGTATGAATGTTCTGCATTTTTTTTCAGAAGATGAAGCTGTGGTTTCTCTTTGAATGCTGTTTTCATCTTCCTCTTGTCGCTGGCCACTGTCTATTATTTCCCGTTCAGAGTCCCAGAGAACAAGACAGCCTCTTTACCCTCCTCCCAGCTCTTTGACTGCTGCTGTCCTCATTTTATATTCCGGGTAAATGAATAGACGCTTGAATTAAGTAATCTCCATTAACTCTCAGTGGAGTCATAAGAAGGGTCAATACTCTCTGGCCCGGCTATTCTTGAGATTTCAAAGGCTCCCTTCTGACATATTACCAAAGGTGATTCCCAAGTCTTTTGTGGAGAGATGGAGCTGGAACTTAGTTCTACCACTTCTCCTTCGCCAAAAGAAAAAAATGGGTCTGTTACGGAGAAGTTGTCCTTAAAATTCTATATCCCTTGACCCCACTTGAGGGTTATCTACTGGTAGCCGTTACTGAGAGTATCTTTAAGGAGAGGCTCTGTTGGTTGTGAGTGCAGTGGGTTTCTCCTCCTGACATCCTCGTGGGCTGGACGAGGGTGAGTGTGTGAGTGTGCATGTGGGGCTGGAGGACCACAGTGAGGTATTCACTCCTTAAGCTCCTGGATTGCCTGAGATGACTCCACAATAGAAGGACAATGATAGCGGCGGGAGCATAGAGTGTCCTCTAGGAAATGTCAAAGTGTTCAGTGAAGTGATTCACTCAGAGTTACAGAGATTTGTTATGATTGCAACAAACCCCCTCACATCAGCTGCCGTGATACCAGTGGCCTGTTCTCTGTCACTGTTAAATCAGTTTAAGAAAACCTTTAGTTTAGTTTAGCAGATGGATTGAGCCATGCACATACAGTGTGTTTGGTTCCATCCATTATTTATACTTATCCTTGGTTGCAAGGGGGTGGAGCCAATCCCAGCTGACATTGGGCAGGAGGCAATGGTAAATGCTAAATGGATTAATACGGCACTTTTCTGCCAATCAGGGGCTTTCGTCACCCAGTTTCAAAAGTCATTGGTGACTGGCAAATTAGTCTGAAAATCTTGTATTGTGAACTAGGCTTAAGAGGACCACCCTCTCTGCCTCTTGAGCCACAGTCCCCAGGTTACCAGTCTATCACAGGCTGACATGTAGAGAGTAACAGCCATTAACATTCACACCTACGGGCAATTTAGAGTCTCAAATTAACCTAACCCTGGGCGTGAAGTGTGGGAGGAAGGTAGAGTTCACAGCTGCACACAGGGGGAGTGTAGCGCTAACCAATGAACCACTGGGATTGGGATCCATTGAACAAATTTCCGAAATTCATCATCGGAAATCGTCAAGTTGAAATATACCAAACATAAATGCTCAGTGTCCAATAATTCAGTATGAGGGCTGTGTATTTACTTTAACATCCCACCTTTGGCATGTGAAAACCAGTGTACATCAGCTCTGCTATAGTTCCTGACTGAGAACTGTTGGGCTGCTCTGCTGCAAGAGACATATCGCCACTCCGATTGTCCTCCACTGATCCTCACTAACACAGATACAGAAATGCATAATCACCAGCCCAAACAACAGAGCAATGCGATAAATGATCTATAAACTGCAATGTCCACGGTAAACACACTTTAAATTTGAGTCCTCTGACCCCTTGCAGAAGGTGGTAGGATGTTGTGTGGGAGCTCTGGATGCCTGACAGTTCTTCAGCCCAGCCGTCAGTCTGCTCTGCAACTCTGTGCCCATCTGATGATGCAACTTATTGAGGACTAAGGCCAATAGGACCTCTCCCAAATGCGGTCAAATGTTCTCTGCACATCCAAATGACCCAAGTGCTGATGTAATATGATGAAGAGCAGCGAATGGTGCAGGCCTTGGTGAGCACCAGCTGTTCTTGTCAGGAGGAAGTCGTGTGCTGCACCATCCCCCTCCACAGGAATCTTTATTTGATATAGCTCTTTTAATTCCTTGATTAAACTCCTTGGTGTTTTGCATTTATCCTAGTATCCTATGTTTCCATCCAGCACATCCATCATGCCCTTGTATGCAGAAATGATCAGGAACTGACTGGCCAGGTTCTTTGTAATCTCAACAGAGGCAGTGGCTGACATCCTTGCAGACAATGGCGATGATAATGGCCACCACAATGGTGTTACCCATTTACTTTTCTATGAACCTGGCATGTGCTCTTTCATTTTCATGGATGAGTCTTCGGGACAGAAGTAGCTTGTGTGTACTGAACTGGTTTCACGAAGGGTGATATCTAGGGAGATAAGACGCAACTGACGCCATTATCATCCAATGCAAAGGCCTGACACTCCTCCCTCAACATTTTACTTGCTGCTCTCTGTGCTTGATGCTCGGTGCTGGTGTATTCGTCATAGCAGAAAAATCCACAGTTTCAAACTTCAGACACACAACACTGGTTTTCTTGCTAGCGTGCATTGCTTCGCTGTCCGTTCGAAGGATACGATTACAAAAAACAGATCAACAAAAAACAGATTCACCAACTGCCTCTGCTCTTCATGCTCATTTTGACATTTGTTGCCTTGCGTTGGAGCATTTGTTTCAACACGATTTAATTGGCAGTTGCCTGTGATGCCGCACAAGTGAATCTACAGAACCAGAATACAGCCAAATCAGAGTGAATAGGCAGCGCTCCTGTTAAAGCCTCCAATGTCTGTGACCGCTTTGAGAAGTATGAGATCCACCAGCACTTCATTCAACACCATTTCCTGTCCTGGGATGTTGAGCATGACAACAACGAACATGTCTTGTCCCCTTTTCCCCACATGTGAGGACACCTGTACTCAGACATAGCAAGGGGAGACTTGAATAGTTGACACACCAACCCCTGCATCAGACTAGTGTCTGCTGGCTTCCACCGTTAGTTTTTGCTCTTATTTCTGTTGATGACAGCCTCAATGCCATTGGCAGCCATTGTCAGTGGTGCTGAAAGCTAAATGCTATCTTGCCTTGATTCCCTTCTTTTTTATCTCTGTCCAAACAATCACTTTGTCTGGCAGTGGAATTCTCATCCTACATTCAAGTAGAGGGTGCCAGCTGGCTACTTCATCTTAGCATCAAATATACTCCTGTCTGGAAATAACTGCACCGAAGTTGCACTGCTCTTTAAGTTTATGAACATTGGGACAATGGCGAAACCTTCTTAAATTGACAGAACACATCTTGTGTGGATACATCAACGGCTTTTGGCACAAGAAAAGTAGGTAACAATTGGGGGACAATGTTGCTGTAGTTTGTGATTATGTCAGCCAGCTATAGCAACTGTCTCAGAAATCAGTGGTAGAAATACTTTTGACAGCATAACTTTGTTTCTTGCGTAGATCTTTTCCTGACAGTTTTATGTTGTCTGGTCAGACAGGCCCCTACATCACCATTACAAAACACCCAAAAGAGTTCGTATCAATATGGGTTTCTCTGACAAGCGACAGACGCAGAGAAGCTCTGTGGTCCTGGAGAGGAAATGGCTTCATTAGAAGTTTCAACATGCCCCAACAGGAGGTGAAGCTTGCTGAGCGGTTCACAGAGGCCCATTCAAACATATCTGCTGTCTTCAGTAAGTCGGCATCATTGGGCCTTCACTCTGTGTCTGCACTCTTCAACCTTATGATCATATATTATACAGCAATGACACAATAACGCTTCCAATAATTACCATTCAAATCCCCTCCTGCGGGCAACACACATAATTAATACTTAAATTAGTAAATGTTAGCTTGACCCCGATTTGCATAACATCTGACTTTTAAACAGTCTGCCTAAAAACATTTTCTGTTGTGCACTGATTATACAGATCCAAGAAGAAGAACATAGTCGAGTGCTCCAAACAGTTTTGGCATGTTTAAAAAAACTAAGCTAGAGAATACATGCTTTAAGTGTGTTTATAAAAAGTTATTTTTGAAAATCAGGGGTTGACAGCACCTATATTCTGTATTTCTCATAAGTATTTATCTTTTTCTCATGAAAACGGTCACAAAGGTTTGTTCCCCATCCTTGCAATGGAACAAGTTATGTTATTGATGGCAGAGGGCAAAACACTATGATGACTTTATTTAATGAGTAATGTAATCCTGCACATACTGGGTCAGCTTAGCAGTGTCCACTCCTGCAAGTGAATTGTATTAGAATTTGTGTACATTTTATATGCATTGCCCTAGAGGGGAAATCTGTGGTTTAAACGTACACAAATTATGTCGATTTTAGAGTTCATTATAATAAACTCGGATACAAAGATCATCCCTAGAAGCCTTTCAACATGGAGAAGAACAGAGAAAAGCGGGCGTATAGAGAAAAGGATCCGTGACCAAAGAGGTATTATCTTCCATTTGTTGTAGTGTCACTTTTTAAAGGTTCACTGGGTAAGATTTAGATGAAAGAGATCTATTTGAACACATTTTATATAAATTAATCATAGTGATGTTTTAACTGTGGGTTTCATCTAGATTGTACAAATTGTTGTTATATTTACCCTAGAATGGGCCCTTTGTATTTAATTACTTAATATCAACATCAGGAGTGGGTCCTCTCTACGGAGGCCGCCATGTTTTTTACAGCAGCCCAGACTGGACAAACTAAACACCTTTTGAGTTTTTATGACAACTGAAGGCTACCACGGATTCTCCTTCATATTTGGAAGGGGAGGGTGAGGTGAGCAGTACTCAGCTGCAACATGCAAATTCACCACCAGATGTCACTAAATTCTACACACTGATCCTTTAAGTGATTGTTCTTAGAATACTGTTTGGAAATGAATTATGTCATCTGAGAGTTCCCTCTGTGCTTGTTCATCAACTGCAGAGCTGGGGTCCATCCATAACATTCTGATGTTTGCCAGCAAGCCCTTTGGCCCTCTGGTTAATGAAGCCCAAACCTTATCAGCTTGCATAGAATATAACGTCGATACAGTCCAATCCCTAATCTCAGATCCTTAAACTCAAATGTTGGAAGGGCAATAGTGAGGAAACGGGTGATGTACAACCAGGTCAGATGATGCATGTCAACATTCAGTGCTGTCCAGAATAACAGCTCCCCCCCAGCCACAAGTGTCTACAGAAACAAGATAGCAGTGGACAAGGTATGGCCTTGAAATTGTTATACAGCAACAATTCAAATAATGTGATACTACTTATTTGTATTGATGCATCATTGTTAGCTGTTTATTTTGTAGACTGTAGTAAATTGTGGTCAAACAAACCACAGTTAGGGGCTGCATTCCGGTTTCTGATGTTGGAAAAGGCCCAATGACGTATCTGGAAAAAAGGCTAGACCCCATCTGGCAAGGCCAGCTGCAAATTTTGATGAGGAATATTTCAAAGTTACGATTGTCTTTTATCCCTCAAGATGTAAACATCCATAAAGCAAAGTGTCTGATCACAGATCTAATTCTTTCTTCTCTTTTCACAGGCCAGATGCTGACCCAGAAATAAATGATCAAGGATCAAATCCTCCATATCAATTTAAACATTACATTTTACATATATGATGATATGAAACGCAAGGCGTGTCATGAATTGGCAGCGAATAACAGCGAGGTATGTCTCCTCTCAGACCTGGACCCATAGTCCCACACTGCAATGCAACAAACTGTCTGCATGCTGCCAGGGACAAGACTCACTCCTGCAAAATGTCTGCCAACAGATGTGTGGCAGGGTTGAAATGCAAATCAGCGACTTCTGGTTGCAGCATTTATTCGCTTTTTAAATCATTAATTCTTGGCTCATGTGATTACACCGATGAAAACAACACTATGACTATTATATTCAATGTCTCCTTTAAAACCTCACACAGCGGTCCTTAAAAGGCAGCTGTCAATGGCTTTTATGTGACACCTATATATTGTATTTCCTCCTTATTCTTTATCCCGTCTTCTTGTTTTTAGGTTACCTGAAGGCCACCCTGGGGTTAGGGGAGGGGTATTCAGTTGATTGCAATCTGCAACTTTACCACAAGATGCCACTAAATCCTAAACACTGTTTCTTTTATTATGATACTCTGCTTCCCAACTCTAGACGTTGTTGGGTTCCCACAGTGGAACCCGGGACCTGACAATTTTTCCCCCTTCCTCTTACCTCTTGTGTTCAATGTTTTTTCCCTTTCTTTTGAAAGCTCTGCAGTTTTTGACAATAGTTCCTCAAACCGGAGGAGCCAGTACGTTTGTAATGGGCTATGTTAAGTGGTGGCTTAATCTACATTCAGTGCTTTAGTAACTACTCAAGGATGGTGTGAGTTGTAAAAAAAACAATATGCGTGTGTTGTACTTGTCCACCATATATGAGGGAGAGAGAGAGCTGATATTATTTATAGGCCTATAACTCAAATTATATGGGCCTATAACTTAAACAGTTTTCAAATAGACATCAGTGACAGGACAAAATACCTTGAGCAACAACAGACTAGCTGATATATTAGATATGTGACAGAACATACAGTATATGAGTAATTTCTATGGAATGTACTTGAAGCATACCTATGTTCTGTCAACGTCACATTTTGAAGGTATTTGTCCTTTGGTAAGGGAGATAACGCTGATGTGTACTACTGTAGAAACACACATGCACAGAAAGACACGTTTTAATCTGGGTCATGCATCCAGACGTGCAGAAAAAAAAATGTATGTGCGGTACAAATGTGACAACATATATAGTAAATATGTGTGAATCCACCAGGGCCTGCTCGGAAAATACTTGATGGCACCTCGTCACAAAACAGCTTTTTTTTCAAATAGTTGTCAAGTGCTTTCTGTTTTAGCAGCCTGGCTAATTGGATGGGTGATAGGAGTGGCACTGATTGGCATTATAAAAGCTGCACTATCACTCTTCACCGGTTTCCCAGCAGCCCCCACCCCCACTCACCCCAACCCGCGCAAAGTTGCCATCACAGGAATTATTTAAGATAAAAGACACGACGGGAAATAAAAAGATTTTCCCCTGACAGATATTATCATTACAACCGTTATGGAAAGTGCTAACTTGTTTGTTTTTTTCTTCCTTCCCTTCCTTTTCTCTCTCCCTCTCTTTCTTTCTTTCCCCATCTGTGCCACTCACTCTTGTCTCCCAACGGTTAGAGATAGAGAGAAGAGTGGAGGAGAGAGAGAGAGATGGGGGGGGGGGGAGAGGAGTGAGTGAGCTCTGTCAGTTGGAGTCAGTGCACTGCTAAGTCTGGCTACACTACAAAGGTTAGCAGATCTGACTGTCAATAGTGTCTTATGGGTGGGAGGCGGGGAGGAGGAGGGGAGGGAGGGAGGGAGGGAGGGAGGAGACACGGAGGTGAGGTGGTAGAGGGGGAGGGATGGGGGGGGCGGTCGCTTTGAGAGAAAGATACTTTGATATTTCGGAATGTTAGAAGGGTGAGTGTGGAGAGCTGGAGGTTGGGGATCTAATTACCGGGCCATAATTGGGGGCTGGGGAATAGGTTGCCGTCCTCTCAACTCGCTGCAGATCAATTATGTTAAGAGAACATCTGTAAGTAGAGCTTAATGAGGTCCATTAGAGCAACATGCGCTGCCTTCCCTAACGGTGCTTGTCAGCTTCTTGGATGAGCTGGAGTGTGCTGCTGACTGGGGACCTGGTGGAGGGGCTTAAATAGGAGAGGAGGCACGACTCTCCGCCGCTTTTCCTCCTTGCCAGAGAACCAGAGAGAGGCACGCAACGCACGCACTCGGGCGCGCACACAGTTCAACAAACTGCGGGGAGACAGGCGAAGGTGAGGAAGACGCGAGAGGGGGGTGATAGTACGAGACAAGCGAGGGAGAGATAGACTGAGGCACGGGACGCAGCGCGGAGGGGGATCCGACATCCCAACAACTTGCGCAACTTTTTCTTTTTTTTCCCCCAGAACTCCTTGTCGCCAAGTTTTTTTTCTGCAGACAACCTGGAGTTTGGCAAGCGCTGAGAGAAAGTTGCCCCGTGGCCACTTTTGGTTCAAAGTCG